>NC_136931.1:18810863-20196239 GCF_949752795.1 Hyperoodon ampullatus
GCCTGCCCTCTGGCTCAGACCCACCACCTGGCCCGGCAGAGGTGGAGTGGCAGCAGAAACAAAGATCCAGCCATTCAGTACTATGAGGTGACCAGCAAATGGGGATCCCAACAGACTCACCACGGCCACGGCATCACTGCCAAGGACATCTGAAATGCTCAGCACTGTGTAATAGGCCACATTGGTCAGGATGTAGATGAGTGTCACAATCGGCATAGAAATCCCAATGGCCAGGGGCAAATTTCTGTCAGGACAACAGAAATAGGACTACCTGGAACCAACCTCTCCTTGGGGGTCAAAGTCACCCAGGAATTCCCTGGCCTCTGGATCTTTGAGGCTGACTCCTCTTCCCCACGTAGCCTAAGGGAAGTATGCGCCCCCCACCCCCACCCCCCGGGCTCTTTCTCCTGAGTGGGGGGGGGAGACAGAGAGAGAGAGAGAGAGAGAGAGAGAGAGAGAGAGAGAGAGAGAGAGAGAGAGAGAGAGACCCTTCCCCGTGAAGACGGCTCATGATCAATATTTGATCCTCGCCCCAGTGGTCCCACTGGGTCCCACTGAAGGAGGAGCACTGTCCTCTAGGGACTGGAGGCCAGGCTGGGAACCTGGCTGCCCAGAATAAGCTTCTGGCTCCCCAGGCTTCAGTGTCAGCACCAGAGTGCAAGGTCTTAACATCTCAGCCCCAGCTGGGTTAGCTGCTGCCCACCGAAGGACCTCTCCTCCAGGAAGGACCCTGGGGATCCTTCAGTGTGAATATGAGGCCAGGGAGGCAGGGGTTTCCCACCTTCACTCACTCCCGTCCTCACCCCTAATCCCTCACAGCTGGAGAAGGGGGAACAGGAAGAAGAAGGGATGAGAGACAGAGGGAGGAGGGAAGGAAAGAGGGCAAGCGTGCCCACTAACAGCAGGAGTTCCAGCCAAGTTGGGGAGGGTGAGATCCCACCTTTACCTTTCTGGGTTTTTGATTTCTTCTGTTACAAAATTAAGGGTGTCCCAACCTGAGTAAGAGAAGAGGGCAGAGTAGAGGGCGAGAGAGAGGTCTCCCAAGTCCCAGGAGGAACCCTTAAAGGCATCCTGAAAGTGCTCAGAGTGTCCTGTGGGGGCAAAGGCGGCGGGGGTGGGGGGCGTGCAGAGAGGAGAAAGAGGAAGAAGGAGGAGGACAGGAGAGATGGCAGGTGTAAGGAGAAGAGGAAGGAGGGGGAGAGGCAGCAAGAAAGCGGAAGGGGGGAGGCAAGAAAAGGAGGAGGAGCGTCAAGGAAAGAAGGGAAAAGCAAGAGGGCAGGGAGAAGAAAACAGAAAACAAACAATTTAATACCAAAAGGACCACCCCCACCAGCTCCCCGCACCCCACCCACTCCCTCTGAAGAGTTCATTTTCCTTTAGTAGAACTAGACAATCTCAGAAAAACAAAGGCATTCCTGGCTGCCTTCTGACGTGATAACACCTTTTCCAAAGCCCTAGTGAATTTCCATTTCCTGCAGGAGACCACACGGTAGGCCACAGTTCTTCTTATTTTTAGAAAGAACCCTGTTTCACATAAAGGAGTCATTTTTCATTAACGATTAGATCTTCCTGTGGAACTACCTCTCATGGCCCAGACAGTTCCACAACTTGGTCAAATGGGTTTCTCAGTCTCATGGAGAGAACTCTGTTGCTCTACTCGCAGTGGCTATGGTTGTGTGTGGCAGGAAATCACAGGCTCTGAAGGAACTGGGGTCTTATTTCTCACTGGGTCTGGGGTAGGCCTGGGCCACCTCCACCTTTGGAGAGGCAGCCTAAACATCTGTCATCCTCCTTGGAGGCCTCCAGACACTGCAGACTTGCAAGCCAAGGGAACAGCACCCAGCTGTCCAGGAGACAGACCTTCTAGACACATTGGAGGTTTTTAATAAGACCCAGACTTCTAAGGAAGCCTGCCGTCACCCACTGCAGAAAGCCTAGACCCATCCCCCAATGTGGCAAAAAGGGCTGGGTGTGCAACAAAGAGGAGGGAAAGTAGAGACTCCTGAACCCCAGGGGTGCCACTCATCATACACAGTAGTTGTTCCCTAGGGCACAGATCCTGGAGGGAGAATTACTCAACTACCCAATTTGACCCCAAGATGTTTCAGAGACTCTAGGAACATCCAGGTGGCTGGCTGTATTAACTTGGCACACAGGCACAAAGGTACTGGACCAGCTGCCTAAGATTCACCCAGGGTACTTCTTAAAAACACACCTTTTTCTTTTTTTGTTTTGTCTTGTTTTTTGGCTGCGCCACGCGGCTTGTGGAATATTAGTTCCCTGACCAGGGATTGAACCTGGGCCCTCGGCAGTGAAAGCCAGAATCCTAACCACTAGGCCACCAGGGAATTCCCCAAAACACATCTTTTTGAACACCAAGCCAACCAGAGTTTGATCCAATAGGTCTGAGATTGGAGTCTCAGCTCCTCAGAGGATTGTAAACACAGCCAAGTTTAGAGACAGATGACCCAGAGAACTGTGTTGTCTAATGACTGAGACATCCTTGGCCAAGGGCACCTCAGGACTTCTCTAAGGGATCAGGGAATATTGGGAGGCCTGTTACCCTCCCTGTCAGCCTACTCTGATCTGGGAATGAAAAGCTGTCTAAAGCCAACAGGCAGGAAAGTCAGTGCCAACTTCACAATATTTTAATATTTTGCTGAGAGCTGACTTTGGGAGGAAATGCTAAATAAGAGCAAGTCCAGATGAAAAGTAAAGGCTGCAAAATAACCACTCATTTCCAGACCCCATCTCCCTGCCACCCACACACTTCCCACCCCTCTCAAGGAGGGACAAGCCCTCCTCCCCACTGATTGGCGGTCACAGACCAAAAGCAGGAGCCAGAGCAGGGCTCACTCTATCTCCACTGATTACTTTTATGACCCAATTACAACCCAAGTTTCAAAAGCTCCTAGGCCTTCGGCTGGCTTCTTGCAATGCTCCCCACCACCACAGAGGGAAAGTAGCCCTGAGGGAGGGGCTAACTCATGTCCACTAGACCAAACCAGCCTCGCCCAAGAGGCCCGAGAACAGACTTCCTGTTCTCACTGACACAGTCTAGCGGGTATACAGAAAGAGCTGAGCAGTAAAGCTAACGGAGTCCCCACATCCTCCTCAGGGAATCCAGGGGAACTCCCGGAGTCACCCACCCCCCTTCCGACCTGGGGCCCTTCTTACCCTGGCACAGTTTAACAAGGCCCATGACAATGATGGCAATGAGTGCCAGGACCTTGGCGTAAGTGAATGTGTCCTGCACACGTGTGCCCCACTTGACATAGGCACAGTTCACAAACGTCAGCAGACCTAGGAAGAAAACCACAAAGTCAGTGGCAGGCTTGAGCTGAGGGCACCGATGCCCAACCTCTCTTTACAAAGCGCATCATTTCTATCCTGTCTGCCTAAGGCAAAGGGGCTGATGGACGGGTCAGAACCAGGAGAACAGGCAAATGGGGGACATCCCCTATCTGCCCCAGCTGAGAGGAAAACATCCCATCACTGTTGACAAGTAATGATACAAAGGCATGCACTACCACATATTCATGCATTCTGACAGCCCGAAACATTTTTGGAAATTCTCCCCAGGCCCAGGAATGGTGAACTTCACCCATTCTTCCCCACTCAGATTCCCAAAGTTTCAAACCACCTGGGGCACAAGACCTCTCCATGGCCACATTAGAGAATAGGGACAAGAGAGGCCCAACAACAAGTAAGGTCAATTTAAATGCAGGTGGCAGGTCACCTAGCAGTTAGGGAGAAAATGTTTTGCATGTAATTATTTTTTAAAAAGGCTGTCATGTGCCTGACAATTTCACATACATTCTCTCAATTAATTCTCACAACCACGAAACAGACATTCCTATTCTCATTTTACAGATGAGAAAACAGGTTGACAGAGGCTAACTACCATTCCCAAGCTTACATAGACCCCCCTGACTCCCCCACCCCCATTCCTATCCAAACCTCCCAGTTCTCAGATAGGCCCATGGAAAAGTGGGCTCTCGTCAGCACTGCTGGCTTTACGTTCCAGTTCCAGCTCCTCACGTACCTCAGTGATACCTGGGTCCTGTGTTAGAGGTCCCACCACCTTACCCCTGCTAAATAGGGACTGCTCTGATCCTTGGAGAGGACATGAGAACAGGCTCCACAGTGACACCTCTAAGTACTGCCCCTAGCCTCCAAAAATAGAACTTTTACGAGAACCTCAAATGTTATTACAAAATTTGGGGGCTCATCCTCCAGTCCACGTCTACCTACTTCTACATGTTGCACTCTCTCCTTCAGCCAGACTCTCTCCTTACTGATGCCGGATATACACGTAAGAGAAATGTCCTCCCCTCCTCCTCCTGCCATAGGCAATAGCAACTCCCACTTTCAAGGTCTAGCTCAGTCCCCACTTCCTCTGTAAAACCTTTTGCTAAAATATATCAGCCAGCTCCTCCCTGAGCTCTCTCTCCCTGAACCCTACAACATTCTCACTTCACACACAGCTTAGTACCTTGTGCTGTGGTCATATGGACATATGTCTCAAGAAGGTTCCTCTCTCTCCCTCAGGCATCTGGGTGGTACTTCCCCAAGGAGATCACAAATTCTTAGGGGGAAACAAAAGCATACTGTTTTCTTAAGCTTACTGCCAAGCAAAGATGGGAACTGATCAACCCTGGTTGGAATCAAGATGGTGATGACTTTCGTTTAACTGCCAATCCCCTGGAGCAAGGCAGTTTTCAGAAAGTTGGACATTCCTCCACTCAAATGGAGAGGAGGGCCTAGGGCCAGCCTGTGGATATAAACGTGAGTGGCTGAACAGCCTCCATGGCACTTTAAGAGCTTCCATTCAGTACTTTGGCAAATGACATGGGTGCTTACTAGTCAGTCATATAGGGTGCGTGGGGGCAGGGGGGTGGGGGAGAAACGAGGCAGTGGGGAGTAAATAATGGCCAAGGGGGAAGGGAGAAGACCAAAGGAATGCACACTGCTGGCAGGTCTTCCCGGGGACCTGCCCTGCTAATCAGAGTCCACTGTGTGAAGCTAAGCCTAGATCAGCTAACATGAGGATTACCTAATAAATAGCCACCAGTAATCCACAGGCCTCTGTGCAATACAGTAAGCATATTTTGAAGTACCTGCCAGGCCCCTTCTTGGGAATTGCTCCCCCTTCCCTATCACGGCTGATAGAGTCCAACAACGGACCCAAGCTGAGCCTATTTGATTATCTCTCCCAAGAATATGGAGTCAGGATACCAAGAGACTGAACCTATCTAACAGCAGCGGAGTCAGGAGCCACAGCAAGTCAAAATCACATATGAGCCCCTGTAATAGAGGAAGAAAAGCCACAAGAAAGCAGAGGAAGGAAGCAGGACTACAAAAATGAGCAGAAGTGAGAGCAGCTTGTAAGAAGCTGTGCAGCTTGTGAGAAAAAGATTGATGAAGGAGAAAAACAAATACTGTATGCTAACACATATATATGGAACCTAAAAAAAAAAGGTTCTGAAGAACCTAGGGGCAGGACAGGAATAAAGACAAAGACGTAGAGAATGGACTTGAAGACCCGGGGAGGGGGAAGGGTAAGCTGGGACGAAGTGAGAGAGTGGCATGGACATATATACGCTACCAAATGTAAAATAGCTAGCTAGTGGGAAGCAGCCGCATAGCACAGAAACTAACACACCATTGTACAGCAATTATGCTCCAATAAAGATGTTAAAAAAAAAAAGGTTGATGAGGAAAGACACAGAAATATACAGAAGACAGAGGCAGAGGCAAGACAGACAAGAGACAAAGACAAGGAGGCAGAGACAGAGATGGAGACAAGAAGAGCGACAGAAACAGAAAGATGGACATACACATGGAGAAAGAGGCTGTCTCACAATGTCCTGGCTGTGCTTGCTGTGCTTCTGGTTTGTAGCACTGAAATGTGGCTACAAAATGGGGAGAGAAGCTGACACACTCCTCAGCCCACTGACAGGCACTCCCTCCTCTGGGTTCTGCTCCTTTTCCTTCCCTCCATCCTGCTACAAACTGCCCCCATGGCTTGGGCCTCTCTGCACACAGTGGGAATTCAATGAGTGAAGGCAGCACCTCAATGGAAGCCCCTGCAGAGCCCCTTCTCAAAGACCGGATGGAAGGATACACAAAAGCCTGGTCACAGCAGCTGCTTCAGGGAGGAAGACTAAAGCTCTGAGAGGGAAGAGACTTTTCCACTGTATACCATTTTATATACTTTGACTTACTTACCATGCACATACACTTCTTTCTCAATAAAAGTACTTAATTAAAAACACTATGTAGGGGCCTCCCTGGTGGCGCAGTGGTTGAGAGTCCGCCTGCCGATGCAGGGGATACGGGTTCGTGCCCCGGTCCGGGAGGATCCCATATGCTGCAGAGCTGGGCCCGTGAGCCATGGCCGCTGAGCCTGCGCGTCCGGAGCCTGTGCTCCGCAACGGGAGAGGCCACAACAGTGAGAGGCCCGTGTACCGCAAAAAAAAAAAAAAAAAAAAAAAAAAAAAAAAAAAAAAAAAAACACTATGTAGGACTTCCCTGGTGGTGCAGTGGTTAAGAATCTGCCTGCTAATGTAGAAGACACGGGTTCAAGCCCTGTCCGGGAAGATCCCACATGCCGTGAGCAACTAAGCCCGTGAGCCACAACTACTGAGCCTGCACTCTAGAGCCCATGAGCCACAACTACCAAAGCCCACGTGCCTAGAGCCCATGCTCCACAACAGACAAGCCACCGCAATAAGAAGCCCGCGCACCACAATGAAGAGTAGCCCCCACTCGCCGCAACTAGAGAAAAGCCCACGCGTGCGTAGCAACGAAGACCCAACACAGCCAAAAGTAAATTAAAAAACAAAAACAAAAAAAAACCCCACTGTGTAGGACCTCCCTGGTGGTGCAGTGGTTAGGAATCTGCCTGCCAGTGCAAGGGACATGGGTTCGAGCCCTGGTCCAGGAAGATCCCACATGCCGCCGAGCAACTAAGCCCGTGGACCACAACTACTGAGCCTGTGCTCTAGAGCCCACGAGCCACAACTACTGAAGTCCATGCGCCTAGAGCCTGTGCTCTGCAGCAAGAGAAGCCACCGCAATGAGAAGCCCGCGCACCACAACGAAGAGTAGCCCCCGCTGGCCGCAACTAGAGAAAAGCCCACGCGCAGCAACAAAGACCCAACGCAGCCAAAAATAAATAAATAAATAAAATAAATTTATAAAACAACAACAACAACACTATGTAGCCAGGGAGCAGGACCAGGAGTACAGTAAGCTGAGTAAGGAGCCCAGGGCGCAAAATTTAAGTAGGCACTCACTGTCGGGGGACAACCTGGCAAACCTGAGAGTGAGTGCATCCTTAAATGCTGGCCCCAGGAGCCCTGCTTGCTTCACTGGACCCTCAGCCCTGCCAGAGAACAGAGAGCTCCGAGAACAGTCTACCAAGCAGAAGCCAACTCCCTCGAATGTTTTCCTGATTCTAATTAAGAAACAAAATTTCACCATCTGATCCCCCACCTCCCCACCCCACCCCCCACCCGCCTCCCAGAACTCCCGTTCCCATCTAGCAGCAAGGACTGCACCAGAGCTCAAATACAAGACAGCCAGGCTGAGCCTGGAGGCCAGGCGCTCAGACTCAACTACCACAATTAAAACATCCACGGGCTTCCCTGGTGGCGCAGTGGTTGAGAGTCCGCCTGCCGATGCAGGGGACACGGGTTCGTGCCCCGGTCCGGGAAGATCCCACATGCCGCGGAGCGGCTGGGCCCGTGAGCCATGGCCGCTGAGCCTGCGCGTCCGGAGCCTGTGCTCCGCAGCGGGAGAGGCCACAGCAGTGAGAGGCCCGCGTACCGCAAAAAAAAAAAAAAAAAAAAACATCCACGCCTTCCCTCTTCCTCTGATCTCATTTCCTTGCTGCAAGCCTGCACCAATGAGTGTGGGACCCATGTGAGGGTCTTCCAGGCTCTCTAGGGGCTTGTTGCTGAGAAATACTCAAATAGCAGATCCAGATGCAATCCCTAAGCAGAAACAAATCCCCAAAGTCTCTCTGTGGCAAAGATGGCTACATATCTTCTAATATCTGTTCTTCCATCTTTCCTTAGTAATAGAAATTTTAGCTGGAGTCCGGCTGCCCAAAATAATGATGACATTTCCCAGCCTCTTTTGCAGGCAGGTATGGCCAAATAACTAAGTTCTTAACCCAGGGATATAAGCAAAGTGTCGCATAAGTAAGACCTTATAGGAGTATCTTTGAAGGGTGAGAGCTGCCTTTCTTTGTCCTTCCTGTCAGCTACAACGCAGACATGACTAGAGCTTGAGTAGCCATCCTGGACCACCAGCCAGAAGTCACATGCTGAGGATGGCAGAGCAGTAAAACAGAAGGAAGGAACCTGAAGAATTATGAAGTCATCCTACTAGCCCCACGCTGCCTACTTTTAACATGTGAGAGAAATAAATTTCAACATACTTGAGCCATGCTCCTTTTGGTTTTCAGTTGTTTGAAACCCAGACTAATCCTGAGTAATACATGTGCCCACAGACAAAACTGCACCTCTCATACTCTCCTTCTGATGAGGAGATGGCCTGGTGTCTGAAGCTGTAGTTCCAGTTATGCTGACTGTCGCAGCTCCCTTCTCCTACAAGCACTGGGAGGAAAAGGAACCTTCCAATTCCTCCCACAAGCAGGCCTTCAAGGACAGAGGAGTGCAACCCTTAACAACAATGACAAAGTGGGAAAAGAAAAAGAAGGGGAAAAAAACATTTACAAGTCTCTTAGGAGAGAAATGTTCTACAACAGTCTAGGAGAGGTAAACCCTTCCAAATGGAGATCCTGGAATCAGAAGCTACCTCTTGGCATGTGTATGAATACACAATGTACATGTCTTTTTTAAAAGCCTCATTTTTAATTACACAAGTATACATATTTAGTCTTATGATCAAAACATTCAAACTATATATAGGGTTAGAATCCAGGGTTTTTGAGCAACTGTGGTCAAGACCAGTCCTCCTCAGGCCTGCCACTGTCAGAACATAAAAGCTGTCTATCCATAGCAACTGACCAAAATAGGGGAGAGTATCCTTCCTACTCGGAGCCCTGCCCAGGCATGAGTCCAAGACAGCAAGAGGCAATAGGAAGCCATTCAGGCATCACACAGTGTTTCCTCACTGCAGTCTCACCCTTGACAGTATCCCTTTCCTTCTTCCTTCCCCTCCTCCTCCCTTCCCTGTCAGCCTTACCAAACAAACCCTCAGGGACAATGGAGTCTCAGCTGTGAGCAGACCTCTGCTGATGCCACTGTGTCAGTGCTGAACTGACTTCCATGTCAGTTCATGGCAAATACTCTCCAATGATGTATTTGAGGTTACACAACAGACAGGATCCCACAACGATAAATGCACCAAGACCTAAGCCAGAAACGCACACTTCTGCAGACAAATCAAGTACTCCTACAATGCTGGGCACCTGGGCTACTGAGAATACTGCTGGTCACCTGGTCAGAGAAAGGACCTATGGACCTCAGAAGTGCCATTTTCCCCTACAGTCCCATAAGTGAATAAGAGCCCCTAAGCATACGGAGTTCAGCAGGCAGCCTGAGGCCCCACCCACCACAGAAGAGTCCAAGATCCCAGAATACACAACAGCAGAACGACAGTTTCTCAATCTCAGCACAATTGACATTTTGGGCCAGATAAGTCTGTCATGTGGGGCTGTCTTGTGCATTATAGTTGTTCAGCAGCACTCCTGACCTGTACCCACTGGATGCCAGCAACACCCCTTCCTAGCAGATGCGACAACCAAAAATGTCTCCAAACCTTGCCAAATGTCTCCTGGGGGTGGAAACTCATCTCCAGTTGAGAACCACTGTTCTGACATAATGAGTACCTAAGATAATCTGAAATCCAAAAAAAAAAAAAAAAAAAAAAAGCTGCTTGGATGTATCTCCCTGCCATGTATAACCTGGGACTGGAGTGAAGGGCTGCTGGAAGCCAGGATCTGAAATAGCAATGCCTTCAGGGCCCGAGAAGGTAATATAAATGAGCAAAGGCAAGAATGCCTGGACATAAAACAAGAGGGAGTGGGGGACTGCAGTGAATGGGAGAATATATGCTCCATTTAAAGGAGTAACCACTACTCAAATGCAGCTGATTGTGTGAGGCTGGAATATGGGGCCAAGTGTGCCAGAACTTTTGATTTTTCAAGAGAAAGGGCAAGTCCTGATTTTTAAATGTTGGCAAGTAATTCAAAATTATTTAGAACACTGTGCAGTATATATCTGTGGGCCAAGGGTGGCCCGTGGGCCAACAGCTTGCAGCTCTGCCCTAGAGTTAGTTATATGGAGACTGCCTATAGGCCCTTTCTTCT
Organism: Hyperoodon ampullatus; assembly: GCF_949752795.1. NCBI lineage: Eukaryota > Metazoa > Chordata > Mammalia > Artiodactyla > Ziphiidae > Hyperoodon > Hyperoodon ampullatus. Next base: position 18,821,209 of record NC_136931.1, read on the forward strand.
AGGATGGAACTTTAATTGTCTAGCTTAGCATGGATATAACTTCTTTAAGCAGTCTCCCAACTAACCTGGACCCCTCTCATGTCTCAGTTTCAAGACTAACGTAATTCTCCTACCCAAGCCTCACCGAGCATTCAGTGCAGATCTTTGTTTTTTCCCCTAATTATGACATAGTTGGTTTCTTCCAATTTAGGTCTCTTGAGACCAGGCTGCTCTCAGTGCCACCTCTGTCCAAGGAGGCTCCCTCCAGCACACCCCAGCTTAGCTGGATGATACATCAGCCTGATTCTACACCCTAATTTCCAAGAAGAGGAGTAAACTGAGCCCTAAAACCTAGTCTGTTAGGATGGGACAAGGTTTTAATGACTTGGCACCACCTCTGACAAGTTTCCCGCCCTCAGGCCTGCTTTATGGAAATGCCTTGGTTTCTGGAATAGGGGTTTTTGGTAATGCATATACTGAGTAGTCTGCGTAAAAGTACATTTGAATGAAAGAAGTTATATGATACCATAACTTTGCAGTTCTAAGAGGTGAGGTCTCTCCTCCAATCAAAAGATCAGTTCCTAGTGTGGGGATGGGCTTCCTAAGAAAAAAACAATGGGAAAAATCATAAAAGAAAAAAGATTTAACAAAAATCTTCTTTATGTGAAAAATTATGTACAGAGGTGCCCTTTGATTTGGTTATTCTTGGAATTCATACTAAGGCCATCAAGGGACCAATGCACAGGCACTCACAGGTGCTCAGAAAAGAGTACAAATTCACGAAACCTTCTAGAAAGCAACTGGGTAAAACACGAAGAAAATTAAAACAGTTTAATTCTTTAGACACAGGGATTTCTCTTTTATAATTTTATCCTAATAAAATATGAAGAAACTCTGAAAATGATTTCTACACAGCAGCATTATTTTTAATAATGATATTATAGGGCATTTACTGTATGCCAGGCAGAGAGAAGTATTGTACTTTATTTGTATTGATTCACTTATTCCTCACAACAATCTTTTCAGATAGGTACTATCAATGAAATGAAAAAAAAATGTTGCCTGCCATATCAGTAAACAAAGAATGTTGCAGCCATCAAGCCATCACAAAACAGCTGCTCCACGGAGAGCCCTAAGGGAACTCAGGATAGAAACAGATGCCTGCCATCTAGCAGTCAGCCACCCACTAACTGCAGCCACCCCCGACAGTGCACCCTGAAGAGACTTAGGTTGAGAAACCACAGGATACTGGCCCCAGATAGCTGAGCTACATATCAAAGGAATGATTTCAATGAGCCCTGACTTTTGCACTTTTCCATACATAGAAAAGCGCTAAATTCCTTAACGAGATATCTGGTTTTCTTTAATTAACAGTAATCTTTTGGGACTTTCCTGGCGGTCCAGTGGGTAAGACTCCAAGCTTCCACTGCAGGGGGCATGGGTTCGTTTTTTTTTCCAGCAGCGGAAAAAAACAAAAACAAACAAAAAACAGTAATCTTTTTATGTTCTGATTACCTGGTCTTTGTTGCAAAAACTCCTATATATCCCGGCCCCTCCCTTACCTCTTTGCAGCAGTGTCTGAGAGCTATCTGAGATGCTGTGCCCCAGTCTTAAGTCCTCAGTTTTGTCGGCTGAATAAAACATAATTCTCAACTTTTAGGTTGTGCATGTTTTTTTCAGTTCACAGTACAATCAATATTCCCATTTTACAAAATGAGAAAATTAAGGCACCAGTAAACTATCTCCTCCAAGGTCAATAGCTACTCAATGGTAAAGCTGGAATCAAACCCAGTCTGGCATGGGAGCCTATGATCTTCCCCCTCCCCCCACCCACTGGCCATGCCGAGAGGCATATGGGATCCTAGTTCCCCAACCAGGGATTGAACCCACACCCCCTGCAGTGGAAGCTCAGAGTCTTAACCACTGGACCGCCAGGGAAGTCCTTTTTTTTTGTAATCTTAACCACTAGGACACCAGGGAACTCCCAAGGGAGGCTATGATCTTAACCACTATATTACACTGACTGGAAACTACTTGTGTGTCCCAAACCATGTTTTCTAAGAACATTTGGTGAAAGGGGTTAAATATTAAATTTTTTAAAATGCAGTATACAAACCACAAAGAGTATGATCTCAAGGGTACTTTTTTTAAATGATGGATAAGCAGAAAAAAAAAATAGCGGAAGGTATTTCACACAAATAGTAACAACAGTTCTCTGGGAGGTAAAATCATGGGTGATTTTAACTGTCTTTTTTCTTTTTTGCATTTTTCTAATTCTCTGTAGGGTCTATGCATCACCTTTTAATAAAAAATAAGATATATATATATATATATATATATATATATTTATTACTTTAAAAAATGTTTCTTTTGGGACTTCCCTGGTGGACCAGTGGTTAAGAATCCTCCTGCCAATGCAGGAGACACAGCTTCAAGCTCTGGTCCAGGAAGATCCCACATGCCACAGAGCAACTAAGCCCATGCACCACAACTACTGAGCCTGCGTTCTAGAGCCCACAAGCCACAACTACTGAAGCCCGCGCACCTGGAGCCCATGCTCCGCAACAAGAGAAGCCACGACAATGAAAAGCCCACATGCCACAACGAAGACCCAAAGCAGCCAAAAATAAATAAAATAAATAAATTTATTAAAAAAATGTTTCTTTTGAAGAACATTTCACAAAAAGGGGGGAAATCCATGATATACTAAGTTTAAAAAGCAGAATATCAAGTTATATGCAAAATATGATTCCAATTCTATAACAGAAAGAAATGAAGACGTAACTGAACTATTAAAAGTACCCATACGTCGGGCTTCCCTGGTGGCACAAGGGTTAAGAACATGCCTGCCAATGCAGGGGACACAGGTTCGAGCCCTGGTCCAGGAAGATCCCACACACCGCGAGCAACTAAGCCCATGCGCCACAACTACTGAGCCTGTGCTCTAGAGCCTGCAAGCCACAACTACCGAAGCCCGTGTGCCTACAAACCCGGGCTCACAACAAAGAGAAGCCACCGCAATAAGAAGACTGCGCACCACAATGAAGAGTAGCCTCTCCACCCCCGTCTCCGCAACTAGGCAAAAGCCCAGAGAAAAGCCCACGCATAACAACGAAGACCCAACGCAGCCAAAAATAAATAAATAAATTTATTTATTTATTTATTTTAAAAAAGTACTCCTGGGCTTCCCTGGTGGTGCAGTGGTTAAGAATCCGCCTGTCAATGCGGGGGACACGGGTTCGAGCCCTGGCCCGGGCAGATCCCACATGCCGCGGAGCAACTAAGCCCGTGCACCACCACTACCGAAGCCTGCGCGCCGTGCTCCGCAATAAGAGAAGCCACTGCAATGAGAAGCCCATGCACTGCAACGAAGACCCAACGCAGCGAAAAATAAAAATAAATAAAATAGGGGCTTCCCTGGTGGCGCAGTGGTTGAGAGTCCGCCTGCCAATGCAGGGCACACGGGTTCGAGTCCTGGTCTGGGAAGATCCCACATGCCACGGAGCAGCTGGCCCCGTGAGCCACAATTACTGAGCCTGCGCGTCTGGAGCCTGTGCTCCGCAACAAGAGAGGCCGCGATAGTGAGAGGCCCGCGCACCGCGATGAGGAGTGGCCCCCACTTGCCACAGCTAGAGAAAGCCCTCGCACAGAAACGAAGACCCAACACAGCCATAAATAAATAAAAATAAATAAATAAATAATAATTTTAAAAATAAATAAATAAATAAATAAATAAATAAGATAAATTTATTTTTAAAAAAAAGTACTCCTGTCTGGGGACTTCCCTGACAGTCCAGCGGTTAAGACTCTGCGCTCCCAATGCAGGGGGCACAGGTTAGGCGCTGCATGATGCGGCCAAAATAAATAAATAAATATTTAAAAAAAATAAAAGTACTCATGTCTTGGTGGTAGATTATAGGTGATTTAAGGCTAATTTAATTTTCTCCTGAACAAACATGTTTTATAATCAGAAACTTATTCCCTTTTTTAGAGAGCTCAGTCAGGCTAGAGTCCCCCTGGTGAAACCCTATCAGATATACAGCTGGGTTCCCACTTTCTCTCCTCCCAGGGGTATCTGTGGAAGAGTTCCCTTTTAACATCTGTCTTTAATAAATTCCTTAAAGTCAGGAGTCACAGCATACTGTACAATCCTTTACGGCTAAGTCCAAGGTACTGTCAGTCTATTTTTAACACTGTGGATAAACTACACATACTGCCAAAGCTTTTGCAAGCAAAGATATGGAAAGAACAGAGTATAACTAAGTGCCTCTGGCAGCACAGTGCTAAGGAATACAGGGAATTCTGGGCCACTTCTCAGCTAAAACACTAGCTTTACTAGACTAAGTTCACAATAATCTTCTCTCCCTTCCAGTGTTTTCGCACAGAATTCCTCCTTACAACCTCATAAGAAAAAAAGGAAAATAAAGAGAGATCCACTGGGATCTCAGGTTCTGCCCTCAGAAACCCAAATACAGGGTAGAAGCCACCTTCCTCACTGGCTGCAGACAGAGCTTGTTTACAAAGTCAGCATAAAGAAATCTGAAACACCAGTGGGAAACAGCCATTTTGGTGTGGTGCCTGCTGCTTAGATCGGCCTGTGAAGAGTGGCAGTGGCAGGAAGGAGTGGTCCTCCTGCGAGCCTTGGGACCCCCACAGTCTAGAGAAGCCCATTTCCTCATTGATGGCTTTAAACTGGTCTAAGATTAAAAGCTGGGAAGCAAAATAACTTTTTTTTTTTTTTTTTGGAGCAGCAGAATAAACGCTTCAGCACTGAGGGTTTTTCCTGGGTTAAGTTACAACTAGCGATGTTGACACCAATCAAAACAAGACAAATATAAGACATGCACCAACCTGTCACATAGACTGGGGAACAGAACTCAGGGACACCCAAGAAGGAAAGTGAGGCACGAAAAGCCACAAACAGATTCAGACTCTCCCCATCCCCATCCTTTACCCTTACTTATCTCAGGAACAAATGACTTTGGTGAAATTGCTTCTTCAAAAAGGTAAGATGCCTCTCTTCCCCACAGAAAAAGAAAAGCAAATTATGCTGTTCAAATATAAATTACCATTAGCATTATAAAAATAACCCACAGCCCCACGCATACTCCCCCGCTAAGCCCTCAGACTTACACATGCAGGCTGCAGCGAGGAGACGGCAGGCCAGGTACGGGGGCTCGCAGGTGGGAAAGGAGGGCTGGATGATGTAGTTGGCAAAGGTGATAGCGATAATGGCCTGACTGGTGGGCTCAACAATTAGCAGGGAGGCCCAGAGGCGGATAAAGGCAATGAAGCCCCCAAAGGCCTCTAGAATATAAGCGTAGCTGGCCCCAGACTTGGTGATGGTGGTCCCCAGTTCTGCATAGCAAAGGGCACCCACAACGGAGAAAAGCCCACCAATGGCCCATATGATCAGCGACAACCCATAGGAGGCAGTGTAGACCAGCACGCCCTTGGGTGAGACAAAGATTCCTGAGCCGATCATGTTGCCCACCACCAGGCTGACCCCATTCAGCAGAGAGATCTCCTTCTTTAGCTGCATAGTTTCTGTGGACCGCTGAGGTAGCATGCTGACATCTTCTTCCTCCCTGGGCCGGCTGGCCTCAGGAATGAGATGGTATGTGCGTGTGGGGCTCTCCAGCTCCCTGGCTTCCATGGCAAATAGTTCCTTCACACCTGTGTTTACTATGGCCTGGCAAAGAATATAAGTATGTCAGTCTAGCGTAGTGGCTGATAAGGCTCTAGTTCAGACCTGCAAGGCAGGCAGATTTCCCTGCCTACCTCTTGTGTAGGGACAGCATGACTCATACACAGACCTAAATAAATGAGCCTGTCTGAGTTCCCACCACAGGATACAGAGAAATGGAGGCAGGCTGACCTCCACTGCTCCCAGGAAAGACACCAACAGGGCTCAGACATGACACGAGGGTGACTTCTAACAAGAGGCTTGATGCCCAGGGTAGGCTGGCATTATGTTTATCCATAGCATGGATTCTCCCTGAGGTGTAGGTTTTGCTCTGTTCTTACCAACTTAAAACCTACAAACTTGCCAGAGTCCCAGCACTAGGTTCACAGCACTAGCCAGCCTGATGGGCCTCTCAGTTTCCATACTGACTCACCTCCACCCAAACATAAACAGGGACTTCTGCAGTGTCCAGCCACATGTGGAGAGGTCTGTAGCTACTCTCAGGCCAGCAAAGAACATGAACAGGTGGTGGGAAGGGCTAGGAAGATGCTAAGACAAGGGCATATCGCTATTGCAGAGACTAGACCAAGGAGAGAACATCCATGAAAATACACAGCCTTGTGTCGCTATGTCCATTAACACCCACCTCACTTCCCACGTTGCTGCTTGCTCATTCAACACCTTTCTTCTTCCAAAGTGCCTAAAAGAGAGAGATAACATAATAAGACCAGATGAAGAAAGAACATTCAGAGGGCACCCTAATGTGGGACTCATCTGCTACTGGCTTATTTGCTTTCCTCCTCAGCCTGCCTCTCACTACCACCTGGGGCTGCAAAGAGATTCCCCCAAAACAGGACCCAGTAATCTTGACACCAAAACAAAGCTGTAAGTCTCCTCTTATCCACAGATCTGGCATTGGAAGGCATCCTGTAGGGAGATGGTGTGCACACGTACACACATGCACACTGCTTCTTTTGGATCAGCATTGGGCCAGTCCAGAAACCTCAAGGAAGTTGGATCCCACACCAACCAGAATCTGTCGGAGGAAGACAAGCACCTTCCTGACCCTGCACTCAGCAGGACCTTCTCTCTTCCTCAATTTCTGTGCCCTAGGAATTGGGAATTCAGATTCCCAACTCCTACTTCATCTTCTGGAGAAAGGAATCTGGTAAGCCACTTGATTCCCTCCCAGGAGTCAGTCCTTTAAGGTCACAGAGACAACTTCCAGGAATAAGAATGGGATCAGTACGTCATCTTCCCAGAACCTTCTCATCTAGTCAACAACAACGGATGTGCTGGAATCTTGCCTCATGGAGCTCAGAGCAAGTGAACCACAGCCACTTAAGACTGAGTAGTTCTCAGGGAAAACTCCATAAGAATGGGATCAGTACGTCATCTTCCCAGAACCTTCTCATCTAGTCAACAACAACGGATGTGCTGGAATCTTGCCTCATGGAGCTCAGAGCAAGTGAACCACAGCCACTCAAGACTGAGTAGTTCTCAGGGAAAATTCCAATCTCCACAGGCCCCACTCAAAACTCCTGCCTTGGGCTTCCCTGGTGGTGCAGTGGATGAAAGTCCGCCTGCCGGTGCAGGGGACACGGGTTTGTGCCCCGGTCCGGGAAGATCCCACATGCCGCGGAGTGGCTGGGCCCGTGAGCCATGGCCGCTGAGCCTGCACGTCCGGAGCCTGTGCTCCGCAACGGGAGAGGCCACAACAGTGAGAGGCCTGCGTACCGTAAAAAAAAAAACAAACCCTCCTGCCTTACCTGTCCCAGTACCCCGCCAGAGTCTAGACCTGAGCCCAAGTGAAAAAGCTCCTCTGGGGCCATTAATAAGCCTTCCCCCACTCCCAGAGGAGTTGAGCCAGCCTACTTCTGCTTATTATGAGGCCTGGCTTTAAGGCAGCACCACTTTTCCTTTCACTCCTGGCACCAAGCCATGAAGGTGACTCTATGCAGGCACGTGGGAAAATATGTTTTCATGTGTCTGTCAGGTGAGCTCAGATATGCATGAAAACAAAACTAGGGAACACCTGAAGAGCCTGTCTCACATAAGAGTCAGGTGCAGGGACTTCCCTAGTGGCGCACTGGTTAAGAATCCACCTGCCAATGCAGGGGACACGGGTTCGAGCCCTGGTCCGGGAAGATCCCACATGCCGCGGAGCAACTAAGCCTGTGCACCACAACTACTGAGCCTGTGCTCTACAGCCCACAAGTCACAACTACTGAGCCCATGTACCACAACTACTGAAGCCCACGCGCCTAGAGCCCATGCTCCGCAACAAGAGAAGCCACCGCAACGAGAAGCCCACGCAACGCAACAAAGAGTAGCCCCCGCTCGCTGCAACTAGAGAAAGCCCGCGCTCAGCAACAAAGACCCAATGCAGCCAAAAATAAATTAAAAAAAAAAAAAAAGGGCTTCCCTGGTGGCGCAGTGGTTGAGTCCGCCTGCCGATGCAGGGGACGCAGGTTCGTGCCCTGGTCCGGGAGGATCCCACATGCCACGGAGCGGCTGGGCCCGTGAGCCATGGCCGCTGGGCCTGCGCGTCCGGAGCCTGTGCTCCGCAATGGGAGAGGCCACAACAGTGAGAGGCCCGCGTACCATAAAAAAAAAAAAAGAGTCAGGTGCAGCCTCTTCATCAGTGAGTGCTTCCATGTGTATGCTCTATGCACGTTAATAAACTTGATTGTTTTTCTCTTGTTAATCTGCTTTTGCCAGTCTAATTTACAACGCCCCAGCCAAGGAACCTAAAATGGGTAGAGGGAAAGGGTGCCCCCCCGGCCCCGCACCTTACATTCCTTTAAAAAACAAAAAAGTCAGTGCACAGAGACTTAGGTTGCCCTTTTCCCCTCAACCTAACATGGAGGCAAGCAGAGAAACCCGGCCCCAGTGGTCACTCCAGCCTCCCCCTATTCATCAGACCCTAGCTGGTGGGGAGGGGGAGGAGGTTACCAGGTATTCTATTTGGACTTCTGATACCAGACTGTGCATTTTCTATCAAACAATTCTGCCAACACCCAGCAGATCTGGTGTCTGCTACAATTTAATAAATTCTAACACCACCTACCTGGAAATAGCAACAGATTCCTCAGGTTAAGGGCTCAATCTTACAAAAGAGCCCTCCCCACCCAACTTAAGATGCCAAATCGCAAGTCCAGGTTGTTCCTGTGCTTCTGACCAACTGGCTATGAATCGGAGGTTCCCACTATCCCCTCCTCGGGTTCAATTAATTTGCTACAGCTGCCCACAGAACTCAGGAAAACAGTTTACTTGCTAGATTACCAGTTCATTATAAAGGATATAACTCAGGAACAGCCAGATGGAAGAGATGCAGAGGGCAAGGTATGGAGAAGAGGCACGGGAAGCTCTCCAAAACCTGTCCTTTTGGGTTCTTTATGGAGGCTTCATTACAAAGGCATAACTGATCAAATCACTGACCACTGGTGACTGATTCAATCTCCAGACCCTCTCCCCTCCCAGGAGGTCGGACCTGGACTAAAACTTCCAAACCCTCTAATCACAGGGTTGGTTCCCCCGACGAGCAACCCCCATCCTTAGAGGATCTAGATGCTTTCAAAAGAATCACCTCATTAACATAAACTCAGGTGTGTTGAAAGGGGCTGGTTATATAAATAACAAAAGACATCCGTTTAACCTTTACTGATCTGGAGCTATTTCAGGAACTGGGAACAAAACAAATGTTATAACAAAAGATGCCTCTATAGTTCTTATTAGGAAATTACAAGAGCTGTGGGACAGGAACAGTGGACAAAGACCAAATAAATAATCACAATATCAGAGGGAGGGAAAAAGAGAGGTAAACTCACTTCACTGGAAAATGTAAAAATAGTATGAAATGTAACTGCCTTGACTTCTAACTTTCACTTAAGATGTAGAAATCTGGGAAAAGCATCACTCCCACTCCAACGACAAGAAAAAGGCAGATAATCTACAGAATTGTAACTTTTCTTGAAATCATTAGAGCTGAGGTTACAGGCCAACCAACCAGACTGAGATTTAAGGAAAAACAGATACCTCCCAGAGAGATGCAAGTTCTGGCTTACCTGTGGCGGAGGGAGAACAATGGAACCACCATACAGGCAGGAAAGAAGAATTCAATTCGGGAACAATTTTTAATGAATTACTAAAGGTCAAATATGGGTTAGCAAGAGCCGTAGACACTTAGAGGGTTTTCTCCAGTGAGACCTCAGTGGGTGCTCACAAGAAATACTAGGCCAGAGAAAGCCTCTCAGAAGTGCTGGCCTGGAGAAGGAAAGCAGTCACGGCTCTGGGAAAAATACGAAGGTCCACCTGCTCCCTTCTCTAAAAATCTTAAACCCCTGGGGAATGGGGAAACTCTGTCATTCTCAAGGCAGCTGGGACAGGGTGAAAGAAAAAATAAAACAATCCTCTCTGCCTGGGGGAGGAACAGGAAATTCTGGTCCAGACCATTAGACTTGGCAGGCTCACCCAGAGAGATCCAACCCCCCAGACCCAGGGAAACAGGGCCTGCCTAAGGCTGAGGCTGAACCAAGACAACAGAGAACCCCTCTACTCTCCACCACCAGGTTAGCAAGCACCCAGCAACAAGGCTGTGGTACACTGTGTGCTGAGGCACAGGTGTACAAAGAAGACCTAATGCTGAGGGTGGAGCATAAACACAGAAAAATCCACCCTCAGGGCAATGAAACACCAGAGGAATTTGGAGCCACTGGTGCACCTAAGGTAATCATAGTAACAACAAAACCCAAACCCAACTCACCTCCTAACTGACTCAAACTCCCACATTAACAGGCTAGCAAAAGAAGACGTTGTACCCATTTCCCAGAATAAAGACTATGTACCTCAATCTCTACTTTTCCACGTATTACATCTGACAATCAGTAACAAATCACAAGCAACATAAAAAAAGTAATAAAAACAACCCACTATCAAGAGGCAAATTAATCAACAGGACAAGACTTAGAGATGATCCAGATATTGAAGTATCAGACAGGGAATTTAAAATAACTATGACTGGGACTTCCCTGGTGGTGCAATGGTTAAGAATCTGCCTGCCAATGCAGGGGACAAGGGTTCGAGCCCTGGTTGTGGAAGATCCCACATGCCGCGGAGCAACTAAGCCTGTGTGCCACAACTACTGAACCTACGCTCTATAGCCCACAAGCCACAACTACCGAGCCCGTGTGCCACAACTACTGAAGCCTGTGTGCCTAGAGCCCGTGCTCCGCAACAAGAGAACCCACTGCAATGAGAAGCCCACGCACCACAATGAAGAGTAGCCCCTGCTCGCCACAGCTAGAGAAAGCCCGCACGCAGCAACAAAGACCCAATGCAGCCAAATATAAATAAATTTATTAAAAAAAAAAAGAATATACATATATACATTTATATGTGAGTCATTTTGCTGTACAGCAGAAATTAATACAACATTGTAAACCAACTGTACTTCAATAAAATAAATTTAAAAATAAATAAATTAATTAAATAACTATGATTAATACATTAAAGGCTCTAATGGAAAATTTGGTCAGCATGCAGGAACACATGTGGAATTTCAGCAGAGAAATGAAAACCATACGAGTCAAAATGTGAAAAAATTCAGAACAGAGCATCTAAGAGTTGTAGGACAATATCAAATGGTCTGAGGTAAATATTAAAAAATATACATTTTTGATTCTATTAATTGCCTTAGAAAATAACTAACTGCCTAAAGCAAAAATAGTAGCAATGCAGTGTTAATTTATTGCATAGGTAAAAGTAAAGTGTATGACAATAGCACAAAGATAAGAAAGAAGAACTGGGAGTTATACTACTGTAAGGTTCTTATATAATATTATATGTGAAAATTGATGTAATATTATTTAAAGGTAGACTGTGATTAATTAAAGATGTACATCGTGAAACTAGGGCAAACACTAGAAAGTTAAAAAAGGTATAAATAATAAGCCAACAGTGGAGATAAAACAGATCATAAAAAATACTCAATCCAAAAGTAGGTAGAAGAAAGAAGAAAAAAGAAGCAAAGAACATATGAAATAAGTAGAAAACAGAAAACAACTAGCAAGGTGGCAGATTTTAATCCAACCATATCAATAATAACATGAAATGTAAATGATCTAAACACACCAATTGTAAGACAGACATTGTTGGGTTAGATAAAAATGCAAAACCCAATATGCAGTCTACAGGAAACCCACTTGAACTATAAAGACACAAGTTACAGGTAAAAAGATGGTGAAAAAACATGTAAACACTAATCAAAACCAAGGGGGAGTAACTATATTAACATCTGACGAGACTTCAGAATAAGAAGTATTGCTAGGGATAATAGAGAACATTATATAATGATAATGAGGTCAATTCAGCAAGAAGAAAATCCTAAATGTGTATTTCCTCCAACAGCATAGCTTCAAAATACATGAAGCAAAAAGTGATAGATCAGAAAGGAAAAATAGACATCCACAATTATAGTTGGAGACTTCAATACACCTCTCTCAGTCATCAATAGAACAAGTAAACATAAAATCAGCAAAGATCTAGAACACCTGAAAATGGAATGTTCCAACATAGTTCTTGTCTAAAATTATGTGAATTCTGAGGGGAAAAACAAACAAAAAAGGCACCTGCAATAGGGCTTACCTCCATGCAGGAGATGGGGGCAGATCAGGGGTGGGAGACAGCCTTCCAACAGGGAAAAACTGCTTTGGCTCCTCAAGTTTCACAACAGAATACCAACCTTACTATCTACTGAGTTGGTTGCTATCACAGCACAGTTAGAAACCCTTCCTCAGGTGCTGCCCGAGGTCTTTAGGATCAATTCCAACCTTCTTATCAGGGCCTTATCACTAGACCCCCTACTGCATATGGTCCCTCCCATGGTCCAGCCACACTGAATTACTTACAGTTTCCAGAACCTGGAGTAGTCCAGGGTTTCCAGAGCCCATCAGAAAAACGCATCTTTGCTCATACTGAGTCCTTTGCCTCTAACACCCTTCTTCTCCCACCATTTTCCTCAACATCCTGGCTGACTTCTTTCTCCACACATATCCTTGTGTCCCTGCATGTGTGTGTCTCAGTCTCCCTCTCTCGAAAACACAGTCTCTTGGGAATTCCCTGGCGGTCCCTTGGTTAGGATCTGTGCTTCCACTGCAGGGGGCCCAGGTTCGATCTGTGGTTGGGGAACTAAGATCCTGCAAGCCCCTCAGCACGGCAAAAAAACCCAAAACAAAACAGCCTCTAAACTCATTGTTGAAGACAGTGTTCATTAAACAATTCCACACACCCTATAAGTAAGTTCCTGCCTTGAGAAACTAGTGTTAAACCCCACTTGTAAGGACATAACACAGCTTTCTAACAGGTTTTCATCATATTTTCCAAGCTCCTGTGCAGCAGATAATAAAGGAATTCACCAGACCACTAAAATTTCCTCATGAAAATTTAACCATGAAACTATCATATGCAATTTTCAGGGAGAAAAATTGTCTCTTTCAAAGTTCAATTACAAAGAATATTTTACAAGTCGTATTCTAAAACTTTTATAATTGATGACTATGAAAAAAAAAAAAAAACGCTGTTGAGAAAGACACCAAAATCTTAAATGTCGTGAAAACACAGAAGACTTTTTTCTTTTTTATACTTTGAGTTTTACAAAATTTCTACAATGAAAATGTATTACTTTTTTTATGCTTAAACTTAAATCATGTGACTCTTTACATTTGTCTTTTCACCTAGGACACCAGGAAACTCAGTATCAAATTAAGCTCCCAATCACAGTGAATAGATACCCTCACTTTTCAACAGTACTTGATATCTAGTCTTTTCCATGGCTTTGGTTTCCTATTTTTACTTCCTCGTTGCAAGTATCTTTAAATATAAACCACCACAATTACTCTTTAGAAAGAGATATAATAAATATATAATTTATTTATCTAATAATTATAGTGTTACATAACTGTTAATTATGTGAGCCATTCTCTTTACTAGTATTGTACTCAAATAACTAACTAAAACGCTTTACAACTCGCAAAGATCCAAGAAAACTTACGAAGAACAGAGCAATAATATTCACCTGTGAGGAAATAAGCAAACATCACACTTTCATAAGCCACCTCATCATAAATGGTCAGGTACGAAGAAGAAAATGAAGTCTCCACAGCCAGGCCTAATTCCACGTGTCTCCAATTAATCTCTGCAACAAAGAGTGAGAGGCAACTTATCAAAAAATGAACCTAGTAAGCAGCAGGACGATATTTCCTTTTGTAAAATCTAATTTTTACATGCCCGGCAGGGGTAGCACTCAATTACTTAGAAGTTCCATCACACCCACAGTGGGGTGTAACTGAACACGTGCCTGAGAACCAGCCTGGTCCTTTCAAATCACGCATGTCTAGACAACTGCTGTTCCCTCTGTCCCAGGTCCCATGAGCACCACTTGCATCACTTTTGTAGTAAAGTATCCACACATCCTGGAGACTAAAGCAGGAAGGACAAAGGACAGAATTCAGGAAATTTCCTGTACCAAGAAATGCCAGAGAGATCAGTCACATAACTGGTATTTATTTTTGGTTTGTAATAAAAATATGTCCACAGTCAGGGAAGGAGGCAGACAGGAGAATATCAGGCTTGTGGTTTCCCACAAATTTGTCAGGAAAGGAAAATCAAATATAAGAACTTTTAATGACAATCTGAGACCAAAGTTGGGAAGCAAAAGCCATTAGCACACAGTGGGACCTCAGCAATGTAGGCAGCCTGGGCCGTTTCCTCAGGGGCTTCCCAACAAGAACAGAGAGTTGAAAATGATCTCAGGAAGCTCTCACAGGCTTTCAAAAGTCTGCTCCTCCCAGATCTTCAAAATCAGGGAGCAGCTCTCAGAGATAAGCACCAGGCGGCTGAGCATTCTGCTAGCCCGGTAGTGCTTTTTCTTCCCCATCAAGGGCAGAGACTGAATTCTTTTTACCAAGCACACAGTCCAGTGCACACAAGAGGTACTCAAAAACAAATGTTAAATTAAATATTGATTCCTGCTTATCACTGGCTATAACACAAGTGGTGCCAAGACTGTTGGCTCAGTGCTTTGTGAAGAATTCTCTTAATGTTTCACAAATATCGCCTTCCATTTACGACATGAGATGATCAAACAAGATGACAGGATGTGAAGACACTAAGAAGAGCCATAGTAGCAGGAGCACATACCGTCCTCCCTCCAACGGGCCAGTCTCCCCGCGGCCCCAGGAAGCTCTGCTCAGGTGCTCACATCCTCAGGCTCGTCCCCCGGGCCTTTACTCATTTTCAGAGTCTCTCCCACGCAGCACAGGTTCTTTCTCAGCACCAGACTCACACTGGAGTATCTCACACGGTCTCTTTCACGTTCACAGGGTCGCACTCAGGGCCACTCTGACGGCGGTTTCTCTCACATTCAGTCTCTCACAATCTCCCTTTCTCAGTCCCTCTCACACTCATGGAGTCACCTCCACACTAGGGTCTCTCTCACACACACACCGAGTCTCCGTCACACTAACAGCGTCACCCTCACACTCTGCGTCTCGCACACTCAGGGTCACCCTCAGACTGAGTCACACACACAGACACACACACACACGCAGCGTCCTCCTCACACGCTCAGTCTTACACTCCTGGAGTCCCCCTCACGCTCAAGGTCCCGCTCACACGCACGGCGTCCCCCTCGGGCACGCGCTCACTCGCAGCGTCTCTCACGTGCCCGCGGCCCGCCTGCCCGGTGCTGGGTTCCGGGAACCGCATCCCGCATGCAGCGGTGGCTCAGAGAGTTCGGCCCCAGCAGAATGCGGCCCCGGCCCGACTCCCGCGGCCCTGCTCCCTCGGCCCGGCTCCCCCGGCCCCGCTCCCACGGCCCGGCTCCCTCGGTGCGCCTGCCCGCGGCCCGTTACCTCGTGCTGGCCCGGCGCCTCCGGGATGCTCGGTCGCGCTACCACCGCCCCCGCCGCGACCGCTCAGGCCCCGCCCCCGCCACGTCATCCGCCGCCGGATCGCGACAGCGCGCGCCGCGTCGGGACAGGGCGCCTGGCTCCGCGCGGGGCTCGCGGGCGGCGGCGCTTCCGGGCCCCAGGGGGCCGCTTCGGCCTCTGGAATTCCGCCGGCCGCGCTCAGGCGTCCGCAGGTGAGGTCCCAGCCCCCGGCGGGCCGCGACCCGGGCCCAGCCCCACTAGCCGACTGATTGGCTGCTCCCCGACCCTGGAGTCTCTCGGGGCCTCCGAGGGACTCAATACGGGGACGCTCCCGCGGGAACCTCTAAGTGCCCCCACACCCGGTTCCTCTGTGGCCCTTGGCCTGGGCCGCACTCCCGGGGACCCCATACAGCTCACACGAGGAGCTCTAAACAGCCTCCATACCCCGTTCACAGCCAACCCTCCGCCTGGAGACCCTAGGGAGACAGACCCAGGATTCGTCCTCCGAGTCACAGCTCCGACCACCGTGCATCCTTTAAGGTCCCAACAGACACATGGACACCGCTGAGCTTCCAGAGCCAACCCCAGGCTTCCCTGGGGCCCAGGCTTGAGGACAGTTTTCAGTCCTCATCCTGCCTGACCCTTCCTGGAGCTGCACCCTCCTGTCCTCTTCCTCTCCCTGTGGTTGCTCCTCCTCCATCTCCTTCTAGGGCTCCTTTTCCTCTGGTAGCTCTGGGGCTCTGTCTAGGGCCTCCTGATCTCATGGAAAGCTGAGCCCTACCCCTTAGCTTCCTGTCCACACCTCAAGCCATGATTCTCTCCTGGGCCATGGAGTCCTTTCCCCCCAGACACGTGTTCACAACTACACATCCTCTGGTTCCAGACTGCCTACACACAAGACCCTGCTCCCCACCACGTAGTGACCCAGCAGGAAATGGGCAGCATCCTGAACCCTTCCTCCTCCTGCCCCCCACCCAGGCCCTGCATCTCATGGTTTTCTTCTCCCCAGCCATAATAGCCTCCCAATCCCTATCCTGCTCTCTCTAACCCATCCCCACAGGGTAACAGCTGCTCCTAAAATACAGATTGGAATGACTTCGTATCTCCTCTGCCTAAAAACCCTTCCATACTCCTACCTATAGACCTGAGGTGATGATCCTTGAAGAGCGTTCACTGGTGCTGCCCTCCTTGTGCTATCTGCTTGGAATACTTTCCCTAAGTGTGAATGAGAGTACAGGCATAACATGTCTTATCGCTCTGCGCCTTATTGTGATTCGCAGATGTTGCATCTTTTATAAATAGAAGGTTTGTGGCAATGCTGTTTTGTCAGATGATGGTTATAGCATTTTTTTGCACTAAAGTTTTGTTTTGTTTAATTTTGGCTGTGTTGGGTCTTCATTGCTGTGCACGGGCTTTCTCTAGTTGCGGTGAGCGGGGGATACTTTTCGTTGTGCTGTGCGGGCTTATTGCGGTGGCTTCTTTTGTTGCGGAGCATGGGCTCTAGGCACGCGGGCTTCAGCAGTTGTGGCACGTGGGCTCTAGAGCACAGGCTCAGTAGTTGTGGCACACGGGCTTAGTTGCTCCGTGGCATGTGGGATCTTCTCGGACCAGGGCTCGAACCTGTGTCTCCTGCATTGGCAGGCAGATTCTTAACCACCGTGCCACCAGGGAAGTCCACTAAAGTATTTTTTAATGAAGGAATGTACATTGTTTTTTTAGACAATGCTATTGCACACTTAATAGGCTATAGTGCAAACAACTTTTAGATGTACCAGAAAACAAACAAAAAAATTCATGTGACTCACTTTACTGCAACCTTCACTTTATTGTGGTGGTCTGGAACCGAACTCACAGTATCTCTGAGGTATGTCTGCATGCATATATTTAGAGTCATTAGAATCTGACCCTTTGCCCCCTGGATCAGTTCCTCCTGCCTCCCTGGCCTGGCAGAGGAAGGGCTCTGGACACTTGTGTCACTCAGTAACAGCCAGTCCACTTGTCCTTGTATCAGCAGCATACATGACCTACAAGCTCTCAGAACCTCTGGCTTCACTGTCTCACAGCCAGTTACAGCATCCTGCCAGCTGAAAGCCACCATGAACCAAGCACTGAATCAAATGTTCTCCAAAACCATCAGTGTATCCTCAGGGCCACCCTACAGTGTACATTTATTCATCCCCATTTTTTTTTTTTTTTTTTTTTTGGCTGTGTTGGGGCTCTGTTGCTGTGCGCGGGCTTTCTCTAGTTGCAGCGAGCAGGGGCTACGCTTCGTTGCGGTGTGCGGGCTTCTCATTGCAGTGGCTTCTCTTGTTGTGGAGCATGGGCTAGGCACACAGGCTTCAGTAGTTGTGGCACACGGGCTCAGTAGTTGTGGCTCGTGGGCTCTAGAGCGCAGGCTCAAAAGTTGTGGCACACGGGCTTAGTTGCTCCACAGCATGTGGGATCTTCCCGGACCAGGGATCGAACCCGTGTCCCCTGCATTGGCAGGCGGATTCTCAACCACTGCACTACCAGGGAAGTCCCCATCCCCATTTTTAAGATGAGCAAACCGAAGCTTAGGGAGGTCAGGAGACTCCCCAAGCTACTTGGCTAGAGGTGGTAGAGCTCAGATTTGAACCCCGGTCTGCTGGTCCTGAAGCCTGCTCTGACTCCATACCCTGTCTCTACAGCTGTGAAACTGAGGGTAGAAGTGGGGTTGAAACAGATCAGGGGTGAGAGGGCGGCAGCAAGGCCATGAGTGGGTATGTGTCAGGGCACTAAGAGGCTGGGCAGGGCCTGGGGGTAAGGGTTTACTCCCTCTCATGTTGTCATCCTTTTTACCAAGGCCATTGATGCAGCTGGACCTATGTATTCCTAGGCATCCTAACCCTCTGGGCCACCCATTTTTCCAGGTCTGGCCAATAACTGGTGTAGTGAGAAGATTCAGAGCACCCTCTAGCGGCCCAGGGTGTATTGACACCTAAAACCCAGGCTGGCCAGGCTCCTGTGGAGGAGGCAGGAACTGGGGCTTCCACCACCCCCACTGGCCCCCAGCTCTGGGCTCTGCA
Organism: Hyperoodon ampullatus; assembly: GCF_949752795.1. Taxonomy (NCBI): domain Eukaryota; kingdom Metazoa; phylum Chordata; class Mammalia; order Artiodactyla; family Ziphiidae; genus Hyperoodon; species Hyperoodon ampullatus. Next base: position 18,839,850 of record NC_136931.1, read on the forward strand.
CCACAGACTTCTGGCCTAGTCTCCATCCTTAGGCACGTTTTCCTGTCTCAGACTCTGGTCCTCTGTCCTTATCCATCTCCATTTGGTCCCCAGTCTCTCAGTCCCTATCTCTGCCCATCTTGGTCTCTCTCCCTCCCTCCTCAGTCTCACTCTGTTCCCAAAGAGGGACAGATGGCGGATAGATGAACTGATGAAACAAAGTAGAAGGGTAGCATCCTAAAAAAATTCAAAGGATGCTGAGACCTGCAAGCTGATGGAGGACAGAAGGCTGGGAAGGAGAGTCCAGACAGGGCGACCGTCAGGACTGTCCTTGGCTCCCAGCTGTGGGGTGGCATTTGGGGCCTGTTGACCACATAGGAGCGGCAGGATGGGGTGGTGGGCAGGAGCTTCATTCCAATAGGAATGTTTCAGGTCCTGGTTCTCAGTCCTAGGAGGGGAACTAGATCCCAGGAGAGGGGGAAGGAGGATAAAACCCAAAGAGGTGCACAGGAGCCATGCTTTGGTGCTGAGAACCCATCAAGGGCCCAGGAAGGTCAAGGTCCAGCCTCTGACTACTTGCCTCGCTAGCCCCCTCACCCTTCCACTGCCTCCTTCCTCTCATGTTCAGAGCAGAGGCTAGGCCAGGGCACTTTACAGCATCCAGAATACTTTTATTGCCAGAATCGAGGTACAGCCTGCTTAGAGCCCCATGTGGGGCCCGCCACTCAGGAACAAAGGGAGAGACAGATGCTGGGTATGAATGCAACAGAGAAAATTCCGCTTCTCAGAAACCTTGTAGGAGCGAAGCACAGTCCAGCCTGACTGTGGCTTTGGGGCTCCACCCCAGAGGCTAGACCCAAGTCTTGGCCTTTAGGCATTGCCCACTTGGAGACCACCAAGGCAGATCCACATCCTCCATCCCTGCTATCACAGGGAGATCCATGCAGCACCTCTGGAGCAGGAGGAAAACCCCTAGGGGGCCCCTAAGGCACCTGGCTCTCTCAGGGGCCCACTCAAGTTTCTGGGCGAGTCCCTGCTGACTAAACACCACTGAGCTGCCTGGTGGGGATGTGTGCTGGGCAGAGCGGGCAAGAGTCCTACCTCCTCTCAGTCCTGTGCCAGCCCACGTGAATGCTAGAGAGATCCTGGGCAGGGTGGCAATGTGGTGGAGGGTCAGCAAGAGGGCAGCTCAGGGTGGCTCTGATTGGCCTTGGCTGCTTCCTTGAGTTCTCTTTCTTCATGAGTACCTAAAGGGCATGGCACCAGGCTCTGCTCTCATTCTTGAACCACAGCCCCAGGGCAAAGGGAGGCAGCATCAATACTGTGGGTAACAGCCCAACCAAGGAGATCAGGGCTCCTGGGACACAGCCCCGAGAACTGGGGGTCCATCTGCTGCCCAGCCCTGAGCTAGGCTGTTCTTAGAAGTAAGGGAGGTAGGAGTGAATGCCCCAGGGCCTGGGAACCATGGAGAACATAACAACCCACCCCTGCCTGCAGGGGGAACCGGGCTGCCCCCAGAAAGCCACAGTCAGGCTGTGTGAGCAGCTAGGCCACAGCGAAGACAGCAGCTCCAGCCACCCATGGCCAGTAGCAGGCCGACTTGTGGCCAATGTGTGAGAAGGTACACCCTAGGGACCAGGAGCCCAACCTAGGGACCACAGTTCAGTAACATCCCTCACAAGAAAGCTGAGGAGCCAGGCCCTGGTGGGCGAGTGTGAAAAGGCCACAGGGGTAGGAGGAACACAAGGCCCCAGCACTGGGGATTGGGGCCAGGTGCCAGCCAATCCACCTGCGGAGCCAGTCCTGAGGTCACAATTCCACCATCAGCAGCATTCTTTCCAAGGGTCCCTCAAGTAAGTTCAGACTATGTCTTCCTTCCTCATTTCCAGAGACGAAGGATAAAAAACCCAGCATTTCCCGACTTCACAACCCAAGATCCAGGGCCTTATCAGTCACAAACTGCTCAACTCATGGGCCATGGTTGCCCTAGAGGCCAGGAGAAGCAGTGGTGGCCAGGCCATCCCAGAGCCCTGCCCAACATAGGAATCAGGGCCCGAGGAGCACGCGTTTCAGATAGGCCAGGGTAGTGGCGTTGGCCAGCATCGCGATGTGCTCGGTGCCCGGCAGTGCCTGCAATGACACTTCTTGCTCCTGGCGGCCGCGCCAGGCCTGGCACTGCAGGGCGCTCTGCAAGTTCACAGTGCCGTCACCATCACCAAAGCAGATTTTCGGGTCGCGGTCCGGGAAGCTTTCATAGTAGAAGGAGTCTGGCGTAGGGACACCAGTGCCATAGAGGCAGTGCAGTCGCACGCCAGGTGGCACCATGGCCTCAACCAGCCCCTCCGTGTCCTGCCGCATGAGCCAGCCATCTTCGAAGCCGATGTCCTGGAAGAAGCGGCGATAGTCCTGCAGCGTGTAGTTGGCTGTGGGTGTGTGCACGAAGACCTTTTTGGGTGACCAGGTACAGTTGTAGGGCAGCAGCCAGCTGGTGGAGACGGCAGACCGCTGCTGCTCCCGGATCTTCAGGGGCCCAATGACTGGGATCCGGTTGTTGTCTCCTGCGGATAGAGGGCTCCAGTCAGCGTCTGTGCTCGGGAATGCAAGCCAGCTGGGCAGCATGCTCACCGCCAGGGCCCCTGCCAGCCCCCAGCCCAGGCCTGGCCAGCACTCTGGCATCTCTATGCTGTTAACGCGGTGACAACTCCCCTATTTCCCTGTATTTTTGCTCTATCTAGGAAGCACATGACCAAGATTTGTTTCTTTCCTTTTGCATTTTGTCACCAGGGATTTAGGCAGCACAAACCCACAGGGTGATTTATGGTAAAAACAATACCTTCCCCAGAGCACTTATCACCCGGCCTGTGGGTACTGACCTTGTCACAGGTGAATCAGCAGGCGGGCAGCCCAAAGACACAGTCACAGTCCTCTTAATCTTTTATTACATTGAGCTATGTAAACATTTTTTCCCTTCTTAGGCTCAGACCTACATCCAGCCAGCCCTGGTCTCATCCCACCCACCTGCCTGGCACTAACCTAGGCAGCCAGGACTGCAGGAGACAGGGCAGGAGGGGAGGCTGCAGACAAAGTGAGAATCTTTCTCACATAGGAATGCCAACAGCACAAACGCACCCACCAGCCAGTGAGATCGCCAGAGGATGAGCTGGAACTTGGGAACAGGGGCCTCTGCCCTGCTCAGGACCCACGGCCACCCATCACCACACCACTGACTGCAGGCCTTCAGCTCTGCCTGCTGGGGCTTGGTTCTAGGAGCCCTCAGGAAAGGGAACCCCTAGCTAAGGGTCCACGACTACCACCCGTCCTGTCCCACCCCCACTCCCAGACTGCCAGAGCCTGACAGCAGTCTCCCAGAATCTGAGGCAAAGCTCTAACTAAGGCAGGGGTCCCCAACCCCCGGGCCGCGGACCATTACCAGTCTGCGGCCTGTTAGGGACTGGGCTGCACAGCAGGAAGTGAGCAGTGGGCTAGAGAGTGACGATTTACCTACCGCTCCCCATCACTTGCATTACCGCCTGAACCATCACCCCTCCCAAGCCCCCCGCCCCCTCCGTGGAAAAATTGTCTTCCACGAAACCATTCCCTGGTGCCAAAAAGGTTGGGGACCACCGCTCTAAGGGGACTCATGGGGAAGCTCTGAAAGGGCCAGTACCTGAACCCCACCATGGTAACCTGTCTCAAACTCAGAAGGGCCCACATCTCTCCTTTCAGGTCTAGGCTGGACAGAGTAGGTAGCTGTGATGAGTCCTCACTATAATTGGATTCACTGTCCAGCTAATCCAGGGTCACTACTGGGAGAGGACTGATCACAACGATCAGGTGACCAATAAGCAGGTCAGGCAGTGGCAGTCACTTGAGGAAGAAAGCTCATCAGATGCTTGTACAGCCCTGGCTCACAGCTCCTAAAGTGAGCGGTCACGGTCACGGGGCTCACATCCAGTCCTAGCAGAGGGAGGAAAGCCCTGGGGCTACAGCTGGTATGTTCTAACAGTCGTGAAAAGGCAGGTGGATTGGGGAGGAACAGGGAAGGAGGTGGTTTTCCCAACTGCCAAGCAAGCAGGCCCAGACAAATCTGTACCTGCTTCCTCTCTGTGTGGCCCACAGAGGCTCCCCGCTGCCACAGAGGGAGGTGTAACTCATTAACAGGAAACTGTAGCCCAACCTTCCTTCTCTGGGGCGAAGGTGGGGATGAAGAAGTGAGGATGGGGGTAAGAGAGAGGGAGAAGGCTCCTCCAGAGAACTTTGGATCAAACCAAGTTAGGCCAGCCAGGCCCAAGGCGGGGTGGTGTGTGTGGGGTGTGTGTGTGTGTGTGTGTGTGTACGTACGTACACGTGTGCCCTATGACCAACGGTTATGCCACTCCATGTACATGTAAGAAACTTACACAGATAACAAGAGTCATCAGCTGGAGAGGTGAATTTAGAAGTAGTGTTATATTCTCTTTTAGAAAGAGATGTTTGGAAAAGAACACAACTCTGGAGAAGGAAGGGTCCTGACCCAAGAGAAGAGACATGAGGGTGGCCCAGGAGGCCACTGTAGAGGGAAAGAAAGTGTGTCATCTCTGATACCAGCACCCCCCATGCTGGGCCAGGCAGGGTCTTACCTGAGGCCAGGACGCGCAGGGTCTTGGCCACGCCCCCCCAGGGCGGACCCAGTGCCACAAAGGCATGGATATACTTGTCCTTCCAGGCCTGTGGCTGCTGCTGCAGAAAGTAGAGCGTGTACATGTTGCCCATACTGTGGGCAGCCAGCACCACGGGGCCCCCATACAGCTGGTGCATCTCCTCGATCATCTCGCGGAGGGCCAGGAAGTAGGGCCCGTTTTCATCTGCAGGCCAGAGCCAGGCGGGGGTCAGGCAGGAAGGGTCCTTGGGCCTGAACCACTGACTGTGTCTCAGGCCAGACCCAGGACTAGGTGGGTGGGGAGCGTCTGGTTTCCCCTCAATTTCCATGAAGGGAGAAGAAGCTCCTTTTCCCCTCCTCAGCCTCATTATCTCTCCCCAGGCCTCAGAGGCCCAGAAATCCTGGGCTGAGGGTGGGGGAAGGATAGGACCTGTGATGGCTGGGCTGGATGCCAGAGACACGGGAGTAGGGAAAGGCCCAGGGCCTTTGGTGGCTGTGATCTCCTCCTCTCCAACCCCCTCCCCCATGACCTCAGGGAGGAAATGAGAGCAACCACTTACTTGGAGCTCGGCGCCAGTCATAGGGGGCCCCCCGGACGTCCTCACCTCGTGTGTAGCCCCAGCCCACAAGGCTCTCCACCATGGTATGGAAATAGGAACCTACAGACATAAATCCATAGGATTAGAGAGAGTACAGTCATTGTCAGCTGCCCACACCACGCCTGCCAAGGAGACTGTGACACCTACAGCCGGGAGATCCCCGAAGGAGTGCTATAGGGCTCTGTGGCCACACTGAGCAGAGACGGTTCACAGGCTACCCCCACTCAAACCAGCAGGGCTCCTCCCACTCTCGGAGTCCATCAGAACCTCCATCCCCATTCCCTGGGGGCCATGAGGAAGGGCTACACACCCACACTGCTTTTGCTGGGGTCCAGGAACTCCAGTGAGAAGGTCTTCCCAAAGCCAGGGACACGCACATCCACACCATCAGGAGACTGGGTGGTGCGGGACGTTCGGTTGTAGACCAGCCTGCCAGGAGGGGATATTGAGCCAGTGACCCAGAGGTGACACCTAAGTTGGTGTGTCCCAATACTGTCTTGTGTCCTGAGCCATATTCCCTTCCCATCCTCAGGTCTGGTCGGATGTATAGGGGAGACCAAAAAGTAACAAAGCAAATTTGTAAAGCACAGATCAGAGTAACCACATCCAAATGAGGACCCCACCAAGGCTCACTCCAGAGACTGACTCCAGGACCCCTGTGAGGCAATATTCCCTTCTCCTCAATGTCACCCATACTGTCTAATGCAGGTCTTAGATATGGTTGGGAGAGGGATCTGGCTGCCAGGCCTGGCTCTGCCATGAACATCATCACACTTGACCCCAAAAGGCAGGCAGCCTAACTTCGCAGGCTCCCATTGCTCTATCTCCATGGATCCAGCTCCTGCCACCCACCATAACACAACACAGGGCAAAGGAGATGATGAATGCAACACACAACAGAACCGGACAGAGAAACCCCGAGCACCTGTGGCTGCTGTGTGAGTGGGTGGGCAAGGCCTGGAGACATGATGGGGACAGGGTGGTGGAAGACAGGAGGAAAGCCTTGTGCCAGGCCAGGAACCCTGCTCCGGCCTCCCCTGATACTAAGGAGGCAAATGTGCCTGAGAAAACACAGGCTAGACCTGCAGTCCCCAGTGGTCCTGAGTCCCACCCACCCTTAAAGATCAGCCACAGAAAGCTGACAAGATACCCAACACTGGCCCAAATAAAAGTCCTGGGGACCCACTCTCTCCAGGGCAATCTGTAGATCATCCCAATGGCCACTGAGCAAAGTTCTAGAAAGCCAAAGCACTCTGTGCTGGATGCAAGTCTAAACAGGTCAGAGCCCAACAGAAGTAGATAAGCCCCTCTCAGTATCAGCCTGTACCTCCAACTGGCAGTACCTGAGACCATGCTTCTGCAACAAAAATAGAAATGCGGATCAACATCCCAGAAATAACCCTGATCGCACAAGGGGGAGGAAAGAGTCAACAAAGCAGGTGTCATAAACAACAGGGAAAGGCAGGGTGCCCAGAGAACCAGCTAGAACCAGCTAGTGTGTCTCCAGGGGAAAAAACAATCTTAATTTGAAAGACTCCATTCAGCTCAAATATTTATTGAAAGCCAATCGTGTTTCTGGTCCTACAGCTTTAAAGATAAAAGAGACACAGTCCCTGCCTTCAGGGAGCTCAGGGTGGGCGGGAACCTTAGTTCAGAGGCATACAACTCTGGGTTCAAACTCTAGTTTGTCACTTATTAGCTGAGTGACCCTAAGCAATTTTGTAACCTCTTTGAGCTTCCAGATTTCCTCATCTGTAAAACAGGTCTAAAAACAGCACTTGTTTCACCAGATTGCTGTAAGACTCAATGAAACAAAGTATGTAAAATGTATAGTGTTTGCATTCAATAAGCAATAATTCTCATTACATGATTATCTTATTATGGAAGAAATATCCTAGGAAACAATGTTTGGCAGGCAGGGAATGCAGGTTAGAGGAGCAGCCTTGTGGCCAGGGGGAAGGGGAGGTTAAGAGCTCTGGAGATGGACTTCCCTGGTGGCAAAGTGGTTAAGAATCTGCCTGCCAATGCAGGGGACATGGGTTCCTGGGCCGGGAAGACCCCACGTGCCGTGGAGCAACTAAGACCGTGCGCCACAACTACTGAGCCTGCGCTCTAGAGCCCGTGAGCCACAACTACTGCGCAGCAACAAAGACCCAACACGTGCAGCAACAAAGACCCAACGCAGCCAAAAATTAAATAAATAAATAAATTTATAAAAAACAAACAAACAAACAAAAAGAGCTCTGGGGAGTGGCAGGGAGACTTCACAAAGGAATCAGGCTTGGGTTTTAAACAGTGAGTGGGAGGGAGTTTATCAGGCAAAGGGTGTAAAGGGTGATTCCAGGCTGAAAGAACAGCCAAGTGGAAAGGAATCCCCAAGTAGGTGGAGGGGGCAGGTGTGGCCAAGTCAGAGGCAAGGGAAAGGGTGGGGGCCAAGGTGAGGCTGTGAATAGGGGCTGGAGCATAGAAACCACAAATAGGGCCTGAGGCACTGGACAGGGTAGGGACAGGAGCAGCAGGAAAGGGAAGAAAGTTCTGTCTTGGAGAGTGCCAAGGTGGCGTGGACCACACAGAGGAAATGGGAAGGGAGAGAGGTCAATGACGCTGAGCCTGAGATCTCTTGAGGCGCAGGTGAGATAGAAATGGGCTCTGGAGGCGTCAGCGAGCAGCGCCCCACCTGTGCCCCAGCCCCCACCTGATATTGTCAATCCAGCAGTCAATGATGACAGGCAGCAGCAGTTCCAGGTTCAGCCAGAGTGTGAAGTAGCTGTCTGTCCTCTTGGAGCAGAGATAGTGCACGACCGTCGGCTTGTCCAGCTTTGCCTCCAGCTGGTTGCCCAAATCACCGGGCACTGAAGGGGGACATAGAGCATGAATGAGACCCTGGGCCTGGCAGGCTGGAAACCCAAAGGCCTTCTACCCACGGCTATCCCAGGCTGCAGAGTAGGTGATACCTGTGGGGCTCCCTAGGCACAAAAGCCTTTCTGTGTTCCCCATTTCTTTGATTACAGGAAATAGGCTTCATTCAGCCTCCTTGACCTTCCCTGAGTTCCAACTGGCAGATTCATGCAGTTGCTAATTAGGGAAGGGAGGGGATGCAAGACAAAGGAAAAACAGTCAAAGAGAAACCATAGTGTAGCCTTGGGGCAAGGTCCTGGTTCCCCATCAAGGGATACACACAACAATATCTTTGAGCTGTTCTGCAGAAACTGAAACCCCCACCAGATGGGAGAAGCCAGTGGTTAATGGGTTAACGATGGTATGCTGCCCACAAGCAAGCAGACCCCAGACACGCTGGAACCAGAAGGTTGATGATGCTGACTCCCACTCACCTCACCACCAACCAATGAGAAGAATGTCCATGAGCTGAGCACACCCTCTTGAACCATTACTATCAAACTTCTCACTACCCTCTGCAAGCTGGGACACACAGTTTTGAGGGCATTAGCCCGCTGTGGCCCCCTTTGCCTGGCAAAGCAATAAAGCTATTCCTCTCTACTTCACCCAAAACTCTGTCTCCGAGATTGAATTCAGTGTCGGGGTACAGACGGTGGTTTCAGCTTCATAGGCAGGGTCTTGTATACTCTGAAAGAAGGACTGGGAAACAGGACAGAGCACTGGGCCACTTAACCAGCCAAAAATAAATCCAAAGAAGGCGCTCCAGGATAGGCTCTGGAGGCGGCAGAACAGACACAGTTGAGAAGCAGGCACCTGCCAGCCTCCTGAGGTCCTCAGGGCTTGCTAAAGGCCAGAGCCCAGATGCTAAACCCTGCTAAAGGTTCCAGAGTGCACCTCACCTGGAGGGCCCTAGCATCTTGGCACACCTGTGTTGGAAATGGCTCTCTTGAAGCAACATACCATTCCAGCTACAGCCCAATGGGGGTGGGTGTGACCAGGCTCCAAGGATGACTTCACTCTACTTATTCAGTCTATACAGAGCCCTGGGGCACTTGTGACACTCAAACCCCTCCCCCCTCCCCCCTTGCTTCACTGCCTAACATTCAAGGCCCTTCACAGTCCATTTACTCCCAGTGACTTTTCAGGCCTCACCTGCTCCCACATGCCATTCTCTTGACACTTTCCAAACCCCATTTAGGATCCAGTGTTTGGCTCTCGAGGGCATTCACTGGCCTCCAGCTGTGAACACAGCCCTGCAGAGGACACGCCCTCCTTGTGCACCATCCCACTGTGTCCTCAGGGCAGCCATGGGAGAGAGGTGTGGCACCTGCATTCACCTCCCTTCATGATGTGGTGCAGAAGTGGGGAGTCCCCAGCATGACAGCCTCTCGATGAGATGCTTGTGGACTAGACAGGGCAGTGAAGAAACCCTGGTCACTGTTTCCACCAGAGAAAAAATAGCTGAAAGAGGAAGTCACCTGATCTGCTTTGCCTGGATACCCTTTGCCTGGCCAGGCTGTGTGGCCTCTAAAAATACCAATGGTCACTTCCTGGGTCCCTCTGTGCCTAGAACTAGATAAGAGCCATCCACATGCCTTTCACCTCAAGTAACACTGGGAAGAATATCCTTATTATGCCTACTTTACAGATAAGGAGACTGAGGCTGGGAGAGGTGGAAATAGCTTGCTATAGTCCCTTCCCCCACGCAGGGCCTTCAGTATCCCTTTTCTAGCCTCTGCTTCCTCTATCACCAATTTGAGTCCCACCCACAGAGACTGGTCACCCTTGGATGCTGATCCTCTGATGGCCAAGGTTAGGTCCCTGCTCTGTGCCCAGGAACAGCTTGTCTGCTGCCCACCATGGGGGTTCCCAGGATTAATGCCAATAGCCTCATTCTCTGAGAAGCTGGGCAGGTTACGATTCCAGTTGCTCAGTGCCTCTAGGTACAACCTGAGGCTCCTCTGCTGTGACCTAGGATAACTAAGAACTGAATGAATTAATGAGTGCATTTAGCACCAATACAGGTGAAAAGGCCTAGGACCAGTCCGGTCAGAGACCACACACTTCCCAATGCCACACCCTTCATATTCAGTACTCCTTAGGTCCACACAAGGCTCCCTGCAGGCCCCCAAGACAAAGTCCAGATGACCCAACCAGTCACGAGCCCTGCACCATCTACCTTCCCCCACTCCATTCCAGAGAGCCTGGATTGCTTAGCTCCCTCCCTCTGATACGTAGTTCCCTCTGCCTGGAACTCTCTCCTGGACTCAGCTCCAGCTGCGTACTCCAGGAAACCTTTCCTGACTGGGTCAGTGGATTCTCTGTGCCTGCCCAGCACAGACCTCACCTCTGGGAATCATCCTGCAAGCTTAGGGAAGGCAAGGCCAAATCTGCCCAAACTCCATGGTGAACCTGGGCCCAGCATTCCCCGGGAGCATTTCCTGGCCCAGAGCTCCTGGTGGAGGACCCCTGGGATCACACTGCCTGCCAACCCTACCCTTCTGTGATCTGCATCATCCCCATTAAAATACTCCCAGCAGAAAGAGCATGGGGGTCATGCTGCAGCAGACTCAGTATGTAATGTATACCTCGGCATGCCTCTGCTTTTAGGAGCCCTGGATGGCCACCAACACACTAGCTCTTCGTGGGAGTGATGGCCTGAATGAGGCACCCAAAGACCCCAAGACAGAGAGGTCTCATCCCTGCCACACCCACCACAATGAAATACTACTGGCTCCTGTACAGTTGCCTGGGCCAGCAGCAAGGAGGAGGTAGACAGGGGAGGTTGCCTAGCCCCAACATAATGTAGTCCAAGTAGGTCTGGCAGGAGTAGGGTACAGTATGACATCTGTTCATAGCCATTGTCTCAACCCCTCCCTCTGTCTATAGCCATCCTCAGATTCCCTTGGGCCTCCTCCCTCAGGCCCAATGCCACATATTTGATAAGTTAGAGGAGAGCCCTGGTGGCAGGTTAGGAGAGCAATCCTTCCCCAAAGAGCTCCCTTTCAGTAATGCCCTCTGAAACGTGTCGGGCTGGAAGGGTGGAGGAAGACAACGTCCAAGCCAAGCCCAAGTAAACCCTGAGGCCCCTGGGGGCCAACTCCGAAGCCACCCTACCTCCTACAGGCCCTCAGGAGTGGGGCCAAAGAGCCTCGGTCTTTCCAGCTGAAAAATGGGGATGAGGCGAGGCTTGGGAATTAGATGAACAGGCGTACCGATGCGCAAACGGGTGGTAACCCTCCCACTTACCCCCATATTCTATTGGGTAAGGTGACAAGAGTTTGACCACAACCGCGCCCAGCATAGCAGAAAGTGGATGGGCCGACCCAGGTGACAAAACAATCATACGCTCCCTCACACCGTGATTAGAGCAGATGCAGACAGCCCCGCCCGCACCCCATCCAACCGGACGCACGAGCGAACGGACCCACGACTGGACGCGCGCCTCACCCAGCACCACCGGTGGCGGACGTCCAGCCGGGAGTGCCAGATCTGTGAGCATAAGGAGTAACAGGAGGCCACGCGGGAGCAGGGCGGCGCGGTAAGGGCAGAGACGGAGGCCCATGTCAGTGACCGTAGCTCCAAGTCCGAGGCGTGGACTCAGCTCTGCGGTCTCGCGCCTAGGCCCGGGCGGCGGCGACGCGCTTAACCCCGCCGCTCGCAGCCTTCACAGAGGCCGGACCAATCAGGATCCGCCTCCTGCAAACGGCCTACCAATAGGAACTCTCCTTCCCAGTCGGAGCTCGCCGACCAGCCCCTACTCATCCCTGGCCAACTCCCTTAACCGCGGTGCACGCCGAGCGCATCGATCTATCGAGGCTCAGCCTGGCTTTCGCGCACGCTCTCAGCTGATCAGACCCAGCTCGCGTCTGCTGGGTACCCAGCCCAGCCCTTGGTACCCTGAGTCCACGCAGCGCAGCCCTCATCCCCGATTCCTGGCGCCTCCTTGACGAGGGATCTAGAATGCACCGGGCCGAATGGGAATTCAGGGTCCAGTGCTCGCCGCTACTGAACTACCCTGGTCAAAGCAAGAGGAAGAAGGGGAGAAGTGAGTCCCAGGCTGTTCTCGAGCCTGAGGAGACTGACCAGGACCTTTGGGCAACTCCCAAGTCGGTTCTTTGCACCCTGCCCCGAGGGCATCTGGGTTCAAGCTACACTGGCCCAGGGGCCACCTGCTGTCTGCCTGGGAAAGGGCCAGGTCAGCGTGTTTCGCTTCCCAGTGAGAGTTCAGTCCGCCTGTTTCAGGGTCTGGAGAGCAGTATCACCCACCACCCCGCTCCCCCCGCCCCCCCCCCCCCCCCCCCCGCTGACTAAACAGTTTGCTCGCCGTGTTAAGAGAGGGCTTGAGCCTCAATCCTGCGCCAGCCCATCTGGTTAGTTCCCCTGAAGACCGGAAGGGGTGTTGGGACCTCATGTCCCCCTACCACTCCCACCCCACGCAAACCGGGGATCCAGAGAGGACACAGACTCTCTGTGCATGGAATCGGGGGCGAATAGAGTGGGCAAAGATTTGACAACCAGTAATATTCTGGTACCATGTGTCACTCTGGAATAGGGTGACAAGCATGTTTGGAGACTGGAGGTCTTGATCCTTCACACACCCACTCCTGAGAGCCAGTCAATACCCTGGTCATCCCTGGCTGGTCCCAAGACCTCTATCCTGCCCCTTCCTTCCTCCCTCCCTCCTTCTCTTCCTTCCTCCCTCCCTCCTTCTCTTCCTTCCTTTCTTCCTTTTGGTCAGTGGCTGACCCTTTACAGCCTCTCTGCAGTGACCCTCAATGAATCTACTCACCATCTTGGCCTGTCCCTCCTATATTCTTTTAGTGAAACACATTCGTGGTTGGAATACCCTCCTCTCTTAAGGTCCAACTATCTCCCACCTCAGACCCTGGCCCAGTGACCCCCTTTCAAAACCCCTGCCTCCCTCACCTCCATCCCAGGCCCCAGCAGAGGGGCTGCTGAGGACCAGTCTGGTGCAGGCCCAGTATGGGAGACCATAGAGACCCTTCTGCCAGGGCTAGGACAGGTAGGAGTCCAGAGCCAAGGGTTAAGTGGGGGTAGGGTATGGATCAGGACAGCCTGGGCTGCCTTGGACTCTGGCCACAGTCTGAATGTCTTGTCAGCCCTGCAGCCTCAGATGCCCATGGGCTCCTCAAAGGGTGGCCCTGTTCTTGGGAGCAGTTCCCCGTTGCCCCACTCCCATAGGCCCTGAAGATGATAGGACCATAGCCATTTGGGCAGGGATTGCCAAGGTCTGGTCAGTAATAACCAGTGCTGGCGCTATGGAGAGGGGTCAGAGGGTGAGGTTCCCTCATTTTCACCATGACCCCATCATTCACATGATCCCCTGGGCTGCAGACCCCGGGTCATCCTGGACTCAAGATACCTCCTTGAGTCTCAGACCCACAACTAGGTGGTCACCAAGTTTTGCCAACTCTACCCTCCCAAAGCCACATTACCCTCATCTCCATACTAGCCTCCTTACTGATGTCCTAACTTATGCCCTTATTCATGTGGCATTAAACATTAAATCAGGCCCCACCACTGTCCACCTAACCCCATTTATGACCCTCTCATTGCATGCATCATATGCATCTCACTCACAGTAAGTGAGGACCCTGGCGAGTATTCTGGTTTCCCCCAACTTCTACTCTCCCTCTTCCTCAACTCTCTCATCTCCAGCCTCAATGGCTTCCTTGCTGCCTAGAACAGGACATCCTCATTGTCCCTCAGGACTTCTGCTCTTGTTGCACTGGGACCACTTTGCAGACCCCACTTTTGGGGATCCAACTGATTTAGGTCTCAACCCAGACATGATCACTGGCTTTGAAGCAGCTCCTGCCTAGCTCCCATTAGAATATAATTGCTGGAAGAGCAAGCCCCTCATTTGTCCTCCTCGGTTACCACCTGCATAATCCCTGGCACACCACAGGTGCTTAATATATGTTGAATCAATGAGTGATGAACCCCCTTCTCTATAACCCTCCCTCTTTCCAAGATAGGGTCCTGGTGCCTGTCACACCTAGAGAAGAAGATAAGGGACTGAGAGGTCCACAGGTTGGATGTGAATTCTGGGAAAGAGGGAGAGTGTTCCTGTGGAGCAGAACATTCTGAGCAAAGGCTAGAGGTGGGACTGAGGAGCCAGGCCAGTTGTGGTATCTTCCTCAGGTGAGAATCCAGCCAGCAGCCTCTGCCCTCCTCTGTAACTGGGCCCTCTGCAACCACCCCTCCCTCGCCCCAGCTCCAAGCTTCCCTACCTGAACCAGGTGGGTGGCTGGGCTTGGGGCAACCCAATCAACACCAGGGCTTCTAAGCTGGTGTGGTAGCCAGAGCTAAGTCTATTTGGAGGCAAATGATTCTCCCTAAAGCTCACAGCTCAGCAGCCTCCTATTCCTCTGCTGCCAGAGCCTCCCTAGAGTCATGAGAGGCCAATACTGACCCAATAATGACAGAACCCTGGGGCAAGGGGCCCAGAACAGGGCCTTTAACCTGGTCTAGGCATCAAGGAAGGCTGCCTGGAAGAAGAATTATTAGAGATGGGTCTTGATGGATAAGTAGGAGTGTGCCAGGAAAACAAAGGGATGATTAGGTAGGTGGGTGCTCCAGGCAGGGAGCTTAGCATGTGCAGCAGCAGTCTGTAGACCAGAAGAATAACAGCAGTGTAGAGCACAGTGGTGGGTGAACGTGGAACAGAGCAGTTTGAGGGCCCTGAAGACCAAGCTTAAAATCCTGGCCTATGTCCAGAGAGCCAGGAGCCTCGAAGACTCTCAAGCGGGGGGTAAGTGGCCTGGGGGGCGGTGTCAAGGGCTTCCCCTTTCACCTGGGGCGTCCTCCGGTCGAGCCTTCCAGAGCCAGCTCCTCCTCCCTGCCCCGCAACACCTGGTTCCGTCTACAGAGTCAGTGCGCCCTCTGGTGGGTACTCAGAGGCTATTCGGCGGCAAAGGCGTGGAGATGCGAACCCCAGGGGAAGCTAGTGCGCTTGCTACTCTGGAGGCCTGGGAGGTAAGGAAGGGTCGGAGCTGGCCCAGCTGGGAGCCGCTGACCGCTGAGGGTGGGGATGGGCCTGGGCCGGCGAGTGTGGATCGCCAAGCAAGCACCCAGTGTCGAATCCTCTTCGACAGCGGAATATTTCCCAGGAGGGAGTGAGGAGGGTGTTTTACACCATTCCTACACGCCCTGGAGGTCCACGAGAAGAGCCACACTCCCCTGGTGAGGAACCCCACCCTGTATCTGCCCAGACTTTCACGTACCTGCGGCTGGAGCGCCGGCTGTCTTAGTGGCAGGCTTCCAAGGGCTGAAGTGAGGATGGGATTCCGCTAGCTTGCGGGCAGGCTCGTTGGACCAAGTTCCTTTTTCCCAGGTATCCAGAGTACGGTTTGGGAAAGGACTCTGGATGTGCCGTTGGAGCCTCGCTGATTCCTCCCGCGTACCGTATCTCCGATTCACTCATTTGTGGTTCGTGAACACTAGCTAGTAGGTGTGTGGGGCTGGGGGACATTTATCAGTGAAATACAGAAATCTCAAACTACAGTGGGGACCCCTGCTAAGGAGGGATGTGCCTTGAGAGGGGAATATTTGGAGGGAGGGCAGAGGTTAACTAGGGCAAGGTGTGTTGGGAGGGGAGGAAAGGGCACAGATGAGACTCTAGTGCAAAGGCCCTGTGGCCCCAGGGAAGGTTACTTTTCATGGATACGGGAAGAGAGCTTAGTCAACCATTCATTCATTCTTGAGCTACTACTATGTGCCTGGCAGGCCCAGTGATAGGCTCTGGGGTTGAGCCTTTCCTCCAGGATCTGATATTCTCGTGGGTGGGTGGATGGTGGGGTAGGGAGACAATAAATGATTTATCTTGTTAGTAGCTGGTTTAGTGCTGGCAGAAAGGAGACATGAGAGCCGGCTGGGGGACAGGAGTGCGGGTTGTTTAGTATTAATGGTGTGATCTGGGAGGACCCATATGAAGATGAGTAAGGGAGCTCAGCAAAGCAGGGGGCCTAACGTTGTTTTAACGAATTTAGTTTTTCAAGAGTCCAAACATTGGGAATTGTCATGTAGGTGGAGGCGGTCGGACAGGTGCACGGGAGTTTTGGGGGAGCCGCCCCACGCTTGGGGTTACTACCCCGCAGGGACCTGTACACGCATGAATGCCTCTCCAATGGGAATGCGCTCAGGACGGCACCTCGAGGGGGAGGCTTCCCCTGGAGCCCGGCTTTGAGACCCGCGCTGAAGGAAGAATATGGAAGGGCCCAGCGCGAAGGTCTAAAGGTTGAATGGATGGGGGCGCCAGGAAGGGTGAGATTTAGATCAGGTAGCGCCGGGATGGCCCGGGGCTCCGTCGTCTTGGAGCAGAGCCCAGTCTGGAGCCTGACAAGGGGCAATGCACGCCAGGGAAATTTTAGGAGAGGCTGGGGTGCTGTTGGGGTGAAGTGCAATTAGGTGCGAGGGCGTGGCCGGGAGGAAGGCCCGATTTAGCCTGGCGCACGCGAGCTCCGGGCTGGGTGGGGGAGGGGCCTTACCTCGCAGTTGCGCCCCGCCCACCGAACAAATATTTGACATTCCAGGCTTATCTAGAGGAGGGTGGTACCCGAAGAGCGCATTTCCTCCTCCCCCCCGGGCCTGATTGGCTTAGCGCCTTCGGGGGTGGGGTCAAGCGGGTTGGCAGTAGGGTGGCGGTCTTACCAAGGACAGCGGAGCGTGGACATTCGCCTACACCGCAAGGGAAGCGCTGGTCGCTCGAAACCGCTGGAAAACCAGTCTACTTCCCTCTCCCTTCCAGCCGCCGTGTCCCGGGCGCCCTCAGTCTGTTTATCCGCCAAATGGGGACGCGGTGCAGTTTGAATTAGTGGGCAAGGCCTCGGAGGCGCCTCCTCTACGCCGGGCTCTTTCGCTCTCAGTTGTCTGAAGGTCCGAACGTAGCGCCCAGCTTGTCCGAAAGCGTGAGGTGCGGCTCCCGCCCCAGTTCCGTCTCGGGCTTGGCAACCCTCTGTGTCTGCTCCTGCCGGGCTGGAGCCCCTTCTTCCCGCCGGATTCTTCTTCAGTTTCTCAGTCACATAAACGGGAGAATTCGGGAAAGTCCGGGGCGGCCTGGAAACTCGCCGTAAAGGAGCCTCACCAAGCCCGACAGGGCCAAAGTGTGCTGGGAGCCCTCCACGAAGGGCTGTCGGAAGAAGAGAAGAGATGCAGGATTTGCGGCTCCCTTACGCACACTGCACTTTTGCCTCTAGCCCCCACCGGCCAGCACGCTCACATCTCCAGGCAACATGCCTGTTGTCAAGGGGGAAGGGCGAAAACAGGCGGCAGGCCTCACGTGCGGTAGGGGTGAGGCTCCTTGCCGGGACCATCCGGCTCAGCGCCGGGGAGCCGCTCTCGGGAGCTGGGGCCGGGGGTGGGGGAGACGCGCTTCTTCCTTCCCCAGCACCGAGGCCTGCGCACCTCCGACCGCTCTTTGGCACCGCGGGCACTTCCTGGAGCCAGGCTGAGGCCCAGCCTTCGCACTTGTGTGCACAAACCCTGCCCACTGACCTCTGGTGAATACCCAAATGGGTTTAATGATCTCCTGTGCTTCCTGCCACCCTCCCCCCACCCCAGTCGACCTCTGGCGACCCCCCTACAAGCCTTTGGGTGATACCTGGTAACTCTTACCGCCCCCTTTGACCTTGGGTGGCTCCTGTTACCCCTCCAGACCGGCCGTCGTGACCCCCGCAGCCTCCAGGCTGCCTCCTGGTGATTTTCACAAGTCCAAAGGACCCTTACGGACTAAAAAAGGCCCCTGGTTTTGCACTTTTCTTGGCGGAGGCCCGGTGGGGGAGCGGAGAGGGAAGGGGGTCGCCCCAGAAGTCAGGCAGGGCCCGCTGGGGGAGCGCGAGCCCAGGCCGGCCTTGTGAGTGCGCGCGTGCAGGACTAGAGTCTAGCGGCCCTCCCCCATGGTTCCCGGGGTCCGCCCTAGGTCACGTGGCCGGCGGGGCCGACAGGTAACTCGCCCAGAGAGGGCGGGGGCCGGTAGCCGCCCCGCCCCGCGGGGCACCTTGGGCGGGTCTCAGCAGCGCCCACTGCGGCAGCCGGGCCGCAGGTGCCGCCCATAACACACTGTGTCCCGCCCAAGCCGATCCGCGTCTGCCGTCGGTCGGTGAGTGCGACGAAGTGCGCTTCGTCGGTCCGCGTGTGTCTGTCTGGTCGAGCACCCCCTCCCTCTGCGGTCATGACTCCGCCGCCACCCCAGCCACCGCCCCCAGGCCCGAACCCCGTCGCAGACTCCGCTGCCGACCCCCGTCCCGGGCCTGGACCCCTGGTCGTACTGTTCGGGGCCACGGCGGGTGCGCTGGGGCAGGACCTGGGCTCCGACGAGACCGACTTAATCCTCCTAGTCTGGCAAGTGGTGGAGCCGCGGAGCCGCCAGGTAGGGTGGAAAGAGGGCGGTGGGATCTCCAGGGAGCTTCAGGATCCGAGGGGCGCAGCGGCTGATCGGTTTTCCCCGCCGCTCGCAGGTGGGGACATTGCATAAGTCGCTGGTGCGCGCCGAGGCGGCCGCACTGAGCCCGCAGTGCCGCGAGGCGAGCGGCCTGAGCGCCGACAGCCTGGCGCGGGCCGAGCCGCTGGACAAGGTGCTGCAGCAGGTGAGCGCTGGGGCCGGGGTGAATGGAGGCCCGGCCGGGCTGCAGGGACATTTCTCGGCGGGAGAGGCGGCAGGAGGCGAGGCCTGGCGCACCACAACCAACTGGCCGGGGCGGTAGGACGGGTTCCTGTTGTTTGAAACTTTCAGCGACTCCCGCGTGTGCGTGTGTCCGCGTGTGCCGGCCATTCCTAGGGGGGCGTCTTTTCAGACTTTTCAGTGGTCCACTCCTACTGAGGGGGTGGAGATGGAGGCTGCGAGACCCCTCCCAGAGTCCCCGGCCTGCGGGAGAGCTAGGCTGAGACGCCTCTGGGGACCTGCCCGGCCAGGTCTCTCAGAACAGCAGCCGGAAGCTGAAAGGGCCGAGGGGCCCAGACTTGGCCATAGGTCACGGTCCCTTCTGCCTGCGTCCTCGGCCCACCCACCCGCCAGGAAGACGCTGCAGCAGGGGCGTAGGGCGGTTTCTGCCCAGGAGGCAGGCGCCGCCAGGTGTAAGCTGCTCGTCCAGGCCTGTCTCGGCCGGCTGGCCAGGCGTGGGCGCTGTCCGGACCCCGCCTGGAGGCTACCTGCCTCCTGAGTGCAAAGGCCTGGGGTGCCTCCCGGCCCTGGCTGAAGTGGGAGTCGGTTCCCTTTGCTGTTTTTCTTATCTTCATTACTGGGCTCACCCTGTGCCTGACTCTTGAGTGGAATGAGTGAAAGTGCTTTACTAGCACAAGTTCTTTCATCTTCCAACAACTCTGGTGGTTCCTGATGAGGAAACAGGCACAAAGATGTCGAACCTGAGTCTGTTCCAGCCCAAGCTAGCCCCCACTTGAGGAGTGTGCTGGGTTGCCTTGCTCTACCAGCCTCAGATTGTATAGCTGGGGTTAGGAGAGGTTCTTGGGCCTGTGGTTTGTGCTTGTACCAGTTGTTCTCCAGCAGGGATAGAGGATGGGGGAGGGGCAAGGCAGCTTTCCGCCCCCTCTATGAGCAAACAACTCAGTGCCAGCCGGTCGATAAGATCTGGGTCAAAGCTCATGCTGCCCCTGGCGTCCAGGTGTGGAGTTCTGTCAGTTCTGTCCTTGGAGTTTCTCTGCTCCTCAGTTGGTCAGACCTAGGGGCGGGGCTGCCATTGACCATGAGCAGGCCGGGCCTCAGGCAGGACTGGGCCTCCCCCACCTGAGGGTGGTGCCTGGTCTGGGACAGGTTTAACCTGCTTTGCCCCGCCCTTTCCCACCTGGCTTGTCCTACTCCACCAGGTGTTTGCTCTGGCCCCATTCCAGACTCCTGGAGTGTGTGTGATGGGGGCTTGGGTGATATGTGACTGCTCCCATTTGGCCTGGAGAAGGTGACAGTGGACTGGGGGAGAAGGAGGATACAGAGCCAGGCCCAACAGGCATGGCCACCTCCTCCCCAGGCAGGGTAGGGCTGAACATCTGGCTGAACCAGCTTTGCAAGCCTGTGCCCTCCCTCCCCCTGCCTGCCTAGCTGTGAGTCCCTCTGTGTCTCTCCGCTCCCTATTCCTAGTTCTCACAGCTGGTGAGCGGGGATGTGGCTTTGCTGGGCGGGGGCCCCTACATGCTCTGCACTGATGGGCAGCAGCTGCTGCGACAGGTCCTGCACCCTGAGGCCTCCAGGAAGGTATGCCACCACTGAGGGCACAACAGGGGGTAGGGTTCCTAGGACCCCTCTTGTCACGGGGGTGGGCAGGGCAGCTCAGTTTCCCCCATTCATCCCCATTCCCATGTGCCCCCAGAACCTGGTGCTCCCCGACACCTTCTTCTCCTTCTACGACCTCCGCAGAGAGTTCCACGTGCAGCACCCGAGCACCTGCCCTGCCAGGGACCTCACTGTGGCCACCATGGCACAGGGTATCTGTGACCTAGCAGGATTACGGTGGAGGGGCAGCTGTAGGCTGAATGTCTCTGAGTATGTGCATGCTGGTGGGTTGAATGAACACATACAAGTTTACATTACCTGCTGCGTCCCTGCCTGCACGTCTCTGTGCCTGTGCTGGGGCACATTTGGAATGTGGGCATATGTCTACATATGTCTGGGCTGGGGACCTTTAAGGGGATCCATGAGCTGGGCCAAAACAAATGTGTTTGCCAGGATTCTGCATGTGTCTATGTAGGGGACTTGAACCTCGGTGGGACATGCTGGTTGCCCTTACATGCTGGGATTTCCTCATTGTTAGTTCTCTGCTCATAGACTTGGGGCTGGAGACAGATGCCACAGAGGACGATTTTGGGGTGTGGGAGGTGAAGACAATGGTAGCTGTCATCCTCCACCTGCTTGATGGACCCAGCGGTAAGGTTCCCCCACCACCTTTCACCTGTTCTCAGGGCTGGGTGACTGCCTGCCTATTACTTCCTCCAAGTTCCCCTCCCCATTTGTCACCTCTGAGAGACCACAAGGTGAAAGCCCCTTTGTTACCTCCTCATCCCCCTCAACTGTCCTCTTTTTGCAGCGCTTGGTGGGGAGACCCCCCTCCACCAGACCCTGCTGACCCCCATGCCATCTCCTCTCAGGTCAACTGTTTTCGAAGCCCGAAGTGGTAAAGCAGAAATATGAGACAGGGCCTTGGTGAGTGAGGGGGCAGGGTTGGGGGTAACACCAGCTGGACAGCTCTGACTGAGCCCCGCCCCACAGCAGCAAGGCTGACGTGGTGGACAGCGAGACTGTGGTTCGGGCTCGTGGGCTGCCCTGGCAGTCATCAGACCAGGATGTGGCTAGATTCTTCAAAGGGCTCAATATTGCCAGGTGGGTACAGCAGCATGGGTGGACCCAGGAGGGCAGGCCTACCCAGGAGGCACTAACGCAGCACTGGCTCCACAGGGGTGGTGTAGCACTGTGCCTCAACGCCCAGGGCCGCAGAAATGGTGAGGCCCTCATCCGTTTTGTGGACAGCGAGCAGCGGGACCTAGCACTGCAGAGACACAAGCACCACATGGGTGTCCGCTATATTGAGGTGGGGCTCTGGGCTTGGGAGCGGAGCAGGGCAGAGCTGAGGCCGGGCAAGCATGAAACTCATGGGCTGTTCCCACAGGTATATAAAGCAACAGGAGAGGAGTTTGTAAAGATCGCAGGGGGTGAGTGTGCTCCCAACAGCATCTAGATCCCCCTGGTTCTTGATCCATGTCCTGCTTCCCCGACGCCCCTTGCCTTTCTGCTCCCCTGTGTGCTAGGTGTGGGTGGGTATTTGGAAGGGCACAAATGAAGTCAGTAGGTGACTCCCACGCCCCCCACCAAGGCACTTCACTAGAGGTGGCTCGTTTCCTGTCACGGGAAGACCAAGTGATCCTGCGGCTGCGGGGACTGCCCTTCTCGGCTGGGCCAGCAGATGTGCTAGGCTTCCTGGGGCCAGAGTGCCCAGTGACTGGGGGTGCCGATGGGCTGCTCTTTGTGCGCCACCCTGACGGCCGGCCCACTGGTGATGCCTTTGCCCTCTTCGCCTGTGAGGAGCTGGCACAGGCTGCATTACGCAGGCATAAGGGCACGCTGGGTAAGCGATACATTGAACTCTTCCGGAGCACTGCAGCCGAGGTGCAGCAGGTGAGCCGCCCAGGGCCCCCCCACCCCCGTGTGCTTCTCCAGGGTGCCCCTGCCATGCCCTCCCTGGCCCTGCCCTGCTTGGCATAACCAGCCTGCTGCTTCCTTCCTTACTAGGTCCTGAACCGCTATGCCTCCAGCCCACTCCTTCCCACACTGACTGCTCCACTGCTGCCCATCCCCTTCCCACTGGCAGCTGGGACCGGGAGAGACTGTGTACGCCTT
Organism: Hyperoodon ampullatus; assembly: GCF_949752795.1. Classification (NCBI taxonomy): domain Eukaryota; kingdom Metazoa; phylum Chordata; class Mammalia; order Artiodactyla; family Ziphiidae; genus Hyperoodon; species Hyperoodon ampullatus. The sequence goes on from NC_136931.1 coordinate 18,862,327, forward strand.
CGAGGCCTGCCCTACACAGCCACCATCGAAGACATCCTAAGCTTTCTGGGGGAGGCAGCGGCTGACATTCGGCCCCACGGTGTGCACATGGTACTCAACCAGCAGGTAAAGCTGCGTCCCGTGGGGGAGCACACTTAGTTACAGAGGGGTGTGTGATTGGGAGGAAGGCATTTTTGCACACGACAGACTGCTTACAAGATGGTGTGCACAGGGCCGGCCATCGGGTGATGCCTTCATCCAGATGACATCAGCAGAGCGGGCCCTAGCTGCTGCTCAGCGTTGCCATAAGAAAGCAGTGAAGGAACGCTATGTGGAGGTGGTCCCCTGCTCCACAGAGGAGATGAGCCATGTCCTGATGGGGGGCACCTTGGGCCGCAGTGGCATGTCCCCTCCACCCTGCAAGCTGCCCTGTGAGTGTCCCAGGGGGCTGGGGAAGAAGGAGGCATGTGGGGGCCAGGATGTTATAACCCTCACTTTCTACGGTGGGGACTCCCTTCTGGCTGCCCCACCTAGGGCAGTGCTGGGCTCCCTGCAGATACGCTCTCTACTTCTGCCTCTAGGCCTCTCTCCGCCCACCTACGCCACCTTCCAGGCCACCCCAACACTCATTCCCACTGAGACAGCAGCTCTGTATCCCTCTTCAGCACTGCTCCCAGCTGCCAGGGTGCCCGCTGCCCCCACCCCGGTTGCCTACTACCCAGGGCCAGCCACTCAACTCTACATGAACTACACAGCTTACTACCCCAGGTACCCTGCTGCTAAGATTACTTCACAGTCTTGCCCCCTTGTCCTGGTTTGGGGGAGGATCATGATCCCCTTCCTGGGCCAAATAACTTAAGGTCTGCTGGAACTTTGACTTTACTCTGAGACGACAAGGGAGTGACAGATGTGGGCTGCCTGATGCCATCTACAAACTAGAACAGAGATGACTCTGTAGAGACGGGGGTATTAGGGAGGAGGAAATGAACCAAACACAAGGCAGAGGCAAGGGAAGAGGCAGGTAGGTCTTGGTCTAGGCCACAGGTGGCACTGCACTACTAAATCCCTGCCTTTCCCACCCTAGCCCCCCAGTCTCCCCCACCACTGTGGGCTACCTCACCACGCCCCCTGCTGCCCTGGCCTCTGCTCCCACCTCAGTGTTGTCCCAGCCAGGAGCCCTGGTCCGTATGCAGGGTGTCCCATACACAGCTGGTATGAAGGATCTGCTCAGCATCTTCCAGGCCTACCAGGTGAGGTGTGGCTGGAGGGCTTGGGAACCTGGCTGAGCCTGGAGCTCCCTGCCTAAATATCTGTCACTTCTGCAGCTAGCCCCTGATGACTACACCAGTCTGATGCCTGTTGGTGACCCACCTCGCACTGTGCTACAGGCCCCCAAAGAATGGGTGTGTTTGTAGGTGAGGGAGCCAGGAGGTAAGAGCTGGCTGATGTCCTCAGCTAACGGGACTCTCCTGCATCCAGAGAACCAGCGCCCTCAACCTGGTTGGTAGCTTCTTTCTGGCTTGTCAAAATTCTCAGAAGGCCCCCAGAGGAGCTCAAGCCCCAGCTCCATCCCCCCTACTTATTACTCTGCTTGTTCATCCCAAAGATGATGGCTGGACCCCGAATGCAGGGCTGGGGGTGGAATGGCACTACCCTGATCCCAGTGGTCTGATCTGGGCCTCTTAAGTATCAGAAAGCCTTTGTTCTGTTTTGGCTATGGTCCATGCCTACAGATTCCATAGGGCGGGTGTCCATAGCAGGCTTGCTTTCTTTTTAAAAAATGTAAACCCTGGTGCCTTCAGTGTATGACTCCAGGGGGCTTCTGAGTAAAGATCCCAATGTTCTACCTTCCCCTGTCCCTTCTGGTGGGGGGCAGGGTGGCAGAGAGCGCTGGCCCCAGTCCCCAGGATACTGACCTCCGTGGTCACATTGCGCCAGGGGTGGTCCCCCCAAGGATGCTAGCCCCCCTCTAGCTTGACACAGAATAACAGATGGCAAAAATCACAGGCTGTTTTGATGGACTGCACTGCAATATCCCCAGAGGACAATAGGGGGCAGGAGGCCCTCACACAAAAACTCAGGCTTGACTTTTTTTTTTTTTTTATTTTTTTGCGGTATGCGGGCCTCTCACTGTTGTGGCCTCTCCCGTTGCGGAGCACAGGCTCCGGATGCGCAGGCTCAGCGGCCATGGCTCACGGGCCCAGCCGCTCCGCGGCATGTGGGATCTTCCCAGACCGGGGCACGAACCCGTGTCCCCCGCATCGGCAGGCGGACTCGCAACCACTGCGCCACCAGGGAAGCCCCTCACGCTTGACTTTTAAAGGGACTTCTGCCTACTTTTCATGCACACCTTGGGCAGGTCAGTTGTCCTGAACTCAGCAGACACCTTGGAATGTCCTTTGCACCCGTCAGAGGGTGCTGAACTGAAGCTTCGGAAGGAATTTGGAACTCTACCCTCTCCTCCGTAAAATAAACAAAGGTTCCCAACCAAGTGGACTTTTTAAAAGCCAAAGTGCCCTTCACTTTGGCACCGAGTGAGGGGCTCCACACCAGCCCCATGCAGAGGAACACTCAGGCAGATTTCAAGGAGACTGTTGACCTGTCACCGTTTATTATTTCAGCACTGTAACTGAGGAGCCTGAACTGCTGGCTCTTCTTCCCTTTGTATTTGTGTAAGGAGCACTGTACTCCTATAAAAGGTTTTAAAATACAAAATGTACAAGAAAACACAATCTCAAGTGCTGTAAACATAACTGAGAATCAGTTCCTTAATTGAACATCATCCATTTTATAAAATACAAGGTTTCAACTTGAACCCTTCTGAGCCTTACAGGTGACCATCTGAGTATCAAAAACAGGGCTTTACAGCCAGACTCAGCAGAGCTCTGGTGATAGTGGCTAACCCTGGGCAGGGGTGGGTTGCACCCCGGGCAGCAGCACCACACTTGAACCCAAAGACATCTGTTCCTAGCTGTTTTCAGCCATGTTTCTCTGTGCATCTCCAGTAAGCAGAAGGCTGCTCATCCCATTCCTCAACCCAAGATATAGCATGGGTTGGAGGGGGAAGGGGTGGGTCCTAGCACATGCCCAGTTGCTCAGTGCTGTTACTAGAAATCAATTTGCATAGTCCAATGGATGTGTGCTGTAACACCACTATGTTGCACAAAAATTAAGGTATTTATCTACAAAACCAAAAAATACTTTTACACCAAAGCTTTTACAAAGCTGATACAAAACTGCTTACATAGTATACAAAGCTCTATTTTAAAATTTAATTTTTATTTTAAATAGGAAAGAGCATTTCTAGTGCTACAGGCATCAAGGTATTTAAAAGGCATCAAAATTTGGTGCATAGCAACTCTGTATCATAGAGGCTTTTATTCTTGAGGGCAGCAGAGCAACCCCCAAAGGGTCTTGCAAGGGAAGCTCTTGCAAGAACCCCATGTGAGGCAGCTACACCAGGGGCAAGAGGGAGGAGGCAAGTCTGGCCAACTCTGGAACTTCATCTCAAGGCGGCCAGCCGCCACAACCCCTCCAAAGCAAACTCTGGGCTTCCAACCACAGGCCCTGAAGCAAATCTCACTATCCACACTGTGACACAAAACTCACTTTCAAAGAAAATGTGACAACAGGCTCCAAGAAGGACTAGAGTGATTTGCTGAAGTACAGGCATTTTTTTCTAACTAATTTTAGGGAGAAATCTAAAACATCATGGCTTAAAGGTTAAAAAAAAAAAAAAAAAAAAAGGACCATACTTCCTCATCCTCGGTCAATAGCTCCTAACTGGTTGACTAGAGGTGGTAGGCAATGAGCTGGCTCCCTCCACCCAGGCCTCACTTGGCCTCAGTAGACAGTCCTGGCATCTAGGACCCACAATCCCCTGGAATAATAGCATAAAGCCTTTGACCAGCCCAGCACACTGTCTCACATGTAGGCACTCAGAAAATTTGCTTCCTGAACAAAAGTACATTTCATTTGAAAACATACTGCAAACTTCAGGGGTGTTGAAATAGGCCCAAGCCTTGGAATGGGAAACTAATCCCATTAAGGGGAGGGGTAAGGGCAGGGTTTGAAAAGAGCACCCAAGTCGGGCACCTCCTTTGGTAGACAGCAGGCTGGAGTTTCTTGCTGGCCCCGCCTTGGGCACCAGCCTTACCAGCAGCACCACCAGGACATCTTTGGTGTGGAGGGTCAGGTTTAGAATGCTATCTCAGTTTTGGAATTGCCTCAAAGCCTTTTAGAAAAAGGCTGTTTTTTAGGCCATGCAGATGGGAGGGTAGGCCAGAATCATTTTAGGCTGTAAACAGAATGAGGGAAAAGCCTTCCATGCCAGTGTAAATCTTAAAAGCATCCCATCTGGAATCCTGAATGTTCTCTGCTCCTGTCTTGAAGCATAGCTCATTTGTACTTAGCTTCTGACACAGCCTGGCCTCTAGCGATAAGCTAGAAGCAGCAAAGTTGCCTAAACAAATCATCACAAGATTGTGGCAACCAAATGCAGATGCTTCCACTTGGAAAAGGTCTGGGACCAGAGGACATAAAAGGGAAGAGTACTCCACAGTCTACCTGTTTGTAGGATGGCAGGAAATTAAAGCTACCAAGCTAAGAAACCCCACCTTTCAAAGTTCCCTTACATGTAGTTATCTTACCCAAGGCCCTGAGGGAAAAAAGCAATTTCAACATGGAGACAGCATGGAGAGATTGCAGGAAGATTACCTAGAAAGTTACAAAAATGCTATGCTCTGGAATGTCATTTTATATTCCAACACTTCAATGATTGGAATGGTGTCATTTTATCTAACAGTTTACTTTTATAAAGAGGTATGAGCTACATTTGGCTTTACTTCCTATGAATCTATGAAAGGCTTCAGGACACATGCTGAGTTTCCGAGGCATAGGTGTGGGCTTGGGGGAATAATTTTTTTTTAATGTTTGCCTCTGGAAGGTTTTATCAAAAGTTTCTACTTTAAAAATATCATCAAAGCTAAAGAGTCCTTCAAATGACAATAAAGCAGTACAAATCACCAATCCTAGCTAAGCAACCAGATCACCTGCAAAAGCAGCACCTCTGAAATGGAGAGCCTGCTGCATTCACACTCAAAGCACCCATCATATAAAAGTATCCTATTTAAATATAAAAAGCAAAGCTCATTTCCCCAAAGATCAGACAGCCTGTGCTGCTCCTGTTCTTTTACAAAATCTACCCAAGGCCTGAGTTGGAGGAATGCTGCTTTCCCCACATATGGTGATCCCAACTCCTGGCTCCATCCTGAAGGTTGCAGAGTTGGAAGCCCAAGGTCCAAAGAGAGAAACGTGCTGAGAAGTACATGATGGTGGACACAAGGCTGCAGTCAGCGCTGTTAGAGCCCGTCGGATCTTCCTAAATCCAGGGAATCAGGACCTGGGAGGGGAGCCTGCTTGCTCGCCCCTGTTCCTTGGGAAACAGAAATCTGGGACATGTCTCTCCCAATTACCTCGTTCACTGAAAAACAAGAAAGGGAAGAGTGATTAGTGACCTCTGTGTGACTGACCATATGATGCTCAATGCCAAGCACTATTTCAAAGACATTTTTTCCCTTTCCACCGCTTTCTATAAAGATAAAGGCAGTGCTTAAAGTCTGCTCTTGAACTGGATGGCAACATCACTCCAAAAGTACCTTTCAGTTCAGTTTTGTTTGGGAAGGGGAATAGCTGAGGGAAAAGGTAAACGTTCTTACCCTCACTCTAAAGGCTCTTGCTCTAGCAGAAGATAGGATACTTTTGAAATGTGTTCACCTTAATCTAACTTTTCCTTAATTTCATCCTTTTAGGAGGGTTTTCCCTCTCTGATTCCTGCACTGCACCTGTATATAAAGTAAATGAAAATAAATGCTTTGATGACAGTAAACCACTGAGATTTGAGGGTTATTTTGTTACCCTATGCTAATGCAAACATCCTTTATCATGTGGGGGCATTTGTATTATTTCTGATCCTTTCAGAAAAGCCTCTTGATTTTGTTGGTTTCTATGATGTGCCAAGCACCTCAGGAAGCACAGTCTTCTGTGAGGTCCAGTACAAAGAGTTTTAATCTTAAGGAACCAACATAGACGGGAACACCCCAAATAAGAAACTTTAGTTCTCTCACCATGAGAACTCTGCTTTGAAATGAAACTTCTTTGCTTTATCAACTAAAGATTCTATTCTAATTCCACTCCTAGGCATATACTCAAAAGAACTGAAAACATACATCCACATAAAAACTTGTACTCAAATGTTCATACCAGCATTATTCATAATAGCTCCAAAGTGGAAATAACCCAAACGTCTACCATGAATGAATGAATAAACAAAATGTGGTCTATTCCACAAAATGAAATATCATTCAGTCTTATAAAAAGAATGAAGTTCTAATACATGCTACAACATGGATGAACCTTGAAAACATTATGCTAAGTGAAAGAAGCCAAACACAAGACGTCATATATTGTTTGATTCCATTTATATAAAATGGCCAGAACTGACAAAATAAATAGGTGGTTGCCAGGAGTAATGGGAAGGAAGGAAGGAATGGGGAGTGACTACTCAGGGGTATGGGGGTTCTTTCTGGAGTAATGAAAATGTTTAAAAATTAGATACTGATGATGATTGCACAACTCTGAATATACTAAAAAACCAATGACTTGTGTATTTTCAAGGATGAATTTTATAGTAATGAACTATATCTCAATATAGCTGTTATAAACAAAAACAGACCAAGACAAAAAAAAATCTCTAATTAGCATTTGAAGTGATCATAGAGGAAAGGAGACACTAATGATTGTTTAAGAAATCTTCAAGGACTTCTCTGGTGGTGCAGTGGTTAAGAATCCGCCTGCCAATGCAGGGGACACAGGTTCAAGCCCTGGTTCGGGAAGATCCCACATGCCGTGGAGCAACTAAGTCTGTGCGCCACAACTACTGAACTTGCGCTCTAGAGCCTGCGAGCCACAACTACTGAGCCCATGTGCCACAACTACTGAAGCCCGTGTGCCTAGAGCCCATGCTCCACAACAAAAGAAGCCACCACAATGAGAAGCCCATGCACTGCAAAAAAGAGTAGCCCCCACTTGCCGTAACTAGAGAGAAAGCCCACGTGCAGCAACAGAGACCCAACACAGCCAAAAAAAAAGAAAAAAGAAAAGATTAAAAAAAGGAAAAGAGGACTTCCCTGGTGGCACAGTGGTTAAGAATCTGCCTGCCAATGCAGGGGACACAGGTTCGGGCCCTGGTCCAGGAAGATCCCACATGCCGTGGAGCAACTAAGCCTGTGTCCCACAACTACTGAGCCTGCACTCTAGAGTCCACGTGCCACAACTACTGAGCCTGTGTGCCACAACTACTGAAGCCCACGTGCCTAGAGCCCGTGCTCCACAACAAGAGAAGCCACCACAGTGAGAAGCCTGACCACTGCAACGAAGAGTAGCCCCCACTCGCCACAACTAGAGAAAGCCTGTGCAGCAACGAAGACCCAGTGCAGCCAAAAATAAATTAATTAATTAAAAAAAAAAGAAATGGCTTCAAACCCCTTTAAAAAAATCTTCAAATATTAACATCTAATATTTTTTAAAATTAATTAATTAATTAGTTAATTAATTTTTTTGGCTGTGTTGGGTCTTCATTTCTGTGCGAGGGCTTTCTCTAGTTGCGGTGAGTGGGGGCCACTCTTCATCGCGGTGCGTGGGCCTCTCACTGTCGCGGCCTCTCTTGCTGCGGAGCACAGGCTCCAGACATGCAAGCTCAGTAGCTGTGGCTCACGGGCCCAGTTGCTCTGCGGCATGTGGGATCTTCCCAGACCAGGGCTCGAACCCGTGTCCCCTGCACTGGCAGGCGGATTCTCAACCACTGCGCCACCAGGGAAGCCCCCCATCTAATCTTTTTATTGTTTAGGTAGTTAAGAAAAAAATTCTTCAAACTCATATACTCATCATGGCTATAAGGAGAACGGAACTAACATTCACTCCACAAATATTTATTTAGTATCCATAGGTTAACTTTACAATCGAAATTTGTATCTTATTTCAGTTAATCTTCACAGCATTTTAAGATCACTATTACCCCACTTTACAGATCAGTTAACAGAGGCTTTGCCAGTTCACACAATTTTCTTAGTAAAAGGTAGAATCAGTTTCAAAACACCTGTTCAACTTCTTGAAGGCCAAAACAGTAGAAGAGCATGGAAATCATTTAGACAAAGATAATGCAAAGGACCTGGACAAATGTGGTGCTCACAGTGAGTGTGGTGATGGTAAGAAGAGGGAAAGAGGAAAGGATTGATTCGCCACTACCATCAACGTTTTAAGTCTAGGAAGAATAGTGCTGTCACTACTGGAAATAAGCTGAGGAGGAATATAGAGGAGGAAGGTGGTAGGTTAGGTCTGGAATTGGATTTGGAAATTAGAACATCCAAATGGAAAAATCCTATGGGTAAGGGACTACACTCAATGGCCAGAGCATGAAGAGATGTATGTACCTTCTTACTAGAGACCTGGAAGTACGGGAGCAGTTTCATAGTTCCACTGAGGAGCAAAAGGCTGAAGAAAAAAAGAGTGGGAGTAGCCTTGTGATCTGATGAGAAAATAGGACCTGGGAAAGCAAATATGTAAGCAAAGGAATGGCCTGGAAATTAGGTTTGGCTTGAATACAGGCTCTGCCACTAATTCCATGTGTGTCCTTGGACAAATTACTTCATGTATCTAAGACTCCCATTTTCTTAGCTATACAATGATGGTGTTAAACTAATAAGGTCTCTTTAACTGTAGAAGTCTGTGATTTGTCATCAGACAAATTTTCAAGTGGCAATACTCAGAAGGGGAAAGAAGTGAAGGATAAAAATTTGGCTTGGGCTTCCCTGGTGGCGCAGTAGTTGAGAGTCCGCCTGCCGATGCAGGGGACACGGGTTTGTGCCCCGGTCTGGGAAGATCCCACATGCCGCGGAGCGGCTGGGCCCGTGAGCCATGGCCGCTGAACCTGCGCGTCCGGAGCCTGTGCTCCGCAACGGGAGAGGCCACAACAGTGAGAGGCCCGCGTACCGCAAAAAAAAAAAAAAAAAAAAATGGCTTGACTGTGGTATTTAATGTAGAATAGTAAAGTGGGACTAGTAAAGCAATTATATTCCAATAAAGATGTTAAAAAAAGTTTTATTAAAGCAAGACAAAGAAGTAGGAGTAGAAGTTAAAGGAATCTAACTACAAAAGGATGAAGATTAAGCAGTGTTGGCTAGCTCTAATAATCACTAATTGAGATCAATTTTTGAAGGTCATTGGTACAGACTTATGAAGGTCTTTGTCAGATAGAGGATGCTTTTCAAGTAAATTTTACAGGCTAGGATTTATTGACCATTCATGATGGTTTGCAAAGAAGGATAGAATTAATCTAAACTGACTCCTGACTGTTAGAAATAACTCACTGAAATAGTTTCTATGTAAATGAAAAGTTATGGGGATGCTCTGCATGACAATACATTTTCTCTTCAGTTTCCTCATAAGTATAATGGAGATTTTTAAAAAACCTCTTATATAGTAAATAAAGGGACATAAATAGACAAGGCAGCCTTTGGCACCTCTGTCTTAACAAGGGAGCAGTGTTTTCAGTGTAGATTCTATGTGTGGGTCTATGGGGTAGTCTCGTGCTAAGAAAGAGCACAAGGATGGCCCGTGATCTCTGTGCATGGCTTCTAACACTACTCATCACATTAGATTATCAGTAGGCATCAGTATTATCTGTCTCTTGAATAGCCTGTGAACTCCTGAAGGACAAGGACTTTACTACCGAGGAAACATCAATTTCTGATGACTGAATAAATGGATAATTCAGTACAATTACTTGGAAGCTATTTGGAATAGTACCCTGAAAGTTCATTAGGTGGTGGGGTTGGAAAGGGACCAGAGAATGTTATTAAGACTAACACAAGGTATCTGATTTTGATTTTGGCAGTGTCTATTTTAAACAGGTCTCACAGCAGCAGTGGCAAAAAGCCAAATATAGAATCAAGTACCCAGGTCACATTCAAGTCATCTTTCCTGTCGCTTATTCCTTCCAAAGACGGTAACTTCAGAGATGTTCCAGGCTGCCATTAAACACACCTTTTTCAAATCTTGTCTCATTGTTCAAGTTTTAAAACACGATGATTAAAAATGGTGCTTTATCATCATCGAAAACCATGTGATTTATTGTTTTCCTATGTCTTTATGAGGAAGTCAATGCTTACATTTTCTTGAGGATGAGGGTCTATAACAAGCACTATCCACCCACTTACCAAGTACACTTTGATGATAAGGATAAACACATCATTTTCTGAAGAAGTCAGCTGGTGACCTTTATAGCAAAAGCCTGATCGAAGGTGTGTTATTTCTGTTCCCCCTTACCAAAGTTCTGCTGTTCTTTTGCCTAATGTGCATAACCTCATTTGGTTAAACCAACCTGCAAGGTTCCTGACAGTTCAGGATTTTAAGACTAGGATAAAGCTAAGAAGATTTTCCACAAAGAAGCACTCAAGCCAACTATACTCAAATATACTTTAATATATAATAATCAGTCAGTAGATTTAAGTTCCAAAAGGGCAAGGAACTTGTCTATCTTGTTCTCCATTGACTCCTTAGTGCTTGGTAAATATTGAGTGCTGATTAAAATTATGTGCCAATTGAATCTTTAATGTAATATGGGACTTGGCAAAACAACAACAAAAATTATGCTCAAATAATAGCTACTGAATACAAATTTTAGGCCAGGGAGTCAGAACTGTAACAAAGCAGTCCCTTCACCATCCTTTAGCAGTAACTTGAGCACAGTGTGGTATCCAAGCCCACTGCTCTCCTTTGCCCCCTCACTTCACACTTAGGCTGGGGGCTCTGGGCTCTGGCTCCCACCTCTGGGTTCCTGAAATAGCCTTCTAATGTGACTGGCCAAACTTTGTCAACTTGAGCAAATTAAAATTATTACTGGTAAACAAATCTATAATGTAATTTATATGTAAATCATTAGCAATCTTGATAAATACAGTACTTTTTTTTTTTTTTTTTTTTGCGGTACGTGGGCCTCTCACTGTTGTGGCCTCTCCCGTTGCGGAGCACAGGCTCCGGACGCGCAGCCTCAGCGGCCATGGCTCACGGGCCCAGCCGCTCCGCAGCATGTGGGATCTTCCCGGACCGGGGCACGAACCCATGTCCCCTGCATCGGCAGGCGGACTCTCAACCATTGCGCCACCAGGGAAGCCCAGTACTAATTTCTTTAAAAAATTAGTGCTTGCAATTTTCACTTCCTTTTGAATGTATATATGCATGAATTTATTGATTTATTTAAGTCCTACTCCACGAAGCATGTGAGTTGGCTTTATTTTTTTTTCACCAGTTTAAGGTAAAAACATAAGAAGTTGTTTATTCCCCTACTGTACAATTTTATCACTTCCCCCCTATAAAGAGTAAAGTGAATTAAAAGCCTAGAACAAGGGTCAACAGCCCTCAACACCCGTGGTAACAGGTTATGTAGGTCACAGCATTTGGCCTACTTGTGGCAGCTACCGTCCTTGACTCCCATTACCCCAACACCTGGCTTGCCACAACAGAAGTAGTCAGAGCCAGCAGCAATATTTGCTGTAAGAAAAAACAACTTTTTTTTTTTAATCCAAGAAATGTTCAAATTAACAGTCCACTGTAATGCTATCTCTACACACAAGAATGAGGTGTTTGAGTAACAACCGGCCTCTTATTTAGAGCTATTTCCAATGCTTATGGATTCAGAGTTAGAACTGGCAGGCATGGTAGGGTATGAAATCTCACCACCAGGTGGAGGGGCAGGGTAACCCAGGGCACTGCCTTTGGAATAGGCGGATGCACATTGTCAAACACACAAAAGTTCAAAGGGCCTTCATAACTAGCATCTGAGCACCTTGATCACTTTTGTAAAGTACTTTTTGGTATAATCAGTCTCCATTTATGTATACTATTTCATTTTAAAGCTGCAATGAACATTCATTAAAGTTTAGCAAATTCATCTTTTCTTCCTTTCCTTACACCCCAAGATTAAAGGTGAACAATTTTATGGAGATATTACTTTTTATAAAATGAAGGCCATATATAAGTACAATCATTTTCCGAATTTCACTTGAAATGAAGAAATAAGAGAAATTTGGAAGTAAAGGAATAGAAATTATTTTAAATGGATGAGAAACTAGTATTACTTTATGGTTTATTACTCTATAGCATAGTTTTCCTAATATTTACTTTTAGGTTATTAGATAAGTTATAAGAATACCATCTAAATGAAATACATAAAATACTGAATTCAACTATTTATGGAATGAGCTGAAGAATTAATTTGCATTTATCAAAATCTGATTAATTTGCCTTTTCGAGCTGAAGACAGAAAAAAGTTCCTGAAAACTTAGAAGGTACCTATGGTAGACTGCTAAATGTCCTAATTCATTCTTCTCTAGTAATTGAGTTTAACTAGTCACAGGGCCACTCAGCTACAGACTACATTTCCTGGCTTCCCTTTTGTAGCAAGGTATGACCATGTAACTTGCTTTCTTTAATTAAGTGTGAGTAAAAGTGATGTGTGCATCTTCCTCATCACTTGCTCAGTAACCTCTTCCCCTCCTTTTCACACCCCTTGCTTTGGGCTAAGACTCAGTCAACGTGGTGACTCTGCTTTGACAATACCTGAAGAGGTAGAGGAACAACTAAATGAAACAGGAATCCTGATCTCTGAATTACCGTAAGGTGTGAGAGAAAATTCCAGTGTAGTTAAGCCACTGTATTTTGGGATCTATGTTATAACAACCTAGCTTACATTATTAACAAAAATAAGGGCTTCCCTGGTGGTGCAGCGGTTGAGAGTCCGCCTGCCAATGCAGGGGACACGGGTTCGTGCCCCGGTCTGGGAAGACCCCACATGCCGCGGAGCGGCTGGGCCCGTGAGCCATGGCTGCTGCGCCTGCGCGTCCGGAGCCTGTGCTCCGCAACGGGAGAGACCACAACAGTGAGAGGCCCGCGTACCACAAAAAATAAATAAATAAAAAAAACTCACCACCATAAAGGTAAGACAGAAAGAATATTTAAGCATTTTAAGCAAGAACCAAGATAACCAGCTTGAGCTCTATCATACCAAGTTTTTAACTAAGTTATTTTATTCCATTCCATTCTATTCTATTTTTTTGGCCGCGTTGTGAGGTTTGCAGGATCTTAGTTCCCTGACCAGGGATTGAACCTGGGCCCCGGCAGTGAAAGCACCAAGTCCTAACCACGGGACCGCCAGGGAATTCCCTAAGTTATTTTAAGTTTTACACTGAACTCTAGATAGCTTCCAACCATAGGACAGATTGAAAATTACATGCACAATGATCAGAAGATACCCTTCACTTTTAACATTAGATTTAATACTACTAAAGGGAAATTATGACACTTTTTTCCACAACTGACTGAGGGGGAGATCAGTCCTGTTATTAAGGGTCCTTTCTTTCTAAGAAACCTCTTATATATGTGATACTATAGTAAGTGCCATACAGATCTTTCCTCTAGAAAAAGTTGTAACTCAAAACATTCTACAAACATTAAGTCTCCAGCTGAGTAAACAGTACACAGTTACTTGAAAGTATATTCAAGTATCAGCACGTATGTTTTTGTATTAGTAAAAACTGAAATGTGGGGGGAAAAAACCCCCAAAACAAAAAACTTCTTTTCAACTTAGGTTAAGATGTGAGATTCTGGGGACTTCCATGGAGGCAGAGTGGTTAAGAATCTGCCTGCCAATGCAGGGGACATGGGTTCAAGCCCTGGTCCAGGAAGATCCCACATGCCGCGGAGCAACTAAGCCCGTGAGCCCCAACTACTGAGCCAGTGCTCTAGAGCCCGCGAGCTACAACTACTGAAGCCTGCGCACCTAGAGCCCAGCTCCGCAACAGGAGAAGCCACCACAATGAGAAGCCCGCACACTGCAACGAAGAGTAGCCCCCGCTCACCGCAACTAGAGAAAGCCTGCGCATGGCAACAAAGACCCAACACAGCCAAAAATAAATTTTTTTTAAAATGTGGGATTCTGAATTTTAGGCCTATCAGAAGACTGTCCTTTTCCTTATTTTTTTTCATTTTGTACATTTTCTCTGAGTAATCTTGTCCATTTCTATATACTGTAGTGTTGACTCCCACATCTGTTGTCTCCAGGGCCCAAACCTGAGCTCCAGAGCTGTAAACCCACATGACTCATTCCACACCTATGCTATGAATCCCACGTGCTTGCCTCTTCAAGACCTTGCCCCATCAATTTCCTGCACTCTTCTCTTTAATCAATCTACCCACCAACCCTCTCCTCCTGGATTCTTTTCATCATTGCTTAAATATGGGTAAGTCTCAATCTCAAACAAGCAAGCAAGCAAACAAATAAAAACCCTAGACCCCACATGGCCCTCTATATCTATTTTTTTTCTTTCATTGTTTAACATCTTAAAGGAGTTATCTACACTACCTGCTGTTTCTCTATTCTTTTTTTTTAAATTTATTTACTTTATTTACTTATTTTTGGCTGTGTTGGGTCTTCGTTGCTGCACGTGGGCTTTCTCTAGTTGGGGCAAGCAGGGGCTGCTCTTCTTTGCTGTGCACGGGCTTCTCATTGCAGTGGCTTCTCTTGTTGCGGAGCACAGGCTCTAGGCACATGGGCTTCAGTAGTTATGGCTCGTGGACTCTCGAGTGCAGGCTCAGTAGTTGTGGCGCACGGGCTTAGTTGCTCCACGGCATGTGGGATCTTCCCGGACCAGGGCTCAAACCCGTGTCCCCTGCACTGGCAGGCGGATTCTTAACCACTGTGCCACCAGGGAAGCCCTGTTTCTCTATTCTTACCTCCTGTTCATTCCTTAGTCATCCATTGATCCCTTCACTCCACAGAAACATTTCTTACCAAGATCACTAGTGACCAACTTGTTGCTTCATACACAGGAAGGGCAGTGGGGTAAACACTGGAAGAAATAAGCTTTAATTTTGGTTCAGCTGTGATGTGACTAGGGCAATTTAATCTTTTTTCAACTGATTTTCTCAACTATGATACAAGGAAATTCATTTAAATCCTTCTATAACTTTCCTGAGAGTTTTATAGATATGTAGAAATTTAGTTGCCAATGATGTGAGACCAGGGTAGGCTGGCCCAGCTTCTGGGAGAAGCCAGGGTTTTGCTGCCTTGTCTGATCAGGAAGCTTTAGTATCTTAAATATAACGATTTGGGTAGTGGACATGATTTCTAAGTCCCCTTCCAAATCCAAATTCATTAAAATGAAATTCAAATGGCATTTTGAGAACTACAATCTGTATGTTTATAATTTCTACCACAGACTTTCTCACGTGGCTTTGAGAGTCTTTGAAGAAAGAAGCTGTGTGAGGGAGAGGGAGTGGTATGGTTGCTTGCTGAGGCAGAGAGGCCTGAGGCCCAGCCCCCTCCTCACAAGCACTGACTCCTTCCAAATGGAGCCCCAGATGAACTACCAGCGTGCAAACATGGGCTTAAAGGACAGGCTCAAGGGTAAACGATCCAGGTTGCCTCTGGCAAATGGCTAACATTTCCTGCTTTATTTCCATTCCATACTGCCTCACATCAAAACTTAGAGCACTTGACCAGAAATGAGTAGGCTTACACACCTTATCAGCAACCAAATTTACTCCGCATCCAAGCCACAGAATTCATATAGACAGGACTCCCTCTGCTTTGGTTCAATAAATCCAATCAATACTTGACTTTTATTCAACCCCAGACTAAAATTATAAGTGTGAGAGCCTGAGTGTAGTTAAATTTAAAAAGCACTCTTACAGTCAAAGTTTAGCTCCAGAGATAATGAGTGGGCCCCTACCAAGAAGATGCCCATGTATACCCCCTCCTCTGCAGCACATGCAAATCTGGCCACTGCATGCAAATATCAGACTTGGGCACAAAAACAGTGACACATTTCAATCAACACTCACCCTCTAGATTCTCCAGAAAGGAGGTGGACATGAGAGCTCACTGTGGTTAGGCCATTTCTCTGCTGAACCTGATGGCTGGTGTTCCAAGTCAGACATAAACTGGTCTGTGTCAAAGAAGACAACATCACTACTGAATGGCACAAACCAGAGGGTAACAATCTACTACATGCCCACTTGTTTTTTTCTATAATTAAGAGGAATTTAGTTGTCCTTTATCTGTCAAACACTGCATAAAATGGCTCCCCGCATTTTATTAGATAATATAAATATTGGAGTCCAGAGAGTTTAGGTAACGCTGATTTATTTTCTAAATTTAAAAGGGCAGCTATTTAAAAAAAGTTACAATGATGGTTTTCAGTGATTTTAAAGGACAGATTTAGTTTTAAATAAACTAGTTTTGTTTTTTTGTTTTTTGTGGTATGCGGGCCTCTCACTGTTGTGGCCTCTCCCATTGCGGAGCACAGGCTCCGGATGCGCAGGCTCAGCAGCCATGGCTCACGGGCCCAGCCGCTCCGTGGCATGTGGGATCTTCCCGGATCGGGGCACGAACTTGTGTCCCCTGCATCGGCAGGCAGACTCTCAACCACTGTGCCACCAGGGAAGCCCAATAAGCTAGTTTTTATTAGATTAGATCTATCAGTGGTTCCCAAATACATGTCTGTGGCTACATCAGAGTTATCTGGGCACTTAATAAAAAAAAATAAACTCTTGGGCTCTACTTCAGAGCACAGAATCAAAATGTCTAAGGGTCCGAGCCCAGAACACTATATGCATAGGTAAATTTGTGGGTCATGGAGGAATATTTTTTAAACTGAAGTTCACATCCATTAGCAGGCTATGAAATCAATTCAGCAAGCTGAAATCAGTATTTAAAAAAATAAATAGAACAAAATAGAAGATAAGATACATTTTTTTAAAATAAAGGTTAAGGGTTGGCTTGTGAGCCTTTCACGTTAGTTGTGTATATGTTTTTTGTGTTTGTTTGTTATGTAATGGATCATGCTATAAAACTTACTTCTTATTGTTAGAAGCTGTCAAAAATGTTGAAAGTCACTGTACTCAAGAAGAGTCACTATTACCAGTTTTGTGATAATCGCTGACACACACAGATGCCCAGTTAAAGAGTCCAAAATACAATGAGGCAAAACCTCCTCCTTTGACCTATAAGGAATTATTTTTGGCCTTTGCTGTACGAATTCAAATAAAAGGACCTAACCTTTTATTAGATTCTAGAAGAATGCTTATTTTATCTTGGAAGAGAAGAAACTGTAGTCTCTGTGAACCAATTAATACCCTCCTCTTAGGCAGATAAAAGAGGGAAAACAGGGCTTCCCTGGTGGTGCAGTGGTTGAGAGTCCACCTGCCGATGCAGGGTACACGGGTTCGTGCCGTGCCCTGGTCTGGGAAGATCCCACATGCCGCGGAGCGGCTGGGCCCGTGAGCCATGGCCGCTGAGCCTGCGCATCTGGAGCCCGTGCTCCGCAACGGGAAAGGCCACAACAGTGAGAGGCCCGCGTACCGCCAAAAAAAAAAAAAAAAAAGAGGGAAAACAAAGGAGGAGCCAATCTGTTCAAAATGCAGTCTCACTAAAGGGGTCAAAACAAAACACAAAAACCAGAAATCCTTTGTGCGTAGGCAAAATTTTTCTGCCTTAAGCTTTTTTATTACTAAATTTGAGATTACTCACCTAGCTTTCAGGGGTGACTTAAGGATTACAGTGTGTATGAAGTATTTTAAAGACTCCAGATATACTGTCAAAAATCTCCCTTCTGAGGTTGCCCAATCTTCGCAACTGAGTCCTTCAAAACAGATTCTAAAGTGTAGAACATGTGAGTCCACATAAATCAGCACATAAATTAGAAGAAAGAAGCCCAGGCCAACAGACGCTGGGGGCTTTTGTGAGTTGTGTGATACAGTGGTAGTTTCAGATTGTGCTTATGGAAACTTGCAGTCCTCGAGACATTTTTCTAGTTCCTTGAAACACTGGTGACAGCTCCAAAAAATACCTGATTTCTCTTCCTATCACAAAAACTTTCACCAGACATTTAAAGAATTAACACTAACCCTTAAACTCTTCCAAAAGATTACAGAGAAGGGAACACTTCCTCTCTCATTCTATGGCCAGCATTACCCTGATGTCAAGGCCAGATAAAGACACTACAAGAAAAGAAAACTACAGAACATCTCCTGTGAATATAGATGCAAAAATCCTTAACAAAAGTACTAGCAAACTGAGTTCAGCAGCATACTAAAACGGTTATACATCATGACCAAGTGAGATTTATTCCCAGAATGCAAGAATAAGAATAGTCCAACATACGAAAAATCAATGAATGTAATATAGTATACATTACTAGAATGAAGGGAAAATAACCCACATGATCATCTCAATTAATTCAGAAGTATTTGACAAATTTCAATACTCTCTCAAGATAAAAACACCCAATAAACTAGGAATAGAAAGAAATTTTCTTAACATGTTAAAGACCATATATGAAAAACCCACAGAAAACATCACACTCAATGGTTAAAGACTGAAAGCTTTCCCACTAAGAGCAAGAGCATGACAAGGATGTTCACTTTTGCCACTTCTATTCAACACAGTACTGGAAGTTCTAGCCAGAGAGATCAGGCTACAGAAATAAAAAGAAGAGGTAAAATGACCTCTGTTCACAAATGACATGATCCAATACATAGAAAGCTCTGAAGAATCAACATACAAAAAATGTTAGCACTAATAACTTACAGGATACAAAATCAACACACAAAATTTAGTTGTATTCTATACACTTTTAATGAAAAATCTAAAAAGGAAATTTATAAATCAAGTCCATTTACAATACCATTAAAAAGAATAAAATACTTAAAAATTAACCAAGGAGGTGTAAGATTTGTACACTGAAAGATACACATTGCTGAAGGAAACAGAAGATCTAAATAAATGGGAAAACATCCCATGTTCAAGACTTCATATTGTTAAGATGATAATACTACCCAAAGCAATGTACAGATTCAATGTAATCCCTATCAAAATCCCAACAGTGTTTTTGCAGAAATAGAAAAACCCATCCTGAAATTCATATGCAATCTCCAAGGACCCTGAAAAGCCAAAACAGTCTTGAAAAAGAACAAAGATGGAAGACACACTTCCTGATTTCAAAACTCACTACAAAGCTACAGTAATCAAAACAGTGTGATACAGGCATAAGGACAGACATACAGACCAAAGGAATAAAATAGCCCAGAAAGTGCTCACTTCAGCAGCACATATACTAAAATTGGAAGGGTACAGAGAAGATTAGCATGGCCCCTGTGCAAGTATGACATGCAAATTCATGAAGCATTTTGTATTTTTAAAGAATCTAAAAAGAGTGGATATATGTATATGTGTAACTGATTCACTCTTCTGTACAGCAGAAACTAACACAACATTGTGAATCAACTATACTCCAATAAAAATTTAAAAGAAAAATAGCCCAGAAACAAACCATGACAATATACAGTCAATTCATTTTCACTTTCAAGCAAGGGTTCTATTGGACATGCAAAAAAAGAATGGAAGCTGGACTCATCCTTCATACCATATACAAAGTTAACTCAAAATGGATCAAAGACCTAAACATAAGACCTAAAATTATAAAACTCTTAGAAGAAGAAACATAGGGCAAGTCTTCATGACCTTCAATTGGGCAACAATTTCTTAAGTATGACACTAAAAGCACAGGCAACAAAAGAAAAAATAGACAAACTGGACTTCATCAAAATTAAAAACATCAAAGGATCCTATCAAGAGAGTGAAAATATAATCCACAGAATGGGAGAAAATATATGCAAATAACTTATTTGATAAGGATTTAATATTCAAAATATATAAAGAACTCCTACATCTCAACCAAAAACCCAAACTCAACCAAAAAAATGGGCAAAATATTTGACTAGACATTTCTCCAGAAAAAATATACAAATGACCAATAAGCTCATGAAAAGATACCCAACATCATTAGTAATTAGGGAAATGCAAAATAAAACCACAATGATACCACTTTATACCTATTTAGGATGGCTTTTTTTTTTTTAAATAAAAAATAAGTGTTGGCAAGGATATGGAGACACCGGAACCCTCATGCACGGTAAATGTAAAATGGTGCAGCCACTGTGGGAAAAATATTAGTTTGGCAGTTCCTCAAAAAGTTGAAAAAAGAATTCCATTTGATCCAGCAATTCTACTCCTAGAATACCCAGTAGAACTGAAAATAGAGACTCAGATACCTATACTCCAATATTCAAAGCATCATTATTCACAACAGCCAAAAGGTGGAAACAAACCAAATGTCTTTCAACAGATGAATGGACAAACAAAATATGGCATATACATACAATGGAATATTATTCAGCCATAAAAAGGAATGAAATTCTGATCTATGCTTACAACATGGCTGAACCTTGGAAACATTACACTAAGTGAAATAAGCAGACACAAAAGGACAAATGTTGTATTCCACTTATATGAGGTATCTTGAGTAGGGAAAGTTATGGAAATGGAAAGCAGAATAAAGGTTACCACAGGCTGGGTTGTGGGGAGAGAATGGGGAGTTATTGCTTAATGTGTATACAGTTGCTGTTTAGGGTGATGAAAAAGTTCTTGACATACACAGTGGTGATGGCTACACACTACTGTGATTGTACTTAATGTCACTGAACCATACACTTAAAATGGTTAAAATAGTAAATTTTACGTTATGTATATTCTACCAAATTTTAAAAATTTCAAAAACAAACTGCATGGGACTTCCCTGGTGGTCCAGTGGGTAAGGCTCCGCGCTCCCAATGAAGTGCACCTAGGATCAATCCCTGGTTGGGGAACTAGATCCTGCATGCATGCTGCAACTAAGAGCCTGCATGCTGCAACTAAGAGTCCATATGCCACAACTAAAGAAGCCCACATGCTGCAACTAAGCATCCACATGTCGCAACTAAAGAAGTCCACATGCCACAACTAAAAGATCTCATGTGCCGCAACTAACACCTGGCACGGCATAAATAAATAAATAAATAAAATAAGTATTAAGGAAAAAAACCTTGGGTTTTCTCATAGGAGAACATTGCATGAAATGACTAAATGAGGTTTTCACAGATCTAACCATTAACTCAAAGCAACACCTGGAGGACTTCTGTAAATCCCTCTTAAAATTTATAAATCTGGGATATGGAATCTGTTCCTTTTTAAAAAATTTTTATTTATTATTTATTTATTTAGGCTGTGCTGGGCCTTAGCTTAGTTGTGTCATGCAGACACTTAGTTGCAGCATGCATACAGGATCTAGTTCCCCAATCAGGGATTGAACCTGAGCCCCCTGCATTGGGAGCGTGGAGTTTTACCCGCTGGACCACCAGGGATGTCCCAGAATCTGTTCCTTTTATAAAAAAGTTTTGAAAAATTAAATATTTATAAATTATGAAATATGTCTGTGGGAAGATGACCAAAATTTCCCCACTCATCCAAGCTGCCTCCCCATTTGACCAAGCTGCTTACTTTAGCCACCTTATCGATATATAGGCTTTTCTGGTTTATACAAACAAGACAATGATCTGGTGGGTATTAGAAAAGAAAGGCTTTGGAACTGTAGTGTCATCACTTACTGGATTGGTGACCTAAGGGAAGTTGTTTAACCCTTGTAAATCTGTTTATTTACTTGTGAATTTGTTTACTTATTTATTCAAAGTCTCCTGAAATGTAAGTGTAGGTACTCTGCAACATTTTATAGAAATACAATTATTATTACCTAAATTGATAAAGGCAGGACAATTAAATTATCACTTAATGACCTCATCTAGTCTTGTGGCTTTAACTACCTCCTGCATGCCAATAACTCTCAAATTGATATCTTCAGTCTATAACTCACTTCCAAACTCTAGACTTCAGCCAACTGACTACTTTATATCTCTACTTGAATGTTCAACAGATACCATAAACATAACACATCCAAAATTGAACACCAGATCTTTCTCCAAAACCTGCTCCATCCAGAGCCTTCCCCATCTTACCTGACAGCAACTCCATCTTTTCAGTTGCTCAGGCAAAACCCCATTAGTGTCATCTTTAACTTCTTTCTCTCACATCTCACATGGAATCTGTCAGGAAATGCTACTGGCTCTACCTTTAAAATACATCAAAAATCAGTCCATCTCTTAGTCCAAATCATCATTTCTGGCCTGGATTACTATAATAGCATCTTAACTGGTCTCCCTGTTTCTGTCCTTGCCTCTCTACCCAGCAGCTAGAGTGACCCTGTTAAAACCTATATCAGGGGCTTCCCTGGTGGTGCAGTGGTTAAGAATCAGCCTGCCTCGCAGTGGTTAAGAATCCGCCTGCTGATGCAGGGGACATGGGTTCGAACCCTGGTCTGGGAAGATCCCACATGCTGCGGAGCAATTGAGCCCATGCGCCACAACTACTGAGCCTGCACTCTAGAGCCCTCGTTGCACAACTACTGAGCTCACGTGCCACAACTACTGAAGCCCATGCGCCTAGAGCCCATGCTCTGCAACAAGAGAAGCCACCACAATGAGAAGCCCATGCACCGCAACGAAGAGTAGCCCCTGCTCGATGCAACTAAAGAAAGCCCGCGTGCAGCAACGAAAACCTAATGCAGCCCCAAAAACCCAAAAAACAAAAAAAACCCAACAGTAATTCTTAAAAAAAAAAAAAAAAAAAAAAAGAATCCACCTGACAGTGCAGGAGACATGGGTTCAAGCCCTGGTACATGCCATGGAGCAACTAAGCCCATGTGCCACAACTACTGAAGTCCACACGCCTAGAGCCCATGCTCTACAACAAGAGACGCCACCACAATGAGAAGCCCATGCACCGCAATGAAGAGTAGCCACTCCTCGCCACAACTAGAGAAGGCCCGTGCTCAGCAATGAAGACCCAACACAGCCAAAAATAAATAAATTTAGAAAAAAAAAAGAAATCTGTATCAGATCATGATGACTCATCTGTTCAAAACTCTACAACAAAGGCCTACAAGACCCTATGTAAGAGTTCTTAAAAGTGTGATCAAGGACATGTGGGGTTCCCTGAGAACTTTTAAGGGAGTCTTTGAGGTCAAAATTCTTATAATAATACTAATTTTTTTTGCTTTTTTTATAATCATTCTCTCCTGAGTTTACAGTGGAGTTTTCCACTCGGAAACATTAAATTGTATGTGATGACTTCATTGCTGTGATGGGTGATGGAAAGTGTCTGTGTATTCTTTTTTTTTTTTTTTTTTTTTTGGTACGCGGGCCTCTCACTGTTGTGGCCTCTCCCGTTGCAGAGCCCAGGCTCCGGACGCGCAGGCCCTGCGGCCATGGCTCACGGGCCCAGCCACTCCGCGGCATGTGGGATCCTCCCGGACCGGGTCATGAACCCGTGTCCCTTCCATCGGCAGGACTCTCAACCCCTGCGCCACCAGGGAAGCCCGTGTCTGTGTATTCTTGTTTTCAAAAGTTCTCAGTTTTAACTGCTAATACAAATAAAAACTGATACATACAAACCACCTAAATAAAAGTTCCTGGGGATCCTCAAAAATTTTTAAGATTATAAAGGAGTCCTGAGAAAAAGACAGTCTCTTCAGCAAGTGGTGCTGGGAAAGTTGGACAACTGCATGTAAATCAATGAAGTTGATTTACACACCCTCACACCATGCACAAAAATAAACTCAAAATGGCTTAAAGACTTAAACATGAGACATGACACCATAAAACTCCTAGAAGAGAGCATAGGAAAAACATTCTCTGACATAATACCAATGTTTTCTTAGGTCAGTCTCACAAGGCAATAGAAATAAAAACAAAAATAAACAAATGGGGGCTTCCCTGGTGGCGCAGTGGTTGAGAGTCCGCCTGTCAATGCAGGGGACACGGGTTTGTGCCCCGGTCCGGGAAGATCCCACATGCCGTGGAGCAGCTGGGCCCGTGAGCCATGGCCGCTGAGCCTGCGCGTCCGGAGCCTGTGCTCTGCAACGGGAGAGGCCACAACAGTGAGAGGCCCGCGTACTGCAAAAAAACCCCAAAAAACCCCAAACGGGACTTAATCAAACTTACAAGCTTTTGCACAGCTGAGGAAACCATTAAAAAAAACAACAACAACAGGGGCTTCCCTGGTGGCGCAGTGGTTGAGAGTCCTCCTGCTGATGCAGGGGACACGGGTTCGTGCCCCGGTGTGGGAGGATCCCATATGCCGCGGAGCGACTGGGCCCGTGAGCCATGGCCGCTGGGCCTGCGCGTCCGGAGCCTGTGCTCCGCAACGGGAGAGGCTGCAACAATGAGAGGCCCACGTACCGCAAAAAAAAAAAAAAACAACAAAAAGACAACCTAAGGAATGGGAGAAAACATTTGCAAATGATATGACAGACAAGGGCTTAATCTCCAAAATACATAAACAGCTCATACAGCTCAACAACAAAAAACCAAACAACCCAATCAAAAAATGGGCAGGGGCTTCCCTGGTGGCACAGTGGTTGAGAGTCCACCTGCCAATGCAGGGGACATGGGTTTGTGCCCCGGTCCAGGAAGATCCCACATGCCGCGGAGTGGCTGGGCCCGTGAGCCATGGCCGCTGAGCCTGCGCGTCCGGAGCCTGTGCTCTGCAACGGGAGAGGCCACAACAGTGAGAGGCCAGCATACCACAGAAAAAAAAAAAAAAAAGGCAGAAAACACATGGGCATGCTAACAGATGCTCAACATCAGTAATTATTGGAGAGATGCGAATCAAAACTACAATGAAGTACCACCTCACACTGGTCAGAATGGCCATCATTAAAAAGTCTACAAATAAATGCTGGAGAGGGTATGGAGAAAAGGGAACTACACTGTTGGTGGGAATGTAAGTTGGTACAGCCACTATGGAAAACAGTATGAAGATTCCTCAGAAAACTAAAAACAGAATTACCATATGATCCAGCAACCCCACTCCTGGGAATATACCCAGACAAAACTATAATTCAAAAAGATACGTGCACCCCTATGTTCATAGCAGCACTGTTCACAATAGCCAAAACATGGAAATAACCTAAATGTCCATCGACAGATGAATGGATAAAGAAGATGTGGTACATATATACAATGGAATACTACTCAGACATAAAAAAGAATGAAATAATGCCATTTGCAGCAACATGGATGCAACTAGAGAGTATCATACTAAGTGAAGTAAGTCAGACAGAGAAAGAGAAATATCATATGATATCACTTACATGTGGAATATAAAATATGGCACAAATGAACTTATCCACAAAACAGAAACTGACTCATAGACATAGAAAACAGACTTGTGGTTGCCAAGGGGGGCAGGGGGGAAGGAGAGGGATGGACTGGGAGTTTGAGTTTGGTAGATGCAAACTATTACGTTTAGAATGGATAAACAACAAGGTCCTAATGTATAGCACAAGGAACTATATTCAATATCCTGTGATAAACCATAATGGAAAAGCATATAAAAAAAGAATGTATATGTGTGTATAACTGAGTCACTGTGCTATACAGCAGAGATTCACACAACACTGTAAATCAACTATACTTCAATTAAAAAGAAAAAAAAAAGGAGTCCTGAGACCAAAAAGTTTGAGAACTGTTGCCCTACACGTTTGGCTCCCCATTACCTCCTTGACCACACCTCCTACTACTTACCCTCTAGATCCTTCATATTCCAGCCACACTGGCCTCACTGCCATTCCTCAATAAGCCAGACATGCTCTTACCTTAGGGTCTTTCCTCTGCTTGTCCCTTTGGCCTAGAATACTCTTCCCCCAGGTATCTACATTGGTAATTTCCTCATCTTCAAGGTTTTTTCGTCTCATCTTCAAGTTTTTGATCAAATGTTACCTCATCAATGAGGTTTATTTACTGTATTTAAAATTATACGGACTTCCCTGGTGGCACAGCAGTTAAGAATCTGGCTGCCAATGCAGGGGACACAGGTTCGATCTCTGCTCCAGGAAGATCCCACACACCGCAAAGCAACTAAGCCCATGTGCCACAACTACTGAGCCCGTGTGCCACAACTACTGAAGCTCACGAGCCTAGAGCCCGTGCTCTGCAACAAGAGAAGCCACTGCAATGAGAAGCCCACGCACCGCAATGAAGAGTATCCCCTTCTCGCCCCAACTAGAGAAAGCCCTCACGCAGCAACGAAGACCCAACACAGCCAAAAAAATAAATAAATAAAAAATAAGTAAATAAAATATTTTTGTCCCTGTGAATGATTCATTTCCAAAGGAACTCAGAAACAGAATATGAATTTTAAATTAGAATACATCTTTAGACACTGGCTTTGTATCTTACACTTGACAGACATCAGAAAGTTACTATGTTTATTGTGTTTATAGAAGTGAGATTATATAAAGTAATCAACTATAGTTATTTCAGAAGCCACTAAACACGTGCAAGACAATCTAAATTTCAGACAGACCTGGATTCAAATGCCAGTCCCAGTGTCTGTGGTCATATAACAGTGGTAAAGTGCTTAAGCTCTCTGAGCCACATCTCTGAAAATAAGGTTAATAATTCACTTTTTACAGATTGTTGGGAAGAACTAATGAGCTACTAGCAAAGTGCCTACCACAGGGTTCAAAAGAAAAGTTTTATTATCAAGAAACAGTAACCATAATTCATTATTATTATTTTTAGATTGTAAAACATTTATTTATCACAGATACATCCAGGTTTCAGAGATGTTAACATGTTTGAAATAAAAAGTGCCCAAAAGAATCAATGAAATACATAATACTATAAATAGTGTTGGGGCAACCAGCGAAGTATTTAAAAATTAAATTTAGATCCCACCCTCAATATCTTACAACTCAGTGTCTTATACTCCAATAAAGTCTAGGTTAAATAAAAAATTTAAATATTAACAGTAAGATCATTCAAGTCCTAGAGGAAAATATAAGTGGGAACTTTGTATAACATTGGGGTGAGATAAGCCTTTCTAAACAAGATTCCCAAAGCACAAATCAATAAGAAATGCTGTGGAGTAACTAAGCCCGTGCGCCACAACTACTGCACCTGCGCTCTAGAGCCCGTGAGCCACAACTACTGAGCCCATGTGCCACAACTACTGAAGCCCGTGTGCCTACAGCCCGTGCTCCACAACAAGAGAAGCCACCACAATGAAGAGTAGCTCCCGCTCACCGCAACTAGAGAAAAGCCCTCGCGCAGCAATGAAGACCCAATGCAGCCAAAAATAAAAACAAACAAACAAACAGAAATCAAAAAGAAAAGATATATTAGGTTGGACCACCTAAATATTTTACATTTCTACAGATCAAAACACTATTTTAAAAACTGGTAAACAAACGAACTAGCAAAATATATATGCAATACGTGTGAGACAGAAAATTAATTCATTAATTATTTTTAAATACACTTTTTTTTTTTTTTTTGCTGTACGCAGGCCTCTCCCGTTGCCGAGCACAGGCTCCGGACGCGCAGGCTCAGCGGCCATGGCTCACGGGCCCAGCCGCTCCGCGGCATGTGGGATCTTCCCGGACTGGGGCACGAACCCGTGTCCCCTGCATCGGCAGGCGGACTCTCAACCGCTGTGCCACTAGGGAAGCCCTAAATACACTTTTTGAAGTGAATTTATTTTGAAGACTTCTGATATGCTGTGATATGCTGGCTATTTACTGGTAACCTCTCTTGGATTTTTCCCAGTTTATGTATAAATTTTAGTGTCAAGTTGATTCAAGGAAAAAATTTTGTTCATATACAATATAACTAATTTGTGCCATGTGAGATAACACAGACACACCTGATATGAGAAATAAAAGGTCTTCTCAAATGCTTGCCCTTGCTTCACTGGGTCTAAAAATTAAATTTTCTTATTATATGTCCAAGAGTGGTTGTGTCTAAGGTCCTGAATCCCCATCATGATCTGTTCTGCATAAGCCATGATCCAAAGCCTACATGGGTATTATTTGTGGGACATTTTGCCTCTGGAATTATCCATCATAAATATGTTTGAGGCTGGATGGTACATGTATGCCTCCCAGAAGAGTATTCATGAGTTACCCAGAGTCCTAGTTGAAAGAGAAAGGTCAGTATTATTTACCTCCCTTCACTACTGAGCCCCTAAGTGATTCAACACCTCATTTGGGACCCATTCTCATCACTGACTATGCATGGCTTTCTTTTGTTTTATTTATTTAAATACAATAAACACCAGTAAACGAGTATCCAACAGGTGGGCTAGCACACTGACAATAATATTTACCATTCTGCTCCTCCATACCAGTCTCCTGATTTCCCATCCAAGTTAATCACCTGAATCTTGTATTTATCATTTCCCTGCAACTGAAAAGCAGGTTCATCTACTTGTCACCTATATAGAACTGCAGTAGCAGAGGTCACGTCTAGAGTCCCTGTTTACAGTCAAATTAGCAATTGCCCTACATTCAGGATCAGCATGTTACTGCACAGAGCCTGCAAGTGGCAGTGTCAGTTTTCACCACAGCAGCAGGTCAGGCTATATTTAACATGTACCCTCTTCTCTGCTGAAGAGCTGTAGTTACGGTTCTGTTAGTTTGTGAACAAAGGAGGACAAGAGGGAATTGAGGGACTCTAATGGAAAGTTCTTACTGGATTCAGCTCAATCACAAATTAAATGGGCCTGTATTTAAAAGTCTAAGACAGTCTAATTTAACAATACTATAATCTTAATTAAAATGCTTAAAACACAGCTGTGACAATTTCTATATTTTTGTACTGTTTTAATGTATATCACTTGGTCCAAATCTGGGGCATACACACCATAATGCACAGAAGTGTTTAGAAAAAATTATAGCTCCAGGCACACAAACTTTAACATCTGAGTAAAAACTCACTGATAATTTTACAGAGTAGCACATGCTTTCCAAGCAGGGGCAATGGTACACTTAGGTAGCAAAGAAAAATGAAAGTAGCATAAGAATTTTGAACAATACTCTAATTGGTTGAGTAAGTATATATTACAGCCTTCCAAGGAGACTGCTTGAAAGAGAACATCAATTGGTAGAGGTCAGTATTCTGCTGCTGCTACTACCCCAAGGAATAATCCCCCTGAGGAGGGAGCCACATTACTCTGAAAACGAGAAACGCTTCTGGGACTCTTCTGAGTTTGGAAGATTGACATGAGGGGTCAAAATCACCTCAATGAAACTGAACAAGGATTCAGTTTCTGAACAAACTAAACTGCAAAGTTTAGTCCTGGGTTCTAAAAACATATGTAAAAATCCATGGTGGAGGGGTGGGGGGTGGGGATACAGAATGGATGTGAGTTAGTTATGACTAATGACTAGCACTTATGACTCACTAAATTAACAGCAAGATGGAGCTAAGAAAATCCCCTGACCTAACACCAAACCGATAAATAAAGTCTTCTGAACAAGGAAGGTGTCGGTCCCAATCCACTTTGAGCTGGCTAGAGTGTTCCCTTCTGGATACGCCCTACGAAAAGGAACTAAACACCAGGGTTCAAGCAGAAGGGAACTACCATGTTAGTGAGGCTGAGGGAAGGATGAAATTGCTGGAGTGTTTTTAAGACTTGGGAAAGAGATCAAGATTTCACACATGTGAAGGATTATTACAGAACAATGATTAGATTTGTTCTGCATGATTCCAGAGGCATCAGAGTCCACATAAAACAAGGGCAGCTGGAACTTAAAAGGCCCTGAGATGTTCCAGAGAATCTGGAGATGAAGAGACCAACAGGAATATAAAATCACTAGGAATACCAGAGTATGAATTCCAGTGTGAAAGACGAGGATGGAGTAGACAGCCTTTAAAACTTCATCTATACTGAGGATCTAGAGTTTTAAGATTGCCCTGGCCCCTCTCACAAACCAAGGCTCTGCTGAGAAAACAGCACTTTCTTTCATCTATTCTGCTTGCTCTACATCCACAGTCTCAAACCACAGACTGATGAAAAACATGATGGCAGATACTGAAAAAACTCTTAAGAGTACTGAATTAGGAACCAGGAGACTCGGGTTTTAGTCTTTACTCTGCTATTAAATCAGTGTTACCCTGGGTGAATACCTTAAGCTCTGTAAAACTCAGATTCTTTATCTATAAAATGGGGGAGCTGTATTAGAGTATTTTTAGTTCTACAAGTCTAGAATTTCTGAGCTGAGGTGCACTAATATCTTCTCTATTAAATGTCACTGAATTTATAATAAAAAATTAAGGTGAAGTAACAGTCAAGTGATACCTGAATGATTCTTGACAGACCCCATCTTAATTAAAAATTTCGGGCTTCCCTGGTGGCACAGTGGTTGAGAGTCCGCCTGCTGATGCAGGGGACATGGGTTCGTGCCCCGGTCCGGGAAGATCCCACATGCCGTGGAGCGGCTGGGCCCGTGAGCCATGGCCGCTGAGCCTGCGCGTCCAGAGCCTGTGCTCCGCAACGGGAGAGGCCACAACAGTGAGAGGCCCGCATACCGCAAAAAAAAAAAAATTCAATAATAAAAAGGATATTTTATGTTTTAATCTTTAATTTGATAAAAAAAGAAAGGGGTAAATAAATATAAAACAAATAGGATTAATGAAAGTTATCAGGATTAGATGATAAGTATATTTAACTAGTATAACACAAATTTAAAGAAATTACTTGTGTCCTCTAGTTGCGGAGTGGACATTACTTTGTACTTAATGCTTAGCACAATATAGAAAAGTTAAAAGAAAACCTGAGCTCAAGTTAACTGCTAAGTTCGCTTTAAGTACTTCTAATCCTTTTTGGCATGTTTTATGGCTTACTTTTTTTTTTTTTTTTTTTTTTCTTTTTGCGGTACGCGGGCCTCTCACTGCTGTGGCCTCTCCCGTTGCGGAGCACAGGCTCCGGACGCGCAGGCTCAGCGGCCATGGCTCACGGGCCCAGCCGCTCCGCGGCATGTGGGATCTTCCCAGACCGGTGCACGAACCCGTGTCCCCTGCATCGGCAGGCGGACTCTCAACCACTGCGCCACCAGGGAAGCCCATGGCTTACTTTTAAAGCTTACCAGAAAGGGGCCATTCAAGTACTACAGAGTTCCAAGTACTAGGGAGTTCAAGGCCTATGAAATATGTTATTATTGTTTTTTTAATTAATTTATATTAAAACTCTGCAGAACTGTAGGATTTTCTAAGCCTCTAGTTTACCTTCAAAGGCAAATCCAAATAACATAATCAATGAGTCAGTTGGCAAACATCAAAAATTCATTTGATATTTGATATCATCAAAATGTAAATTGCAAAAATTATACATCCAATAATCTGAGGTGCCCAGGAGTGTATTTTAGTTCTCCCACCCCCTCTTTAATTACTGCTAGCATCACTGAGCTTCTTTTTTTTTTTTTAAGCTTTTTTGTGGCTGCACCGCACAGCATGCAGGATCCTAGTTCCCCGACCAGGGACTGAATCCATGCCCCCTGCATTGGAAGCGCAGAGTCTTAACCACTGGACCACCAGGGAAGTGCCACCACTGAGCTTCTATCAAGTCTCTTGATAGGTGGCAATAAGGAAATTCATTAGTCAGTCCTTGTCCTCTGTGGGGAACTTTGCTTAATTGTGAACGGAACAAAAATGAAATTGCTTTTATATTTGCCCGCACAGACCTCATTTTTCCAGATTCTCTGTTTCTGCAACATACCTTCACATATTCAAAAGATGAAATAAATAAAAATTCCATAAAACCTTTCTAAAAGTTCCAATTTGCTGTCCCCCCAAAAATCACTCAATCCGTGGTAAATTAGAAAGAGCAGGTTCCAGCTTTGGTCTCTTTTTAGAAAAACAGTCTTCATTTGGAAAGAAAACGAGCTGGAATACCCAGCGCTAAGAGACCTGCATAAATCTTGTGTTTTCAGTGGCATCACTGAAGTGGTAGGTTATCACACTCCAGGTCTCACCCCTTGTTTCAGGGATTAAAATTCTAAACACAAACCTTGAAAGCAATACAAGTGTGACAGATCAGATGCTGCTGTGAACATATATTCATGCAGTGAAATTCTGCACATGCATTCCTAGAGAATGTTCCACTGTTCTCTAGGAATTAAAAGAGCTTGGGGGATCCCCTTTAGCGCTGTGCTCTAACCACCAAGGCCTGCTGTTGCTGGGGGGCAGCTGTAGTACTGCAAGAAAAAGACTAGACTGAAAAGACCTGCCTCCAGTCTCAGCTCTGCTACTTACCAGTTACGTGACCTTCAGAAAGTCTGATTCTCTAAATATAGCTATCTAGAGAATTAGTAAGAGTTAAATTAGACAACAATGCTACGCAAATTGTAGGTTTTGCTTGTTTACAGCTATATCTTCTGTTTATACACAAATGACCTGGCATATCCCCATGTGGCTTTGAAAGCCGTCCTCTACTATGCCATCTGCCCTCCAGCCACAGAAAATCATGCTTTCCCAGACATAGCTCTATGTTTCTGCTTCTGTTGTCTGGTTTTCCCTTTGATTCTCATTTACTGATACTACACTTGTTCTTAGCCAAAAGGATAAGAAGTGATTGATCCTTATTTACTGAAAAATATACTCATCCTCCAAGACTGGCTTAAAAGTCATCTCCTCAAGGAAGCCTCTCTGAATCCTTCTTATAGAATCTTTCACATCTCTTTGCTGATCTCCCAGTGTGCTTCTTTTATATCTTGGTTGTAAGTGACTAAGACCTACTGCATCATTGTATCGTCATATACTGACCTGACAGTAAAGCCCTGGTGCCAGGTCAGGGGTAGGGTGGGGGCTCCCACATTTTATCATTTTATATACCTTCCTTTTCCCTTATGTTTGGAATTTGGAATTTAAAACCAGCTTTGCAACTAAGTAGTAAATAGCCTCTCCAGATGTATAAAGGAGATGGCTGACCTAGAGTTACTTTTCTACAGATTAATACAGAGAGAGAATTAAAATTCTGTGTCCATGTTTTAAATTTTTCATATTGTACAACACTTACACACGTAGCTTTCACTGAATTCCTATTTCGACAAAATTTCACTACCATATACATGACAAAGCCAAGAATAAACTCTAAAATTATTACCTGAAAATCCTACCTTGGGGGAATTTTCAATTATTAAAATAATTAATTTCCAGAGTTTGCTGTCCAATTTATGATTTCATAAAAACAGAGGTCTACATACCAACTTGCTACATTTACATAAATAGCTTCTTTTTATCATGGTGCCAACAGCTGTACCAGCAGCAGCAAACCAGTCTGGTCTTGTACCATCACCACTGTCTGACTCAGCAAGGTGGTAGGGCCACAGAGAAGCAGGTTCTTTACTTTTGTGAGTCTCCTCAAGGACAGGAACTCTATCCTCATACCTTCCTAGTATTCCTAGCATTTAATTCTGTGCCCTGCAAAGAGATGGCATTCTGCAATGTTTAATGAATTAACACTTCTGAATTCCATTCTCTAGACA
Source organism: Hyperoodon ampullatus (assembly GCF_949752795.1). Lineage (NCBI taxonomy): Eukaryota > Metazoa > Chordata > Mammalia > Artiodactyla > Ziphiidae > Hyperoodon > Hyperoodon ampullatus. The sequence goes on from NC_136931.1 coordinate 18,895,677, forward strand.
CTGTGACCTCACTGTATGTTCTGAAAGGAAAAATGCTCAATAAAAGCTCACATCTTCAGTTCCATCACAAATAGGTGGTAGGTTATTACTCAAGGTCTCACCCTTCCCAACAGATATAAGTGGTAAAATAGACTCTAAAGCATGTATGTTCATGTCTATCTTCCAAGTCATATATCAACATATTTCTAGTAAAAACAACTTATTAAAAAGCCCAACCATATGCCAATAAACAATCCATGTAACTTTCTCATGACTCTTAAGGAAAGGAAGTTCCTGGATCTTCACTGCTTCAAAGCATAAAGATGAACTTACCATCATCTAAAGTGATGTCCTGAAGACCAATTGTAGAAAAGTTAGGTTCCTGCTCTTCAGGTTCGGGTTTAATGTTCACAGTTGCCTCATCAGGTGGAAATGAAGCTGGATCGCACAAACTGTGACACAATAAGGATGAAGGTGCAGAAAGACCTCCCTGGCCTGTACTTTGTGCTTGAGTTGAGTGCTGTCCAGAATGCATTCTGGTGGCTAGAGACTGTGATGAGGCAGTTCCTGAGCTAGGAGACTGGTAAGGCATAGGCTGCAGCTGAGGAGATGGTGGCCCAGAAAGTGGTGAACTGGCCAAGGGACGAGAGGTTGCTTGGGAAGCTGTTGTAGCAGTCCCTGAATGTGAAGGACCATACGTAATGGGTTGTAACTGAGGGGAAGGCTGACCTGTGACCTGATCGGCCACTGGAGAAGAAAGAGATCTTTGTCCTGTGTTTGAACAACAGTATCCCATTGACTGCAGATGAGGCAAGGTCTGCACAGAATGAGGTGTGTGGGCTAAGAGATGTCCTGTTGAGCCTGAATTTGAAGAATGAAAAGGTATGGATGATGGTGGCTGACAGCCAAGATTTATTAAATTAGGAAGAGTTGCATCCTGCTGAAACAAAACTGGATCAAATTCTTGACTAGAGGCAGCATTAACAGGAAGACAAGTTGGTCCATTGAATACATTAGTTTGCATAGGCTGATAGGAAGACCCTACAGGAGGTGTTGGTGTGACTTGAAAAGGCTGGTGCACAACTGAAGAAGGTATCATATGCTGTTCTTTACCAGCACTCTCATCCCTACACTGCAACTGTGGCAGATGGGTTGAGGTTATCATGGATGCGTATGTTAGCTGGATGGGACAAACCAAGCTTCTCTGTGCAGACAGTACACTGTCATGTAGGTGTCCTGTATCTGAGGAAGGCCTCTGGGTCTGGACAGGATGAGGCAATGATGGAACTGAAGACAAATCAATCTCTTCTCTGTGTTCTTGCTTCATCAAAACTGAAAAGAAAGTGATTAATGCAAATGTTATTACATAATACATAAAATAATTATGAAAGGCCTTCATTCTAGGCTACAGAGCTGTAGTGCACACACAAGCCAGGGGTTGAAAACTCAAATGCCTTCAGGGAAGGCAGATAATATAAAATATGTGAAACCAGTAAATAGAAGACAACACGGAGTGGTTCTTGCTTCAAAAGTATTCAAGTTAAAAAAAAGAAAAAACCAACACTGCATAGACCTCTATGAAGTGATGTTGGAAAGATCTCTAAGACACGTTATTAAGTAAAAAAAAAAAGTCAATTGCAGAACATGTGTATATGTCAATTTCACGTAAAATATTGTGTGTGTATATATACACACGCATATACACATGTACACATGTTTTTGCTTATGTATGTGTGGATATCTCTGGAAAGATGCACAAGAAACTGATAACTGTTGTGTTTATTGCTGGGAAGGGAAACCAGGTGAATAGGGGATAGGAGCATGAGGAAGATTTACTTTTTACTGTCTAAGTTTTGGGGCCTTTTGAATGTTTTCCACCATGTATATATATTACTTATTTAAAAATAAATAATTTTTTTAAAACCCCACGATCATTATGAGGTAGGGATTATTAGTATCCCTGCCTTACAGATGAGTGAGTATACTGAAGAGGAGATTAAAGACACTAAGATCTCACAGCAGCTAAGTGGTATCATAAGGACTTGAACACAGGTTTTTCTGCCTCCAAAGTCCATGCTTTTATTCATTGCAGTATACTGTATTACCAACGGAAATTCTACTTCACCATTCCACCAAGCAAGCAGAGGTTACAAATACCAATCGTCATCCTTTATGACATTAGAAAAGTAGCAGATCCATGATTTAGGATGAGTCTACTTGATGAAAGGACTGCTTAAAGTAGGAATCAATGCATTTTGCTTATTTTATTTAATATGCATATCAAAACAGAAAAGAACCGTCAGTTAATTTATTGTGTGTCAAAACAACTGATGTCATTGTTTCTCTTAGCAAGCACTTCAGTCTATTTTTCTAAAAATTATCTACTTTAGCCTCCTATTGAAGTGCTATAATACATTTAAAAATAATTTTCCTAAATTCACATCTCATTGTTCCTTCCAAGTTTGTACTAAAAATTAACATAATTAAAATTTTCATGATCTTCACAAAATATAAGAAACTCCATTTTATGTCAAAGGAAAATAACGAGACCCAAAGCAAGGTCAAATCTCATCTGTCCATTTATCAAACGTTTGCTGAGTGCAAGTCTCTTCACATAAGCATGGTCTCAATCTGAGAAAATGAAGGTAAGAATTAAGATAGCCCTGATAGTACATTTTACTGTAGAAGAGGTAATTAATGGAGCACTTGTTTGGGGTGCATTTGAGTTCTGCACTTTGCTCTGGCTTCCTAGAAGAACAGGATGGGTTCATTATTCATCTGCTTTAGCCTCTAAATCTGGCAACTGGTGAGCCCACCTCTAACAATGAGACAACAACCCTAAGGACCGAGAGAAAGGTTTATCACCAATCTTGTTGCTTCTGCCACAATGCTCATGTTCTTGATCCAGACCTCCATCCAGTTTCTGATTATTGCTCAGGTATTTCAAGTATGGTTCACCGTGTCTATTGGCTCCTGACCTCTCTAATGTCTTTTTTTTTCTTTTCTTTTTCCCCCCCCCCCAAATGTCTTGATGCTCTTACTTTTCTTCTGACTTTGGCAGAACTAGAACTTTGTCCTTGGACTACTGGATTTTTTTGTTTTCTACTTCAGCTCCTACTCTGGTCTCAGGAAAGCTACAGTGAATCCTATATCCAGACTCATATTTCTACATAAGGAAGGAGAATATCCAAGAAAGCCTACTCTCATCCCTTAATCCTGAATGGAACAGGTGGGGCCCTTGGTTACATAAGTGGTTGGTTATCATGCACTAAAAAGGAGACAGAGAGACTGAAAACTACAGCATAACATCCATATTTTTTGCATAATCCAATCCTTATTTCTATGTTCCTGACTGACATCTGGGTACCCAGATTGAGAATTCTGCTCTACTAAATCGACTGCATTTCCACTCTGCCAAATCAAGTATCACTCTTTTTGTCTATAAGAGATTCAGACTCCAACCTGACCAAACCATAAGAAGTCCTCACTGCTGGTCTATGGTAATTTATTCTTGTTTGGAGGGAAATACAGTTAAACAGATCTTATAATATCTACAATGAGATGAGTTTTAGAAACAGAATAACTCTACCTTTTGTATTATACATGCTAATTCTCAAACTCAGAATGTTGATGAACAGAGGCATCCAGAAAAAAAAAAAATCAACTGGTCTAGTGGTTTTCAAACCATGAGAAGCCTCACACTCTTCTTGAAGTGGTGGATGTAGAAGAAGAGGATGTAAAGAGAAAGAGCTCTGGATTTCCTTTTCCAGTGCAAAGAGAGCACCCAAGCTAGCTTTCATCCTTTTTCATAGACTGGCTTTTTGTATAACATTTTATTTGAAGAATAAACAACCTAAGCAATTTGAAAACCACTGCTTTAGTATTATATCCTCATTTTATAGAGGTTAATCAGTAGGTACAGTCTGTGGCAGAGCTGAGATCTGATCTCCTGACTGTAAGGCAGTCTTTTTCTCCCAATCAAAACAACCACAATACAAAAGTCAGTCTGTCCAGTCAACTATTTGGAACACAGAATATACCCTTCCACAGGCAAAATATTATACACGAGAGTTTGGCTCTAATGCTGCTCTGAAAAATCCCCATGATTCCAAAAAACCAGAGCTCAGATGGTACCCCCAAGTACAAATAACTTCTGCTGGGCTTCAGAGGGAGACACATTTCCTCTAGGGTGGGGGTAGAGTCTCCCACATTGGAAGTTCTGAAGCTAGAAGCTGGGCAGAAGTTCAGACAGCACCACTAAGGAAGGGCTGTGTGCTCTATTACCATCTGCGGTAAGGGTAATTTGTGAATCATACACATATGCTGCTAACTGTCTTCATTCTACAAAGTAAATGGATAGTGGGACAAATAATACTAAACATAATCCCTAATTAAAAAAATTTTTTTTAAATCAGCCACTTGCAGCTAATGATTATTCCTCCATTGGATATTGATATTGGTCAGATCCCTATTGCTAGGGGGTTGCCAAAAAGGAAACAAATTAACAAATCCTTTAATAAAAAACATGCAACTTACAAATATCTAAAATTTTTATAAAATTTAAAAAGGAATTATTGCCCCAACATAAACAAATGACTAAAATCTCTAATATAAAGAATTCATAAAATTAAAAAGACAAACACAATAATTCTAAAATAACAAAGGGTCATACAGTAGAATACTAAAAAGCGATCAAAAGTCTGTTAAACTCTATCTGCTGTTAAGGAAAAATAAAAATGTTCAGGTTACAAAATTAGTATATACAATATAGCATGGTCCCATTTCTATTTTTAAAAGGATGTATCTATATATGGATCAAAAGGATCTAAAAGGAGAGAATGACATAGTGGAAGAGAATATGGGTGTTTTAAAAATTTTTTTTCAACTTGTCTTTTAAAAAAATTCAGTTATGTATTTGCCTTTGTAAAAACTTTATTCAAAATTTCATTTTAGAAAAAAAGTGAAAAAAGCCAAATGTTACAGACAAAAAGCAGTAATCAACCAGAATAAGGACTGTCCAAACACTCCTGTGTGTCCACTCTTCCTTCGTTAGTGTGTGCCATTTGATTTGTATTCTGTCAACCATAAAGCCAGTTATGACAGGTCCAGTCCAATCCAATATCTCCCTGCACTCTGGAGCCCCATTGATTTCCATTTTTACATGTAATGCCCTCTAGGACTCTGCCTTTATATTGTCCTCTCAATTCAAGAGCTGATAATGTAAAGGCATTAATATTTGCTCCTTTCTGTTTGCCTATTACCACCACTATGATGGTAGTAATCAACACCTCTAACATGCTGACCTTACTGTCTTTTTACCCCAATTCTAGAAGCTCTCTCCTTTCTTATTCAAGTTAAGATTCTATAGTTCCTCATCTCAAAAGAATTTTCTAACATTCTTGGACCCTATTGTCTTTAGTAACTCTCACCATGGAAGAGCTCTACTATCCATATTTTACCACCTGCCCTGAAGAATCTGAGTGCTGCTTAAGAAAGTTACGCAGCAGAGCTAATTAGTATCCATAAATTAACAAATATCAGCATCAAAGGTGCCCTTTGATCATGCCTAGAATCCTATTACATTTCTGTGGTAACTTACTTTTCCCTCTTTACAACAACTTTTTCAAACTTCTCCGCACTGTTAAACTGCCAAATCACCGACATTCCCCTCTCTCTGCTCACAATAGGAGACTTCATGTCATTCTTTACAGAAACAAAATTGAAGCTATCATATGGAAACTCCCTAAACTCTCCATTACTAAATCTGTAAACCTTCCTAATGTATATCCATCTTGTTCATCTCCTTTACCTTCGCTCTTGTTCCTTCTCCCATTTAAGGTCCATTCCAACTTGCATATTTTAAATCCTACCCTTTCCCACCTTTCCCAGAAACCTGATATTCTTTATCATCACTGATGCTCTCTCCTCTGTATACTCAAAATACTCTAGCTGTCTGAATCACCTTTTTAACCTTCTTGGGCCTCTCCCATATAAATCTCACCCTCCACAGTTAGTAAGTTGAGAAAAGACTAAACTGGTCAATGACATCTTATAAAGTGACAGAAGAAACATGGGAAAAATTATTTTTGAATTACAAATCTGATCACGTCACCTCCCTATTAAAACTCACTTCTTAGAACTCTTTCAATACTCTATGATCCAACCAACCATAAGGCCTTTGCATATGCTACTGCCTTTATGTGGAATGTTCTCCCACACTTTATCTAACAGTAATTAACAGTATAGACTGTACAGCCACACTGCCTGGATTAAAATCTCACCTCTGCCTTTATTAGCTGTGTGGTCTCAGTTCACTCACTTGCCAAATGGGAAGGGCAACACTATCTACCTTATAGGGTTATGGGAGGATAAATGAGTTATTATGTATAAACTGCTGAGAATAGCACCCAGCACACACTAAATGCTCTATATGTTTACTAAATAAATGAACAAACAGATGTAGACTAGGATACGTTATGAGCCCAGACTCTGGAACCAGACTGCCTGTGTATGATGTTTGGCTCTAGGACTTATGCTGTGAGACCCTGGGCACATTACTTAGCCACTCAGTCTCCTCATTTGTAAAATAAGAGAATAACCTATCCCATAGTTTTTTTTTTTTTTTTTTTTTTTTGCGGTACGCGGGCCTCTCACTGTTGTGGCCTCTCCCGTTGCGGAGCACAGGCTCCAGACGCGCAGGCTCAGCAGCCATGGCTCACGGGCCCAGCCGCTCCGCGGCATGTGGGATCTTCCTGGACCGGGGCACGAACCTGTGTCCCCTGCATCGGCAGGCAGACTCTCAACCACTGCGCCACCAGGGAAGCCCCCCCATAGGTTTATTAAGAGGATTAAATGAATACAGAAAGGTCTTAGAACAGTACTAAAACATAGTAAATGTTACATAATTATAAACTATTTCTATTATTTTCCAGTTCTCAACTCCTCATAGAAGTCTTTTCACAACCAGTTAGCCTAGACAAGGGTCCCTCTGTTATTTCCACCAACAGCACTGTTTCCCTTTCCTTAACATTCCTTATCTGTTTCTAATTACAAACTTGTAATTTATTTATTTAGAGGTTTATTAGCTTCTATTTGTTCCACTAGATTATAAGCTCCATGAGAGAAGCTAAGAGAGGTTTTACCCAACTAGTGTGCACCCTTAAATACTTATTGAATTAATGAGTAAATGAAATGGCTAATCAAAATCTTCTGTTTTCAAAGGTTTGTATTCTATTTGAAAATTATCTGAAATACTTTATTACCAAGTAATGTATTAACACGATCAGGTAATAATAATTTTCAGATTCTGGAATGTAAGTGGCTTTCAGAGGCTCTAAATGAAATACAGCCAGGCTTTAAAGAATATGATGACAAATGAATGACTAATAACCAATACCCTCTCAAATTCATGTGTTTGTTCTTTTCATTTACTATAAACCATTTAAAAGTTTTTACAACAAGTTTTGAAGAATAAGGTTCACTATGATTTTTTTATCATTATATGTTCTGGTGACAAATGCAGCACCTAACACAGAGAAGACCTCTGTAAATGTCTGTTCTCTAAGTATGTAAACATCAGCGTGAATTAGTGCATATAATATTCATGTGTCACAATCCAGATCTGGAAAATTACAGCACTTGAACTGCTGCAGAAAGAGGTGTGAAAGCCTCCTTTGTTATGGTGTCTCTATAAAATCAGGAATTCTGCCATCAATGTTATATTCCCCCAAAGCCAATAATATATGCTACAGTTGCTGCTTGTCAAATGAAAATTTAATGAGAGATTTTCCGTTTTGATTGGGAATGGTTGAGATGAAGACACTATGAAACAGGCACACTGCCTTTCTGCAGTGCTAAAGACACTGGAAGGGCACAAGGAAAGTTCACACATATTCACAAACACCTACTATTCCAACAGTGCTGGTGATTTTTGGTAACTCCTGAAAAACAGACTTCAAATCTATTGATACAATCTTTTAATTTCCTTATAATAAGTGACTACAAAATAACAATTGCTATCAGATCTAATATTTAAAGTCAATACAAACTTTACAGATTAAGCATGCGTTGGGATTTTTATTGATTATAAGGACCCTACCTTTAAACACTCTAATACAGGATTCATTGAATAACTTTTTATTCATTATGAAAGAAAGCTCTATAGTAAACCATCACAACTCCTCGTACCTGGTGTGTAAGTAAAACGTTGAGACTGGCTTTTTTTCCTCTTGCCATTGCAAAGATAAAAGTGCACCTGCACTGCAGCTGTAACTGCTGGGTTATGATATGGAGGAACTTCAAGGACAATGTGAGCCTAAGGAGCATGGAAAGCAAGATTGTGTTACACTCAGAACTAAAAATGAAATGCACCTGCTAAACTCAACACGTCTCATGAGTCTTAACTATTCAGGCTCATTATGTGAGTAAACTGGTATATAAGTCATCTGGAGATTTACTCTATGGATACTTCAGTCTTAGCAGAGAAAAGCTCTTTCAAGTAAACCATTAAAGGAGAAATTGCTTTTCACTCACTCACTTGGGTTTCTAGTTGTAACAGAAATCAAAAGTCTTACATACTATATAGCCAGATATTTTGCTCTAATAAATACTACATATTACTATACATCTTAAGTGGAAGTCTGTTCTAATTTTTAATCAAGTTTAATAGTTCCCAAGTTGTGTTACAGTTTAGATTTCTTATCTTAATTTTTTTTTGGCGGGGGGGCCTCACTGCGCAGCTTGCAGGATCTCAGTTCCCCGACCAGGGATTGAGCCTGGTCCATGGCAGGGAAAGCACCGAATCCTAACCACTAGACCACGAGGGAACTCCCTTATCTTAAATTTTATATTCAAAATGTTCTAAACTGGCAATACACAAAATCTGCATCTATATTCAAAATAATTTTACATATGCAGGGTGAAAACTTTTAGCCCCAAATCAACTGCAATCCTTTTTTTTTAATCCTTCGGCCACTCCGCACAGCATGTGGGGATCTCAGTTCCCCGACCAGTGACTGAACCCGCTCCCCCTGCACTGGCAGCGTAGAGTCTTAACCACTGGACCACCAGGGAAGTCCTCAACTGCAATCCTTAATCTAACTTCTCTAGGTCTTTGGAGAGCACTGTAGGAAGTGGTACTGTCTATCCCAGAAAAAAATTCTGTCTCCATTCCAACCAGGATGAAGGGACCACAACTTTCAGTGCTGATTCCTGGAAGGCTTAATGTGAAGGAGTTGGAAATAGTGTATTAAATACACAAAATCCCGAGGGCTTGTCCTCCTCCTATTTTTTGCCCACTGTATAAGTTCTTCACTGAATTTGTTTGATCTCTTCACTGAATTCAGAGAAATAAATCAATAACTTCAGTAAGAACCTTGTAATAATCTTTCATTCCTAATTTCTCCTTTCCTATACACAAAAAAGGGGAAGAAAGACACCAACTGTTTATCTTTCTTAAACTTTAATTTTAGTACCAGGAAAGTATCTATCTCACGTCCAAACTTCTAAAAATTCTAATTTACTTTTCCATTACTCAACAGATAAGACTCCTCACCTATACCATAAAGCAGCATTATCCAATTTTCTCATTAAGTTTCTTACATATTTCTAAAGAAGTAAACTTCTTACCCCTTGACATTTTTCTTTGATTATTTTCCCTTCTACTTCCCACTGAGGTCGTCCATCTATTGACAGAAACAATATACAGTTAAAAGGAATTCAAGTCAAAAAGCATACAAAATCTAATGTATTTAGTATCACAAATTTATTGGCAAAAGGAATCTTTACCCCGCTGACTTCCATTATGAAAATAAAATGTGTACCCATGGGGAAAAAATGTGGAGAAAGATCTTGGGCTGCCCAAGTTTGCAGGGCCCAGAGAGTTTATTCTACTAAGTGATGTTTGAAAATCTTCTGAAAACACCTCTCTACCAAGTGGTGGTCAACTTCTGCTTGTATGCCTTAAGTAATGGGAAACTCATTCCCTAACCAAGTAACCCATTTCATCTTTGGATAGTAACTGCTGCTAGAAAATTGCATCTATCTTCATGATAGACGACATCTGTCTCCTTCTAGTATCCAACCTCTGGTCTAAGCACTATGCCTTGTAGCCACCGCCCCAAAATCTTGAGCATTTCTGTGAGACAATACTTCAGATGTTTAAAAGCAGCTGTTTGCCTGTGTCTCCTTTTCTGCTGGCTAGCACCCCCAGTTCTGCATTTATCTCTTAAACAATATTTTACCCTTCCTGGTCACTCTCTTTGAATTCTCCTCCAGTGTGACCATCTCCCTCCAAATGCACCAGGCTCAGGACTGAGTAGAAAAGGTGAGAAATGATCCAGAAATGATAGAGTGTGACTGAGGCTCTTGCCAAATTCTGTGGAGATGCTGTGTCTCTGTTAATAAAAGTTTTCTGGGGCAGCTACACCATGCTGACTCATACACTTAGTGTGTGGCCAGCAGTGTCCCTCTGTCTGCCACATTTCCTACTGCCAAGCTCAAGCTCCCACACTGTGTACTTATGCAGCTGGCTTTTTTTTTTTAACCCCCAACCCTTGTTACGTTAAGTTCCCCCTACTAGACTTCATTTTCTAGGATTGCTTGGCTTGTCAAGATCTTCTTAGATACTGATGGTCTTATGAACTATTTCCTAGGCTTTCCAGATTTGTGTCACCTAAAGATCTGGCCAGCTCATTTTCTGTCTCTTCGTCCCAAGTGAATTATTTACCTGGGGAAAGCCCCACCTGCTACTAGAGCTCTCACTCCAGCATTCTTTTTACGTCATGGGCATTTACCCAGTGACTAACCCATACAAGTATCTTCACAGCTAGCATGACTTCATCTGGTCTGTGAAAATATCAGAAGACTCAATGAAATTCTGTCTAGATTGTGACTATCACTTTCCAGTCCAATATAGCTAAGAGCTACCCTTGTGCACAAGAAATACTACAGACAAATGCTTAGAACTACAGCTCAGTTCAGCAATCATCTGCTGGGTCCCAACATGCCAAGCACTTTGGGTTGCTGAGATAATAATGGAGATAGGATACCCTGCCTTCAGTTTGTGGATGAAAGGCAAATATAAACAGCTCATTATAATGAAATGTGGTGGTTACAATAACTAATAAAGGTGCATTTTGGATGTACTAAGAGCACAGAGGTCAGGGTCCTTAACCTAGTCTTGGCTACTGTAAATACTGCTGCAATGAACACTGGGGTGTATATGTTTTTTCAAGTTAAGTGTTTCTGTTTTTTTCAGATAAATACCCAGAAGTGTACCACTAGATCATATGGTAGTTCTACTTTTAATTTTTTGAGGAACCTCCAAAATATTTTTTGTAGTGATTGCACCAGTTTACATTCCCACAAACAGTATGCAACGATTCCCTTTTCTCCACATCCTTGCCAACACTTGTTTTTTTCTAGTCTTTTTAATAATAGCCATTCTAAGAGGTGGGAGGTGGTATCTCTCTATGGTTTTGACTTGCATTTCACTGATGATTAACAATGTAGAGCGTCTTTTCATATCTGTTGGCCATCTGTGATCTTTGGAAAAAAATGTCTGTTGGGATCTTCTGCCCATTTCTTAATTGGGATTGCTTGATTTTTTGCTATTGAGCTATATGAGCTCCTTATATGCTTTGGATAGTAGCCCCTTATCAGATATATGATTTGTAAATATTTTCTCTCATTCAGCAGGTTGCCTTTTCATTTTGTTGATGGTTTCCTTTGTTGTGCAGATGCTTTTTAGTTTGATGTAGTCCCTCTTGTTTATTTTTGCTTTTGATGCTTTTGCTTTTGGTGTCAGACTCAAAAAATCATTGTCAAGACCTATGCCATGGCTTACCACCTATGTATTTTTCTAGTTTTACAGTTTCAGGTTTTATATTCAAGCCTTCAATTCATTTTGAGTTAATTTTTGTGTATGGTTTAAGAGAGTGGCCCACTTTCATTCTTTTGCATGTGGCTAATTTTCCCAATACCACTTATTGAAGAAACTTGTTCTTTCCCCATCGTGTATTCTTGGCTCCTTTGTTTTATATTAATTGACCATATACATGTAGGTTTATTTCTGGGCTCTCTATTCTGTTCCATTGATCTATATGTCTGTTTTGATGCCAATACCATACTAATTTAATTACTATAGCTTTGTAATATAGTTTGAAATCAGGGAGTGTGATGTCTCCAGCTTTGCTCTTCTTTCTCCAGATTACTCTGGCTATTTGGGTCTTTTACAGTTCTATTAGGATTGTTCTATTTCTGTGAAAAATGCCACTGGAACTTTGATAGGGATTGCACTGAATCTGTAGATTGCTTTGGGTAATATGGACATTTTCACAATATTAATTCTTCCAATCCATGAGCACAGAATATCTTTCCATTTATTTGTGTCTTCTTCAGTTTCTTTCATTAAAATCTTGTAGTTTCTGATACATAGGTCTTTCACCTTCTTGGTTAAATTTATTCCTAGGTATTTTATTCTTTTTGATGCAATTGTAAATGATATTTTCTTAATTTCTCTTCTTGATAGTACATTATTATATAGAAATACAACACATTTTTGTATATTTGTTTTATATCCTGCAACTTAACTGAATTTATTAGTTTTAACAGTTTTTTTGATAGAGCTTTACGGCTTCCTATATATAATACCACATCATCTGCAAATAGTGACAGTTTTACTTCTTCCTTTCCAATTGGAATAGCTTTTATTTCTTTTTCTTGCCTAACTTTTCTGGCTAGAACTTCCTATACTATGTTGAATAAAAGTGGCAAGAGTGGGCATCCTTCTCTTCCTGATCTTAAGAGGAAAAGCTTTCAGCTTTTCACCATTAAGATATTAGCTATGGGCTGGTCACATATGGCCTCTATTATGTTAAGGTACATTCCTTCTACACCCTCTTTGTTGATAGTTTTTTAAAGTTTTTTTTTAATACATTTATTTTATTTATTTATTTTTGGCATGTTGGGTCTTCGTTGCTGCACGTGGGCCTTCTTTAGTTGAGGCGAGCAGGGGCTACTCTTCGTTGCGGTGCACAGTCTTCTCACTGTGGTGGCTTCTCTTGTTGCGGAGCATGGGCTCTAGGTGCGTGGGCTTCAGTAGTTGCAGCATGCAGGCTTAGTTGTTCTGCGGCATGTGGGATCTTCCCAGACCAGGGGTTGAACCCATGTCCCCTACATTGGCAGGCGGATTCTCAACCACTGCGCCACCAAGGAAGCCCAACAGTTTTTTAATCATAAATGGATGCTGAATTTTGTCAAATGCTTTTTTTAATCACGATAATGTGGTGTATCACGTTGACTGATTTGCCAATGTTAAATCATCTGTCTATCTCTGGAATAAATCCCACTTGATGATGGTATATGATCCTGTTAAAGTACTGTTGAATTCGGTTTGCTAATATTTTGTTGAAGATTTTTGCATCTATGTTCATCAGGTATATTGGCCTGTAATGGTTTTGACATCAAGGTAATGCCAGCCTCAAAAAATGAGTTTGGATAGTTCCCTCCTCTCCTGTTTTTTGGAAAAATTTAGAAGGCTTGGTATTAGTTCTTCTTTGAATGTTTGGTAGAATTCATCAGATCCTGGACTTTTGTTTGTTGGGAGGTTTTTTTTTTTTTTTGCGGTACGCAGGCCTCACTGTTGTGGCCTCTCCCGTTGTGGAGAACAGGCTCCGGACACGCAGGCTCAGCGGCCATGGCTCACAGGCCTAGCCACTCCGCGGCATGTGGGATCTTCCCAGACCGGGCCACGAACCCGTGTCCCCTGCATTGGCAGGCAGACTCTCAACCACTGCGCCACCAGGGAAGCCCTGTTGGGAGGTTTTGATTACTGATTCAATCGCCCTACTAGTATTTGGTCTGCTCAGATATTCTATTTCATCATGATTCAGTCTCTGGTAGGGTGTATGTTTCTAGGAATTTATCCATTTTTTTCTAGGCTGTCCAATTTTTTGGCATATGATTGTTCACAGTGGTCTCTTATGACCCTTTGTATTTCTGTGGTATCAGCTGTAATATTTCCTCTCTCATTTCTGATTTTACATGAGTCCTCTCTTTTTTTTCTTGGTGAGTCTAGCTAAAAGTCAACTTTGTTTCTCTTTTCAAAGAACCAACTCCTAGTTTCACTTATATTTTCTATTGTCTTTTTAGTCTCTATTTCACTTATTTCTGCTGTAATTTTTGTTATTTCCTTCCTTCTACTAACTTTGGGCTTCATTTGTACTTCTTCTAGTTCCTTGAGGTGTAAAGTTAGGTTGTTTGAGATTTTTCGTGTTTTTATTTTTTTTAATTAATTTTAGTAAGTTAAAAAATATTTATTGATTGATTTATTTGGCTGCACCAGGTCTTAGTTGCAGCACATGGGATCTTTGTTGCAGCGTGCCTCAACGTGGGATCTTCAGTTGAGGCATGCAGGATCTTTTAGTTGTGGCATGCGGGCTCCAGTTCCCTGACCAGGGATCGAACCTGGGCCCCCTGCATTGGGAGTGTGGAGTCTTAACCACTGGACCACCAGCGAAGTCCCTAGCAAAATGTTTTTAAGGGTCATCCATGTTGTAGCATTAATCAGTACTTTATTCTTTTTTATGGCTAAATAATATCCCATTGTATGAATATATCACATTTTGATTATCCATTTATCAGTTGATAAGTATTTGAGTTGTTTACATTTTTTGGCTATTATGATTAATGCTGCTAAAAGCATTTGTGTCCAAATTTCTGTGTGACTTATATTTTCAATTCTCTTGAAGAAATATTGGGGGATTCTTTTACTTTTGAGATACCCTTAATGAGAACTTAATATTCATATGAAAATTTAATAAATGTTTGGTTTACAGTAAAATCTGTGTAAATGATGCCTATAGCTTTTTTTTTTTTTTTTTTTTTTTTTGCGGTACGCGGGCCTCTCACTGTTGTGGCCTCTCCCGTTGCGGAGCACAGGCTCCGGACACGCAGGCTCAGCGGCCATGGCTCACGGGCCCAGCCGCTCCACGGCATGTGGGATCCTCCCGGACCGGGGCACGAACCCGTGTCCCCTGCATCGGCAGGCGGACTCTCAACCACTGCACCACCAGGGAAGCCCTGATGCCTATAGCTTTAAGAAAACTATTTTGTGATTAATGTCAGTGAAACATCTGAATAATTCACTTTAACCTTTTGCCCCTCAGTCTGAGTTCAATCAACTCAAATCTTATCTATCTATCTATTTATTTATTTATTGAAGTATAGTTGATTTATAACATTATATTAGTTTCTGGTGTACAGCAAAGTGATTCAGTTGTGTATATATACGTATTTATTTATTCTTTTTTGGATTCTTTTCCATTATAGTTTATTACAAGATATTGAATATAGTTCCCTGTGCTCTACATTAGGACCTTGTTGTTTATACAGTATATATAGTATATATAGTAGCTTGTATCTGCTTATCCCAAACTCCTAATTTATCCCTCCCCACCTCCTATACCATTTGGTAACCATAAGTTTGTTTTCTATGTCTGAGTCAACTCAGATCTTATATTATTTACCTTGTCCTTTTTCAAGAAAGATGATTTTGGATTCGGGAAGAAAATTAGATCCAGTAACAACCATTTCATGACCTCCATTTACAGAACAACTGTTGATACTGTACTTCTCAATATGAGGAAGTTCTTGAGCAGACCGCTGGGCTGTTTTTTTGTTTTTTTAAGAGTTGAGAAGAAACAAAATATTAGTTTACACTCTTTGATATGTAAATGACAAAGTCTAGCTATAAAAGAAGCAACTTTGGGTTTTTAAAATGCAAGGCAATGGTAACAATATCCACTAAAATAACTGTGCTATTTAGAAAACAAAATACATTTATTACAGTCAAGTGATTTTACATAATTTTCTTAGACTACAACTATAGAGAAACTAATAAAGAGAAATTAATTAATGCCTACAACTTATACTGACTCCAACACATTCACCTCATCCACTTTTCTCTTTTTAGCTTGTCTTTAGTACATTTCTTCCCCACAACTTGTCTGTTACAATTGATAAATTTAATATAATTATAAAAAGCAAATTAAATCCAAAGATGCATAATTATATTGCATACAATTAAAAGAAGACAAGTTTCTAAAGGACAAACACCAAGTAGCCCTTTCATCAAGAAAATAACCAGATCATCAGTGAGGCATCAGAATTACATTTTGGACATCTTCCAAATAACTGAAGTATACATGAAGTACACATTTCAATACAGAATTTTAAAAAATGAACATAAATATTTCTTAGTGCACTATACTCTTCCTTCCCAGGGTATGTGAACATAATTTTTCTTAAAGCCTACAAGTTATTATGTAAACTATTAACTTTTTTTTTTTTTTTTTTTTTTTTTTTTTTTTTTTTTTTTTTTTTTTTGCGGTATGTGGGCCTCTCACTGTTGTGGCCTCTCCCGTTGCGGAGCACAGGCTCCGGACACGCAGGCTCAATGGCCATGGCTCATGGGCCAAGCCGCTCCGCGGCATGTGGGATCCTCCCAGACCGGGGCACGAACCCGTGTCCCCTGCATCGGCAGGCGGACTCTCAACCACTGCGCCACCAGGGAAGCCCTAAACTATTAACTTTTCCTTGTTGCTGCCTTTTTCTAATATCTACTGATTTCAAGTTGCTGTATTTTCTGGAGATCCTACTTCTGGCTTTTCTTTCCTTTTTAAAAAATGCTTGAGTTTCAAGCTATACATTATACTTCTTTTGACTGCTTAGGTTCTCTAAGGGTTTATTCCTGCCAAATGCCTCAATAACTAGGTTTCTCTCTGGAATAAAACAAACAAAAAGGGTGGATTATACCTTCTTCTTCACATTTTGGAAACAGGTCTACTTTTAGTCCTACTACTTGGGTGGAAAATTGGTGGCTTTGAGGGTCAGCTGTGTTTTGTTTGGCCAGAACAACATTTTAAAGAAATTTAAACAACTTGACTGCCTTTATGAAGCATGCAGTCCCAGTTCACTATGCCTCTTCCAACTATTTATTTTTTTGAAGATGTATTTATTTTATTTACTTTTAGCTGTGTTGGGTCTTAGTTGTGGCATGCAGGATCTTTCGTTGCCATGCGCGGGCTTCTCTCTAGTTGTGGTGTGTGGGTTTTCTCTTCTCTAGTTGTGGCACGTGGGCTCCAGGGTGCGTGGTCTCTGTAGTTTGTGGCATGCGGGCTCTAGTTGAGGTGTGCAGGCTCAGTAGTTGTGGCATGAGGGTTTAGTTGCCCCGCGGCATGTGGAATCTTAGTTCCCTGACTAGGGATTGAACCCCCGTCCCCTGCATTGCAAGGCGGATTCTTTACCACTGGACCACCAGGGAATTCCCTCTCTTCCAACTATTTAATACCAAGACACAAAAGGTATATGAATTAGGATCCCAGCCCCAAAGAGAATGTTTCATAGGAGATGGGTCTGGGATTTAGGATGAACTACAACTTAGAAAGTACCAAGCACAAATCTAGATCTCAGAAAACACTATGTCCTTACTTATGCTCTAAATGGCTCACAAAGAAGGGGCATAAAAACAAGCACTGACTAGCCTATGGAGTAAGACTAATTCAAATTTTAGATATTTATAGTGGAAACTAGCTATCACAAGCACATTCAAAGTAACAGCAAAAATGTGTTCACCAAGTGGCATAGCCATAATAAAATATTATGCATGTGCTAAAAGCATTTTTGAAGAATATTTAACTATATGAGAAAATGCCCACTGTAAGTGAAACTACCAAATATTGTGTGTGCGTGCACACGCACGCACACACATAGACCAAAAAAAAAAGGAAAAAATCCAAAAAAAGGTTAATAGTGACTATCTCAGAGAAGTACTATTACAAAAAAGATTCTAATGCTACTCTTTGTACCATTTTGCATTTTCTATACTCTCAACAATAATCACACAATAATTTAATAAACTAAAAGAGAAAACAGAATAATTTTAGAGTAAATTCATCTCAAAAACTCAAACTACTCTATGAACTTAAATTATTTAAATTATGTTGCTAAAAATTAGAGAAATATATGCTTAAATGGGCATTTGTCTGGCAGGGTAACAAAGATTGTGGCAATGATAGCTGTTTCTAAGAAAGGGAACTAGCTGACTTGAAAATTTACTTTTTATTCTATACTCTTTTACTCTTTTTGAATTTTGTACCATGTACCTGTATTATCTATTAAAAATTAATACAAAAATTACTTCTACAGTGACTCTATTACCATGGATTTGCTCAGTGATTCCCACAGTCGACTGGAAAACAAAGTATTACTCCAGTGAACAGCAAAAGGAGGCATAGGAAAGTAATACAGTAGGTATGATCCCAAATTAAGAATGCATGTGGTTAATAGAAATAAAATGATATAACATAATCAAAAGAGTACTAAGAAAACCTGTGTTCTAGCCACAGCTCTGTCACACCAACAAGCAAATAACCTGGGAGGATCACTTAAGATACTTGTGCCTCAGTTTCCTCCTACACAAAATTAAGACATGGAATTAGAACACTTCTAAGTCTGTGCTCTAAAAATCTAAATTGCAATCTCAATATTTCAGTCCTATCAGCTAACTGCCAGAGGTCTACAGTTCTCAAGGGCTTGAGTAGATATCAGGTTCTAGGCCTTTTCTCATTTCTTGGCTCTGAAAAACCAGGGAAAAAGCATTCACTTTCTCAACCTGGTGTTGTACATAAATCTATGGTAAAAAAAAAACAAAAACCAAAATCCTGTAAGTCCCTATTCAGCTGAAGTGTCAGCTTGCAGAGACAGGCATCTTCCAACATTTTAATGAAACAAAGATGACCAAGTATCAATGACACTTAATGTGAGAATCATAGCTTCATAATTTGGTCCTCAGGTGTCATCAAGCCCACCTTCCTCATTTACAAGTAAGAAAACTATGGTCAAGAGAATGTCTATAGCCACACAGGCTACCTAGGGTCAAATTATAATGAGAAGCCACATTCTAACTCCAAGATCAGTACTCCTCCACCTAAACATGTAGCTTATTTCCATATAAGAAAATCACACCAGCTATCCAGACCCTGGGTTTCAGTTTACTTTTTAAAAAATTTATTTTATTTATTTTCATTTTTGGCTGCGTTGTGTCTTTGTTGCTGCATGCAGACTTTCTCTAGCTGCAGCGAGCAGGGGCTACTCTTGGTTGCGGTGCATGGCCTTCTCACTGCGGTGGCTTCTCTTGTTGCGGAGCATGGGCTCTAGATGCGTGGCTTCAGTAGTTGTGGCACACGGGCTTAGTTGCTCCGTGGCATGTGGGATCTTCCCAGACCAGGGCTTCCCGGACCTGTGTCCCTTGCATTGGCAGGCGGATTCTTAACCACTGCGCCACCAGGGAAGCCCTCAGTTTACTTTTTTTTTTGGAAACATTTTTAATATTTATTTTATTTATTATCATTCAGTTTTGGCTGCATTGGGTCTTTGTTGCTGCACGCAGGCTTTCTCTAGTTGTGGCGAGCAGGGGCTACTCTTCGTTGGGGTGCTCGGGCTTCTCATTGCGGTGACTTCTCGTTGTGGAGCATGGGCTCTAGGCATGCGGCTTCAGCAGTTGTGGCGCACGGGCTCAGTAGTTGTGGCTCGCGGGCTATAGAGCGCAGGCACAGTTGTAGTGGCACGTGGGCTTAGTTGCTCCGCAGCATGTGGGATCTTCCTGGACCAGGGCTTGAACCCGTGTCCCCTGCATTGGCAGGCGGATTCTTAACCACTTTGCCACCAGGGAAGCCCCCTCAGCTTACTTTTGATCCAAACATTACATTATAAACAAAACAGAAAATAACCTATTATAAACAAAACTTTAAAATATCACAGTCTCACTTACAGCATTCAACAGGTATAGAAGCTGTCTGCAGAGAAAGGACTTTTCCATTGGGCTGTGGGATGTGTACACGAAACACAAGTCGTACTCTAGTATTCTTTCTGCCAATATCAGTTTCTCCTTTTCGAAGTTCTATATCTGAATTGCGGAGTTTCAAAATACCTGCACAGTCAATACTAGGAAAAAAAATATACAAATTTTATTTGCTTACTAGAAATTAGTGGTTCTAAACAACTCAGCGAAACAATTATTGTTAATTTGCCAGGAAGAACTATCACTATCTAAAATCAGGTCAAAGAAGAAAGATATGATTGCTATTTTCTGCTATTTAAATTTTAGGATTAAAAATGTTTTTGTACGACAAAAGTGTAATACTAAGTGTGGCATATTGTCTGTAAAGAGGGCTGACAATAATTCCTCCCATTCTTGTATTCACATGCCACTTCTCCAATTAAGAGGTGGAGTAACTATGTCCCCTCTCCTTGAGAGTGAGCCTTATGACTTGCCTTGACAAACAGAATGTGGCCAAGTGATGCTGTGTAAGTTACAAGCCTAGCACTTAAGAAGCTCCGTAACTTCCACTTTTGTTCTCTTGGAGCCCTGAGCACCATGAAAATGTCCAACTACCATGCTGGAGAGAAAAGCCCATATAATCCTCTACTTGAGCTACCCCAGCTGAGCTCCCAGCCGAATTCAGGGGCATGAGAGATCCCAGCCAACACCACATGAGTGGATCAGCTGAGTCCAACCAACCAAAAGAATCATGAAAAACAATAGTTACTACTTTAAGCCACTAAATTTGGGGAGCAGTTTGTGTTACAGAGCTAGATGAGTGAAATATAAAGTAAAAGACTCTAATTCTATAAATATAACTAGGCCAGAAAAGATTAACTTATAGGACTACAAATAAGTCATTAATAACATATTTAAACTTTTATATGATACATTTATTAATAAAAACAATCTCTCAGGCTTTCATTTCTTTCTTTCTTTTTTTTTGGGGGGGGGGCATACTTCGAGGCTTGCAGGATCTTAGTTCCCCGACCAGGGACTGAACCTGCGCCCTCGGCAGTGAAAGCGCAGAGTCCTAACCACTGGAACACCAGGGAATTCCCAGGCTTACATTTCTAAGAAATGCACATATAAGATTAAAGTTTTGGCATTTAAGGTCTAAAATTTCATTATCTTCAAAATTTATTACTAAGTATAGCTGCTTAACACACAATCATGGTAGGAAACACCAGTACCTATAACATATCTTTGTTATTCACATATTAGAAGAATAAAGCAAGAGGTAACTAACAATCAAACATTCTAGTTAAAGTTTACTCTCTCTTATGGCATTCCTTATTATCCATCCTCTTACTTTATCTACCCACTCTAATGCTCTAATGTTCCAACTCTAACGCTCACTGCTCAGAGGTTAGAGAAGTCACTCTGAAGGATAATATATGTTACAAAGCTAGGTTATCAAGATAAGAACCAGTAAAGCTCAAGGAAGAATCTGAAAAATATAAATATTTTCATCTTAGGAAAGACAAAGGAAAAGAAATTTCTAAAAAAGTAAATATTTTTGGAAATAAACACTTTTCATTTATGGATAAATTATATTTAACTAATATTGAAAAACTGCACTTTAGCTCAAAGCAGTATTGATCAAATTGTATCAAAGTAGTGATTATTCATGTTAATATGCCAACATGAGTATTTAATAGGAAATACCAGAGATTATCCATTCTACTGAGTTTTTTGTTTGTTTGTTGTTTTGGCTGCATCTGCATGTGGGATCTTCATTGCAGTGTGCAGGATCTTTAGTTGCGGCATATGGGATCTTTAGTTGCAGCATGCGGGATCCTTAGTTGTGGCATGTGGGATCTAGTTCCCTGACCAGGGATCGAACCCAGGCCCCCTGCATTGGAAGCACAGAGTCTTAACCACTGGATCACCAGGGAAGTCCCCATTTTACTGAGTTTTAGTTTTTTTTAATACATTTATTTATTTTATTTATGTTTGGCTGCTTTGGGTCTTCGCTGCTGCGCGCAGGCTTTCTCTAGTTGTGGTAAGCAGGGGCTACTTTGTTGCGGTACATGGGCTTCTCACTGCGGTGGCTTCTTTTGTTGCGGAGCACGGGCTCTACGCGCATGGGCTTCAGTAGTTGTGGCATGCGGGCTGAGTACTTGTGGCTCGCGGGCTCTAGAGCACAGGCTCAGTGGTAGTGGCACACGGGCTTAGTTGCTCCACAGCATGCGGGATCTTCCTGGATCAGGGATCGAACACGTGTCCCGTACATGGCAGGCGGATTCTTAACCACTGTGCCACCAGAGAAGTCTGCATTTTACTGAGTTTTAAGGGAAGGTATTTTAGCAGAGTTAAGTTTCTAGCAGAAGATTTGGAATAAGAGTATCAGAAATGACAATCTTAAAACTCTGGCTAAGAAATGCAAAAAAAAAAAAAAGAAAAGCAAAGCTACCAAACCACCAAAAAAACTACATTTATAGGAATGAAAATAACTATTAAATTCTGTTTACAACACAATTATATTTTAGATCAGAGTGCAACACTGCCACATTCATATTCATCGAGTTTTAAAAACAGGGAGGAGTTATGAGTACGGTAAGGCAATGTACTAGCATGCTATATTTAAAGCATCTTGTAGAGTGTCTCTATGGTTTATGGGTTGGTATACTGGTCTTAAATAAAGGGTCTTACACATCCAAGATAGATTAGGTTTGAAATGACCAAGCCTGTGTGATAGTAGGCAAAACAAGGGGACTATCTACCAATCTTTCCCCACCTTAAACAACAGAGCCTTTTTCTTTTTTTTTGGCCATGCCACGTGGCATGCAGGATCCTAGTTCCCTGACCGGGGATCGAACCCGTGCCCCTTGCAGTGGAAGCGTGGAGTCATACCTTCTAGCGTGGACCACCAGGGAAGTCCCCACTAGAGCCTTTTAATACATACCTACAACTCACTTGTGCATAAATTATTTTGAACAACGGTCTTACCATTCGCAATTTTTTAATCTACCACTACCTGAAACTATATTACATTCAGTCACTACAGTTTATCCTAGTAATTAGTTCCTGGATAAAACAGGCTCATTCAGCATTAGCTGCCCCGTTATCTAAGGTACTTAGAAAAGGTTTCTTAGATTTGGGTAGCTTCCTAGCTGCTCCTTATTCAACCCTTTCTTGGACACACACAATGTTGTTGTCACAAACCTTGGTTCCTATAGAATTCCTGTTCCCCAATCTAACAGTTCAGAGTGGACAGATAGCCAGAGAAGCTTCAGGTGTGTGTATGGCAGAGTAGGATGGAGTAAGGGGGATAAGCTGCTTGCTACTAGTAATAATGGTATTTCTACAACTTTGTTCTTTCTGGTCTGATCCAGGCAGGCAGTATATGCCAGCTCTGGTTGGAGAAGGGAACATGAATCTTGAGAACCACCTCTGTTCCATGTGAAAAGGAGGAGGAAGATATGTTCAGATCCTACTGCTCTGATTTGTTCATGCTATTCTGTAGGTAAGGCTCTCCCAAGTTCTTGAGAGAATGTCTTAGAAACTCATGTACTCTGTTTTCTTTAATTTATTGATTTATACATTATTTTAAAAAAGGATATGAGGCATTTTACAACATAAATACAAATAAGGTCAAGAAGAAAGAAATAGGAAATATTTTTGAATAGAAGAAACAGAAGATAAATATATCCCAAATCTAGGGTTATATGAGTTACTATAATTACTATAATTGAGCTTGATCATGAACTTTTGGGAAGCTGAGGCAAAAAGTAAAGATGATAGGGACTTCCCTTGTGGTCCAGTGGCTAAGACTCCACACTCCCAATGCAGGGGGCCCAGGTTTGATCCCTGGTCAGGGAACTAGATCCCACATGCCACAACCAAGAGTCCCACTGCCTCAACGAAGAGTTTGCATGCCGCACATGCCACAACGAAGATCCCGCGTGCCACAACTAAGACCCTGCACAGCCAAATAAATAAATAAATATTTTTAAAAAAAAGTAAAGATGGGGCTTCCCTGGTGGCACAGTGGTTGAGAGTCCACCTGCCGATGCAGGGGACGCAGGTTCGTGCCCTGGTCCGGGAAGATCCCACATGCCGCGGAGCGGCTGGGCCCGTGAGCCATGGCTGCTGAGCCTGTGCGTCCGGAGCCTGTGCTCTGCAACGGGAGAGGCCACAACAGTGAGAGGCCCGTGTACAGCAAAAAAAAAAAAAAAAAAAAAAAGTAAAGATGATAAAGCTTTTGTAGGTCTCTCCTTGTCTGGTAAAGCAAAATCTACCGTGTCAGCAAATACCAACTTTTTCCCTTTAACATGAAAAGACTGTGTGTATGTGTGGTAATAATGACCAACTTAAAAGATAAAATCTTTTTAACAGTCCATTAAGTTATAAGCTTCTGGTGATTTCTATTTACTTGATTCAAGTCCACTGCTTGAACTATCCAGAGGAATCAATGGAAACATGGTCTGCAAACTGTCACCTAAGAATCACTTTTATGAGTTCTTAGAAAAAGATAGTTCAAAGTTGAGTTTCAAATTCCCCTCTGCAGCTGAATAATAGTATATTCATATTGCTTTTGATGCTAGATGAAAAAGTAAGATCCTAGGGAATTCCCTGGTGGTCCAGTGGTTAGGACTCTGTGCTTTCACTGCCGAGGGCCCAGGTCTGATCCCTGGTCGGGGAACTGAGATCCCACAAGCCACGTGGCGAGGCCAAAAAAAAGTAAGATCCTAGAGTAAAAGAGAGGAAGCCTTCTTGTATCCTCATTCAGAGGCTGGCTACCTCACCTTATTTGAAGACTGGTCAAATAGGATGCTTGGAGTCAATGTTTTTCTTTCTCTCTTTTTTTTTTTTCAATGTTTTTCTTAAGTGTTTTGCTCAAGTACCTGAACAAAGGATTGGCTGAGAATTCAAAGTTCTTTTTTTAATTATTACAGAACACAGAAATTTAATAGTAGAGATTATCAGCTAGCTGTCTACCTCTGCCATGAAAAAACTCTATCGTAGCCCGTGTAATGACTTAGTGGAGTTGAGTTCTCGAGTACTGTTCCTTTGAACAAAGCAGGCAAAGATAAGGTTTTATTTAAATCAGTATTAACTTGTCTTTTCTGGTGATAAGTAGATAAGAGGCAATTCTTATTTTATAATAGTACAATTATGTCATAAGTTACTATGTCCTCAGGGGTATATTCAGTTTACCTAAAAAGTTATTTAAATATAAATTTAAAAGAGAAGAACTCGAGACTGAAATCTGATTTTAATAGGACTATTCTTGCAATAACCTGGGACAGATATCATTGCCATCTTAAGAAAGACCTATATTATAGTTTGAACCAATTTCTCTAACAAACTACACTGTAAGTTTCACATACCTGGTTGTGGCAGAACCTAGTTGCCTACTAAATATTCTTTTTTTCTGTTTTTCTTAGTAACAGACCCCCATCTTGTTAGCGGTGGCAATGCACTCAGGTGAAAAAAAAACATACCCAGGTCTTCCTTATATACAAGGATGATCAATGAGATGTAGTAAAGGTGTTGGATACGTTTCTGGGAAAAGCTCTTTAAAGAGGCCTGACTCAGATGGAAGTTCTCTCTTACCCTTCCTCTTACCCATTCTTCCTATTCCTTCCAGGATTACAGTTATGATGGCTAGAGCTCCAGTAGCTATTGTGGATCATAAGGCAATCTTGAGGATGGAAACCACATGCTAATAATAGCAGAGAAGAAAAAACAGAAGCAGCTTGGGGCCCCAATGACTTATGGAACCACTGTGCTAGCCCTAAGATGCCTATGTGTATATTTCTTTTATGGAATAAAAAATTAAACCTCTAGCTGTTTAAGCCACTGCATTTCAGGTTTCTTTACAGGTACTATATATATTCCTAACTAATCCACCTGAACAAAACTCTACTGCATTCTCATTCAGAAGTTGGCCACCTCATTTTATTTGGAAACGGGTGAAATGGGACACCTGGAAGTAGAGTTGAAGTTTTCCTCAAGGAAACTTAACAATCATAATTTTACTGCAATTGTTTACTTACTGTCTACCCTATTAGACTGTGAGCTACTTGAAAAAAAGTCCACATACTTTTGTCTCTATCACCTAGCATGATGCTTGGCTGGTACTACATGGTCATAAACTTTTGCTGAATAGAATTTTCTTTATGGAAATGTGGTACCAACCTTAGCAAATATACTATAATTATTTACATAATGTTATTCAGTTAATTTAGAACAATGACTTTTTTTTTTTTTTTTTGCGGTACGCAGGCCTCTCACTGTTGTGGCCTCTCCCGTTGCGGAGCACAGGCTCCGGATGCGCAGGCTCAGCGGCCATGGCTCATGGGCCCAGCCGCTCCGCGGCATGTGGGATCTTCCCAGACCGGGGAACGAACCCGCGTCCCCTGCATCGGCAGGTGGACTCTCAACCACTGCGCCACCAGGGAAGCCCCAATGACTTATTTTTGTACTATAAAAATAAATATACTTTTCTTCTGAAAGTTATTTTAGGAAAAGAAAGAACAGTCCATTTTGGGATATGTTTCAAGATACCTGGCTGACATATTGTTTTCAGGAAGAAGTGGAATTTCCAGAACCTTTGTGCTGGCAATTATTATCTCTTGGCTTGCAGTAGCAACTGTCTTCCCAGTGATCCGATGCACCTGGTAAAATGCATGAGGCCGTAAATATCGATCATCTGCTGTTCCAATAAACATCTGTAGATTTATTGGCTTTTCACTATAGCCCAGGAGCTAATTTGGAAGAGCAAACACAGAAAAATACAATTCATTATCCATGCATTTTACAATAAGCTTACAAGAGTAAGTCTATTATATTTGTATCATATACTATTGATACATAAAATGTTATTTCAAAAAAGATAATAATAAAAACAAGTAATAAGTGAACAGCCCTCTAAATCACAGAAATATTTTAAGAGTTATAAAATGCTGCAATATATTACAAAGGGATGAGGGAGTTTTTTTTTATTAAAATCTAGATCAACCTAAATTTTGAAAAGCCTTGATATAGAGTGCTGTGGAGAATACAAAAGAAATGTTGATTCTGTGCTCCAGGCAACATTAACCATCCAGACCAGACCTAAAGATCAGGGTATGTGGGAAGGTCCTCTAATGGGCTGTTAAAATCAGAGACACTTTTAGTAGAAAGGATCTGAAAAATCCTACTGCATGTTTCCAAGTTAAAATTTCAGCTGACTTAACAAGCTAGGCTACTTGACTTTCTTTGGTACCCTTCACTACTGCTGAGATTAAGATGGCTACACAGGATTAATAAGGGTGATGACCAGGAGGTGCTGGAGGTAAAAACAGCGACCACAAGAAAGGAGGCAGTTAAAAGAAACAGAGCCTAAAGCACTTAGGGAGACTCCTATGTCCAGTCTGATGGCTGAGTAGCACCCATTGGACCCACCTTGAAAGAATGGAGAGAACACCAAAGTAAGCAGATACTGGAAACAAACTGACACATGTAAGAAGAGAATAACAAAAGGTGTGTTTCCTGTTTTTAAGGCTTTTAACCTGAGGGAAAGCCACAGTCCATGCCTTACAGTGAGACTAAAACTACCAAAGAAATCTACAGTCTGAAGGGCTTGAAGAACCAAGGACAGTCTGTCACAACCTCTGGAAAGAAAGAGGCAAATCCCAGAAAAGAGACAGCCAGAGAGGAGGAGCTCCAAATTTTATATATATATATAGACTCCGCCCAATCCTTTGGCTGACCTGTAAACCATTCAAGAACAGGATAGATCCAAGCAGCCTAAGGCTAAAATAACTGAAATAAGATTATAAACTACCACCAACCACAGGGAGACAGATTTTACAGGTTGACTTCAACCAAGTTAAGTGCCTGCTTAAACAAAAAAATTCAACATTCTTTGGGAGTACATATGGGTGTGCATTTATATTAGTTTTGATGCTGAGTTGTACAAGTTCTTTATATATTCTGAATATTAATCCCTTGCAGTTATGTGATTTGCAAATATTATCTCCCATTCTGCAGGCTGTCTTTTCACTTTCTTGGTTGTGTCCTTTGATGCACAAAAGTTTTTAAATTTTGATGGAGTCTAATTTTTTTTGTTTCTTTTGTTGCCTGTGCTTTAGGTGTCATACTTAAGAAACCATTACCAAATCCATTGTTGAGAAGATTTTCCTCATGTTTTCTTCTAAGAATTTTATAGTTTTAGGTCTTTGATCCATTTTTAGTTAATTTTTGTATATAATGTAAGGTAAGGATCCAACTACATTATTTTGCACGGGGATATCTAATTTTCCCAACACCATTTGTTGAAAAGACTATCATTTCTCCTACTTAATGGTTTTGGAACCCTATCAAAAATGAATTGATCATACATGTTAGGGCTTATTTCTGGGCTTTCTATTCTATTTCATTGGTCTGCCTTTATGCCAGTATCATACTGTGTAAAATACTGTAGCTTTGTAGTATGTTACAAGTCAGGGAAAGGGGGTCCTCCAACTTTACTCTTCTTTTTCAGGATTGTTTCAGCTATTTGAAGCCCCTTGTAATTCCATATGAATTTTTTAAAAAATAGAGTTATTTATTTATGGCTGCGTTAGGTCTTCGTTGCTGTGCGCGGGCTTTCTCTATTCGCGGCAAGCAGCGGCTACTCTGTTGTGATGCGCAGGCTTCTCATTGCAGTGGCTTCTCGTTGCAGAGCATGGGCTCTAGGCACGCAGGCTTCAGTAGTTGTGGCACATGGGCTCAGTAGTTGTGGTGCATGGGATTAGTTGCTCTGCAGCATGTGGGATCTTCCTGGACCAGGGCTCGAACCCTGCTCCCTGCATTGGTAGGCAGATTCTTAACCACTGCGCCACCAGGGAAGTCCCCATTATGAATTTGAGGACATGTTTTTCCATTCTGCAAAAAGGGTTGTTGGAATTTGGGTAAGTATTGCATTAAATCTGTAGACTGCTTTGGGCAGTACTGATATCTTAACAATGTTAATTAAGTCTCCTCTCCATGAACACGGAATGTCTTTATTTATTTTTGTTTCATGTATATTCGGATTTTATTTTCACTTTATATATTTCCATTTATTTTTATTTCTTTCAGAAGTATTTTACAGTTTTCAGCATACAAGTCCTTATACCTCCTTGGTTAAATTAATTCCTAAGTATTTAATACTTTTAGATGCTATTGTAAATGAAAACTGCTTTCTTAATGTCCTCTCAGGGTTGTTGATCACTGATACACAGAAACACAATCGGTAAGTATGTGTTGATCTCCTATCCTGAAACTTCGTAAACTCATTTATTAGCTCTAGCAGCTTTCTTGGGGATTATTTGGGGTTTTTAAAGTATGTGAGCATGTCATCTGTTAATAGAGATAACTTTACCTCTTCCTTTCCAATTTGGATGTCTTTTATTTCTTTTTATTGCCTAACAGCTCTGGCTAGAACTTCCAGCACAAATGTTGAATAGCAGTGGTGAAAGCAAGCATCCTTGTCTTGCTCCTGATCTTAGGGGAAAAGCTTTCAGTCTTTTACCATTAAGTATGATGTTATTAGCTGTGGGCTTTTCATAAATGACCTTGATCATGTTAAGGACTTTCCCCCTTTTCTTAGTTTGCTGCTTTTTTTTTTTTAAATGATAAGCTGGTACGTTTTGTCAGATGCCTTTTGTGTCAATTGAGATGATCATGTGGTTTTTATGCCTTCATTCTATTAGTATGGCATATTACAACAACTGATTTTCATATGTTGAATCATCTGCATTTCTGAGGTAAATCCCACTTGGTCATGCTGTATAATCCTTTTAATGTGCTGCTGGATTTGGTTTGCTAGTTTTTTGTTGAGGATTTTTGTGCTTATATTCTTTACGGATATTAGTCTGTAGTTTTCTCTTCTTGTATCTTTGTCCTTATCATTATCCTTTTGATTAGAAAAATTTTTTCCCATGTCTCTATTGAAATTCCTTCATCTCTTCACATATTTAGCCCACCTTTTCTACTAGATAATTTAGCATTTTCATCATTGTTATGTTAAAGTCTCTTTCTGATAACTCCAACCCAGACACAGAGTTAGATTTAGGCCACCTCTGGGACAGCTTCTATTGATTGTTTTCTCTTAGCTGTGGGTCACACTTTCTTGTGTGTGTATGTATAGTTTAACATATACTAGACATTTTGTATAGAAGAACTCTAGGAACTGAAGTAGCAAGTATTTACCTTCAGAAAGAGGCATGCTATTTTTTTTTTTTTTTTTTTGGTCAGGTCACAGTTCTTAAGCTGTATCGGCTTTACTGCAGTTTTAGTCAGATTCCTCTGCTTTGAGGTGGTGGCTTACGTGCACTTGGTGGAGATCTTACAAGTTTCAGACAGATCTCGCTCAGCAATCCCCACTCCTACTTTTGGCCCCAAATGCCTCTGGGAGGAAGATCTGCTCTATGGCTGTTTTATTCCATTGAACCAGCAAGGGTGCAATATGATAACACAGACTGCCTAAAGTCAATTTTTTGGTAAGCACAGTGGAGTGCCCAGCTCTTCAAGACAGTAGTGGTGGAGTTTCTGATGCCCAGTCCTAAGCACTGTCCCTACAAGTTGGGATTGTGAGTCACAGTGTCAGTGATGTTTTCACTAGAGCAAAACTGGGTAGGGTGGCTGCACACTGTTCTAGGCCACATAGCTTCCAAACCTGAGATTTTATGAGCTACCTAATAACCTTAAAAGAAATTCTCTTCTGTTTCTTCACTATGGTTTTGTAAAGTATCCTGACACATGATAGCAAATATAGAGTGCCTAGTACAGTGTCTGGCATGTACCTAACAAACGTTAGCTATTAGTGTGCATCCAGATTCTAAGTATGGAATCTAGTCAGTTTCAAATATGTAGAAGGAGTTTTATTTGATTATGTTGTCCTTCAGGTGACTGCTTTACTCCCTCCTGCTTGCTCATCCCTGGCTTTACGGTGGAGTTTGTAACCAAGCAACATCATAATTTATTGATTATCCTCCTCTACCCAGGAAAGGACATGAAGTCTTTTGCCTATTATCAGATAAAATAATTTACCCAGGATGATTTTCAGCCCTGTGCCTTTACAGAGAAGCAAATAAAGCCTGGACCACTGCAATAGCCTTATAACTGCTCTCCCTGTTCTTACTCTTGCTCCCTGATAGCCTATTCTCTGTCCAGGAGTCAGAACAAACTTGTAATATTAACCAGATAACTTTACACCCCTGCTCAGAACTCTCTAATGGCTTCCTTCCATACTCAGAACTAAATTCAAATGCCCTATGATGATTTACAAGTCCTGTGTGATCTGGGCCCTGGCTACCTTGTTGCCTTACCTTCTCCTACTCTCTCCCTTCCACAGTCTGCTCTGGCCATCTTGGCCTTACTGCATGAACCACTCAAGCTCATTCCTAACCTCAGGACCTTCATACTTAATATTTTGTCCCTCTGGAATATTCTTCCCTCTGATCTTCATATCACTTCACTCCTTCAGCTCTACACTCAAAGGTCAACTTCTCAGAGAAAACCACCCTATCTAAAACATCACATTTCTATCCCTTTATCCTGTTTTATTATTTTTCATAGTATTTATCCCTATCAGAAGTATTTTAGGGACTTCCCTGGTGGCGCAGTGGTTAAGAATCCACCTGCCAATGTTAAGGGGACACGGGTTTGAGCCCTGGTCCGGGAAGATCCCACATGCCGTGGAGCAACTAAGCCTGTGCGCCACAACTACTCAGCCTGTGTTCTAGAGCCTGCGAGCCACAACTACTGAGCCTGCATGCCACAACTACTGAAGCCCGCACGCCTAGAGCCCGTGCTCCACAACAAGAGAAGCCACCGCAATGAGAAGCCCGCACACCGCAACGAACAGTAGCCCCCGCTCTCCACAACTAGAGAAAGCCTGTAGGCAGCAATGAAGACCCAATGGAGCCAAAAATAAAGAAATAAACTAATTAATTTTTAAAAATTATTTTATACATTTGTTTATATCTGTTTTCCTTATTACCACATAAGTTCCCAAAAGGCAGAAACTTTGTCTTGTTCACCACTCCACCCCTTCCTCTTTTTATTGAGGATCCATTATGGAAATATCTATATCAAATGTCACTGCTTCAGCCAGTATTATATAGGTGACACACACAAAAAGAACAAAGTGGCATTTATCAAATTTTAAGGAATTAGTGAAGACCTTAAAAGGCAGAAATTTATTAATAATAATAATATAGGATATAGGGAAGCACATGATAAAAAGCAATTAAAGCTCTGAGAAGGAGAGAAAAGACGAAATCATGGAAACCAGCTAAGAGGCTGAAGCACTAAAATCACGTGTACTGAAAGTTTAAAGAAGGGTAGAAGTGAGAACATAAATAGAAAATAGAAATGAAGGAGGATTAATGCAATAAGTCTTTCTTATGAGATCCTAAAGAGATTTTTTGTAACTGGCTACGTATAGAATAATAAAGAGAAGGGAACAAAGAAATTAGAAGTTCTGAGCTTCAGTACCCAAGAGAATGATGGTATCACTAGCAAATAAAGAAATGAAGAAGTCACTGATTTAGAAAAGGTTTGGAGGAAGATAAGGTAATGTTTTCAATGTTAGTCATGTGGTATTCAAGCTAACAGTGAGACATCTAGATGGAAATGTGAGGCCATATAATACATACATTCTTTTAGCCCAGCCATAGCGTTATTGCACAATAACAACATACAGTCTACTGTGCTTTAAAAGGATGACTGAAATCCTCTGTTTCTTGTTTTGACATGATGAGTAGAATGATGACATCATGATGACATGATGAGTATGCACTGTAAAAGTTTCAGTACTCATAGCACTTTAAACACTACTGAGTTTTAACTGCATCACTGTGATTTGTAGCTCCCTGAGCAGCAGCGTAAAATGATGAGAGTGCCAGTATACTCTCTATCTTAACTACTCTGCCATTGTTGCTGCAAAACAGGCTCAGTCAATTTATAAATGAATGAGTATGGCAACATGATGAGTGAGGTGCATATAGATATTTAATGGAAAGGGGCCAGAAATTCAAACTCCTATCAATGCACGAGATAATCATTGTTCTTCAAAGGGAGGAACTAGCCTATGTTGCACAGAACTTCAGAATGTCCCATCATATATATTCGTGTATACAGAAACGTTTACGAACTTGGAACCCAACTCCTTAGTATATATAAATACCACCCAAATCGCAGTTTTAACACATATGAATTTTTCATGAATGCAACTGCATGTAAACTGAGGTAAACTTTATTTATTTTGGCCACTCTGCGCGGCACGTGGAATCTTAGCTCCCCAACCAGGGATCGAACCCGCACCTCCTGCATTGCAAGCACAGAGTCTTAACCACTGGACCGCCAGGGAATTCCCGAGGTAAACTTTAGCAAGAGTTGATCATTTCAGAAAATCATGTCATTGCTAATAATGCCACTCACTTGTGGAATTTAGGTTGCTGATCAACACACTTGCCTATGTGCAAGTGTGATGTAGTGATGCTGTAGGTACAAGTATCTAATTATTTCATTGTTTTCTCTATAGTCATTACCAAGCCTTTTCATTTTGAAATATAACTTTTTGTTATAATTTGTTTATAACCGTTTTCTAAATTTATTTCCCCTTAATAATAAAAGTATTATATTGGTATTTCTAAAATTACACGTGTAGGCTGATTATATTGTCCTTGAATTTCCATTTCAGGTAAATAAAGTATTATAAAATATTTGTTTAAAATTTTAAAAGAGTGGGGTTGGGTCTGATAGGGTTGAGAACCACTAGCCTTAGAAGATTTGCAAGTCAAGAGGCACACTGGTATTTTACCTTGGACCAGTTTGGCTAAAAGCAAATCCTCCAGTCTCCAGTCTAGGGAACATAAACCTACTGCAAGCATTTTGGGAGTTAAGAGGAGTCAAAGCTCTCCCTATTCAGTACACAGACTTTCGTTATGCCTCCCCTTTCATCCCCACCCCATTTTCTGTACAGATCCTCAAGCCCTGCCTTTAGTTATTCTAGAACCTAGAACTTCTATTTCACTCCCTCTAAAGAATAAATCTCCAGAATCCTCCCAAGGTAAGCCACTGGTTATCACTTCGTTATACCACATAAGGGAGAAAAATCTGGGAAGTTTAACTGCTTCTTTTGTAGACCTTCAACAATATTTCTGTTTTTGGCCTCAGCTCACATCCCACTTTTTTTTTTTTTTTTTTTTGCAGTACGCGGGCCTCTCACTGTTGTGGCCTCTCCTGTTGCAGAGCACAGGCTCCGGACGTGCAGGCTCAGCGGCCATGGCTCACGGGCCTAGCCGCTCCGCGGCATGTGGGATCTTCCTGGACTGGGGCACGAACCCGTGTCCCCTGCATCGGCAGGCAGACTCTCAACCACTGCACCACCAGGGAAGCCCACATCCCACTTTCAGAGACACCAGTGCCTCAACACCCTGAGCCTTTCCAAGGTTCTTTAGTATAAAATGATTTGTGCTTCTTAATTATTGGTTCTTTCTCTCCAACCAACAAGCTTAAGTTGTAACTGTTTAATGTCTAATGAAGGTAAAAACATGTGTTTAACCTAGTATATTTAACTGGAAATTGCAGTTTTCTGTAAATATTTAAATATTTGTGTATTTAAGAAATCTATCAATATTTCAGTTTTGATTTCTTTTTACATATTTTGGTATAAACAAGTTAATAAATGTTAAAGCTTGAATTGAATGGAAAATATTCCATAAAAAATAAAATGCCAACATGATTACAGTAAAAAAAAAAAAAAGCCTAAATAAATCAATAACTAAAGAAGAAATAGTAACAGTGTGGGTGTATGTATGCATATGCACACAAATATGGTTCAGTCACTTTTCCCTTTTGGTTTGTATGGAGGCAGATGGGGTAAGTGATAATGTAGAATGAGAGTCATCCAAATTTGGATACAGAGGTGAAAAAGTAAAGGTAGAAAGTGGTAATATACTTTAACTAAATTAGCTTATGTAATTCTAAAACTCCTGTGGAGTACACGCCATTTTTTCCAGTTTATAGATGAAGAATCTGAAGCTAAGAAAAATCAAGGAACTACTCCAAACTCATGGCTAATCATCCTTTCTGCTATACTTATTGTTGCCCTTTCATGTTTAATCTTACATTGAACAAATTATTCTATGGAACCAACTGTTCTTGTAGTGGAGGAAGAAGTACCAACAACTTTATCACTCGCCTCCAAGTACTGTGAAGGGGGCAGTGTCATTCTTGTTATCTCCAGAGCCTAGTATAGTACCTATCACGTTATGGGCATTTAATCATTGCTGAATGAATGAATTTTGGAATGAGAGAGTACAATTTGGTGGAACAAAATAACACGAGGTTAGTCAACAGAATTATTTAAATAAGAATTATAGGGCTTCCCTGGTGGCGCAGTGGTTGAGAGTCTGCCTGCCGATGCGGGGGACACGGGTTCGTGCCCCGGTCTGGGAAGATCCCACATGCCGCGGAGCGGCTGGGCCCGTGAGCCATGGCTGCTGAGCCTGCGCATCCGGAGCCTGTGCTCCGCAACGGGAGAGGCCACAACAGTGAGAGGCCCACATACTGCAAAAAAAAAAAAAGAATTATAACCACTAAAGTAGCTGTTTAAAATGAAGTAGTAAAATCTAAAATAGAAAATACAAACTAAAAATTTTATTGCTATCTATTAAGTTACCCAAATATCACGTAACATACCATAAGTACTATATTCCAAAGTGTCCCAGTCATATTAGATGACTCATATTAATACCAGCTTGGCAAAGACATAAGCCACCTGTCCTTTATACTTTGATAGTAAAATGAGCCAGTGATGGGGGAAGGTAATCAGGCATATAAGATTTCAAAGGGAATATATTTCATAACACATATTTCAGCCAACATCTGCTCCAAGCATATATACTACAGCATAAGAAAAATAGGGGTTCTCCTTTGCAACTCAAGGACTTTAAAAGAACATCAAATAAATTAATTAGACTATCATTCCATCCCATCCCATTTGCTGCCAATGTTATAGGCAACAAATTATTGCTACTGTTAACACTATTCTCTAAAATCTTTCATCTAGTATCAGGATACTTCTCTTCAGGTCACCTTCTGCTTTGTAGAAGAAAGTAAGCTAAGTTGTTTGTTATGTTTCTGTACGTTTCCATAGCAAAGGTCTGTGCCTGCTTAATTTAACTAAAGCTGGAGGGTTAAAGCCTGAAGGTATACGACAGACTAAAGCAGCTTCAATAAGAGGAGTTCTATTATCAGTCCTGCTACATTACTTGGAGGGAGCGGATCTGAATATATTAGAAACATGACAACACAATGTAGAGATAATAAAAATACAAAATTAAATTTCCAAAATATAAATTGCTTCAAACTGAAAATGTACATATAACAACATCATACAAAAAATCATCACCTGGAAATGAATCTTGGTGTATAATGAAATACAAAGTCTAGTTATGGAAAAAAATACTACAATCTCCATTTTAAATTTCAGTAACTTTTGGGATAAGGCTCAAAATATTTATTCCTTCATAAAACTTATCACTGTATAATAAAGTATGTGTGTAATTTTATGCAATTTTATCTCATATGTAGATTCAAGTAACCACCGTAACAGTCATGATCCAGAACTCTTCCATTACCACAAAGGAACTCTCTTGTGCTACCCGTTTACATTCACAGTCTTCAACCAGTTCCTGTTCCCTGGCAACCGCTAATCTAGTGTCATCTCTGTAGCTCTGCCATTTTGAGAATGTTATATATATATAAACGGAATCACGGTATGTAACCATTTGAGATTGCCTTTTTTTCCACTCAGCATAGTTCCATGGAGAACCTTCCAACCTGTGTGTATCAACAGTTTGTTCCTTTTTATTGCTGAATAGTAGCTAGTGCATTGTATGGATATACCAGTTTGTTTAACCCTTCTTCTGTTTGGCTTGTTTCTAATTTTTGACTAAGAAAAATGACACCACTATGAACCTTACAGGTTATTGTGCGAACAAGTTTTTATTTTTCTGTGATAAATGCCAAATGTGGTTCCTGGGTCATGTGGTAAATGCAAGTTTAGTTTTTTAAGAACCTGACAAACTATCTTGCGGAGTGGTTATACCATTTTACATTCCTAACAGCAGTTTAGGTGGGATAAAGTTTCTTGGCATCCTTGCCAGCATTTAGTATTATCACTATTTTTTTTTTTTTTTGCGGTACGCGGGCCTCTCACTGTTGTGGCCTCTCCCGTTGCGGAGCACAGGCTCCGGACACGCAGGCTCAGTGGCCATGGCTCACGGGCCCAGCCGCTCCACAGCATGCGGGATCTTCCCGGACCGGGACACAAATCCGCGTCCCCTGCATCGGCAGGCGGACTCCCAACCACTGTGCCACCAGGGAAGCCCGATCACTATTTTTTTATTTAACTGTTCCATAAGGCATATAGTGGTATCTCATTGTGGTTTTAATTTGCATTTTTCTAATGGCTAATAATGTGGAAAATCTTTTCACGTGCTTATTTGCCATCTTATCTCCTCCTTGGCAAAATGTCTGTTCATGTCTTGTGCCCATTTCTTAACTGAATTGCATTTTTTTTAATTTTATTTTTTTTATTTATTTATTTTTGGCTGCACTGGGTCTTTGTTGCTGTGCACGGGCTTTCTCTAGTTGCGGAGAGGGGGCTACTCTTCGTTGCCGTGCATAGGCTTCTCATTGCAGTGGCTTCTCTTGTTGCTCTAGAGCACAGGCTCAGTAGTTGTGGCTCACGGGCCCAGTTGCTCTGCGGCATGTGGGATCTTCCCGGACCA
This sequence comes from Hyperoodon ampullatus, assembly GCF_949752795.1. Classification (NCBI taxonomy): domain Eukaryota; kingdom Metazoa; phylum Chordata; class Mammalia; order Artiodactyla; family Ziphiidae; genus Hyperoodon; species Hyperoodon ampullatus. Next base: position 18,933,300 of record NC_136931.1, read on the forward strand.
GGGCTCAAACCCGCGTCCCCTGCACTGGCAGGCGGACTCCCAACCACTGTGCCACCAGGGTAGCCCCCTGAATTGCTTTTTTACTGTTGAGTTTTCAAAGTTCTTTATATATTCTAGATACAAGATCTTTGTCAGATATGTGGTTTGCAAATGTTTTCTCCCTGTCTATAGCCTGTCTTTGCCATCCTTTTGTTTGTTTGTTTGCCATGCTGTGCAGCATGTGGAATCTTAGTTCCTCGACCAGGGATTGAACCAGTACCCCCTGCACTGGGAGTGTGGAGTCCCAACCACTGGACCACCAGGGAAGTCCTCCATCCTCTTAATAGGATCTTTCACAGAGCTAAAGTTTTTAATTTTGATGAAGTCCAATTTATCAATTTTTTCTTCTAGTATCATGCCCGAGAACTTTTCTCATAGCTTGAGGTCCTGAAGATTTTCTCCTATGCTTTCTTCTAAAAGTTTTATGGTTTTACAATTCACATTTAATTTCACAATCCATTTTGAATTAATTTTTGTATAAGATGTGAGGTTTAGGTTAAGGTGGTTTTATTTGCTTAAAGATGTCCAACTGCTACAGCACCATTCGTTAAAAAGACAATGTAAAAGCTCTTAAAGAGTATTCATCTTGGTCTATAAACAGTATATTTTTTATATAAATACAGTTGCCATTACCTATACTAAATTAAAAATTGATGTAATTTCAAATGATTTTCACATTTTGAAAAATGAGAATAAAATGTTTCTGATAATTCCTAAAATACTAATACTTTTTGGACAAATGAAATCAAATTCTGTTGTGTATTTCTTGTAATTCATTAACATGCCATATTTCCTTTGGTCTCAGAGCCTTCTAAATCAGCACTGCTCAACAGAACTTTCTGCAATGATGAAAATATTCTATATCTGCATTGTAAAAAAAACCCCATGATCCATGTCATATCAATTGTTGTGTAAGGTGTGAAGTTTAGGTTAAGGTTTATTTTCTTGTCTATGGATATCCAATTGCTACAGCATCATTTGTTCAAAAGGCAATGTAACCATTACCCACACTGGCTACCAAGCCTCGAAGTGTTGTTAATGCAAGTGAAGAACTGAATTTTTAATTTTAGTTAATTTAAATTTAAATGTGGCTAGTGGCTGCTGGATTGGACAGTGTAGCTCTAAACCCTTTCCTCTGCTTAATACTTTCACTTTCTTAGTATTTAGCTTTTCCCTGGCTAATGTTTATTAATTAGCTAGGAACTTCACTCAAATAAGCAGTGCCTGATTCAACCCCTTCATCTGGGTTTTAGGTCCCTATTTGCTCTCAGAGAGATCTGAATTTCCCCCATTAAGGCTTTATCATACTTTTGTTATTACCTTGTTTGCAAACTTCACTGAACTAGAAATTTCATGAGAGTAGGAAACATGCCTGATTCCACTCCCCCTCTTGGATCCCCAGCTACAATAACAAACTACCCTGAGTGTATTACATATTTGCAGACCATATTAATGAATAAGATTATTTACTTTGAATAAAAGAAAAAGTTAATTTATTAGCTGGCTAGAAAGTAGGTGGTATTTTTCAACAGCTTCATAGTTTGAGTTTTTAAAATTTCAAGAAATACATACTTCAGAAAATTCTTGGCTCTCACCATATAATTATATTGAGAACATCTGAAATCCTCCTTTGGGGAGTATCAGAAAGATTTATAGAACTTGTGCTTAAGTGCTCTTTCTCTTTTCATTTTGATACAACACTGGCCAATGGAATGCAAACACAGCTCTTTAAAATGACAGCAATCAACCCAGCTGAATTCTAAGATGCCAATGTAGATATCTTATTCTGCTGCATTTTCTCCATCAGGGTTCACAGAACATTGATCAAGCTGCTAAAAGAAGCCTAAGTAATAATATCAAATAATATTTACTGAACATTTACTATGTTCTTTACATGCAATGTTTCATTGCATCCCCACATCAGCTCTTAGGTAGGTGATATTATTCTCATTCTACAAAAAAGGAATTGGAGGTAACGTTCCTTCCATAATTAACCTCTATCACATCATATTCTAATTTCCAATATAGCCCTTAATACATTCTAATATTATTTTGTTTATTTGCTCATTGTCTCTTCTCAGTATAATGCAAGAAAGACCCATAAGGGCAGGGACCTTTTCTGTCGTATTTATCTCTGGATCCCCAGCATCTACAATATTGCCTATAATGTACTGAGCAATCAAAAAATATTTATTGAATGAGTGAAAGGATAGGTGAATGAATAAACTAAGCAATGAATGATTCAATAAAAGGTCTAGAAAAGTTAAACTGCTTGGCCAAAGATACAGTACAGCTCAGGATTCAAACCCAAGCAGTATGACTGCAGAGCCCATACCAGTCATTTAGCTACTAGTATTAGCTCCTGAATGTACTTAAAGACCAACACTGTATAGGGAATGTGGACGAGAAGACAAGCTGACCACCAAAGATTTATGTCTAGAACTGTATAGTATACCTTTCCTAGTCCTCTTGCAAATGAGTAGGGCCACTCATTTGCACGTGATTACTCCTGGACAGTGAGTAGTAATAATTGGTAGTAATTTCCAGGTTTATGTATCTTATGTGCCTTTCCTATACTTTCTTCCCTTTTCCCAGGGACCATGGAGGCTGTGTGATGAACATGACTGTATCAAAAAATAGACAGACCTTGTATTCAAGAGTGACAATACAAAAGAAAATAAACTTTTCTGTCCCAAACCAACAAGAACTAGAGATTATTAGTCATAGTAGTTAGCCTACCACAATTAATCTAAAAGAGCTTAAACTAAAATAATGGTAAACAAGGTCCAAGATTTTTATCAGGAGCTCCAAACGTTGTAGAAACAGCACTTGTCTTTAAATCAAACACCAGGATTTCTAAAAAGGCTTATTTAGAGAATTAAAGGAGATAGTGTGAAAGTACTTTATAAAATGAAAAGCACGTGAAATTATAAGATAACTATAAGAGGCAACATGGTACAATGAAAGTGGAACAGCAGAGTCAAAAGACCTGGGTTTAAGATCTCTACCAATTACATTAAGTGTAATCTTAAATCATCTATCTGTACAATGTACTTGCCTTGCCCTTTTCAAAAAACTTTAGCAAATATTAAATATAAACTCTGAGAAAACATTTTGTAAACTACAAAGAACTACAAAAAAAATCAATTTTTGCAATTAGCAACAGAACAAATATGCAAAATGTCACTAAATTAGGCAATTTAAGAGCATGTTGGCGTCTAGCATTTTTTGGATAAATGTCAACATTAAACCAAATTCTTTTAAAATTATTTGTTCTAAATCCTAAACATTATTCTAAAAGATATGGAGACTCGGGCTTCCCTGGTGGCGCAGTGGTTGAGAGTCCGCCTGCCGATGCAGGGGACACGGGTTCATGCCCCGGTCTGGGAAGATCCCACATGCCGCGGAGCGGTTGGGCCCGTGAGCCATGGCCGTTGAGCCTGGCGTCCGGAGCCTGTGCTCCGCAATGGGAGAGGCCACAACAGTGAGAGGCCCACGTACAGCAAAAAAAAAAAAAAAAAAAAAAAAAAAAAAAAAAGATATGGAGACTCTATACTATGTTAGACCATCTAAAACAAAATTCAGAAAGTTAAGACCTGCAAAAGTCTCTTTGAATCCTAGGACTGAAAATGTGTATTTTCATTAGAGGACTCCAATAAAAGCTATTGACTTTAATTAAACAGACAATTTTCCTAATTTGGATAAGAAAAATAATCTGATTAAGTACTCATTATACACTATGTTAACTTTATTAAAGATTAATTTCCTGACAAGTAAACAAGTTAGTTTCATTTTAAATTAAACTGCATCACTCTATTTACAATAGCCAGGACATGGCAAGCAACCTAAGTGTCCATCGACAGATGAATGGATAAAGAAGATGTGGCACATATATACAATGGAATATTACTCAGCCATAAAAAGAAATGAAACTGAGTTATTTGTAGTGAGGTGGATGGACCTACAGTCTGTCATACAGAGTGAAGTAAGTCAGAAAGAGAAAAACAAATACTGTATGCTAACACATATAAATGGAATCTAAAAAAAAAAAAAAAAGGTTCTGAAGAACCTAGGGGGCAGGACAGGTATAAAGACACAGACGTAGAGAATGGACTTGAGGACATGGAGAGGGGGAAGGGTAAGCTGGGACGAAGTGAGAGAGTGGCATGGATATATATATACACTACCAAATGTAAAACAGATAGCTAGTGGGAAGCAGCTGCATAGCACAGGGAGATCAGTTCGGAGCTTTGTGACCACCTAGATGGGTGGGATAGGGAGTATGGGAGGGAGATGCAAGAGGGAGGGGATATGGGGATATATGTATATGTATAGCTGATTCACTTTGTTATACAGCAGAAACTAACACACCATTGTAAAGCAATTATACTCCAATAAAGATGTTAAAAAAAAATAAAAAATAAAAATAATTTAAACTGCATCTATTTCTCTATTGTGCTTGTATATTCTGAAGGCCCTACAGAAATTTTTTACCCCCACCACACAAAAACATTGTGGAGTATGTAAAACCCAAAAAACCCCCTGGGAAGTTGGAAGAAGTTTTTTAACAGTGCTCTATAATTCTACAGTCCCTAACCATGAACAATAAAAAGAAATGAGATTATATATATTTTTCATCTATCAGCCCTATTTGATAATAAAAGGACATTCAGTTTCTACTTTGTACTCTCCATCTATAAATTCATTAGATTACAGAAAATACAAGGAAGAAGTAGACACTGGCTGTATGGTTCTTTTTTTTTTAATTTTTTTTTTTGCTTATTTATTTTTGGCTGCGTTGGGTCCTCATTGCTGCACACGGGTTTTCTCTAGTTGTGGTAAGCAGGGGCTACTCTTTGTTGCGGTGCGCAGGCTTCTCATTGCAGTGGCTTCTCTTGTTGTGGAGCATGGGCTCTAGGCGCATGGGCTTCAGGAGTTGTGGCACATGGGCTTAGTTGCTCCGCAGCATGTCGGATCACCCCGGACCAGGGATCGAACCCCTGTCCCCTGCACTGGCAGGTGGATTCTTAACCACTGCGCCACAAGGCAAGTCCCCCAGGGGATTTAAAGTAGTGACACCCGCACCTCATTTTTCTTTTTCCCCTTCTAAAAGCCACACATTAAAGACTAGGATATTTAAAAAACAACTGAATCTCTGGGGAAAATTAGAAAATAATCACCCATGCCCAGGGAAAGGCTCAAAAAAGACCAAAGAAGACCTTAAGTTTATACCTCAGGCTGATCCTTGGCGGAAAAAAAAACCCAAAAAAACAGCTTATGACAATCAAAAAGACAAAAACAAAAAAGAGGGTGAGAATCTGATTTCTAGCTGTGAACAAAACTTTACAACTTAAGGAACTAGAAAAAGAACAAACTAAACCTAAAGCTAGCAGAAGAAAGTAATAAAGATCAGAGCAGAGGTAAATGAAACAGGAAACAGAAAAATAGAGAAAAATCAATGAAACCAAAAAGTTGGTTCTTTAAAAAGATCAAAATTGACAAACTTTTAGCTCAACAGACCAAGAAAAAAGGAGAAAATACCTGAATTACTAAAATTAGAAATGACACTACCAATTCTACAGGAATAAAAAGGATTAGGGCTTCCCTGGTGGCGCAGCAGTTAAGAATCTGCCTGCCAATGCAGGGGACAAGGGTTCGAGCCCTGGTCCGGGAGGATCCCACATGCCGCAGAGCAATTAAGCCCATGCGCCACAACTACTGAGCCTGCGCTCTATAGAGCCCACAAGCCCAACTACTGAAGCCCGTGCACCTAGAGCCCGTGCTCTGAAACAAGAGAAGCCACCGCAATGAGAAGTCCACGCACCACAATGAAGAGTAGCCCCCGCTCTCTGCAACTAGAGAAAGCCCACACACAACGAAGACCCAACGCAGCCAAAAAAATAAAATAAAATAATTAATTAATTATTTTTAAAAAAGGATTATAAGAGAGTACTATGAACAACTGTATACCAGCAAACTGGATAACCTACATGAAGTGGACAAATTCCTAGAAACGCAAACCCTTAAAACTAAACCACAAAGAAACAGACAATATGAATATTCCTTTAACTAGTAAGAAGATTGAACTGGTAATTAGAAATCTCCTGACAGGGGCTTCCGTGGTGGCACAGTGGTTAAGAATACGCCTGCCAATACAGGGGACATGGGTTTGAGCCCTGGTCCGGGAGGATCCCACATGCCGTGGAGCAACTAGGCCCGTGTGCCACAACTACTGAGACCACGTGCCTAGAGCCTGTGCTCCGCAACAAGGGAAGCCACCACAATGAGAAGCCCATGCACCACAACAAAGAGTAGCCCCCCACTCACTGGCAACTAAAGAAAGCCTGTGCGCAGAAACGAAGACCCAATACAGCCAAAAAAAAAAAAAAAACTCCTGACAAAGCAAAGCCCTGGACCCAGTGAATTCAACCAAACATTTAAAGAAGAACTAATACTCATCTTCTTCAAACCTTCAAATAAATTGAAGAGGAGGGAACACTTCCTAACTCATTCCATGGAGTCGGCATTACCCTGATACCAAAGCCAGACGAAGACAATACAAGAAAACTACAGACCAATATCCCTTATGAGCACTGATGAAAAATCCTCAACAAAATACTGGCAAACCAAATTCTGCAGCATATTAGAAGAATTATACACCATGACCGAATGGGATTTATTCCCAGAATGCAAGAATGGTTCAACACATGAATATCAATCAATGTACTAAACCACATTAACAGAATGGAGGGGGAAAAAATCACATGATTATCTCAACTGGTTCAGAAAAAGCGTTTGGCAAAATTCAATACCCTTTCATGATAAAAACACTCAATAAAGTAGGAATAGAAGGAAAATATCTCAACATAATAAAAGCCATATATGAAAAACCCATTTGGGACTTCCCTGGTGGTCCAGTGGGTAAGACTCCATGCTCCCAATGCAGGGGGCTCAGGTTCGATCTCTGGTCGAGGAACTAGATCCCACATGCACGCCACAACTAAGAGTTCGCATGCAGCAACTAAGAAGTCCACATGCCACAACTAAAAACATGCGGCAATGAAGATCCTGCATGCTACAACTAAGACCCGGTGAGGGAGGGAGGGAGGAAAGGAGGAAGGAAGGAAGGAAGAGAGGGAGGGAGGGAGGGAAGGAAGGAAGGGAGGGAGGGAGGAAGGAAGCCCCACAGCAAACAACATACTCAAAGGTGAAAGACTGAAAATTTTTCCTCTAAGGTCAGGAACAAGTAATGATGCTTGCTTTCACCACTGCTTTTCAACATAGTACTGGAAGTTCTAGCCAGAGCAATTAGGCAAGAAAAAGAAATAAAAGGTATCCAAATTGGAAAGGAAGAAGCAAAATTATCTCTGTTCTTAGATGATATAATCTTATATATAGAAAACCCTGGGCTTCCCTGGTGGCACAGTGGTTAAAAATCTGCCTACCAATGTAAGGGACACAGGTTCGAGCCCTGGCCCAGGAAGATCCCACATACTGTGGAGCAACTAAGCCCGTGCGCCACAACTACTGAGCCTGAGCTCTAGAGCCCACAAGCCACAACTACTGAGCCCACGTGCCACAACTACTGAAGTCTGTGCACCAGAGCCCATGCTCCACAACAAGAGAAAGCCACAACAATGAGAAGCCCGTGCACCACAACAAAGAGTAGCCCCCGTCCACCACAACTAGAGAAAGCCCATGCACAGCAACGAAGACCCAACACAGCTAAAAATTAATTAATTAATTAAAAAAAAAGAAAACACTAATGATTCTACCAAAACAAAAACAAAAACTGCTAGAGATAATAAATGAATTCAACAAAGTAGCAGGACACAAAGTCAACACATGAAAATCAGTTGCATTTCTATACACAAACAGTGAACAACCTGAAAAGGAAATTATGAAAACAATTCCATTTACAATAGCATCAAGAAGAATAAAATACCTAGGAATTAACTCAATCAAAGAGGTGAAAGTTTTACACAATGAAAACTATACAACATTGCTGAAAAAAATTAAAGAAGACATGAATAAATGGAAAAACATCCCCATGTTCATGGATTGGAAGATTTATTATTGTTAACATGTCAATACTACCTAAAGCAATCTACAGATTCAATGCAGTCTGCATAAAAATCTCAAAGACATTTTTTGCAGAATAGAAAAATCCATCCTAAAAGTCATATGGAATCTCAAGGGACCCTGAATAGCCAAGACAACCTTCAAAAACAAAGAACAAAACTGAAGACCCACACTTTCAGATTTCAAAGCTTACTACAAAGCTACCGCAATCAAAACACTGTGGAACTAGCACAAAGACAGACACAGAGACCAATGGGACAGAATAGAGAGCCTAGAAATAAACCCTTGCACACATGGTCAAAGGTTTTTGTTTTGTTTTCTTTTCTTTTTGACTGTACCACACAGGGATCTTAGTTCCCTGATCAGGGACTGAACCTGGGCCCTGGCAGTGAAAGTGCTGAGTCCTAACCACTGGACCGCCAGGGATGATTTTTAACAACTATGTTAAGACTATTCAATGAGGAAAGGAGAGTCTTTTCAACAAATGATGCTGAGAAAACTGGACAACTACATGCAAAAGAATAAAGCTGGACCCTTACCTAACACCATATATAAAAATTAACTCAAATGGAGAAAAGACCTAAATGTATGATTTAAACTACAAAACTCTTAGGTAATCTTTTTTTTGTGGGGGGGGGGGCACCACCGTGAGGCTCGTGGGATCTTAGTTCCTTGACCAGGGATTGAACCCGGGCCCTCTGCAATGAAAGCGCTGAGTAATCTTAATCAAAATCCCAGCAGGTTTTTTTTTTTTTTTAATTTTGGGGGTGTGCTGGGTAGAGATTGACAAGCTGACTCTAAAATTCATACAGAAATGCAAAGGGCCTAGAATAACCAATACAATCCTTAAAAAAGAGCCACACTATCAAATATCAAGATTTACTATAAAGAAGTTATAATTAATGCAATGTAGTAATGGTACTAAGATAGAACAAATAGTCCAAAGGCACAGAATGAAGAGTTAGGAAAGAGAGCCACAGATATATGGCTGGTCACCTGATTTATGACAAAGGCACCAATGTCGTAGAGTAGAAAAATAATGGGCTTTTCAATAATGGTACTGGATCAACTTCTATCCGTAAGAAAAAAAAAGTATCTTAATCTTTACCTTTAATTCATATACAAAAATTAATTTGAGATAGATCACAGACCTATATGTAAAAGGTAAAGCAATAAAGCTTCCAGAATAAAACACAGGAAATTATCTTCATAATCCTGGAGTAAGCAAAGATTCTTGAAAAGGTATGAAAGCACTTTCCATGGAAAAGAAGACTGATAATTTGGACTTCATTAAAATTAAAAACTTCCATTTATCAAAAGAAACAATTAAGAAAGTGAAAAAGCAAGCAACAGACTAGGAAAAGAAATGTCATTTGCCATACATATATCTGACAAAGGACTTATATCCAAATATTAAAAACTCCTACAAAACATTAAGAAAAAGAGACAATTTAAAAATTGGTCAAGAGATGTGAACAGACACTTCACAAAAAAGGACAGCCAAATGTCTGATAAACATATGAAAAGATGTTCAACATCACTGGTTATCAAGAAACAACAATTTAAAACCAGTGTGATACCTCCACATCCCTGTCAGAATGGTTAAAATTAAAAGACAAGAACCAAGTGCTGGTATTATTGGTGAGGATGTAGAGTAACTGGAACTTTCACATATGGCTGGTCAGGAATAAAAACTGGTACAGCTCCTTTGAAAAACCAGCAATTCCACTCTGAGACGTATAAACATATACCAAAAAAATGTGAATGCTTCGTCCATCAAAAGATATGTGTGAAAAAAGCATACAGCAGCTTTACTCATAATATTTCAAACCAAGTGGACACAAACCAAGTGTTAATGAACAGAATGACAGATAAAGAAATTGTAGCAAATAAATACGATGGAATATTATAGAGCAATTTTTTTTAAACTACAAAAAAACCCAAACTGGATGAATTTCATGCTCATGTGTTGAATAAATGAAGCTAGACAGAAAGCTGAACATTTTGCATGAGTCCATTTATTAGCAATTCATGAATTAAAAAACTAATCAATGATAATAAATGGTCAGAAGCACAATTACCTTTGGTTAGAAGATATAAACTGGGAAGGGCACAAGGGAGTCTTCTGGGGTGCTTAAAAATTCTATATCTTAACCTGTTTGTAGTTTTACCTGTGTGTGAGTGTGTGTGTGCATGTGTCTGTGTGTGTATGAAAAATTCATTGAGCTATACATGTTAAGATTTGTGTACTTTAATGATGCTTTCCCATACAGCAATGAAACATTTTTTAAAAGTCTGCACATACAGAACAAAATCAAGGCATTTTTCCCAGGCTTGAGAACCAAGCACACCACTCTTATGTGTAATGGTCAGACTGGTCTGGAATGGCAATTGGTGCCATCCTCTTTCTCTTTCTGAGTATTAAAAAATTCACAGAACATCCAGTCCCTACCATCAGGAAACTTGCACAAGCCTCTTAGATAGCCTCATCCACCAGAGGGCAGACAGCAGAAGCAAGAACTACAATCCTGCAGCCTGTGGAACAAAAACCACATTCACAGAAAGATAGACAAGATGAAAAGGCAGAGGGCTATGTCCCAGATGAAGGAACAAGACAAAACCCAAGAAAAACAACTAAATGAGGTGGAGATAGGCAACCTTCCAGAAAAAGAAATCAGAATAATGATAGTGAAGATGATCCAGGACCTCGAAAAAAGAATGGAGGCAAAGATCGAGAAGATGCAAGAAATGTTTAACAAAGACCTAGAAGAATTAAAGAACAAAAAAACAGAGATGAACAATACAATAACTGAAATGAAAACTACACTAGAAGGAATCAATAGCAGAATAACTGAGGCAGAAGAACGGATAAGTGACCTGGAAGACAGAATGGTGGAATTCACTGCCAAGGAACACAATAAAGAAAAAAGAATGAAAAGAAATGAAGACAGCCTAAGAGACCTCTGGGACAACATTAAACGCAACAACATTCGCATTATAGGGGTCCCAAAAGGAGAAGAGAAAGAGAAGGGACCAGAGAAAATATCTGAAGAGATTATAGTCAAAAACTTCCCTAACATGGGAAAGAAAATAGCCACCCAAGTCCAGGAAGCACAGAGTCCCATACAGGATAAACCCAATGAGAAACACGCCAAGACACATAGTAATCAAATTGGCAAAAATTAAAGAAAAATTATTAAAAACAGCGAGGGAAAAATGACAAATAACATATAAGGGAACTCCCATAAGGTTAACAGCTGATTTCTCAGCAGAAACTCTACAAACCAGAAGCGACTGGCATGATATACTTAAAGTGATGAAAGGGAAAAACCTACAACCAAGATTACTCTACCCAGCAAGGATCTCATTCAGATTCGATGGAGAAATCAAAAGCTTTACAGACAAGCAAAAGATAACAGAATTCAGCACCACCAAACCAGCTCTACAACTAATGCTAAAGGAACTTCTCTAGGTGGGAAACACAAGAGAAGAAAAGGACCTACAAAAACAAACCCAAAATAATTAAGAAAATGGTCATAGGAACATACATATCGATAATTACCTTAAACGTGAATGGATTAAATGCTCCAACCAAAAGACACAGGCTTGCTGAATGGATACAAAAACAAGACCCATCTATATGCTGTCTACAAGAGACCCACTTCAGACCTAGGGACACATTCAGACTGAAAGTGAGGGGATGGAAAAAGATATTCCATGCAAATGGAAATCAAAAGAAAGCCGGAGTAGCAATACTCATATCAGATAAAACAGACTTTGAAATAAAGAGTGTTACAAGAGACAAGGAAGGACACTACATAATGATCAAGGGATCAATCCAAGAAGAAGATATAACAATTATAAATATATATGCACCCAACATAGGAGCACCTCAATACGTAAGGCAACTGCTAACAGCTATGAAAGAGGAAATTGACAGTAACACAATAATACTGGCAGACTTTAACAACTCACTTACACCAATGGACAGATCATGCAAAATGAAAATAAATAAAGAGAAGCTTTATATGACACAATAGACCAGATAGATTTCATTGATATTTATAGGACATTCCACCCAAAACAGCAGATTACACTTTCTTCTCAAGTGCGCACAGAACATTCTCCAGGATAGATCACATCTTGGGTCACAAATCAAGCGTCAGTAAATTTAAGAAACTTGAAATCATATCAAGCATCTTTTCTGACCACGACGCTATGAGATTAGAAATGAATTACAGGGAAAAAAACATAAAAAACACAAACACATGGAGGCTAAACAATACGTTACTAAATAACCAAGAGATCACTGAAAAAATCAAAGAGGAAATCAAAAAATACCTAGACACAAATGACAATGAAAACACGACGATCCAAAACCTATGGGATGCAGCAAAAGCAGTTCTAAGAGGGAAGTTTATAGCTATACAAGCCTACCTCAAGAAACAAGAAAAATCTCAAATAAACAATCTAAACTTACACCTAAAGGAACTAGAGAAAGAAGAACAAACAAAACCCAAAGTTAGCAGAAGGAAAGAAATCATAAAGATCAGAACAGAAATAAATGAAATAGAAACAAAGAAAACAAGAGCAAAGATCAATAAAACTACAAGCTGGTTCTTTGGGTAGATAAACAAAATCGATAAACTGTTAGCCAGACTCATCAAGAAAAAGAGGGAGAGGACTCAAATCAATAAAATTAGAAATGAAAAAGGAGAAGTTTCAATGGACACCGCAGAAATACAAACCATCCTAAGAGACTACTACAAGCAACTCTATGCCAATAAAATGGACAACCTGGAAGAAATGCACAAATTCTTAGGAAGGTATAACCTTCTAAGACTGAACCAGGAAGAAATAGAAAATATGAACAAACCAATCACAAGTAGTGAAATTGAAACTGTGATGAAAAATCTTCCAACAAACAGAAGTCCAGGACCAGATGGCCTCACAGGTGAATTCTATCAAACATTTAGAGAAGAGCTAACACCCATCCTTCTCAAACTCTTCCAAAGAATTGCAGAGGAAGGAACACTCCCAAACTCATTCTATGAGGCCACCATCACCCTCATACCAAAACCAGACAAAGATACTACAAAAAAAGAAAATTGCAGACCAATATCACTGATGAATATAGATGCAAAAATCCTCAACAAAATACTAGCAAACAGAATCCAACAACACATTAAAAGGATTATACACCATGATCAAGTGGGATTTATCCCAGGGATGCAAGGATTCTTCAATATACGTAAATCTATCAATGCGATATACCATATTAACAAACTGAAGAATAAAAACCATATGATCATCTCAATAGATGCAGAAAAAGCTTTTGACAAAATTCAACACCCATTTATGATAAAAACTCTCCAGGAAGTGGACACAGAGGGAACTTACCTCAACATAATAAAGGCCATATATGACAAACCCACAGCAAACATCATTCTCAATGGTGACAAACTGAAAGCACTTCCTCTAAGATCAGGAACAAGACAAGGATGTCCACTCTCACCACTATTATTCAGCATAGTTTTGGAAGTCCTAGCCACAGCAATCAGAGAAGAAAAAGAAATAAAAGGAATACAGATTGGAAAAGAAGAAGTAAAATTGTCACTGTTTGCAGATGTCATGATACTATACATAGAGAATCCTAAAGATGCCACCAGAAAACTACTAGAGCTAATCAATAAATTTGGTAAAGTTGCAGGATACAAAATTAATGCACAGAAATCTCTTGCATTCCTATACACTAATGATGAAAAATTTGAAAGAGAAATTAAGGAAACACTCCATTTACCATTGTAACAAAAAGAATAAAATACCTAGGAATAAACCTACCTAGGGAGACAAAAGACCTGTATGTAGAAAACTATAAGACATTGATGAAAGAAATTAAAGATGATACCAACAGATGGAGAGATTACCATGTTCTTGGATTGGAAGAATCAATATTGTGAAAATGACTATACTACCCAAAGCAATCTACAGATACAATGCAATCCCTATCAAATTACCAATGGCATTTTTTATGGAACTAGAACAAAAAATCTTAAAATTTGTATGGAGACACAAAAGACCCCGAATAGCCAAAGCAGTCTTGAGGGAAAAAAACAGAGCGGGAGGAATAAGACTCCCTGACTTCAGACTATACTACAAAGCTACAGTAATCAAGACAATAGGGTACTGGCACAAAAACAGAAACATAGATCAATGGAAAAAGATAGAAAGCCTAGAGATAAACCCACGCACTTATGGTCAACTCATCTATGACAAAGGAGGCAAGGATATACAATGGAAAAAAGACAGTCTCTTCAATAAGTGGTGCTGGGAAAACTGGACAGCTACATGTAAAAGAATGAAATTAGAACACTCCCTAACACCATACACAAAAATAAACTCAAAATGGATTCGAGACCTAAACGTAAGCCCGGACACTATAAAACTCTTAGAGGAAAACATAGGAAGAACACTCTTTGATATAAATCACAGCAAGATCTTTTTTGATCCACCTCCTAGAGTAATGGAAATAAAAACAAAAATAAGCAAATGGAACCTAATGAAACTTCAAAGCTTTTGCACGGCAAAGGAAACTATAAACAAGACGAAAAGACAACCCTCAGAATGGGAGAAAATATTTGCAAACGAATCAATGGACAAAGGATTAATTTCCAAAATATATAAACAGCTCGTGAAGCTCAATATTTAAAAAACAAACAACCCAATCAAAAAACAGGCAGAAGACCTAAATAGACATTTCTCCAAAGAAGACATACAGATGGCCAAGAAGCACATGAAAAGCTGCTCAATATCACTGATTATTAGAGAAATGCAAATCAAAACTACAATGAGCTATCTCCTCACACCAGTTAGAATGGGCATCATCAGAAAATCTACAAACAACAAATGCTGGAGAGGGTGTGGAGAAAAGGGAACCCTTTTGCACTGTTGGTGGGAATGTCAATTGATACAGCCACTATGGAGAACAGTATGGAGGTTCCTTAAAAAACTAAAAATAGAATTACCATATGACCCAGGAATCCCACTACTGGCCATATACCCAGAGAAAACCATAATTCAAAAAGATGCATGCACCCCAACGTTCATTGCAGCACTATTTACAATAGCCAGGACATGGAAGCAACCTAAATGCCCATCAACAGAGAAATGGATAAAGCAGATGTGTTACATATATACAATGGAATATTACTCAGCCATAAAAAGGAACGAAATTGGGTCATTTGTAGAGACGTGGATGGATCTAGGGACTGTCATACAGAGTGAAGTAAGTCAGAATGAGAAAAACAAATATTGTATATTAATGCATATATGTGGAACCTAGAAAAATGGTACAGATGAACCAGTTTGTGGGGCCGAAATTGAGACACAGATGTAGAGAACAAACGTATGGACACCAAGGGGGGAAGTGGCGGGGTGGTGGTGGTGGTGGTGTGATGAATTGGGCGATTGGGATTGACATGTATACACTGATGTGTATAAAATTGATGACTAACAAGGACCTGCTGTATAAAAAAATAAAATAAAAATTAAAAATTATAAAAAAAAATTCTCAGAATAATGTAGAAACCTTACAAATATTCTTCTTAGTTCCTGGAGAGGGGCCACCTCTGCTGGTGGAAAAAATGTGGTCTCAGAAGTCGGCATGCACAAATAGAGTGTTCCATACAAAGCATACAGTTCTGCAAGTGTGGTAGAGTATGTACAATCAGGAATGTTTCGTTTTCAATTTGGCATGACCTGCTCTCATCATATAATGCTTATTTTCCTCTTGATATTAGAAAAAGAATAAGAACTTCTGGATAAAGACAATGAAATGAAGTAGTATCACAATCTTCTTCCCCTAATACCTAACAAAATAAACAAAATGTATATGTGTGGGGGGTAGGAAACAGCCAAAAATCTACCTGTAATAACCAAACAAAGAACACCTTTGAGCTATAAACTTCACAAGGGCAAGGGGGTGGTGAGGACTGTGAAACAGAAGACTCTGATGCAGTGTGGCAGAGCTGCCAACCAATCCATACCTGCACTCACCAGGAAGGGTAATAGGAAAAGTGAGCAAATAAAATTAAAGAGTAAATTAATGGAATAAAAGTAATAAAGTGGGAAAATAAAAGAGCAGAGAATGCTAACTAATTTGTAGCAAAGTAGATCAAAGTTCTAAGTAGGCAACTCTGAGGCAAGTCAAGGAAAAACTCTCAAAGAAAAGATCCTACATTCTGCTCCAGGGCCTTTGGCAGAGGCAAAAAAGGTCAGGAGTGCTTACATCTTCCAGAACTCTGCGTTGTACAAGAGGAACAAGCAAAGCTCATGAAAATATGATACATACTAAAATACTGGGAGTGGGCCACATACATGATATTGTTCACTTTCTTGAGCCAAACCCAACACGGCCTATCCTAAACTAATTCTCTACCTCTTTACCCCAATTGCCTCAGGTTATAGACCAAAGCTCTCAAACAAAATGGGAGGAAAACACAAGGCAATTAGGCAACCATAATATACATGGTTTGTTTTTGTTTTTATTTAAGGAAAAAAGTAAGAAATTACGCAAAAGACAGTTGAAAATACAATAAAAATGAAAACAAAACCTCCCCTCAACATACACACACAGGAAACAGAACGCAGAAATTGACTGCTGGTGAATGCTCCACACTAAAAGATTCAAGAATATAAGTTCAATAAATCATGAGACCAAATATAATGATAAAATATCAAATGAGTGGAAAGTGGAGCCAAGGAACCAATTTAAAATTCAAAACACAAAACACAATTGCAGGGGGCTTCCCTGGTGGAGCAGTGGTTAAGAATCCGCCTGCCAATGCAGGGGACACGGGTTCGAGCCCTGGTCTGGGAAGATCCCACATGCCATGGAGCAACTAAGCCTGTGGGCCACAACTACTGAGCCTGTGCTCTAGAGCCCGCAAGCCACAACTACAGAAGCCCACATGCATAGAGCCCATGCTCCACAAGAAGAGAAGCCAATAAGAAGCCTGCGCACCGCAACGAAGAGCAGCCCCCACTTGCCGCAACTAGAGAAAGCCCTCGGGCAGCAATGAAGACCCAATGCAGCCAAAAATAAATAAATAAATAGATTTACTAAAAAAAATTAAAAAAATAAAGACATTAAAGTATCCCGAGAAAAGAACACAGATATGGAGGACAGACAAAGAAGTCAACATCTGAATAGTAACTGGAGCCTCTGAAGTAAAGACAAAACATATGGAACAGGAAATATATAGATACATAAAGTAGAAAATTTTTCTTGCAGGAAGGAAGAATCTCAATTTGAAAGGGAGCATCATAGGTAGTGGGGAAGACTGAAAAAGAAACATCAACCTCCAGACATACTCTGGTTAAGTAAATAATTTCAAATATAATGAATGATATAATTTCTAAAGAAACAAGTTAGAAAAAAAAAATAGGGCTTCCCTGGTGGCGCAGTGGTTGAGAATCTGCCTGCCAATGCGGGGAACACGGGTTCGGGCCCTGGTCTGGGAGGATCCCGCATGCCGTGGAGTGACTAAGCCCGTGAGCCACAACTACTGAGCCTGCGTGTCTGGAGCCTGTGCTCCGCAACAGGAGAGGCCGCGACAGTGAGAGGCCCGCACACCACGATGAGGAGTGGCCCCCGCTTGCCACAACTGGAGAAAGCCCTCACACAGAAACGAAGACCCGACACAGCCAAAAATAAATAAGTAAATAAATTTATAGATCCTCAAATTAAAAAATAATAATAAGTCACTCACAAGGAGAATATAAAACATTGATAATATTCAAAGCGTTAGTCTCCCCTTAAGCAGGGAGCCCTGGCAGTGGAAGCACCGAGTCCTAACCACCAGGCTGCCAGGGAATTCCCCCGCCCCAGCCCCACTTTTTTTTGGCAGGGAATCAGTTTTTAATTAAAGGAATACTATGGAAACAAATCACTTGTACTCCCAAAAGATTTTGTTCATTTAACACTTGTAAATAACTTCTTTCAAAAGGCAAAGATACAAGAAATGGGGAATTCCCTGGAAGTCCAGTGGTTAGGACTCTGTGCTTTCACTGCCAGAGCCTGGGTTCAATCCCTGGTCCGGGAACTAAGACCTCACAAGCTGCTTGGTGCAGCCATTTATAAACAAAGGTTGGGGGGGGCTTCTCTGGTGGTCCAGGGGTAAAGAATCCACCTTACAATGCAGGAGACTCTGGTTCGATCCCTGGTCAGGGAACTAAGATTCCACATGTCATGGGGCAACTAAGCCCGCATGCCACAACTACTGAGCTCCCACGCCTCAACTAGAGCCCGCATGTGGCAAACTACAGGGCCCACGAGCTCTGGAACCCGCGCGCCACAACTACAGAGCCGAAGCGCCCTGCAGCCTGAGCGTCACAACTAGAGAAGAGAAAACCTGCATGCCACAGCTAGAGAAGCCATGAAGAGCCCGCATGCTGCAACAAATGATCCTGCATGCCTTAACAAAGATCCCGCGTGCTACAACTAAGACACAACGCAGCCAAAAGTAAACAAATAAAATAAAATAAATAAATAATAAACATTTAAAAATAAATTTTAAAAATTTTTGAAAAAGAAAAGAAAAAAAGATACAAGAAATGAAGCAAAGAAACCTCCTAAATTAAGCTGTCATTAAGAGCAAACTGTAACTCTGATAACAAAGGGTAAAATTCCTATGTTGAGTTTTCCTGACCGTTTTTTTCTTTCAGTTTTATTGAGCTATAATTGACATACAGCACTGTAAATTTAAGGTATACAGCATAATTACTTGATTTACATATATTGCAAACTGATTACCATGATAAATTTAATTAACATCCACGACTTCATACAGTTATATGGGGGAGAGGGTTTTCTTGTGATGAGAACTACTCTCTTAGCAACTTTCAAATATACCATACAACAGTGTTAGCTACATTCACCATGCTGTACATTACATCCCCACTACTTATTTATCTTTGTTTTGTTTTGTTTTGTTTTGTTTTTTGCGGTACGCGGGCCTCTCACTGTTGTGGCCTCTCCCGTTGCGGAGCACAGGCTCCAGACGCCCAGGCTCAGTGGCCATGGCTCACGGGCCCAGCCGCTCTGCGGCATGTGGGATCTTCCCAAACCGGGGCACGAACCCGTGTCCCCTGCATTGGCAGGCGGACTCTCAACCACTGCGCCACCAGGGAAGCCCAACTTATTTATCTTATAACTGGAAGTTTGTACCTTTTGACTACCCTCATCCAGTCCCCCCCACCAACCTCCTGCCTCTGGTAACCACAAATCTGATCTCTTTTTCTAGAACTGACATTTCTTGCTACAAGTCATTTTAAAACCCACCTAAAATGTAAAGGTTTGTTTGTCAAGAACTGTAAAACATGTTTAGATAATGATAATAAATCACAAAGCATGGCTGGTGTAGGAAATGATAGCCTATAAACTGTATTAATTCAAATTTACTTCAGATATAATTAATTTCTCCACTACAATACACAATGCCATAAGACAAGTACTGAGAGAAAAAATGAGTATCAAGATTATTATACATAGCCATTCTGATGTTTGAGTATATAAAGGCAACAAATAAACATTCTCAATCGTGAAAGAATGCAAGGAATATAGAATCCAAAGCCCTCCTTAAACAAACAAAAACACTTGAAAAAGAAAAAAATAAAAAAGAATTAGTAGTAATCATTGAATCCAACTATCAATATATATAGGACTAAGCTAAATAACAGGAGTGGTGGGACATGAGGCAGGGAGATGTCTATAGACCTAAAAGGAAGAATAATATAAGCAACAAAATTCAGGAGGTAGAGGGTAGTGCAGTGGAAAGAAGTTTAAGAGAGACAATTACCTCATTTTCAGAGAAGGGAGCAATTTATACCATCTAAATCTAAAACAAAAATTCAATCTTTCAATAATTTATTTAATCTCTTTGACCTTAGAAAGATCTTTTAGGACCTCTTAGAGTGAAGAACAATATCTAAGATTCAGTAGTTCATATAGTTTTTTTGTTTTTTGGGTTTTTTTGGTTTTTTTTTTTTTTGCGGTACGCGGGCCTCTCACTGTTGTGGCCTCTCCCGTTGCGGAGCACAGGCTCCGGACACGCAGGCTCAGCAGACATGGCTCACGGGCCCAGTCGCTCCGCGGCATGTGGGATCTTCCCAGACCGGGGCGCGAACCCGTGTCCCCTGCATCGGCAGGCAGACTCTCAACCACTGCGCCACCAGGGAAGCCCCCATATAGTTTTATTTCTGTTTCATTTTTTAAATGTTTCATTCAAGTAAAATTAAAGTTAATATTCAATTCTTATGAGTCAAAACTTACATATTATATTTTATATACTTGAATATTATAAAATTATAATAATTTCACTTTAGTTTTATTTTCTTCTAATAAATTCAAATAAAAATTAATTTAATTACAAAGATGTTCAACATAATCCTATTCTTTAAAAAAATCCATGCATTTTTCTAGTCATCCATCTAGTCTTCCACTAAACATACACATAGAGAATTATCTGGAATGTTAATCAAATGTTAACAACTGCTTATTTCTGAGGGGTTTAGATTTTAGGTATTTTATTGCTTTATTCTTTCTACTTTTCTGTATTATTTGGACTTTAAACAAGCATGTATTGTACTTATAAACATAACACAATTTTTTTCTTTTTTAAATCAGAAAAACAACTATTTGACCATTATAATCTTTCCCCAGAGTTTCACCAGCTGGAGAGTCAGTCCAGGAAGAATATCTTTTAGCCTAGCAAAAAAAAAAAAAACCTCAATGCGGAAGTGCTGCTATATCAACAAGGACACAAAATCTCAATGTAAGCTTTCTAGGTTTGAAAATTTTCTCTCTTCGGGCTCAGCAGTACCTGACTGAATAAACTGTATCATTAACAGATGTATGGTATCTGCAGAAACACCCCCAAAATCTCATACCTTCACAACAGGATGTCCCCCAGTAGATGCTTTCACTGCTCCTCGGCTACCTTCAGTTTCATAATGGGCTCGATGATGAGTTTTAGGTTGCACTTCTATTTTCAGTTCATATTGTCCAAAATGAGTTGGTAAAGGCCAGTCTAGTGGAGGTAATGAAGACGTGCTATAAACAAAACACACAAAGATGCATTTCACCACACTAGTATTGTCAAGCAATGATTCAAATTACTTGCACCAACATTTCTTCCCATGATCATTGAAGCAAAGTATTCAAAAAATAAAATAAAATAAATAAAACTTCACTTAATAAGTTATAACACTGGATATGGTGGGTGTTTAAGAAATAATTCTTTAACCTGAAGAATAAAATCAATTTTATCTACTTTTTAGTTTCATATATATATTTTTTAAAAGGATAAATTCTAACATTTCATAAAACTGTAACTTTCTCAAGTATGTGTATATAATTACAAAAACAATCAAAATAATTTAAACAGCTTAAAAGGGAGAGGTTCATTTAGATATATTAGCATTGAAAATATGGCATTAGAAAAGAAACAACTTCTATGTCCACAGGTCAAATATTAATGGACCAAAACCTAGAATGATTTGTATTAGAATGTAATATCTTCTTAATGATTGGTGAAATGGGACTTTAAAGGTCTCTTCTACCTTTGAAATGCTATCATGCCTACAGTAAATTCCTAAATCATTTCATTACTTCCTTGAATGTCCTCAGCCTAGCTTTACCAGCTACTCTGAAGCTCAAAGGTATTAATTTTTATTAGTCTGAAGCAACAACTCAACTTCATCAACTCTCAGCGAGTTTCTGCACTTGTTCAAGCAAACCCCTAAAAAGATTAAGATAATTTTCAGATGCAAAGTGATGGGCTCAAAGGAATCTTCAATACCATAATTCCATATTATATTTTTCTAAAGATCTAGATCCAGAAATAAACATTCATACCAACAAAAAAGCATTTTTTAAAAAAAGTAAACAGACCCAACTCCGTGTGGGGATTTAATACATTGTATGTTGTCTTTTCTAATCAATTATAGACTAGATTGATTCTATAAATGGCATTGTGGTAACTGATAAGCCATTTAGAAAATAAAGTCATTACAATAGTCTTTACTCCAGTCCTTAGCCGGACTCAAGATTCAAAAAAAAAAAAAAATATATATATATATATATAGTCTACATATGTTACATATGTTACATACATATATTATAAAAATTATACATAAAAATTTTGTTAGAAACTTGTGAAAGTTAGATTTTTTTATTTGTAGTTACTTTAGAGTGGGGTATGCTTTCAAATATAACATAAAATCCAAAAGCCGTGAAGGAAAAGACAAACTTGAATATATAAAATTTTAAAATTCCTCTACAACAACAAAAAAATCACAAACTTATAAAGTCAAAAGACAAAAAAAAATTATGGAAAAGAACACTTGTTACAAATATAAAAAGCAAATTTCACTTGTTCTTAAAAATATAAAAAGCCTATTCCCAAGTGGTTTTATTAGTAATTTAATTCATACTGTAATCAATCTTTTACAAGAAGCTTTTGTGGATAAGAAAATTCCTTCTAGGGATTCTTAAATGTAATTAATTTGTTATTATCTACAATTCATTATACACTTTAAAAATTATAACTTTAGCCTATCTAAAGACACTTTTAAGACTAAAAGGAAAATAAATGTGGACTTTGTCTGGAAGAAACTGAAGGAAAAAAAAAGGAGGAGGAAGAAAAACAGTCAAATAATTCTATATAGATAATGTAGTTACATGCCACCAATAACACATAAACATGAAAAACGACCATCATCTATTTTCATCAACTCACCGAAATATAGGGGTGTGACCAGGCTTTGGTTTGCTCCAGGTAAAGGGTGAAGGAACTGAAAGAAATTGGTCACCAGATGAATCTTTCTTTAAAGGATACTGAGATCCAAGGCCATCATCTATTGAAGTTTCCCGGGATGGTGAAAGATTCCCTTGGTCATCTGAACAGAGCTCTAATTTTCCTGGTAGTACGGTAGCTTGATCTTCAGAAGTCTTCCTTGTTTTCAGAGGAATATCAGTCTCTACACAGTACTGAAATGGAAAAAGTGCAGGGCCAAGGCCTGATCCACCCTGGACAGAAGCATTGAGCCAGGTATCTTCTGTTACACTTCCCCTGGGGGAGTGACCAGGAGAAGGAACAGGTGAGTGATGAGGCGAAAGGGACCCAGCATAACAAACCTCAGCACTAGAGTGCCGCCGTTTCCCACAAGGGGAGGTAGGCCTTGATGAGGGTCCTGAGGCTGGCCTGGGGCTCAGCCAATTCTCATCAGTGACACTAGATCTAGGAGAGTGGCAAGGAGACTGCCTAGGTGACAAGGAGTGTCCAAGTCCATACTGTTGATTCCAGGACTCTTCTCCATGGCAGCCTCCTGGGGAGCCACCAGGAGAAGTCAGAGGGGATCCGAGAGTAAATCGGGCAGCAGCTTCATTCAACTCCGAATCCACATCATCATAAATATGTGAAAGAGATTCACAAGAAGACGCATCTGAGAACCAGCTCCTAGAAGAGATACTGCTGGCAGGACTAGGACTAAGGGAAGACTCCCGGTAGGATGGCTCAAGAGGAAGATAGAGATGATCTCTAGAAGGCCTTTCCAAATATTCCCTTTCTGGGTCATTTATGTGTAGGTCATCTTCATGAGCATCAATTTCTTGATGACAGTTAGGAGAGATGGATGTAATTTGAATACTTGGGCACTCAAAGGGTTTGGGACCACCTAATGGGCTGTATTTAGATTCAGGAATTTCACAAGTTCCTTCATAGTTTTTGTGACCTTGGAGCTGAAACGATGGTGACAAAACAGAAGAGTGAGACGGTAATCCATGATGTGGTAAGCAAAGTGGTGAGTTTAAAGTAGATGGAGGTGGATCTACATTAAAGATGTAAATGGATGCACAATCATCTGGCTCAAGATCTATGGGGGTTGGGGGGAGCAAAAAAGAAAAAAATTAACAAAACAAGAAATTAGAAATCTTAGATGTATAATTACTAGATGAGAACGTAAATAATAATAATCTTGAGAGGAAGAAAGTGGGACATAAAATGTACATTAGCTCCACTGAAGAGTGGTGTGTGTGTGTGTTTTAATGTATCTGATTATTTCTGCAGATATACGTAATTATCACATATTTAATTTTCTCTTTTTCTGTATTTCTGTATTTTCTAAAATAAGAATCTGAAAAAAATAAATGCTTTTATAAAAGAAATAACCATATCCATAATTCTAAAACATATTCACAGAATTATGCAATGATATGATCATATAAATTCAGCCTCATCTGGGGTCTGCAGGTTAAAATGGAGTAAAGGATAAAGCAGTCTTTGAAAGGTTTTTAATTATAAGTATACACACTAGTTTATTAATGCAAAGTATTACAGACTGAAATTCAGGAGACCTAGACACTAGCCTACCTCTGCCATTAGTTGTGAGCTTAGTCACATATTTTAACCTCTCCAAGGCCTCAGTTTCCTTGCAATGAAATTCAGGAAATGTTTATGATGAACAGAAAGAGTTCTTCCCTTCACAGTCACACCATCAAGAATTCATATCTTTGGTCATGGCAAACCAGGTTACAAAAGACACATGACCCCACTGGATCCTTTACCTCAAATAGAAAATAACTCAACAGGGCTTTTAACTATTGATTAATTGTTAAAGTAATCCTCATAAAGGCAGAACTTTTAAAATGTACCCCTTGCTAGAGTATTTAACACTAAACAAGTCCTGCCAAATTACCTACTGAGAGCACCTGCAGCAATAAGGGTGTTTTTTTGCAACTTCACTTTTTGGAAGGAACGATTATTTTCCATTTTCACAGAGGCAGAAGTAGTACTAACCCCTCATACAAGGTACTGGTTGAACACCTTCACTTTTTCCAAAGAGATCATCACTGGGAAACCAAAGACAAAACTGTTCATAGATACAACAAAGAGAAGCACAAGTCTGTAGCCTCTTCTCAAAAGTACTCAAGTAGATCATATTTAATTACATAAGTACCAGTGGAAAATAACAAACACATGTCTTTAGACTCTTGGTGTTGTCATTAGCCAGCATCCTATAATTTAACTGCCTCCATAAGTCCTAGATTTTGGAGCTTTTAAGATGTTCTGTGGTTAGTGAATATACTCAGTAAAGAGTTCTTACATATATTAAAACAACAAAACAAAACTCCCTAGGTTTAAACCCTGGCTCTGCCTTTCCACCACTGTGTGAACATGGACAAGTTACTTAACCTGCTTGAACCTCAGTTTTCTGAGGCACTTTTTTCTATGAAACTGGAAGGCTGTGAGTAGAGTATTACCTGAAATGCACAGGACCATTTTAAGGCAAGCAACCTAATACAATGACTAATATTTAGCAAGAACCCAATACATACCTTATTTTTTTTAATTCTGAAATATTTCCTAATAAATTGAAACACCTTTCTAAGTATACCACTCACTCCACTCTCTCACCCCACTTACTGAATCAAGAGAAGAAGGAAATCAGAACGCCAAAGAAGAAAACCCATCTGTGACTTAGATAAAAAGCTGAAGGGGGCTTCCCTGGTGGCGCAGTGGAATCCGCCTGCCAGTGCAGGGGACATGGGTTCAAGCCCTGGTCCGGGAAGATCCCACATGCCACGGAGCAACTAAGCCTGTGTGCCACAGCTACTGAGCCTGCGCTCTAGAGAGCCCACGAGCCACAACTACTGAGCCCGTATGCTGCAACTACTGAAGCCCGCCTGCCTGGAGCCCGTGCTCCACAAGAGAAACCACCGCAATGAGAAGCCCGCGTACTGCAACAAAGAGTAGCTCCCGCTCACTGCAACTAGAGAAAGCCCACACGCAGCAACGAAGACCCCAAGACAGCCAAAAATAAAAACAAATGAATAAATTTATTGAAAAAAATAAAAAAGCTGAAGGGAAAAGCTATTAAAAATAAACAACAAGGACTTCCCTGTGGCACAGTGGTTAAGAATCTGCCTGCCAATGCAGGGGACACAGGTTCGAGCCCTGGTCCGGGAAAATCCCACATGCCGCGGAGCAACCAAGCCCGTGAGCCACAACTATCAAGCCTGCGTGCTGCAACTACTGAAGCCCGCACGCCTAGAGCCAGTGCTCCGCAACAAGGGAAGCCATCGCAATGAGAAGCCCATGCACCACAATGAAGAGTAGAAAGCCCGTGGGCAACAAGGAAGACCCAACACAGCCAAAAATACATAAATAAGTAAATTTATTTTAAAAAATAAATAAATAAACAACAAAATGAAGAGGTTTGGGGGAAAATGGGAAGTGACTGCTAATGGGTATTGGGTTTCTTTCTGGGGTGATGAAAATGTTGTAACAGTGACTGTGGTAATGGTTGCACTATTCTGTGAATAAACTAAAAACCACTAAATTGTAAACTCTAAATGGGTGAATTGTACGGTATGTAAATTATATCTCAATAAAGCTGTAATAAATATATAATGAACATAATACGTATATTTTTCACAATTAAAAGTATTTTTTAAAAGATAAAAAATTTGTTTCTTATCTGACTATAAGAAAATCATCAGAGAAATTGTAAACAAGTGCTATCACCTCACATTTAACATTTTCATGTATGTCCTGGTCTACATGGGTATATATTTTATACAGTTGTGACCATAACAGTTTTGGGTTTTTTAAAAAACCTTTTATTAAAGGATAAGGTACATACACAAAAGTACACATATCGTAAGTATATAGTTTGGGTAAACTGTCACAAACATACACACCCTGTAATAGCTCCCTTTAAAAAAAGAACACGGGAGGAGGGATAAATTAGGAGTTTGGGATTAGCAGATACAAACTACTATATAAAAAGTAGATAAACAACAAGGTCCTACTGTATGGCACAGGAAGTTATATTCAATATCCTGTAATAAACTATAATAGAAAAGAATCTGAAAAAGAATATATATATATATATATATATACACATATATATATACACACACACATACATAAATACCTGAATCCCTTTGCTGTACACCAGAAACTAATACAACACTGTAAATCAACTATACTTCAAAAAAAAAAACCTCAGAAGTCCCCCTTTGGCTCCCTTCCAAGTTATTACCTCTCCCACAAAAGTAACCACTATACTGACTTCTAACATCCTAGATTTGTTTTGCCTATTTAACATACAACTTGGTCTTTCAATTTTTTCGTATTATATTGGGCATTATAAAGTTTCTAAACAATTTTCAAGGCCATATAAAATGTCAAAAGTCAATGATCACAGTTATTTCCTACTTTTTACTCTTATAAATAATGTAGCATTGAACATCTCTATACCTATAGCTTTTTATCTTCTTTTGAAGTAGTCTTCAAGGACAAATTAAGGGCAGAGTTAC
This sequence comes from Hyperoodon ampullatus, assembly GCF_949752795.1. Lineage (NCBI taxonomy): Eukaryota > Metazoa > Chordata > Mammalia > Artiodactyla > Ziphiidae > Hyperoodon > Hyperoodon ampullatus. Next base: position 18,960,802 of record NC_136931.1, read on the forward strand.
TAGATGACAGGGCACACACATTTTTAGCACTCCTACTACATAGAGACATTTGTTTCAGAAGACTTGTTTTAATTTGCAACATTGGAGGGACATAAGACAGTTTCTTCAACCAAGGTGTTATTTTAAAATTTAGTGTAATTTAGGACTAAAATGGTTCTGTATGAAATATGTTTGTAGGCTGCAAAGAACAGAAAACTGAACTCAAAGTAGCTGAGGGGGAGGGGCAGTATTTTTCATCCAACAATAACACCAGGTCCAAAGGTAGAACATCTCCAGTGTAGGTGTTATTTCTTCAGTTCAACAAAGTCATTAACCAGTTTCTTTCTGTATTCCCATTTTGCCATTTCGCAGGTGCTAACTTTGTCCTATTCACTTTTCAACCATATATGTGTATTTTGTCCTAAAACCAGAAGCAATGTGATCATTCATTTAATAAATATTTTTTGAGTAGCTACTATATAGCAGGCATGTTGTAGACACTGAAAACATGAGTAAGCTTTACATATGAGTAAAGTCCCCATCCTCTTAGAATTTAAATTCTAGTAAAATGTCAGGTGGTGATATTTGCTATAAGGAAAAATAAAATAGAGTAAGGAGAATGGAGTAGGGAAGAGGGGAAGTTACTTTAGATAGGTCAGAAAAGGGCTCTTTCTCCAATGTTTGAGGAGATACCAAAAGGATATGAGGAATGAGCTATACAGAGATCTAGGGGAAGAATATTGTGGGTATAGGAAATAGTGAGTGCAAAAGGCCTGAGAACGGAGTATTTTTGGAGTTTATGAGAAAAAGCAAGAAGGCCAGTGGGAATAGAGTGAGGAGATAAAATGATAAGGGCTTGGTGGGGGGGGCACTGGCTACTCAAGTAAGGCCTCACAAACCAGTAGAATGACTGGTTTTTATTACGAGATGAGAAACCACTGGAGGGGTGTAAGCAAAGGAGTGTCATGATCTGATATATATAATCTGATATACATTTAAGAAACTATTGTTATAAGCCAGGTGCAAAATAATGGAGCATAAGGACCCAGGAGGTGGTGGGTTGTACAAGTAGAGGAAACATTAAGAAGTGAGTTTTTTTTAAATTACAGTAGAGCTGTCAGAACTCGCTGATGAATTAAATGGGAGAAAGAGGGGACTCAAAGATGACACCAAGGTTTTGGGCCTGAACTATTACAAGAACAGTACTTCTTTTTTTTTTTTTTTTTTTGCTGTACGCGAGCCTCTCACTGTTGTGGCCTCTCCCGTTGCGGAGCACAGGCTCCGGACGTGCAGGCTCAGCAGCCATGGCTCACGGCCCAGCCGCTGCGCGGCATGTGGGATCCTCCCAGACCGGGGCACGAACCCGTGTCCCCTGCATCAGCAGGCGGACTCTCAACCACTGCGCCACCAGGGAAGCCCCAAGAACAGTACTTCTAATTACTGAAATGAAGGAGAAAATGAGAAAGAGTTGACAGATATGAAATAAAAAACTTTACTTTGTACATATTAAATGTGAGATTCCAATAAACTTTCCAAGTAGAGATATCAAGTAGATAGTTACATTAAAAAGTCTCAGCCTGGGGACTTTCCCTAGCAGTCCAGTGGTTAAGACTCCACACTCCCAATGCAGGAGGCACGGGTTCGATCCCTGGCTGGGAGCTAAGATCCTGCATGCCGCATGGCGCGGCCTAAAAAAAAAAAAAAGTCTCAGCCTGGCCATGTAAATTTGGGAGTCTTATGAATGTATAGATAATATTTGAAGCCATAAGACCACAAGAGATGACTAGGGAGTGAGTTTAGATAGAGATAGATATAGAAGAAAGCAGGCCACAGGGAGATCAGCTCGGTGCTTTGCGATGACCTAGAGGGATGGGATAGGGAGGATGGGAGGGAGGCTCAAGAGGGGGGGATAGGGCTTCCCCGGTGGCGCAGTGGTTGAGAGTCTGCCTCCCGATGCAGGGGACGCGGGTTCGTGCCCTGGTCCGGGAAGATCCCACATGCCGCGGAGCGGCTAGGCCCGTGAACCATGGCCACTGAGCCTGCGTGTCCGGAGCCTGTGCTCCGCAACGGGAGAGGCCACAACAGTGAGAGGCCTGCGTACTGCAAAAAAAAAAAAAAAAAAAAAGAGGGAGGGGATATATGTATGCATATGGCTGATTCACTTTGGTGTACAACAGGAACTAATACAGTATTGTGAAGCAATTATACTCCAATAAAGATCTATTAAAAAAAAGAAGAAGAAAGCAGGCAACTGAGGCATAGAGGATTCCAAACTTCAGCGACAGGGAGACAAAAAAAGAATGGATAAGAAGAAGAGACAGTCAGTGAAATGGAAGAACCAAAAGTGTGGCATACCAGAATCCAAGTGAAGAAAGTGTTCATTCATTCAACAACTATTTATAATGTGATTAGTATTTTCTAGGAATTGTTCTAGATGCTAGGTATAAATAAGACATGCATGGTCCTTGCCCTCATGAAGTGTACAGTCTCAGAGGAGATCGACAAAAACAAAAATTAAAAATTGTAAGTATTACTAAGTGGTGGGAAAGAGACTAAAGAAGGAAACTATTTTAAAAAGAGTACACGGATGGCCTTTCTGAGAAGGTAGCATAGGAACCAGCAAGCAAAGAAAAGGGGGCTTCCCTGGTGGCGCAGTGGTTGAAGAGTCCGCCTGCCGATGCAGGGGACACAGGTTCGTGCCCCGGTCTGGGAGGATCCCACATGCCGTGGAGCGGCTGGGCCCGTGAGCCATGGCCGCTGAGCCTGCGCGTCCGGAGCCTGTGCTCCGCAACAGGAGAGGCCACAGCAGTGAGAGGCCCGCGTACTGCAAAAAAAAAAAAAAAAAAAAAAAAAGGAAAGAAAAGGGAGGTGGGGGTGGAGAGGCATGGGTATAAGAGCTCCAACGCAGGGGGACAGTATAAGCAAACACTGAGTCAGATAAGACCTTGGCTTCTTTGAGGAAGCGAAAGGCCAACTATGGCAACAGCTAACTGAAGGGGGAAAACTGAAAGAAGCAAAAACCTAGAAGGATCATTGTAAGGAGTTTAAATTTTATTCTAAAGGGGCTTCCCTGGTGGCGCAGTGGTTGAGAGTCCGCCTGCCGATGCTGGGAATACGGGTTTGTGCCCCGGTCTGGGAAGATCTCACATGCCGCGGAGCGGCTGGGCCCGTGAGCCATGGCCGCTGAGCCTGCGCGTCCGGAGCCTGTGCTCCGCAGTGGGGGAGGCCATGGCAGTGAGAGGCCCGCGTACCGCAGGGAAAAGAAAAGAAAAAAAAAAAATTTTATTCTAAGGGTAATATAAACCATCAAAGTTTTAAAAAGGAAATGCATGATCTCTATTATATTTGAGGATAATTTCATTCAGAAATATATAGTAAATCTGGGATTGACCAGAACAGGAGGGTTTCATTTTTTGGATCAAGAGTTTAAAATGGGGACTTCCTTGGTGATGCAGTGGTTAAGAAACCGCCTGCCAATGCAGGGGACATGGATTTGAGCGCTGGTCCGGGAAGATCCCACATGCCACGGAGCAACTAAGCCCGTGCGCCACAACTACTGAGCCTGTGCTCTAGAGCCTGTGAACCACAACTACTGAGGCCCACATGCTACAACTACTGAAGCCCGGGCACATAGAGCCCGTGCCCTGCAACAAGAGAAGCCACTGCAATGAGAAGCCCGTACACTGCAACAAAGAGTAACCCCTGCTCGCCACAACTAGAGAAAGCCCGCGCACAGCAACAAAGACCCAACACAGCCAAAAATAAATAAATAAAAAATAAAATAAAATAAATTTATATATATATAAAAAGTTTAAAATGACAGATTAAAAAACTCACCCCTGCAGGTGCACAAAAATGGGACTATACTTAATTCCACTAAACTATACACTTATAAATGGGTAAGATGGTAGATTTTATGCTATGTATAGTTTACTAAAATTAAAAAAACAAAAATATAAAAAACTGCTGGCACCTTGGTTCAAAGCAAGACAGCAGCACCCAACTATACAAACTGTCATTGAATTCTTCACCACACTTTTGAAGTTAAAAAAAAAATCCAATTTTACTTAGAAATGTACTTGATAGGAACTTCCCTGGTGGTGCAGTGGTTAAGACTCTGCCTGCCAACGCAGGGGACACGGGTTTGAGCCCTTGTCTGGGAAGATCCCACATGTTGCAGAGCAACTAAGCCAGTGCACCACAACTACTGAGCCTGAGCTCTAGAGCCTGCGAACCACAACTACTGAAGCCCGCGCGCCTAGGGCCTGTGCTCCACAACAGGAGAAGCCACCGCAATGAGAAGCCCATGCACTGCAACGAAGGATAGCCCCCACTCGTTGCAACTAGAGAAAAGCCCACACGCAGCAATGAAGACCCAACGCAGCCCAAAATTAATTAATTCATTTTTTTAAAAAAGAAATGTACTTAATGGGCTTCCCTGGTGGTGCAGTGGTTGAGAGTCCGCCTGCCGATGCAGGGGACACAGGTTCGTGCCCCGGTCAGGGAAGATCCAACATGCTGCGGAGTGGCTAGGCCCGTGAGCCATGGCCGCTGAGCCTGCACGTCCGGAGCCTGTGCTCCGCAACGGGAGAGGCCACAACAGTGAGAGGCCCATGTACCGCAAAAAAAAAAGAAAAAGAAAAAGAAATGTACTTGATAAAGTAGCAAAAATTATCAATTTATTAAACTTCAACACTTTGAGGGGGGGAAAAAGGGTGGGGGAGAAGGGAAGAAAGTCACCCTTGGAAGATATAGTTTCATTAAAATGTAATTATTGTACCAATGCCATTTTTTGTTGAATAATGCTGAAATCCACATCCTTCCCCCAAGTAAACTGTAGATGAAGAAATATTCTATATCAGAATGATGTCTTAAAGCATTGAAGAGATTTGCATGCAAAATTTGGGGGAGTGCTATTTCATCTTTTTCCTAAATGTCACCAAAGTCCAAGCTCTGGAAATGATATGAGCGGCTACTACAATCTCACTATGATAAACAGTCCTACATCTAGATATCCAACTCTAGAATTCTCAAATTCATGGTGCTTCAGTTATTTGACCATCTCGAGACGTATTTGCCCCCTTCAGCCACCAGGGGGCCCCAGGCAAGCATGCAGTAATCTGGGCAACACAGGTTGCCTACAAATGTATTTGCTTAAACTGTAAAGCAGGGGTTGGTAAAATATAGCCCACAGGCCACACCTGGCCTACCACCTGTTTCTGCACAGGCTACAACCTAAGAATGGTTTTTAAATGGTTGGAAAAAATAAAAATAGTACCGTTTAATGACACAAAATAATGTGAAATTCAAATTCTGGTGTCCACAAATGAAGTTTTATTGGAATACAGCCATGCTCATTCATTTATATACAACCTATGGTTACTTTCATGGAACAAAAGTAGAGCTGAGTAGCTGTGAGAGATAATGCTTCCCACTGTTACTTGGTGCACTAACAAACTGCAGTGACACAGTTCTATGTGCATTCTGAGCGCAAAGCATATTGATGTATTGCAACATTTTTTAAAACTTACTGGTACATACCTATCACTAAAAAACAGGAAAGAGAAAAGTGGACTTCAAACTGAATGCCATGCTTTTAAGGCACAGGAGAGTGTGAGTTATCTTATCAAATTAGATGGCAAAGAATTATGTTTATTGTGCAATAACATTATGGCTGTGCTATAAGAATACCTTATATATCAGCATTACCAGTAAGCAATCATCACAATACTCCCAACTCACAGGAAAACAAGAGGAAAAAATGAGAAAAAACAGAATACCTTATCACAGCAGGATTTCTTAAGAAGAAAAAATTAAAATGAGGCTGCAACCAAAGAAAGTTTCTGAATGGCTCGTCTGTTAGGCAAGCAAAGAAAGCCACTTAACTAATGGTGATTTACTTAAATTGTGTCTGACTGCAGGAACTGAAGAAACTTCAGAGAAAATAAACTAGTAAAGACTATCAGCAAGGATGGTTGGTTGAAAAATTGAGGACACTGGTAGCAACATCAAGAGGCAATTACAAAACAAGGCAAAAGGTTTCAAGGTTTTCCTTGGCTCCTGCTGTGTAACCAAATGTTACTGATTTTACTTAATTATTATTTACTTGAAGACTCAATGCAGAGTCTAAACTGAAAAATTAGCCTTCTATGAATAGTTTGCATGGAACAACTTCAGGCAAGAATATTTTCAAAGTTGAGAAAATAGTTCAGTACAACCTAAGTGTACTCTGTTAGGATGTGTTATAACTGGTATTGGTAGAAATATGTACGAGAATACTATGAACAACTGCATACCACCAACTTAGACAATCTACAAGAAATGGGCAAATTCTTACAAACACACAAATTACCAACAATGACTCAGAAGAAACAGAAAATCTCAAGAGACCTGTATCAAGAAATTGAATGAGCAGCCAAAAAATCTCCCAACAAAAGAAGTCCAGGACAACATGGCTTCTACCAAACAGTTAGATAAGAATTAACAGCAATCCTTCTCAAACTCTTCCAAAAAACAGAAGAGTAGAGAACACTTCCTAACATTCTACAAGCCCAGTTTTACCCAGATACCAAAACAAGACAAAAATGCCACAAGAAAACTACAGGCCAATACCTCTTATAAATACAGATGCAAAAATTCTCAACAAAATACTAACCAAATCTAACACCACATTACAAGGACCAAATGGAATTTATCCCAGGAATGTAAGGGTGGGTCAACATACAAAAATCAATTACCACATTACCAGAATGAAAGAAAAAAACACACAATCATCTGAATTAACACAGAAAAGGTATTTGACAGACTTCAATACCCTATCATGATGAGAAAAAAAAAAAAAAACCTCAGCAAACTAGGAATAGAAGGGAAGTCCTTAAAATGATCAAGGGTGTTTATAAAAAACCCACAGCTAATATCATACTTAATGATGAAAAACAGAAGGCTTTCCCCCCCAAATCAGGAACAAGACAAAGACGCCTGCTTTCACCACTGCTATTCCACATTATACTGGAAAGTCCTAGCCAGCAATTAGGCAATAAAAAGAAATAGAAAGCATCCAATTCGGAAAGGAAGAGGTAAAACTATCTCTATTTGCTGATGACATGATTCTATATATAGAAAATCTCACAGAATCCACAAAATGCAACTAGAGCTAATAAACAAATTCAGGAAAGTTGCAGGGTAGAAGATTAACACATAAAATTCAGTTGTGCTTCTATATGCTGCAATGAACAATCGAAAAAGGAAACTAAGAAAATTCTATTTACAATAGCCTCCAAAAGAATATAATACTTAGGAATAATTTTAACCAAAAATACTTGCACACTAAAAACTAAAAAATTTTGCTGAAAGAAATGAAAGAAAACCTAAATAAATGGTAAGAGACTTCCCTTGTTCATGAATTGGAAGACTTCAATATTATTAACACTGCAATACTCCACAAAGCAATATACAGAGTCAATACAATCTCTACCAAAATTTCAATAGCTTTCTCTGCATAAATGGAAAGACCAATCCTCAAATTTATACGTAACTGAAAGGGACCTAGAACAGCCAAAATAATATTGAAAATGAAAAACGAAGCAGGAGGACTCATACTTCACAATTCAAAACTTACTATGAAATGACAGTAATCAGAACAGTGTGGTACTGGCACAAGGAAAGACATATAAACTAACGGAACAAACAGAACTGAGAGTCCAGAAATAAACCCAAAACATCTATGGGCAATTGATCTTTTTAATACAATTTGTAAAGGTTACACTCCATTTACAGTTATTACAAAATACTGGCTATATTCCTCATATCGTATAATACATTCTTATAGCTTATCTTACACCCAATACTTTGTACCTCCCACTCCTCCAACCCTATACTGCCCCCCCCGCCCACTGGTAACCACTAGCCTGTTCTCTGTATCTGTGAGTTTGCTTCTTTTTTGTTATATTCACTAGTTTGTTGTATTGGGTTGCCCTAAAAATTCGTTCAGGTTGTTCCATAACATCTTACAGAAAACCCAAACAAACTTTTTGGCCAACCCGATATTTTTTAGATTCCACAAGTGACATCATATAGCTTTTGTCTTTCTCTGTCTGATGTATTTCACTTAGCATAATGCATGGCCAATTGATTTTTTTTCCTTTTTTTAAAACTGAAGCATAGTTGATTTAAATGTTGTGTTAGTTTCAGGTGTACAGCAAAATGATTCAGTTATACTTATATATATCTATTCTTTTTCAGATTTTTTTCCATTATAGGTTATTACAAGATATTGAATATAGTTCCTTGTGCTATATAGTAGGTTCTTGTTGTTTATCTATTTTTTTACATAATACTGTCTATATGTTAATCCCAAACTCCTAATTTATCCCTCCCCACCCTTTTCCCCTTTGGTAACCATACATTTGTTTTTTATGCCTGTGAGTCTATTTCTGTTTTGTAAATAAGTTGACTTGTATCATTTTTTTGGATCCCACATACAAGTGATATCATATGATACTTGTCTTTCTGTCTTACTACTTCACTTAATATGATAATCTCTAGGCCCATCCATGTTGCTGTAAATAGAATTATTTCATTCTTTTTTATAGCTGAGTACCATTCCATTGTATATGTGTGTGTGTATACATGTGTATATATATATATATACATATATACATATATATATATATATATATATATACACACACATACATGTATACACACCACATCATCTTTTTTTTTTTTTTTTTTTTGCAGTACACAGGCCTCTCACTGTTGTGGCCTCTCCCATTGCACAGCACAGGCTCAGCGGCCACGGCTCATGGGCCCAGCTGCTCCACGGCACGTGGGACCTTCCCGGACCGGGGCACGAACCCGTGTCCCCCTGCATCGGCAGGCGGACTCTCAACCACTGCGTCACCAGGGAAGCCCACACCACATCTTCTTTATCCACTCATCTGTCGATGGACATTTAGGTTGCTTCCATGTCTTGGCTACTGTAAATAGAGTTACTATGAACACTGCAGTGCATGTATCTTTTTGAATTAGAGTTTTCGTCTTTTCTGGATATATGCCCAGGAGTGAGATTGCTAGATCATATGGTAACTCTATTTTTAATTTTTTAAGGAACCTCCATACTGTTCTCCATAGTGGCTGCACCAATTTACATTCCCACCAACAGTGTAGGAGGGTTCCCTTTTTGCACACCCTCTCCAGCATTTATTATTTGTAGACTTTTTGATGATGGCCATTCTAACCAGTGTGAGGTGATACCTCACTGTAGTTTTGATTTGCATTTCTCTAATAATTAGTGTGTTGAGCATCTGGCCAACTGATTTGTGACAAGGGTTCTAAGACAACTCAATGCAGAAAGAAAAGTCCCTTCAACAAATGGTGCTGGGACAACTGAATAACCACATACAAAAGAATGAAGTTGAACCCCACCTCACATCACACACAAAAATTAACTCAAAATGGATCAATGACCTAAATATAAGAGCTAGATCCATAAAACTTTTAGAAGAAAATATAGGTGTATACTTTCATGACCTCAGATTTGGCATGTATTCTTAGATTTGACACTAAAAGTATGAGCAACAAAAGAAAAACTAGATGAAATGGACTTCATAAAAATTAAAAACTTTTGTGCTTCAAAAGATACTATTGGAGGAGGAGCCAAGATGGCGGAGTAGAAGGACATGCTCTCACTCCCTCTCATGAGAACACCAGAATCACAACTAGCTGCTGAACAATCATCGACAGGAAGACACTGGAACTCACCAAAAAAGATACCCCACATCCAAAGACAAAGGAGAAGCCACAATGAGACGGTAGGAGGGGTGCAATCACAGTAAAATCAAATCCCATAAGTGCTGGGTGGGTGACTCACAGACTGGAGAACACTTATACCACAGAGGTCCACCCACTGGAGTGAAGGTTCTGAGCCCCACGTCAGGCTTCCCAACCTGGGGGTCTGGCAATGGGAGGAGGAATTCCTAGAGAATCAGACTTTGAAGCCCAGTGGGATTTGATTGCAGGACTTCAACAGGATTGGGGGAAACAGAGACTCCACTCTTGGAGGGCACTCACAAAGTAGTGTGTGCATCAGGACTCAGGGGAAGGAGCAGTGACCCCAGGGGAGACTAAACCAGACCTACCTGCTAGTGTTGGACGGTCTCCTACAGAGGTGGGGAATGGCTGTGGCTCACCGTGGGGACAAGGACACTGGCAGCAGAAGTTCTGGGAAGTACTCCTTGGTGTGAGCCCTCCCAGAGTCTGTCATTAGCCCCACCAAAGAGCCCAGGTAGGCTCCAGTGTTGGGTTGCCTCAGGCCAAACAACCAACCGGGAGGGAACCCAGCCCCACTCGTCAGCAGTCAAGCAAATTAAAGTTTTACTGAGCTGTGCCCACCAGAGCAACAGTCAGCTCTACTCACCACCAGTCCCTCCCATTAGGAAACTTACACAAGCCTCTTAGATAGCCTCATCCACCAGAGGGCAGACAGCAGAAGCAAGAAGAACTACAATCCTGCAGCTTGTGGAACAAAAACCACATTCACAGAAAGATAGACAAGATGAAAAGGCAGAGGGCTATGTACCAGATGAAGGAACAAGACAAAACCCAAGAAAAACAACTAAATGAAGTGGAGATAGGCAACCTTCCAGAAAAAGAAATCAGAATAATGATAGTGAAGATGATCCAGGACCTCGAAAAAAGAATGGAGGCAAAGATCGAGAAGATGCAAGAAATGTTTAACAAAGACCTAGAAGAATTAAAGAACAAAAAACCAGAGATGAACAATACAATAACTGAAATGAAAACTACACTAGAAGGAATCAATAGCAGAATAACTGAGGCAGAAGAACGGATAAGTGACCTGGAAGACAGAATGGTGGAATTCACTGCCAAGGAACACAATAAAGAAAAAAGAATGAAAAGAAATGAAGACAGCCTAAGAGACCTCTGGGACAACATTAAACGCAACAACATTCGCATTATAGGGGTCCCAAAAGGAGAAGAGAGAGAAAAAGAACCAGAGAAAATATTTGAAGAGATTATAGTGGAAAACTTCCCTAACATGGGAAAGGAAATAGCCACCCAAGTCCAGGAAGCACAGAGAGTACCATACAGGATAAACACAAGGAGAAACATGCCAAGACACACAGTAATCAAATTGGCAAAAATTAAAGACAAAGAAAAATTATTGAAAGCAGCAAGAGAAAAATGACAAATAACATATAAGAGAACTCCCATAAGGTTAACAGCTGATTTCTCAGCAGAAACTCTACAAGCCAGAAGGGAGTGGCATGATATACTTAAAGTGATGAAAGAGAAAAACCTAATACCAAGATTACTCTCCCCAGCAAGTATCTAATTCAGATTCAATGGAGAAATCAAAAGCTTTACAGACAAGCAAAAGATAACAGAATTCAGCACCACCAAACCAGCTCTACAACTAATGCTAAAGGAACTTCTCTAGGTGGGAAACACAAGAGAAGAAAAGGACCTACAAAAACAAACCCAAAATAATTAAGAAAATGGTCATAGGAACATACATATCGATAATTACCTTAAACGTGAATGGATTAAATGCTCCAACCAAAAGACACAGGCTTGCTGAATGGATACAAAAACAAGACCCATCTATATGCTGTCTACAAGAGACCCACTTCAGATCTAGGGACACATTCAGACTGAAAGTGAAGGGATGGAAAAAGATATTCCATGCAAATGGAAATCAAAAGAAAGCTGGAGTAGCAATACTCATATCAGATAAAACAGACTTTAAAATAAAGAATGTTACAAGAGACAAGGAAGGACACTACATAATGATCAAGGGATCAATCCAAGAAGAAGATATAACAATTATAAATATATATGCACCCAACATAGGAACACCTCAATAAATAAGGCAACTGCTAACAGCTATGAAAGAGGAAATCAAAAAAAAAAAAAAAAGAGGAAATCGACAGTAACACTTTAACACTTCACTTACACCAATGGACAGATCATCCAAAATGAAAATAAATAAGGAAACAGAAGCTTTAAATGACACAATAGACCAGATAGATTTCATTGATATTTATAGGACATTCCATGCAGAAACAGCAGATTACACTTTCTCCTCAGGTGCACACGGCACATGCTCCAGGATAGATCACACCTTGGGTCACATATCAAGCCTCAGTAAATTTAAGAAAACTGAAATCATATCAAGCATCTTTTCTGACCACGACGCTATGAGATTAGAAATGAATTACAGGGAAAAAAACATAAAAAACACAAACACATGGAGGCTAAACAATACGTTACTAAATAACCAAGAGATCACTGAAAAAATCAAAGAGGAAATCAAAAAATACCTAGACACAAATGACAATGAAAACACGACGATCCAAAACCTATGGGATGCAGCAAAAGCAGTTCTAAGAGGGAAGTTTATAGCTATACAAGCCTACCTCAAGAAACAAGAAAAATCTCAAATAAACAATCTAAACTTACACCTAAAGGAACTAGAGAAAGAAGAACAAACAAAACCCAAAGTTAGCAGAAGGAAAGAAATCATAAAGATCAGAGCAGAAATAAATGAAATAGAAACAAAGAAAACAAGAGCAAAGATCAATAAAACTACAAGCTGGTTCTTTGGGTAGATAAACAAAATCGATAAACTGTTAGCCAGACTCATCAAGAAAAAGAGGGAGAGGACTCAAATCAATAAAATTAGAAATGAAAAAGGAGAAGTTTCAATGGACACCGCAGAAATACAAACCATCCTAAGAGACTACTACAAGCAACTCTATGCCAATAAAATGGACAACCTGGAAGAAATGCACAAATTCTTAGGAAGGTATAACCTTCTAAGACTGAACCAGGAAGAAATAGAAAATATGAACAAACCAATCACAAGTAGTGAAATTGAAACTGTGATGAAAAATCTTCCAACAAACAGAAGTCCAGGACCAGATGGCCTCACAGGTGAATTCTATCAAACATTTAGAGAAGAGCTAACACCCATCCTTCTCAAACTCTTCCAAAGAATTGCAGAGGAAGGAACACTCCCAAACTCATTCTATGAGGCCACCATCACCCTCATACCAAAACCAGACAAAGATACTACAAAAAAAGAAAATTGCAGACCAATATCACTGATGAATATAGATGCAAAAATCCTCAACAAAATACTAGCAAACAGAATCCAACAACACATTAAAAGGATTATACACCATGATTAAGTGGGATTTATCCCAGGGATGCAAGGATTCTTCAATATACGTAAATCTATCAATGCGATATACCATATTAACAAACTGAAGAATAAAAACCATATGATCATCTCAATAGATGCAGAAAAAGCTTTTGACAAAATTCAACACCCATTTATGATAAAAACTCTCCAGGAAGTGGACACAGAGGGAACTTACCTCAACATAATAAAGGCCATATATGACAAACCCACAGCAAACATCATTCTCAATGGTGACAAACTGAAAGCACTTCCTCTAAGATCAGGAACAAGACAAGGATGTCCACTCTCACCACTATTATTCAGCATAGTTTTGGAAGTCCGAGTCATGGCAATCAGAGAAGAAAAAGAAATAAAAGGAATACAGGGGCTTCCCTGGTGGTGCAGTGGTTGAGAGTCTGCCTGCCGATGCAGGGGACACGGGTTCGTGCCCCAGTCTGGGAAGATCCCACATGCCACGGAGCAGCTAGGCCCGTGAGCCATGGCTGCTGAGCCTTAGCATCTGGAGCCTGTGCTCCGCAACGTGATAAGCCATAACAGCGAAAGGCCCGCGTACCACAAAAAAAAAAAAAAAAAAAAAGGAAAACAGATTGGAAAAGAAGAAGTAAAACTGTCACTGTTTGCAGATGACATTATACTATACATACAGAATCCTAAAGATGCCACCAGAAAACTACTAGAGCTAATCAATGAATTTGGTAAAGTTGCAGGATACAAAATTAATGCACAGAAATCTCTTGCATTCCTATATACAAATGATGAAAAATTTGAAAGATAAATTAAGGAAACACTCCCATTTACCACTGCAACAAAAAGAATAAAATACCTAGAAATAAACCTACCTAGGGAGACAAAAGACCTGTATGCAGAAAACTATAAGACACTGATGAAAGAAATTAAAGATGATACCAACAGATGGAGAGATATATACCATGTTCTTGGATTGGAAGAATCAATACTGTGAAAATGACTATACTACCCAAAGCAATCTACAGATTCAATACAATCCCTATCAAATTACCAATGGCATTTTTTACGGAACTAGAACAAAAAATCTTAAAATTTGTATGGAGACACAAAAGACCCCGAATAGCCAAAGCAGTCTTGAGGGGAAAAAAACGGAGCAGGAGGAATCAGACTCCCTGACTTCAGACTATACTACAAAGCTACAATAATCAAGACAATAGGGTACTGGCACAAAAAAAGAAACATAGATCAATGGAACAAGATAGATAGCCCAGAGATAAACCCACGCACCTATGGTCAACTAATCTATGACAAAGGAGGCAAGGATATACAATGGAGAAAAGACAGTCTCTTCAATAAGTGGTGCTGGGAAAACTGGACAGCTACATGTAAAAGAATGAAATTACAATACTCCCTAACACCATACACAAAAATAAACTCAAAATGGATTTGAGACCTAAACGTAAGACCGGACACTATAAAACTCTTAGAGGAAAACATAGGAAGAACACTCTCTGACATAAATCACAGCAAGATCTTTTTTGATCCACCTCCTAGAGTAATAGAAACAAAAACAAAAATAAACAAATGGGACCTAATGAAACTTCAAAGCTTTTGCACAGCAAAGGAAACCATAAACAAGACGAAAAGACAACCCTCAGAATGGGAGAAAATATTTGCAAACGAATCAATGGACAAAGGATTCATCTCCAAAATATATAAACAGCTCATGCAGCTCAGTATTAAAGAAACAAACAACCCAATCCAAAAATAGGCAGAAGACCTAAATAGACATTTCTCCAAAGAAGACATACAGATGGCCAAGAAGCATGTGAAAAGCTGCTCAACATCACTAATTATTAGACAAATGCAAATCAAAACTACAATGAGCTATCTCCTCACACCAGTTAGAATGGGCATCATCAGAAAATCTACAAACAACAAATGCTGGAGAGGGTGTGGAGAAAAGGGAACACTCTTGCACTGTTGGTGGGAATGTAAATCGATACAGCCACTATGGAGAACAGTATGGAGGTTCCTTAAAAAACTAAAAATAGAATTACCATATGATCTAGCAATCCCACTACTGGCATATACCCAGAGAAAACCATAATTCAAAAAGACGCATGCACCCCAATGTTCATTGCAGCACTATTTACAATAGCCAGGTCATGGAAGCAACGTAAATGCCCATCGACAGACGAAGGAATAAATAAGTTGTGGTACATATATTCGAAGGTATATTACTCAGGCATAAAAAAGGAATGAATTTGGGTCATTTGTTGAGACATGGATGGATCTAGAGACTGTCATACAGAGTGAAGTAAGTCAGAATGAGAAAAACAAATATCGTATATTAACGCATGTATGTGGAACCTAGAAAAATGGTCCAGATGAACCAGTTTGCAGGGCAGAAGTTGAGACACAGATGTAGAGAAAAAACGTATGTACACCAAGGGGGGAAAGCTGTGGAGGGGTGCAGATGTTGGTGTGATGAATTGGGCGATTGGGATTGACATGTATACACTGATGTATATTAAATTGATGACTAATAAGAACCTGCTTTATAAAAAAATAAATAAAATTAAATTTAAAAATTTAAAAAAAAAGATACTATCAATACAGACTTCCCTGGTGGCGCAGTGGGTAAGAATCCGCCTGCCAACAGGTTCGATCTCTGGTCCAGGAAGATCACACATGCCACGGAGCAACTAAGCCCGTGTGCCACTACTACTGAGCCTGCTCTATAGAGCCCAAGAGCCACAACTACTGAGCCTGCATGCCACAACTACTGAAGCCCGTGCACCTAGAGCCAATGCTCCACAACAAGAGTAGCCACTGTAATGAGAAGCCCACACACCACAATGAAGAGTAGCCCCTACTTGCCAGAACTAGAGAAAGTCCACGCACAGCAACAAAGACCCAACGCAGCCGAAAATAAAAATAAATTAATTAATTTTTTAAAAATGGGCAAAGGACTTGAATAGACATTTCTCCAAAGAAGATATATAAATTGCCAACAAGCACATGAAAATACGTTCAACATCATTGGTCATTAAGAAAATGCAAATCAAAACCACAATGATACCACTTCAGACCCACTAGAATGGCTTCAATTTTAAAACAAAAATAAACAAAAAGAAAAGGAAAGAAAAAACAAACAAAAAACCCGTAGAAAATAACAAGTGTTGTGTTGGTGAGGATGTGGAAAAACAGGAATCCTTATAATGGTTGTGGCCAAGTAAAATGGTGCAGATGCTAAGGAAAACAATTTGACATTCCCTTAAAAAGTTAAACATAAAATTACCACAGGACCCAGCAATTCTACCTCTAGGTATATACCCAAGAGAATGCAAATATATGTCTTCAGAGAAGCTTTGACACAAATATTTACAGCAACATTACTCATAATAGCCATAAGGTAGAAACAATAAAAATGACCATCAATGAATCAATAGGGCAGCAAATTATGGTGCATACATACAATGGAATACTGTTCAACCATAAAAAGAAGCAAAGTATTAACAGATGCTGCAACCTGGATGAACCTGGAAAACATTATACTAAGGAAAAGAAGCCAGACAAAAAAGGTCACATACTGTATGATGTCTTTTATATGATATTTCTAGAATAGGCAAAAGCAGATTAGAGGTTACTGAGGATGGAGGGGGAGGAGGAAATGGGGAGTGATTACTTAATGGGTATCAGGTATTTTAAAGAGGTGATGAAAAAGTTTTGAAACTAGAGAGAGCTGACAGTTGCACAATACTGTAAATACACTAAACACACTTTAACTGTATTCTTTAAAATGGTTGTGTTATGTAAATTTCACCTCAATATAAAACAAAAACAAACTGAAAGAACTTCCACACACAGAGCTGAAAACACACATTTACCCATTCCCTACTGAAACTCCACTAAAGGATAGTAAAAGAATTTTTTTTTAAGAGTGTAAGCTCACAAGAACAAAAAGAACAGCAGATGAAACCATGGCAACAGAACTTTTAGAAGCTGGAATGCAGGACACATGGTAACTGATTTAGCACCTGAAAAAGCTAAAACTTAAGCCAACAGTGAAAAGAAAACTTATTTTCAAAGAACTCCAAACACTCAGGAAATGCACTACCAGGTACTTTTGGAAGTAGAGGTGAAGGCAAAGCTGAAAACAAGATTTGGCACAAAGTTTGTTTATTTAGTGAGTCACTAACCACCTCCCCAATTTCCCACACCTCCTAACTCTGCACTGCTGGATGACTGTCCCTCTAGGCAGAAGACTAGAGATTTTCTGAATAGGTAAAACAGGTTAACTGAGAGCCAGGGTAACCATACTGAAAACAGACTGATGAACTAAAAGTCTCTCTAAAACTTGTATATTGAAACCCCCAGCACTTTTCCCTCTCGTCACAGTTTAATAATGGACTTATACTCTGCAGACAATAGGCTGACATCACAGTTAACCTAGTACAATTCCTATGATGAGGCCTGCAGTTAGCAAGTGCCACGTGTGATCACACAATTGCCATTAAGATTTTTGTGCCCCGTTTTAAAAAATAAACAGATAGCCAAAGATCATTAAAGATCCGAGAAAAGCTTCAACGTTAAAGACAGAGGCAAAAAGAGAAGAAAAGAAAGGTGGAGGGAAAAGACTATGCAATAAGATGGAAACCTCAACAATAAAACCGAAACCTATCCTCAATAACCTCAGAGAAAAAAAGAAGATATTGCAACCCAGAAACAAGAACATGTGCTGACTTAAAAAGATAAGAAAGAGCCCGTAGAAATTAAAAATAACAGTGTGCCACAACTGCTGAAGCCCACGTGCCTAGAGCCCGTAATCAAGCGAAGCCACCACAATGAGAAACCCACGCACTGCAATGAAGAGTAGCCCCCGCTCGCCGTGACTAGAGAAAGCCCGCGTGCAGCAATGAAGACCCAACGCAGACAAAAATTTAAAAAATAAATAAATTTAAAAGAAAAGAAAGATCAAGTTGAAGAAACTCCTCAAAAGAGTTCAGCAAAGAGACAAAGGAAATTGGAGAGAATATGAGAATTTGTCCAGGAAGTCCCACAGTTGAAACTTTAAGTTCCAAAAGAAGAGAGAAGAAAATGAAGAGGAATAAAGGATCACTGAAAGTCCAGCACAATGGGTGAAAACAGATCCATACACATCGTCATGAAATTTCAGAATACAAAAGACAAAGAGAAAAACCTAAAAGACTGGGAAGAGAGAAACAGGTTACACATGAAGAATCGAGAATTAGAATGTCATCAGACTTCTCAAAAACAACTCTGGAAGCTGAAGAAAATGGAGAGCAATACCTTCAAAAATTTGAGAAAAAATTATATCTAATCTAGATTTCTAAAACCAGCCATACTTAAGTGTGAGGAGAGAATAAAGACATTTAAAAATATGTACGGTCTCAAATATTTACCTCCCATTACTTTCCATAAGCTACTGGAGTAAATACTCCACCAAAATGAGTGTGAAGTAACCAAGCAAAAGGAGGACCTGTAACACATATGCAAGACAGTGGAAGAAGGGGAAGAAGGAAGGTGAGGTAGAGGCAGGGTCAAGGAACTACTTTTTCCAGAATAAGCTTTACTGAACAATTTGATTCTTTAAACAAAGACATGTATAACTTTGACAATACTTGTAATAACTAAAAAAAAAAAAAAAAAAAAAAAAATAGTACTTTGTAAGAAAAATTAGAGTTAACAGCTATTGGCTAAATTCAAAATGATTCAGTAACTCGGAAAGAAAAATTAAAACATTACCAAAAAATGAGTAATAAAAAAGCAAAATTCTGTGTAGAATGAAATTATATTAGCACAGCTAGAGTAGAAAAAATAATGCAATAAAGAAGCAAGAGAGGGACTTCCCTGATGGTCCAGTGGTCAAGACTCCACACTCCCAATGCAGAGGGCCCGGGTTCGATCTCTGGTCAGGTAACTAGATCCCCGCATGCTGCAACTAAGAGACGCATGCTGCAACTAAAAAGATCCCACATGCCGCAACGAAGATCCTGCAGGCCGCAAATAAGACCCAGCACAGCCAAATAAGTTAATAAATATTTTTTTAAAGAAAAAGCAGCAGCAAGAGAAAGTGAACTAATTTATACCCCAAATTCATTAAGCAGAGGAAATCCACTTCATTCAAGAACATATTAAGAAGCTAGTACACTGAATGCTAGAATGAATGTGGAATTTCAAACAGGTACTCAATTCCACTATATCCCACCAAAGCAGAAAGAAAATACTTCCTGAGAAGAGTTTTTAAAAGCAAGGGCCTCCACTGTCTTTAGCTTCTATCATTACTGAAAAATAATAATAAGGAACAGTTGACCAAAGGAATTCTCACAAGGGGAAGAAAAAACAGAAGAATCATTTACTTAGCACTATTATGTTTGATTATAGGGAAGAAGTCAATAGCATAGAAATGGGGCTGCAATCATAGTTTAACATCCACACGTTGGAAAAAATAAGGTCATCTTATTTATTTAAATTTAGTCATCTATAGAATATGTACTAGTCTGATTTTGTCTAAAAAAAAAAAAAAAAAAGAGCCAAGGGACTTCCCTGGTGGCACAGTGGTTAAGAATCCGCCTGCCAATGCAGGGGACACATGTTCGAGCCCTGGTCCGGGAAGATCCCCATGCCGCGGAGCAACTAAGCCCATGTGCCACAACTACTGAGGCTGCGCTCTAGAGCCCACGAGCCACAACTACTGAAGCCCGTGCGCCTAGAGCCCGAGCTCTGCAACAAGAGAAGCCACTGCAATGAGAAGCCTGTGAACTGCAACGAAGAGTAGCCCCTGCTCGCTGCAACTAGAGAAAGCCGACGCGCAGCAACGAAGACCCAACGCAGCCATAAATAAATAAATATATTAAAAAAAAAAAAAAAAAAGCGAGGGGCTTCCCTGGTGGCACAGTGGTTGAGAGTCCGCCTGCCGATGCAGGGGACACGGGTTCGTGCTCCGGGCCGGGAATATCCCACATGCCGCGGAGCGGCAGGGCCCGAGCCATGGCCGCTGGGCCTGAGCGTCTGGAGCCTGTGCTCCGCAACGGGAGAGGCCACAGCAGTGAGAGGCCCGCATACCGCAAAAAAAAAAAAAAAAAGCGAGAACAATTTTCTCCTAAGATAGCCATTATAGTGTCCTACAAGGAGAAAACAATTAAGAGAAAAATTAAATCTACCTAGATTATAATAAGGCTTTGAGCCCATCCCATGTGACATTCTCATGAATAGGGCAAGAAATCATGGTAGCAATTAGGTAAATTGTTTTGAAGACAGAGACATGGATATCAGCATTTAGAACTTATCCTTTTCAAGTTACTTTTGAATAAACAATATAAAGATATCAAATATATATTCATATTTCCCAATATTATACTATCTGTATTAATTATACATAATGGCAGGTACTACAGAAGACAAAATTCAAATGACCATGAGAAGCTGGGGAAAAATCCCTTAAAAGAAGAGAGAAAACAACGAAGTGTTCTTATGATGATTCCAACACAAATACAGAACACAGTAAGACCACACTAGACGAAAATTGGGTTGTGTATCATATTTAGGAGATAGCATGTACTAACTCAATAAGCCTGGGGGGCGGGAAATCAAAGGAGAAAAATACATTGGAGAACACTGTCTTTGGAGTCAAATATACCACTTACTAGCTGCCTTACCTTCATTAAGTTAATTAATCTGAGTTTCAATTACCTCATCTGTAAATTGAGGATAATATCTACACTGAAAGGTTGTTGTGAGGATTCTAGATAATCTATATCAACACCTATTATTATATCTGGAACAGACATCAAATAAATGTCAGACTTATTATATATAACATTTAACAGAACAGAAACAAATCTGGGTCTCAATAATCTGCATATTACTATTGACTATAATTTTTAAATCAATGATAGAGTTCCACTACTTAAAAAACTAACAGCAGGGAATTCTCCGATGGTCCAGTGATTAGGACTCCATGCTTTCACTGCCAAGGGTCCAGGTTCGATCCCTGGTCAGGGAACTAAGATCCCACAAGCCGTGCGACACAGTCAAAAAACAAACAAAAAGACTGACAGTGTATTATCAAATAATAATAAAAGCATAATATAAGAATTTTAAAAGTAGTCCTCTAATAAACCACACCAGTAAGTCCTTTACCACAGTGATATGAATACTAATCCTTATGCCTTCAATGAGTGTACAAGAACCACGGTGTCTAGAAAGCAATGTCATGTATTATAATCACTCCCTTTCTCCCAAACCCAGTATTCTCTTTTACATCTTGTTTCTTCTCTTAATCCCTTATTACTCTTCACTTTTCCCCTGGGCTTCAGGCTACAAATAAGGATGACACCTTCCACTCGACTCCTCTCTGCTGTCGATCTCTTAACAGAAGACTCCCTCCCATCCCTATCTCTCAAATTTAAAGTTGGTTCCCTTAATGACACTGCTTCTCTAGTAGTCACTGTAATGTATGGCTGCCTACCCATCAACTCTGAAATTCATATTCTGGGCCCAAAAGATAGAGTCAACACTCTTTCAACTATTCCTACACACCTCTCCCAGCTTTTGGAACATCTACCAGTTTTTGGAAGGCCCACACCATCCAGCTAAATCACCTTCCGCCTGTTATTACCAGTATCTAATGGCCTTTAGGTCACTGGCATCTGACACAGGCTTCCTTGACACTCCATGTCTACTTGATCCTAGGTGTCTTCAACATCCTTGCCCTTCACCCCTCACCTTACTTTAGTATCCAACTCCCAGGAACCTAACTTGGACTTTGATATTGCCAGAGCCCATTTAACATCTGTAATCTTAAAACTCCAATTCCCATCTCTGAACACTAGCCCTAACTATTCATCACTCTCTTCTCTTATTCCATTATACCCACTGTGTTACCTTATCTAGATGCACAGTCTCTGAACCCCTCCCTTTTCTTTCAAACTATCTTTCACCTCCTGGCTTTACTTCCTTCCTTATCTAGTCTGTATCTCAAATTCCATCACTTCAACTGCCTTCTCTCCCTCTCTTATTTTCCATATCCCAAACTTCTAATCTCTTCAGTCATCGTCTCCATAGTGACACCCCATTTAGCAAGGGATCCTGACCCTACTTGACAAAGAGCCAATATCTCCTATGCCACCCTCAAAAATACATGTATCTATACAAATTCTACATTTATCCTTTTCATTTCTTCCTTTTTCGTAAAAAAAAAGTGACTCATCTCAGATATAAAGCTGTTCTCTCCAGCTATGATCTAATTTCCAGCCCCGAATTCCATCAGCTATCTTCTTTTTCATAACTTCAACTTTCCCCTTCTCTCCTTCTCTCACTGGCTGCTTCCTTCAATCTCTCACTTCCTTTAAAAAGCTTCCTTGAGATTTGAGTTCTTCTTTAGGGTCTTCTCCGTCCTCCTTCCTCTAAAACACTGGTTTCTCAATAGGGGACAATTTTGCCCCACAGGGAACATTTGACAATGTCTAGAAGCATTTTCGATTGTCACAGCTAGAGGGATACAACTGACATATGGAGAGTAGGGGCCAGGGATGCTGATGCTGCTAAACATCTTACCCCCTTTTTTTTGGCCACACTGCGCAGCTTGAGGGATCTTAGTTCCCCAACCAGGGATCGAACCCATGCCCCCTGCAGTGGAAGGGCAAGTCCCAACCACTGGACAACCAGGGAATTCCCTCAGCTCCCTTTAAAACAAAGAATTATCTAGTCCAAAATGTCTATAATAGGACTTCCCTGGTGGTGCAGTGGTTAGGACTCTGTGCTCCCAATGCAGGGGGCCAGGGTTCAATCCCTGGTCAGGGAACTAGATCCCACACGCATGCTACAGCTAGGAGTTCACATGCCGAAACTGGGGAGCCTGCGTGCCACAACTGAGGAGCCCACCTGCCACAACCAAATAAATAAATAAATAAATAAATAAAGTCAATAATGCCAAAGTTGAGAGAACTTGCTCTAAAAACTAAATTTTTAGAAACAGTAGTGTACTGTCACTGTCTCCACTTCTTCACTTTCCAGTGTTATCTGGCTTCGGATACACTGTACCTGTATCAATCTCCTTGAAAAAGCAGATATTAACCACTCCTCTTTCTTAAAATTCTCTGTTTGAAAGGCAATAATGAAGATCAAAGCAGAAAACAGAGAACAGAGAAAAACTAATGAAACCAAAACGATTCTATGCGAAGACCAAGTGAATTAAAAACTTATGTTCACACAAAAACCTGTATGTGACTCTTCACAGAAGATTTATTCATAATTGCCAAATATCAAGAGGAACCAAATTATCTTTCAACAGGTAAATGGATAAACTGTGATAAATCCATACAGTGGAATACTTTATAGTGATAAAAAGGAACTAGATATTTAGTCATACAATGACACAGATGAATCTTAAATGCATTTTGCGAAGTGAAAGAAACCAGACATAAAGGTAAGAGGGAGTGGGTGAATTTTTAAAATAATGAAACTGTTCTATATGGTATTAGCGTAAGGAATAAATAACTCTATGCATTTGCTAAAGCCCAAAGAACTATACATCACAAAGAATGAAACTTTAACCTATGTAACTTTAAAAAAATCAACCAGGGGGACTTCCCTGGAGGTCCAGTGGTTAAGACTTCACCTTCCAATGCAGGGGGTGAGGGTTCAATCCCTGGTCGGGGAGCTAAGATCTCACATGGCTTGCAGCCCAAAAACCAAAATATAAAACAGAAGCAATATTGTAACAAAATTCAAAAAGACTTTAAAAATGGTCCACATCAAAAAAATCTTTAAAAATAAAATAAATAAAAAATCAATGAGGGGTTTGGGGGATTCTAGGATGGAATGCACACCATGTGAAAAGAATGTACTGTTACAAGCATATGATATAGTCTCAAACAGTATCCAGAATACCAGAATATATAAAGAACTCTTAAAACTCAACAACAAAAAGACAAACAACCCAATTTAAAAATGGAAATATTTTTAGGACTTGCATACACATTTCAGCAAAGAAGATGTAAAAATAGCCAGTAAGCATATGAGAAGATGTTCAACATTGTTAGTCGTTAGAGAAATGCAAATCAAAACCACAGTGAGAGATCACAATAGAAAAATAACAAGTATTAGCAAGGATGTGGAGAAACTGGAACTCTTGTACACTGCTGATAGGAATATAAAATGGTGCAGCTAGTCTGGAAAACAGTTTGGCAGATTCTAAAATTTATATGGAAAGGCAAAAGGTTTAGAATAGCCAAAACAATCTGGAAAAGAACAAAGTTGGAAAAATGACACTATCTGATTTCAAGAGTTACTATAAAAAAGGTACAGAAATGACAGTGCGGTATCTGTAAAGAACAGACACACAACTCAACATAGAACACAGTCAAAAAATAAACTCACGCATATATGGTCAACTGATTTTTGAAAAAGGTGCAAAGGTAATGCAGTGGAAAAGGATAGCTTTTTCAACAAATGGGGCTGGAAGAACTGGATATCCATATGTAAACACAATGAACTTGGGTCCATACCTCACACCATACACACAAAAAATTAACTCAAAATAGAACCCAGACCTAAATACAATACCCAAAACTATAAAACCTCCAAAAGAAAACCTTGGAGAAAATCTCTGTGAACTAAGGTTAAGCAGATTTCTCTATTTTTTTTTTGCAGTTTATTTTTTGAAAGGTTATATACTTCATTTATAGTTATTATAAAATGTTAGCTATACTCCCCATGTTGTACAATATATACTTGCAGCTATTTTTCTATTTAGTAGTTTGTACCTCTTAATCCTCTACCTCTTTATTGCCCCTCTTCCTTTCCCTCTCCCCACTGGTAACCACTAGTTTGTTCTCTATGAGTCTGCTTCTTTTTTGTTATACAGATTAGGCAAAGATTTCTCAGCTGTAACATCAAAAGCACAATCCACAAAAGAACAAATTGATAAATCAAACTTCATCAAAACTAAAAACCTCTGCAAAAGACACTGTTAATGAAAAGACAAGCCATAGATTAAGAGAAACTCTTTGCAAAGCATGTATCTGATAAAGGACTTGTGTCTAAAAAAAGTAAACATTGCTCAAAACTCAACAATAAAAAAAATTTTTAAAGATGCAAAGACTTCAATAGATGCTTGACCAAAAATGATATACAGATGATAAAAAAAGATGCTTAATAGTGTTAGTCATTAGGGGAATATCAATCAAAACCATAGTGAGATATCGCTACACACACATCAGAATGGCTAAAATAGGAAATGCTGATAATACCAAATGCTGCCTAAGATGTGGAGAAACTGGGTAACCTGTGCACTACAGGTGGGAATGTGAAAGTGTGGCAATTCCTTATAAAACTTAACTCACATATTGCAGGTTGGGGGGCAACTGCACTTTTAGTCATTTATACAAGAGAAATGAAAACTTATATCCACACAAAAATCTACACACAAATGTTCACAGTAACTTTATCCATAACAGCCAATAACTGGAAATAACCAAATGTCCTTCAGTGGGTAAAAGGTTAAACAAATTGTAATACATCTGTATCAAGGAATACTACTCAGTAATTAAAAGGAACAAATTTAATATACATAACAACTTGGAAGGATCACCAAGGAATTATACTGAGTGGAAAAGCCAATCTCAAAAGGTTAAATAGTACAATATATGACTCAATTTATATAACATTTTCTTAAAATAAAATTATAGAGATAGAGAACAGATTAGTGGTTAGCAGGAATCAGAGACTGGGGTGGGGAGGTGGGAGGGAAGTAGGGTGGCTATAAAGGGATTAATGAGATGGAACTTTGTGGTAATGAATAGTTCTGCATCTTGATTGTGGCAGTGGATACACGAACCTACACATGTGATAAAATTGCACAGAACTTATATGGGAAAAGAATCTAAAAAGAGTGGATATAGGTATATGTATAACTGATTCACTTTGCTGTACAGCAGAAACTAACACAACATTGTGAATCAATAATACTCCAATAAAAATTAATTAAAAAAATTTTTTTAATTGTCCAGAACTACACATACACACAGAGAGTGCATGTAAAAATGGTGATCAAAAAAAAAAAATGGTGACAAGTGAATAAGTTTGGTGGATTGTAGCAATGTCATTTTCCTGGTCTTGATATTATACTATAATTATGCAAGAGTTTATCACTGGGAGAAACTGAGTAAAGCATACCCAGAAACTCCCTCTCTGTATTTTTTGCAACATTCTGTAAATTTACAATTATTTCAATATGAAAAGCTTTTTTCAATAGGCAAAAGACTTAAACAGACACTTCACAAAAAAGACATATAAAAAGATGTTCAACAGCATTAGTCATTAGGGAAGTGTAAAATAAAACCACAAGGAGATACTACTACACACCTATTAGAATGACTAAAATTAAAAAGACTGACCACACCAAAACATAGGTGAAAATGTGGAAATGTACATTTTCACTGCTAGTAAGGAATGTGAAATGATATATCCACTTTGGAAAACAGTTTATCAGTTTCTCAAAAAGTTAAACATACCTACCACATGATACAACCATAGGTCCAAGGATAAAAGAAATATATGCCCACACAAAGACTTATACATGATGTTCACAGCAGCTTTATTGGTAAGCCAAAACAATCCAAGCCCATCAAGAGGTGAATGGACAAACAAAGTGTGGGATATGCATACAATGGAAACTACTCTCCAATAAGAATGAATGACCTGGGACCTCCTTGGTGATCCAGTGGCTAAGACTCCACGCTCCCAATACAGGGGGCCCGGGGTTCGATCCCTGGTCAGGGAACTAGATCCCACATGTCTCAACTAAAGATTCTGCATGCTGCAACCAAAAAAAAAAAAAAAAAAAAAAGGATCCTGCATGCCACAACGAAGATCCCGTGTGCCCCAAGTAAGACCCAATGCAAACAAATAAATAAATAAATATTTCTTTAAAAATGAATGACCTATTGATAGGCTCATTAACATGGATGAATCTCAAAATAACAATGTCAAATGAAAGAAATTAGACAAAGAAACTATATACTTCATGATCCCATTTATATGTTTTCTATAGTGATTTCAGTGGTTGTCTGGGAAAAGGGGAAAAGTGTGTGGGTGGGAATGATGACAAAGGACACGTGGAAACTTTTGTGGTGATGGATATGTTCACTACCTTTAATGTGATGAAATTTCCATAGATATACATGTGTCAAAACTTGCCAAACTGTTCACTTTAAACAAACAGTTTATTATTGAAGGGGATCAGAATATGCTACTCCAAAATATGCAACTTTGGCATAAGGATTATTTGAGCTGAAGTCAATTGAAAAACAGCAAACAGGAAGAACTCTCTGCCCTCTCCCTTTCTGCCCAAAAGCTGGGCAAAAATTTCCCTTTATAAAGGTGTTCCCCTCTCCCGTACCAGGAAGAGAACTACTCCTGTCTGCATAACAAATCTTACAAAACAACCCTTATTTATCATACATTTCCTAGTCACCTACCCACAACTTACACCCCACCATAAGTCCAAACCCCCTTTTTACTTTGTCTAATCTCTTCTCCAAACTTTATCACTCTTTGGTAAAACAGCATATAAGCCTCCCAGACTTTTCATAGTACCTGGTATATTTTATTAAAATGAATCATCTTTCCCCCTTCCCACCTCCAAATCTGTTTCTCCTATCACAGTTGACCAAAATTAGAAAAACAGAAATAATCCTAGTCTCCTCCCTCTCCTTAGTCAATTGATACCAGTCCTTTTGATTTCTTTCCCCTAAATCTATCTCAGCGTCATTCCCAACTTGCCATCTCCACTCCTCTGCCCATTATCATTTCTCAGAAACAACACTGCTCTTGCCTCCATTCCTGCCTTATTCAATCCGTTATCCACAGTGTAGCAGAGAGATCTAAGCCACAAATCTGACATTCCTGCCCAGCTTGGAATCCTTTGACAGCTCCCTGTCTTCATTCAATCTAAAATCCAAACTCCTCAATACAGCATAACAGGCTCTCCTTCTCCAGCCACATCTGGATATTATAGCCTGATCTTCAACCTTCCAAAATGAAAGGACCATGCTAACTTGTGTTTTTGGGAGTGGTCATCAATGGGCCTGAAATGTATTTCCTACCCTATCTACCTAAGGCAAATCATCCTACTGGATTCAGGTCAATTGTAACCTCTTCTGTGACCTTTCAAAGTTAAACTCTGTCATTTACGCTCTCAGTGGGCCTTCTCTGTACCTGTATTACTGCTGTATTTAATATACATCCACTCCAATAAACTGAATCATATTCATACATAATAATACTGACACAGTAAGTTTTTCTTTTAATTAATTAATTAATTTGTTTATCTTTGGCTGCATTGGGTCTTTGTTGCTGCGTGCGGGCTTTCTCTAGTTGTGGTGAGCGGGGGCTAACCTTCATTGCGGTGTGCAGGCTTCTCACTGCAGTGGCTTCTCTTGTTGCAGAGCACAGGCTCTAGGCGCACAGGCGTTAGTAGTTGCAGCACGTGGGCTCAGTAGTTGTGGCACACGGGGTTAGTTGCTCCGCGGCATTTGGGATCTTCCCGACCAGGGACAGAACCGTGTCCCTTGCACTGGCAGGTGGATTCTTAACCACTGTGCCACCAGGCAAGTCCCACTGCTACCATTTAAAAATGTCTAGAGCAGGCGGGAGTAAGAAGCATCCCTCAAGTGGCCATTCTGAGCCAAAAGCAGAAAATCTAGTCACAGGAACACAAGTGTAACTTGTAAACCCTGGCTCAGACATGTTTGAGTCCATGTGCTTCACCATGAGTCTTGGTTTTACCAAATGAAAAACTATTTCTGTACTTAAACTCTTCCTGGGAGGAGAGAGGCAAGAGGAATAGTAGAAAGAGCCAAAGTCAGAAAATCTGGGTTCAAATCCCAACCCTTCTACTTTCTAGATGGTCAAATCTACCTTCATTTCTGCTTCCTCAGGTAAAATGGAAACAGTACCTTCCTCTTCAGGTTATCATGAGACTTAGAAATAATGTATATAGAAATAACTCGCACATAAATAGGTAGTCAATAATACTGGATTAAATATTTACCTCACAAGGCACAAAAAAAGGAACAGTTACAAAAATGATCAAAATTATAGGCTGTGCAAAAACAACTCCAGGATTTTCAAGCAGAAATTAAGCAATTTACTAGAGAAGAACAAAGACTAGGAGCCAGATATCCTGGGTCTTTGTTTTGTAACTAACTAGTTAAATGACCCTGGGCAAACCATCCTGAACCTCAATTTCCTCTCTTATAAAATGAAAAAATTAAATTAGCCTGAAATTATTCTGTGCTTTTTAAGTGGTGTCACTCAACTAGCAATAGATATGAATTTAGAACCCAGATCTAGTTCAGTACTACTCAAAATAATGTTTCTAAATTGCCTCACAAAAGAAAAAGACTATGAAATAATATGTGGATGGCAGAGGCAGTTCAGACAAATGGGTAGAAGGAAAGATTTCATGTTAGGACTGAAAAGAGATAAATAAAACCAAAGATGATGAACTTGATACTAATGTAAGAGTAAGGGATATAAAAAAGGTAAAACACAGGGGACTTCCCTGGTGGTGCAGTGGATAAGAATTCGCCTGGCAATGCAGGGGACATGGGTTCAATCACTGGTCCGGGAAGACCCCACATGCCGTGGAGCAACTAAGCCTGCGAGCCACAATTACTGAGCCTGAGTACTGCAACTACTGAAGCCCACACGCCTAGAGCCCGTGCTCCGCAACAAGAGAAGCCACCACAATGAGAAGCCTGTGCACTGCAACAAAGAGTAGCCCCCGCTCGCCGCAACTAGAGAAAGCCTGCGTGCAGCAATGAAGACCCAACGCAGCCCCCCCCCAAAAAAAAAAGGTAAAGCACAATGAGGAAAACGAGTGAAGAGGCAGGTTACAGACACAAGGGAGCAGGAATCAAAGATGATCTTAGCTGTGACTTTCAAAACTTATTTGGGGGGTTATAAAGTATGAAGAAAAAACTACACAAATCCAAACAGGAGGTGACCAAGACTTGATTTTGGCCATAGAGCAGAGAAAGGGGAAGATATAACTCATTTTCAGGAAGTGGCATAATTTATCAACCAACTAATCCAATAAAAAGACAGCAATAGGGGCTTCCCTGGTGGCGCAGTGGTTAAGAATCCGCCTGCCAATGCAGGGGACAAGGGTTGGAGCCCTGGTCCAGGAAGATCCCACATGCCATGGAGCAACTAAGCCCGTGCACCACAACTACTGAGTGTGTGCTCTAGAGCCTCTGAGCCACAACTACTGAAGCCCGCGCGCCTAAAGCCCGTGCTCCGCAACAAGAGAAGCCACTGCAATGAGAAGCCCGTGCACAGCAATGAAGAGCAGCCCCCGCTCGCTGCAACTAGAGAAAGCCCACATGCAGCAACGAAGACCCAACGCAGCCATTAATTAATTACTTAATTTTTTAAAAGACAGCAATAAGCTAATTCAATAAAAAATAATTTTTTAACTTAAGTATAGTTGATTTACAATGTTGTGCCAATGTTATAGCAAAGTGACTCAGTTTCACACACATATACACATTCTTTTTATAACATTCTTTTCCATTATGGTTTATCCCAGGAGATTGGATATAGTTCCCTGTGCTATACAGTAGGACCTTGTTGTTTATCCATTCTAAATATAATAGCTTGCATCTATCAACCCCAAATTCCCAGTCCATCCCTCTCCCTCCCCGCCTCGGCAACCACAATAAAAAATAATTTTTAAAAAATGTATTAAAGAACTACAGACATGGGAAATATGGCTTGACTAACAAGAACTTGTCAATGACCTAATAGTTTTAATATAATCAGAACTATGAAACCATCTCCTAGAGCTCTGGTTTTCAAACTGAAGGTAGTGATCTATTAGTAAGACATGACCAACAATGTTTTAAAATAATGAAAAAGAAAATGTGAGGGTAATGCCAGAGTAAAGGTAAATGCTACTTTATTGAAACTTCTATCTCAGTTTTCTGTGTATAAACATGTATGTGTGTGCTGGCTCAAAACATAAAATGTATTTCTTACTCTGCATCACGGTTTAAAGATTTCAAAACTCTGTATTACAGAAATTTTCAAACATAAAGAGGAACTTCCCTGGTGGCGCAGTGGATAAGACTCCGTGCTCCCAATGCAGAGGGACTGGGTTTGATCCCTGGTCAGGGAACTAGATCCCACATGCATGCCTCAACTAAGAGTTTGCATGCTATAACTAAGGAGCCCTCGAGCCGCAACTAAGGAGCCCACCTGCCACAACTAAGACCTGGTGCAACCAAATAAATGAATAAATATTTAAAAAAGAAAACAAAGTAGAGAGTATAGTATAATGAGTCCCCATACATTTATCATCTACCTTCAATAATTTCTGAAGGCCATTCTTCATTGAAAAACCTTTACTAAAAGGAAGTAAAAACTCTAAGGAAGTGTTGATGGCAGAGGAAATAAAGTTTCCTTAAAACGCGTATACAGCAATAAAAAAATTAAAAAGTAACATTTAGATAAAACTTTGTATATTTTCCCCAAAGACTTTCCTTATATAAAGGACAAGGTTAAAACTTGTATTCCTTTAGTATTCAATATGATTCACAAAATGTAAGATATAAACTTCAGATCTTCTTTGCTCTGAAATGTTTACAAATCAAAAGGATTTATATGTGTATTATTTTTGTGAATTAATCTCTACTAATTATACAGTAAGATTAAAATTCTAAGCTTAAAATTAAATCGAGTTCTCTAGTTTCATTTCATCATAAATTTAAAAGTTTAAGAGACTGACAATACTTGATAAACATAGGGGCCAGGTGCAGTGGTTAAGAATCCGCCTGCTAATGCGGGGGACACGGGTTCAAGCCCTGGTCCGGGAGGATCCCACATGCCGCGAAGCAACTAAGCCCGTGCGCCACAACTACTGAGCCTGCGCTCTAGAGCCCGCGAGCCACAACTACTGAGCCCGTGTGCCACAACTACTGAAGCCTGCGCATCCTAGAGCCCGTGCTCCACAACAAGAGAAGCCACCGCAATGAGAAGCCCGCACACCGCAACAAAGAGTAGCCCCAGCTCCCCGCAACTAGAGAAAGTCCGCGTGCAGCAACAAAGACCCAACGCAGCCAAAAATAAATTAATTAATTAATTTTAAAAAAAATAAATAAACATTAGACTGATAGATACAAGCAACATGATCAAACATTAAAAATTTTTTTCAAACATTAAAAATGGGCTTCCCTGGTGGCGCAGTGGTTGAGAGTCCGCCTGCCGATGCAGGGGACACGGGTTCGTGCCCCGGTCCGGGAAAATCCCACATGCCGCGGAGAGGCTAGGCCCGTGAGCCATGGCCACTGAGCCTGCGCGTCTGGAGCCTGTGCTCCGCGGCGGGAGAGGCCACAACAGTGAGAGGCCCGCATACCGCAAAAAAAAAAAAAAAAAACATTAAAAATTTTAAGCCCTTAAATCATTAAACAATAAGTGAATTTATCTGATCCCATATAGTTACTTAGAAAATATTTTAAAAACTAAAAAATACCTACTCAAAAGCACATCACAAGATCACTTTACTTCCTATTTATGTACACTACTAACACCCACTACTAATTCTACCCAAAGGGAGAAACGAGTTTTGTAAATCAGACATACCACAACTAGTTTTTATTTTTATTTGTTAAACCAGTTTTCTAAAAAATTACATGCAACAGCAAATTCCATTAACTTCACAATGCTGGTTTTTTTTTAAGTGAATATTTTTTCTATCCTAATCTAGAACATTAAAGAGCTTGAGTAGTTTTTTTTAATGTCATTTTAAAACTTCTTATTATGGAAATTTAAAAACATACACAAAAGTACAGAGAATACTATATGTATTCCCATACACCCATCATCTAGCTTCAACAATTTCTGAATGCCATTTTTACTTAAGTCTTTTTTATTTTAAAGTAATACTGGGGCTTCCCTGGTGGTGCAGTGGTTGAGAGTCTGCCTGCTGATGCAGGGGACACGGGTTCGTGCCCCGGTCCAGGAAGATCCCATATGCCGCGGAGCGGCTGGTCCCGTGAGCCATGGCCGCTGAGCCTGAGCGTCCGGAGCCTGTGCTCCGCAACGGGAGAGGCCACAGCAGTGAGAGGCCCGCCTACCGCAAAAAAAGAATAAAAATAAAAAAATAAAGTAATACTGAAAAATATTTACATTTAAATATAACTCACAGGACTTCCCTGGTGGCGCAGTGGTTAAGAATCCGCCTGCCAATTCAGGGGACACGGGTTCGAGACCTGGTCCAGTAGGATCCCACATGCCGTGGAGCGACTGAGCCCGTGCGCCACAACTACTGAGCCTGCGCTCTAGAGCCTGCGAGCCACAACTACTGAGCCCATGTACCACAACTACTGAAGCCCGCGCACCTAGAGCCTGCGCTCCACAACAAGAGAAGCCACGGCAGTGAGAAGCCCGCGCACCGCAACAAAGAGTAGCCCCCGCTCTCTGCAACTAGAGAAAAGCCCGCAGGCAGCAACGAAGACCCAACGCGGCCAAAAATAAATAAATAAATACATAAATCAATCAATCAATCAATCTCACAAACTGTCCATTAAAGTGTTCTGGCCAATGATGGAAAAAAATGTTTTTAGAAATATTTTTACATGTGATATAAATCAACATTATTGAAAAAAGTTATAATTTCAAAGCTCACATAATCCTACCTATTTTCTAAAAGCTGATGAAAATTTAATACAAAATTAAGAAATATAGAAATTTTAAGACACTGAAAACGTATTTTAAAATATTAAAAATCTCACCTGGGCTTCCCTGGTGGCACAGTGTTTGAGAGTCCGCCTGCTGATGCAGGGGACACGGGTTCGTGCCCCGGTCCGGGAAGATCCCACATGCTGCGGAGCGGCTGGGCCCGTGAGCCATGGCTGCTGAGCCTGCGCCTCCAGAGCCTGTGCTCCGCAACGGGAGAGGCCACAACAGTGAGAGGCCCGCGTACCGCAAAAAAAAAAAAAAAATCTCACCTGCTTCTGAAACATAAGACATATGGAAACTGTACATTTTGTAGGAAAATGAAGCCTTCAGGTTACTTCTCCAGTGTACCTGAGACTTTCAGGCTTTCATAAAGATGAATTTCCCTTACACACAGGAATACCAATATGTTAACTAGAGCTGTCCCAACGATTAAATGTCAGCTATCAATTCACAGACAATTCATACAACATTCTGCTTAAATATTACAGGTCTAATTGTTCCTCTCTTCTCAAGTTTACCGAATTCAGGCAAACAGGTGAGAGTCATGCAATACAATTATATAAACATTACCAGAAATGCTGAAATATATGCAGACTCATGCTATGTTTGAGCTAAAATTATGGCTGTTAAAAAAGCTTGCTACTGCTTGTGACTCTCCTAAGCCTCCCTGAACAAACTCACTCCTCTTAAATTCCACTGTTACTTGAACCTCATATGGCATGCCTGGGCAAATTTGATGACTTGGATTTTGTTTTAGAAGCCAGGCTTACTGCCAAGTCTGCTGTGTCTACTCCCCTGACCCACCAGGACAGCTTTAGACAACACCTCCCTTATTTATGTTACTGCTGTGAGCAGTCAAACTACTGCTTACTATCAAATGAGGCTCAACCTACTCAGGTTTCCTAACTCTCAGGAGTAATGCAACTGACTTCAATGCATTCTGGCTTTCTCAACCCCACCTCTTACTTAAAATAAAACATCACATATTGAATCACCAACTACTCAATACTAAGAAGGAAAGTAAAGGGCGTTAAACTTCACAATCAATAACACAACTAATTATCTTCTCTTAAAATATTCCATTTTATATATTTGTATTTTATTTATTACTTTTTCTGAACAAACTCCACAATTTCTTACCAAAAATGTCCTCATGATCACACTGCACTGAAAAAATAAATACAGAGCAAGACTCAAAAGCAGAGTTTGGGATATACTTCAATAAAAATACAGTAATTTTACGTGAAGTTTACTGGTTGCCACAGAAAGGCAAGTCATAATAAGTTGATTCTACAATTTACCTTAATATCTCAAATGCCCTTAAATACTTAAGATTCAGGCCTTACTAGACCCCCACAATTTCTTAGCGATGTACATAATGCCAACTTTTAATTTTCATATCATCTAATAAAACCACAGTATTACCTCTGCTAATAGTTTAGAATATATGTCAAAATATCCCTTCTGTATTGGTAAATGGGAAAATCTAAGAAAGCACAGGTATAGCAATGCTCTTACAGTGATAAAGTTTTAACAAAACAATATGACATTGAAATTTTTTCCTCAATTTTTCCCCATACTCACTAAAACACATTTATTCACTAATCTCCATCACAAAATTCTGCTAATACCCTTAGGAGCATCCTCTACCCCATCAGGAAAAGTGTCAAGGAAACAGAATATTATATTATTCTTCCAAGTGAAATGGTGAAATGTTTATCCAATCACTTAATATATATTCTCACTGCATTCGAGTCTAAAAAGAAAGCTGACCTATGGTATGAAAGTAAGGTTCAGCAGTAATCAAATCTTCCTTTACAGTATCTAATGCGCCGTGCAAACACACCATTAATTTCTACAGGAAACCATACAAGCAACTTCTCTTTTTTCATACTGATTTAAATATCCAATTATACTTAGTATGGTTAACAAATTAACCATCCTTCACACCATACTTAGTAACAACTTAATTCAAGAAAGTAAAAAACGTAATTAAAAGCAAGTGACTTTCAGTACTTATGTTTAGTAAGATATGAGAAAGAAGGTAACATTGAAAAGATAATAGAATTAAGAGGAAAAAATAAAAATATCTGAGACAAATATTCCAACTCACCTAAGAAAGGTTTAAGACAGGATCTCTCATCTGCCCCTACTCTCTCTAAATGTTTTAGTTTAGTATAGGAAAAAGGTCTAGGAAATAGGAGGAAATAAAAAATAATCTATCGTCAGTTTTTGTGTTTTTAAAAAAATGTTAACCACCATCACTTAATGAGCACCACTGGGCCAAGGACTGTGCTAAGAGCTTTAAATATAGTAGCTCATTTAAAACGAGATAAAACAAAACCACTGAGTATAAATTATCAATAAAAACAAAAAAATGAGAAAATGAAATTATCTAAAAGACAGTAAATTATAAAGAACAGAATCAGATGTCCAAGCACTAAACAGAGTAGAACACTACAGGTTAAAGACGAGGACAATGATCTAGAAAAAGTTCCTCAACTTCATTTTTTTAATTTTTATTTAAAAATTTTTTTCCTCAACTTCATGTCAAAAAGGTGTATACTAAACTGGTATCTGATGAAACTACACTTATCATAAAGTAACTTTCTTACAAAAATACATATTGTATCTAAGATATTTCTCCCCTTTCAAAAAGCAGCAGGAGATAAGACATAACACACCTATAGCACACCCTCCTCCCAGTGACTCTCATTCAGGACTAAAAAGTCAGTGTTTAGTAATGAACAAACCCTGAGAATGAAACTTTGAATTTGAAACATAAAGATTATTACAACATCAAACTAAATTAGAGATATACAATCAATACACTAAAATAGAGCACCAGAAACTGCCCTTTATAATGGCAAAATATAATGGCAAATAATATTAATGAAATACATTAAACACTTAGCAATTTTAAATTCTCTATTTCCTATTGAGGTAGCTCTTCATTTTGAAACTAGGTATTAAGTAAAAGAAATGTAAACATAGTATTTTGATTCATTTTTAACTGGAAAAAAATCAAAGTTAACACTGTCCTATTTATAAAAAACAAAAAGCTAAAGACTAGGATCTTAAATTTTCTTTAATGGAAAAATCTCAAAACACCTTGGTAAGCAATAAACTTAAAAAGTCAGTTACTGGCGATATATGTTTATGTATAGTTGATTCACTTTGTTATACAGCAGAAACTAACACACCACTGTAAAGCAGTTATGCTCCAATAAAGATGTTAAAAAAAAGTCACAACAGGGCTTCCCTGGTGGTGCAGTGGTTGAGTCCGCCTTCCGATGCAGGGGACACAGGTTCGTGCACCGGTCTGGGAAGATCCCACATGCCGCGGAGCGGCTGGGCCCGTGAGCCATGGCCGCTGAGCCTGTGCGTCCGGAGCCTGTGCTCCGCAACGGGAGAGGCCACAACAGTGAGAGGCCCGCGTACCGCAAAAAAAAAAAAAAAAAAAAAGTCACAACATATTGAACTTATCAAGTGTCAAATCATCTAATTTGTACTTTAACAAGCTTGCTTAGGATATTCACTAAATTAAGCCCCTTGGCTTGTTCTCAGTCTCCATCCACTATCCCCCCCCACCTCCAAATATTTTTCAAAAAGCTTCTGTATGGAAATTTAGATGTGATACAAGTACTCTTAAGCCTTGAGAGAGAAGGAAAACCTGCAGCCCCAAATTACCAAGATCTGCTGTCTTACAGAATTGACCAATAAAAGTCAAAGAACTGAAACAAGTCTCATAAACTTCCCCTACCACCAAAAAACAACAACAAAAAAACCGTAAGGACTTACTCAAAACTTAAGTGGTACTTTTTCATTAACTGAACAAATACTGGTTGCCTACTATGTTAAACGCACTGTGTTAGGCATCCATGAACAAGATACAGACATTATCAATGCCCTCATGGAATGTTCTGCTTCAGTGAGGAAGAGAATTCAGAAACAAGTAAACTCACTGATATGACCCAATACTGATCTGAATCCTAGTAAGCAATTTTACTTTCATGGCTCACTTTACTTCATCTTATCATCCTAAATGTAGGTCAGTTAATCCACTTAGTTCCTTCAAACTACACACTCATAATTTTGCATAGTAAAATGAAATCAGGGACTTCCCTGGTGGCGCAGTCGTTGAGAATCCGCCTGCCAATGAAGGGGACACGGGTTTGATCCCTGGTCCCAGAAGATCCCACAAGCGGCAGAGCAACTAAGCCAGTGCGCCACAACTACTGAGCCTGCGCTCTAGAGCCCACGAGCCACAACTACTGAGCCCGAGTGGCCACAACTACTGAAGCCCGTGCGCCTAGAGCCCGTGCTTCACAACAATAGAAGCTACCACAATGAGAAGCCTGCCAAAAATAAAATAAATAAATAAAAATTTTAAAAAAGAAATGGATTTAAAAAATGAAATTAATTTTGTGGACAAATAACTTTGAAACCTTAGTTTTGAATAACACATCCTTTTCAATAGAATTTAAAAATTAGCTGCTAGGTGTTCATAGCAACACTATTTACAATAGCCTAAAGGTAGAAATAGCTCATGTCCTGTCCATCTATGGATGAATAAACAAATTGGAGTATATATACAATTGAACGTGATTCAGTCATTAAAAAAGAATGACGGGGCTTCCCTGGTGGCACAGTGGTTGAAAGTCCGCCTGCCGATGCAGGGGACACAGGTTCGTGCCCCGGTCCGGGTCCGGGAAGATCCCACATGCCGCGGAGCGGCTGGGCCCGTGAGCCATGGCTGCTGAGCCTGCGCGTCTGGAGCCTGTGCTCCGCAACGGGAGAGGCCACAACGGTGAGAGGTCCGCGTACCGCAAAAAAAAAAAAATGACATACTGCGATGTTCTACAGCATGGATGAACCACAAAAACACTATGCTAAGTGAAAGAAGCCCGACACAAAAGGTCACATATGTATGATTCCATTTATATGAAATATCCAGAATAGGTAAATCCATAGAGATAGATCCCAGATTAGAGATTTGGCTGCCAGGGACCTGAAGGGGAAAAGGGAGAATGAGGAGCAACTGCTTACTGGGTTTGGGGTTTCCTTTTGGGGTGATGAAAATGTGTTGAAATTAGATGTGGTGATTGCACAACACTGGGAATGCACTAAATGCCACTGAATCATTCAATTAAAAATGGTTTATGTCGTGTATTTCAACCTAATTTTTTTTAATTTACAAAAAAATAGCTACTAGAGGAGATATGAGGATATATGTATATGTATAGCTGATTCACTTTGTTATACAGCAGAAACTAACACACCACTGTAAAGCAATTATACTCCAATAAAGATGTTAAAAAAAAATAGACTACTTTAAAGTGGACTTTTTGTCACAAACAAAACTGCTCAAGTTTAACTTTGGGAAAATCAGCTGTAAATCAAGTTTCAAACCTTAACTCCTCTAGACCCATTTAGTATCAAAAAAATTTTTAGGGGTTTTATGGCAAAAATAATTCCTTAAATAGCTGTTTTTATAGCATTTAAATGTTATTTAATATTTTGGATGTACATACAACTCCTACTTGATGATAATCCCTTATTACTCATATGTTTGGTTAACATCTTTATTGATCATATATTTGGTATTTAATGTACTCTAATCAAGTTTGTGCCCAATAAAGGTTTGCTGACATCATCAACTGTTTATCTTCTTTATAAATACTCATTCAAACAAGATTTTATTTTATTAAATACCCATAATTTAAGTACAATTCAATGCAACCCTCTCCACCAATGCCACTTTCCCCGTTTCTACCTCTATTATAAGCTGCACCACCATTCAGTCAGCCTAGTAGCACAGTTATTTGGGTTATGTGCCCCCCATTCCATTTCCCAAGCTCCTTGAGGGGCCTCAGTTCTTTCTGCATCCATCATAACACTACCTAACACTACCTTGAGCATAATAGGTGCTCAAATGATGTCAGTGGAACTGAAAAAAACGCAGCCAACAAATAACTACTGTAAATTATTTACTATGTTGAGAAAGACATCTAACATATAAAGACTAATAGGGCTGATAATACAGTACAAATACTTCCCAGAGAATCCTTATGCCATACGTTCAGATATGTTTTTCAGTGCAACCCTACAGAACAGTCTAATGAACATCAATATGAACATAAAGTAATTCACCTAACACCGGAAAAAATAAAAGGGGATTAGTCTTATCCATCTCCCTTTTGAAGTTCGCCTGCATAAGTAATAAGGAAACTGAACTTAATGAACCACAGTATTCCAAACCAGGTCACAGGAGAGTCCCCAACCATCCTGTTTCTATTTCCTGATTGGTCTGACCTCCAAGCATTATGGTGCCCAGCCTTTCACTCTCTCCTTTAAAACCCAACTCATGATCTCCTTTAAAACATCTTCCGAGGTGAGCTTTTTCTTAAAAACTGACTTCCAGAACTTTCTAGGGAAATTACAAACACGGCACCCCACTTCTTAAAATCTTCCGAAACACTTAGCTCAAAAAAAAAAAAGAAACCCAGTTTTCGGAAAAGTCCCGTTATAGTTACACTTCGAATTAAATGTGGGCCATTAACTTGCACAAGTGGAAGTTAACACTACAGTGTAACTCTCCTAGCAAAGTAGATTTAAACAGACATGTGCACTAATTTTAGAGAGCTCCTGCACTTCCAGAATGCGCATCTTTCAAATGAAGATTGTTTTTAAAACCTAGAATAGATGAAAAACCAAACCTGCTTACACTTCACAGGGACATTTCCTCCGCACCACGCTGGCAAAGCAGCGACAACCCAGACGCCACCTGGGCAGCAGCCCCGACCCTCGGCCTCCAAACCCCGGGCGTCCACTGGCCACAGGCGTCCCGGAGTCCAGTTCCCCACTAGTTTGCTTCCAGCCTAGCCCGCGGCCACCTCCACGTCGCTGCGACCCACACACCTCCTCAGCGGTTTAAATCCGCTCTTCACTCACCACACACACACTATGTTACCAGACACTCACCACACACACACACACACGTTACCACTCACCCCCCCCACGATGTTACCAGACATGACCACACACACACACACACACACACACTGTTACCAGACACTCACACACACCCCCAACACACACACACACACACACACACGATGTTACCAGACCCGGGACAACCAAGGGACCAGGCAGGGAGGGGGCGAGCTCTTGCGAGCGAGAAGAGCTGACGCTCCACGTTCCCGCCCCGCCCGGCACCCACCTGCAGGCCGCGAGACCGGGGGCGGCGGTGGCGGCGCCCCGTCCTCGCCAAAGACGAGTTTAAAGTCGAGTTCGTCGTGGGCGCCACAGTTTGCAGTAGTCATCGGCGTGGCCCAGGGTGCTGCGGCTCCTCCTCAGGCGGCGGCGGCGGCGGCGGCTCCTCAGCGCCGCTTCATGCCGGGCCGCGCCGGCCAGGAGGTTGCAGCTCCGCAGCAAACTTTCCGGGCGGGGACCGCGACGTCGAGCGTTCCGTTCCGAACTCTAAAACTGGACGCGCGCCGAACCGCACCAGGAGCCGCCACCACTGCCAGTCGTCGATGCCCAAGCTGCCACGGTCGCCTTAGACGATATTCCCCGCCCCCCTACAGCGGCCGCCACCGGCGCGCTCCCGCGCCGTGCCGCGAGCCCGGTCCCGCCCCCTACCGCGCGCCCATCTGACCCGGCCGCCCATAGGCCACTGGCGCCGCGGACGAGCCCGATGGCTCCGCCCCCTCACCGGCCTACCGCGTGACTCCCTCTCCAGGAGAAGGAAGTCACGTGAATATGGAGAGCCAGATAGCCGTACTACCTCTTGGGAGTCGTAGTTTGCATCAACTCTTTTTAAGCCAGGACCCGGTACCAGGGTGTGAGGTCGATAGCCCTCTAATTATATTGAGGCGCCCACCACCGGCCAGTCAGAGATCCCTTGCCTTATTAGGCAGACCCCACGTTGGGGAAGGGGCGCCAAGAGCCTTGGGGTTAAGGGTGCGGTGACACGCGGCTGTAGTGTTATTCCTGCCTGGCTGGGTTTGGGGAAGGTAAAAGCGCCCCGGAGGGTTACGTGGACATCACTCACTCCCTCATCCCTTTACCCCAGCCTTAATGGCGGAGTCTCGAGAAGGCTGGGACTGGGTCGGGCTTCCAACTAGGGTGGGGCGGAGCCGGAGGAAACCTGGGTTGCGCAACGAGGCCCAAGTCTGAGCTACCAGTCGCTGCAGACCCACCCTTGCGGGGCGGGGCCCGCGCTTTGCTGGCTGAGCCTTTTGTCTGCTCGCCGTCAGCCGGCCAGGCAGCTGCTCCTTCGAGGACAGCCGGCGCATTCGAGGCGTCGGCAAAGCCCCCGGGGCAGGGCCTGTCCCTGCTGTAAGTCAGGCCGACTGAACGGGAAAACCCCGTCGTGAACTCGCACCATTCAACGGGCTCTGTGACCTCTGAATCCCGATGCACATCGGTTAAAGCGGGAGGGATTGTGTTACCCAAACTGAGTGGCTGTTAGGAGGGAGGAAATGACACTGCGTCAGAACAGTTTCACTCTCTGCCCCTCCCCAGCGGGCCTGTCTTGCCTGGAGACTACCCAAGATGCCTCCTCCTGGGCCCTGGGGTAGAGGCCGGGCCCAGGGACGCTGAGCCTGGCTTGTTTACTTAGGGCTCCTCCAAGGCACAGGGTGGACGGAGAGCTGGAAGAGGTGGCGGTGACCAACTCCCCTAGCTCCAGGCTGCAAAGGGCATAGCATCCCTAGAAGTGTGTTGCCAGAGGAACCAAGTTGCTATGTCTCAGAAACTTGGGTGCAGGTGCAAGAGCCCAGGCACATCCCACGCTGTCCACAAAAGCCGCTGGAGAAGAGGGCAAGGTGGAGCACCCTCCAGAGATGTCTCAATATGTGGACTGACAACCTGAGCTACCAGGGAGCCCTAGGGAGAGCCCAACTAGGCCTAGGGTCAGGAGGACAGGGAACGCACAGAGCCGTTGACACGTTTATCTTGGATTGGTTCACCCCTGAGGTCAGAAAACTTTTCCTGCCTTGTGCTCTGTACCCATACCTGTGCTGGACCTGGGAAGGCAGAGATAAATTAATCTCCCTTCAGGCATCAGGGAGAGGAAGCAAGCAAATCTATAATCACTGTGCAAAGAGATTAGGGCTGTGCCAAGAGCTCAGAGAAGGCTCATAATCTCCCAGACTGCAGGCGTCCACAAGGCTAAGAATTGGAGAGATGGGCAAGAAGTGAGAAAGATGGTTCCAGGCAGAGAACAGATTTCCAAAGACTTGGAGACCAGAGAGTACACGCAGTGAACAGAAGCCAAAGGTAAAGCCAGATGAAGGGGCAGGGTACTGCAAGCCACTGCAAGGTATCTGGACTTTATCCTGAGTGCAGGAGGGAGCCACAAAAGGGTTTCCAGCAGGAGACTTCCATGTTCAGAATTCTGAATCTCTGGATTGGAGTGGGGGAGGGGAAGGTTAGAGGCAGAAGGAGATAACAGTAGTCAAGGAGAGGGAGCAAATGGTATTGAGTGGGTGAAATAGCCTTCCAATAAGCAGTCCTGCCTTCAAAGGATCTCCAACCTTGAGGGCCTAAGTGTGGAATTTAGAGCCCAAACTCCACACTAACTTTACAGCTTTCGGCCCCAGGCAGATGGTTGGTCTGCCAATTAGTACTACATGTAACATGACCCTTAGTATAGTAAAAGGCCCCAGAAGCTTAGCCAGCTCACCTCTCCTCCTCATAAAACGATGCAGTTTCAGGATGTGTGCCCCTACCACCCCCCCAACAATACCTCCCAGGTTATCATCTGGAGAAAATGGACCTTCATCTAACCCTTCTGCCCTCCACACATGACTTTACCTGAACCAGGGGCTCAGCCAGCCAGGCCAGGGGGGAAGGCAAGAGGGAGATCATGGGCCCGTCAGCCCCACCACTGGGAAGGGAACAGAGAAGCTATAGGTGGCTTGAAAAATTCACCCATTCATCAAATTCTTAGCAATGCA
Organism: Hyperoodon ampullatus; assembly: GCF_949752795.1. NCBI lineage: Eukaryota > Metazoa > Chordata > Mammalia > Artiodactyla > Ziphiidae > Hyperoodon > Hyperoodon ampullatus. The sequence goes on from NC_136931.1 coordinate 19,004,716, forward strand.
ACTGCGTTCCCAGCTACCATGCACCTGGAGAACACTTAAAAGGGCTCATGTCTTGGGGAAGGTTTCTGCTCTGGAGGAAACTGAGAACCCTAACCTGGAGTGATGAGGGCTGAGGCAGGGGGTGGGCACCAACTGCAGGAAGAGTGTTACCACCTTTGTAAGAAAGGCAGCAATGGCTGGGAGCTCTGCAGGCTGTGACGAATCAATACACAGACATCAATATACAAACTCTCTCCACCCCTTTTCCTTAGCCAGGTCCAGGACCTCCCCCATAAGCTCCTCGTCAGGTCAGCTCCAAAGCTCTCTTAGGTGGCAGGAGGCCATCTGACCCACCTCCAGCCTTCTGAGAGCCCTGTGAAACCAGGAGGCCCAGGGACCCAGTGCAACAGACAGAACCCCAGACTTGGCCAGGCTGGTGGACAAGGACTGTGTGGGTCCCCTCTCCCTCCTGTGTGCATGCCAGCCAGGCTCGAGACTGAGGAAAACCATCCCTTTCATCAGCTGCCACAGGCCTGGCCCTGAATTCTCATCGCTGAAGGCTCTCCTGTGGCGTCTTGAGCCATGGAATGGTACAGCTTAGCTCAGTCCAGCCCCCCTTGTTCCACATTAGGGCAAATAGGAGCCTTGGAGGAAAGTCAAAGTTTAGAAAAGTTCCTCCTCTCCATGGCACACATCCCCCCAACACAAGCTCTTGTTTGATTTTTCCTCTGTGCCTGCTCCCTACCCCCATGCCCAGGCTGGCCAGAGGGGACACAAGGAGTGCCCTTGAGCAGCTCCCAATCTGGGCGAAGGCGATATGACCAGCCAACTACAATCGAAGAAAGTTAGTTGCTGAAGTCAGCACATGGTGCTGAGAAGACAGGGTCAGCACTTTGTCCTCAAGTGCTAGGCTGAGGAGTTTGGACTTGATCCAGGGGGCAACTGAGAGCCATGGAGGAGTTCTGAGCAGGAGTGACACCCGGAAGGACTGAGTATGCCGGACTGCAGGGGCAAGAGATTACCCACCCATCTTTGCACCAAGTCCAGTCTGCTTGCTGTGGCCTTGGGAAGACCTGCCACCCTCTCCAGCCTTGTCCCTCCCTCTTGTGCTCATATCAAAACTACGTGTCCCCAAAATATGATGAGCTAAGAGGAAGTCCTCAGTCAGGGTGGCTGGAATGGATGGATAAGTATGGTGGTTACCAGACCAGAGAGGGGTTTGGGCATCTAAGTGGCCTGAGTTTAAGGTGGGCATGATGAGAACAGTGGGTGGAGCTTTCAGACCTGACTGGGCCCTCCCAGTTGGTCCCAGCTCTTAGGCAGGTCTCTCTGAGACCAGGGCAGGCATCACTGAGGTGTGCTAAAGTGAGACCATTTGAGGGCCAACATATTCAACCAGGATTTTGCCAGACATCCTCAGTCAAGGAACACACACTGGCCCCTCCCCACCTGCTCCCCTGTGACTAACCCTTTCCCCACTACTTTTCCTGGGCCTTCGAAGTCCCCACACTCTAAACTCTATTTTAGCGACTGACCTCTACCCCTGCCTTTCCTTCCCCATAGCCCAGAAATGAACCTGACCCCTCCAGAGAAGGGGCTTCCCCAGGGAAACCACACTGGTGGGAGAAGAGGTCTGAGGACAGAGCCCAACCCCACCAGGGAAGTGGATCTTAAGACTTGGTACCTGGCCCACACAGGGTCCTCCCACAAGCTCTGACTAGCTCAGGATGCCTGAGGGGTCCACTGGGGCCTCTCTGTCCTGTTCCAGTTGGGGTATGAGGAAAGGCAAAGGGGGCATTTTGACTGAAACAGTTTTTTGTAAGAAAAATCAGAAATAAATTGTGCCTAAAGTTTGATGGCTGAGACTGAACCGAGCCTCAGTCTCTCTCCTGGGTGGGGCTCCTTCTCTGGAAGCACTGGTCTGGGAAGTTAGTTAGGGCAGCCTCGGTATGGAGTGACCCCATTAGCTGCACAGTGCCGCTATCATAGGGCAAGGCTATCCTCCAGCCAGCCTCAAACAGGAAGAGAACAGCTGATGCCACTCAGAGAAGGGCCCTTGGGCCCAGCAAGAACTAGAAGTGACTTGCCCAAGGTCAAAGAGTCATGGGCTCTGGGAGGCCACCGGTATTGGTATCCTTATCTGCAAACAGAAGAGCAAGTGTGGGTGCAGGGAGGGGCTGCTCCGGGACTGACACAGGGGTCTTACCTGCCCAACCCCTGATTCAGGTCATCAGGGCTGGGGGTACTGACTGGCACAGGGGCCTGACCCTGAGTAGATGGGAGAAACAAGGCCTTGGCCCAGAGGGGAATCCCCCCCCTCCTCACAGAGCTTTGAAAAGGGGAGGAAAAGCAGCATGTTTACAGCTGAGGAAGCAGAGGCGGTGCTGGGCAGGGACCTTTGGTCAGAACGCCCCTCCCAGTAAGTGGGCGGTGGGGGAGAGGCCCCATAAGATGTGGGGTAGCTGTTTGTTTGCTTCTCACTGCCAGAAGGAAATTAAAGAGAATCTGCCACTTCCTTCCGGCCCAAACGGGATGGTGGGGGCGGAAGGGGGGGTGGGCAGTGGCATGGGCGGGCAATCACAAGGGCCCCAAATTGCTGCCATCAGCAGTCTCCAGTGTCCTCTGCTCAGAGCAGGCACCTCACAGGTCTGAGCTCTAGCTGGGGTCAGACCCAGCACCCCCCCTCACCTGAGCTGGTCCCTTACTAGGGCACCAGATACCCTAATCGTTCCCCCAGACTCCATATCACCTCTCATCAGGAAAGCCAACTGATGGCCGGTACCTCAGGTTTACCATCAGGAGAATGGGCTTCTTGGACCTTCCTGGCTCAACTCAAGTCCAGTGAGCATTAAAGGTGATAACCAACCCACCACCTCCATCTAGACTCGTAAGGATGGGTAGGAGAAATGTTTTAGAAAGCCCCAGCTCTGCACAGAGGGTAGAAGCAGAATAATTATGCCAGGACATCTGTCCATGTGTAAAGGTGCCAGGCTGAAGCAACCAGCCGTGGGTAAGGGTGAAGGGTGTCTTTATTGCACTGTACCAGTGTCAGGTTGGGGAGGTGCCACCTGAAAAGCTCCTGTTTTCAAAGAAAATACTGAGGTCACTGGGAACTTGGCTCTGCTACTCAGACCCACCAAAGGAGATGGGCACTCTGGGGATACCTTGGCCAGTGCTCCAGGCTGCTGGCCCAGGCCAGAACCTCTTAATTCCTGCCAGCAGTGGCAGCAAATTGTCCAGTGGCATCTGGCTGATGCTCTGCACCCATAGCCATCCTAGGGCCAGGCCCAGGGAGGGGCTGACCTGGGTAGGGACAGTAGTCACCAGCCTTCCAGGGGGCTCTCTTTACCACTTGCCAAGGCTAAAAAGGGCTTCTTGCACAGCTCCCCAGGCATGACTGGCTCCTGAGCTCTGGGGTCCCCAGTGTCTTGGTCAGGGGCCTCCCGCTTCCGCTTGTGCAAGGAGGGGCCCTCCTCACCCAGCCGACCCTCAGGGAGGCCCTGGCTCCGCAGACAGACGATGGCTGCAGCCTGCTCCGCCAGTTTCTTGGACTTGTCCCTAGGCAGACGAGGCATGGGGCAATAAGGCAGGGAGACAGGCAGACTGGTTACAGGACTAGAGTCTGGGAGGCCTGACTCTACATGCCCTTGGCAGAGATTCTGACAAAACTAGGGAAGGGGTCATCACCCAGGGATGCCACTGCCCAGGTACACCATCCTCCTAACCCTCCCAGGCCAATGCGAGGATCAGACCCTGTTGACAAGCCTCATGCCCACTGATAAGGAAACTCACCACAAGGTGGACTGGTACTTTTGTTCAGCAACAGTGACAACAGAACAGAAGAGGCGATCCAGGGGCCGTTGAACCTGGTACAGAGAGAGCAAAGGAAACAGGGACGGCTGCATGAGAGCAAGAGGGCCAAGCCCTGGAGGGAAGTACTTCCCACCTAAATCAAATGAAGCCTACCTGTATCACATGCTCCTCCCCAGCAGAAGTGCCTAGTGCATCTTCCAGGGAAGAAACGTAGATACACAAACAGTCAGTGACATCCCAGTGTGTCAGGAGTTCTATCATGGACCTAAGCAAAGGTCCGTCAGAGCCCTTAGCTGCATGTGACTATGGAGCTTCCTCCTACTGACATCTGGGTGGGCCAGGTCCCCCAAAATGAGAAGGAGTTCACCAGATGGCAAAGCGGTGAGAGGGGACAAGGACTGGGGCAAAGAAGGTACACCTGGCAGAGCAACCAGGTGATGTGGTGGACAGAGAGCTGAGTGGATGTGACCTGAAGCAGAAAGACACATGGGGGTCTCGTGCTCTGTGCTGAGGTAGTAGGGCTTGATCCCAAAGGCGCTGAGGAGCTGATGAGGACATGAGCAAGGGGGATAGAAGCAAATTCGTTTTGGAAAAGTCACTCTGGCAGAAGGGAACACAAGGCCCAGAAGATACAAGCTTGGAGGTCAGAAGGCCAGTCCAAAAGAGACCAGGCAACCTAAACAGGCCATGGGGACCAAAGAAAGTGAAGCAAGACTGTCTCAAAGTTTCCCCTGAGAGGCCCCAGACATGGGGTCCAATTCTGTGCCCCATTGGCTGAGGCCTGGTCCAAAAACATGTCAGTCTAACTTTTAGGTTTGAGCGTCCTTCCTAAGCCAATGGGCCCTCTCCAGAGAAGTCTCTCCTGCCTAAGCAATGCCACTGGAAGGGACTGGCTGAAGCAGCCTCTTACTTAGGCCTCTAGTTCAGTTTTATGGAAGTGGCCAGAACTAGACAACAGGTCCACTGTCAAAGAGAAGGAGCTAGAAGGCAAAGCCAGGCTCCAGCCAAGCAGTCTGGAGTGCAGGTACGAGCTGTGGGTGGACTGGGGGTGGCGGCACTAGCCGTGGGAGTGCTGTGGGCTGGATGCAGAGCAGGCCACAGGCAGGAACTCACCGTTTCATACACAGGCTGTGCCAACTTCTCCCTCCGGCACCACTCCAGCAGGCACATCTTGGGGGTGATCTGGGGTGAGTATGCTCTCCTGGGGAAGGAGGGAAAGGTGTCAGGGCCCACCTACCATGAGCGCCCCATTCCTCAGCAGGGGCCCTACTCAGTTCCTGGTAGGAGCTGCAGGAACTGAGACAGCAAACTGCTGCCTTAGGACCTCCTGCACCTATTCCCTTGAGCTCCCATTTCTGTCCCACCAGTGGCTTGGGGCCTGAATTCTACCTAAAGGGAAGATGGGCTTCAGTTGCTTGGGGAATTGGAATGGGAAGTGAACTCCAGCACTCTGAGCTCCAGCCTGGAAAACAGCCTTCAACAGCCAAGAAGGAAGGTACAATTTGTTTCTCAAGACAATATCCGGAGGGAGTGGGTGGGAGTGGGGATACAGGCGGCCATACAGTGGTCTCAGGATCCAGCTCAGGGCCCACCCTGATTATGTCCACCAAGTGTCAGGGTGATCCGCTGCTGCCTTGGGCACAGTGGACTCCAGTTTCAGAGCCAGGCGGTGACAGGGTGGGAAGCGCCATGTTCCAGCTTCCCACCAGGAGCTCTCCCTGGATATGACTGCCCAACAGCTGTGCCTACATCCCTCCTCCCAAGACTTTGCCAGACAAGACTGACTCCTGGTCTGGGCCTGGGGACCCCAGAAAGGTTCAGATTCCAGATCACAGAGACTAGGATGAGGGCCCCATTCAAAGCTGAGTCACAGTCTGAGGCAATAATTGGCCTGAGGCTATTTCTGCCTAGAGAGGACACCACAGGGCTAGCAAGGGGCAGTGAGGGTAGGCTGCTTAGCCAGATGAGGGTTCAGGTCCTGCTGCTATTCTGGAGCTCCCTACAGGCAGCTAATTCCTGAGGGCCAAGGAGAAAACACAGACTTTGAGGAACAGAGGGGACAGGTCTCCCCAGCTTGAGTTGTGGGAAAGGGTGGGTCAGGAAAAAGGTATAGTTTAGTCACCCTTGGGACAGCATGCACAACCCTGACAGCACTGCCTGGGCTTTCAGCGACTGTCTTCTCCAAAGTGCCTTCTTTGGGTTGCTGAAAACTGAGAACAAGCATCCAAACCAAGGAGATCTGTGGTCCCTAAGCTTGGCATTAACCATGGACGGCAGCCAGCTTGCTGGCCCAGTCAGACCTAAGGACACTGGCCCTGGCCCAAGCTGAGGCCAAGCTGGAGACCTACCGGTCAAACTTGACAGCCATCTTAATGATACCAGAGGTATCTTCAGCTGGCTCCTCCACCTCCTCTGGGCTCCTGGCCAAGAGTTTGGCCCGCCGGGCATCCAGCTCTCGTGTGGTCTCCTCATAGAAGGCACCAAGGCCAAAGGCCTCACTATGAAGGGACAAGCAGAGTAGGGGAAGCCCCTTAGTGGAGCCAGCATTCAGGAAACTACTGCAGGAGCCCAGGGCCCCACCACTGAGAAATGCCCCCCACATATACCCAAACACCACCAGGGCCTAGCCACCAGAAGGTGCTTTCTACACACCCCTGTGATCAGCCTGAACTGACAGATGGAGAATGAATGCAGGTCCCTGAGCGTGAGCACTGGAGGGCAGGCTGGGCTGGGTGGAATAGATTCCAAAGGTCACCTGCAGCCTCTCTTCTGAGGAGGAACACACAGGCAGGTGTCCCTAGCCAGCAGTGAGTGAGTTCAGCTATACTGACCAAGCACTGGGGGTATGCACAGCCTTGTCCTCATGCAGGCCCGTGGGAGGAAGACACGGAGGCCTGACCACTGACTGGTTCCCCACTTCCCGCCCTGACCACACACAGGCCAAGCCTAAACTGAGGTACCACCCAGATCTACAGAGTGATACTCGAGAGTTATCCTCTTGAGCTCACAACATACTTGGGTCAAGCTGGTTAAGCTACATGGGCTAGGGACAGAATGAATACCACAAGCCCAGGGTGAGGAGGAAGGTTCTGGCAAGGCTCTTCCCTCTAGGAAGCATCTTAAGGGCTGGAGGACATTCATGAAGATGGCTGCCTGAGGGCAAGCCTAGTCCAGAAAGGCTTCTCTGGAGGAAGGAGAGTATACACAGCTAATGTGCGGGGGAGACAGCATTCAGGCAGGAGACCCCGTACAAGCACAGGCAGACAGGGAGCTGTGGGAACAGGCACTAGACCAGGTTGTGAGAGGCCCCAAATGTCAACCACCTGAGCTGTAGCTCTACCAGATCTAGAGGATCAAGGGGTGGCCTCTCAGACTGCAAAGTGATGGGGTGTGGGTGCTGGCTCAGGCCAGGGGCTCCATTCTACAATCCCAACTCTCCTAACCATTGGATCTTGGTGGCCTGGCATGTGACAGATCTGTTACCAGGAAAGCCCCTTCCTCCCCAGGGATTCCCCAGCCCAGCCCTCACCTTCCTCCATCCTACTAGTGCCCTAGTTCCCGAAATTCTGCTGCTGAGATCAGTCCAGGGATGGAAAGTTCTAAAGATTTGAAAGTACCCCCTTCTGTGAGGCAAAGCTGTACCACCTCCCCACTCTGGCACATCCACCTCCAGAAGCTGTGTCCTGGCTCCCCTGGTAGAGTCAGCTTAGGGCTCAGGGTCGAGTCTGGGTAATGTCTGCAAGGACAGATGAACAGCCCATTGCCCCTCTCACCAAATTTCCTGGGAAGACTGGGCGGCATGGAGCAACCTCCCCTGGGGCGACTCCAGCTGTTCTCGTAGCATCTGGCACAAGCAGTACTTGGTGTTGGTGTAGTGGTTGTCATACTGCACAGCCTGAGAGAAAAACTTCCATGAGCCCCCCTGCTGCCCAGGCAGGCTCTGAGGCCTGAGCTCTGCTCTGATGGCAGGAAAAGGGGCTCCAAGGGGGCATCAGAGGGGCTTGCAGCTGAGGCAGTGAGACCCCATAAAAGAGCCCTCTCCATCTTGGCCATCTACTCCTCTAGTTAGTGGCACAATGCTTGAGGGTCACAGCTGAGGCCCACAATCAGGAGCACACTCTGCTGGACAGCCTGACTAAGGTCCACATGTGCAGGGAGCTCCTCCTGCATCGGCTACCACAGAGGACCTGTTGCCGAGCATCTTCCAAGGCAGGGAGGGGGGAACAGCCAAGTTCTGGTGTGGCAGGACCAGTCCTGGGACAGGGGTGAGGTTCTTCTACTCCTTATAACCACGGTGAGTGCCTGCCCCTCCCACATCTTAAACAGCCTGTCTCCAATTTCTTCCAACATGGGAAAAGCCCAGCACCATTGACCAAGCATGTTTGCACGTGTTACTTGTCACTTCATTGAGCTAAACAAGTAGTTACCACTACTCAGACTGGGAAATGCAGGCTCAGGGAGGCCAGACAACCGCCCAGGGATACCCAGTGGAAGTCGGCCTGGCTGGGGCAGGCAGGAGAGCAGTGGGTAAAGGGCGCCCCAGCCCCCCAGAACCCTCTCCCCCTCTCGCCCCCTATCAAACCTTCTAATACCTCCAGCAAGGCCTATGTCTTCAGTGCCTTGGAGGTGCGACCACATGCTCAGGACAAGGCAGGGATACGTGGGTAAGCCATGGCCGGCAGCAAGGCCTTGATTCAGCTTGTTTGGGACAGAAGACACCTGGCTGGACCAGAAGCAGCCTTGCCTATGCTTGAAAGCTGCTCCCTTTCTCTGGCCCAACACACCCTCTTGAGGAGTTGCCAAGGGACAGGCTGAGAAGGAAGGATAACATCACCTTTCAGCCAGTGAGCAAGCTTGGCACTACTGAACGTGCCTTCCCTGCCACAGACCTGCCAGCCAGCCGACCTAGACTGAGCTAAGCCCCCCTTGCCACTGGTTGACCCAGGCCATTGGAGAGCCAACCTACCCAACCGGACACCCAGAACCAAGGGGATGAAGGCTGCAGCATCCAGCAGAAGAGGCTCTAGAACAGAGGCTGCCCAGCTCTGGGCACAGGCCTCAGGGCCTCGTACCACCCCCAGCTTGCACAGCCCTGGGGACACCCACATGTCATGGCAGCCACAACTGCCCATGGCAGCCTGAGGATCTGAGAAGCTCCTGACCCCCCAGGTGGGTAGGAGCTCCAGGACTGAAGAGGAGGGTGGAAGTCTGCTCAGGGTGAGGGCTGCATTCTCTGCTCAGGCCCAACTCACTGAGGAATTTGAGGACCACTCACTGTCTTTGCTGACAGACATGCACAGCTGGTCAGAGTCTCACAGGGTGCCAGGGCAGTGCCAAGGAAATAGTGCAGGTGTCAAAAAACTCCTTTACAGGGAAATGCCCGGGCACTACCATCAAACCCCGGGTGAGAAGAAAAAGCTATTACTGGAGTAGAGGGTCAAAGTTAGGCTATTTCCTAAGTCAGAGGTTAAAGCATTCTGGGAATTAGCAAGAAAAGACTTTTAGAAGTGACCATGACTGACGACCAGTTGACACGTCTTTACGGAGAGAATCTGTCCTCACAACAGCTACAATGGCTCCTCCTGCTGTGGCTCCTCTGGTGCCAACCCACTGGCATGAGTGACACAGACACCACTGTCATTGTGCACGCGTGTGTATGTGTAGGGGGGCAGGGAGTGACAGAGACTAAGAGAAAGATATCATGTGTTTGGGGCCTCAACAGCATCCTGGATCCAGAAGCCCTTGCTATGATCCTCACACCTTGAAAGCTTTAGAAGGGAGCGATGGTAGGGCCATGCCTCCCCAGCACCCTGCTCTTCACATTGCAGCCAGGGAGACCCAATGCTACACTAAAAAGAAAAGGAGAGGGACTTCCCTGGTGGCGCAGTGGTTAAGAATCCGCCTGCCAATGCAGGGGACACGGGTTCGAGCCCTGGTCCGGGAAGATCCCACATGCCACGGAGCAACTAAGCCCGTGTGCCACAACTACTGAACCTGTGCTCTAGAGCCTGCAAGCCACAACTACTGAGTCCATGAGCCACAACTACTGAAGCCCATGCGCCTAGAGCCCATGCTCCGCAACAAGGGAAGCCACCGCAATGAGAAGCCCACGTACCACAACGAAGAGTAGCCCCCGCTCACCGCAACTAGAGAAAGCCTGCGCACAGCAACGAAGACCCAATGCAGCCAAAAATAAATAAATAAATAAATAAATTTTTGAAAAAAGAAAAGCAAAAGAGAGCTGCTGGGGGCTGGGGGCTCACCCAAAGCACTTTCTGCAGGAATGTGGCAGACAGTGAGACATGTTTGCTTTGAAAAAGTGCATAGACATACGTATCTGATGTACTTCTGCATGACCTCCTCCAAGGGTCGTGGACCCTCCTTGAGGAAGATGGATGGGTTCCACATGGCCGCTCGGGCCACCATCACTGAAGAGGCTGCCGTGGCTTGTCGAAAGTCCTCTATATCCAAATATCCTTGGATGTGGTCGTGAGATCCTCCACTGAAAAGCAACAGTGGGGTGAGGGGTATCCCCATCCTTGTACAAGCAATTTCAGAAAAAGGCAACTCCTAAATCTGCCACTTATTCAGTGTGTGGCTTTGGCCAAGTCCTTCAGCTACGAGAGCTTCAGGACACTGGAGATTATAATACACACCCCACTGTGGGGTCAGGAGCACCAAGTGAGATAACAAAATAAAGCAGTCCAAACCGTGCCTGGCACTTAAGAGGTACTCCGGAGTGTTTACCTTCCTTCCCCCTCATCCCGAACAGTGGCTAAAGCTGCCCCACATCCGAAGGGCGGGGTCTGTATGTGGATATAGGGATCACAGGAAAACCCCCAGGCTGGGGCACCTATATGCCCACTGACGGCTGGGTCAAAACCCTAGAGAGGGAACAGACGCAGTGGTGGTCATGAGAGGAAGGAAGGAGGCCCGGTTTGGTTGCAATTTCCCTTTCAGCCACCCTGCAGCCCCTCGGAAACTGCTCTTTGTCTGTTCCATTAGGAGCCAGGCAGCAGCCTCAGCCCAGAGACAGCACTGTGTGTGAGGATGGGGGTGGGGGAACACCCCTCAGGTGGCAACAGCAGCAACAGGGTCCAGGGTCTTGAGTAGCCCTACCCTCTCTCCAAGCCACCCCTAACACCCCTTGGCCTGGGGACCACCCCACCCTTAGCTCCCCCATCCCTCCCTCCAGTCAGGCATGCCTTTCGTCAGGGCTTTAGGGCTTCAGAGCTTCTCTGTTCCCAACCTGCCATCAGGCAGGTACAGGGTTGTGCTGGACTTCCGACTGGCCCACACAGGCCAGCTCCCCAGTGGTGACAGGACACTGCTGTCTTACTGCTAAGCCTTTGGGCTGGTCATCGGTACCTCACACCTGCCAGTCTAGGTTCTGGTCCTGTCACTGTCCAGGATGCTCATCTGGGCTTTGGTCTGTGACCTGCCTCATGCTCCTGAGCCATGGCTCTCTGTGCTCTGGCTTGAGACGCCTCACCCTACACCCTACACACCTAACTCTGGGTGTGAGGTCACCTTCCCCTGGGCCTGTTTCAGCAGCCACTCTCTTGCTCTCCCTAAACACTCCCACCTCAACCCGTGCATCAGAATGTCCTGGGCCCCTGTCGACTGCATACCTACATCGGCCACTCACCAGAGACCAAGGGACACAATGGGCCCTTCTCAGCCTCACTGCCAAGTTCATTTTTGTCACACCCTTTTTTTCTTTTCTCTTACAGTCATTTTTTGATGCTATCGCATTCCATTTTCTATTTGTCAGTTCAAATCCCTTCTGAGTGAAGTGAGGCATAAAAAAATAAACGAGGAAGAAGGGAGGCTTACTTGGCTATGACAGGAATGGAGAGGGTTTCGGCGACGGCTTTGATGGCTTCACAGCTGACAGGGTGCTGAGGTCGCTCCTCCCGCTTCCTTGGAGATAAAGAGATGGGGCTGGGGACTGAGTGCCAAAGGTCACGTCACACTTAGCACCGGGTTATGTCAGCCAAATCCTACTGTCCTCCTTGCTGAACCTCAGGAAGGCCATGTAGCCAGCAGGGACAGGGCTCTGGGCTACAGGGGACGGCTCTCCCTGACCTCTGCTGTGCCGGGCAGCGGCAGCACAGGTCCAGGCTGAGAAGGCAAGTCCAGCTCTCAAAGGTCTGCAGGTGAGGCATGGCTGCAGGAAGCCGATGTGGGTGGTCACACCGCCACTCCCCAGCTTCCCCTCGCCTCTGCCAGAGATGAGGGACGGTGCCTTAAGAATGCTACCCCTACTGTCCCGGTCTTGCCCTCCCAGAGGGACTGGAAACAGCTGCCACCACTCAGACTGGCCACTCCCACACAGCTGCGTGTGCTGAGGCCAAGTTGGGCAGCTGATCCTGGGGAGAGGCACCTGGCACAGGGTAGGCCCGGCAACCAGAGCAGGCCACAGACCATGGCTGTCACAAAGAGCTGCAGGGGAGGCAAGACCACAACCCAGGGCCCCTGCACCCAAGGTCAACTGCAAGAAGCTCTTGTGTATGAGTGAGTGAGTCTTAGGGATGCTAAGGTAAGCCCTAACTTGAGCTGTGCACAGGGACAAGCCAGAGAGGTGGTTGACTAGAAAGCCCTTGCCCAGGTCCTATCTGCATGTGTCCCTCTGCTATACTCCTCAACAAAAGTGTCAGGGGCCACAGGGCCTTAGAAAGCCCTATCAACCCAGCTTCCACCTCCACCTCCCTGCACCCCCAGCAGCCCAATTCTAGCCCATCCTTAACAGCTTTGATGGCTAGAAAGTCTCTCTTTAAACTCGCCCAAATCTGTCTTCCTAGTGTTTCCAACTACTGGGAAAAAGGAATAGCTTTATTTATTCAGAAAACACTCTATGCCAGGCACTATGCCAAGGCTGTATATTCACAATCTCATAAAAGCCTCGTGACAACCCTATCAAGCAGAAATTATCTTAATTTCCAAATGAGGACTGTGGTGCTCAGAGAGGTTAAATGACTTGTCCAAGGATACACAGCCAACAAGCAGCAGACCTGGGATTTGAACCCAGACCTGGGATTTGAAACCAGGCAGTCTGAGCCCAGAGCCTGCTGCCTCCAGGAGGGGCCTGTGTGTACACATGTGTGGCCTTTCACCACCCCCTGCTGGCTTCAACAAGCACAGCTCTGCTTTTCTGTTTTTATGTGTTGGAGTTCTGGGTTCCCTTCTGAAAATGCTGTAATAGATACAACCAGCAAAAAATGCACTGTTCCTACAAGACCCCTGAACTCAAAAGGAACACCACTCAAAAGAGAGGTCACCCTGGCCAAAGTTTGCTGACCTGGGATTCTGTACAAAAGTATATCCTGGACACGGGGAGCGAGTTCGACTGGGAAACCAAGGGTAGCCTTCAGCAATACCTCAGCTCTCAGTAGACAGCAGATTCAAGGACTGTTTAAAGTAGTCACTGTGACAGCTGGCAGTCCAACAAGGGCAGACAAAAGAGGCAGTGCCTTTGAAAGAACAGCAATCTGCCTGGGGTCATTCAAGGGAGGAGCTATTGCTGAATGTAGTGTAAAGAAAATGAGATTCAGAGTCAGAGTTCTAATTCCACCACTTCCTGGCTATGTGATATAATTTTGAGCAAATCACTCATTCTCTACCATTTACACATCTTGAGGGTAGGGGTGTTTCTCCTTCCCATTGGTCTCTCTGTATCTCTAAAGCTCAGTGTAGTGCCTACCACCAGTAGATGCTCAATGAATGAAACAAAGAAAAATGCAACCCCCATAAAGAGTTTGACTGCCCTCTGAACTTAGGGGATATCGATGAGCTAAGCAGAGCTAGGCTGTGTATGCAGAAGAGAAGCTGGTAGTCACCTGGGGTCTGGTGAAGAGTCATTAAGGTGGCTAGGGACCTCCTTGCAAGTCAGTCACTAGTAAGGCAACCACTCACCTGCCATGAACCGCGATGGCTGCAATGCCGGTCCTCTCTATCCGCTTAACAAGGCTCAGGGTATCTTCCAGCTGAGGGACAGGACCACACAGGGTGTTTACTGAAGCCACAGAGGGAGCAGCTGCCAGCTCCTAAAGCGGGCTCAGCTCTACCCCCTCCTCCAAACCTAACTCAGCCCCTCAAGAATCATTCACACCCCCAAATCAGCATCCCCAGAGAAATGGACCTTCAGATGTAAGATCTTTACCGATGGCAGGATGCGAATCTTGCAGGTCACAGGTCTCTGTGTCCCTTTAACAAGAGTGCTGAGGATCTGCAGCGAGGAGAATACAAGAGCATCTGCCTTTTCTGGAACAAACACCACAACTGCTTGTACTAATGAATTCTGCAGCAGACCTGTGCGGCCCAGTGGCATGGACATGTTTATGTCCATGTACGTGTCCGTGAATGCGTCTGTTGCACGCATATACATGGAAGCTCCATAAGGGAAGGAGTTCATCTTTTTCTCTGCTAGAGCCCCAGCACCAGCAGCCCCTTGCCTGATACATAGCAGTATACATATATTTGGTAAATGAATGAATGAGTGAGTGAATGAATGCATGAATGGATCTGCATGCATGCTTGTACAGAACACAGTGATCCTTTGCCAGGGCAAACATCAGAATCACCTGGAGAGCCTAAGAAATACAGAATCTTAGATTCCACCTCATCTTTCCTGAATGAGTCTCTAGGGACAGGGCTTAGGAATATGGGATTTCAAAAGACTCTGCCCAACACATTCCCTCCTCAAAATGATTCTGAGGCCTATCCCTGGTTAAGAACACATGGCTCACAGCTCCATTCCTGATTGAAGGCATGTTTCCTGAGTGCTGTTCCAGGATCTGCCAAGTGAGTGAGCAGGAAAGTTTGAGCAGGTCCTGGGCCCTGTCCTCAGGTACCCCCTCTCTTTAGGGGAGTCAGATATACAGGAATGAAACTGGCAAAGGAAAAGACAACATAGTCAACATATTTAAAAGTGTTTATTTTGCATAGTGATTGCAAAGGACTCCAAATAAAGATCAAGAAAGTCACACAGGAAAGTGTCAGGGAAGTAGCAAGTCCAGACAAAGAGTCAGACATCAAGAAAGGTGTAGATGACACTGCATGTCTGTGACCTTGCTATGTTTATCTTCTTCCCTCATCAAAAATTTTGGGCGAGGCAAGCTAGGGGGAAGGTGATGCCAAGAGCCCTCTTCCAAGAAACTGGATCCCTGTCCAGCAGAGCAGAGGGGGACATCCAGGCAGCAGCTGCCAGTCTGGTTCTAGGCAGGTGGGGGCAGCAGAGAGCCAGATCACAAGAACCAGTGAAGGAGGCCTTTCTCTCAGGGACAGGCTAAGGCAGGCCCCTCCAGAAGACATTAGACCAAGAGCCTGGACTGATAGGACAGATGATGGGCAAGACAGGGCCTGCTGCCCCAGGCACAACTGCCAGAGACTGACAGGAAGGAACAGTCCCCAGGCGCTGCCCCAGGAGGCTGACTGGGCCTGAGGTCCTAGGGTGACTCTGGCAGGGCTTAAAGGGGCACCTACCCTTAAGGGAGGAAGAAGGACTGCCAGATCCATCAAGATACACAATAAAATTTCTCACTCCAGTCCTGTCCTTCAAGCTGACAATACAATCTCTGGAGGGTTCCTTTGCAAATGTTGACTCAGAATCCTCTGATGTCTGGTGATTTAAGCAACATCAGCTGGTTTGACCCAGTTCTCTGTTTTGCAGAACTTCCTCTTGGTGTATTTTATCCAAGCAACTCTAAGCACCTTCTTCAGTTCATTTTCTGTTCATTTCACGTGCATGCTCAGGACCAGGAAGGAAATTAGTAACGAAAAGTCCTAGCCCTTTGCAAGAGTCACACTGAGAGGAAAGGGCATATAGAGTCTGTCTTTTGGTCAGACTCTAGCAGAACCTCTCCTGGACCCAACTCTTCCAGATCCAAGCCACACCCCATGTCTCTGTGGCGTGAAAAGTCTGTGGGGGAAAAGGACCTGAGACGGGCCCGTATCTGGGCACATCTACCCATGGGCAGGCACATTTCCCCAGATCCACTGGCTGACTCAGGAAAAGCAGACTTTGGCTCCCCTGGTTGTTGGGGAGGGGACAGGGAGGAGGACAGGAAAGCACAGGCCTGGGAATCAGTGAGGACTGAGCTCAAGTCCTGGCCCTGCTGATTGTTAGCCATGGCCCAACTGCAGTGCACACAAGGGGATGCCCTGAGCAGCACCGGGCCCAGGGAATCTGGGGCAGGGGTCAGAGAGAGGCTATTACTGATATAGAGTCTTAAACTGAGGTTCTTAATCCAGGGAGGGTACACCAGAGTCACCTGGGAAGCTTTTTCAAAAGACTGATACCCCCTCCCTGCCTCTGTCTACCCCAAGAATATGCAGAATTCTCAATAGATAGCATCCTTTTTAAAAAATTATTATTGTGGTAAAACATATATAACTTACAATTGTCTGTCTTAACCATTTCTAAGTGTATAATTTAGTGGCATTAGCTCAAGATGTCATACAACCATCACCACTATCTATTTCCAAAAACTTTCATTGCCCCCAAACAAGCAGTCTTATTTTGAGAAAAATCTCTAAGGTGGTCCTGAGATGCTCCCACAGATGGAACCATGCACCTAAAACACCAAGCCTGGAAGGACCTGCAAAGCTCTCCTCCAGCTCACCCAGTTTGCCAGCACAATTTGAGCCTGAATCTAATCCATCCCACTCTTCCTGAGTTTCATTTGGCTTTACTGTAGAAGCCTGCAACCTCTCTTTCACGAGGCAAACCCTGTCCACTAGCCCGACCTGGCTCAACCGACCACCCTGCCAACCAGAGAATTAACGAAATGAACTGAGCTTCTGAGGGAGGGTGTTAACTCTGCTGCCTCATGTGTGAAATGTGCCCAAAGAAGGGCAGTGGCGAGGACAGAGCCAACAGCGTGGATGGGAGAAGCCAGGATGCCAGAGGATAACAGAAATGCCTGTATGTATGTGCTGTGAAGCAAACCACCCGCTACTGAGGCCCCTTCTCTAAGTGTGGAATCCACAGTAGTCCACATCCACTCCAGCCTGCATAGAGGTGTCTGACTGGAGGTCATTATCTGTTCCTGTCCACACACGGGAAAAATGAGGAGGCATCTAGCCCATAAACACGCGAATTTTCCTAGATCCCAGACACAGTGGGGCTGGAAGAATAACAGGGTTGAGCTGCTGACACAACAGTGGCAGCTCTTAATGGTGGTGCCTTATCCCAAGTTGCTCTAGCCTATGGGAGGCACTAGGAGGCTTAAAGCCCAGAGGTGGAAGTGGGAATGGAGAATGAAAACGAAATCAAAGGAGCTAAGGGGAGCAGCAAGGAGAAAGCTGGTGAACTGCGAGAGGAAAGTAAAAGGTGCGTGTGGTATGGCAGAAAATGTCACTCCCACATGTACTGGCAGCTCACAACACTGGTGGCAAACATCAACCTGACCCTAAGGCCTCATAAACATGGCCACCAGAATCACCAAGGGAAGGAGATCAGAGGAGACTAACTTCAGCTTACCTTGTATGGCCCTGGCCTGGCATGCTCTCATGCTGATGGTGGACTCTATCAGTGTGCAGGGCACCCACTGATGCTCTCATCAAGCCCCCGGGGAGAGGCCAATCCCCTACATCCTGACACACACAGCCACTGAGCCTGCCCACCACCCACAGGTAGCCTGGCATATGCTCTCATGATCTTCTCAGAAGGGAGAGAGGCAATACAGAGGCGGCTCTAAATGAGTCCTCAGGACCCCTGGCTCTCTACTGACATGTCCCTAGCCCTGGGCTTTTAAGGAACTCCAAGGCTACTGCAGGCTGGCTCAGGGGTTTCTGAACGTGGCTATATGTCAAAATCACTGGAAAGCCTTTGAAAAAATTTCCAGACCCCAGGTGGAGTGACTGATTCTCTAAATCTGGGGGAAGGGTAGGGGAGGTGTTCCAGGCAACTCTAGTTCATAGGCTTGTTTAAGGACCTCCGCTTTCACTCATGCAGGACTTACCTTCTCAATCTTGTCAGGATCTGATAGCAGGGCAGCTCCCATTCCTCCCTAAGGAAAAGCACACAGAGGGGCTCTTACAGCTGGAGGAGGGTGGCTCCTCCCTGTGGTATGGCAATCTGGCAGTACCCCAGCACTTGCCTCCAAGGAACCAAGGTCCACTGGCAATCGCCTGTGCCCACAACATCAGGGATCAGTTTGATGAATTCTAAAACCCAGCACTCTGATCCCCTTAGCAAGACCCACAGATCTATCTAGAAGTGGGTTCTAAAAAATCATTTTTTAGGACTGCCCATTTCCTACCCAGGGTCTCAGTGCCTTAATAAACTAAACCCCACCATCTGCCAAGCCCTTAAAAAAACAATGGGTCATTCTTCCTTTGAAATGAGATCAAATGCAACTTCTTCCTATCCTACCGTCACTTGCTTGGATACCACCTCCACCAGCAAAGCCACTCAGAGGCACACAACCTCCAAACCTTGTCCAGGCCCTGATCCCCTGCCAGCAACAATGGCCGGCCCAGTCTTGAGCACCCAGACCAATGTCAAACTCTAACAAAAGCCCTAGCTAATGGAATCAACAACCCCTGGAGTCACTGAAATCTCATCATTAACACCAGGGGCTGTCTCTTAACGGTGTGATTACTGGTGATTTTATTGTTCTTTTTTGTACTTTTCTATATTATCCAAGTCCTGGGCAATGGTATGAATTACTTTAATAAGTGGAGGAGGGGAGAATGTTAAAAATCTGAACCCATTAAGAGTGAGGTGAAGGGGAGAAAAACAAATCCAATAAATATATGCTGTCAAGTATATAGACTACGTACTAATGAATGCTCAAGGAATGTGCTCAGAGGGTTTAAATTCAGTTATACAGTTTAATTTCATGTTTAAGAACTATACATTAGAACCAGAGAGAACCAGCGCAGACTGAGCCTACATTTCAGAGGAGAACTAAAAGAACAGAGCTACTAGCCCTGGATTACCTCCAGATACAAACCTTACAGGCCTTCAGGAAGCCCTGGCCATTCACCCTGACTCCGACTGTCCTTCACCTAACACATGATCCGGCCCTTCCTTGCTGAATCACAGGATCTAAAATCCAGTCTCACTGCCCCTTCGACAACAATGGCTTTTCCAATTGGTATTTCCTTCCTTCCTCCCTTTCTACTTAACTTCTTAACTCGCTTTTTAGAATAGGCAACATATTAAAAATCTTAAAGGTTCAAAAGGATAAAGAGTAAGAACTCTCCCTCCTTAGAAGGAGGGAAAACTATTCAATTAATTTTTTTAATATGACTTCAGTTTTTGAACCATAAGAAGAGAGCAGATATTCAGCTGGCAGGTACTGGTACGGCACACTGGGAGGTATCTGTTCTGACTGGTCAGTGCCTGTGCTGTGACTGTTGTTAATTATTTTGAATAGTACCCCTGCAAGGGGAATTTATTCCCTGTGCAAAACCAAATAAAAGCTTAGTTTCCTTCCCCAGGGGAAACCAGTGTCACCAGTTTCTTGTGTGTCTTTCCAAATATATTATATAAAAAGAAAAGTAAATATATATTTTCATTCCCCATCCCCCATATATAAATGGTGATACACCCTATACAATTCTGCTCCTTGCTTTTTTCACTCCACGATCTCAGGGAGAGTATTCCAACAATTTCAACTCCAACTCTGCTCCGTACATAACTCAGGCACACAAAGGAGTAATGAGAAGGTAGCAAAACAGAGCCTGATGTTTTCAACTCCTCATAGACAGTTTCAAACCTCCACGATTCCTTGAAGCAGCTGTCCACAAGGCCCTCTGGTTTTCAAGCATCCAAAGGGCCTTTCCCTCAGGCAGTCTTCAGCCTCCTGGCCTAAATCAAAGGTCCGCAGGCCAAGTAACTCCTGAGAGCAGAGTGGCTAACTCTGGGCAGTGGGCTATGGGGACATCTGTGATGTCTACACTGCAGACCCTCGCACCCTGTGATAAGGTTCCCAGGGGCGGCCCTGCAGGAATCCCCCTGGTGCCTCACACTCAGCCAACCCCAAGCTGTCCTTGTTATCCGCTCCAAACATCCTCTTCCTCCAGCAGTCCTGATGACACTGAAGACCTACCGTCTTCCTGGCTGCCAGTCTTTCCTCCCTCTACCCCCACCACTCACCCTGCCTCCCACTCCCAGTCCAATCATTTGCCAGCCAAGTGCTATCAAATTCTGCTCCAATTTGGCTTCTCTTGTCTCCATCCCTGGTCTCTCCTGTGGACCCAAAACACTCATCTCCGACATCTGTATCCTGACCTCTGGCCCTTTTCCACTTGAATCCACTAGACACATGGCTTTCAGATTAGTATTTCTATTTATAGAATATATTTGCAAAGACACACAAGAAACTAGTAACATTGGTTTCCCCTGGGGGGAAGAAACTAAGTTTCTGATCACAAGCCTTCTCTGTTCGAAAAAGATCAGAGGTATCTAAACTCAAAGTTCAGCTAATCTGGGCCCAACCAAGATTTTCAACCCTGTGTTCCTCTGCTTCCTCTTCACCACCCACTTCCCAAGCCTCTGGTCAAATCAAGGTTCCCTGCCTCTGCTTCACATTGGCCTCTGGGTCCCTGCTTGTGTCACTCCCTCTGCCTGCAGAGTCCCAAACCTCCTCATCAAGGACTACATTTCCCCACAGGATCCTGAGTTTAAGGGCTGCCCTTCTGCTGCTTTCTCTGAGCTTCCGTAGCAGTCCTGTCTGGTCTCTTCTGGTATGACAGTGGGGACACATGTATTGCATCCCCTATTTTTATTCATGAAAAAACAAAGCCCTGTTCACATTATTCTTTCTTTTAACATTGACATCATTTTTTTTATTACTTGGGCACGAGTGCTGTGTGTATGTGTGTGTGTGTATTTATTTATGTATATATGTATATGTTTGGGTACACATTTAAAATTTTTCCTGAACCATTTGAGGGTAATTACATATATCATAGCCCTTGGCCCCTAAATATTTCAGTGTGTATTTTCTAAGAATATGGATATTCTTACATAACCACAGAAGTTATCAACTTCATATATTTTCACTGATACAGTATGTTTAGCTAACCTACCATGGTCTATATTGCAATTTTGCCAGTTGATCTAATAATATCCTTTTGAGCATTTTTCCCGTTAGTACAGGATCTAGTCCAGACTCAGGTACTGTACTTAGTCGTCACCTCTTGTCAGTCTCCTTTAATCTGCACCCTATATTTGTGAAGAGTATAACGAAATCAGTTTACCTTGGTGGAATACTCTTTAGGACAGCCCATGTTGACGTCGATACCAGCCACATCATTTTCTCTGGAAAAACATGAAGGAGGAAAGGTAATAAATATTCAACTTGAGGGTAGGACATAAAGTCAAAGGTATGCGTCTGTGCTCATGAAATTCTTAATGTTCCCTGGCCCTCTAAAACACACCAACCCTCAGAGACAGAAGCTGAAAAATCCTGTCTCTAAAATGTGCAACCGCCTCTCCTCCTGGGCAGAGCTAAAGAGGAAGAACATAACGTGCTCACACATGTAGGAAGGACTAGTTGTAGAGGATTTTGCTAGTTCTGAGTTGTGTCAGATAACTCGAATATTGAATGACAGCCACACTGCACTCCATCCCAGAGTTCCAGTTCTAACTGGGTAGTGAAAGCCATAATGCACAAAAGTGACATAAGCACAAGAGCCCTTTCCCAGAGCACTGGTTCTAGAGGAAGTGGAGGACTGTCTTTGCATGCTAGGCTGCACAGCTGGCTTCTTCCAAACAAGTCTCAGATGTAGAAAGGACCCTTTCCTCATCATCTGCTACATACACAGTTACCAGTGTGTGACCAGCAGCAACTACTGCCCGAGTTCCTTCTCACCCTTGTTGTAATTAATAACAATAGCTAACAACTTACTAAACACTCACTACATGCCACGTACTGCAAAGACATTTACATGCATCATTTCATTTGCCTTTCCCTATAATGCCAGAGGGAGGTGGTACTATTGGTATCATTTTATACATGAGGAAACTAAGTTCTCAGTGAGGTTAAGTAACTTACCTAAGGTCACATAGTCAGCAGGTAGCAAAGCCAGAATTCCAACCCAGGTCTAAGTCTAAAGCCATTAAGGTCATTAACCACATTACTCTCCTGCCTTCATTAATTTAGGAAACAGTACGTCTTACCTACACTTCATGAGATTTAAAACCTCAGAGTTCACAGTCATGAGAGTCTCTGCAAAGGAAATCTCACAAATAAACACTAAAAAATAGGCTCCCACCCAGAGGTTCTCTGGGGTCCAGACACAGTGCATTCACGTGAGTCCCAGGGCAGCCCTTCGACACAACAAATAGAGAAGGGAACCTGAGCCTTTTAACCTGGAAACAGAAAGTAGTGGACTAGGAAGCAGGAGGGTGGTCACCTCCAAAGTCCCCAGGAACAGTAAGACCTCACAGCCCACAAGAGAGGCAAAGACAGTACCAAACATGGAAGAACTTACACAAGCCTGGCCACAGCAAGAGCTCGCTCTGCGTCTGAAGTCCCCTGGGAACACAAGAGGCTATATCAACCACTGCCCTGATACAGGTCCATATGCATAGACAAACACACTCAGGCACGCCATGCACACACACAGACACACACACACATCAGCAAGTAAAGTCCAGCTGGCATTCTCTCAAACAGCTAGCCTATGGGACTAGCTCACTGTTGGAGGCCAAAAGTGGACAGGGAAGGCTGAGAAAATGTCATCAATGCTGGGAATACTTTCAAACATACAAAAAAGTTGGAAAAATTTTATAGTGAACATTCATATACCCACCACTTAGATTCTACAATTAACATTTTGCTATATTTGCTTTATCATAAGGCTACTCATTGTTATCAATTTTTTACAAACCTAAACATCATTCAGGAAGTATTTCTGAAAAAATACCGAGAAATGCCCAAAGCGAGAGAAGAGAACTAGAGAATCACTACAATTCTAACACAAATCTTAACTACTCTTCAAGAAACTTAATTTCTTTTTATGGGAAATATATACAGATTACACAAAACAAAGACCATGATCTGAACAACCAATGCTTGGGAATAAAAATATATAAGTCATGCCAAATAGACAGCCCCTACAATGAAGGAAATTAAATTAAATTAAATTAAATTTGAGACTGGAGGCACGTAACAGACTGCTAATAGCTTAAACCATCTCCAACAGTGTAATCGCTCATGAGCAGATCTCTGAAAACCGTTTAAAGCAGGGTCTTCAGGAAGACTGAAGACCACTGTGCAATGGAGCCCAGGCGTGTAACACTGGCCCGGCACAAGGCACGAGACGGGAAATTTGCTCTGTCCCGGGATATGGTACCATCTGGAAGACGACCCTGCTCTGCTCTCTTTCGCAGGTGCGGAAGACTACTCGGTCGTCAGGAGCAACAAAGTCGACTGTGCTGAGCGCCTCTGCAAGAAAAGACAAACATACATGGCCACGCAGTGAAGAAGCAGGTTCAACCTCACCTAACCCCTAGAAGAAAACACAACAAAAATATCACCTTGAAGGGAAAAATGGGATGCCAAAAGTACACTATACTTGAAAGAAATCAGAGTATACGTGGGAGACCTCTGAGGTGCTAATGATGGTCTATTCCCTGACCTAAGGATGGTGAGTTACATGGTCCCTTGCTTTACAGTTATTTATTAAACCGTGTGCTTGTGTTTTAGGCACTTTATCTGCATGGTGTTTACATTTTGCACTTTTTTTTTTGAGAAAAAGATTTTTTAATGAATTATTCATTGCTTTGGATTCCTTCTTTCTGCAATGTTTACTTTATTATGGAACCCTCAAAATAACACAAGATACAATATATTGTGAATATCTTTCTCATATATAATTGAGTTTTTTCCCACATTTCCTTCAGTCTATAAACCCAGAAATGAGCTTTTTTAGAAGAAAATTTTCTGCTCAGCTAGAAGTGACCTCATGAATCTTTGGAATCATCTGTACTTCACATTTAAAAAAAAAAAATTTTATTGGAGTATAGTTGGTTTACAATGTTGCATTAGTTTCTGCTGTACAGCAAAGTAAATCAGTTATACATATACATATAGCCACTCTTTCTTTAGATTCTTTTCCCATATAGGTCACTACAGAGTACTGAGTAGAGTTTCCTGTGCTATAGAGTAGGTCCTTATTAGTTATCTATTTTATATATAGTAGTGTGTCTACGTCAATCCCAATCTCCCAATTTATCCCTCCCCCACCCCTTTCCCCCCTGGTAACCATAAGTCTGTTTTCTACATCTGTGACTCTATTTCTGTTTGGTAAATAAGTTCATTTGTATCATTTTTTTAGATTCCACATATAAGTGATATCATATGATATCATATAAGTGATGACATATGATATTTGTCTTTCTCTGTCTGACTTACTTCACTTAGTATGACAATCTCTTGGCCCACCCATGTTGCTGCAAATGACATTTTGCAATTTTTTTTTTGCGGTACGCGGGCCTCTCACTGCTGTGGCCTCTCCCGTTGCAGAGCACAGGCTCTGGACGCACAGGCTCAGCAGCCATGGCTCATGGGCCCAGCCGCTCCACGACATGTGGGATCTTCCCGGACCGGGACACGAACCCGCGTCCCCTGCATCGGCAGGCGGACTCTCAACCACTGCGCCACCAGGGAAGCCCTGCAATGTTTTTAATGTTGAAAAAAAAGATGTACAAAGATAAGAGGAACCTTATCTTTGCTTCAGATTTTGCCCAGATTTTCCCAGAAGATGTCACTCTGAAGTTCAGCAAAGTTGCTGTTCTTAATTACTTATCTATCATGTGCTAAGTACTGTGAGTGGAGATTTACGATATTACAGTCAACCCTCATTATTTGCAGTTGTGTATTTGCAAATTTGCCTGCTTGTTAAATTTATTTGTAACCCCCAAATCAACACTTGTGGTGTTTTCGTGGTCATTCACAGACTGCAAAAAATTTCTGTCACCAATGCACACATTCTCAGCTGAGGTCAAACAAGGCAACAGTCTGCCTTCTTGTTTCAGCTCTCATCCTCCAAACAAGTGTCTTTATGGTGGTATATTTAATGCCACTTTTTTTTTTTTGCATTTTTGTGCTTTTTGTTGGTGATCTCAATGTTTAAAATGGCCCCAATCGTACTGCTGAAGTGCTATCTAGTGTTCCTAAGCATAAGAAAGCTGTGGTGTGCCTTACGGAGAAAATACATGTGTTAGACAAGCTTTATTCAGGCATGAAATCATAGTACTGTTGGCTGTGAGTTCGATGTTAATGAATTAACAGTATATGTTAAATAATGTGTCTTTAAACAGAAAGACACATAAAACAAGGTTATATATTGATCTGAAATACATAATGAAAGAGCGTGACCAGAGGCTTACAGGAATCTAACTCTGTATTTCCCCTAGGAGCAATGGTTCCCTATTCGCTAATTTAGTGTTCTTAGCAACTTTATAGAACATAACTATTGCAAACAACAAGAATCTCTCAGGCTCTTCATAATGAAGTTCTACAATAGGTACTAACATTATTAGCTTTCAAAGATGACTACCACATGGAAGGGTCCAATGTGGCAGATGGGAGAATATGCCTATCTTAAAGGCTATTCTGAGAAATAAATGGGATCTTTAATGCACGTAAAGCACTTCCATAAAGGGAAGCTGTTATTATCATCCCAGCAACAAACAGATTAGAAGGTTAAAAAGGTGGGGTAACGGCAGTGACATGTTGGGAGAGGTAATCGAAGTGATCACCAACAGTAGAGACTTCTCATGACTGGAAGTAAGCAGTCTGAGAGAAGAACGACAAAAACTGAGTGTGTTTATACTGTACTTTTCTGTTTAACATCAAAATACTGAAACCCCTGTTAAAGCACTGGCAAAATCAATTCTGACACAGTCATCTATAGGTATTGACATGGGAAAATGTCCTAATAGAAAAGTAAGTGGCAGGGACTTCCAGGGCAGTCCACTGGTTGGGACTCTGCACTTCCACTGCAGGGGGCATGGGTTCAATCCCTGGTCAGGGAACTAGGATCCCGTGTACCACGCAGTGCGGCCAAAAAAAAGAAGAGAAAAGTAAGTGGCAAAATGTGTATCATGATCCCAAGTGTGTGTGTGTATAGGGGTGAGAGTATATATAAACATGTCATTTTTTTTTTTTTTTTTTTGCGGTACGCCGGCCTCTCACTGTTGTGGCCTCTCCCGTTGTGGAGCACAAGCTCCGGACGCGCAGGCTCAGCGGCCATGGCTCACGGGCCCAGTCGCTCCGCGGCATGTGGGATCTTCCCAGACCGGGGCATGAACCCATGTCCCCTGCATCGGCAGGCGGACCCCCAACCACTGTGCCACCAGGGAAGCCCAACATGTCATATTTTTATACACACACTTTACGAAATGTGTAAAAAGTACATGTTAATTCTCCTTGTGATTACTCTTCAAGTATGGGATTATGGGGGATTTTCATAGGTTATATACATCTATAACATTGAATTTTTCATAACACAAAGGAAATATAAATCTAAAAAAATTAAAAGACAAAATTGACAAAAGTTCTAGTGAACTTATATTAAGATTTCACAAGTGTGTATACTTTTCAAAAACCTCAAACAATACTACAACTCTCATCAAAGCAGAATCAGCCTCATCAATAAAGTATAAGCAAAACCACAACTCAGCACAACCACTTCCATTTGCAAAGGTCTTACATGTCCCTTATCTTATTTGATCCTCACTCCAACCCTGTAATTTAAGTAAAGCAGGGATTATGATTTTCCCTTTACAGCTAAAGGAACTGAGGCAGAGAGGTCAAGTGACTTGCCCAAGGTCACAGTTAGCAAGTGGCAGAGCCAGGATCAGTGCCAAAGCCATCCTGACCCCAAAGGTCCCTCCTGTACTATGAAACCTGGTTATTTATATGCCAGCAAGCCTGTGGGTAGAAGGCATTCTCAGCCTGTTTCACATCTGGCTATTTGTCATGGTCTCTGGAGAGCAGTGACTACCCTCAAGAGAGCATGTGGGGTCTTCCCTGGTGGCGCAGTGGTTAAGAATCTGCCTGCCAATGCAGGGGACATGGGTTCGCACCCTGGTCCGGGAAGATCCCACATGCCGCAGAGCAACTAAGCCCGTGTGCCACAACTACTGAGCCCGCGTGCTGCAACTACTGAAGCCGGTGCGCCTAGAGCCTGTGCTCTGCAACAAGAGAAGCCACCGCAATGAGAAGCCTGCACGCTGCAACGAAGAGTAGCCCCCACTCGCTGCAACTAGAGGAAGCCCACGCGCAGCAATGAAGACCCAATGCAGCCAAAAATTAATTAATTAATTAATTTTTAAAAAGTGGCTTATAATCAATGTATCTTTAAAAAAAAGAGAGCATGTGATCCACAAAATTACACAGGCAAGGAGCACCCTGGAGGTAACTGATACCCAGGCAAGGGCAGTGGTAGCACAGTTTGGGCATGACCAGGCATACACACAGTCCTGGGACCACAGCTGCACTCACCATTGACGACTCTCTTGCACTGAAGCATCTTGAGGTCAATCAGCTCCTGCAGAGGAATCAGAAGGTACATGTCAGTCCTGGACACACAGGTCCTGGGCATAGTGGGGAAGACCTTCATCACACACCTGATGGGGGCTACTTGGCCTGTCACCCTACTATCAACATCAAATCATGGCTTTGGGGACACGTAGTGCTGTCCTCCCCAACCAAGCATGGCAAGCATGGGCCTAAGTGAGCTCCCCTCCATCAGCTGCTCTTCCCAGGGACCTTGCAGAGTCTCGGGCCTAGAAGGGTTGAGCCACTCAGGGAATCAGAGATCAGACAATAGCGTAGGATGTGGACACCTGGACTTTTCTCACCTACTAGTCTCAGCTCCAGTCTATCCCCTCAAAGAACCTCCCACCTCATCCATATGCAAACGGCAAGGTGAAGGGCTCCCAGGAAACGTCCAAGGACAAAAGTGGGGCCAGTGAACAGAAGCACAGGGAGGAAGATTTGAGATTGACACAGGAAAGAAAAGTCTAAAACCCCTATTCAACCTGGGTCACACTTGTGGAAATGAAAGGGGTGAGCTCCTCAGCTCTGGAGATATTCAAAGACTAAGGAAAGAAAGGAAAAAGGGAGTTCTTCAAAACCAGGATCATAAAAAACGAAAGGAAATTTAAGTTTCCTAAAGGGTTGACATCCTCTACCTCTTGGTGGGAGACAAGGCTGCTCTGCTTTGTTCAGTGATCATTTCAATAGATGTGGACGACAGATCTGAAGAGCCAGGAACCTGTCACACTGCCCAGAAGCTCCTGCTCAGGGGTTCTGGGAGACCAGAAGAAGATAGAAAGAAACTCTCAGCCCTGGAACTCATTGCCATACTGACTCCCTATAAGCCTCAGCAAGTCACAACCCCAGTCGGGTGAGCACAATGGCCTTTGCTCCCTCATGGGAGCATTTAGGGCTAAAGTGGCCAAAGGTGTCCTATGGCATCCATGGGGCTCCCCCCAGCATATCCACCATCCAGGTTAATACGTGCTTTATGGGACTTCCCTGGTGGCGCAGTGGTTAAGACTCCAAGCTCCCAATGCAGGGGGCCCGGCAAGCCACAACTAAGGAGCCCGCCTGCCACAACTAAGACCTGGCTCAACCAAATAAATAAATAAATAATATATATTTTTAAAAAGAATTAAAAAAAAAAACATGCTCTGGGTATTTCTGTGGCTATTCTCTCTATGCTGCATCCGGGTCATCAAGTATCTGGCGCTCACCAGGCCTGACCATACAAATCACCACCACCAAGCAGTATGGATGCACGGTTGGCATCCAAGCCCCAAGAATCAGTGTGGTGTCCCAAGGGATGGACAGACCCCAACACAGAGCCCCTGTAGGCAGTGATCCTGGTTGCAGGGGCAGGCAAGAAGGCAGGTGGACAAGTGGGCAGCACTGAGTGGCCTGTGCTTATAAAAAGAAGGTTTGCAGCCAGGCTGAGCTTTGGCTAAGAACAAGCAGGAGAAAGTGAGGCAAAACCTTGCTGGGCCCCCACCCCTGCCAGCAGTAACTTGTCCTCCTCAGGATTCCTCAAACCCCCTGCCCAGTCTAACTTCACAGCCTGACCACTTCCTCTTTGTATGCTAGTTACAGATGCACCTGTCGTACCTTTACCATTAGACAACAAACGCCCTGAGGAAGGTTCTCACTTCACACAAAAGTGGGCTTTGAGGACGCTGACCAGGTCCTCCTCAGGGCCCCAAGAGGAGGAGTTGAGGCAAAATGGCCCCTGAATGGTCTTATTTTCTTTTCTGTCTCCCCACTACACCGAAAGAGCCTTTGGGACCTGGACACAGTCTCATTCATCTTTGCATCACTAGCACCTAGCACGTTGCTAGTGCTCACTGAACATCTGCTGGAGCCACTTCAATGCCTTACGTGCAAGCAGATGCTCACCTGGTTGTTAAGTGGAGAAATTAATTTAAATTGTCATCAATAAAACCACACGTGTGCCTGCTTACCCACACACCAACAGTATTGTTTACCAATTTTATTCATTTTAGTTAGCTCTTTGGTTATAGAGTAGAACCTCATAGGTTTTTTTCCACTGCATTTCCTTAATTGGTGAAAACAAACATTGTTTTTTCATGTGGTAGAGTGTATCATCCATGCATCTTCCTACCAAACTGCCTTTTACATCCATACAAGTTGTGCAGAAAAAAAACTATCTTTTGTCAAATTGGATGTTATTTTTCTGTCTCAATTATCACAAATATTTTTCCTTTATCAATATCACTTCCTCAATTTTTATCATACGTATTTTATTTCTATAGAAGAGACAACTCCAATTTTGCCACAAACAATGCCTTCTAGTTCCCAAATCTATCTCCATCATAGTTAAGAATATAATTATAGGGCTCCCCTGGTGGCACAGTGGTTACGAATCCACCTGCCAATGCAGGAGACATGGGTTTGAGCCCTGGTCCGGGAAGATCCCACATGCCGCGGAGCAACTAAGCCTGTGTGCCACAACTACTGAGCCTGCGCTCTAGAGCCCACGAGCCACAACTACTGAACCATGTGCCACAACTACTGCAGCCCACGTGCCTAGAGCCCATGCTCCACAACAAGAGAAGCCACAGCAATAACCCCACACACCACAATGAAGACTAGCCCCTGCTCACCACAACTAGAGAAAAGCCCGTGTGCAGCAACGAAGACCCAATGCAGCCAAAAATAAATTAAATAAATAAATAAATAAATTTATTTAAGAAAAAGAATATAACTTTGATTGGTTTTTCTCTTCCTTTTAAAACTAATTTGCTTTTTAACTTATCTGAAAATTAAGGCCCTTTCTAAGTCACTTTTTATTCATATGGCTACCCAATGTTTGAACAGCATTTAATTTTAAAGTGCCTTATTATATATGGGCTTATTCTTGTCTGTCACATGTTGTGTTCCTAATACATCCTGCTACCTTCATCTCCGCCATTCCACTTGGCTTGCTTTCTCTATCTGAGCTGATCTTGCTTATCACCAGTGTCTCTCCATGCTACCTTTCCATCCCCATCTCTGGCCTATCTTCATAGTCTTTTAACCTCCAGTTTGGTTAAAGAATCTTTGGTATATCTCTGTTTTCAGAAACACAAATAAACTCAGATTGACAAACTGTGTGATTGCCCGCTCAAAAAAAAAAAAAAATCACTGCCAAAATGAATAATTGGAGGTCCAGAAGGAGAGAAGGGATAGAATAAATATTTGAAGAAATAATGGCAGAAAAATTCCCAATTTTGATGAAAAACATTAATCTACACATCCAAGAAGCTCAACAAACTCCAAGTAGAATAAACTTAAAAGAGATCCACACCTAGACACATCACAATCAAACAGCTGAAAATCAAAGACAAAGAGATAATCTTGAAAGCAGCAAGAAAGAAGTGACTTACCATGTACAAGGGATTCTCAATAAGACTAACAACTGATTTTTCATGAAAAACAATGACAGCCAGAAACCAAGGAGGTGAAAGACTTGTACACTAAAAACTATAAAATATTGTTTAAAGAAATTAAAGGAGGGGCTTCCCTGGTGGCGCAGTGGTTGAGAGTCCGCCTGCCGATGCAGGGGATATGGGTTCGTGCCCCGGTCTGGGAGGATCCCACATGCCGCGGAGCGGCTGGGCCCGTGAGCCATGGCCGCTGGGCCTGCGCGTCTGGAGCCTGTGCTCCACGGTGGGAGAGGCCACAGCAGTGAGAGGCCCGCGTACCGCAAAAAAAAAAAAAAAGATGTTAAAAAATGCTGAGAGGAGGGGGCTTCCCTGGTGGCGCAATGGTTGAGAGTCCACCTGCCGATGCAAGGGACACGGGTTCGTGCCCCGGTGCCGCGGAGCCGCTGGGCCCGTGAGCCGTGGCCGCTGGGCCTGCGCGTCCGGAGCCTGTGCTCTGCAATGGGAGAGGCCACAACAGTGAGAGGCCCGCGTACCACAAAAAAAAAAAAAAAAAAAAAGTGCTGAGAGGAACAATTTTGGGTCGATTGGCAAAACTAGAATATGGAAGATAGATCAGAAAAAAAGTATCAGTATTAAATTTACTGAAGATGATGGCTGTATAACAATTGTATAGAAGAATGACTTTATTCTTAGAAAATATCAATGAAGTATTTGAGAAGTAAGATATCATAGTGTATGAAACTTACTCTCAAATAGTTCAGGAGAAAATACATATATTAAAGAGAGAACTCAAATTATAAAACAAATCAAGCAAAATGTTGACAGTAGGTCAGTTTGGGTAAAGGGTATATGGATGTTCTTTGTCCATTCCTGCAACTTTTTCCATAAATAATTTTTTTTCTAAGTTTTAAAAAATTACCCATTCTGGGCAAAGACTTGAATAGAAACTTCTTCAAAGATGATATACTGTATGCTAACACATATATATGGAATCTAAAAAAAAAAAAATTGTTATGAAGAACCTAGGGGCAGGACAGGAATAAAGATGCAGGCGTAGAGAATGGACTTCAGGACATGGGGAGGGCGAAGGGTAAGCTGGGACGAAGTGAGAGAGTGGCATGGACATATATACACTACCAAATGTAAAACAGCTAGCTAGTGGGAAGCAGCCGCATAGCACAGGGAGATCAGCTCGGTGCTTTGTGACCACCTAGAGGGGTGGGATAGGGAGTGTGGGAGGGAGACACAAGAGGGAGGAGATATGGGGATATATGTATACATATAGCTGATTCACTGTGTTATACAGCAGAAACTAACACACCATTGTAAAGCAATTATACTCCAATAAAGATGTTAAAAAAAAAGATATACTGATGGCCAAGAAGCATATAAAAACATGCTCAACATCACTAATCATCAGAGAAATGCAAATCAAAACCACAATGAGCTATCACCTCATACCCATTAGCATGGCTACTATCAAAAAAAGAGAGAAAATTGCAAGCGTTGGCAAAGATTTTAGAAACTGTGGACTGCTGGTGGGATTGTAAAATGGTGCAAAAGACAGGGAAAACAGTATGGAAGTTCCTCAAAAAATGAAAAATAAAACTACCACATGATCCAGCAAATCCTACTTCTGGGTATATATATATATATATCCCAAAGAATTGAAAGATGGATCTCAAAGGAGTATCTGCACACCTACATTCACAACACTATTCAAAATAGCCAAGAGATAGAAGCAACCCAAATGTCCATCGTCAGATGAATGGATAAGCAAAAGGTAGTATACATATTACATAATATAATATTATTCAGCCTAAAAATGGAAAGAAATCCTGTTACATAGTACAACATGGTTGAACCTTGAGGATATTATGCTAAGTGAAATAAGCCAGTCACAAAAAGACAAATATTGCATATTTCCACTTACATAAGGTAGCTAAAGTATTCAAATTCATAGAAACAGAAAGTAGAATGGTGGTTACTAGGGGCTGTGGAGAGGGGAGTTGTTGTTTAACGGGCATAGAGTTTCAGGTTTGCAAGATGAAAAGGTTCTGGAGATCTGTTTCACAACTACTGAACTGTACACTTAAAAACGGTTAATATGGTAAAATTTATGTTATGTGTTTTTTACCACACAAAAAAACTTAAGTACACATTTTGGTAATCAAAGTCTCTTAAGAATATTGCCTTCTCCCTTCATCCTGCCTATTAAAAGGTAGGTGTCCTCTCATGTCTGGGCCACTGGAGTCCTGTTGTTTTTTGTTTTTTGTTTTTATTTAATTTTTATTTGAGTGTAATTGATTTACAATGTTGCGTTAGTTCCTGCTGTACAGCAAAGTGAATCAGTTATACATATACATATATCCACTATTTTTTAGATTCTTTTCACATATAGGTCATTACAGAGTATTGAGTAGAGTTCCCTGTGCTATACAGTAGGTTCTTATTAGTTATCTATTTTATATATAGTAGTGTGTATATGTCAATCCCAATCTCCCAATTTATCCCCCTCTCTTTCTCCCAGGTAACCATAAATTTGTTTTGTACATCTGTGACTCTATTTCTGTTTTGTAAATAAGTTCATTTGTACCATTTTTTTAGATTCCACATATAAGTGATATCATATGATGTTTGTCTTTCTCTGTCTGATTTACTTCACTCAGTATGACAATCCATGGTCTGTCCATCCATTGTTCTTATAAAAAGGAATAGGGGGCTTCCCTGGTAGCGCAGTGGTTAAGAATCCACCTGCCAGTGCAGGGGACACGGGTTCGAGCCCTGGTCCAGGAAGATCCCACATGCCACGAAGCAACTAAGCCCGTGAGCCACAACTACTAAGCCTGCACTCCAGAACCCACAAGCCACAACTACTGAAGCCCGCAGGCCTAGAGCCCGTGCTCTGCAACAATACCACCGCAATGAGAAGCCCATGCACTGCAACGAAGAGTAGCCCCCGCTCTCCACAACTAGAGAAAGCCCGCAGGCAGCAACGAAGACCCAACACAGCCCAAAATAAAACAAATAAAATAAATAAATTTTTTTTAAAAACGAATAATTAAGTGACATCTGATGAAACCCTAGAAAACTCCGTCAATAGGGCAGACCTTGGTAGGGAATCAGACTACTGCTCCCTTAACCTTTGCTGAGCTGGTTCATCCTTTCTTCACCTCCAACTGCTGAGGGTTCTGCAGGCGTTTTAAGGAGGTGCCTGTATGCCTGGTATGCCCTAGGTCCTACACTAGGTCCTGAGAGGTAGATGGTGTGGTTTGACGATCTAACCCACAGATGAGTCACCTCAGGGGAACACAGTAAGATCATCCACACGCCTGCAGAGCAACTCTGGATCCACCAGGGGGCACCAGGCACCATGCTGTGCCTTTCCCAGTACTCAGGGCCCAGTTCCCAGAGACCTACTCACCACAGGTAGGGGTCAGTTGGCCTGCCCACCGGCCTCTGCTCCACAGCAGCTAGGTCTGGGTAAAGGGCCTAGGTCTCTTCTGGCAGAGGTCCCTTAATTTGTTCATAAGCTATACTGACTCTCCCAGAGCAAGTGCTCATCAAACATACAAAGGGTTTTAATCAGTATTTACTCTGCTCCAAACTCAAGCAGAGCCCTGGAAGAATGGATTAGTCACAATCATGAGGAAAACCAAGCTTTGACCAATTAGGAGAGTCACATTCTGAAGTCACCACATAAATCCTGGGACCATGACTTCCCAAGTGCTTGAAAACAACCCTAAGAATTCTCAACAAAGTAGCTGATGAAGCATCCGGAATCTGCGGGTCAGCTCTGTTTCTCACTACCCAGCTTCCGTGACCTCATCACAGACTGATTCCCCCAGGGCTATAAACACATAGTGGCTGTCTAGAGCAGACACCGTGCTGTCATACACTCACTCACTTCCATCCTGGTGTTTCACTCCACCTTATCTCCAAGTGAATATAACTCCACCCTCTGGGGTCCCAGAAAAATGCTGCTCACACAGGAAAAGCGAAGGCCAAGGAGGCTGAATACGTCAATGTAGGCACTACTGCCTTTTCCTCAATTTTAGCAACCCTCAGAATCTTGCCCCAGAATAAGTTTGAGCCCAGGTGAGCTGGTGCTTTAAAGGCCTGAAGCCCTGACCACCACTTGGTCTAACAGAAGAAACCAGCAGGATGGCCACCGCAGAGACATAAATGAATCTGAAAATAAAGGATTAGCACTCAATGGACCCACTCTTGCTTTTCGTGACAGCACAAGATTAGGGAGAGTAGGGACATGAAGGGTCATCAGAGTAAGCAAATAATTGATGGAGACAGTATGCAAAGCACGGGTAGAGAGGAGAGGGACACTATACATCCCGGGCCTTGAAGCAACCATGGGGCTACAGCTGGACAGAGATGGAGTTGGGGCAGCAGGGAAGAAGCAGGGGGCTTCATCCTTGAGTCTGAGTCATCCCACAGGACCCTATTGGTAAACATGGACTAAGTGGATGAAGAGCTAGCATGCGCCCTCTGTCCTGGGGTGGAGGAGAATCACAAGTAATGAAAGGTAACAGCTGTTCTCTGGGATTTCATCTTTTTGGTTCCCCAGACCTCAGAATCTGAGTCCCCAATTCTTCATAGTTCCTCCTCCCAATCCCCTTCCAAATCCAAGAGGTTTTTTCTGGAGGCCAAGGAGAGTGCTGGCCAGGAAAGGCTATACCTAACCCATGGCTGACCACCCTGGGGCCAGAGTGTAGTAGGCTCAAGGGTTGAGTGACCAGATGAATATGCTCAGCACACTACCACATTCCCCTGGGACTGGCCCCTGGGAACAGGCTCCTCCCAGCCGTAGGCACGTTCTGCCAGCCTGGAAGATTTATGGATGTACACTAACAGCCCAGCTCACATGTTTGGGACCTCCTCACCTCTACTTCGACAAACCACTTAAAAGTCAGGTCTTGGGGGGCTTCCCAGGTGGCGCAGTGGTTGAGAGTCCGCCTGCCGATGCAGGGGACACGGGTTCGTGCCCCGGTCCGGGAGGATCCCACGTGCCGCGGAGTGGCTGGGCCCGTGAGCCATGGCTGCTGAGCCTGCGCGTCCGGAGCCTGTGCTCCGCAGCGGGAGAGGCCACAACAGTGAGAGGCCCACATACCGCAAAAAAAAAAAAAAAAAAAAAAAAAAAGTCAGGTCTTGGGTCTCTGTGACCCTGAACTCTGGAAAATCCCTTTCTGACTCCCACCTTTGGACAACACATACTCCCTCCTTCCCATTTCACCTCGTCACCACCCTAGATGCCCCTGCCCCTGTCCTGCTGTAGATACTGGCATGCCAATCCCTGCCATGGGCATCCCCCTGCCAGGCTTCTCAAGCTCTCCTTCCTATAAAGCTGCAAACCAGTATCACTGTGCACACCTGCCTGCCAGGCACATCTCCCAGTGCCCATTCCCCAGGGGAATAGGACCAAAACACCTTCACTTCCTTTCCTCAGGTCCCTAGCCCACACTTGTCACCCTCATTTCCAACAGAAGACTGACTTCCTACATCTTGTAAAACAAGTCTCTCAGGCAAAACCCCTCAGTTTCCCTCCCTTTCATCATCTTCGTCCTCTCCTCCTTGCCCTATCTCAGAGGAAGGCAGGTCCTACCACCTCGTCAAGAATCCTGTCCCCTCCAAGACCTGGCCCTACAAATCCCCCTAATGCTCCAAATCTTCAGGCTTCCCCTCATTGTTAAGTCCTTCTTCCTACGCTACAAACAAGCAAGTTACCAACAAACAACTCCATTCATCCATCTTCCTTCACCTCCAGCTATACACTTCCTCCCTTCACCTCTTGAATTTCTGGGAGGTAGTCAGCAGCCTTATTTCTACTTTCTCACTTTGCTGCTTACTCCTCAATCCACTAACCCCTCAAGTGTTCACATCTATGTGCCACAGCTGTCCCCTAATCAGGTAATTTTCTTTTTTTAAATTTATTTATTTATTTAGGCTGTGCTGGGTCTTAGCTGCGGCACATGGGGTCTTCGTCGCAGCATGCAGCCTTCTTAGTTGCGGCATGTAGACTCTTAGTTGTGGCATGCCTGCGGGATCTAGTTCCCTGACCAGGGATCAAACCCAGGCCCCCTGCATTGGGAGTGTGGAGTCTTACCCACTGGACCACCAGGGAAGTCCCTACACCAGTGTCTTTCTTTTCAATTAAACTTTTTTTTTTTTTTTTTTTTTTTGTGGTATGCGGGCCTCTCACTGCTGCGGCCTCTACCGCTGCGGAGCACAGGCTCCGGACGCGCAGGCTCAGCGCCATGGCTCACGGGCCCAGCCGCTCCGCAGCATGCGGGATCCTCCCGGACTGGGGCACGAACCCGTGTCCCCTGCATTGGCAGGCGGACTCCCAACCACTGCACCACCAGGGAAGCCCTCAATTAAACTTTTTTTAAAATATTTATTTATTTATTTTGGCTGCGCCAGGTCTCATTTGCGGCATGTGGGATCTTTGTTTCGGTGTGTTTAGTTGCAGCATGCGGTATGTTTAGCTGCAGCATGCGGGCTCTTAGTTGTGGCATGCAGGCTTCTTAATTCAGCATGCAAACTCTTAGTTGAGGCATGCATGTGGGATCAAGTTCACCGACCAGGGATTGAACCCGGCCCCCCTGCATTGGGAGCGCAGAGTCTTAACCACAGGACTACCAGGGAAGACCCTACACCAGTGGCTTTCTTTTCAATTAAACTTTTTATTTTGAGATAATTGGAGGTTCACATGCAATTGTAAGAATGTGAGATTCTATGTACCCATTGCCTAATTTCTCCTCATGGTAACACCTTGCAAAACCGTAGTACAATATCGCAACCAGGATGTTGACGCAGAATAGTTCCACCACCACAAGGATTCCTTGTGTTTCCCTTTTATAACCACAGTCCTCACCCCACCGCAGGTGGCACTTAAAGATGGAAATATTAGAAGCACTGGGGTAGTTTCTCTAACCTCTCACACCGACTAGAGGGACATATCAGGATTGGGGATTGCGGGGGAAGCTGCCCAGATAATTCTGATGCATGCCCAACTGAGAACCACTGCTCCCAGTCCCTATCCAATATCAGCTACTCCTGTAAGTCTATTTTTCCTAGAAGATGCTTTCTAAACCTGGGTCTGAAGTCTTAATATTCTCCACAGCAGCCGGCCAGTAGCTGGTGCACTAGCTACTGCCACCAGAAAATCCTATGGTTCCCAAAACCAACCCCCTCCAGCTTCCCTGGCCTGAATCTGGTCCTTTTCCTGCTCTTCCTGATCTTGAGTTCACTCATTCATGTACTGAATGTGTATTAACTCCTATGGGGGCCACAGCAGTGACCTGACACGATGCTCATCTAGCCATCTGGCCCAGGTGTCCCACAATGCCTCCGTGCTGCCCAGGCTCCTGGTCCTCAGCAGGGCTCACAGGACTCCTGTGTGTTTGTCTTCTGCTGCCTTCAGTGAGCACCTGTGAAGGGAGAGCCCATTCTGCCTCCTCTAACTCCTGACCACTCCCACCCACAGATGGGGAGGCTGCACCTGTGGAAGAGCTCTCTGGGAAGATCAGGAGCCCCTTACCTCACAGTATACAATGTCCGCTCCATAGTCCAGGGCCAGCAGCCGCATTGGGAGAGTCCCTACCCGAACCATAGGGGCTAAGATGAGTTTGTTGTGGTAGCACAGAGAGAGGCTGTTCACAATCATTCCTGAAGAAAGAGAGTCAGAAATTCAAATGGAGAAAATCTTTTCTGTTATCCAGAGAAGGCTTTCCTTCTTCTTTCCAACACATAGTATTTGGTTTTCCTTTTCTCTTATCATAAAAACAATGCATGCTCATTTATGCATCCAACAAATATTTATTAAGTGTCTACTCTGAACCAGTCACTGTCCTAGTCTTTGGGGATACATAAGAAAAGAAAACAGACAAAGATTCCTACTCTGGTAGAGCTTTCATTCCAGTGGGGAAAAAGGCAAAAACAATAAGCATAATAAATAAATTACATAGTATGATGGTAAATTGATAGTGCTATAGAGTAAAAAGAGCAGGGAGAAAGGAGATTGAAAACACTGCAGATGGGTTAAGAATTTTTTCCAGTTTCATTGAGATAAAATTAACATATGATAGTGTATTAGTTTAAGGTGTACAACACAAAGATTTCACATATGTATATATCACCAAATGATTACCACAATAAGTTTAGACAATATCTATCACCTCACATAATTTTTTTCTTATCATGAGAACCTTTAAGATCTACTGTCTTTGCAACTTTTTTTTTTTTCATTTTCAACCAGTAATTTATTCCCTCCTTTGCCTTGTTTAGAAATTCTTATGATCCCTCAGACAGTTCCTTCTGGAACAAGCTTTCCTCTTTGTCTTTGCAACTTTTAGGATACAATACTTCCGCAGTGGCACAGTGGTTAAGAATCTGCCTGCCAGTGCAGGGGACACAGAATCGACCCCTAGTCCGGGAAGATATCACATGCTGCGGAGCAACTAAGCCCGTGCGCCACAACTACTGAGCCTGCACTCTAGAGCCCGTGAGCCACAACTACTGAGCCCACGTGCCGCAACTACTGAAACCCGCGTGCCCAGAGCAGGTGCTCCGCAACAAGAGAAGCCACCACAATGAGAAGACTGTGCACCACAACGAAGAGGAGCCCCCGCTCACCCCAACTAGAGAAAGCCCACGTGCAGCAACGAAGACCCAACGCAGCCAAAAATAAACAAATATATTAATTAAATTAAAAAAGAAAAAATATACAATACAGTATTGTTAACCATAGCTGCCATGCTGTACATTACATCCCAGAATTTATCTGTCTTGTAACTGGAAGTTTGTATCCTCTGACCACCTTCACCCATTCCCCCCCAACCTCATCCCCATAGGTTAAAATTTTAAATAGAGAAGCCAAGATAAGCTTCAATGAGAAGATGACATCTGAGCAGAGATTTGAGTTAGCCAAGTTGGTATCTGGTGGAAGAGTGCACAGGAGAAGAAAGGGCCAGTGCAAAGACCCTGGGGCAGGAGCTTGTCTGGTGTGTTAGAAGAACAGGAAGGAGGCCACTGTGGTTGCAGCACGGAAAGGAGAAGAGAGTAATGGAAGTCAGATACACGATGGATGGAGAGCAGTAAGCAGATAGGACACAGCGGTCAGACCCCGAATGGCCTTATAGGACGCTCTGCAGGCTTTGTTAGCTCTTCACAATAGGAGCCAGTGAAGGGTTTTAAGGAGAGGAGTGGCATGACTGATCACATTCCCCATGATCACGGTGACTGCTGTATGAAAAACAGACTGTGGGGGCCACGGTAGACACAGGCAGGTCAGTTAGAAGGCTCTTCAGTCACCGATGTCAGAGATGATGGTGGCTCAGGACGGAGAGATAGTAGGGGAGGTGGTGAGAAGTGGTCACATTCTAAAAATATTTTGAAGGTAGAGCAACAGGAGTAAATCGAAGAAAATCAAAATCCCGTGTCCCAGAGATAACTGTTAATTTATTTATTCTAAGTAAACATGGTCCCCTCTAAAAACCACAAATCTTGCCAAGGATGCGCTTCTCAGAGATACTAACTTTTTACTCCTCAGCCTACTCCGGCCTGGCCTCCCGCTCTGCCACTCTCCCCAAACTGCTCTGATTAAAGTCACCAATTACCTCGAAGTTGCTCAATCTACGAGACACTGACCTCTCCTCAAATTGTTTTGCTAGCAGCACATGGCATGGTTGAGCCTCCCCTCTTCCTTGATCTCTCTCATCCCTGGGTTCGTCGACCGCACACTCTCCCAGTTTTTCTCTCTACCCCTGCTTTTCAGTCTCTTTTGCTGGTTTCACCTCCTCTCCTCACAGGTTGAGGTTGCTCCTTAGTCGTGGGCCTTCTTCCCTTCTAATTTCACACATCCTCCCTCACAAATTTATTCACTCTCATGGTTTAAAATAGTGGCCATGATCATCTCCAAAGGCATCCCAACCTCACACCAACTGCTCAAAACACATCCCCACTCGGATGTCTTAAGGGCATCTTCTACTCAACATGTAGAAAACAAAGCCTTGATCTCCCCTCCTAAGCCTTGTCTTCTGTCTCCAATTATTTATTCAACAGACACTTACTGAGCCCCTAAGATATGCCAAGCACTGGTAGGCACTAGAGATAAAATGATGAGGCAGGAGGGAAAGGTTCAATAGAACAGAGGGTTATAGAAAGGGAACTTACAAATATGTGTGAAATTAAAACTGTGTATGGTGCTATGAAGGAGCAGTTACGTAAGGCTGTGGGAGCCTATGTCAGCAGGGAAGAGACTGATGGGGGTTGAGGAGGGCCTCCCTTAAGAAATACTCTCTGGGGGGCTTCCCTGGTGGCACAGTGGTTGAGAGTCCGCCTGCCAATGCAGGGGACATGGGTTCGTGCCCCGGTCCGGGAAGATCCCACATGCCATGGAGCAGCTAGGCCCGTGAGCCATAGCCACTGAGCCTGCGCGTCCGGAGCCTGTGCTCCACAACGGGAGAGGCCACAACAGTGAGAGGCCTGCATACCGCCAAAAAAAAAAAAAAGAAAAAAAAAGAAATACTCTCTGGGGACTTCCCTGGTGGCGCAGTGGTTCAGAATCCGCCTGCCAGCACTATTCACAATACCCAGGAC
Source organism: Hyperoodon ampullatus (assembly GCF_949752795.1). Lineage (NCBI taxonomy): Eukaryota > Metazoa > Chordata > Mammalia > Artiodactyla > Ziphiidae > Hyperoodon > Hyperoodon ampullatus. The sequence continues at coordinate 19,046,015 of NC_136931.1, forward strand.
ATGGAAGCAACCTAAGTGTCCATCAACAGATGAATAGATAAAGAAGATGTGGCACATATATACAATGGAATATTATTCAGCCGTAAAAAGAAATGAAATTGAGTTATTTGTAGCGAGGTGGATAGACCTAGAGTCTGTCACACAGAGTGAAGTAAGTCAGAAAGAGAAAAACAAATACCGTATGCTAACACATATACATGGAATCTAAAAAAAAAACTGGTTCTGATGAACCTAGGGGCAGGACAGGAATAAAGACGCAGACATAGAGAATGGACTTGAGGACACGGGAAGGGGGAAGGGCAAGCTGGGACGAAGTAAGAGAGTTGCACTGACATATATACAATAACAAATGTAAAATAGCTAGCTAGTGGGAAGCAGCTGCATAGCACAGGGAGATCAGCTCGGTGCTTTGCGACCACCTAGAGGGGTGGGATCAGGAGTGTGGGAGGGAGACGCAAGAGGGAGGGGATATGGGGATATACGTATGTATACAGCTGATTCACTTTGTTACACAGCAGAAACTAACACACCATTGTAAAGCAATTATACTCCAATAAAGATGTTTAAAAAAATAAACAAAGAATCCGCCTGCCAATGCAGGGGACACGGGTTTGCTCCCTGATCCGGGAAGATCCCACATGCCGCAGAGCAACTAAGCCTGCGAGCCACCACTACTCAGCCCATGCGCCACAACTACTGAGCCCATGCGCCACAGCTACTGACGCCTGCGCTCATAGAACCCGTGCTCCACAACAAGAGAAGTCACTGCAGTGAGAAGCCCGTGCACCACAACGAAGAGTAGCCCCTGTTCGCCGCAACTACAGAAAGCCCACGCGGGGCAACAAAGACCCAATGCAACCAAAAATAAATAAATAAATAAATTAATCAATTAATTAAAACTTATATTAAAAAAAGAAAGAAAAGAAAGAAAAAATCTCTGCTGGGAATTCCCCGGTGGTCCAGTGGTTAGGACCCTGTGCCTCCATCCAGTTCAGGGGGCCTGGGTTCAATCCCTGGTTGGGGAACTAAGATCCTGCAAGCTGGCATTGCAGCCCAAATAAAAATGAAATAAAATAAAATATAATAAAAGAAAACAAGAAAAAATCTCTGATTCAAGGTCTAAAGGGTGAGGTGTTTGTCAGGCCAATATGTGGGGAGAAAATTTTTCCCATTTCAGTAAGCAGCACCTCCATTTACCCAATTACACATCCTTAACCCACATTCCCCACATCCAATTCATCACTATCTCCTATTCACTTCCAAGCCATCACTAACCTTCCAAATATGACTCTAACCTGCCTGCTTTACTCCATCTGCAAGGCCACCACTGTGCACAAAGCCAGTCTCCTAATGCGTCTCCCCAAATCTACTCCTGCCCCCTCCTATCCATTCTCTTACAATAGCCAGTATGGTGTCTGAAAAAGGCATCTCTGCTAACACCACTTCTCTGTTTATACCCTGCAATGGCTTCCCACCAAGTTTAGGATAAATCCCAAACAGATGATGGACTGGAGGTTGAAACACAAGAAGGAGGTAGGTGTTAGGTTAGAAAGAGGGATAAAGAGTCTAGGCAAACAGCAAAAAGGGCTGAAAAGAAAATGATCAGCACTTGTACAACAGTCCTGATGCAGGCAGGAAAATGCAGGAATAGTGAAGGAATACCAATAGCCACTTTTTATTTCTGCAATGCCTTTGCAATTCCCAAAGTGCTTCATTTATAACTGTGATTCTCAAACCTAGCTATACATTAGAATCATCTGGAGAGATTTTAAAAACTACCAATGGCCAGGCCTCACCCCAAGCCAATTAAATCAGAATATACAGTTCACTAAGGCAGGAATTTTGTCTGTTTTGTTCACTGTCCATATGAAAAGTACCTGGCACATACATGGTGCTCAGAAAATATTTACTGAATGAATAAATGAACGAAGGAATGTACCACTATCACCTGAGATCCAAGGAAGAATTCTTCTCAAACCTTAGGGAGTAACCAGGTAACGTCAGTTACCATGGCAGCCCTGGGAAAAACATTACCAAGTGACACCAACACTCCCAGGAGCCTACATTTGTTTCCACAATAAGTAAACCTTTCTCATTTCTAAAGTACTATACTGTGAAATATGCATCTCAGTCACAACTAGAGGTTACTCAATGTCTGCTGTGAGCAGGAGGAAGAGAAGGGCCTTACACAGTATCTAAAGCAATGACAAGAAGAAACTAGGGGCCATGGGCAGAGACAGACAGGCTCAGACAGGCTCCAATCCCTATGACATTCTGAGGTGATCACATTGTAAGGGCTCGAGCATGAGAAAGCAGCCACGAACCAGCTACCCTGCCTCAAATATTTGGTGAAAGTCAATGCAAATACATACCTATGTATTATCCTTTTCTGATAATTCTTTCAGTGTATCCCTTCTGGCTTTGTGCAAAGCGATTCTTTGTTTTGTACCTGAAAAATGAGTGGCACATGTAAATGGATGAAACATGTCAGAGCAGACATCCAAGGAGCTCTTCAGCTAACGAACGAGGAGCTGAGTTCTGGGAAAGAATAGTAAAAGTAGTGTAGAATCACAGTATCTTAGAGCATCCTTTATATCAACTCCCCTCTATCATATCACCAATCAGTGGTCACCAGCCTATACATGAACTTTGCAGTGACAGAAAACCCAGCACTCTCTAGACAGATCTAGGCATTTTTAGTTGCTACAGCAGTCTATATCAAATTCAGAATCTGACTCCCTGTCACGCATCAGTCCCAGTCTCCCTTCTGGAATGGTACACCCCATGGCACACCTCATCTCTTTTCCATCTGGCACATTTCCCAAACACATGAGGACAATTTTGTTCTTCCTAAAGTTCTCTTTTCCCACGTCACCCTCCTAAATCACTCCTTCCTGTGTTTATGACTTTCAGGAACCCCCAAGGTTTTCTCATCCCAAGGACATGACAAGCAACGGCATCAGTGTGCCTGCTACAGATTCTGGGAAAGGGGCAGGGCCACACGAGGGTCTGGCAAATGTGACCGACCACCTGAAGTGAGAGTACATGTGACAACCTCAGCCTCTCTTCAGTCCTCAGCCTCTATCCAAGGTTTCTCCATAGCACACTATTGACATTTGGGGCCAGATAATTCTTTTGGGGTGGTGGGGAGGGCTGTCCTATGCCTTGTACGATATGTAGTAGCATCCTGGCCTCTACCCACTAGAGGCCTGCAGCACCACCACCACCCCCCCGGATGTGACAAAGAAAAATGTCTCCAGCCATTGTCAAACGTCCTGGGGGAAGGGTGAGGGCAAAATCACCCTCACTCAAGAGCCACTGCTCTATCCAATGACTCTGTTCACCCAAGAGTACTCAAAACTCTCTCCTCTGTTGGCTTAACAGGTAACTCTCCAGAAAGACTATCGTGTATCAAAATGCTATTTGAAATTTAATAGTATTTATCTCTATAACGGTATCTAATGAAAGTAAAACTCTTTCTCCAGATGTTAAGAACCTCCCAGGTGGTTAATCCACATTTACCTTATCTCCTACCCCAGGCCCTGGAAATTACAGAAATGATCTGACGCCCATTTTCGGGATCCGTTCAAGAAGTACCAGTAGTGTAAGGCTTTTTGGCAACCTGAACAACTGAATTCAAGTAAAATATTCTGCCTGACCATGGTTTTGTGAGACAAGCCACAAACCTGTAGCAGGACCCTCCTCGCTGCTATTTACGGAATTGAGGTATCTGACTGGAAAGCCGGTGGAGGTGAACTAGCCAAGAAAGCAGTGGGTTCAGGATGAGAAGTTGGAAAGGGTGACAAGGGAGGGGAGAATGAACCTCAGCTGAAAAGAAAGGGGGAAAGTACCATGCGATGAGTTCTCTTGACTGAAGAGAAGATGCGCTGAGGGCCATCAGCTTGCCCTCGGGGCCCTCAGCTCTCTGGGGAGCTCTAAGGGAAGGGTGAGCCTGGATCTACGACTCCGGACTCCTGGTCTCGGCCCCCAGGCCTGACCATTCACTCAGACTCTCAATAAATACTTGTAAAGTTACAGGGGGAGACCCGAACTGGCCAAGCCATGACAGGAGCTGTGAGGGCGACAAAAGAGCATTGCAGGGATCGGACATCGGATCGCCACAAGCCCTCCACCCTCCTGGTTCGTAATGCCAGGGCCCCATCGCCGCGTATCGCCGGACCCCGGTCCTGCCTCCATCGCGCACCCTTCCCCAAGGTTGGCCGGGGCCTGGAGTCACCATCCCCTGTTCGGACCTACAGACCTCGCCGCTGCTGAGCTCTACAGATCCCGCTCCTTCCACACAGTTCGCTAATTCCGCGGGCCTTACTGAGCCACGCCAGCCACCGTCCGCGAGGCCTTGGCGCGCCCGTGACGTCACTGTCGTGCGCCTCTCCCGCAGTGAGGGGAGTATGGCTCTAGCACGGCGGCTGCGGCTGTTGTCGCTCGCGGCTCGGTTGCTTCTGGCGCCTCGCCGGGACCTGACGGTCCGCGGTCCCAACGAGCCCCTGCCCGTGGTGCGCATTCCGCGGGCTCTACAGCGGCGGCAGGAAGAGCGGCAGAGCAGGCAGCGGAGCCCCCCGCGGCCGGTGCTGGTGCGACCTGGGCCGCTGCTGATCTCAGCGCGGCGACCGGAGTTGAACCAGCCGGCACGCCTCACGCTGGGCCCTTGGGAGCCCGCGCCACTCGCTTCGCGCGGCTGGAGGAATCGGCGCGCCCACGGGGACCATTTCTCCATCGAGCGCGCGCAACATGAGGCTCCAGCGCTGCGGAACCTCTCGCCCAAGGTCAGCTTCACCGATCTGGGTCTGGAGCGCCGCGTTCTGAGCGCACTACAAGAGGCTGCTCCCGAAGTTGTTCGGCCCACAACCGTGCAGTCGAGTACCATTCCCCCACTCCTTCGCGGCCGCCACATCCTCTGCATCGCAGAAACCGGCAGTGGCAAAACTCTCGGCTACATGCTACCTCTCCTTCAACGGCTCTTGGGCCAGCCAAGCCTGGACCCCTGTCGTATCCCTGCTCCTCGAGGCCTGGTTCTTGTGCCTTCTCGAGAATTAGCCGAACAGGTGCGGGCCGTGGCCCAGCCCTTGGGCAGCTCCTTGGGCCTCCAGGTGCGGGAGTTAGGGGGAGGCCATGGCATGAGTAGGATCAGGCTGCAACTGTCCAAACATCCTCCAGCAGATATACTAGTGGCCACTCCGGGGGCTCTGTGGAAGGCCCTGAAAATTAAACTGATCAGCCTGGAGCAGCTCTCCTTCTTGGTGTTGGATGAGGCAGACACGCTGTTGGATGAAAGCTTCCTGGAACTGGTGGATTACATCTTGGAGGGGAGCCACATAGCAGAAGGCCCAGCTGACTTAAAAGACCCCTTCAATCCCAAAGCTCAGTTAGTGCTGGTGGGGGCCACATTTCCCGAAGGTGTAGGCCAGCTGCTGAGTAAAGTTGCCAGCTTAGACTCTCTAACCACTGTTACCAGTGACAAGCTCCACTGTATCATGCCTCATGTCAGACATACATTCATGAGACTGAAGGGAACAGAGAAGGTGACTGGGTTGGTGCAGATCCTCAAGCAGCATGACAGAGCATATAGGACTGGCCCCGCAGGAACTGTTCTGGTGTTCTGTAATTGCTCCAGCACTGTGAACTGGCTGGGGTATATTCTGGATGACCACAAAATCCAACACTTAAGACTGCAGGGACAGATGCCAGCCTCAATGAGAGCAGGCATCTTCCAGTCCTTCCAGAAGGGCTCCCGAGACATACTTCTCTGCACAGACATCGCCTCTCGGGGCCTGGACAGCACCCAGGTGGAGCTAGTCATCAATTATGATTTCCCTCTCACCCTGCAAGACTACATCCACAGAGCAGGGAGGGTGGGCCGGGTGGGGAGCGAGGTGCCAGGCACCGTCGTCAGCTTTGTGACCCATCCCTGGGACGTGAGCCTGGTTCAGAAGATTGAGCTGGCAGCTCGCCGGAGGAGAAGTCTTCCGGGACTAGGGTCCTCAGTGAGACAGCCTTTGCACCAGCAAACCTTATTGCAGCAGGCTTATATATGATGCCATAACAGGGACCTTTCCCTCTGTGCTGGATGGGTGAGCACACTTGTCAGTAGGGTGCTCTGGGCTGCCTAGTCACCTTCTGAAGGCCCGGGCTGCTGTCTGCCTTCAAAAGGTAAGCTGCTGGCCAACACTGGAGGGTGAACTACTGAGCATGGCTCTGTGTAGTCTTTCACATGAAGAATAAAGTCGATCTTGACTCTGTATTGTGTCGTGGTTTCTAACAATAAGCGATGTTTCTATGGGTGTCCCTTAATAACAGTTTCCTTCCACTGGGGCAGAATTCACTAGACTCTGAGAAGATTCACACTCCAAACTACCACACTTAGGACGAAGGCTCTTTCAATTGATGTTTTAATTTAAATTTTATTTCCTGCCCCCAAACATCCATTAAGCCCCCAGGAGAAGGAAAAGGGGATGTGACTAGCAATAGAGAGAAACTTTCTTCACAACAATGGCCATGGCAAGCTTAGGCACTTTTGGTGAAATCTCTCTGGGAAGTACTGGCAGAGGAATAAAAGGCAAACTGACACAGAAGTATTGCTTGGTGTGCACTTCCAGGCTCTGCTTTCTTTCTCATCTCTTGGTGGCAGGTGGAGGAAGAGGAGAAAAGGTTAAACTTTTTATAAACCGGCAGAATAAGCTTATAACATCCTTTCACTATCTCTGTATAGGTTCTAGTCTCTGCAGCACTACATAAGCTTTACCCAAAGTAATGAACAGTTGAAAGTCAAATGTAATACTTCACCAAACAACTTAAAAATGCTTGCACACGAAGGGATTAAGTTGCAGAGAACACAAATGGACCCAGAGCAACCTTTGCCAAAAGAGAGTACTGTGCTAAATGTACAGTCACAGCTCTTTTCCATATGAAGAAACAGTCAGAAGGATAAAAGAACTTGGTCAAAATCACACAGGTAAGTAGGACAGAATCTGGTCTGTCTGTCCTGAGGGTTGTGTTCTTTAACCACCAGGCTAGCTTTTCTCAAATCTGATTCATGCATAGAATAACTATACACCTCTGTTTGCCCTGAATATTCCCTGTTTATACGTATGCCTGCTGCAGTTTTTAATATTGCCCACTTTGACTCCCCAAAGCAACCGAGAATACACAATAATTTGGTCACTCTATCCATGGACCACTGTGGTGGGACTGCCGAGGAAGCTTATGAAAAGTGCAGCTTCCTGAGCCCTACTCCAGATCTAGATAAGTTTTCTGAGGGTTGGCTCAAGAATCCAGGTACAAGTCTTTTTAAGTGCTTTTGTGGAACCCCCCAGGTGAGTCTCTCGCTCTCTTAAGTTAATAAACCACTTATTCTGCCTCCCCCAGAGGCCCAGCCAGGTCCAGTTAAGGTAGGAGTCCCCGCACCACATCAGAGGGACGCTCCCAGCCACGTAGTCTCTGGAGCCTTGGAGAATCTGAATGGTCTCACGCTGGCCCACCTGCCATGACAAACCTCCTCCAGAGCATCTCCCTTCACATTTTACCTTCTACCACCCCCAAAGGCAGTCCGCTCCAATGAGGCCTGACTTCGTCTGTCCTAATGTGCACCCGCCGATTCAAGCAGTTTAGGAATACAAGGTGCTTTGGTTCTCAAGCAGGGTGGCCCAACCTCTGGGCACATCCCCTCTGCAACAGCCCCAGTAAACGAATGTCCCATCTTTGCTTTTCAAGGTCGGCAACAGGGAGTCCCCTCCTAAAGAAGGTTCTCTCTCATTGCCACACTATCAAAGGCTGCCCCAAATGTGGTTCCTTCCTGTGGGCCTGATCAGGCTAAGGGCAGAGTTGTCTCTTTCCTTCTCTGAGTCGGACCAAATCGTCTTAGTAACACCTCTCCACACTATTGACCGTGTTTTTCACGGGGGCTTCTGCTGAGCAAAGGTGGAGAGAGAGAGGATTATAATGATTTTTACTTCTAGGGGAGAGGGGAGTGGAATGATCATGTTGTCGTTTTGTATTATGTCCTTTTGTCATGAATTTGTTTTGAGTTTGATATTAAAATGGGACCACCATTCCCACTTTGTGAGGTCATTCAGCAGCCTCATTTTGCACCTTTAACATCTCTCTCAGTATCACTTGGAAATGTCTGAAATGGCATGAGCTTGTCCTCACATTCCTATCGGCTGTAAATCCGGAGCCCCGACATGAACCTAACCATTGAGCAGAACACCTCTCCACTACCTGTGTAACACTGGGTAGGGCCCAAAACCTCTTGGTTTTTTTAAGTCCTCAGGTGTAAAAATGTGAGGGTGCTATGAATTTATATTTGGGGCAGGACAAGGTCGAGAAGACTGTGTCTTTGCTTTTATTCTTCCAAACTGGAATGTCTTCCCTCTCTTCCCCATGGGTCCAAATCTCACTTGTCCTTCAGGCCCACTACCAAGAAGCCTTCCCTGATTCCCCAGTCCACACAAATCTCTGCCTCTTAGGGTCAGTGCCATACAACCTAGCTGTCTCTTACATTAATCTTGCCTCTCAAGCCAATCTCAGAATGTGGGTCTCTCTTGCCGTCCTGTGGCCCCTGGGGTTGTGCCAGCCCACTGGCACGCCCCACCTGGGGTGTCTACTAGACTAGGGCATGGGCGGGAAGGCCCAGGTGCGAGGGGCCAGGCAGAGTACCTCTGCGTCCACCCTGCTCTCCTCCACAAAACTGCCCCCCCTCCTGAAGCCTGCCCCCCATGTCACAGGTTCCTTATTACGACCTCACTGGGTAGTGATGACCTCACAGGCCTTCTCACAGGATAAATGGCAGGGCAACTGTGAAAACGTGCTGCAGAGAAGCCTCCTACCAGCTCTCCACGAGGTATCAATCTCCTTGGTTGTCTGAGAGAGAACCTCTGACTGGATCGTCTGTGTTTACTCTAACCTGTGCTCTGTTCCCTGGGTGGGCAGTGCAGCAGGTACACCCAGACCGGGCATCTCTACAAGCGGTATCGTGTGCACACAACCTCACCTGGCTGCCACATGTTCCTGTGGGGCTTGCTCACCACGTACACCTGAGCACTTTCCCAGCTGTAAGTAATACCAGTGACCTGGGACACCTTCAGGGACCCACAGTGCTCACTGCTGAGGACAAATGAAAGGTCACCCCTGGGCAAGTGTGCAGGATGGTTCTAATCTCTATAACGTAGCCTTCCCCTTTGGGCTACAGAATGCTTCCATTCAGACCCTTTCCTGATTGGCCTCTTAGCAAAAGACAAGTGCATTTTTGTTGGCAAATGGTAAATGGAGCAGTTTGAGGAAGAGGGCCACTCTTGAACCGCACCTTCAAACCCAGGCACCTCTGTGCTGTCATGTAGACATCTATATCGGTCCCCTCAGACACATCCCATACTGAGCTGCTGAGTAGTAGGGGAGAGGGTGGTGCCATATTCATGGGAAGACCGGAAGAACCAAGGGGGGTGATGAAGTGCTAGTGAGACTGGAGGGCCGAGGAGATGGTGTCCCAGGAGGCTGGGTTGATGTGAGCCTAGACTTGGTACCCAGAACCCGGTTCTGAGTCTCCTGATCACTCTGCCTCAGTATTTGGCCTTGTTCTAATCTACATAAAAGTATCAGAGGGCTAGAGTTCCGTGTGGTTGAAACAGGCAGTATAAATGGGGCCCAAGAGGGGTCGCGAAGGTGGGAGGGGTTCTTAACCAATTTATATTAGATTATTCTTTTCCAAACCTTGAAAGGCATTTCCATTAAAGCCTCATAAGTGACAGACTTCAAGAAATGTTTTCTCTGTTGTGGAAGGGAGAGATGGAGAGGATCATGATTGCAATTACTTTCGGGTTCTACTGTTTTCTCTGGAAACGGTGAAGAATCTTCCTCATCTGCTGCAGCCATAGGCTCTAGGAATTGCTTTTGCAGCCAGTGTCCCTTCTCTAGGGACTCATAGAGGTGATGGGCCAAGGCTGTGTTTTGGATGTCAAGTAGATTAAAGGTCTTCAGCCAGGGCTTCCCTGGTGGCGCAGTGGTTGAGAGTCCGCCTGCCGATGCAGAGGACATGGGTTCATGCCCCGGTCAGGGAAGATCCCACATGCCGTGGAGCGGCTGGGCCCGTGAGCCATGGCCACTGAGCCTGCGTGTCTGGAGCCTATGCTCCGCAGCGGGAGAGGCCACAGCAGTGAGAGGCCCGCGTATCACAAAAAAAAAAAAAAAAAAAAGGTCTTCAGCCAGAAACTGGGAGAGACATGAGAGAGGGAAATTCTGGCAGGAGACTGTGTACAGCAGAAGTGACTGATCAGTTCTGATTTTCTTTGTAGCAGCAGTGGCTCCCGTTTCTCCTCCTACACCTGGTCACTACCATGTCCTCTACCGAGGGTGTGGAGAAATGCACTTGGGCTGGCATGGGGAGACACACTGCCTGGTTGGTACCTACCGGGCCTACAGGGATGTTGCTTTGGCCACGCCAGCAAAGGTGGAAGCAGAGAAGCCAGTCCCCAGACGTGCTCCCAAGAGAAAGCATGCTCTGGAAGAGTCTGATGAAGATCTGGGTTGCTCCAGACCCAAAATCTGGCGATTGTAGCATGGTGCCAGGAGGCGGACTCCACAGAATCTTGCTGGCTGAGCCATCCTGAAGAGAGGGCAATGGTTTAACTGCCTAAGGCAGTGAATGCCTCTTCCTGCAGTGAACCCCCCGCCCCCCCACTGCCCACTGCCGCAGATTAGAACCTGCGTCGTTCTGTCTGAGCCTTCCCCAGCCAGGAGCCTCCTTCCACACTAAATGGCCATAAGCCAGGAGCCTCAGAAACTGAGGTTTGAAATGAGAGTCTGCCCTGAACATCCCAGGGCTGAAGCTGGCCCGGAAGAAAACCTGACGTTCCTCTGCTCAATCCTCAGGGGCCCCTTTGTGAGCTGAAGAAAAGTCTACACTCTGCGAGCCGAGGAGGATGCAGGAGCAGAGACAGGGTGCAGAGAAGCCTTAGCAGTCTACCACATGGGCTCCCGCCCTGAGCCATTGTCAGCGGCCACCACCACAAACCAGGGGGGAGCTGGGCTTTTTGAAACTGAAAGCAGAAATCTGTGGCTTCCCAAAGAGCCTCCTGCCTGGGGTCTCAGGAGGCAGGATAGAGAGACCCAGGAAGACCTGCTCCCTGAAGCAAGAACAGGATGGAGAGTCAAGCAGCATGCACCCTGCCCTGAGATTCACATGCTCCTTTATTGCCAGCCCTTTCTGTCCCCAGTGGGGTCCCTTACCGCTCAATAAAATGTTTTTGTGTAACAGATTTCTAGGGTCGCCAGTGCTCAGACTTAGGTCACTCCCCCTGTGCTAGGCACTCCTGCCACCCTGGAAAGGTTCCAAAGGTGGAACAGCTCCAGGGGGTGCCAGGGATCAGAGCAAAAACTTGAGAGGCTGGGGATGAAGGAGTTTGGGCACAGTCCCTAAAGCATCTCAGTGGTTGAGCTTCTGTGAGAAGGCACATCCCCAGTGTGGGTGCGTGTGCGTGTGTGTGTGTGTGTGTGTTGGGGGGGAGGGTTCCCTAGAGGAGGCAGCTAGGGGGAGGGCCTGAGGCTGGAAATGGGGAATGGCGTGCGGCCTCTGAGCAAGCACAGGCACTTAGCCCTTGAGGTTTCTGGGAAAGCTAGAGCCACAGGGGCCACGAGATAAGGCAAGTGTAGCAGCAGAACCCAGGTGCCAGGTCTTTCCTCAGAGCCTATACTTCTCCACGAGGCCGGGCCTTTCACGCTGAGGTAGGAGGGATCCTGGCCAGAAGGTCAGCCAGCAGCTCTGGGAGGAAGGTTACTGCGGTGGGGGCTCTGCTGCCACGGAAATGACTTCATTTTCTTCCACTCAAATAGCCTGCTGACCGGGTTCCTGCTCTGTTGAGTAAAAGGGTCGATGACTCTCCCCAGAAGGTTGTTCAGTTCACATCCCCGAAGTCCCTCCATTCAGGCCCTGGAGAGGTGTAGCGACTCCTGAGGGCGCTCTTTCCTGAGGCTGGCTGCCAGAAGTGGGGGAGGTTCCTGATAGTTCCCAGCTGCCGGTTCAAGTCCCCAGAGAATGGTCCTGCAGGTTGGGGAGTCAAGTAGGTGGAGAGAGCAGGTCGGGGGCAGAGGGCCCCGTCCTGAATCCAGAGCTCACAAGGTTACCACCCCATTTCCAGAAACTCTCTCTTCCCCCACACCAGCCCCCATGGCCCAGTACCGGGAAACCGGGAGCCCAGAGCACTTGTGGCCACAGAGACACTCGCACGCAGCCCTCGGGGTGGGCGGGGCCGGCTGCAGGCAGATGGGGACGAGGTGTGCTCCCGGGAGGCCTCGGGCTGAAGGTGGCCCTCTGAGAGAAGCACCCCAGCTTGGACAGGAAGGTTAGAGGCGGAGGAGAGCAACCTAGGGCGCCCCCTCGGAGCAGTGGGAGTGGGAAGAGAGGCAGGGGCGGAGGGAACCCGCGACAGGAGGCGAGTGGGCTCTCCGCAGAGGCCAGCTTAGCCCGCGGGAGCTGCCTCTGAGCAGGGGGCGGGAGGGCAGTGCCGCCCTGTGGCTGCCGGGCTTCGCGGATCGCGGCTCTCCGCACACGGGTCGCAGGGTCCTGTGACTCTGTATCCCCTCCTTCAACCCGCCCCCCTCGCGAGGCCGCACCGCTGGGTGGCCTGTGTCGACGGGCAGAACCCCATCGCCCGCCCCTCTCAGACCCGCCTCTGCCCGCCTGCCTGGCCCTGCGCAGCTTGCGGCCCGGGGGCCTCGAAGGTCCCCGCGCACTCAGCCAGCGGCCTCTGCTGTGTCTGCTGCTCCTGCTGGGTCTGCTGCTGCGGCCGGTAACCCGTGCAGACCACGCCGGGCACCTCCAGTACCCCAAGTCCGCGGGAGCGCACGCGGGCCCTGATGCGGGGCTTCCCGCTTGTGGACGGGTGGCTGCAGTGTGTGCGGGCTGCCGGGGGCCGGTGGGGGCCTAGCCTGGCCCTGGGCAGGGGAGGAGGTCCGGAGCATGCAGAGCTAGTGGGGAGGCTCCCTCACACCACCCCTGGATGTCCTCTCCATCATCTATGGATGCCCTTCCCCTTCTCTGTCATCCCCTCCCTGGTGGGAACCCCTCAGCCCAGGCCTCAGCTGCTCCTAGTATAGTCTGTGTGACAGTGTGAGGTGGGGGACCCCCAGGCTGGCCCAAGCCAGGCAATGTGTCCTGCCTGATCCCAAGACCTAAGGAGCCCACCCATTTGCCTTGACCTCCCTCCAGCCACAAGGACATGCCCCTGGTCCTGAGGCAGTTTTACCACAATGGGCTACAGGATGCTAATCTGCACAATTTCAGCCATGGCCAGACCAGCTTGGACAGGCTGAAAGAGGGTCTCGTGGGTGCCCAGTTACCAAAGGGACACACAAGGTGCCACCATGGCTGCCGGGGAATGTGGGGCAGTTTGGGGGCCTCAGAGACCACAGGTTAGTCACATTAGAACTAAGTTACCATAGTGACCTAGAAAGTGCCATGCCATGGATGCTAGGGGCTACAGGGGTCACAGTGAGCCAACTTGACGGGCTTCCAAGTACCACATGTGACTTCTGGGCACAGTGAGTGCTGTGCCAGCTGAGGAGGCTATGAGAAGCCCAAGGAGTTCCAAAGCCCAAACTAAGCCCTGGCCTTCCCTCAGTTCTGGTCAGCCTGCATCCCATGCCAGACCCACGAACGGGATGCTGTGCACCTCACCCTGGAGCGAATTCACTTCATCCGCTTCATGTGTGCCTCCTATTCTGAGCTGGAGCTTGTGACCTCAGTTAAAGGTAGATGGGGGACTTCCCTGGTAGTCCAAAGGTTAAGACTCCACGCTTCCACTGCAGGGGGCTCGGGTTTGATCCCCGGTGGGGGAACTAAGAGCCCTCATGCTGCGTGGCACGGCCAAAAAACAAAAAAAAACAAAAGGTAAACAGACTGGTGGTGGTAGGTGTTAGGGACTTCAGTAAGCTACCCCTGCCTCTGAAAATGATCATCTGACCTACCTGCCCCCAGCTCTCAACAATACCCGGAAGTTGGCTTGCCTCATTGGTGTGGAGGGCGGCCACTCACTGGACAGTAGCCTCTCCATCTTCCGTACCTTCTGTGCGCTGTGTGTGCACTATGTGACACTCACCCACACCTGCAACATGCCCTGGTGAGCACAGTGCAAATGGTAAGGGCCCAGTGAGGCAGGGATCTGCCCAAGATCACGCTGGGGCCCAAAGCAAGTTTACCCCTGGGATCCGGCCCTGACCCTGGGGTGGGGAGGGGAATGGAGGTTGCAGAACAAGACTGAATCCCCAGAAGGGCCCTCTTACTGCCAGGCACAGCCCAGTTTGGGTCCCTCCTCTTGCACCAGGGAGTTGCAGGTGTAGACGGTTCGACAGAACCTCTTTCTAGGCTCTTGTAGCCAAGTCATGGCCACCGGTCAGACTGCCTCCTGGCCATCCTGCAGGGCACAGAGCTCAGCAAAGGGTATCCACCCCTTCTACAGCAATGTCAGTCGGCTGACCGGCTTTGGCGAGGTAAGGACCCGGGTTCCATACCCTGCCCCACATGAATGTACAGCCCCGCCTGTTCCCTACAGATAAATGTGCACAAGATAAATGCAGCCCTGATGCCCTCTCCCCATCCTGTCCCTGCAGAAGGTGGTGGCAGAAATGAACCACCTGGGCATGATGGTGGACTTGTCCCATGTCTCAGATGCTGTGGCACGGCGAGCCCTAGAAGTGTCACAGGCACCTCTCATCTTCTCCCACTCAGCTGGCAGGGGTATGTGCAAGAACACTCGGAATGTTCCTGATGATATCCTGCAGCTTCTGGTGAGAGACTGCCTTGGCCCTCAAACCTAAAGCAAGAGGTTCAAACCAGGAGCCCTTGAACCTGAGCCTCTTCTCCCTCAATTTCCTCAAACCCCAGGTTAAATATCTTCTGCCCCCAAAACCCACGGTCCACAGCCCCTGAACTCTTGAGCCCTAGGTGGGGGTCTAGGTGGTAAGATACTCCTCCAAACCCGGAAACCCAGGGCCAAGACACCACCCAGACCAGGGCTGCGGCTCCTCCATTCACACAAACCCAGAGAGGAGACGACTCTGACCTCAAAGCCAGAGCTGAACACCTTCCTCACAGGGGTCAAGAGAGTGAACAGGCAGGTGGCTGTGCTAGGGGCCAAGCTGACTGTCCACCAGTCCGCCCCTGCAGAAGAAGAACGGTGGCATCGTGATGGTGTCCTTGTCCATGCGGGTGCTGCAGTGCCACCCATTAGCCAACGTGTCTACTGTGGCAGGTGAGCCTCACCCTGGGCTCTCTGAAAACTCTGATTTGGAGCTGAAGCTGGGTCCACATTTGGGGAGGACTTCAGAAGAGCCCCAGTGGTTTGACCCACCTGTTGGCAATAGGTACAGCTCCCAAAAATCCAATAATGGACAGTACACAGCACCTCGGTGCCATGTGGAACTGGAGCCACAGAATCAAAACTACAATACTGATGGGTATCAGGGAGGCTGTCAGACACAGAGCCCGGGTGCTGCCCATCTGTGCCTCTGCAGGGGCTCCTAAAGTGCACTGCCCCTACCTCTGGCTAAGGGACTGGACAGCTCCTTAGGTCTCTGGGGTTTTCATCAGTTGTACTCTTGTTCCTCTCTCATCCTCCACACCCGGGGAAAGGAGCGCCCACAGGTTCTCAAGGAGACTGGGAGGCAGGGTGAAACTTGGGTGGGAAATGGCCCAAACAGGGGGCTCTGGGGTCCTCTCCAAATCTGAAGTCCAGTCTAGAGCCAGCTGGGATCACTTCAGATCAAACCTCAGGGCCCTCTAGTTGGTACTCTCGGTGCCAGGCCATGAAGGAACTGGCCTGTTTGGCCCACAGGCTGCAAAAAGGGGAATCAACAGAGGCCAGTCATCACCCCCACCCCTGCCCTGGAAGCCTCACACTGCTGACTTTCCATTCTTCAGATCACTTCGACCACATCAGGGCAGCCACTGGATGCAAATTCATCGGGATTGGCAGAGATTATGATGGGGCTGGCCAGTGAGTGCTTCCCTGTGGCTTGTCTTGGGTTGGCTGGGCAGCAGTGGGGCTTTCACAGCCACCGTGCCCACCACACTGTGGTCCTCATGGCCTTGACCATAGCCTCAGGTGTGCTGGCCCAACTGGTATCTCCCCTCTCCCAGGGTCTGCTTCCTGGGCTCTCCTGTCTGTTTGGCCCTGCTCTAGGTCATCATATTTGTCTAAAACACCACACAGAGCTCATCTGCCCAGCATATGCGCCCATCCAGTGCCAGCAGGCCCACGGCCTCTGAGCAGACTCTTAGCAAGGTCTGGGCTGGGCTGACCATCTTCTCTGCCTGCAGTTGGGCCTGTGCATTCAGGGGGGGTCAACCCAGTTCTTAAAAAGCTTTTCTTCTCTTTATAAGTGGAGGCAAAAATTGCATTCAGTGAAAGGCATAGATCTTAACAGTACAATTCGATGACTTTTGGTGAATAGTCGAGGCGCTTTGGGGGCCTTCCTCTGAAGGATGAAGAGCAGGAGTGAATCATTTACTCTCTCCAAGTCTCCATTTTCCGTATTTGAACAGGGCTGGGGTTCAGTGGACCCTGGACACATAGGGCTTTGGTTCTGACTCAGGACTAGGGAACAGGTCTGAGGCCCAATAGCTGGCTGGCTGGTGGCCACACAGGTTCCCAAAGGGGCTGGAGGACGTGTCCATATACCCGGTACTGATAGAGGAGTTGCTGGGGCGTGGCTGGAGTGAGGAAGAGCTCTGGGGTGTGCTTCGAGGAAACGTGCGGCGGGTCTTCAGACAGGTGGGACAGGTATGCTGGGCTGGGCAAAAGAGTAGCTCTGAGCAGGTGGTCTGAGCAGGTGTACGCGGGGGTGCTGTGAGAGGAGCTGCCCGCTGACTGCCGCCTCCAGGTACGGGAGGAGAACGAGGGACAGAGTCGCTTGGAGGATGAGTTCCCAGATGAGTAGCTGGGCAGCTCTTGCCGCTCCGTCCTCCCATGTCTGCATCACAGAGAGGATGTGGCTCCAGACCAGAAACTAACCAGAGGTGAGGTTCGTGGGAATCCCATGTTGTCACCTAAGTGGTCATTCTCAAAATCTTGCCCCCACATGGGCCCAGGCCTCACAGTTATTGCTGCCTTCCCAGTCCTCATTATTTGGCTCTGGTGATCCAGTTAATCCTGCCAGATGTCACTTTGGCAGCCACAGATACCCCACAAAGTTTCCTTGCACGCAAGCACAAACATTTCGTGAAAATAAATGCTTTAGAAATGGAATCAGCATGAGTGTCCTTCTCCCTGGTGGGGTCTGTGGCGCAGGCTCCCAATACTGGGCTTTGGTGGGGGACCCTGCAGTTTAGACACTGGATACTCAAGGAAGACCTGTTGGCAGTGGCCTGAGGACACCCAGGTGGCTTGGCTCAGCACTGGAAGAAGACAGTGGGTGGCTCTGGCTGCAGGAGGGTGGACCTTACTCCGTTCCCTCTGTGTAGCTCACCTAAATCCAGATCCTGACCCACTGAGTACCACCTGGGGATCTTTCAGGGAATGCTGGTTCAGATGCCCAAGAAGAGAACATGCCTAGATCACAAATGATCTTTGTACCTATTTGGACAGAGCCCAGAATCTCAGGCTACTTAATGGGCCATGGACCTCCAATGGCTAGACTGCTCTGGATGTGGGCACACCTCCTCCCCTGTTCCTCAGGGACTTCCTCTCTAATCGGTTCAGGCTACTTAGGCAACCACCCCATCTTCCCCCAGTTCATTAATGATAATAGCAACTGCACTAATTATAGCCAAAATTTAGTTAATACACTGAGTTAATAATGAGAGGTAGGGCTTCCCTGGGGGCGCAGTGGTTAAGAATCCACCTGCCAATGCAGGGGACATGGATTCGAACCCTGGTCTGGGAAGATCCAACATGCCACGGAGCAACTAAGCCCGTGCGCCACAACTACTGAGCCCCGTGTACCTAGAGCCTATGCTCTGCAACGGGAGAGGCCGCCGCACTGAGAAGCCCACTCACTGCAGCGGGAGTGGCCCCCGCCCGCCACAGCTAGAGAAAGCCCACGCGCAGCAATGAAGACCCAACGCAGTCAAAAATAAATAAATAAAATAAAATAAATAAGTTCATTTAAAAACTAATGAGAGGTAGTAATAATAAATAGCATGATTAAAAAAGATAATGACTAATAAAAGATAATAGTTAATACTAACAATCTACACATATCCCATTGGCTGAGCAATTTCATCCCGGCTATATATCCAAGAGGAATGCATATATATATTCCCCAGTTCCCTAAAATGGTATATGAAATAATATTTATATCTGCACTATTCATAATGCCACCAAATGCATTTCAAAATCAAACTTAACAGAAAAAAAAATCAAACTTCAAGGAGCCAAAGACCAAAGGTTGTTTTTTGGTTTTGGTTTTTTTTTTTTTTTTTTTTTTTTTTTGCCATGCTGTGCGGTTTGTGGGATTTTAGTTTCCCGACCAGGAACTGAACCCTTGCCTTCGGTAAGGAGAATGCAGAGTCCTAACCACTGGACCACCAGGGAATTCCCCCAAAGATTATCTTAAAAGCTGTCATAGGGCTTCCCTGGTGGCGCAGTGGTTGAGAGCCCACCTGCCGATGCAGGGGACACGGGTTTGTGCCCCGGTCCGGGAAGATCCCACATGCCACGGAGCGGCTGGGCCCGTGAGCCATGGCCGCTAAGCCTGCGCGTCCGGAGCCTGTGCCCCGCAACGGGAGAGGCCACAACAGTGAGAGGCCCGCGTACCGCAAAAAAAAGAAAAAAAAAATATATATATATGGAATCACTTTTCTGTCAGTCAAAACATAAAGATCTAATTCACTCTTCGGAATTCTAATTCTTCCTAGAATTTCATGGAATATTTAACCCGTTGGAGGGCGGGCATATCCCTGCAACTAAAACCGCACTTGGACCTGCGACCTGCCTGGCTAGAAGTAAAATTAGGAAGATTCCTGGACCCCTCCCAGTTCCCCCACGGGCCTCCTCCCCGAGTCAGTAGGTACACACAGCTCGGGAGGGGTGGCTGGAGGGCCGGGAGCAGGGGCGGAGGGAGCCCGCGATGCATCGCTAGCGGGCGCTCGCAACAGAGACCAGCCTGGCCCACTAGGGCGCCGTCCTAGTCGGGGCGGGAAGATCCTATCGCCCCCTGGCGGCCACGCTGTGAGGCGGCATTGTGGGTCCCCGCGCGTCTGTCGAGCGTCCAGACTCCAGCCGCTTCAGACGAGGCCGCGCCGCTGGGTCACCTACATCGACGGTTGGGACCCCATCGTCGCCCTCTGACCCTCGCCCGCCCCTCTCAGGCTCTCGAGACCCGCCTCTGCCCGCCTGCTCGGCCCTGTGCAGCATGCAGCCCGTAGGCCTCAAGGCTCCCCGCGCGCTCACCTGGCGGCCTCTTCTGCGTCTGCTGCTCCTGCTGTGGCTGCTGCTGTGGCCGGTAACCCGCGCCCGGACCACGCAGGGAACCCCCAGCGCCTCGACCAGGCCGGACACCTCCAGCGCCCCAACAGTGCCGGGCTCCCCGAGAGCCCCGAGTCTGCATGAGCGCGCGCGGGCCCTGATGCGGGACTTCCGGCTTGTGGATGGGTGCGTCAGTGCGCCGTGCCGGCTGGTTGGGGCTGAACCGGCCTCTGGGCGGGAGAGGAAGGGCTAGTAGGAGACTCTCTCACACCACCCCTCTCTCCTCCATCACCCATGGCGTCTTCGTCCCCATTACCCCGTTGCCGGTGGAGCCCCCTACCTAAGAATTCCTCCTCAGGACTACCGTCTGTGTGAGGGGGGAGGTGGGCTGGGACAGAACAGGCCCAGGACCTGGAGGCCACGCCCCCTACTCTTACTTTGTCTTGACCCCCCCAGCCAGAACCACCTGCCCCTGTTCCTGAAACAGCATTTCCGGAACGAGCTACAGGAGGGCAACCTGCACAATTTCAGCCTTGGCCAAACCAGCCTGGACAAGTTCAGGGATGGCCTCGTGGGTGCCCAGGTACCAGAGGGACACACTTAACGGCCGCTGGGGAATGTGAGGGGCACAGGAACCTGGGTAGACAGACCTCTGACTATCAGAGGACATGCAGTCTGCCATCATGGGGCTGCTGGAGAGTGCAGGGGTGTTGGAGGTCAAAGCAGGCCAGTGGCATGGGTGCCCAGGTTCTGTGGAGACTCCAAGAAAGTGATCAGAAAATCCCTGGCGAGCGTGGGCGCTCTGAAACCACAAAGGATATGGTGGATTGCCTTTGGGGCATTCACATAGCACATGGACAAACAGCAGGTGAGGACGGGTCCTGCCAGTTTGGCTGCTGGCAACAAGCTGAATAGTCATCAAGGTACCACGGGGTCATGCAGTGCCACACTCAGGGCCACTGACCCAGATGAGTACCTTGGGGGCTGAGGAGGAGTAGCAGGCCAAGGGCACTTGGAGACCACCCTGATCTCATTCTGGACCCCTGGGCCAACCCCCAGTTCTGGTCAGCCTACGCACCATGCCACACCCAGGACCAGGATGCTGTGCGCCTCACGCTGGAGCAGATTGACCTCATTCGTCGCGTGTGTGCCTCCTACTCTGAACTGGAGCTTGTGACCTCAGCCAGAGGTGGGCTGGGGAATGGGAGGATAGTCAGGGCCTCACTCTGGTGGTTCTGGCCCTGGGCTCTGACCGCTTGATTCTCTGCCCTCTTCTAGGACTGAACAGCACTCAAAAGCTGGCTTGCCTTATTGGTGTGGAGGGTGGTCACTCACTAGACAGCAGCCTCTCTGTGCTGCGCAGTTTCTATCTGCTGGGAGTACGCTACCTGACACTCACCTTCACCTGCAACACGCCCTGGTGAGCAGTGCCTGGCCAGGGTGGAACGGTAGACGCATGGTGGGGAAACTGCCAGAGAGGTGAGGACAGGGGTCCACAGAGGGAGGCTGTGGGGTCTCAGCTGGTCCCTCACACTCCCAGAAAGCAGCTGGTCCGGATCCTCACCCTGTTCTGAGGTGGGATGGATGGACAAAGAGCCTGGAAGTCCAGGCTCTGTTGGCCAAGGTAGGGCCTGCTAGATTGCCTTCCTCTGGCTGTCCTTCAGGGCAGAGAGTTCCACCAAGTTTCAACACTTCTACACCGACATCAGTGGGTTGACAAGCTTTGGTGAGGTAAGGACTCCTTTTCCATATCCTACCCCGCACGTTCCCTACAGATATGTGCATACACGTGTGTCCCTTCCGACACCCACCCCCCACCCCCCGCAAAAAAAAAAACCCCACCTGTCCCTGCAGAAGGTGATAGGGGAAATGAACCGCCTGGGCATGATGGTGGACTTGTCCTACGGGTCGGACACCTTGGCGCGGCAAGCCCTGAAGGTGTCAAGGGCCCCTGTGATCTTCTCCCACTCAGCTGCCAAGGCCGTGTGCGACAATATGCTGAATGTTCCCGATGACATCCTGCAACTTCTGGTGAGCAGCCACCCCAGCCCTCAAACCTGGGACTAGGCATGCTTCATCCAAAGATCCTTTTTTTAAAAAAAATATTTATTTATTTATTCATTTATTTGGTTGCTCTGGGTCTTTGTTGCGGCAGGCGGGCTCCTTAGTTGCAGCATGAGAACTCTTAGTTGCGGCATGCGTGTGGGATCTAGTTCCCTGACCAGGGATCGAACCCGGGCCCCCTGCATTGGGAGTGGGGAGTCTTAACCACTGTGCCACTAGGGAAGTCCCTATCCAAAGACCCTTGACCCTGAACAAAGCTACCAGCCCAGGCCTCACTCACCCTTGGACCCAAGGCTGGTTAACCCTCCCCCATCTCTGAAACTCAAGGCCAAATCTGTTCCACCCAGGGGCCAAGAGGAGTGAAGCCTTACCCAACCCCTCAGGCGAGGAGTGAGCACTTACCCTATCAGGGCCCCCAGGGCATAGGTGGCAGGCCAACAGGCTGGAAGTGCCAACCTGAGTGTCCATTTGTTTATCCATGTAGAAGAAAAATGGTGGCATTGTGATGGTGTCACTGTCCACGGGGGTGCTGCCGTGTAACCTGTTTGCTAACGTGTCCACCGTGGCAGGTGAGCCCTGCTTTGACTCCTTGTGCAGTTGTAGCTTGGCCTGTGGCCGCTGGGGCCCTCAGGACAGCTCTAGGCATCTGGCATACCTGCTGGGCCCTGGGCAGGCCTCCCAACAGCTCAGGGGAGCAGACACAGCTCTTCACTGCCCTGAACCCAGATCTACGGCTACAACCAGTGCTGATGGGTTTTGGGGAGGTAATTGCCTCTGCCTCTGAGTCTCACGTTTGCTCCCACATCTCTGGAAAGGACAGGCAGAGCCCTGCAACCAGGCTCTCAAGGAACCCAGAGGCGTGGTGGCTCCTGGGCAGGAAAAGATCCAAAGGGGTTGGTGGCCCTGAGGTTCACTCTGGGTCCAGTGTCTAGCCTATAGCCACTGCAGAACTCACAATGGGCTGGGAGCTCTGTGGAGTCAGCTGTTATGTCCTGGAGTGCTGTGGGCAGGGGAATTGGCCACACTGAGTTCCCTCAGACCAGGGCTGGTCCCAGGATCTAACTCCAGCCTTGTGCTGCCCACCACAACCCTCACCCCCTAGATCACTTTGATCACATCAGAGCCATCACTGGATCTGATTTCATCGGGATTAGCGGAAACTATGATGGGTCTGGCCGGTGAGTGTTTCCCTGGGGTTTGTCTTGGGTGGGGGGGTTCAGTGGGGAGTCCTTTAGTCTCAGTTCCTTATCCCATGGTCCTCCCATCCTTCAGGCCTCCACCACAGACTCTGGTCTTCCAGCCCACCTGACATCTCCCCACTCCCAGGACCTGTTTCCTGGACTCTCCCTGTCCCTCCTGTGGCCCAGTGGACCCATTCCCACTCCAAGCCATCACAGTTGTTAAGTACCCACCCCCTCACAGGAGACCTCATCTGCCCAGCACATGCTCCACTCCCAGCCCAGCAGATGTGCTGTGGACTGAGCATCTGCTCAGCAGGTAAATGCTGCAGAAGCTCAGTCTTCAAGGAGCTTCCAAAGTTCCATTCAGTAGCCTGAAGAACACGGACCTTCATTTCCCCCATGTAGCTGGGGCTGCTGTGACAGTGGGCCCTAGGCCAGGATCGGGTCCACAGCTAGCCAGCTGGTGGCCACACAGGTTCCCACAGGGGCTGGAGGACATGTCCACATACCCGGTACTGATAGAGGAGTTGCTGAGGCGTGGCTGGAGGGAGGAAGAGCTGCAGGGTGTCCTTCGTGGAAACCTGCTGCGGGTCTTCAGACAAGTGGAACAGGTATGCTGGGCTGGGCAAAAAGATGGTTCAGTGTTTCAGCAGGTGGCGGGCGTGGGGGGGTGGGTGCTGGGGAAGCCACTGACTGCTGACTTTCATCCCCAGGTGAGAGAGGAAAACAGTGGCCAGAGCCCTGCGGAGGATGAATTTCCAAACAGGCAGGTGGGCAGGTCGTGCCACTCCCACCTGACTCAGCCTCAGACTGAACACCTGGCCACACACCGGGTGGGAAACAAGTGGCCAACCAATCAGGCCCTCCAGAGGCCCTCAAAAGCCTCCCCACACGTCGTTCTAGGCCTCATGGCTGCTTCCACCTTCTCAATCCTCATCTTATGGCTCTAGTGACCTGGCCAGTCCTCCAGAGGTCACTGTGTCAAAGTCTCACAAAGTTCCCCTCCTAGTGGTCCAGGCACAAACATAGGTATGCTGAGAATAAACATTTGGGTACAGAGCCAGGTGTGAATGTCCTTCCTCCTTCACAGGCAGGGGGGTTGGGTCTGGTGGGCTCTTGGTTGGTGAGCCGTCTTATGTTCTAGCCCCAACTGCTCAAGATGGGTGGTTCCCATTGGCCTCCAGCTTTGTCTTTCTCAGGAAAGGCAGAGGCATCTTACCTTATTCTTATTCTAAAAGCCTGTGCCCACAGAAGAGCACTAAGGAATCAAGTGCAGAGTTGATCCCATCATGGAGTGTGACAGTGGTAGTTCCCAATCTCTCTCTGAAAGGTTTAAAAATTTTTTTTGTTTTTTTGTTTGTTTATTTTTAAAGGGTGATACCTTTTGTAGCATAAACTAACTTGTTTGGAAATATCAAGAGAGGAAGCTTGAAAAGCTTTTAGATTTTTCAGATAAGGTCCTCTTTTTTTTTCTTAAACTGAGTTTTTAATGGAGGTGGAGAAATCAGGTCTTGGGAAGAAAAAAAAAAGGAACATAGTGCCATCTGCTCAGCTTACTACAGGCCTTCCATCTCGGACCACTTTCCTCTCCCAATCCACAAGGGTGGGCCGGAGCCAGATCGAAGTTCCTTCCATGGGAACTCGAAATTAGCAGAGAGACTACAGTGCCACGTATGACATAAATTCTGTTCCATTTATTTGGGCTATTTGTTTATTGTATTATCAATACTATAAAGTTTTAATCACGGCAACTTTATTTTTTCTAATTTATTTTTGGCTGCGTTGGGTCTTCGTTGCTGCACGCGGGCTTTCTCTAGTTGCGGCGAGAGGGGGCTACTCTTCGTTGCGGTGCGCAGGCTTCTCATTGCGGTGGCTTCTCTTGTTGGGGATCATGGGCTCTAGGCGCGCGGGCTTCAGTAGTTGTGGCACGCAGACTTAGTAGTTGTGGCTCGCGGGCTCTAGAGCGCAGGCTCAGTAATTGTAGCGCACGGGCTTAGTTGCTCCGCGGCATGTGGGATCTTCCCGGACCGGGGCTCAGTGTCCCCTGCATTGGTAGGCAGGTTCTTAACCACTGAACCACCAGGGAAGTCCCATCTCAGCAACTTTAAAACAAGTCTTGACATCAAGTAGAGTGAGTCTTCCCACTTTAAGAGCATCATATCGTAAATATTTGATCAGATAAGTAGATCCACAATGAATGATATAAAATAAGAGATTTATTATAGGGATTAGACTTTATGTACATATAGGAGACAATGGAAAAGGCTGCTTGATCTGGTGTTGGGTATTAAATTTGTACAGGTAAGCTGGGCCAGAGTTAAAAAGGAGAGCTGGATGTGAGGTGGAGGAGAACCTGAATGAACCCATAAGGACAAACTGGAAAAACTGGATATCCATTTGTGAAAAAAAAAAAAAGAATATTGACCCCTATTTCACACCATATAGAATAAAACATACAAAATAATACTATCTGAATATGTTATTGATCCAAATGCGAAAGATAAAAGTACAAAACTCTTAGAAAGGGACTTCCCTGGTGGTCCAGTGGCTAAGACTCAGCGCTCCCAATGCACGGGGCCCAGCTTTGATTCCTGGTCAGGGAACTAGATCGCACATGCTGCAACTAAGAGTTCACATGCCACAGCTTAAAAGATCCCACATGCCACAACGAAGACCCTGCACCAGCAATGAAGATCCCGAGTGCTGCAACGAAGACCCAGCACGCTCTTCAATGAGTGATGGGAAAACTGGACAGCTACATGTAAAAGAATGAAATTATGAACACTAACACCATACAAAAAAATAAACTCAAATTGGATTAAAGACCTAAATGTGAGACCGGACACTATAAAACTTTGATATAAATCACAGCAAGATCTTTTTTGACCCACTCCCTTGAGCAATGGAAACAAAAACAAAAATAAACAAATGGGACCTAATGAAACTTAAAAGCTTTTGCACAGCAAAGGAAACTATAAACAAGATGAAAAGTCAACCCTCAGAATGGGAGAAAATATTTGCAAACGAATCAATGGGCAAAGGATTAATCTCTAAAATATATAAACAGCTCATGCAGCTCAATATTAAAGAAACAAACACCCCAATCAAAAAATGGGCAGAAGACCTAAATAGACATTTTTCCAAGACATACAGATGGCCAAGAAGCACATGAAAAGCTGCTCAACATCACTAATTATTAGAGAAATGCAAATCAAAACTACAATGAGGTATCACCTCACACCAGTCAGAATGGGCATCATCAGAAAATCTACAAACAACAAATGCTGGAGAGGGTGTGGAGAAAAGGGAAGCCTCTTGCACTGTTGGTGGGAATGTAAATTGATACAGCCACTATGGAGAACAGTATGGAGGTTCCTTAAAAAATTAAAAATAGAACTACCATATGACCCAGCAATCCCACTACTGGGCACGTACCCAGAGAAAACCATAATTCAAAAAGACACATGCACCCCAAAGTTCATTGCAGCACTATTTACAGTAGCCAGGACATAGAAGCAACCTAAGTGTCCATCGACAGATGAATGGCTAAAGAAGATGTGGCGCATATATACAATGGAATATTACTCAGCCATAAAAAGGAACGAAATTGAGTTATTTGTAATGAGGTGGATGGACCTAGAGTCTGTCATACAGAGTGAAGTAAGTCATCAAGAGAGAAACAAATACCGTATGCTAACACATATATATGGAATCTAAAAAAATGGTTTTGATGAACCTAGGGGCAGGACAGGAATAAAGACGCAGACATAGAGAATGGACTTGAGGACACGGGGAGGGGGAAGTGTAAGCTGGGACGAAGTAAGAGAGTGGCATTGACATATATACAATAACAAATGTAAAATAGATAGCTAGTGGGAAGCAGTTGCATAGCACAGGGATATTAGCTCGGTGCTTTGTGACCACCTAAATGGGTGGGATAGGGAGGGTGGGAGGGAGACACAAGAGGGAGGAGATATGGGGATATATGTATACATAGAGCCGATTCACTTTGTTATACAGCAGAAACTAACACACCATTGTAAAGCAATTATACTCCAATAAAGATGTTAAAGGAAAAAAAAAAAGACACATGCACCCCAATGTTCATTACAGCACTATTTACAATAGCCAGGTCATGGAAGCAACCTAAATGCCCATCGACAGATGAATGGATAAAGAAGATGTGGTACGTATATACAATGGAATATTACTCAGCCATAAAAAGGAACGAAATTGGGTCATTTGTAGAGACATGGATGGATCTAGAGACTGTCACACAGAGTGAAGTAAGTCAGAAAGAGAAAAATATATATCACATATTAACGCATATATGTGGAAGCTAGAAAAATGGTACAGATGAACTGGTTTGCAGGGCAGAAATAGAGACACAGATGTAGAGAACAAACGTATGGACACCAACGGGGAAAAGTGGCAGGGGGAATGGTGGTGGTGGGATGAATTGGGAGATTGGGATTGACATATATACACTAATATGTATAACATAGATAACAAATAAGAACCTATGTATAAAAAAATAAATAAAATAAAATTCAAAAAAAGATGTTAAAAAAAAGAAAAAATGACCTGGCGTGGCCAAATAAATAAATACGAAAAAAAGAAAAAAAGAAAATGAAAAGGTAGTCAACCTTACTAGTCACTAAGGACATGCAAAATAAAACTCACAAAAAAGGATAACTAAAATTCAACAGATGAACAATACCAAGTGTTTGTAAGGGTGTGGAGCAGCAGGTATTCTCTCATACCCTGCTGGTGGCAGTGTAAACTGATAAAAACTGCATTGAGGGCTTCCCTGGTGATGCAATGGTTGAGAGTCCGCCTGCGGATGCAGCGGACACGGGTTCCTGCCCTGGGCCGGGAAGATCCCACATGCCGCGGAGTGGCTGGGCCCGTGAGCCATGGCCGCTGAGCCTGCGCGTCCGGAGCCTGTGCTCCGCAACGGGAGAGGCCCGCGTACCGGAAAAAAAAAAAAAAAGTATGGGAGAAGTTGTATCCTAGCTACAGAGTCCCCCAGAGTCTAAGGTTTCAGTTGTGCTGTGGTGGCCTATCTTCCACACAGCACCTGACCCCACCCCTGAGGAGAGAGGCCAGGTAAGAACTATGGGGAACCTTTGCAGAGCATCAGGGAAGACCAAGGAGGGGGCACCTGTTCATTCTTTAGTCAAAAAATGTGTTGGGACCAGGACTGAAGATACCAAGGTAATGAGACCAAAATGGTCCGGCCAATGTGAAATCCACAGTCTAGTGGGCATGAAAAACATTAAAGATCTCCACCAACACTTTCTCCCTGCAGTGGGTCCTATGAAGGGAAAGTGCCCCAGGGGAACACAATCCAGGGGAGGGTGAAGCGGGGTAGGGGGGAGGTGGGGTGTGTTTCAGAGAAGTCTTCTGGGGAAGTGGTACTCCAAGCTGAGGCCTCCTCCATACAGAGGAGTTTGGTAAATGAGGGTGGGGGCAGAGGGTAGAAAGGCATTCTCCCAGGTGCAAGTGCTGCACAGAAACTCCTTGAGTTTGAGGAAGTGAAAGAAGCCAAAGCATCTGAGCATCTGGTCTTCCGTGGTGCTCAGCCAGAAAGACTGAGGCTGGGGAGGAGGATAGGGAGAGATGCGGCTGGAGAGGTTGGAGGGGCCAGAGGGAGCAGGGTCTTGTGGACCAAGAGAAGAGCTTGGGCTTTTTCTTCAGAAGAGGTGGCTCTACCAGGAGCAGGGAGTCCACTGGAAGGCTGCTACTGTGGGCAGGTGAAGGTGGCATGAAGGACAGGACAAAGCAACAGACCCTGGACAGGATGACTGTGGGGTAGGGGCCAGAATAGGGGTCAGCTCCGAGGTCTTCCTGCAGGGCCCAGCGACTCTGATCCCTTATTCTGCCCCAGAGTTGGAGGTCAGAGGGTGCAGAGTCTGAGGTAGGTTGGAAAGATACCACTAATTCTGATATTCTAAAGCCCTCTGAGTCATAAAAGGGAGAGAAAAAATGGAGACAGAGGTGTGGGGTGGCCTCTGGGCTTTTCTGGTAGAGAAACAAATAGCTAAAAGAATGGCCTAGAAAGATAAAGATGTTAAAGTAAAGCCAACTGGATAAGTTATCTTAAGCAGTGGAGTAGAACGTGAAAGAAAATTTAAGAGCAAAGAAGTAAATGGCTTGGGTAAAGGAATCCCTAAGAGGTGAGATAGTAAAAGATAAAACTGAGATGAAAGAACTTGGCTAAAGAATCCAATGCAGCGTCCAAAGAGGCAAACGGGGCCGGGCGAGGGGGATGGGTGTCCTTCCCACCGAGGAGGAAGCAGCCGCTACTGAAGGGGCAGGAATCCCCAGCAGCCTCCAACAGGGAGACATGGAGGGTGGGGGAAGGGAGGGGACTTTCCTGGGTTTCCGTTCCCAAGGTTGCGGAGGAGAGAGGTGGAAGAGAGAGATGATGAAAATGGGGAGGAGGTACTCAGGAATGGTGGGAGGCCCTGGGCAGGGCCGGAATGACCTTCGCGCTCCTCCCTATCCTTCCCCGTCCCTGAATCACAGAAATGTCACTGAGCGCTCACTAGGCACAAAGCGCAGGGCCAATGCACCCCGTACCCCACCTCACGGCCCTCAAGCAGCCCCAAGAGGTGGAAGCACATTTCCCCATTTTACAAGTACCGCAACTAAGGCTCAGAGAGGGCGGCTCACCACCCGAGGTCACACAGGAATCGGGCCTACACAGCGCGTGGAGTACTACTCCCGCCCCGGGGGCTTCACTCCGCCTGGGCTCCCCCCTCAGGGAGGAGCCGGCTCGAGCCCCTCCTGCTCCCCGCCCCCGAGGGGCGGCCCGGGGGGCGGGCGGAGGAAGTGAGCGCAGCGGGGAGGAATGTGAGCGGGCGGGGCGCGCCGGCCCGGGCCAGCGGGGACAGTCAGGCAGGCGGCAGGGGCGGCGGGCGCGGCGGGACCGAGCGCGCACGATGCCTCACTTCACCGTGGTGCCGGTGGACGGGCCGCGGCGCGGCGACTATGACAACCTCGAGGGTCTCAGTTGGGTGGACTACGGGGAGCGCGCCGATCGAGAGGACTCGGAGGGTGAGGACGCGCCCGGAGGGGTCCTTGGCGGGGGCGGGGGCGGGGGCAGGGAAGCTGGCCACGCGGGGCCCGCTCTCACACCGACGCCGGCCGGCGCGCGCACACGTCGATGCGGGCCCAACTTTTCTTAGACTGAGTCGCCGCCAGCAGTGCCTTACTCCGCGCGCTCAGAAACAATTTTCCTCGGCCCCCGGCGCCCGCGGCTGCGGTCGGGCCTCCCTCCCCGCCCCAGCTCCTCCCTTGCGGGCCGCGGGCGGGGGCTGCAGACGTGGCCAGGCCTGCCGGGCCAGCCGGGCCGCCCGGGGCGCGGAGAGCGCTGAGCCTCCGTCTCTGGCCCTTCCCGGCTGGGAGCAACGACCGCAGTCCGGACCCCAGACCCTTCACCTCCTACCTCCTGTGAACCACCCCTAAGCTCTTACCGTCTTGCCTACACTTTTGTGCGGCAGCATCTCTTTCCCTAAGACTACCCTCTCTCTCCTCCCCTCCCCTCCCCTTCCCCCTTCCCTCCCAGCACTCCCGGACCCTGGAAAGAAGGCTGTGCCTGCCTGAGGGGGTCTGTGGGTAACTGCCTGTGAGTGCACTTGCGTGGATCCCAGCTTACATCTGTAGGTACAGTGGGCATCTGTGGAGCACTCACACGGGACCAGGCTTGTCTAGGCGCTTGAAGTGAATTAACTCGTTTAATCCTCCTAATTTCCCCCATGGGATAGGTCATGTTACTCACGCTTAGGAAGGAGTGAATTGAGGCATGGAGCCTTTATGTAACTTGCTCTAGGGGATTCAAATCGAGGGTTGGAGACTCCAGAGCCCTAACTCTTTACCTAGATGTTAAACTGGGCCTGAAGGTAAACCCCTCCTCCCCTCGTAGGTGCCTGCCCTTGACCCTTTCACCATCTCCTCCCCCAGGAGCCCCCCAGGGGGCTGTCCTTGCAGGGCCCACTCTTGGAGTGTGAACACTGCCGAGAACATGTGTCTGTATGTGTAGCAGCATATGCATGTGTAATTGTGCTTGTGCAAGTGTATAGCTGTGGGGTACCGCAGAGTGAAGGTGGCGTCGGGATAGCACTTCTTGTGGGCCACCATTCCTGCAGGGTTATCGATGATGAGGATGGTGATGTGACTGATGACAAATGCTTCGTCTGTGACTGACCATGATGGAGATATGCAGGGAACATGTGTGTTGGCATGTATCAGGTGATGTGATGTTGATCTGACTCTGATCTGTCTGTGATGGTGACATGACTGAGGTGATCCATGCCTGATGTGGGTGATGGCTATATGTGTGTCACCTGACTGCTGTGTGAGGAGATGGCACAGGACAGTGGCATAGGCTGCTGGACATCATGGTCATTTAACAGGCTTGACAGCTGTGTGGGTACACACACCTCAACCCCTGGCCCATGCTGGCACCTGCCCCTAGCCTTGTTCCAGTGGCCAGAGCAGGAGCCAGCATCCACCCCTGCTCCTCTGTTAGCCCTTGGAGGCTCGCTCTCCCCAGAGGCTGGGCTGGGCTGGGCTGCATCCCTAAGATCAGCCTGGACCAGTGGGTAGGCAGAGCGGGAGCCCTGCCTCTGGCCCCGCCTTGGCCTCTCACAGGGAACTGGAGCCACATTGGCTAAGTCCTGCCAGGTCCCTCCAGGCTGGGCCAGCTCCTCCCACTATCCCCCTTCTTCCTCCTCTTCCTCCCTTTCAGCCAGATCTTGACTGCGTCTACGGTATGGGGGACACTCTGCACCCTGGTGAGTGGTTATGAGCCTGCTTGGTGGGGGCTGCAAAGGGTCAGGGGCACAAAAATAGTGACCCCTCAGGTCCATCTTATGGGGACCCCCCCAGCTTGGTGTCTGAATCTCTCAAGGCCCATACCTCTGCTCCAAAGGCCTAGATGGGCCTGTTCATCCAGCTCACGTGGCCTGTGGGCAGGGGGTGAAGAGGCTCTAGAGGGGTACCCCTGGCAGATACCTATGAGCAGAGGGATCAGGAATGTCACCTGGATCCCTGCTTGCAGCTGGTACATTCACAGCTGCTGGCAGGAACACACATATATGTGTACCTCACAGGCAGCGCCCAGGCCCAGCCTTCATGCTGTGGTTCACCAGGGGTCTCAGGTGGTATCTGAGCAGCTTTGGCCTGGCAGGCATGCCCAGACCTGCCCTGGAATTTTTGGAATAGCTGAGGGCAGTACAGATATCCAGGCACTGCTTAGACACCAACCCCCCAACCCACCCAGTTCCCACAATCCCATGGGAGCTGTCTTTAAATGATGTTTTGGGGAACTCCACGGAATCCCTGCTGGGTGTCTGGCACCAGATTGTCCCTTTTCTGATGCATCTGGGCAGTTGGAAGAGTAGGTGTTACTAGCTGTACTTCACAGAAAAGGAAACCAAGGCAACACAGAGAGGGTAGGCAGGTTGCCCTGGGTCACACAGTGGGAGGTTCAGGAATCCAAGCTAGTCTGCTGGCCACTGAGCACCAAGAGCCTTGGGTATGCACACCCTGGCCAAATTGCAAACCCCAGACACTCTTCTCTAGTTAAAGGCTTGTACTGCACCCTGGGGTGCCTCCTGGGATGGGTGGGGGTCCAAAATAGGAGTAGAACCTACAAATCAGCTCCTACCTGGCTCTGGTGGATCCTGGGACCCAAGTTTGGCCCTCTCACTGAGTGACCTTGCCTCTGAATCTCTGAGCTTTACATTCCTTGTTACTGAAAGGGGGTAAATGATATCTACTGGAGTGTTGCTGTGAGGACTAGAGGTAACCCTTGCAAGGGCTCTGAGCTGCCCTGGACTCATGGCTGAGGGACAAGGATCAGCTGGGTCTTAGAGGACCATCCACAGGCATTTTGGGGGAGCTGCTGTGTGCTCAGCTCTGTGTTTTCTGTATACTAGTGCAGTCCTCAGAGAGATGAGGTAACAATGGTGGGGCAGGATGCAGTGCAGGAGTTTAGAATAATTTATACTTTACTTTCAACCTACTTCCACAAAAGAATCAGAAGAGATATGCAACAGAAATGCCTCCCCAAGAGACTGTTACTGTCAGGTCAAAACCATGCAGAGGAAAGAGGCAAGGACTCTGAGACGAGGTAGATGGTGACTACATCTAAAAAATAAATTTAGCTTAGAGGTTCCTGGCAGCCAAGGTAGAAAGGGAAATAAGATGAGCTCTTATAGTTGCCTTTTTTTTGACAAAATGAAGCCTCTGACTTATTCAGGGGATATATTTTTTTGTCACAAAAATCCAAGAGTACTTTTCAGAGGCTTCTCACTGAAGGGCTGTCAGTGTAATGGGCATTGTTACTGGGTTTTCAGATTTTGGTTGTGGCTCCTTATCCTGAACAAGCATCAAGGGCACAGCAAATGTCACAGGGTGTCTGAGGAGCTACGTGACCCCACGAGGCTTTTTTTAAAATTTATTTTGGGGCACGTTGGATCTTCGTTGCTGCGCGCGGGCTTTCTCTAGTTGTGGTGAATGGGGGCTACTCTTTGTTGCAGTGCGCGGGCTTCTCATTGCGGTGGCTTCTCCTTGCGGAGCACAGGCTCTAGGCACGTGGGTTTAATAGTTGGGCATGCAGGCTCAGTAGTTGTGGCGCACTGGCTTAGTTGCTCCGTGGCATGTGGGATCTTCCCGGACCAGGGCCCTAACCCGTGTCCCCTGCATTGACAGGCAGATTCTTAACCACTGCGCCACCAGGGAAGTCCCCCCACGAGGCTTTAACATGGTTCTGTAGATTGGCCTGAACTCCCACTACCTTTGTCCACTGTGCCGTTGGCATTGCCCTACATACAGCCATGTAGCTTCTGGGACTGAGCTGCTTGGCTTACTTAGCTAGTCCAGGTTCCTAGATGAGGCGATGTACCACTTTTACATACTGTGGGAAGGAACAGCTGATTTTACCCCAGAAATTGTCATCAGCATGCTTTCCCTGTCCGTCTCTTTGGACAGTAGAGAATCCACAGGGCAGCACCTGCTGAGTGATTGTTGGCTCAGAGAAGGCAAATTAAGTCTCATACTGATGGCAAGAGGATGTATCAGATGGAAGAGGATGTATCATCGTTCAGTATTCTTAGCTGCAAACAAGAGAAATGGATTGTGGGCTATTTAACCAGAAAAGGTTGGCAGGTAGCTCTCACAAAACCAGGCATGGCTGGCATACCCCACTAGGCTGGATCAGTGAAGACACTTCTGTTGCCACCTCCATCCCTGGACACCAGGCCAACACTGCTGCCACAGTCATTGCCATCCAACACCAACGTGGCTTCTTTGAACCAAGATGTCATCTTTCCATTTGCTGTGAAGCCTCCAGCCACTGCCACTGCAGCTGTCAGACTGTCTGAAGGGGGTTTTACTGTTAGTAACTAAAAAAGGAGTACTTGGTGTCTTCTTCTTGATGAAAAGCTGGGAATGTCACCCACTGAGACTCACAGTGGACACAGTTTGGAAAACAGGGAAGAGTGTGAATGCCGGTGGCCAGAAAATGCAGCCAAGCTTTGCGAGTTGAGGCAGGCGTATAAAAAAAAGGTGCATCTGGCTCCTTTCTGTGAGGTTTTCTTGGTTCTGAGGCACTGCCTCACCAGCCTGGGGGGTAGGTGGATGCTGGGATTGGCCACATGCCTAGTCTGGAGCAAGCAGTCGCGATCTGGGGACAGGGAGGTAGGTCAACAAGAGGGTCCTGCCAACAGTCCTGCTTAGTCCCACACCCACCTGGTCAGGCTTCCGTAGGGCTTTCCTAGATGACCCTAGACAGCTTCAGGCACCCACTTCCGCTCTCTGGCCAGTCTCCTGCTTGCCCCTCCTCCCGGCATGCATCGGGTGGCCCTCAAGGACGCCCCTGCACAGTGCATGGTGGGGTGGATAGTAGGTGGCCGGCTGGCCATGGTGGCAGAAGGAGCCCCGTGTGGCTTCATCTGTCTGGAGGGCAGCGCCTGGGGGGAGCCCTGAAGACACGGAGCCCTGGGCACCCGGCACACTGGATATTCCCAAAGGGTTGGAAAATGGGAGTGTGTCTCAGGGGTGGTCTGAAGGTGGGCCATGACTGGGCCACGCCCTCCCGCAGTTGACTCTGCCCCTTGGTGTTAACACGTGCTGTCTGGGCCCTTCACACCTGTGCCCTCTGCTAGATGAGTGTACACGCTTTTGCGGTACGCAGACCTCTCACTGTTGTGGCCTCTCCCGTTGCGGAGCACAGGCTCCGGACACGCAGGCTCAGTGGCCATGGCTCACGGGCCCAGCCGCTCCGCGTCATGTGGAATCTTCCCGGACCGGAGCACGAACCCGTGTCCCCTGCAGCGACAGGCGGACTCCCTACCACCGTGCCACCAGGGAAGCCCTCTTTTTAAAATTTATTTTATTTTTGGCTGAGTTGGGTCTTCATTGCTGCGCGTGGGTTTTTCTCTAGTTGAGGCGGGTAGGGGCTACTCTTCGCTGCGGTGTGCGGGCTTTTCATTGCAGTGGCTTCTCTTGTTGCGAAGCACGGGCTCTAGGCACATGGTCTTCAGTAGTTGTGGCACGCAGGCTCAGTAGTTGTGGCGCACGGGCTCTAGAGCGCAGGCTCAGTAGTTGTGGCGCACAGGCTTAGTTGCTCCGCGGCATGTGGGATCTTCCCGGACCAGTGCTTGAACCCATGTCCCCTGCGTTGGCAGGCGGATTCTTAACCACTGCGCCACCAGGGAAGCCCTACATGCTGGGTTTTGATCATTGGCCACTGCCAATTCTGGCCCTTTCAAGGAGGCTGGCAGGGTATGATGGGGAAACGGGCCCAGCATGGTAACACTGGCCCACAGAGTGCTCCACAGAGATGATGGCACGCCTGCTGGGGAGAAGTGCATGCTGGGGGTTCAGTAGGCAGCCCCTGACTGGGATTCCGTTCCTCTCTCTCCACAGGACATGGCAACCACAAAGAGAGCAGCCCTTTTCTTTGTCCCATGGAAGCTTCCAGAGGAAGTGACTACCATGACAGGAACCTGGCACTGTTTGAGGTAGCTGAGGAGCCACTCTGGGCCACAGGTGTGGCAGGGAGGTGGGTGGGCAGGGACCTGTCAGGACCCAAGCTTTAGCTAAGCAGACAGGCTGGATGTTGTGCCTCCTTATGTCTCGGCTTCTCCTCCAGTGTCCCCTTGTCTGTCTCACTCCCTTGGCAGCCAGGCTGTGGTTCCCTCGGCCCTTTGTACTGAAACTGCTTTCCCAGAGGCCACTGTACTCCATTACCACCTCCAGGGGTGTTCACCTTTGACTTCCATGCAGCCCCTCAGCAAGGTCACCACCTCTCAGTATTTCTTGCCTCAGGATTTCCTTTGTCCCCTTCACTTCTAGGACTCCTCATAGTCCACGATTCTTCCCTCTCCTGTGAACTCTTCCCTGGCCTTCCTGGTTGACTCCTCCAACTCTGTCCCCATCAGGTTTACTGAGCCCTGGTCCTGCTCACCGGATCTGCCCCCTCTAGCCATATTTGCAACCTCACTGGATGTCTCTTTGGAAACATTCCCAATTTTGTGCCTTTGAACTTGAATTTTATCATTTTCAGACTCAAGCTCAGAAGTTGTATCTGGATTGAAGTCATGGTTTAGGCCCCTAAATTCTGACCCACACATTCAGCTGCCCCATAGAAGTCTCATAGGCTCTTCAATCTCCATATACCTGCAAAGACCTGCATCTTCACTTCTTACTCCAGACCAGTTTCTCCTTGTGTGTAGGGTCAGAAGGGAGCTGATAGACAGGGAAAGACTAAATGTGGGCCAGAGGCAGGCGGAGGCACAGTGCTGGGGAAGCTGTGCTAGATGCTGCGTGGGAGCTGGAGCCCTAGGAGGCCTCTTGACCTGGCGCCACCTGCAGATGGGCTAGGGCTCCAGGATCCCACCTTGGGGATTGAGGTGGGTTACTCACATGGTGTGAGGCCTGGTGGAGAAGACCATCCAGGACAATCAGGGTTTGGGCAGATAAGAGAGACTTCACTTGTCCCACACCTCTTTTGACTTTCTTGGTTCCCTGGAGTGACTAGGGTGGCTTTTTTGTTGAGGGCAGATATGAGTCCCAGAGGCCTACTCATAGCTGGGAGGTGGCCAGGCCAAACAGGAAGACTGAAGCGTGCCATTCGCCTGTCTGCCAGCCATGCCCTGTCCTGCCCTTTCCCCGCAAGGCAGGTAGTTTTGCAAATGGGCTAGTAGTGATTGTAGCCAAGGTGGGGCAGAGAGAAGTGAGTGCTGGGGTGTGGCACCCGCACCTGCCCAGTGGGCTGGCTTGGGCTTCCCCAGGCAAGAGCCCAGGCCTGCCTCAGGGCTTGGCAAGGGGCCAGAGGCCAGGCTGCTGGCTACACACAGGTAGCCTGGTGCCAGTTGCTAGATTGCCCTGTGGCTCTGTTTACAGGAAGAGCTGGACATCCGCCCAAAGGTATCATCTCTTCTGGGCAAGCTCGTCAGCTACACCAACCTCACACAGGGCGCCAAGGAGCATGAGGAGGCTGAGAGTGGAGAGGGCACCCGCCGGAGAGCAGCCAAGGTGAGCTGGTCAGGGGCAGCAGAGAGGCCGCTCCTAGGAAGACAGATTCAACACCATGGAGTTGAGCATTGAGCATCCTGGGGGAAGTAGGTGCCGGGTTTGGTGAGCATGGAGGATGGGCACTGAGTGCTTTGGGCTCAAGGAGGCTTCAAGGAGTGGGCCAAGGAGGTGGCCCTCAGGGCGTAGGACCAGGGAGGCCCTCAAAAATAACAGTGGAACGTGACGTTACTTAGGCCTCTCTGTGTGTGAGGCATCACGCTAAGCAGTGGGCTTGGGGTCTTGTATGTCGTCTTCTCAACAAAGCTGTGAGGCCGGTGCTATTGTCATCCCCATTTTACAGATGAGGAAGCTTGAGCGTTGGGGTATTAAGTAACTTGCCTAAGGTGACTAAGCTAAACAAGATCAGTGCATAAGGCTGGGAGACTTGTGGGCTTACTGTGAGGTATGTGACTATGTCGAATGCCAGATCACTGGCATCCCATCAGGATGGATAAGGATATTACCTTTGGATCCAGGAACCTGGTTGTCCCTCAGGGCGTGACCTAGAGCAGTTGACTAAACCCTTCTGCCTCTCACTGTGTTG
This sequence comes from Hyperoodon ampullatus, assembly GCF_949752795.1. Taxonomy (NCBI): domain Eukaryota; kingdom Metazoa; phylum Chordata; class Mammalia; order Artiodactyla; family Ziphiidae; genus Hyperoodon; species Hyperoodon ampullatus. Next base: position 19,083,805 of record NC_136931.1, read on the forward strand.
GCTCCACTGGCAGACCCCTCTGACAGCCCCTGGGTTTCTTGAACGCCAGGGTTGGGGGTGATAGGAGCATGCCTCTTGGGGCTTCCCTGTCCCTCTGCTGGTCCCATCTCTAGTCGCTATCCAGGCCTCTGGCCCTCCAGCCGTCCTCTCTTCGGGATGACTTTGCACATCTTTGCTCAGCTCCCCTGTGTGACAGGGCTCAGTTTAACTGAATGCTGGGTTTTTTTCCCCCCTACGTTTTCACTTTGGAGGCAAAGAACATTCCCTCCATATCTACTGACTCCCTGAGGTTTGGGAAGAAGCTGTGATTTGGAAGGAGCTTGAGTCTGGCACTAGCTGTAGTATTCTTGCTGGAGGTCAGCACAGGCAGGAGGAGCTCTTGGTTGGAATAAGCCAAATCCCCAGCCTCAGACCTGCCCATGAGATTTGGACCTTACTCAGGTGGGCCAAGGCGAGAGGCTGATGTGCACCCCTCACTTCTGGGAGGCAAACTAGCCCACGCTTGAGAGGGCAGCTGAGATCTTGAGGTCACACAGACGTGACCCCCACCCTATCCTGCTGGTTGTGATTTTGCTGATATTTTCTGAACTGCAGATAGCAGAGAACCCTGACTATCTGTGGCTATCTGTGTTTAGCCCTGCAGTGGGTGGTGGGATCCTTGGATAAAAGCCTCCTCCCTGTCCCTTCAGACCAAGCCCAGGAAGCTGGTGGCTGGGAGTTTAAAGGTCCCTAAGAAAGGCTAGTGTACATCTCAACAAGGTGTCAGAAGTTCTGAGTTGGTGAAGGGCCTTGGTCCCTTGGCCTTATGAGGAGCCTGTGAGGATGCTGGGGTCCAGCCTCAGCTTACCTGCCAGCTCACCTGGCCCTAGGTTAAAGATGTGAGAGGATGGCTGAGTGTCCCAGCGCCAATGGCTTTTTCATGGAGAAAGCAGGAGCCTGGTCAAGTCCACAGAGAGTCAGGAGGAAGCTAGGGAGCTGGGGCCGCTGAGCTGTGGCCCCCGCCCAGGCAGGTCTGAACAGGGGCCTCAGAAAAGGAAAGCTTAAAGCCGGAAGGGCGGTCCTCCAACCAGACCACACCAAGACCCAAGGCAGCCTCTCCGTAGCAGCTGCTCCGCCTGTGGCCTGGTGACCTTCTGAGGCTGCCAGAGGTTATTTGGAGATGCAGAAAGCATTTCCGGCCCTGCCCTTTCCCACACTGCCCTTTTCCCAGAGTGACTCAGCCTCAAATGGGGGGCTGGGAGCTGCTTCTATCCAGCGGGTGGTCCAGGGCCTCTGAGAAGGGCTCAGATAGAGCCCAGATGAGGTGTATCCGTCACCTACACTGTGCAGGACAGTTTGAGGGACCATTTGTTTTTACTCGGGCCCTTCTAGGCCCTTCTGTGGTCCTTAAGGCTGCACACAGATCCTGCCCCAGGCCTGGACCCTTGAGAAGAGTTCCTGTGGCCAGAGTTCTTTCTCCCACCCCAGCTCCAGGGCAGCAGGCTTTGCTGGGGCTCTGGTGGAAGCTCTCAGGGCCCCACTCCTCTGGGCTGCTCTCATGTGAGGCTCAGTTCTTCAAGAAGGCACCAGCCCATGGGACTCCCCTGGTGGTCTAGTGGTTAAGACTCTGCACTCCTTAATGCAGGGGGCCTGGGTTCGATCCCTGGCCAGGGGACTAGATCCTGCATCCCGCAACTAAGAGCCCACATGCCACAACTAAGACCCAGCGCAGCCAAATAAATGTTAAAAAAAAGAAGAAGAAGAAGAAGAAGGCACCAGCCCTAATTCTGTGCTTCAGTGCCTGCCCTGGCCTCCTGTTTGGCCCCTACTCTACCCTTAGGTAGCTGAGAAATCCTGCCTGGATATGCCCGTTAGACCTTCCCTACCTGCCCTCCAGCCTGAGTCTCTACTCTATTTAGGATTTTCCCAAGAGGTTATCCCAGAGGCCTTCTAAGGCATCACTCGCTGGGCTCAGGAGCACCTTTTGAGTACCAGCAGGGCCTGCTGATACAGAACAGTGAACAAGCCACGTCTACCCAGTATGGTCATTCGAGTGAACAGTTACCGTGACCACTATGATGGAAGGGTATATCAGATGCTGAGGGGATGCAAGAGGAAGTACCAACTCCAGCTAAGGCAACCTGAGGGAACTTCCTGGAAGAGGAAACAGTTAAGTCTCCTGAAGGTTTAACTGAAGAGGAATTTGTCAGGCAGTGAGGCAGGGGTAACCCTCCCAGGCAGAGCCCAGCGCATGCCCTGGTTCAGAGGCTCTGAGGGACTGATGTTGTCAGGGGCTGAGACTGACAGAGGTGATGGGGGCAGGCCTGGTGGCCCAAGCCAAGGAGCCTGGCCCACGCTATGCATTACAGTATAGACAATGCAGAGGTTTTTTTTTTTTTTTTTTTTTTTTTTTTTTGCAGTATGCAGGCCTCTCACTGTTGTGGCCTCTCCCATTGCGGAGCACAGGCTCCGGACGCGCAGGCTCAGCAGCCATGGCTCACGGGCCCAGCCGCTCCGTGGCACGTGGGATCTTCCCGGACCGGGGCACGAACCCATGTCCCCTGCATCGGCAGGCGGACTCTCAACCACTGCGCCACCAGGGAAGCCCTGCAGAGGGGTTTTAATAGGGACGATGAGATTGGACTTGGTTTTCAGACACCTGTTCTGGCAGCAGAGCGGGCTGGAGTGTGGAGAGGTTGACGGGCACAAGAAGGCACCATCCAGGTGCCCCAGATGTAGTGTCCCCGGTTCAGGGGACTAAGGCTGAGGCAAGGAAGGCTGATCTCAGGGCAGCTTGAGAGGCAGACTGGGCAGGACTCAGTGTCCACTGGACTGAACTGGGGTGTTGGAGAGAGGGAGGGTCAGGAACAACTTCTTAGACTCTGGCTTGGGTGACATGGGGCATGCTGGGTGGGAAGGTGGAGATCTGACACAGACCTCACTTTCCAGAAGTATAAAGGAAGAGAGGAAGGGAAGGGGGCAGTTCCATGAGGGGGAGGTGAGGCTCAAAAGCTCACACGTGGGTTTTTTGGGGGGTTTTTTTTGATTTTTTTTTTTGCGGTATGCGGGCCTCTCACTGCTGTGGCCTCTCCCGCCGTGGAGCACAGGCTCCGGACGCGCAGGCCCAGCGGCCACGGCTCACGGGCCCAGCCGCTCCGCGGCATGCGGGATCCTCCCGGACCGGGGCACAAACCCGCGCCCCCCGCATTGGCAGGTGGACTCCCAACCACTGTGCCACCAGGGAAGCCCAACACGTGGGGTTTTGAAAAGAATCAGGTTTTATACCTTAGTCCCAAACTGTTTCTTCATGTATGAAAGTCAACACAGACATCCTCTCATCTTACCCCCTGCACTCCCCAGGACTCCACTTGGAATATCCCTCTCCAACCTGTTCTCTGGTAGAACACCCTGGGGGCGGGGGACTGTCACGTGACTAGGGGCTGGCCTTCCATGGAGCATCTGGGCCCCTCTGATGCTCTGTCTCCCCCTTCCCCTCTTGTTCCATAGGCACCCAGCATGGGCACCCTCATGGGGGTGTACCTGCCCTGCCTGCAGAATATCTTCGGGGTTATCCTCTTCCTGCGGCTGACCTGGATGGTGGGCACGGCTGGTGTGCTGCAGGCCCTCCTCATTGTGCTCATTTGCTGCTGCTGTGTGAGTATCCCAGCTGGGGCAGGGCCACGGCCGCCCCCCAGAGCCCACCCAGCTGAGCTGCTCACCTAGGCCCTCCTTTCCACAGACCTTGCTGACGGCCATCTCCATGAGCGCCATTGCCACCAACGGCGTGGTTCCAGGTGGGTGAGCACCACTCAGGCCTGAGGAGAGGATGGGCCCAGAATCCACCTTGACGTGCCTAGGAACACTCATTGCCCACCCCCCCAGGCAGTTTTCTGGTGGGATCTTAGTCCTTGACGCCATGACAGTGCTACCACTTAGGAGCATCCCTGCTTGACAGAGTTTGAGATTGCTGTTGTTTTGTGTTTTGTTTGTTTGGGCTTTTTTTTTTTTTTTTTGGGATAAAAGTGATTTTTTAAAAAGCGGGGCCTGGGGCTGATAAAGAAGGTGATGGGGCATACCTGGTGGCCCAAGCCAAGGAGTCTGGGCCACACTGTGGATTACAGGATAGACAATGCAGAGGGTTTTCAGCCGGGATGGTGAGATTGGACTTGGCCGGTTTTCAGAGACTCTGTTTATTTACTTACTCAACCATGTATTTATATCACTGTGGACTCCTGGATATTTATTTTGTTCTTTGGCTCATAATCTTAGTACCATCATTATTTATTGTTTTGCTTGAACTGTTCCACTTTGGCTATTTGGCTATTCAGGTTAGCTTCTGTGTTTGAATCCTTTTCTATTTTTTTCAAATAACAGCTTTATTAGCATTAGTATAAAAGTAATAGGGGAAAATAGGCAATATATGTTTACCATAGAGGGTTTGAAAGTGCAAAGAATGTAGAAAAGAAAATGAAAAGTACCCATAATCCCACCATCCTAAGGTCATAACTGTTAGCCTTTTCATACATGGTCTTAGGGTCTTGTAAAGTATTGAGATGTATTGTTTTCCCCAAACTGTGTGTGTGTGTGTGTGTCTGTGTGTGTGTCTGTGTGTTTCTCAAGTGCTGGAAACAGTTCATTTGTTTTTTTAAAACAAGATTGACATTACCTAATTTTTGTTGTTATTCTCCTACTCTTGGGTTCTCCTTTTTCAGTATTGTAAACATTATTGTCATAAACAGCCTTGCACACTGATCTTTGTTCACGCCCCTGGCAGTTTCCTTAGGAGAGGGTCCTAGAGGTGGGATTACAGCATGAAAGGGATTATTAGCCTTTTTAAAGCTTCTTGATCCCTGTTCCCAGATTTTTCACCAGAGAAGTTTCATCAGGAGCAGATTCAACCAGCAGCATGGGATTGTCCTTGTCCCCTGCACCCTCCCTGGCCCTGGAGTCCAATGTTGACTGTCTTGCCAGGGGTGTTAGACTCTGATGGAAGCACAGACTCAGGGCAGGAGGGTCAGCCATGGACATTCACCCAGTGGCCGGCCCTAGGGGCAAAAAGCTAGACAGTCCCTGCCCTGGTTTGGAGGGTCAGACTAACAGACATAGCCCTTGGGAGGGGTGAGGCGTGCTGAGATAGGACACACCCAACCAGGGGAGGCTGCGGGGACTGACCTAACTGCAGGGAGTTGGGGGACAGTAGGCCACTTAGGCTTTGCTGCGGACCTAGAGCTGCCCCAGCAGAGTATTCATGTCACTGGCCCGTGCTGGGTGTTGGAGTCAAATAGAAATCAGGTCCAACTTATTAACCATGCTGCCTTGGGCAAGTCTTCTAACCCTTCTGCTCGTTCGTAAATGGGAAAAGCAGTCCCTGTCCCTCTGGATGGTTGTGAAGGGTTGTCATGGGAGAGGCCCCCTTGAAGAAGAACCAGCCTTGACCTATGTATGCTTTTTCTGTTGTAGCTGGGGGCTCCTATTTCATGATCTCCCGCTCGCTGGGACCAGAATTTGGAGGGGCTGTTGGCCTGTGCTTCTACCTGGGAACAACATTTGCAGCGGCTATGTACATCCTGGGGGCCATTGAGATCCTGCTGGTGAGTCAGGCTAAGGCCTGGCCAACTCTGGTCTTGTCCAAACAGTCCATTTCCCATAGGCCCAGGCGGCTCATGCTCCCTTCACCTCTGGTCAGGGTCTAGGGCTTATAATGAGGGAGGCCTCTTAGAGGGAGAAAGATCTTTGTTCAAGCCAGTCTCCCCTTCAGCCCTTTCCCAGTTTGGGCCAGGCAAGGAAGGGGCCTGGCTGTCTTCACCTTGACCCTGGATGTTCCATCCACTCGGGCAACATTTCAACCATGGCAGGTGGTCTGTGAACTACTGCATTTAACTCAGTGACAGATCTTGTTGGTTACGCGGAGCCTGCCTCCCAGGCTCATGTGGGCTCTGGCCAGCTCTGTCTCCCCCAGGGCTCTGTGCTAATAAAGCCCTTCAGGTCCGTCTTATCCTCATCCATAAATCAGGGTGAACAGCCACAGGACCCTGTTTGGAGGTCAGTGCCCCCTCTGTGGGCCTCCTGTGTGCTCTGACTCAGTTTCCCGCTTCCCACTGAACTGCCCTTGTGGTGGGAGAAGAGGGGGAGGAGCAGTGGGGAGTACAGGGTAAAAAGTGCCCACCCCTGGGCATCCAGACAGTAGATGTTTAGAGGAACTGCCTGTCTATTCCCACCTCCAGGTCCCCTGTCTGTTGCGTGGAGCCTGTTCCTGGATATTCTGGGGGTTTTGTTGTTTGTTTTTCTTTTTATAAATTTATTTATTCATTTATTTAATTTTTGGCTGCATTGGGTCTTCGCTGCTGCACGCGGGTTTTCTCTAGTTGCTGAGAGCGGGGGCTACTCTTCGTTGTGGTGCGCGGGCTTCTCATGGCGGTGGCTTCTCTTGTTGCAGAGCACAGGCTCTAGGTGTGCAGCCTTCAGTAGTTGTGGCTCACGGGCTCTAGAGCGCAGGCTCAGTAGTTGCGGCGCATGAGCTTAGTTGCGGCGCATGAGCTTAGTTGCTCCGCAGCATGTGGGATCTTCCCAGACCAGGGCTCAAACCCATGTCCCGTGCATCGGCAGGCGGACTCTCAACCACTGCGCCACCAGGGAAGCCCCAACCCACATTCCTACATTTGTTATGTTGATTTCTTCTGTAAGGAAATTGTCCTTTTTCCATTTGTTTATTTATTCAACCATGTATTTATATCAGTATGGACTCCTGGATAGATATATATATAGATATATATATATATTTTTAATTTATTTATTTATTGATTTTTGGCTGCGTTGGGTCTTCGTTGCTGTGCACGGGCTTTCTCTAGCTGTGGCGAGCAGGGACTACTCTGTCTTGGTGTGCAGGCTTCTCATTGCGGTGGCTTCTCTTGTTGCGGAGCACGGTCTCTAGGCAAGCGGGCTTCAGTAGTCGTGGTGCGTGGGCGCAGTAGTTGCGGCCTGCGGGCTCTAGAGCACAGGCTCAGTAGCTGTGGCATGCAGGCTTAGTTGCTCTGCAGCATGTGGGATCTTCCCAAACCAGGGCTCAAACCCGTGTCCCCTGAATTGGCAGGCAGCCTCCCAACCACTGCGCCACCAGGGAAGTCCCATGGACTCCTGGATATTTATTTTATTCTTTGGCTCATAATCCTGTACTGTCATTGTTTTGTTGCTCCTCAAACTGTTCCACTTCTGCTATTTAGCTATTCAGGTCAACTCCTGTGTCTGGATCCTTTTTTTCTTTTTTGTAAATAATGGCTTTTTTTTGTTTTTTAATTTATTTTAATTTATTTATTTTTGGCTGCGTTGGGTATTTGTTGCTGTGCGTGGGCTTTCTCTAGTTGCGGTGAGTGGGGGCTACTCTTCGTTGCGGTGCGCGGGCTGCTCATTGTGGTGGCTTCTCTTGTTGCGGAGCACGGTCTCTAGGTGTGCGGGCTTCAGTAGTTGTGGCTTACGGCCTCTAGAGCGCAGGCTCAGTAGTTGTGGCACACGGGCTTAGTTGCTCCGCGGCATGTGGGATCTTCCTGGACGAGGGCTCGAACCCGTGTCCCCTGCATTGGCAGGCGGATTCTTAACCACTGTGCCACCAGGGAAGCCAATAATGGCTTTATGAAGAGATAATTCACATACCATAGAATTCACTACCCATTTAAAGTATACAATTGGGTGGTTTTTAGTATATTCATAAAGTTGTACAACGATCACCACAGTCAATTTTAGAACATTTTCATCACCCCAAGAAGAAACCCCATGGTCGTTAGTGATCACTCTCCATTCCCCCCAGCCCTAGGCACCCATTAATCTGCTTTCTGTCTTCAATAAGATTTAATCAGGGACTTCCCTGGTGGTCTAGTGGTTAAGACTCCATGCTCCCCATGCAGGGGGCCCGGGTTCGATCCCTGGTCAGGAACTAGATCCCGCATGCTGCAACTAAAAGATCCTGCATGCCACCACGAAGATCCCGCACGCAGCAACAAAGATCCCACGTGCTGCACCTAAGACCCGGCACAGCCAGATAGATAGATAGATAGATAGATAAAGATTTCATCAGGTTTACCTATTCTGGACTTGTCATATAAATGGACTCATACAATATATGCTCTTTTGTGACTGGCTTTTTCTGAATACTCTTTTTTGGTTTTGTTTTTTTTTGGCCGTGCAGCTTATGGGGTCTTAGTTCCCCAACCAGGGATTGAACCTGGGCCACGGCAGTGAAAGCACTGAGCCCTAACCACTGGACCGCCAGGGAACTCCCCTCTGGATACTCCTAAAAAGAAAACCAAAATATTGGGCTTGGCTCTCCACATAGGAAGATTGAACCTCCTCTATCTGTCTTCTTGTTTCAGACCTACATTGCCCCACCAGCCGCCATTTTTTACCCAACAGGCACTCATGACATGTCGAGTGCCACCTTGAACAATATGCGGGTGTATGGGACCATTTTTCTGACCTTCATGACCCTGGTGGTGTTTGTTGGCGTCAAGTATGTGAACAAATTTGCCTCGCTCTTCCTGGCCTGTGTGATCATCTCCATCCTCTCCATCTATGCTGGGGGCATCAAGTCTATTTTTGACCCTCCCGTGTTTCCGTAAGTAACCTGGGAATACATCCAGGCATTGCACTGACATCCTTCCCACGTGGATGGCCTTTGATGCCTTGAGTTGTAGAGGCTACAGGGTGGGAGCAGGTTGGGGTCTCCAGCTGAACAGGTGCTGATGCTTCTGTCCCCACCCCCACCCCCCACACAGAGTATGTATGCTGGGCAATAGGACCCTGTCCCGGGACCAGTTTGATGTCTGTGCCAAGACAGCCGTGGTGGACAATGAGACCGTGGCCACTCGGCTCTGGAGCCTCTTCTGCCACAGCCCCAACCTCACCGCAGACTCCTGCGACCCCTACTTTCTGCTCAACAATGTGACTGAGATCCCTGGCATCCCTGGTGCAGCTGCTGGCGTGCTCCAGGGTGCGTCCTCCCTCCTGTCCTGCTCCTGCCCCCCACACTGAGCAGGAGGTAGGGAATGAGCACGGAAGGACGGATTAGCACAGATCCGTCCTTGTGTGGCCAGCTCAGGAATGGGAGGCGGTTCTGGCTGCCTTCCCAGCCCAGCCGTGTCCTCTCAGCCTGGCTCCTGGCAGCTGGGTTTCGGGTGAACGGAGCCTGTTTGGCCAGTGTCCCAGGCCTGCAACAACCCCCAGAAAGTTCTGGCAGCCCATTTCTCCCCCGCCACCAGCCCCTGACCCTGCCTGTGATTGTTCTCACAGGAGCCATAAAGGGCCTCTGTCTAGGAGGCAGGCAGTGGCAGGTGATGGTGGTTCAGCCACCTTCGCCTTTCAGACTTCTAGCCAGACAGCTCCTTCTCTGTGGCCAGAGCAGCCCGGTGGCTGACACCGTAGCCATTCGGCTGAAGTCACCCCCCTGAACCCCGAGAACCTCTTACATTTGCAGCCTCTGGCTGGGCTGCCCCAAACTTCCCTGGGAAGTAGGTGGGGCTGCAGTGGTGATGCTGCTGCCCCCACAGAAAACCTGTGGAGCACCTACCTGGAGAAGGGTGAGGTCGTGGAGAAGTACGGGCTGCCCTCCACAGACGCCCTTGGCCTGAAGGAGAGCCTGCCCCTGTACGTGGTGGCCGACATCGCCACGTCCTTCACCGTGCTAGTCGGCATCTTCTTCCCCTCCGTAACAGGTGAGCCCTCCTGCCCACCCACCCTGCCCTGCCCCCACTCCCGGGGAGCCCCTGAGGGAGTTTCCTTGTTTTTGGAGGCATTATGGCTGGCTCAAACCGCTCCGGGGACCTCCGAGATGCACAGAAGTCCATTCCAGTGGGGACCATTCTGGCCATTGTTACAACCTCCCTTGTGTGTATCCTTTCCCAGGCCTGGGGTGGGTGGGGAAGCGGGGGACAGGAGGCACTTGGCCTGTGTATAAGTCACCAGCTGGCACACGCAGACAAACTCCCTATGCGTGCATGTGTACCTCACCCCTCACACACACGCGCACACTCAAGGGGTGTGTACACAACACGAAACCCGCAGCTGCAGGTGTCCCAGCTGAGTTTGCCAGCTAAGGCTTAGGCGAGGGGCCCTTGGGCGCTGTGCGGGGATGCACGGGGACGGCAGTGGCAGCGGAGGCCGAGCTTTCCTTGACGTAGCCACAGACTTCAGCAGCGTGGTTCTCTTTGGCGCCTGCATCGAGGGTGTGGTCCTCCGGGACAAGTGAGTGATCTGGGCCCCTCCCCGTGGCACTGGGCTCAGCTTTTGCTGCCCTGACACCGGCCCCCCTTGCACACGTGGTTCCACACATGTCCTCAGGCTGCTGGTTGCCAGTGGTGGGTCAGGCCCCAGCAGAACTGTTGCTTCTGAGAGGATGGTGACATCAGATCGGGGCTGGGCTGAGGGGAAAGGATAGGGGCTGGTGGCCTGGCCTCTGCTGAGGGGCCAGAGCTCTGTCCACCATAGCCATCCTTCCTGACCCCTGCCAACCCTCACTCTGGGCGACCCCACCCAGGGTTTGGGGGGCTCCTTGCATGGAACATGGCCTGAGCCCGGCCCCTGCAGGTACGGCGATGGCGTCAGCAGGAACCTGGTGGTGGGCACGTTAGCCTGGCCGTCGCCCTGGGTCATCGTCATCGGCTCCTTCTTCTCAACCTGCGGCGCCGGCCTACAGAGCCTCACTGGGGCACCACGCCTGTTGCAGGCCATCGCCAAGGACAACATCATCCCCTTCCTCCGGGTGAGCCTTCTGCACTCCCCCACCGCCTGGGTGCTCCTGGCCCCTCACACCGGCTGGGGGAGAGAGATAGGAGATAAGTATGGGTGCGTTTTATCCTGCTGGGGGCCAGGGCCATGCAGCTATCCACGGAGAGCTGCTGAGAGCTGCCCTGGCCCTGGCCCTGCCCTGCCGTTGGCAGAGCTGCTTGGGCCCAGAATCCCCAAGGCCTGTCTGTGGCTCATCCACAGCAGAGAGGCCTGAGGAAGTGGAGGGCAGAGGAATTTGTACCTATCAGGATAGGCATGGGTGTGACCTGAGCCCCAGAGGGACTTCATGATAGAGACCAGGCTGTGACTTGTGGCCTTAGGTGTGGAATGGGGGCAGTGGAACCAACTTCTTCACTTCTGACCCCACTGACCCTGGTGCTTGCAGGTTTTTGGCCATGGCAAGGCAAATGGTGAACCAACGTGGGCACTCCTCCTGACAGCACTCATCGCTGAGCTGGGCATCCTCATCGCCTCCCTTGACATGGTGGCCCCCATTCTATCCATGTGAGCTGGGGCTCAGGGCAGGGCTGGGGGATGGTCTTGGGAAAGGCTCCTTGCACTCAGCACCCCTCAGCCGGGGGCCCAGCCCAGCAGCTCTGTGACCCTGTCTGGTGTTGAGGGCGCAGTAGGGAGATGTGTCAGGCTGTATGGGGGGATGTTTGCCTGGCAGAGCTCAGCCACTTTTGCCTTCTGGAGCGAGCCTGGCACTTACTCAGAAATTTTAAAGAGACCAGTAGGTCCCATGTGCCTCTGTGGGAGACCCCCAGAGCAGGGTCAGGGCAAGCACTGGTCTCTAGCACCTTGATGAGGCCACCACTACCTCTTCCGTTTTCAAAGTTGTTTGCTTTTAAAGTTCTGGAATGCTGGGCATCTGAATCTGCCAGTGCCCTGCAGGAGGTGGTGAGCACGTGGCAATTTCCAGGGGTCCTGGCAGCAGGGCTCGTGTCCTTGCTGTGTTCACCTCTGCCAGGGTTGGGGCCCACTCCACCTCTCCTCACACATCTTGCTCCACTGCCGATGCTCCTTTTGCTTGTTCAGTTATGACTGAGCCAGCCTTCACTGCCCCACTCAGCCTGTGAGACTGAGAGGGACCCCCTTGCCCCCGAAGTAGCCAACCCCCAGCCCCAGCCAGGCCTGCTGGAGTCAGTGCTCTCTTGTTCCCCCCAGCACACCTCCGCCCATTACTGCCCAGCTCCACCCACACGTCAGCGCACACCTGAAACTGTTCTTGCCACAGTCTTCTTGGGTGGTGGCCCCTTACTGGCCAAGTCAGAGGATGTACCTCAGCCTTTATCACGTGGCTCCTCCTGGCAGCCCTAATGGGACACCTCATGGGAGTCCCTGCCCCCTGGCACTCCCTCTTTCGTAAGCCCTGCTGCCTTCTTGTCTGTCCTTCCTCTTCGTACCAGCTGAGGGTGGAGGTTGGCGTCCCCTCCACTCAGACCTCTGCCCCTCGGCTGTCATTCCTGGAGGGCTCATGCAGTAGGCCTCCCCCGTCCCAGTCTCCCACACCCACCGCAGTGTCTAACTCAGTGATTCAAAATGGCCCTTGTCTTCCCCTGACCCACTCTCCCCACATTCATGACAGCCCCTCATCCAACTGGTCACCCAGGCCAGAGGCCTGTTGTCTAGCCGTCTCCAGACGCTGAGCCCTCCTTGACACCATCCTCTTCCACAGCTGTCCCCCGCTGCCTGCAGCCCCCTCCCCTCCTCTGCCTGCGAACACTTCCCCATCCTCTAAGACCTGGTTCTGCGGACACTGCTGCAGTATTCCATCTGCATCAGGCTGTGGGACTGGGCATGGTGAGGCTGAGAAGACCTGCCTGAGCCTGTGCAGGGCAGGGCCATGACATGTCCTGGTTCCTCATCCAGGCCCAGCCTGGAAGGGCAGGGACATCAGGTACCTGGCTGCCAAGGAGGCCACTCTGTACCAGCCACTCCCTGTGCTGCAGGTTCTTCCTGATGTGTTACCTGTTTGTGAACCTGGCCTGTGCTGTGCAGACGCTCCTAAGGACCCCCAACTGGCGGCCTCGGTTCAAGTACTATCACTGGTAAGTGCCAGCTGGGCCCCTGAGCCAGGTCCTCTGACACAAGAGCTATTGGGGAAGCCAGGAGCCCCATTCTGGATGGGGTTTGAATTTTCCGGGCAGCAGTTGGTATTGGTGAGAGATTGGGGGTCTGGGCCTGGGGCCCTATTGGTCTCTCCCTGATTCTGGCCCTTTCCCACTCTCTGGCCCAGGGCGCTGTCCTTCCTGGGCATGAGCCTCTGCCTGGCTCTTATGTTTGTCTCGTCCTGGTACTATGCCCTGGTCGCCATGCTCATTGCCGGCATGATCTACAAGTACATTGAGTACCAAGGGTGAGTGAGGGCTGCCGCCTGCTTGGGGCCATTGGGCCACTCTTCATTGGGTTGTGGGGAGCTGAGCCGTCCTTTGTTAGCCACCATGGTGCTGGGGCTGGGGGACTGTGACTTGGGCCTGGCCCCTTCATCTCACCTACACACGGACACAACGCCTGGGTGGGACCAGGGGCTCACCAGCTTGTGGGGGCTTCTGCAGGGCTGAGAAGGAGTGGGGCGACGGGATCCGAGGCCTGTCCCTGAGTGCTGCCCGCTATGCACTGTTGCGGCTAGAGGAGGGACCTCCTCACACCAAGAACTGGCGGTGAGTCACGCCCGGCCTGGCGGGGCCCAGTCCAGGTTCTCAGGGAGCACTGTGAGGGTGGGAGAGTCGAGAGGTGCTGGCTCCCCCTCCCTAGTCCGTGCTCCCTGTCCTGAGTTGCCAGGGGCGCCTTCCTGCTTATTTGGCCCTTGGATCACTGCTACCTGTAGGGGCCTGTGAGCCAGGAAGGGAAGGGGCTGGGCTCCCTGGAAACCTCTGGCCCTGGTCTCAGGCTCCCTCTCCATTCGGCCACCACAGGCCTCAGCTGCTGGTGCTGCTGAAGCTAGATGAGGACCTTCATGTGAAGTACCCACGGCTCCTCACTTTCGCCTCCCAGCTTAAGGCCGGCAAGGGCCTGACCATTGTTGGTTCTGTCATCCAGGGCAGCTTCTTGGAGAGCTATGGCGAGGCCCAGGCCGCTGAGCAGGTGCCTGCTGTAAGGGGGTGGTGTTGGGAGGACACTGAGCTGGACTAGAGATGTCTGGGCTGCAGCTGGTGCACAGGGGAGGGGACCAGTGCTGGCCAGCCAGGTGGACAGCACTGCTGCCAGCTGAGAGCTGGAGCAAGGGGGTTATAACTGTCCCATCTTGAAAACATGGCATCTGGGTGGGCAGCTTGCCCCCGTCTCCTCCCCCACCCCCACCCTCTGCGCCCTAGGGGCCTTGGTGGGGACCCCAGCAGAGGGGACGCCGATGGCCTTGCTTTCTGACCCCGCTGTGTTCCCCACAGACAATCAAGAACATGATGGAGATTGAGAAGGTGAAGGGCTTCTGCCAGGTGGTGGTGGCCAGCAAGGTGCGTGAGGGGCTGGCCCACCTCATCCAGTCTTGCGGCCTGGGTGGCATGAGGCATAACTCCGTGGTGCTGGGCTGGCCCTACGGCTGGCGACAGAGTGAGGACCCACGTGCCTGGAAGACCTTTATTGGTGCGTGAGGGTCAGGGCCTGGGCTCGACCACATAGGACAGGGGCAGGGGTCAAGTGGGGACAGAGGCCAGAGGGTCACAGGCTGACGATCAGTAGTGCCCCTCCTCCCCAGACACCGTGCGCTGCACCACGGCCGCCCACCTGGCCCTGCTCGTGCCCAAGAACATAGCCTTCTATCCCAGCAACCACGAGCGCTACCTGGAGGGCCACATCGATGTGTGGTGGATTGTCCACGACGGCGGCATGCTCATGCTCTTGCCCTTCCTGTTACGCCAGCACAAGGTGGGCCAGGCGGTTGGGCCCCGGTGAGAGGGGCTGGGCCCTTGAAGGGGTGGGGTGTGATTGAACCACCACTTTCTGTTGCCACAGGTCTGGAGGAAGTGCCGGATGCGCATCTTCACGGTGGCCCAGATGGATGACAACAGCATCCAGATGAAGAAGGATCTGGCTGTCTTCCTGTACCACCTGCGCCTCGAGGCAGAGGTGGAAGTGGTGGAGATGGTAAGCTACCTGCCCGACGTAGCCCTGTGGATACCCTGCCCCACATAGCGCGGTCCTCATGGCTCACCCTCTCCCCAGCATAACAGTGACATCTCTGCATATACCTACGAGCGGACACTGATGATGGAGCAGCGCTCCCAGATGCTGCGGCAGATGAGGCTGACCAAGACTGAGCGGGAGCGAGAGGTCAGTGGCCTTCTCGGTCCAGGGCAGGGTCAAGCCTTGGGAGACGCCATCAGGTGGGGGCATCAGAATGATTCACCCCAGCCCCACCCATTTCCCTAAGGCTGGGTGATCACGCTGGGCCAGCCAGGCCCACCCTTTCCCATGGCACCGAGGCGACTTCCTCTGATTGTCCTCAGGCCCAGCTGGTCAAGGACCGGCACTCAGCCCTGCGGCTGGAGAGCCTGTACTCAGACGAGGAGGAAGAGTCTGCAGCTGGGACTGACAAGATCCAGATGACATGGACACGGGACAAATATATGGCAGCAGAGCCCTGGGACCCCAGCCATGCCCCCGACAACTTCCGGGAGCTGGTACATATTAAGCCGTGAGTGCAGCAGAGGTGGACCCAGCCACATTAGGGTCTGGGGTTGGAGATGGGATGGGGGCAGACAAGCCCTGTGGGTGGGCCAGGGGCGGGGCCCATGATCAGCTGCATTCTCTGCAGGGACCAATCCAATGTGCGGCGCATGCACACGGCTGTGAAGCTCAATGAAGTCATTGTCACACGCTCCCATGACGCCCGCCTGGTCCTACTGAACATGCCCGGCCCACCCAAGAACAGCGAGGGCGATGAGAACTGTATCCCTTTGTAAAGAGGCGGGCAGTGGGGAGGTGGACAGTGTGTGAGGTCAGGCCAGGAGCTCCTCTCCCTGGGTACCCTGGGGGTGCCAGGGCACCCAGCTCTGACTGACGGGCCAAACTTCCCTGGGTGCCCCTTGGTGCTTCCCTGGGTGCTGCCTCCTTGACCCGATGCCCTACAGACATGGAGTTCCTGGAGGTGCTGACTGAGGGCCTCGAACGGGTGCTGTTGGTCCGTGGTGGTGGCCGTGAAGTCATCACCATCTACTCCTGAGCCAGTACAGACTTGTGGCCTAGAGTGGAGGTGTCCAGGGTAACAAACAGCCCCCTCCCAGCACCCGCCCGCCAGCCCTGCTTTGCCCAGCCCTGCCCTGGACCCAGCTTTGCTAGGTCTCCTTGGAGACTGGGCCCAGACCTGGCAGTGGAGGTGGATCTGAGGTCCTGCAAGACCCTAAGAGGTTTGGGGACTTCCTGTCCAGCACCCCAGGACGCCTGTCCTGACTCAGAAGACTGGTGGGAGCTGATGTGGGGTTTGAAGGCAGCTGGCCCAGGAGCGCTATTTATTGCATATTTATTGTTTGAATGTCACCATCAGAGAGGAGGGGAAGGGCGACCAGGGAGGGGTCTGGCCCAGCTGGCCTGCAGGGAGATCTGACTCAGGCTACTGTGGGCAGGGACTCCCACCAAGCCGAGCTGAATGGAACCAGCCAGCTGAAGCCTGACTTTTTTCAATAAAACATTGTGTACTTCTGGGCCTCCCGCTGCCCCGGCTCTGTTTCCCCTGGCACCAAGGGAAGAAGGCGGAACTGAACCCAGGCCCAGAGCCGGCTCCCTGAGGCTGTGCCCCTTTCCGGAAATCTCTGGCCACCCCCATTGGCCAGGCTGTCCCTCCCACTGACCCTGGGGCCCCTCCCACCCCCACTCCAGATAAGGCCAGCCCAGGACTGCTTCACTGGGCACTAGGCACAAGGGCTGGAATGGGGCCGCCTGGCTCCCCACGGCAGTGGGTCCTGCTGCTGCTGGGGCTGCTGCTTCCCCCCGCCGCCCCCTTCTGGCTCTTCAATGTGCTCTTCCCCCCGCACACCACGCCCAAGGCTGAGCTCAGTAACCACACACGGCCCGTCATCCTCGGTAAGCCCCCACCAGGCCCCTGATACACCAGGGCAGACCTTGGGGAATCTGGGCCCCAGCCCCTGGTAGCAGAGCCTGCCGAGGCCCTTCTGCCCTTGCATTAGCCCTGATCCCTGCCTCAGCGTCTGGAGGGGCCAAAGGCTTGTCCTGCAGAGAAATCAACCCCTTCTCGCACCACAGTTCTCGTGTCTCAGAGTTGTCTCCCGGAGGTGGCTGGAGTAGAGGGTGGGTGTGCCTGAGGGCTTGGCCTGGGCATTACAAGCTGTGGTCAGCTGTAGCCACTGGACCCCGGTCCAAGCCCCACCACTCCTTCCTCAACCCCCACCCCGGCAAGGACAAGGTGCCCAGCCCAGGAGAGCAGGAGAGGCTCGTCAGGTCCTGCCCCTACTCCTAGGCCCGGCCCCACTCCCTCGTACTATTTGTTCTCCCCTTGGACTTTGGCAGTGATGGAGAGCCACGCTACATGTTTGCTTGGTGGGGGCAGGGGTCAGTGGCCTTGGCCCCTGTACCTTCCCTGACTGAGGGGAGCCTGGGCTTTCGGGGGACGGGGTGGGGGATGTGATCAGAAATAGTGGATCTTGTCCTTCGTCCCTGGGGGTGGAGGGTGTGGGAGGTGAAAGGGTGGGGCTGGTCACTGTAGTGTTGGGGAGGTGAGACCGGGGTGGGGTCCACTGCAGGGAAGTGGGAGGGATCCAGAGTGAAGGCTGGTGCCCGCAGTGCCTGGCTGCCTGGGGAATCAGCTGGAAGCCAAGCTGGACAAACCAAATGTGGTGAACTGGATGTGCTACCGCAAGACAGACGACTTTTTCACCATCTGGCTGGATCTCAATATGTTCCTACCCGTTGGGGTAGACTGCTGGATTGATAACACCAGGTTCGTGCCATTCCCTCTGGCCTAGCCCCCCACCCTGCTCCTTGGTTGCCGCTCCGCTGACTGTCCCACTGCCCCCAGGGTTGTCTACAACCGCAGCTCTGGGCGAGTATCCAATGCCCCCGGTGTACAGATCCGTGTTCCCGGCTTTGGCAAGACCTACTCTGTTGAGTATCTGGACAACAGCAAGTTGGCAGGTGTGTGTGTTGCAGGAAATTGTGGGGCTCTAGGCTTGGTGGGCTTGCAGGAGCCACGGCCAGAACCCCCAGTGCCGCTGCCTCGCCCACAGGTTACATGCACACACTGGTTCAGAACCTGGTCAACAATGGGTATGTGCGGGATGAGACGGTGCGGGCCGCCCCCTACGACTGGCGGCTGGAGCCCAGTGAGTGTCTCTGTGCATAGGGGGCTTGGGGCAGGGCAGGTGGCCCCTAGTCCCAGCTGTGCTGACCCATCCACCCCCCGCTGCAGGCCAGCAGGAGGAGTACTACCTGAAGCTTGCTGGGCTAGTGGAGGAAATGCACGCTACCTACAGAAGGCCTGTCTTCCTCATTGGGCACAGCCTCGGCTGCCTGCACTTGCTCTATTTCTTACTGCGCCAGCCCCAGGCCTGGAAGGACCGCTTCATCGATGGTTTCATCTCTCTTGGGGCTCCCTGGGGTGGCTCCATCAAGCCCATGATAATCTTGGCCTCAGGTGAGAGGGCCTCTGATCACTTGTGTCCCATGGGGAGGGATGGGGGGTGGAATGAAGCTGACCGTGGGCCTGCCCTCACTCCCGTTTCTTCTCACAATGCCAGGCTGGGGGTGTTGTCTACCACCTCTGGGGCACAGCCCCTTTCATTGGCCCTCTGAGAGCAGTGAGCCTGGCCTGGACCATTAGAGTGTCTCCTGACAGTGTCTCAGCGATGACAAAGGGGAAGTAAACAAAGAGGAAGTTAACCCCAGCAATCTGACTCATTGCTGAGGTCTGTTCCTTGTAGCTTCAGGTCCTACCCACTCAACTTTTGGCTGCCTTCTGCTCCCAGGAGCCCCTTTGCCCAGGGATCTGCCCTAAGCCAGGGCCAGACCCCGGGAGCCCCTCGTGCCCTTCCCCAAGGAGTGGCATAGCTACCACCTGCGGAGCACCCACTGTATTCTGAGCACAGCCAGACATGGCCTTACCCCTAGGAGCTTAAGTGAAGGAAACACTCCCCAGACTATATCAATGAGTGTCAAACAGAGATTGGTCTCATTTCATTCTTCCCAGAACACAGCTCTGAGCCCTGTGCAGCACAGGCCACAGGGGCCAACAGACACTTGCCTGAGAGAGAACTGCCAGCACCTTCCCCCCCTGTTCACACACACAGGAAACCCCTCCCCGTCCGCCTGCTGAAGCTCTACAGCTCTGCCTCACCGAGGTGCCACTAGGGCTTCTCACTTAACAAGTACACACGGAGCACCTCCTGAACGCCAGGCCAGTTCTAGTCCATGACTTGGAGTCGATGTTTGGAGTGGGCAAGACAAGGTTGAGCATCCAGCTGAGCTTGGGCTGGGGGGCAAGTTGTGGGCTGGGGGTAGCCAGGACTGGCTCCCTGCCCCACCTTGCTCTGTGTCCACAGGTGACAACCAGGGCATCCCAATCATGTCCAGCATCAAGCTGAAAGAGGAGCAGCGCATGACAACAGCGTCCCCCTGGATGTTTCCCTCCAGCCAGGCATGGCCCGAGGACCACGTGTTCATTTCCACCCCCACCTTCAACTACACAAGCCGTGACTTGCAGCGCTTCTTTACAGACCTGCACTTTGAGGAAGGCTGGTACATGTGGTTACAGTCACGTGACCTGCTGGCAGGGCTCCCAGCACCTGGAGTGGAAGTATACTGTCTGTATGGCGTGGGCCTGCCCACACCCAGCACCTACATCTTTGACCATGGCTTCCCCTACACGGACCCTGTGGGTGTGCTCTATGAGGACGGGGATGACACCGTGGCCACGCGCAGCACCGAGCTCTGTGCCCAGTGGCAGGGCCGCCAACAGCAGCCTGTGCACCTGCTGCCTCTGCCTGGGATACAGCACCTCAATATGGTCTTCAGCAACCAGACACTGGAGCACATCAATGCCATCCTGCTGGGTACCTACCGAAATAGCACTGCCGTACCCCCAACTGCCAGCCCAAGGCCCATGCCCCCTGAATAAAGACCTTCCTTCGCTGCTATAAGCCCTGACATGTGTTATGGGTTCAGGGAAAGGCACTAAGGTCCTCACACCAGGATTCATTCATCTGCAGACCTGGTGCTTTGTGGAGCATAGGGCAAGAAGAGCTTTGCTAGAGCCTGGGATTGAATTGGGCACCCTGAGATGTACAGCACTCTTCTGGTTGAGCTATTTAAGCAGCCTCTCTGTGCCTGCCTCTGCTCTGGGCATGGGGACTGGAGGGAGCTGCACACACAGCTGTAGAATGGGGGTACGTGGAGCCTAGGGTGCAGGATGGAGAAGATCTGAGCTGCCCCTCCTAGCTCCCAAAAGGGCAGGTGAGAACCCACCTCTAGACAGAGACTTTTGAGTGCTAGGTGGGTGACAGAGGCACAAGAGTTTAGCATCTAGGAGAGTGACAGCCACTAAATAGGTCATTTCAATACTGAAGATTTAATTAATGGAGCTAAGTGATCTGAGAGAAAAGTTTAGGGAGGAACAAGGTGGGGATTCTTGTGGGTCAGGGAAGGCTTCCCAGAGGAGGTGGTGCCTGTGCTGAGATCAGATGGAATGAGAAGCGTAACTGTAAAGACTGGTTTCAACCTAAGAGCAGCATGCAGCTGATACAGGGTTTAACCAGGGAAAGAGTGTGACCAGATCTCCAATCTAGAAAAGAGCCCCCTCTCTGCAGGGCAGAGTGTAGCCTGGGGTGGAGGGTGAGGGGCAGGAAGTGTGGGGAAACCAGAGAGGCCAGTGCAGTGTCCAGGGGAGAGAGGATGCTAGCTGAAACAAGCAGTAATTAGGAGAAAGAAGTGGATAAAGGGTCATTTGGGATGTGAAATAAGGCTTAGGCATGGGTAGAGCCCAGCATGCCTATGAGCCACCAGATGGACACCTACGGTGCCCCTCTTGAGAGAGGGAAGACAGCATCCGAGACATGGAAGACGGAAGGATCAGCATCACCTTGGCCAAGGACTGAGCCTCGGTGTTTGAGGTTTTAGGAAGAAGGCAAAGGTAGCAAAAGAGGCAGGAGTTGGGAGAATGACAAATGGCAGCCATGACTGATGCTGTTGGAAGGCCACTAACAATGAGAACAGAGACCTGGTCAATGTGACAGCCTCAGGGCATTGGGACCTGAGGTTAGGGTTGGGGTCAGGGCAGGCAGAGCTCGGGGCTCAGGCTGGACAGTGGCCAGAGAGGAGGGATCTGTCCCTCTGTTCAGAGGGCCCAGGAGCAGCATGGAGAGCCAGGCAAGGGGCATTTCCCCCTTCCCAAGCTGCCTAGGACTAGAGCTGAAGGTGAAAGTGAAAGAGAGGATGCAGAAAAAAGGGGCTGGCATGCTCTGAGGGAAGGTGAAAGCGAAAGGAGAAAGCTCAGTAGTGCAGCCCGAGAGAGGTCAAGGCTTTGGCCTTCCTCCCTCCGTGTTGATCCCACTCCTCTGACCCCCTGCCCACCTGGAGATGCAGAAGACAGCGCTAGAACCCCAAAAGGGCTTCTCCTTCGAAAACTGCGAGAGGTGAGTGGGGGAATGGTTGGTTCCCCAGCTGCCTACGCCCTCAGTGGGGGCTTCCGGGAGTGGGAGCCCCAGGGTCTTTAACATTCCTGGGGGCGAGGGTGGGGGAAGGTACGTGTGTGGAACGACTTGGGTTCCCAGGCTTACCCGAAAGGTGAGGGAAACCGGGACGGAGTTAGGGGATGTGATGGCGGTCCCAGAAGAACTGAAACCTGGGTTTCTCCCCTCCGTTTCCAGAAACGCAGCCTTGGAACGCTCCCTCCCGGGGCTTCGTGTCCCTCATGCACGCAAGACCGGAACCACCATCGCAGGCCTTGTGTTCCGAGTGAGTAGGGCGTTGGGATTGTAACCCTCAAGAGGAGCGGCCGGGAATGGGAGGTGGGCACTGAGCCAAAGGCTCCTCCCCCCCCCCCCCCCGCAGGACGGGGTCATCCTGGGCGCGGATACGCGGGCCACTAACGATTCGATCGTGGCGTACCAGAGCTGCGAAAAGATCCACTTCATCACCCCTAAAATCTAGTGAGCATTCCCCCGCCCAGTTCCCCCCTCAAGAACCGCCCCCTCGTTCCCATCCCGGGTCCCAGCACATCCTAGTCCCGCCCACACGAACCCTCCCTTCGCCTTCAGCTGCTGTGGGGCTGGAGTAGCCGCGGACGCAGAGATGACCACGCGGATGGCGGCGTCCAACATGGAGCTACACGCGCTGTCCACAGGCCGCGAGCCCCGCGTGGCCACGGTCACCCGCGCGTTGCGCCAGACGCTCTTCCGGTGCTGGGGCGGGGCTAAAATGATCCTGGGGTGGGGCAGTTGCGGGGAGGGCCGGGCTGAGAAGAGGCTTGATAGGAGAAAGGGCGGGGCCGCGAGGTCCGAGAGACCGGAAGAGGCTGGCCTAAGAGAAGCTAAGAGAGTGGCAGGAAGGAACGCTGTTGGTCACGGGGCGCCAGACCACGGGAAGGGACGGGGCTCGGGTGCAGGGGCGGTATCGCGGAGGGGCGGGACCTGGATTCCTGTGCGTTCGACTGACCGCACCCACTCCGCGAAAAGGTACCGGGGGTACGTGGGCGCCTCGCTGATTGTGGGCGGCGTAGACGTCACCGGACCGCAGCTCTACTGCGTGCACCCCCACGGCTCCTACAGCCGTCTGCCCTTCACGGCCATGGGTGAGCGCTTCCGCCCCCTTCCCGCGAACCCCGCCCGTGGGACCTCAACGTTTATCCCGCGACTGGGAGGCCGCGGCTGACCTCAGATGCCCTTCCTGCCTGCAGGCTCCGGCCAGGATGCGGCCCTGGCAGTGCTAGAGGACCGGTTCCAGCCGAACATGACGGTGAGCGACATCTCCCCCGCCCCCGCCCCCACCCCCGCGTGCATTGGTGGGAAGTGCACACCCGGGAGCTGGGGAAACGCAGAGGTACCCTGGCCTACTCTAGAGCTAGGCTTCTCGGAGGTGACGACTGAGTGGAGACTGAGGGGCCAGTGGAGTGAGGGTGAAGTGCTATTCCAACAGTGCCAAAGCTTGGACTGTCCCAGAAGTCAAAACTCAGAGAGGGCCATTTGGTGTTTAGGGAGAAGGGAACAGCAGGTGGGGTCTGGAGTCTGGATTTTGTTTGGGGTGGATGGAAGCAGAAGGCATATGTCACTTTATAGGTGCTTATGGCCCAGAAAGAAAAAAGCAGTGAGCCAGGGATTGGGGGTGGGTGAACAGGCTACTGGAAGCAGAGCCACAAGTGTGACTCAGAGAAGTTTGTGAAGATGGGGGCAGTGGGAACACTGGGGTCTCTGGAGAGGGGGATACTGAAACCAGGGTAGAGGAGCCTGGGGTGGAGATGGGGGTGTAGGGAGAGAGAGGAGTTTGGGTGTGAGCAAATGGTAAATAGTCCAGCCTTCAAGATTAACCGTCTCCAGGCTGTAGCCTGAGGGTGATATTAAAGGGTCCATCAGGACTCACACACACATCTTTACAGCTGGAGGCAGCGCAGGAGCTGCTGGTGGAAGCCATCACTGCAGGGATCCTGGGTGACTTGGGCTCTGGGGGCAGTGTGGATGCATGTGTGATCACTGGGACCAGCGCCAAGCTGCTGCGAACACTGAGCTCTCCCACAGAGCCTATAGAGAGGTAGGAGCATGGGAGATGGGGGAATCACAGGGGAGGATGGGGTGGTAGCAAGGGAAATAGGGGGCTGCAAAGAGAGGACGGGCCACTTGATGAGGTCATCCTTTCTCCTTCCCAGGTCCAGCCGGTACCGCTTTGCCCCTGGGACCACAGCTGTCCTGTCGGAGACAGTGATGCCGCTGACCCTGGAGCTGCTGGAGGAAACTGTGCAGGCCATGGATGTGGAGTGAAGTAGGCTGAGGCTTAGAGCTTGGAACAAGGAGGAATAAACCCAGAAAACACCAATACCTAGACAGATGGCTGTGTCCTTCTTGGGTGGAGGGGGACAAGCAGCCAGCAGGGCTCTGTGCCTAAGGTATCCCTGCAGGGGCCACTTCCTCCCATGGCTTCAGTGCCTAGCCTAAGGGGTGCACTTCACCCATCACCTTAGGCATCTACCCCTCCAGAACCCCAGCCCTGGCAAGTATCACAGGCTCAAAGTGGAAAGCCCCCCCTCCTGACTCTGCACACTACAGAGGCTCCCCCTACCACTCCCACGCCTTGCTCTTGCCCTGTAGTCCACTGAGGGCTGTTGTACAACCCAAAAGGTCCTATGTACTGCCCCCACATAGAGCCTTTACCTGGCTCAACAGTGGCCAAGGACACAGCCTACAGCTCTCAGTCAGAGCCCCCCATCCCCACTGATGGCTAAAATGCTGGTGGGGGAGCTGCTCCCTGATTCCAAGGGCAAGTTCTCACAAGCGCACTCCTCACCGCTGCAACGCCTTTATCTGTGAAACCCCTCTGATGACCAGGCATACCTGAGGTGCTAACATGATGCTGAGCTTCTGTTTGCACGTGTTGGGCTGTGACTAAGGGGATTGGCTCCAAGTTTTCTGGGTGCCAGGGGTCACAGCACTCGTGGGGAGAGATGACATGACACATTTATCCAGCAGACTTTTGCTGAGCACCCACTGAGTGTCAGCCCAAGAGCAGGGTGCTAGTGGGAGCATCCTGCCTTGGGAGAGAATGGCTGAGCTCCCCTGGAGCTTTGGAACTGTTAGAGAGAGTCTGCCCAACCCCTGGGGAGTGTCTACTCCAGGCTGGACATCCCTGGGTCCCTGATTATGCTTTTTCCCTCAGTATTTTATTATGAAAATCTTAAAACATAAAATCTGGAAAAAAGTTGAACACCTATATAACCACTGCAGACTTTACAATTAGTATTTTGTTATATTTGCTTTACCATGTATCTATCTATCCTTCCCTCTAGTCAGCAATTAACTCATCTTATTTTTTTGACTGATGTGTTCTTGAATCAGCCAAAGCCCTCACACCCCTAGAAGGAGGCAAGCCAACTTACCTGTTGCAACTTTGCACACAGGGGTGTCTTCTCTCCCTAGGTTCAGGCTCAGCTTGGGGCTCTACAGTGAATGGACTGTAGATACCAGGGGCTTGTCCATGGGAGCCCCAAGGCCTGGAGGCTGTCAGAGATTTGATGGCTGTCATCCTTCCACCCCTGATCTCCATCCAGGATCAGCCAGTCACCAAGGGCTCATACCTTGCCCTCCTGTGCACAAGGCCCCTCCTAGGTGTATCATCTCATCACGAACAGTGTGGGCTTTGGAGCCAGACAGATGAAGGTATGGGTCCAAACACACCATGTGGCAGGAGAGTCAGCATCTCCCTGAGCAAACCGTGACACCCATTCCAAGTTGATGAGCAAACCGTGACACCCGTTCCAAGTTGATCACTGAGGTGATAGGATTTGCAACCCGCCAGCACCCCCATCCTGGCCCTGGCCCTTCCACAGCAGAGCTGGTGCCGGTGGACATTCCGTCTACCAGTCAGGAACACCCCTGGGTGCTGAGCGGGCTTCTGTGAGTTTGGTGCTCCTGATAGCCCTGGGAGACTTCCCTGATCCCAGCCACCAGGTGGTTACCGTTAAGTCTAACCACAAGTCCTTGGCACCTGGTGCTCAACATTTGAGATGTGAGGTGGTTCAGGGATCCAGTCAGGGGCCAGGCTTTGGGGGGTGGAGGAGGTGAGAGCCTCACACCTGGGCTCGCTCTGGTAAGTCAAGGCGTGGGTGGAGGACTTTGACCTAAAGAGACTCTCCTCCTGCCTAGAGCATGGCAGGGAGCTGAACCTCCACAGCTGCCTGGCCTCAGTCCTGGGACTTTGGCTCAAGGATGAAGAGAACCATAAAGCCAGGCCCAGTTCTCAACCTCATGCCTGCCACAGTGTTGCTGCTCAGCCTCATCCTTACTGTGGTCCTCCATGGCTCCTCCTGGGGTGAGTGGGCCTGGCCCAGCCCTGACTGAACAGCCTTAGGGCAACCCAGCTCCCAGCAGCAGCCCAGGCTTCCTGCTCAAGGGCTCAGGGCAGGGGCCAGGCTGGCTAGAAGGGAAGCAGGTGGACAGAGTGGGCAAAGGAGAAAGGATGTGGCAAGGCTGGGAGGAGGCAAGAAGGGGTCAGGGGCCAGTCTCCCAAATGGGACAGGAGCTTGGGCTGGGCCCAAGAGCCGGGGAGGGTTTAGGAAGCTGAGAAGCAAAGGTTGGACGTGTAGTTTAGGAAGAGCCTTCTGGTTGCATGTGGGGTATGGACCGTTGAGGTCTGGAGGGAGTGCAGAGGCTAGGAAGGAGACAGGAATATTCCTGGGGACAGGGAGAAAAATGGCCTGGGATTGGGGGTGGGGTGGAGTTGGGGAATGGTGGGGAGTAGGTTGGAGAGAGATGAGGAAGAATGGACAGAACTTGGGGGCTGGGTGGATGGGGCCAACTGAGATAGCTATAGAGGCCCAGAGGTGCTCAGGGTGAGAAGGGGTAGTGATGACCCCTCTTGATCTGGACCCCTCTGGGGGGCACAGCCTGGGGGCACCCAGGAGGAGGAGAGGAGAGGTGTGCTGGGACATGGGAAGCAGGTCCTCACCAGCCCAGTGGTCAGGTTACGGCGTTCCTGCCATCAGACCGGTGCTGAGCTTCAGCCAGAGGATTGTCGATGGGGAGAATGCAGTGCTGGGCTCGTGGCCCTGGCAGGTGTCGTTGCAGGTACATGCACCCTGGGGGTGGGGCAGGGTTTCAGGTGTTTCATGCCTGGGTGTAGCCTGGGCCCACCCCCACTTCTGACCCTTGATGCCAGGACAGCAACGGCTTCCACTTCTGCGGTGGTTGCCTCGTCAGTCCTGGGTGGTCACTGCTGCCCACTGCAATGTTGTGTGAGTGCTTCCCTTCTACCTGCACCCCCCCCAGCCCCCACCTCCCCGCCTCCTTGCCCTGGAGGCCCCTCTCTTGTCACTCTGCCTTCCTTGTGGCTGCCCAACCCCACTCTCACTGCGGCCCTGGCTGCCACTTGGCCATCCTGGACGAGTACGACCTATCACCCAGCACTGAGCCTTTGCAGGTTCTGCCCATCTTGTGGGTCAGTGCTCGGGCTGCAGGTGGGGAAGGAAGAGTGAGCAGTGTAGGTGTGTGGGCTCTGGGGGTGAGGAATTCAGAGCACGCCCTGGCCTGGTCCCCTCAGCACCCATCACCCTGAGGGCCTGTGTCCACCCCCATCCTGCATGGCCCCTTTCTGGCTCCGCAGGCCATCACGCACCCTTTCTGGAACCCCACCACCATGAACAATGATCTGATGCTACTAAAGCTCACCTCCCCAGCCCAGTACACAACACGCATCTCGCCAGTTCGCCTGGCTTCCTCAAATGAGGTGCTGCCTTAAGGCCTCACGTGTCACCACTGGCTGCGGCCGCCTCAGCAGTGTGGGTAGGAACTCGGGCCAAAACTCTGGGTGGGAGGGCAGGGTGGGGACAAGTCATCTGGGACCTAACCACCCACTCCCGGCCCACAGGCAGTGTGACTCCCGCACACCTGCAGCAGGTGGTTCTGCCCCTGGTCACCGTGAGTTGGTGCCAGCAATACTGGGGCTCACGCATCACCAACTCTATGATCTGTGCAGGGGCCTCGGGGCCTCCTCGTGCCAGGTGAGCACTGGCACCCTGTCCTGTCCTCTGCACTGTCCTGTGGCACTCCCACCCCCCACACTGACTTCTCCCCTCTCCTTCCATCGGGGTGACTGGAGGCCCGCTTGTCTGCCAGAAGGGGGACACGTGGGTGCTCACTGGTATTGTCTCCTGGGGCACCAATGACTGCAACGTGCGCACGCCTGCCACGTACACTCGGGTTAGCAAGTTCGGTACCTGGATCAATCATAGCCTACAGCCAAGCCCACCACAGGTCCTCTCCCCATCTCAGTCCAATAAAGACCCCAGGCTCTGTCCTTTTGTGTATGCCTGTCTGTCTTCCTGGTTCAGGGAAAAGGAGAGGCTCTTGGGGGCCCCATTCCCCAAGCGGACTTTGTCTTCTGGCACGGCAGGTGTTGAGGAGTCAGGATCCTCCTAGACTAGCCGTGACCAGGCTGGGCTCTCCCCACCTCCCCACCGCCTCCTGGGCAACCTCTTGTCCACAGTAAGAGACTGGGCTGTCGGAATGAATGGGCAGCTTTCCCTGGGG
This sequence comes from Hyperoodon ampullatus, assembly GCF_949752795.1. Taxonomy (NCBI): domain Eukaryota; kingdom Metazoa; phylum Chordata; class Mammalia; order Artiodactyla; family Ziphiidae; genus Hyperoodon; species Hyperoodon ampullatus. The sequence continues at coordinate 19,111,734 of NC_136931.1, forward strand.
AAGGCAGCCTGTTTATTGAGTACGAAGGATACATTTACAAACTTGAGTACACAAAATAAATAACTGCACATTTTCCATCCACAGTCCATGGCATAAAGGCCCAAGTCTCCAAACTCCCTCTGTCCTACCTTCAGGACCAGGCCCATCCTGGCCAAAAGAGGAAATAAATCCCCAGAGGCACTTGGGGAAGTAGGGGGAATTCTGAGGCCATGGGGCTTGGGCTTTCCACTGCCTTGTGCTAGGAGAACTAGAGACAGGAGGAGGGGGTGTACAAGGCACGAATGACTTGGCCCAGAGTGGTCCCTTTTGGCTTGGTTTCCCACTGGAGGTGGCACATGCAAAAAGAGGAGGGCCTAGCCCAAGGGAACCCACTGGGAGGAACTGAGAGCCAAACCCTCCCTGCTGGCAGGGGACCTGCAGTCCAGCTAAGGCTGAAGCTGGGCCCTGGCTCCTTCCCACCCACTGAAAGCAGCTGTGGAGGGACAGGGCTTGGGTTCCAGCCCCGCCTGTGGTGGAGGGGAGGCACCATGACTGACAGCAGGATGGTCTGGCTCAGACCTCTGGGAAAGCAGCCACCCAATTCCACCCACCTCTCGCAGGTGCTCCCTCCAGACGGAGATTCAGCGGGGCCCAGAATGGAAGGGTAATGCTGTGAAAAGAAGCAGGGACAGGCTGGACTGAGCAAGGCCACCGTGAGAAGGTCAGTGCCCCAGGCACTCAGGGTTCAGAGGCAGGTCACACAGTATGGCTAAGTTCCAAGGGGAGCTGCGCAGAAGCTCAGCAGAAGGAGATAGGGTTGAGCACCCCGGGGACCCTCCCTCAATGCAGCAGCTCCTTCCTTCCGACTTCCTCTTGGAGGATAAAGGGAGAGCATGGTGCTCATTCCTAGGCCGCCCACACGCATGCCAGACACTAGATGGCTCCTTCATGCAGCTGCAGAGGAGGGAACAGCAGCACCTGAAGGGAGAGGCAACACCAAGGGTGGAACCAAGGCTGACACTGGAATCCTGATGGGGCTTCTCCCTCAGGAGCCCCTGCCCTTTGCTTTGGCCCAGGTGCCCCCATCCCCCAGGTAGCAGCAGTGGGGCTCCTTTTAACCCCGCACAGTTGGGAAGGAGGCACCTGGGGAATAGAATGGGCATCCGAGGGGGAGAGGGAGGTGATAACAGGCTCTGTAAAGAAGGCACTGAGTGCAGTAGGCTGGTGGGCAGGAACTCTCATAGAGAGAGGCTGGAGCCTGGAGCAAGCCTGCTGCCAACATGGCCACACAGTCCAGAGGGCCAAGGACCATTCCATGGTCCTACCACCAGAGATCCTGGCAAGTCCTGGGGCCGGGAGGGGTCCCTGGGGGCACCATGAAGGAAGACAGATCTTGGCTGGGAGGTGGGAGGCTGTTTAGACTTAGCCAGGGGCTGAGAGTCCAGCCAAGGCACAAGCTGTGGGCCTACCTGGGCCTCTCACTGGAGCATAATCATGAGGATCAGGATGCCATGGAATGTGGGGCCGGGGGAGGGCAGACAGGAAGGCTTGGTAGAGGAAAGGGGGGATTCCAGAAGTAACTGTCCCAAAGAGTCCTGGGACCACAGGACACCCTCTACCTGGCACTGCATGCTCCTTTGGTCTAGGGAAGAGCCAAGAGGTGAGGAGACTGAAGACCAGGTCCTGCCCTTCCCCCAGTATGTACCAGAGCAGTCGTCCAGCAAAAGGAGCATTAGTGCCAGACCAGGCTCCTTGTTCAGGGGGCTCGTATGCCCCAGGGCTCCCTCCACTCTGTCGCACCAGACTCAGGCCCAGGGTGAAGATGGGGACTGCTGAAGGCACAGAGAAGGGGCTGGGGCCATTCACCTACCACTGACCATACAGACCTATCTCTAGAGAGGGCGGTGGGCCCAGATGGCACAGCAATGTGTGGCCAGGCTGGGGCCATGCCATGTCAGCACCCCAGCCTGGCAGCTCAGCCATTGTACTGCTGCTGGTAGCGCAGGTTGAGCTCCCGCAGCTCTCGCTCCCGCACTCGGCGAGACTTGTTGGATCGTGTAGAGCGGCTGGAACGCGTGGACTGGGCAGATTTGGTGCTCTGGCAGCGCGAGGAGGCGCGTTTGAGGAGGTTCTGGGAGATGGAGCGGTGCAGATTCTTCATAGACGAGGAGGCTGCCATGCTCACCACCCACGGATGCCTCAGGGCCTGCAGTGCTGTCATACGGGCGCCGGGGTCCACTGTCAGCAGGCGGTCAATGAAGTCCTTGGCCAGGTTGGACACACTGGGCCAGGGCTAGAAGCCAAGGACAAGCATTAGAGCGAGCACACTCAACATTGCCCTCAACATCCTGATGATGTCACCTACACAACACTCAGACCTGTCCAGTAGCCCTGCACTCTCCCCCTAGAGAGAGGAACTGCCCGGCTCCTCCCATGTAGAGCATTCCGGGCCTCCCCTTCCCACCCAGTGCTGACCCAGGCCACTGAGCAGAGGCTGTTCTCTGAGTGACAAGGAGTGTGATAGGAGGAGAAGGATCCACCCCCTCCCTGAGGAGCAAACTTCAAAGGTGCCCTGGACTCAAAGCCTGGTTCAAGGAGGTGGCCCCCGTCAAGACCACCCAACCTACCCTAGGACCACCATAACTCAGGGTGATTTAATGAGAATGACCCAAACCTTCCACCATATCTTGAGCCGGACTTAAGCTCCCATCACTGGATGCCCATACCGGGCCACTTCCTAGTCCTTAAAAACAGGGTTCGCCCTCCCTTCCAACTGAAAAAGTGGCCAAAGTAATCACTGCATTCTCTGCATCAGCCTCAGCCTCAGCCTCAGCCTCTCAGCCATGAGGAGAAAAGGAAACAATTCAAGGCAACTAGATTTCTCCATCTGCTGGGATGGCAGGGGGATCCTGGGAGCCCAGCAGGGATCAGGACTCTTCTCAGGGGTGCTTCTCATGTCTGCATGACCTCTCTAAGCCACACAGGGGCTCCTGGCAGTACCCTGTGCCAGCCTCGTTTTAGTACATTCTTTCCTCAGCACAAAGCCTGCTCTGCTACATGCACCCACGGCTGCCTCATCTCAGCCACACACCGAACAGCCGTCTGTCTCAGGGCCTCAGCCTGCACAAACTGTCTTCACCTGGCTGAATCCTCAGGTTCTCAGGTTAAAGGACACTTGCTCACACTCGCTCTCTTAGCCCCCAGTGCTAAGCAACTATTCGAATAATTTCAAGTTTATTGTTCCCATTAGACCATGCTTAGCTATTCACCAGTGCCTGGTGCCGGGCATACAGGAGGCACTCAGTAGATAGAGGCTCAGCGAGTAAACAACCCATGCATGGCACCTGATGGGTGTCCTCTCCTGCAGCTGCTTCCAGGATGTGGGGCTCAGATGCCCGGGCCCTTGACTTATTCTGCTGAAGGAGGGCAGATGCAGCACTTCTCCGAGTCCCTGCGTCTCTTAGGAGCACTCTGGCACGGGCTCTGACACTCTCCAAAGGGTGGGTGGCTGGGACTTCAGCTGAGCCTGCTCCAGGTGGTTCGGCTGGGATGCCAGGGGTACTATCACCCTCCTTCCTGTCTGGTGAGAGGTCTGACTGTTCTACCCCATGGTGCCCTTCACCTTGAGGAGCCCCTGAACACACTCTCCAAGGGGCTCAGGAAAGTGTGAGAGCCCACATTTGGGGTAGCTGCATGCCCACTCAGCAGACACACTAACACAGTTATCGCTACCCCCAGTCAGGCTTCCTTGACCCCCAACTCTTCCCCCATGCCTTTCCCCACTGATGTCGATGTACCGGGAGGCAGTGGGTGGGGTAGGAAACAAGGAAAAGACTCATCGGGAGTCCTGAAGAAGGGGTGGAGCTACTTGTAGTTGTTATCCTTACTTGCCCTTTGGAAGGCAAATCTCAACTTTTACTGAGCTGAACTGGAAGAAAGTCACAGAAAGCCTAGATTTCTAAATAGCCACCTAACAGGGTCCTCCTCACCAATGGGTCAGCTCCCAGTGATTCCTGGCAAGCGACTGGCCTCCAGGAGGAGGGCAGTTAGGGCCCATAAATCCCGTGCTGTCTGAGAGCAGTGAGGGAGAGCGAGGAGCAACAGCCCTCCCACGCAGGAAGCCTGGTCCACATTTCCCTGCAGGCCTGTGTAACTCAGGGCTCTGATACTGAGGCTGACACGCAGGGTGACTGGACTAGACAGCTGCCACAGTAGCTGTGGGCTCTCAGTTCAAGAAAGCTCCATGGCTTGCTGCTGCCACCTGAACACAAAGAGCCACTGTGAGGGGCCAGCCAATCTAGACCACAGACACAGTGTGGTCCCCGTCACTCAACTGAGAAATGGAAAGACACAGGCATAATGGGGCCACTGAGGGACAAAGCAAACCTAGAGCTGGAACAGGTCATGGGAATACCTGTGCTTGTGCTGCACTGCGGCTTTTATGGTCTCCAAGAAAAGGAGAAATCACTGGGGAACACTGCAGCTCAGCCTGGCCTGTTGGTGGGACAGCTCCAAGACAGAGCTGCCAGGCCAGGCCAGCCAAACAGGGCCGGGACATGGATTCTGCCCCTGGCCCTTGGTCCAGTCAAGCCAGAAGAGAGGCAACTCCTCTGCAAATGACACAATAAAAAGTGGCGAACCTGGACTCACAAGTCAGGAACCTGAATACGGATGGATCGGAGGTATCCCCACTTCATATCCATACCCAGCCAAACAAACCAAGGCCCCCTGCAGCTCCAAACCAGTCCAGTGCAGTCTCAGATGGGCCTCTCACTAGACACGCTCAAGCATCTCCACCTTAAGCATCTCCACCTCCAGAGTGACACAGGCTCACACCAGCGGTCAACCCCTGCTGCTTGTTGCCATGATCGCCAAAGTGAGCCGGATTGATCTGCCCCTCCTCCTCCCCCAGGCGCTCGCCTCTCCAATTACCTTGTACAGGCAGCAGTGTGAGGAATGCTGATGGGCTCATTAGTCTGAGGGCCTGCCCACCCTCTCTGGCAGGCCCCAGCTCTCCCCATCTTTGAAGAACTGTGCGCAGGTGGGTCCCCTAAGACAATGTGACTCGAGCTGTCCTGACATGAGAACCGGGCTGTGCAATGGCACCCAGCCTAACCCTCACACACTGAGGGACCTGCAGCGGGAAGTCAAACAGGACAAACACGGGAAGGTGGTCCTCGAGCCAGCCCACTGACAGCGGGGCAGGGGCTTATGCTGACCTCCAGGATAGTGGCCCCTTGGAGGTCTCCAACAGGTCTCATAAAGGAGAAGCAAGGCCTTCCACACTCACCCATGGCCACACTTCTGGCCAAGTCCAATTCAGCACCTCCTGAGAAAGCGATCGGGACCTCCCTGGTGGCAATGCGGTTAAGACTCCGTGCTCCCAGTGCAAGGGGCCCGGGTTCGATCCCTGGTCAGGAAACTAGATCCCACATGCATGCCGCAACTAAGAGTTCACATGCCGCAACTAAGGAGCCAGCGAGCCACAACTAAGGAGCCGGCAAGACGCAACTAAAGAGCCCTCAAGCAGCAACTAAGGCGCCCTCGAGCTGCAACTAAGGAGCCTGCCTGCTGCAACTAAGGAGCCCACCTGCCGCAACTAAGACCCAGCACAACCAAATTAAAAAAAAAAAGAAAGCGATCAACACATGTAGGCCAACCCACCTACTTCCCCAACATGCTCGGGCCTCTGGAGCCACATGAGTATGTCTGGCAGCCTCTGACTGACTGGCCAGGTAACATTCTGTTCCTCATATGCAGCCAAGTGAGGAAAAGAAAAACGGGAAATTCCCTGGCAGTCCAGTGGTTAGGATTCCACTCTTCCACTGCAGGGGGCACGGGTCTGACCCCTGGTCAGGGAACTAAGATCCCACATGCCGAACGGTGGAGCCAAAAGAAAGAAAAAGAAAAATGGGCATGAGGAAAAAGGAAAATGATAAATTGTCATGCTCTTCAGTTTCCACAGCCCTAACTGCCAGCTGTGGGTAAAGGACAGAAGGTTTGCCTCAGTATACATGGGGCCAGATCAGGGACACACGTAAGCCTCAGGTGGGTGGCAGAAGGGACAGGCCCCAGGTACCACCTGGCCAGTCTCCTAGAGGCTTCCACCCATTTCTGGGCTGGCAAAGGGCATGGGGCATGAAAGGGAACATCAAAATGTCAGTCGGCCTTGCCTCCAGACACTCAGGCCTCCCTGAGACCTGAGTGTGCAGAGGACAGCTGCAATACTCGGTGACAGCCCGCACCCTCCTGTCCACAAGTCAGTCTTTCATGAGCTGTGTGGGTGAGGGGTCCTGCCCCAAGAGGAGGACAAGAAGAGGCTGTAGGAGGAAGGGTGTCACCTCCACCCTGTTTCTGACCATCGAGCTGGCCGCCCTTCTGCCTACCCTGTAACCCCCAGAGTCCTTGCAGTTCGGATACCTACTCCTGATGCTGTAACAGCAGAGAAACCAATCGGGTAGAAGAAGGATCTCCCCCATAAGCGCTTCCTAACCAACTTCACCCTCCTCATCGCCCTGCTTCTGTGGGACCAGTCACTCCTGGTGACACTCAGCAGCTGAATCCAACTCTACCTTCAGAGGGAGGCACCAGACCAGAAAGGGTTTGCCACTCCAGCTCAGAGGACATACTTCCTCCCGTCCCAGTCTCATTCACTTGCTCTAGCTCTAATGTCACAAGGGCCTGGCAAGAATGTTACCCAAGCTACTTCCATGGTCCTGCCTTGAGCCCCAGGGCTAAGGGAACAAGGGCTGGAACCAGCTCTCGAGGCCTAGGCTGCAGAGGGAGGAGGAAGCTGCTTCCTTCCAGCAGCAAACCCAGCTCACGGGGCTTACCCTAGACTCCCTCTGGTAAGCAGGTCTGACGGCTCTCAAGTAAGGGGAGAAAAAGGCCTAGCGTCTCTTTGGGATGGCATCTGAGTGACAGATTGAAGTGTTGGGCTGGAAGCCCAGTGACCTGCGTTCTAGGTCTACCGTCTCGGCTGACCGTAAAGAAATCACAGCCTCCTCACTGTTAATATGAAGGAGCTGAATACAATGAATTCTAAGTCTCTTCCAGTTTATAAAGTCCTGGGTTGTAAGAAGATGGCTCCCCATCTTTTTTACCCACTTGGCCGCATGTGAGGAAGAGAACTAGAGCATCTAACATTTAAGCTGACTTGATGTCTTGACCTTTATGCGTTCTCTTCCAGCCCATGATGACACTGGGGAAGGTTCCCTGGCAGAGAAGGAAGCCCAGGCAAAGAGATGCTAGGGGAAGAAGGGGGAGAAAGAAGCCTGGGTTTTGCTCCCATGACTCAATTCTTCCCTCAACTTTGTCTCAACATGTCTCTTCAGATCCAGCATTCCCACATTCACAGCCCTCCTTCCTGTACTGACATGGGCCTGAATGAGAGCAGAGAGAAAGGCACAGAGGAAATTCTGGGAAATGGAGCTTCAGGTTTACTCAGGAGAGCAGAACTATTAGTGTGATAAGAACAGCACACTTTGATGTTAACCATGAAGAAAAGTGTTTTGAAAAAATCAGCACAATTAGACACTGTGGGGCTGTAGAGCCAGCATCTCCTCCTCTGGTCAAGACACTCACCATCCTGGTGTCTGGACTTCCAGAACAGACAGTATCCACCACGCTGAGACCACGCTGTGGGTGGGGGGACCTGAGCAGCAGAAAAGAGAAAGATGTTGAGGGAGAGAGGCTGACAGGAGAAAAAGGAGGAAGATAATAGAGGTTTAAAAAGAGGCAGAGGAGCTTCCCTGGTGGCACAGTGGTTAAGAATTCACCTGCCAATGCGGGGGACACGGGTTCGAGCCCTGGTCCAGGAAGATCCCACGTGCTGCGGAGCAACTAAGCCTGTGCGCCACAACTACTGAGCCTGCACTCTAGAGCCCACGAGCCACAACTACTGAGCCTGCGCGCTAGAGCCCGCGTGCCACAACTACTGAAGCCTGCGCGCCTCAAGCCCATCCTCCGCAACAAGAGAAGCCGCCGAAATGAGAAGCTCACGCACCGCAATGAAGAGTAGCCCCTGCTCGACACAACTAAAGAAAGACCGCGCACAGCAATGAAGACCCAACGCAGCCAAATATAAATAAATAAATAAATTTATATATATATATAAGAGGTGGAGAATCTTGAAGATAAAAATAAATGAGAAAAGGCGTGACAACTTAAAGGATGGTAAAGCTGCGTTCTAAAACTTGAGATGGGGACTTCCCTGGCAGTCCAGTGGTTAAGACTCTGTGCTTCCAATGCAGGGGGTGTGGGTTCAATCCCTGGTTGAGGAACTAAGATCCCACATGCTGTACAGTGCAGCCAAGAAAATATTTTAAATTATTAGAGAAATGCAACTCAAAACTACAAGGAGGTATCACCTCACACCGGTTAGAATGGGCATGATCAGAAAATCTACAAACAACAAATGCTGGAGAGGGTGAGGAAAAAAGGGAACCCTCTTGCACTGTTAGTGGGAATGTAAATTAATACAGCCACTATGGAGAACAGTATGGAGGTTCCTTAAAAAACTAAAAATAGAACTACCATATGACCTAGCAATCCCACTACTGGGCATATACCCTGAGAAAACCATAGTTCAAAAAGACATATGCACCCCAATGTTCACTGTAGCACTATTTACAATAGCCAGGACATGGAAGCAACCTAAGTGTCCACTGACAGATGAATGGATAAAGAAGATATTGCACATATATACAATGGAATATTACTCAGCCATAAAAAGAAACGAAATTGAGTTATTTGTAGTGAGGTGGATGGACCTAGAGTGTCATACAGAGTGAAGTTAAGTCAAAGAGAGAAAAACAAATACTGTATGCTAACACATATATATATGGAATCTAAAAAAAAAATTGTCCTGATGAACCCAGGGGCAGGACAGAAATAAAGACACAGACGTAGAGAATGGACTTGAGGACACGGAGTGGGGAAGGGTAAGCTGAGACCAAGTAAGAGAGTAGCATTGACATATATACACTATCAAATGTAAAATAGATAGCTAGTGGGAAGCAGCTGCATGGCACAGGGAGATCAGCTCTGTGCTTTGCAACCACCTAGAGGGATGGGATAAGGAGGGTGGGAGGGAGACAAAAGAGGGAGGGGATATGGGGATATATGTATGCATATAGCAGATTCACTTTGTTATACAGCAAAAACTAACACAACACTGTAAAGCAATTATACTCCAATAAAGATGTAAAAAAAAAAAAGACACATGCACCCCAATGTTCACTGCAGCACCACTTACAATAGCCAGGTCTTGGAAGCAACCTAAATGCCCAACGACAGACGAATGGATAAAGATGTGGTACATATATACAACGGTATATTACTCAGCCATAAAAAGGGAACAAAACTGGGTCATTTGTAAAGACATGGATGGATCCAGAGACTGTCATACAGAGTGAAGCAAGTCAGAAAGAGAAAAACAAATATCGTATATTAATGCATATATGTGGAATCTAGAAAAATGGTACAGATGAACCAGTCTGCAAGGCAGAAATAGAGACATAGATGTACAGAACAAACGTATGGACACCAAGGGGGGAAAGTGGGGGCTGGGGATGGTGGGATGAATTGGGAGATTGGGATTGACATATATACACTAATATGTATAAAATAGATAACTAATAAGAACCTGCTGTATAAAAAATAAATAAAATTCAAAAAAATAATAATAATAAATTAAAAAAATAAAACTTGAGATGAATAACAAAATGAAATCTTGCTCCCCAACCTGTCCCTGCCCAGAGTCTGCAATGTGAAGGACAGAGACAGGAGGGAGACAGAGTGCAACTCAAGAGTGAGGAAGGATGCTGTGTGCCTGTTCTGTAATCAGGGATGTTGGCAACCTGTGTCAGCAACCAAGTAATGTCTGCTTTTAACAATGTCCTGGGCCCACCAGAGCAACACCCAGCTCTACCCACCACCAGTCCCTCCCATCAGAAAGCCTGCACAAGTCTCTTAGATAGCCTCATCCACCAGAGGGCAGACAGCAGAAGCAAGAAGAACTACAATTCTGCAGCCTGTGGAAGGAAAACCACATTCACAGAAAGACAGACAAAATGAAAAGGTAGAGGACTTTGTACCAGAGAAGGAACAAGATAAAACCCCAGAAAAACAACTAAATGAAGTGGAGATAGGCAACCTGCCAGAAAAATAATTCAGAATAATGATAGTAAAGATGATCCAGGACCTCGGAAAAAGAATGGAGGCAAAGATCGAGAAAATGCAAGAAATGTTTAACAAAGACCTAGAAGAATTAAAGAACAAACACCTAGAAGAATTAAGGAACAAACAAACAAAGATGAAGAATACAATAACTGAAATGAAAAATACAGTAGAAGGAATCAACAGCAGAATACCTGAGGCAGAAGAACGGATAAGTGACCTGGAAGACACAATGGTGGAATTCACTGCTGCAGAACAGAATAAAGAAAAAAGAATGAAAAGAAATGAAGACAGCCTAAGAGATCTCTGGGACAACATTAAACACAACAACATTTGCATTATAGGGGTCCCAGAAGGAGAAGAGAGAGAGAAAGGACCAGAGAAAATATGTGAAGAGATTATAGTCGAAAACTTCCCTAACATGGGAAAGGAAATAGCCACCCAAGTCCAGGAAGTGCAGAGAGTCCCAGGCAGGATAAACCCAAGGAGAAACACGCCGAGACACATAGTAATCAAACTGACAAAAAAGGAAGACAAAGAAAAATTATTGAAAGCAGCAAGGGAAAAACGACAAATAACATACAAGGGAACTCCCATAAGGTTAACAGCTGATTTCTCAGCAGAAACTCTACAAGCCAGAAGGGAGTGGCACAATATATATAAAGTGATGAAAGGGAAGAAGCTACAACCAAGATTACTCTACCCGGGGGCAATACTGTATGCTAACACATATATATGGAATCTTAAAAAAAAATGGTTCTGAAGAACCTAGGGGCAGGACAGGAATAAAGATGCAGATGTAGAGAATGGACTTGAGGACACAGGGAGGGGGAAGGGTAAGCTGGGACGAAGTGAGGGAGTGGCATGGACATATATACACTACCAAATGTAAAATAGATAGCGAGTGGGAAGCAGCTGCATAGCACAGGGAGATCAGCTCGGTGCTCTGTGACCACCTAGAGGGGTGGGATAGAGAGGATGGGAGGGAGACACAAGAGGGAGGAGATATGGAGATATATGTATGGGAAGGAGACACAAGAGGGAGGAGACATGGAGATATATGTATATGTACAGCTGATTCACTTTGTTATAAAGCAGAAACTAACACACCATTGTAAAGCAATTATACGCCAATAAAGATGTTAAAAAAACCAAAAAAGATTACTCTACCCGGCAAGGATCTCATCAGATTCGATGGAGAAATCAAAAGCTCTACAGACAAGCAAAAGCTAAGAGAATTCAGCACCACAAAACCAGCTCTACAACAAATGCTAAAGGAACTTCTCTAAGTGGGAAACACAAGAGAAGAAAAGGACCTACAAAAACAAACCCATAACAATTAAGAAAATGGTAATAGGAACATACATATGGATAATTACCTTAAAGGTGAATGGATTAAATGCTCCAAGCAAAAGACACAGGCTTGCTGAATGGATACAAAAACAAGACCCATCTATATGCTGTCTACAAGAGACCCACTTCAGACCTAGGGACACATACAGACTGAAAGTCAGGGGATGGAAAAAGATATTCCATACAAATGGAAATCAAAAGAAAGCTGGAGTAGCAATACTCATATCAGATAAAATAGACTTTAAAATAAAGAATGTTACAAGAGACAAGGAAGGACACTATATAATGATCAAGGGACCAATCCAAGAAGAGCATATAACAATTATAAATATATATGTACCCAACACAGGAGCACCTCAATACATAAGGCAACTGCTAACAGCTATAAAAGAGGAAATCGACAGTAACACAATAATAGTGGGGGACTTTAACACCTGATTTACACCAATGGACATATCATCCAGACAGAAAAAATAAGGAAACACAAGCTTTAAATGACACAATAGACCAGATAGATTTAATTGATATTTATAGGACATTCCATCCAAAAACAGCAGATTACACTTTCTTCTCAAGTGCACACGGAACATGCTCCAGGATATATCACGTCTTGGGTCACAAATCAAGCCTCGGTAAATTTAAGAAAACTGAAACCATATCAAGCATCTTTTCCAACCAAAACACTAGGAGATTAGAAATCAATTACAGGGAAAAAAAAAAAACGTAAAAAACACAAACACATGGAGGCTAAACAATACGTTACTAAATAACCAAGACATCACTGAAGAGATCAAAGAGGAAATCAAAAAATACCTACAGACAAATTACAATGAAAACACGATGATCCAAAACCTATGGGATGCAGCAAAAGCAGTTCTGAGAGGGAAGTTTATAGCAATACAAGCCTACCTCAAGAAACAAGAAAAATCTCAAATAAACAATCTAACCTTACACCTAAAGGAACTAGAGAAAGAAGAACAAACAAAATCCAAAGTTAGTAGAAGGAAAGAAATCATAAAGATCAGAGCAGAAATAAATGAAATAGAAACAAAGAAAACAAGAGCAAAGATCAATAAAACTAAAAGCTGGTTCTTTGAAAAGATAAACAAAATTGATCAACCTTTAGCCAGATTCATCAAGAAAAAGAGGGAGAGGACTCAAATCAATAAAATTAGAAATGAAAAAGGAGAAGTTACAATGGACACTGCAGAAATACAAAGCATCACAAGAGACTACTACAAGCGACTCTATGCCAATAAAATGGACAACCTGGAAGAAATGGACAAATTCTTAGAAAGGTATAACCTTCCAAGACTGAACCAGGAAGAAATAGAAAATATGAACAGACCAATCACAAGTAATGAAATTGAAACTGTGATGAAAAATCTTCCAACAAACAAAAGTCTAGGATCAGATTGCTTCACAGGTGAATTCTATCAAACATTTAGAGAAGAGCTAACACCCATCCTTCTCAAACTCTTCCAAAAAATTGCAGAGGAAGGAACATTCCCAAACTCATTCTATGAGGCCACCATCACCCTCATACCTAAACCAGACAAAGATACTACAAAAGAAGAAAATTGCAGACCAGTATCACTGATGGATATAGATGCAAAAATCCTCAACAAAATACTAGCAAACAGAATCCAACAACACATTAAAAGGATCAAACACCATGATCAAGTGGGATTTATCCCAGGGATGCAAGGATTCTTCAATATATGCAAATCAATCAATGTGATACACCATATTAACAAACTGAAGGATAAGAACCATATGATATCTCAATAGATGCAGAAAAAGCTTTTGACAAAATTCAACACCCTTTTATGATAAAAACTCTCCAGAAAGTGGGCATAGAGGGAACCTACCTCAACATAATAAAGGCCATATACGACAAACCCACAGCAAACATCATTCTCAATGGTGAAAGACTGAAAGCATTTCCTCAAAGATCAGGAACAAGACAAGGATGTCCACTCTCACCACTATTATTCAACATAGTTTTGGAAGTCTTAGCCACAGCAACCAGAGAAGAAAAAGAAATAAAAGAAATACAAATTGGAAAAGAAGTAAAATTGTCACTGTTTGCAGATGACATGATACTATACATAGAGAATCCTAATGATGCCACCAGAAAACTACTAGAGCTCATCAACGAATTTGGTAAAGTTGCAGGATACAAAATTAATGCACAGAAATCTCTTGCATTCCTATACACTAACAATGAAAGATCAGAAAGAGAAATTAAGGAAACACTCCCATTCACCACTGCAACAAAAAGAATAAAATATCTAGGAATAAACCTACTTAAGGAGGTAAAAGACCTGTACTCAGAAAACCATAAGACACTGGTGAAAGAAATCAAAGATGACACAAACAGATAGAGAGATATACCATGTTCTTGGATTGGAAGAATCAATATTGTGAAGATGACTATACTGCCCTGCCGCCGCGGAGCCATGCGGAGGCGGAGGCGCGGGTGCACTCAAGATTCGGCTCCACCGGTAACCCACCGCCATGGCCGAGGAAGGCATTGCTGCTGGAGGTGTAATGGACGTTAATACTGCTCTGCAAGAGGTGCTTAAGACCGCCCTCATCCACGATGGCCTAGCACGTGGAATTCGCGAAGCTGCCAAAGCCTTAGACAAGCGCCAAGCCCATCTCTGTGTGCTTACGTCCAACTGTGATGAGCCTATGTATGTCAAGTGGTGGAGGCCCTTTGTGCTGAGCACCAAATCAACCTGATTAAGGTTGATGACAACAAGAAACTAGGGGAATGGGTAGGCCTCTGTAAAATTGACAGAGAGGGAAAACCCTGTAAAGTGGTTGGCTGCAGCTGTGTGGTGGTTAAGGACTATGGCAAAGAGTCTCAGGCCAAGGATGTCATCGAGGAGTACTTCAAATGCAAGAAATGATCAAATAAAAAAACTGGGCTCTTGTTCCTCAAAAAAAAAAAAAAAGATGACTACACTACCCAAAGCAATCTACAGATTCAATGCAAACCCTATCAAATTACCAGTGGCATTTTTTACAGAACTAGAACAAAATATCTTAAAATTTGTATGGAGACACAAAAGACCCTGAATAGCCAAAGCAGTCTTGAGGGAAAAAAACGAAGCTGGAGGAATCAGACTCCCTGACTTCAGACTATACTACAAAGCTACAGTAAAGAAGACAATATGGTACTGGCACAAAAACAGAAATACAGATCAATGGAACAGGATAGAAAGCCCAGAGATAAACCCACGCACCTATGGTCAACTAATCTATGACAAAGGAGGCAAGGATATACAATGGAGAAAAGACAGTCTTTTACAATAAGTGGTGCTGGGAGAACCGGACAGCTACATGTAAAAGAATGAAATTAGAACACTCCCTAACACCATACACAAAATAAACTCAAAATAACTCAAAATGGATTAGAGACCTAAATGTAAGACCAGACACTATAAAACTCTTAGAGGAAAACATAGGAAGAACATTCTTTGACATAAATCACAGCAAGATCTTTTTTGATCCACCTCCCACAGTAATGGAAATAAAAACAAAAATAAACAAATGGAATCTAATGAAACTTAAAGGGAAACTACAATCAAGATGAAAAGACAGGGCTTCCTTGGTGGCGCAGCGGTTAAGAATCTGCCTGCCAATGCAGGGGACATGGGTTCGAGCTTTGTCTGGGAAGATCCCACATGCCGCGGAGCAACTAAGCCCGTGCGCCACAACTACTGAGCCTGCGCTCTAGAGCCTGCGTGCCACAACTGAAGCCCACATGCCTAGCGCCCATGCTCCGCAACAAGAGAAGCCACTGCAATGAGAAGCCCCCGCTCACCGCAGTTAGAGAAAGCCCGCGTGCAGCAACGAAGACCCAACACAGCCAAAAATAAATAAAATAAATAAATAAATTTTAAAAAAAAAGTTGAGAAAAGACAATGCTCAGAATGGCAGAAAATATTTGCAAATGAGAAACAGACAAAGGATTAAACTCCAAAATATATAAATAGCTCATGCAGCTCAATATTTAAAAAACAAACAACCCAATCAAAAAACAGGCAGAAGACCTAAATAGACATTTCTCCAAAGAAGACATACAGATGGCCAAGAAGCACATGAAAAGCTGCTCAACATCACTAATTATTAGAGAAATGTAAATCAAAACTACAGTGAGGTATCACCTCACACCAGTCAGAATGGGCATCGTCAGAAAATCTACAACACCAAATGCTGGAGAGGGTGTGGAGAAATCGGAACCCTCTTGCACTGTTGGTAGGAATGTAAATTGATACAACCACTATGGAGAACAGAATGGAGGTCCCTTAAAAAACTAAAAATAGAATTACCGTATGACCCAGCAATCCCACTACTGGGCATATACCCTTAGAAAACCATAATTCAAAAAGACACATGCACCCCAATGTTCACTGCAGCACTATTTACAATAGCCAGGTCATGGAATGCCCATAAATGCCCATCGACAGACAAATGGATAAAGAAGATGTGGTACATAGATACAATGGAATATTACTCAGCCATAAAAAGGAACGAAATTGGGTCATTTGTAGAGACGCAGATGGATCTAGAGACTGTCACACAGAGTGAAGCAAGTCAGAAAGAGAAAAACAAATATCGTATATTAACGCATACATGTGGAAGCTAGAAAAATGGTACAGATGAACTGGTTTGCAGGGCAGAAACAGAGACACAGATGTAGAGAACAAATGTACGTACACCAACGGGGGAAAGTGGTGGGGGGATGAATTGGGAGATTGGGATTGACATATTTACACTAATATGTATAAAACAGATAACTAATAAGAACCTATGGTATAAAAAATAAATTAAATTAAATTAAAAAAAAAAAACAAGAACAAAAAAAACAATGTCCTGGAACAGCCCTAGAAGGTTCTGGATTTCAGAGCTAGCTACATAATGGTCTCTTCTATCTCCACTCAAGGGTTCTGCTGAAGTGAGGTGATTTCCAGGGCCTAACCTGTTTTGTTTTTTTTTTAACTTCTTCCCATTCTAATTTCTGAGGCAGTTTGGATCCCTGGTGGCTGTCAGCATATCACCCGTACTGTGGCCTCTGTCCCCAGAGGTTTGTGTCCCTGGAACCCTGGGTACAAAGGACTCAGCTCAGGGCAGGCACTAGGTCTACATGGGTTGGCAGGATGAGTGAAGAGACGAAGGTGACTCAGTCTCCTGCTCCAGGCTGGTCGGGCCATGCTGCAGCAAAGCTCAGGTCTAGGCACCACAATCGCACTGGGAGACAGAGACACCTACGAGGAAGGAGAGTCTGGAGAGGCACGGCCGTGGGGTGTGGTTGGATCAGGTCACCTTTAACCACCTCAGTGGGGGCAGGCAGGGGATGAGCGTGGGAGGTCATAAGCAGATTTAAAGAGGTCAGAATGTGGGAGAAACAAGAGCCCCAGCAGGTCCCAGAGGAACTCAAGGGCCTAGAAGCAATAGGGCCTGTGAAAGGGCAGAGCTATCGAGGTGGAGACAGACAATGGGAAGAGCAGGAGAGGGAGGGGATGGATAGGGCACCAGAAGCTGCTCTGAACGCAACCCACAATATACCCCTTTGTTGGAGGAGACCTCAGCAGGGGGGTGGGAAACAGCAGTAATGAAAGGACCTTGGGATAACCAGATGCTGTAGGTGGTCGGAGCAAGGCGTTTTGGCAAAAATGCTAAATGCAACAATGTGGGGATATGGGCATGTTTCTGCCACCACAGGAGGTGAGTGTGTTACCAGGGCAACAACAGCAGAGGGATGCCAAGAGGATGGGGCTCCAAGGAGCCAAGCGGTGGCCCAGGGGTGGCACATGAGCCCCTGTCCACACTGGCCATGGGAACAAGAGGCAATTAAAGGCATCCAGCAGAATCCAAGCACGAGCCCAGAAATACACCACCTGCCTCCTTGCATTCTGCTCTGCTGCCCACACACGTCCAGTCTCCAGCTCTCCCACATCCCCTGTGCAGTCCACCCCATGGCTCTGGGGCAAGGTCTTATCCCTGCTCACCTGGCCGCTCCGTCAGAGCATATGAAGCAGGCTGCATGAGCAGTCCCCACAGGCACTGGCGCCCTTCACGTGGAGAGCACCAGAACACACCACATGCCCTGCACTTCATTTTACCCTCAACATCCCAGAGTAGAATGGCAAGTGTCAGAGTCACTTTATGAAGTGGCAAACAGCTGGGATGGGAATGTAAATGTCAGCTCTGGCTCTGGGCACTCATCCTATTGCAGGGCTATCAGAACTACCACATGGTGTAACTCACAGCCCCTGAGCAAGTGCCCCTTGGCCCAAGTTGATGGATGGTCAGCCTGCAGCCCAGAGACCCACCCCTGGAAAGCCACCTCCCACCAACACAATCCCCCGGGAAGTGGCAGATCAGTCCTGCAGGTGAGCTTCGTCTCCCACCAGGATTCTGTCCTCCGCCTGGCAGCACTCACTCTCCTGAACAAGGCTCTGAGAACCTTTGCCCAAGCCCACCTGTTCCTGGCGCAGTCACCTGGGCTCGCCCACAGCTCAGAGACTGCCCAAGCAGAGGAGGGTGACAATTAAAAGTTGCTAAACGTGGCAGACAGCAAAGCTGCTGATGGCATCACTCTGTCATCATTCCCACAAGAGCCTCTTCATCCATCCTGCCTCTAGGAATAGAACTCTTGACAAAAGCAATAACGTTAGGCCCACAACGTCGCATTTCATGTCAGGTGAATCACAGAATCTCCAAGTTGGCGGGACCATAACAGTCCTCTAGTACGGTCTACAGATGGTGACTCACCTTCTGTGTCACTCCTTATAAAGCAGCTGCTCCAGGCCTCCCATGACAGGAAGCTCCCTCTTTCAAGGTGACTCTTTGTGTCTTCAAACTGCTCTCACACTCACAAAGGCCCTCCTCACATCTGGCCAACGTGTATCTCCCGATCACTTCCAACATGACCCTAGCTCGGCCCTCGCCACTCCAGCACCTCCAGTCACCGGATAAAAATTCAGATTTCTCCTCTCAAAATCACCTGTCACAGGCTTTCCTTTCCAGAACTCTCTCCTCTTCCAAGATTCCTACATTTGCTTCTAAGCAGGTCTGGCCAACAACCCCCTAAGAGCATCTCCAGCAGGCTCCCCACTTCCTCCTGGAGCCCAGCCCCAGAAGAGAACACTCCCAGCCAGCAGGAGCAGCCTAGTCTACCTGACAGTCCCTTCTGGGTCCTTGCCCAGGGCCTCACCAGCAACCACTGGTGCTTCCCTCAAGAGAAGCAGGAGAAAGTATTGGGAGCATATGTATTGATACACATGCTGTCCTCAAGAACCTTACAGGCCGGGGAGGGAAAAGATGTCCACAGATGACAGCCTGGGAAAGTGCTGAAACAAAGACTCCAGCAGCACGCTGAGGCGTATGTGTCAGGGAAAGTAGACTGTGAGCATGGGAAGGCCAAGAACTCTGAAGCCAAGATGGCCTGGATTCAAATCCCAGGCCTGCCACCCTCTGTGAGACCCTGGACAAGCTACTTAACCTCACTAGCCTCAGTTTACTAATCTATAAAATGAGGGGATTATACCCACTGACAAGATTATTGTAGAGATTAGACATGCTGGGTGTAGAACCCTCAGACCTGTGCCTGGTACTCAGTAGGCTACACAATGGCAATGGTTGGCATGATTCTTAATGGAAGCAATCTTTGAATTGGATGATTGAGAGCCAGTCAAATTTCTTAGGCTGACATTGGGAACAGAGGGAAAATCCTGAGCAAAAGCATAGTGTGAGGAGTGAAAGGAGCAAACATCTCGGGCCCATGGCGTGTAGGGAATGGGGTGGAGCGTGGGGCCAGGGCTGGGGGCTAGAGTGTCAGCATTGTGGGGGGCAGGTGCTGAAGGAGGCCCCACTTGTGTGCATCCCTCCACTGCTGGGTCCCATGTGGGGATGTCAAAGCAGGACTCTACGCACCCTCCGGGGCAGAGGGCAGCTTGGGGTCTTTTCTCAATCTGCCTCGTAAGATGATGCTCCTCCTGCAGAGCTGCAGAAGGGCTCTGCCCCCCAACTCCTTCTCTTTCTCAACTATGGCTCACATGTACTATGTTGAGCCCACTCGCTAGAATCCTTGATCTGACCCAAACGTCCCCAGGACACCAGGCTCCCCCATTCCAAACTGGGATTATTCCAACAGCCCCCAGTTAGTTTCCCTCCAGCTAGTCTCCCACAACACTTCCTGTTACATTTCCCCTTCACTGTCAAGAACCCAGAGGGCTCCCTCCCACCTAATGCTTGGAATCTCCAAATAATCCCTGGCACTCCAGAGCTCCCAGCAACAAACACCAGGCCTGGCCCAGCCTCATCAACCTCTGCTGTTATTCCCAAACAATCTCCTGTTTATTCTGGAGCACAGTGAGCAATATCCCCTTCTCTGAGCTTCCTCCTCCTCAAAGCCCACCTCCTGAAGGAAGTCCTCTATTCAAGTCCACAGAAACTACTGAGCCTGAAAGAGGGCTGCATGGATAGAGCCCCTGGGAAACAAGCACACCAGACAGTGTGGTATACATGAGAAACCACTATAAGGGGGCAGGGTGCCTATTAGAAAGGCACCAAGTGCCATGGGACTTACTGTCAGGTGAGGAATGCACACCTCCAAACCCTGCTGAGTTCAAAGTGGGCAGTCCCTTATTTGCACAAGAAGCTAGATGCAAACACCTCCCTGAGGCTCTCAGACAGGGCCTCGCTTACTCAGAATGCCTTCATAGGGGCAAATGACCATCACACAGTAGAAGACAGATGGTTGGGTGAGGATGGGGGCAGGGCCCAGTCCTAAGAAGGGGGGCCAATCCACTACCTGACCTGCGCCCCATGGCCCATGTTCCAGACTGCCCAGGCCTGTGCTGGCATGTGCCTGCCAACAAGGGTTCGTTCTGTGGCCATTTCCTATTCCCAGTCCTTTCTCCCGGGCAATCTCAAGTTTCATGGGGATGGCGAACAGGCCCTCATGTCTCTCTGCATCGTCCCCAGTGCACTTACAGGTAGGCAATTACAAGCAAAAGAGAAAGATGCCTGGTCTCCAGCTCAGAGGGCCTGATCTAATGATAAGGCCTCCTTACCCAGGAAATACCCCAGACAAACTCCTCCCAATCCAGAGCTCTCTGCAGATGGTGGTGGAATCTCCTCTTGGGGTCTGCCAAGCTCCTGGTAACAGGTGCCATCAGTGCTGGCCAGGGATTTGAATCTGGATGTTTTCAGCTTCAGATGAAGGGCACTGGGGGCCAAACGTTGGGCAGTGCCCCCACACACACCGGGAGCCCCAGACCTGTGCCACGTGATTCCAGCAGAGCAGGAAGCAGAGTCTCAGGACCCAGGCTGTGGCCACAATAGGAGCAGGAAGCCTGAGTTCATTCCCCACCCTATTTATCTGTCATTCTCTCACCCTCAGATAATCAATAGCCAGTTAGCAAGACTCTGTAAGCTCCCATAGATAAACTGCCTGATCAGCAACTGCCAGAATCAGGAACTCTTGGGCAAACCTGCAGACTTCTGGAAAGAATCTTTCCTTTGTCAGCAACTCTTGGGAAACCTCCCTGCCTCCTGTAGCTAAGCTACACCACACAGAGCTCCAAGGGCAAGCCAGGCAGGGCCCTGGCACAACACTGCCTCTATGAGGTGGATTCTGGCTCTTCTGACCGGTGATGAAACCCAGCCCAAAGGGTGAGCAGGGCGGTGTCCGCTGTGAGCACTGCATCACAGCCTGGGCTTCCCAGCCAGCTGGCGTTTGTTTTGTTGAATCCATTTGGAGCACAGAAGAAAACATGAAAAACTTTAGGGGAGAGCTGGAGAATGTCCCAGTTTCTCCTTCACCTGTGGTCAGCACAGAGTTGGCCAGAAGAAGGTGGCTTCCCTCCCTTCCTCTCACCACCCTGAGGCACGTGATGTGGGGACCCCCTAGGGAAGGCCAGCCCCCATGCTCACAGGAGGGAAATCCTTGACTGACCCCACGACCATGTCCTGAAGCTGACAGGGAAGATGATCGAGCACAGGATCACAAACACTGCAGGCACTTTGTCTTCATGAGGCTTTGGGGCAACTCCTGTAGGAAATGCTGCTCTGGGCCAATTGGTTGAGACCAAGGAGGGTCCAGTCCAACATTCCTGGAAGGAAAGCTGGGCTGCAGAAGGGAGCTGGTCCCAGAGCTCCCTCCCCTCTCCATGGGTTGTTCACGAGGCATGGGTAGCAGTGCAGGCCTGAGAGGAACACTGTGGGGAGAGCTCTGCAGGGGGCACTTGGGGAGGGGCCCTCACTGCCTTGGCAGAATCCTGTCATCCTGCAAAGCTTACCTCACCTCCCACATAAAGCCATCACACATTCTTTTCTTCACAACCTCCCCAATAACATTCTATCCAGCTTGCTGTGCTCACCGTTTCCTGTGGTGAGCCTTGTCTCCTACCCGGTCAGCATCCTGTCTGAGGACCAACCAGTTCTTACTCTTTCTGCACCTCCCTTCAGCTCCCAGCAGTGCTGAAACCTAACAGGGCTTTTCAGGCATCAGGACTATCAATGGATCCAAAGACACAAACTGATGGTCTGCTGGTTGAATTAGGGCCAGAAGTAAGCATTTGCTGGGTTAAGCACATGGTACTGCTTAAATATATGAATTATATTTTAACACTTTAAGATCAGATTTTCTGGCTTCTCTTTAAAAAACTGGAATGTCTGGGTGCATGGAGTCCGCCCTGCTCTGTGGCAAAACTGGGTTGAGATGAGAAGCAGCTGTTCCTTTAGACAGGGCATGGTCACCAGCTTGCCCTAGTCCTCTGGACCAGATGCTATGGATGCCCTGTCCTGCTTCCTCTCAGCCCACCTCTGGGCTCGCCTGCAGCTGCAGTGCTCATGTGCGTGCTGACAGCTTCCCATGGCCAGTGCCTGTATCTCTCTGCTTCTTTGCCTGAGGACTTTCTCCACCACTAGTTGGCATTCAGAACAGCCCGGAAGTGCCAGGGATTTAAAGCCCCTGCAAAGAAATTCTCGACTCATACAAGAGTCAGTGGATTAAAACCCACCCTCTTTCCTGCCCCTCAGTGGTACAATTCTGAGCACATTCCACATGATTATTCACAGGGTCCCCAGTGGAACTGAGTTCCAATGGCCCACAGTGGCAGTCCACTCCATTCCCTTTCTGCCTCACTTTCCCCACCCTTCACTTGTGCTTACTGGAATCACATTCCAATTAAACTATCTGCTCTCAAGTCCTTGTCTCAGGGCTCACTTTTGGGGAAATCCAAGCTAAGATACCCTACTAGTCTCACTTTACCATTTTTACATCATCTGTCTGGCCCCACGAACATGGCCCTGAGAGCATGCCCCTGATTAAGGGCTGTAGGATAGGAGCCCCCACCCACCCAGGGGCCTCCCAACATCCCCGAGACAGAAGACTCACCTCCCCCGAGTAACTGTACTTGCCCCTGAGGATCTGCCGGTACAGCCGGGTGCGGTTGTCATCCTCAAAGGGCATGGTGCCACTGAGCAGGATGTAGGCGATGACGCCCAGCGCCCACATGTCGACTGAGTTGGTGTAGGGCTTGCGGACCAGGACCTCAGGGGCAATGTACTCGGGCGTGCCACAGGTGGTCTTCATCAGGCAGTCGTCACCCTTCTTGCGGGCACTGGCCAGGCCAAAGTCCGTGATGATGATCTTGGAGTCAGTGCCTGGGTGGTAGTAGAGCAGATTCTCAGGCTTGAGGTCTCGGTGTGTGATGCCCAGTGCGTGCAGATACCGGACGCCATCCAGTACCATCTGCAGCACTCGAGTGGCGTCACGCTCAGTGAAAGAACCCTTGGCGATGATGCGGTCAAAGAGCTCTCCACCAGTGGCCAGCTCCATCACCATGTACACGCGCTCCTGTGTCTCAAACACCTCCACCAGCTGGATGATGTTGGCGTGGCGCACCCGGCGCAGCACACGCAGCTCCGACTCACACACCTCCCGCCCCTCCCGGTACTTGGTCTCAATCATCTTAATGGCATATGGCTGCCGGGTTGCCCGGTGCTCCACACGCACCACTCGGCTGAAGCTGCCTCGGCCAATCAGGGCTTTGATGTCGTACTTGGCCGTCACACGTGGGTCGAACTTGGCCCTGTACTTAGCCACCCTGGCCCTGCGTGGCGGTTCTGAGGGAGGCTCTGTGTGGCCGGTAGTGGGGGCACCAGGGCAGGGGTTTGCACCCTGACTGGCTTCTGGGAACCCAGCTTTGAGAGGGCCAACACTGTCCACCTCTGTAATGAAGTGCTTGTACACATCGCTCTTAGTGCCACTGAAGGGCTCCACCTTCTTGACCAGATCCAGCTGGACATCCTTGGGCGGCTCGGGAAGGACCTTGCTTGTCCCACAGCCCATCACGGACACAGGGGCATCCTCTCTAGCGAGGCTGGCAGAACCTGCTCTGCAGGCAGTGCCCCGTCTACACCTACACAGACAGAAGAAAGGAACTCAGCATAGCCAGGGACACTTCTGGAGGGATCCCAGCCATCCTCCTTACCCCCTCCCCCCTGGCCCTGGATAAACCCAGCCTGAAGACCTGACTCTGGTATGGTTCCCTGGAAGGGAGAATGGCTTTGGTCCCTGAGTGCTAGGAGCCCAGATGCCATGAAGGATCCAGATGAAAGACTGGGTCTGAGTTCCGTGGTCTTGATGTACATCTCCCTGGGTATAATTTTCATGCTGCTCTTCAACTCTGAAGAGGGGCAGGAACATGCACCAGGCTCAGCTGTCACTGCCTCCACCCTCCTCCCTACTCTCCCTGGGTCCCTTAGCATAGTTGAAGTCCTATGTTTTTTAAAGGTTAAAATTATTCCTCTTATTACTCTGACTCATCTTTTCTGAAACGGGGGCGTGGAGTGTTGGAGGCCTGTTCTCCAACACTATCACCCACCAGGGTGTAGAAAGCCACTTCCCCAAGGCCTCCTCCCTCATGGATACCTTCCTGGCCCTCTAGGCCTCCTGCAGGGGTTGATCCCCCACTGCAACAACCCACCACCACCCACTGCTCTGGGTGCTGCCCTAACCTCACTCTTCCCTGGGTGGCTCGCACTACTTTTCTAATGCACCATCTTCACCCTGGCAGTTTAACACCCTGTTCCAGGGTCTCTCACTTCCCCAGTTTACCACATAGATGGTTAAAATGCCACACAAGTCTCAGAAATGGCTAAAATCAGTTCCAGTGAAGTAGGAACCACAAGTCTTAGCACACTGCCACCAGAGAGCCAACAAACTAGCCTGGGTTTCATTTAGGAGGCAGAGGGGAGAACTTCCCTGGTGGCACAGTGCTTAAGAATCCACCTGCCAATGCAGGGGACACGGGTTCGAGCCCTGGTCCGGGAAGACCCCACATGCCATGGAGCAACTAAGCCCGTGTGCCACAACTACTGAGCCTGCGTGCCAAAACTACTGAAGCCCACGTGCCTAGAGCCCATGCTCCACACCAAGAGAAGCCACCACAACGAGAATCCCGTGCACCACATCGAAGAGTAGTCCCCGCTTGCCGCAACTAGAGAAAGCCCGCGCAGCAAAGAAGCAGCAGTGCAGCCAAAAAAAAAGAGGCAGAGGGGGCCTTGAGCTCAGAAAGGACACTAACAACTTCATCCAGATGAGACTCAGGCTGTGGATCGGGGCACTCTGCTTCCATGGGATGAGGATCCAGGAGACTTTCCCATTTGTTTTCCAGACAAAGATGTTCCAACTATCAATACCCTGTGGCTGGTGGGGCCCTGGACAAGTTGAAGTGCTGAAGTACCACTTTCCAGAGGTCACTTCTATCCAGGCTGCCCTTCTCTCAGTCTATCTGAGGGCCCCAGGGGTGAAAGAAAAGAGCTGAGAATTTCCTATTAATTAGGATATACAGAATTGGGGATAAAATGATCAACTCAGAACAAGCGTTTACCGAACATCTACTTGGGATACAGGAATGAATAAGACGTCCAGTGCAGGTATATTTTAACATACCCAATACAGGCAAAACATGGTCAATAAACTCACAGTCTAAATGAAGAGCAAAACATCAAAACAGGTAATTTCAATATAACAAAGTAAATGTTAGGCCTGAGAAACAATAGTAGATACATGAATGACACAAGAATGACACAGGGATTAGGGAAAGCTTCCTGGAGGAGGCGACCCCCACGCTGAATTTGAAGTAAGAATGAGGCAGGTGAGGAAAGGTGGGAATGTTGTTTCAGGCAGAGAGAATGACACACTCAAAGGCTCAGAGGCCCAGAGCAGCACCCCGTGCCTGGGAATGTGCAGTCTGGTGATGTGAAGACAGGACTGGGGGCTGAAGTGTTGGAAGGTCAGCAGGAACTAGGTTGTGGAGAGCACCCCAAGTTACAGCGAGGAGCCAGGACCTTCCTGGGAGGTGAAAGGAAGCTACCAAAGGGTTTACAAGGAGAGGCGACTCTGCGTTTAGAAAGAAGTATAAGGCTGAACTGGAGGAGGGTCAAAGTGGACTGAAAGGGCCAGTGAGGAGGGTAGCAGCACAGACAGGGTGGCGGAATGGAGAGAGGTCAGCAGGAGAAATGACAGGGACTGGAGGCTGGACATAGGGGTGAAAGGGAGGAGAGGACAACACTCCATTCCCTCACTCCAGCTCCTGGGCAGAAGGTCAGGAGCGCAGCAGGAGGGACAGGTTTGGGAAGCAGTAGGAAGAGTTCAGTTCTGGAAGTGCTGCAGTGGGGTGGCTGGATGTAGAACCTAATGGTTGAAAAGATCTGGTCAACCAAGGGGGAAAAGGGGGGATAAATTGGGAGATTGGAGTTGACATATACACACTGCTATATATAAAATAGATAATAAGGACCTACTGTATAGCACAGGGAACTCTACTCAATACCCTGTAATGACTTATATGGGAACAGAATCTAAAAAAGAGTGCATATATGTATACGTATAACTGATTCACTTTGCTGTACAGCAGAAACTAACACAACATTGTAAATCAACTACACTCCAATAAAAATTAATTTAAAAACAAAAAAGAAGAAGGAAAAGAGCTGGTCAGGGTCAGAGATTCCATGGCTGCCCAGGGGCAACACCAACCCCCACCCCCAACCTGTTTCAAAGCCAGCAAAAGATACCATGAAAGGCAGCAGAGGGAGACCCAGGGAGGTTTTGCTGGGGCACCTTGAGGGTCACAGAGAACCCACACAGAGGCCCTGAGTGAGGGTCTGAATTCAAGATGGTGATAACTGACCAATGTGGCTAATGTGGTGATAACTGACCAATAACTGACCAATGTTCCCAAGGAAAAAGCTCACCTCTGAAACGTACAAAAGACCTTGATTACCAATCCATCAGACAAAAAGACCAAAGATTAAGGGCTTAGGTTTTAATCAGTATGTCAGTATGACTCTCAGCAGAATGAGATTTATCTTTCCTCACATAAGAGGAAAAGATTCCTCAACCAACACCAGCTCTTCAGGATTTGCTGCAGTTTTCACCCAAATGCCCAGGAGATCCCATATAGCAGCTTAGGAAATCATGTTTAAACACAGGCATTTAGGGATTCCCTGGTGGCGCAGTGGTTAAGAATCCGCCTGCCAATGCAGGGGACACGGGTTCGAGCCCTGGTCCGGGAAGATCTCATACGCCGCGGAGCAACTAAGCCCGTATGCCACAACTACTGAGCCTGCGCTCTAGAGCCCGCGACCCACAACTACTGAGACTGCGTGCCACAACTACTGAAGCCCACGCACCTAGAGCCCGTGCTCCAAAACAAGAGAAGCCACCGCAATGAGAAGCCCGCGCACCGCAACCAAGAGTAGCCCCCGCTTGCCGCAACTAGAGAAAGCCCGTGCGCAGCAACAAAGACACAACGCAGCCAAAAATAAATAAATAAATAAATTATTTAAAAAAATAAACAAAGGCATTTAGAAACAAGGTTCTTTTTCACAGAGGCCAAAGATTAGAACTGTGGACTTTGGAATTCTGCAGACTCATCTCTTCCGTCAGGGAAAATACAAGACTTAATACAGGAAAGGGCTGCAGCTCAGGAAAAAAAAGCTCTTGGGCCAGGATTCCTGAGGCAGAACACAGGCCTTGATCCCCAAGACCGCACTGTGAACAACATCTACCACCATTCAGCGAGAAGACAAATTGCATGGGTGATGCAGCACAGCTACTCAGATGTCACTTCTTCCTGGGGAGGAGGTACAACCCTAGATCCGCAAAATAAGTAACTGTCTCCAGGTGTACCCACAGGCTCTTTTTGTTTAGATGTGCATACCTAGTCTGGTCCTGATGAGAAAAACTAAGGTTCACAAAAGAAAAGGCGTGACTTTTCACTTTAAACAAAGTCTAAGCAAGGATCTCAAGTCAGCAGTGAGACAGCCAAGGATTATCCCTCTCTGACCTTCCTTATTCCTTTCTGGGACACAGTTTCTCTCACATTTGTTCCAATTAGAAACTCTTCAAAGATAGGCTGATGCTGGTACTCCACCTTCCCAACTACAGATCGAGAGTGGAGGAAAGAAGGTGCCAGCTCAGATGCGGGGAACTGCTGATGACCTCCAGGTGATCACAGCTGCTGCACACTCCAATCACATCTGTTAAATTCTCTTTTCACATCAGTTAGGTGAAAAGGCAAACAGGGACAAGGGAAACAGCTGGCAAAATTCCTTCCGTGAAGAGGGCAAAGTGTTTTCCCGTCCTCAGCTCTCATGTATGTGCCCCCAGCAGAGTGACCAGGGTGGAGGTGAATGAGGAAAGCCTCAAGAAGCGACCTCCCAGGAAGGTCATGCTACGCCAGCTCTCACAAGTCACTATTCTGTCTCACGACACCAATCCTAACACATCTTACAGAAAGTACTGAACTCTCTGGAGTCGGCCTCCACACCTTCAACTCCAAGCCTGACCCAAAGCGCTCCTCAAAGAAGGTAAGTGTATTGGACAGAGTGCAGCAGTAGGCATGAGCATTCAGCACTACTGTCCTTGCTCACACTTTATAGAAATGACACGCCAAAAAGGTAGAAACTTGTCCAAAGCCACTCAGATAGTGACAGCCGAGAACGAACCAAAATCTCATTCTCCATCCAGAGCTCCTTCCACCAAACCAGATAGACTCCAGAAGTGCCTGGGGCCCAGCTGGGCTCAGACTCACCAGGTCAAGGCCTCAATCCTTCCTCATACCACTCAGCTGATGAATCAACGAACCTTTACTGAGGATCTTTGTTTTTTTTTTTTTTTGGTTGTGTTGGGTCTTCGTTGCTGTGCATGGGTTTTCTCTAGTTGTGGTGATCAGGGGCTACTCTTCGTTGCGGTGCGCAGGCTTCTCATTACGGTGGCTTCTCTTGTTGCGGAGCACAGGCTCTAGGCTCACGGGCTTCAGTAGTGGCGGCACGCTGGCTCAGTAGTTCTGGCTCATGGGCTCTAGAGCTCAGGTTCAGCAGTTGTGGCGCATGGGCTTAGTTGCTCCGCGGCATGTGGGATCTTCCTGGACCAGGGCTCGAACCCGTGTCCCCTGCATTGGCAGGTGGATTCTTAACCACTGCGCCTCCAGGGAAGCCCGAGGATCTTTTCTGAAGGGCATGCCTTCCGAAACCTGCATTCCACGTACAATCTGGGTCACACTACTCAATGCTATACTCTAGATTACTTTGGATCACTAGAGTTGTCAGCCTTTTGAGGGAAGGGGCCACTTCTCAGGTTTCTAGAACTCTCTGGCTCCCAACAAAGCGCTGAGCTCTGAGCAGGCATTCAATGTTTGTTAACACTGAGTGAAAGGTGGGCTGGTTCTCAGGTTTCTTTTTGCTGCAGGGCAACAATCCCAGAACCTCAGAAATTTTCAAGTGGCAGGAAGAGGCCAGATTGGTGTTTAAACCAGAGCCATGCTCTTTGGGCGCCTGTATAAATGTCCTCAACAACAAAGGAAGCCAAAGTTCTCGGGTCTATTCGGATCTTACAGATTGTTATCTGAACTCCAAAGCAAGTTTGTCCATAAACTGCCAGACCCATCTGTGGGGAGACCAGGGGCCTAGGAGCAGAGGACAGGGATGGATCCTGAAACAATTTTCCTGGCCACAGAAGTCTGTGGATGCCTCCCAGGCAGGCACCCAGCCCTCTCCAATAACACCTCCTAAGACCGTTCTCCACGGCAAAGCTTCACAACCTTTTGCCTGCAAAGATCTCTATATTCTGCTCCCATGTTTTGAAAGACTTGTCTATCAAAATGAAGTAGGCAGTAATCTCTCAGGAATCCCAGAAATAAGTAACTGCTAAACAGCACTTCTAACCATCACGAGGCAAGCAGGGATAGCAGGCAAAGAAGTCTGTCACTTTAGATAAAAACCCCTGACCCTCACACCACACACAAAAATAAACTCAAAATGGCTTAAAGACTTAAATATGAGACAAGACACCATAAAACTCCTAGAAGAGAATACAGGCAAAACATTCTCTGACATAAATCGTACCAATGTTTTCCTAGATCAGTTTCCCAAGGCAATAGAAATAAAATCAAAAATAAGCAAATGGGACCTAATCAAACTTATAAGCTTTTGCACATCAAAGGAAACCATAAACAAAACAAAAAGACAACCTATGGAATGGGAGAAAATATTTGCAAATGATGGGACCAACAAGGGCTTAATTTCCAAAATATACAACCAGCACCTACAATTCAATAACAAAAAAACAAACCAATCGAAAAATGGTTAGGGTTTCCCTGGTGGTGCAGCGGTTAAGAATCCGCCTGCCAATGCAGGGGACACAGGTTCGAGCCCTGGTCCGGGAAGATCCCACATGCCACGGAGCAACTAAGCCCGTGTGCCACAACTACTGAGCCTGCGCTCTAGAGCCCATGAGCCACAACTACTGAAGCCCGCATGCCTAGAGCCTGTGCTCCACAACAAGAGAAGCCATCGCAATGAGAAGCCGGCACACCACAACAAAGAGTAGCCCCCGCTCACCACAACTAGAGAAAGCCCGCGTGCAGCAACAAAGACCCAACGCAGCCAAAAATAAATATAAAACAAATAAAATAAACTTTAAAAAAAAAAGAAAGAAAAATGGTTAGAAGACCTAAGTAGACATTTCTCCTAAAAAGACATACAGATGGCCAATAGGCACTTGAGAAGATGCTCATCATCGCTAATTACCAGAAAAATGCAAATCAAAACAGTGAGGTACCACCTCACACCAGTCAGAATGGCCATAATTAAAAAATTGACAGGGCTTCCCTGGTGGCACAGTGGTTGAGAGTCCGCCTGCCGATGCAGGGGACACGGGTTCGTGCCCCGGTCCGGGAAGATCCCACGTGCCGCGGAGCGGCTGGGCCCGTGAGCCATGGCCGCTGAGCCTGCGCGTCCGGAGCCTGTGCTCCGCAACGGGAGAGGCCACAACAGTGAGAGGCCCGCATACCGCAAAAAAAAAAAAAAAAGGACAAATAATAAATGCTGGAAGGGCCTCCCTGGTGGCGCAGTGGTTGAGGGTCCGCCTGCCGATGCAGGGGATACGGGTTCGTGCCCCGGTCCGGGAGGATCCCACATGCCGCGGAGCGGCTGGGCCCGTGAGCCATGGCCACTGAGCCTGCGCGTCCGGAGCCTGTGCTCCGCAACGGGAGAGGCCGCAACAGTGAGAGGCCCGCGTACTGCAAAAAAAAAAAAAAAAAAAAAAAAAAATGCTGGAGAGGGTGTGGAGAAAAGGGAGACTCTCTTACACTGTTGGGAGGAATGTAAATTGGTGCGGCCACTATGGAAAACAGTATGGAGGTTCCTCAAGAAACTAAAAATAGAGTTGCCATATGATCCAGCAATCCCACTCCTGGGCATATACCCAGAAAAAACTATAATTCAAAAAGATACATGCACCCCTATGTTCACAGCAGCACTATTTACAACAGGCAAGACATGGAAACAACCTAAATGTCCATCAACAGATGAATGGATAAAGATGATGTGGGGGGGATGGGTGTGTGTGCGTGTGTGTGTGTATGGAATGGAATATTACTCAGCCATTAAAATAATGCCATTTTCAGCAACATGGATGGACCTAGAGATTACCATACTAAGCAAAGTTAAGTCAGAGGAAGACAAATACCATATGATATCACTTATATGTGGAATCTAAAATACAACACAAGTGAACATATCTACAAAACAAAAACAGACTCACAAATATAGAGAATGGACTTGTGGTTGCCAAGGGGTGGGGGGGAGGGAAGAATTGGGAGTCTAGTATTAGCAGATGCAAACTACTGTATATAGAATGGGTAAACAACAAGGTCCTACTGTATAGCACAGGGAACTATATTCAATATCCTGTGATACATCATAATGGAAAAGAATATGAAGAAGAATATATATGTGTAACTGAGTCACTTTGCTGTTCAGCAGAAATTAAACACAACACTGTAAATCAACTATACTTCAGTAAAATTTAAAAAAACAAAACAAAACCCTGAACACGGACCTCTGCAACCTTAGGGGGAACCACACGATTCTGCTTTCTGAAACAGGAGAACTGGCACTTCCCTTGTGGCGCAGTGGCTAAGAATCTGCCTGCCAATGCAGGGGACATGGGTTCAAGCCCTGGTCCGGGAAGATCCCACATGCTGCCGAGCAACTAAGCCCATGCGCCACAACTACTGAGCCTGCGCTCTAGAGCCTGCGTGCCGCAACTACTGAGCCCATGTGTTGCAACTACTGAGCCCACATGCTGCAACTACTGAAGTCCGCGCGCCTAGAGTCCGTGCTCTGCAACAAGAGAAGCCACCGCAATGAGAAGCCCACGCACCACAATGAAGAGTAGCCCCCGCTTGCCACAACTAGAGAAAGCCCGCGTGCAGCAACGAAGACCCAATGCAGCCAAAAATAAATAAATATTTAGAAAATTAAAACAGGGAAACTGACACAAGACCCAGCAATTTCATTTTCAGAAATAATTCTACAAAACCACTTCTACAAGTACACAAAGATATATTTGCAAAAGAAACCTCATGGAACCATTCTTTATAATAATGAAAAAAAGGAAACAACCCAAATATTCATCAGGAAGGAAATAATTAAATAAACTAAGATACATTCACATAATGGAATGCTCTGCAGCTGTTGAAATGAATGAGGTAAATCCATATATATTGACAAAGAAAGAAAGATACCCATCAGTTTGAGTGGCTTTGTACTGGTATCCATGTCTGTGATGTACCAAGGAGTTTAAAACAGTTTGTGGGGCTTCCCTGGTGGCGCAGTGGTTGAGAGTCCGCCTGCCGATGCAGGGGACACGGGTTCGTGCCCCGGTCTGGGAAGATCCCACATGCCGTGGAGTGGCCGGGCCTGTGAGCCATGGCCACTGAGCCTGCGCGTCCGGAGCCTGTGCTCCACAACGGGAGAGGCCACAACAGTGAGAGGCCCGCGTACCGCAAAAAAAAAAAAAAAAAAAAAGACAGTTTGTGAAGGGACTTCCCCAGTGGTCCAGTGGTTAAACTCTGCGCTTCCACTGCAGGGGGGCAGGGGTTCAATCCCTGGTCGGGGTAGTTCCGCATGCCGCGTATTGCAGCCAAAAAAAAAAAAAAGAATATGTGAAGTATATGTCTAACGAGAAATTTCTAAACAGGTATAGACGTATACATGGGAAAAAAATATCCTGGAAAGGTAAAAGAGAAGCTGTTGACAGTGACTGCCTCTAGGGTGTGGGAATGTGGGGGGAACAGGTGGAAGGAAGGGAGACTCTTACTTCTCACGTTACATACTTCTGTGCTATTGCTATATTTTAAAGTCATCACCACATATTATATTTTTAAAGTTAAAAAATACATATTGTAGAAATGTATAGACTAGTATATACATAAGAAAAAAGCTGGGGGAGGGGCTTCCCTGGTGGCGCAGTGGTTGAGAGTCCGCTTGCCGAGGCAGGGGACACGAGTTCGTGCCCTGATCTGGGAAGATCCCACATGCCACGGAGCGGCTGGGCCCGTGAGCTGTGGCCGCTAGGCCTGCGTGTCCGGAGGCTGTGCTCCGCAACGGGAGAGGCCACAACAGTGAGAGGCCCGCGTACCGCAAAAAAAAAAAAAAAAAAAAAAAAAAGCTGGGGGAATATACACCAAATTATTATACCAAATATACACCAAATTATTCTTTAAATGATTAGTGTTGGGCTTCCCTGGTGGTGCAGTGGTTGAGAGTCCGCCTGCCTTTGCAGGGGACGCGAGTTCGTGCCCCGGTCCGGGAGGATCCCACATGCCGGAGAGCGGCTGGGCCCGTGAGCCATGGCCGCTAAGCCTGCGCGTCCGGAGCCTGTGCTCCACAACGGGAGAGGCCACAGCAGTGAGAGGCCCGCGTACCGCAAAAAAAAAAAAAAAGATTAGTGTTTGTATCTAAAGACACAGTTCATTATTCACTTCCGTAATGTTTTAACTTTTAACACTATTTCATAATAAGAATTGTTATAACTTCTTTCTGGAATATAGTAACTCAGGACTCCACCTCTTAAGGACTCTATGCACCACTGCTCTACATGGTAATAATTGGTGAGCAGAGACTCCTGCTTTAGGGCTGAGAGAAGGAGAGTTCAACAGTTTGTCGTGTCCTCCTCATTTTATCCTGACCCTCAACTCCATCTGAGACATCCCACCCACTGCCCATCCCATCATCAGAAATACAGCCTCTGGCAATGTACCTGGGGTTCTCCTTCCAAAATCCCAAAGTTAAACCCATAAATATTTACTGAGCTCCTGCTGTGGGCCAGGAACTCTGCCAGGGGCTGTGACAGACAAAAAGAAGGCAGTTACAATCTCTGTTCTCAAGGAACTTACAGCCCAAATGGCTCCACACCAAGTGTCCCCTGATCCATTACTCTTATGATGCCCTGTGAGGCCACTTCAAGGCTGGCAGCCTGGAAGGGGTCCCTCTGCGATAATTTTCCTCTAGCAAATGAAAACAGCACATTTTTCTACTTTAGCATCACATGAGATGCCATGGCAACAGAGGGCTGTACCAAGAATTAGCTCAGTGATGACCTAGCCAACACAAATTGGCTTAATACTTACTGAGTAAGATTCCTGGAAGAAAAGAAAGTTCAAATAAATAAGTCTCTCTCCAGCTCTCAACAAGCGGAATTGTTTCCTTTCTTCCAGGGCTGTACTTCTCAAATTTTTCTTTGTGCACCCTGGGCCAATGGAGACAGCTGTTCTCAGCTATCTCAAAGCTTAAGGGTCAGTACTTTGGCACACCTATAGCCAATTCACATCACACAGTTAGGAGGCACTGGAGAGGATCAAAGTTGCCCAAATAGGGCTTCCCTGGTGGCGCAGTGGTTGAGAGTCCGCCTGCCGATGCAGGGGACACAGGTTCATGCCCCTGTCCGGAAGGATCCCACATGCCGCGGAGCGGCTGGGCCCGTGAGCCATGGCCGCTCGGCCTGCGCGTCCGGAGCCTGTGCTCCGCAATGGAAGAGGCCACAACAGTGAGAGGCCCGCGTACCGCCAAAAAAAAAAAAAAAAAAAAAAAAAAGTTGCCCAAGTAACATGCTCACACTTATAAAGTAAAAACAGACGGCTAAACCGAAGTCTCACTCACTTAACAATGAACTTGTGAGTGACAGAGAACCCCAGTACCTAGTTCAGATTTCACAGACACTAGGATTTTCTGGGGTATTCCATTCCAAGTGAGGCTCAGCTCTAGTTCAGTGTAAGAGGCAAACAGGTTTCCTGAAAGCTGCACTTTCTTTAGCTCATTTATACAACTTAACAAGAATTGCAATTAGACCTGGACAACGTACTTATTCAGCAAACCCGCCCTCCAGTGAGTCAGCAATCCACATCTTTTCTAGGGGAATAGCCAGCTGCAACTGCCCTGAGTAGAAGCACAGTTTTGTCAGAGCTATCTCTGATGATCAGAAATTACCTCAAGGAAATCACATAACATAAGGTAGCTTCCTACACAAGACTCAGTCTGAAGAGCAAACAGGCTTACTATGATGAGATCCCCTTTTGACATGGGATGAACTCCGGGAAGAACAGCCATTAGTAATAACAGTGGCTTCCATTTCCTAAGTTCCAACTGTGCTAAGCGTCTTATATGCATTCTCACTCCTCTCTGCAACCACATAAAGTAGGCATGATTATTCCTATTATGGGATGAGCAAACTAGGACTCAAAGAACCTCAAGATCTCATAAAAGTCAAGAACTGAATCAAAGTCTTTCTTATTCCAAACCCCATACTTCTAACCACCAAATCATCTTGCCTCCCCAGGATATGGGAAATGAGACTGCAACAGCAGTTGTGTGCTACAAGGCACAGCTGGCCCTTCCCACTGGACAAAGACACAACAGTTTCCTGGAGTGATGACAAAGATTTTCAACTAAGGAGCATAGTAAAGTCACCTGGAGAGTTTTAAAAAAACACAGATTCCCACCAGATTCCAGATATTCTGCATCAAAATCTCCGAAAATGAGACTCTTGAATTTGTATTTTGAAAAACCACCCCAGGAGATTTTAGATCATCAGGTTGACAAGGCTGCACCACCTACCACATGCATACGTGTGAATGTGCAAACAGGACACTCGCATTTGCTGTGCTCATCTCAGGTCCTGGCCCCTGATATGTGCTCAGTAGTATAGCTGAATCTGTATCCATTCTTAAATCAGTAACCTATCACAGTTGACTCAGCTCCTACTTTATGCCAAGCACAGAGCCAGACACTGATACGCAGACAGAAGACACAATCCCCAGGCCAACCATCAGGTGACACAACACAATAAACTCCAACAGTAGTCACATGAATTGAAGTACAGAGGAGTCAATGGTTACATGTGAAGGGAGGCTTTTCCAAGAAAATTAAATCTAAGGTGGATTTTAAAGGACAGATGTAAATTTTCCAAACTGGTGGGTGGAGGTGGGGGTGGGGGGAAAGAAGAGTATTACAAAGTGAGAAAATTGCATATCTAAAGCGAAAGGGTGTTAAAACACAGAGCTAACGGCAGATGTACATACCCCCAACAACAAACTATGTAAGCAGGAGACAGAAGTGCCCAGGTGTTGACTTCGGGGTTATGCCAGATTATGAAGAGCCCTGAATGCCCTGCTATGAAGTTTGGCCTTTACCCTGCAGGTACCAACGAGCCCGTTTTAGGCAATGAAGCACTTATTAAGATTTTCAAGTGGGAACTATCACTTCACAGTTTCAGGAGAGGGAGTGAGCGTGGGGGAGCTGGGCTTCCCCTTATAAAAGCAGAGGGATAACTGGCTTACTAAGCAGGCGACCCGGCTGGACTCAGGTGTGATTTTCCCCAGCCTGAACAAGGAAGAGACTAGCTGCCCACCGACCCTGTCGTTCAGTAGCAAAAGAGGAGGTGTGGAGTAGGTGCCAGACACGAGAAGGTAATGAGGACAACCAGGTTGGTTCACCCTGACCGATGTCGACTGGTTGAACAGCTGGCAGGACAGCTGACCACGTCCAATTGGCCCTTGGGGCCTCAGAGACGGGCTACCCAGCGCAGCAGCATGTTTCAAGGCCAGTCAAGCCTCGGACACCAGGGACCCCAAGCAGCCATCGCCTGGCCTGCTACCCACTCCCCCTAGGCCCCGGCGCAGCGGGCACAGGCCGAGGGCTCCGGGCTGGGCAGGGACGGGCCCAGTGCTTCAGGAAGCGACCGTGGCTGCAGCTCGTCAGCCCCTCCCGCCCATGGGGCCGTCGGTCCTGGCCGGGCCGCCTCACCTCGCGCGGGCGGCGGGCTCTTCGGCGTCTGGGCGACTGTGCTGACCCTCTCCGGGCCGCAGACACAGCCCCGGCCACCGCCACCGCCGCCGCCGCCATCCTCAGGCGTCAGCGTCGTGGCGTCATCACAGCGCGCGCTTGACGCCAAAACAAATCCGGGCCGCCCACGGGGCGGGGCAGGGGCGGACTCGAGAGGGCCGGGCTACGCGGTTGGCGGCTCTCCGAGCGTGGCTTGCCAATCAACGGCTTCAGGGTGGGGTTGGGCTCTCTCCGGGAGTAGGAGGTGAGTCTCTGTGTCGCTCCAAGTGTCTCGACCCTAGGTTTGGGGCAGGCACCGTGGGAAGTAGGGAGAAAGTTTCAAGATTCAGGTTAGGGGCAGGGCGCTTTATAGTGCGAGGTTGGGGGATTTCCATGGAGATCCAGAGGTTAAGACTCCGCACTCCCAATGCAGGGGCCACGGGTTCGATCCCTGGTGGGGAAACTAAGATCCCGCATGCCGCGGGGCGCGGCCAAAAATAAAATAACAATATAGTGCGTGGTTGGGGACGTAGTGCATTTCAGGAGGTTTCTGGAAGTGCCTCTGGAACTCCGCAAAGGATCGGTATAGATTTAATTAACAAATCTATTTTTTTAAACTGAAATTAAAATAATTCAGGCACTCAGATATGTTGAATTTGACCTCCATCACAGCGGAGGTGCAAATGGTTAACTTGAGAATAGGTGCAATTAGTTTGGGGCCAACTTCAGAGTAACAGTTTAATTATTGTTGTTTTTATTGTTACTAAATTTAGTATAACCTGAGGCTGCAAAACAAGTAGATTAAAGAAAAATTGTTACCATTAACAGTTCCTCTATAGGGTCAGAATTATCTCACTTAACTTTACAATCAACCCAGATTCGGGGTGGAGATGGGGGGGAAATAAATGTCTCAAGTAATAAGGGGATTTTTTTTCCTTCTTTAATAATATTTTTATTACTTACCTTATATTTACTATTGGGGCGCAATCCACGCGCTTGGTGGAGTCTTTCACTGGGCAACCATAAAGAGCAGGGCTGGAGAACAATCCAGTTTCTTTCTTTAAGGCAACAGCAGTCTTCCCCAACTGGCTGTGACTCAATAGGCATCACCATAAGGGAAAGGTGGCGTAGTTCGGCAGGATTTGAACCTGCGCAGGGAAACACCAATGGATTTCTAGTCCATCACCTTAACCCCCCGGCCACAACTACTTTTGAGTGATGGTGGGATTGTAATCTCCATACATCTTCCTCATTGCAGTCTGTTCATTTCTTAAAATCTTTATTGAGCCCTTACTTCATACATGGAATTGTCTTTAACTGTATAAGCTAATGTTATACTTTAAACCTAAACATATATTAACACCAATAAAATATCACAGTCTGTTTTATGTAGTAGGGCTTCATAAAAGATTTTATTAAAAAAGAAAACTTGGGCTTCCCTGGTGGCGCAGTGGTTGAGAGTCCGCCTGCCGATGCAGGGGACACGGCGCAGTGGTTGAGAGTCTGCCTGCCGATGCAGGGGACACGGGTTCGTGCCCCGGTCTGGGAAGATCCCACATGCCGCGGAGTGGCTGGGCCCGTGAGCCATGGCCGCTGAGCCTGCGCGTCCGGAGCCTGTGCTCCGCAACGGGAGAGGCCACAACAGTGAGAGGCCCG
This sequence comes from Hyperoodon ampullatus, assembly GCF_949752795.1. NCBI lineage: Eukaryota > Metazoa > Chordata > Mammalia > Artiodactyla > Ziphiidae > Hyperoodon > Hyperoodon ampullatus. The sequence goes on from NC_136931.1 coordinate 19,150,602, forward strand.
CGTAACGCAAAAAAAAAAAAAAAAGAAAGAAAGAAAACTTTAGGGACTTCTCTGGTGGTCCAGTGGTTAAGACTTCATGCTTCCACTGCAAGGGGCGTGGGTTCAATCCCTGGTCGGGGAACTAAAATCCCACAGGCCACTCAGCCAAAAATAAAATAAATAAAAATAAAAAAGAAAACTTAAAAAATTATTTCCATATGTCTAGTGTGATGCTTAAGGGAATGAACTTAGGGGCCAAGCAAACTTGGGATCATATCCCAGCTCTGACACTTCCACAGTTGTGTGAACTGAACTTAAGCAAGACATCTTCCCCTCCTTAAGCTTCATGTTTCTTATCTGTATAATGGGGATCATAATCTTGACCTCACAGTTATTGTGAGGGTTGAAAATAATATAGAATTCCACACAACACCTCTATTTTGCAGACATTCAGCAAATTAATTCAATAAATATTTATTGAGCCCTTGCTATGGAAGGTGCTGGCCTGGGCTCTGGTGAAGAACACGGGGGCCCTGAGATGAAGAGGTATATTGATGCAGAGGGGACTGGGCTCAGGATATCCAACCCCCAGATTCTCCCCTGAACAATAAGCTGTTCCATGTCTGCAGAACTGCAAACGTGAGAAGCACCATTATCATGATGCTCTGGCCTGGGCAGCTGTGTCTAGGGCCCAGTCCACTTGGCTCCCAGCCCACCCCTTTCCTGCAGCTCTGGGATAAAACACACAAAGCTCTTAAGCCCCTGGCCAGAGAGCAGATTCTGTCCCCAACCCCACCCCCCTGCACACACTCCAGGTCACTCAATTCCAGGGAAGAGCAGAGACTTAGGGGGCAAAAACCAGGGGAAAGTAGGTCACAGCAGGAGGATGGTAATCCCTTTGATGGCTGGCCAACACAATCGAGCCCCTGCTCCTGGAAGCAGCCTGCTCCTGGCCACCCACCAAGGGTGGCTCTAGGAAGACTTTTGGGGTTTGGAGCCCCAGCTCCAAATAGTATGCTCAGGTTAAGAGGGCTGCCCCAAGAAGACACATCCTCCATACTGAAGTCATTCTCAGTCCAAGATTTTGCTGACTGTAACACTTCCTATGCAGGATTTAGCAATTCTGTTTTTCATTCCACGCACTCCCACAAGTACACTCTTTTTACCCAGCCTTAGGCTGGGTGCTAGAGACACAAAGAGGACACTTGGGGAATCCAGAGTGGGGAATTCTGACCTAGACCCAGACAGTAACAGTGAACCAGTGTTATCCGTACAGAGACAGAAGAAAGCCCAGGAGCTGTGTGGACCTGAAGGAGGCTTCTGATTCAGCTTGGAGTCAGGGTTAGGGAGGCGGTAGGTGATACTGAACAAGAAGTAGGAGTTCACCAGGAGGAAATGAGGAAGGTTATTCTGAGCACAGAGAACAGATGTACAAAGAATAAAAGGCTGGCCTTTCCTTCTGGAAGATACTGGTGGTCAAAGGGGGTGGATCTGGGAGGGTTTTTTTCCTGAACCTTCTCCTTCAGGTGATGTGAGATGGGTAAGGAATGGCTGAGAGAGAGAAGTGGGGATAAAAATACAAGGTGAATGAAGTACAGGAGAAAAGACAGGGCAGAGAGTGAGTTAACTGAGGCATCTTAGCTAATTGGAATGGGAGGGTGTTTGGGAAGCGTTGCTGAAGTAGGGCTCCTACATGATAAAGTACGGTGGAGGTCTCTGGAGGCACCTGTCACCCTGGAGCCTAGTCAAGGGTCCTGTCAGGCCTGATTCTGTCCTAGGGCCAACAACCTACCAGCATGGGCTTTAGTACAAACCTGGCCTGCCAAGTTCTGGACTCCCACCCCTCCTCCCCTCCCAGCTGATTACCTGGGCCCCTCTTGTAAAGCCCTCTCCAACTCAGCCCCACTTCTCCTCCACCATTTGTAAGTCTTGTATCCTTACCTCCTATCACCCTCTATCATGGTCCTTCTCTGAAACCTCCCCTTAACCCAAGGACTGACTGAGCAGGTAGACCACTCCTCTGTGCTACGACAGAGGGGGAGTTGAAGGAGTAGAGTGAATAAAATGTCCTATATATACACATAGCTGGCTTACATAGGGCCTTATAGACAATGAAAAGGAGTTTAATATCAGGATCAGTTTTTCAATTTAGAAAATGGAGAATAAAGTGGAGGGAGTGAGACTAGAAGCCAGTGAGGAGGCCATGGCAGTGCCCACACAAGTCGTGGGGTGATGGCTTGGAAGAGGGTCCTAGCAGGGACAGTAGATGACTGATCAATAGAGGGTCTCACCCTCTCTGAGGCCTCCTCCTTCCCTCAGGATTCCGCCCGTTCTGATTCTGGCTTCTCTTCTCACCATGATGAACTGGGGCCCCTCACACATCACACACTCATCTGTGCTTCCAGAAAGCCTTCTGGGATTGTTCTGACCTCACACTGCACACATCTTCTCAAAGAACAAGCTTGTGGAGAGCGTGAGGCCAGAGGAACCCTCATTGTGACCCCAATTTCTGCAGCTCCAGGTCACCTCAGGTACTTGAATGTAGACTCCAATGGGGGCTCCCCACCTTCTGGAACAGGCTCCCCCCAGATGAATCAGGACCCCAGAGAAGGAGAGGAAAGGGTACTTAATCTGAACTCTGTCTTGAAGGCTAAGGTGGTAGTTCAGCAGAGGGAGGAGGAGGTGAGATGGACAGGAGCCTGGAAACTGGAAAGAACCTGGGGAGGGGGGTGGTGGACTGGCTGAGGGTGGGGGTGCCGACCCTCTATCACCTCACATGGCCCCTAGGGGCCAGGACAGGAGGGGCAGGTAGGGCTAGGAATGCCAGCCCGGGAGAACAGAGAAAGATGTGCATTCCCACACATCTTGGGTCACCACCAGAAGTCTTGGAACCTGCTGGCAATGGAAAGCTCTGCACTGCCCCTGGGAAATGAGTGTTTGTGAAGAGAAAGACTGAGTCCCCTATGGTGGTCTTCAGCCCGCCCATCTCGTCCTGGGGATCAGCTTCTTGAGGCCTCCCCCCCAGCCAGGTGGGCCGCAGTGGAAAGAAAGGAAGGAGTTTGGTACAAATATAAATACCTTTAATGAAAGCCGAGCGCCTCCTGAGGAGCCACGATGACAGCCACGGGGTGGGGAGGGGGGGGGCGGGGCGTGCTGCTACCCAGCCAGACCGGCTAGGCCAGAGGACCCAGGAGGCAGGTGAGTGCCAAAGCAGCCGCCAGCAGAGGGGGCTCGGGGGCCAGAGTGGGTGCTGGCGCTGTCGCCCGCAGCGTCTCCTGGTTGGTCTCTGGGCCCGCCCCATGGTCCTGAAGGCGTACAGGGGTGCCGCACAGAGTGTGCAAATTATCTGGGTGTGGGGCCCGGCGAGCTTCTTGCTGTAGTGACTCCCACACGGCGGCGGCCTCCTCGGGGCAGCCCAACAGGACTCGCGAGGCACAGGTGTGGAAATCATTCCAAGACCTGTCAAGGGTGTGGGGTTAAGGGAATTAGGTGGGGCAGGGGGCTTTGGAATGGGAGGGAAGAGGTTCAGACCCCAAGGGTGTGGAGTTGGGTTGCTGCCCTCACGCCTGCCCGTACCTGCAGACGCTCTCCAGTTCACCTCCGCGGCCCATGCCGTCCCCCAAGCGGATGAGACACTCAGCAAAGCCCTGGTATATGGTGTCACAGCGGCCTGGGACCGCTGTGGTTGCTGCCAGGGGAGATACAAGGACTGGGGGTGGGGGTGGAGAATAGTTGATAGGATGAGGCGGTGTGCCCTCACCATCCCCCCCCACCCCCCGCCGCCAAACCCCAGGGGCTTGTTTACCAGGGAGCGTTCTGGGGACGTGACTCAGCGTGAAAGCGGTGCCCCAGGGAACTAAGGGGCACATCTGGGGACCACCTGCCTCTGCCCCCTTCTAGGCAGACCTGGACAGGATAGGTGGGCATGGGGGAAGGAGAAGCCTCGTCCCAGGGGTTGGCTCTTCTTCCGAGCTTCTGGGTCCCAGGTCAGGTGAGAATGGTCCAAATGAAGGAGTACGGACATGGTGAAAGGAGGCAGGTCCCCTGGCAACGTCCAGTTTCTCTGCAGCCTAGACAATCTTTGTTTGGCCTTTCCATCCCCTCCCCAGAGACAGGTGTTTTCTGACGGGTAGGGCAGAATAGAGGGGGTTGGGATCCAGGTTCGACCCTAAGAGAGGACCTCAAAGATCCCACGGTTGGTCTGGGAGTCCCACAAGAGGTCAAGTCTCCCCTTATCAGGATGGGGACTGTGGAATTTGGGGGCTCTTCCCCTTTGAAACTAGGGTTCAGTTCCCACCCTCACTTTACATCCTGAAGCCACTGGCCCCCCTGGAGCCCTCTCACCTCCTCTCCACCCTGACTCTCAGCGCTCAGGAAGGCTGTGCCTCAGCTCCCACACAACCTACACCCAGCTGGGGAGGGGGTGTGTGGACTGGGCTGGGTCCAGCACACCGGCACTCACCAAGGGGCGGCAGCAGCAGCAGCAACAGCCCCAGTGCACAGGGCGGTTGCCGGCGGTGACAGAAGCGGCAGCACATCGTCCCCAGGCTGGGAGCCTAGTGCCAGAGCTAGCAGCTTGGAGTGCAGCCCTTCGGCCCAGCCCCCAGAAGGAGGAACTGTGATTGGATGGGGGGTGAGGGTGGAGCTCAAACCAGCCAGCAGCCCCGCCTCCCAGTTCAGATAGGCAAAGAAGGGAGGGACTCCAGAGAGGAGAACCCAGGGGCACGGGGTGGTGCTGAGCTGATCCCAGGGCCCTTGCCTTGCCTCAGAGATGGAGAGCGGAGATCTGGGAAGGCAGTTGGGCAGATGAGGGTGGGTGTCCAGGGCCCTGGGGTGGGTTGGCCTAGACAGAGCTCCAGGAGAGGGGGCAGGTAACAAAGGGCAGTTATCAAAGTCATGCCAAAGACATACGAAAAGCACACACATACTCCATTTTATTCCAAAAGCATTTAATTGAATTTCTCAATGTTTTTCAAAAACAAAAAGAACCAAACCGGTGGTAAAAAGGAACATGGAAAATTCAACTAAAGTGGTGTCATAATCTCAGGGGTCATGCTCCAGGCATGGCAGAACCCAAGAAGGCACAATACCCACCCTGGGCCCAGCCTAAACCTGCTGGCTACCACAGCCTATAGACCATAGCCAGTGCTATCCCCATCAAACACGCCAGAGGTGGGAGCCTGAGCAGGTAAAGGGCAGACATGACCCTGCTTTGGCCTAGGCCTGTCTGCTGACCTTCAGTGCCACCCCATCCTGGGCAAGGCAGGCTTAGCTAAGGGAGGCTGGGGGTCATAAGGCCGTGCAGCATGAGGCTGAGACGCCGGGCCGCTTTGCCAAGTGAGTTGTGTGGCTCCGCCTGCAGGAACTGGAAGAGCTTCTGGCGCACCTGGGCCATGACGGAGCCCATGTGGTCCCGAGTGATGGGGTCACTGTGGTCCAGGTGCATCACAGCCTCTTCCAGGTAGCTGAGGGTTTAGGAAAAGGACAGGCTACAGGTGACCTCCAGCAGAGAGGAGTGCCCCCTGGTGGCAATGAGGGCCAGAGGCTGATAACGGAGGCCTCAAAGCCTGAGATGGGTGGGGACAGGGGATTGGTGGAGAAAATTAAGGAGGGGAGTCAGGCAGGAGTGGGAGTCTGCTTTGAACTGCTCCCCGCCCTTCACCACAGCCCTAGTCCCTGACTATGCCCACTCACCTGAGCTTGAGGTCAGTTCGAGTGCCAAGGTCAGAGGCCAGTTGCTGGATGAGTGAAAGGAGTACAGGCTGGGAGAGGGGGCAAGGTGGCTGCCCAAAAACCTGGCCTGGGTCCACAGTTTCACACACGTACAGCACCAGGTTCAGGTCGGCAGCTGTCAGGGCCTGAGTAGAGAACAGAGTTTATAGCTAATGTCAGGATGGAATGCCTGCTTGTCTGGCTATGTGGCCTGGGAGAGGATGACCAGAGTAGGGCATCCTGAGGGGAATGCTTTGGGGCCCAGAGACGAGCACTGTACGGCTGTGTTGTTACTCTAGGGAATCAGGAAAGGTTTCCTGAGAAGAGTAGTTCTGAAACAAGGTAGACTGAGGTAGGAAGGAAGGGATCCAGGGTCCAGACAGAGGGAAAAGCAAGGGAAATGCCCTAGAGGCCAAAGAGAACCAGAAAGAGTCTGCTGAGGCCAGACCACCCAAAGCCTGATGGGTAGAGTGGAATGTATGATGTGTGGGTCTTGTCAGGAGACTCCTGACTATCTGAGCTTAGTGCCCGGCTTACCTGCTGGAAGGCCTGATTGAGGTGGCCCTGCTGCAGCAGCTGCAGGATATGGGCTTGCTGGGCTTGGCAGTCGAGGTGGGTGGCAGGGACAGGTGTGCCAGCAGCTGAGCGCATGGCCTGCATGATGCTAGAGGTGACAGCAGCCTGCTGCTCCTTGAGTGCCACACTCACCTCACCCTTAACAATGCGCTGCACCTGTGCTAAAATTGCCTCTTGCAGGCTGCAAAGGCAAGTCAGGGAGATGAGGCTGACAGGCAGTTGGGTCTGACCCTTTCCAAACCCACCACCTAGCGCAGTGCCCTGCCCACACACCTGCCCACAGCCACGTGCAGTTGGTGCTGCACCTCAGCCCGAACGCTGCTGGACACGGTAGCCGCCATCTGCTCAGTGGCCCCCTGCAGTGTGCTGACCAGGCCCCGCAGCTGGGCCAGCACGGGCTCCCGCGCCTCCTGTTCTCGTGCCTTTCGGCTCTTCATGTGGCTCTCCAGCTGCTGCAAGTCTGAGAAGTGACCATGGGGGCCATGAGAGGGATGGTAGGGAGAAGATGATAGCCCTTCCCCTCTTCGGGCATATGACCCTACTCACATTCCTGCGTGCCCAGTCGGAAGCTATCATTGATCTGCTGGAACATGGCCTGGCAGCTCTTCTCGAAGGCGGGCAGTACCACACTCTGGAAGGCTTCACGGTAGGCGGCCTGCATTGGCCCCTGTAACGTGTCTGCGGCTGCTCGGGCAATGGCATCTGTTAAGTTCTGGGGGTGGAAGAAGGGGCTGAGTTGAAAGCTGAGCCCAAGCCCACCAACCACCAACCACCAACCTCCCTCATCTTGGGCCCCACAGCACCTTGGACTTCAGCAGCTTGGAGATATTCTCTTTCATGCTACCCTCCACGGCTGTGAGTTTGGTGGCCACCGAGTTGCTCAGTTGGCCTGCCACGGGCTCCAGACTCCTAGACACACCTGGGACAGGGTGAGGAGGGAAAGGTAGAGCCATGAGAGGAAGCTTGACAGGTAGGGGGCCCCACTCCCATCTGGCCCACCCAGAAGTCTCCATGCAAAACTCACATGGAGGAACCGTCTTCTTGATCTCATCCCGTATGCTGCGCTCCAGCCGCCCAGCCACAGCTGAAGATAGCGCTTGGGACAGCTGTTGCGTCAGCTGCTCCTGCAGCTGCCCACCACGCTGCTGTCCCTCGGCCAGTGCCCGCTCCAGTCGCCGCTCTGCATTTTAGCTAAGGAACAGGGCTGCAGCAGGTCCCATATCCCTTCCTAGGCCAAGAATGCTGCTGCCGCCCCATGCTGCACCACTGCCCACAAGGATACGCTCCTGCTCGTGCCGTGACTCTAGGGCACGTTCTACGTGGCCCGTGACGGTGCTCTGCAGGCCTTCAAGTTGGGTGCACAGACGCTGTAGCAGCTCTTCTTGGCTGTGCCGAAGCTGCGCCAGCTCTCTCTGCTGTTGCCAAATTAGTGCTGGCCAGTCCTCAGGGGCCTCTGCCACCTGCCAGAACACCAACAGTCACATGATGCCCGCCCCGCCCATCCCCACACACCAGACCAGGGGAAGGCTTGGACCCTACCCCACCCCCACAGGCAGGAGTCCCAGAAGCAGAAAGGGTGTTTGCTCGCTCACCTGGTGCTCTGTGAGCCGGGATCCCACGGACGAATCCCTGCCATAGAGGAGAAGTGCCTCAGGCCATGTCAAGCAGGCAGCCTGAAGACCACCCCTCTCCCTGGCCCCAGGACCCGTCCTACCCGTCATCCTTTTTGCCCTTTCGCTTGAGCTTGGGTGAGGCCCGAGGGGATCCTTTGGTCTTCCAGTCCTTGGCAGGAAGACGTGGAGTGGGAACTTTGGTGCCAAAGCCCCCTGCAGCAGAGGCCAGGCTGGCCACCTCGTCATCATGGTCGCTGTGGGAAGGGCAGGGAGAGAAATAGGCACCTACCCACTTGTTGGCCCTCCCTGTGAGAGGAACAGTGCGGGGTGGTGCCTACCTTTGCTCGGCACTGGCGTCCTGACTGTCATGTTGCTGCAGCAGGTGGTAAGGTGGTCGGTGAAAGGCCAGGCTCTTGTGCTTTTCCTGGAGGCCATTCCGGGGGCTGGGGGGACAGGCCAACTCAGCAGTGGATGACTCTATCTGAAGCCCCTACCATCAGCACATTTCCCCCTCCTAAGCTCCTCACCTCTCTGCCAGGCTGCTGCAGGTCTCACGAGTGATGTCTGGTGCCGTAGGCCAGACCTGACTGTCAGGGGCCGTGGCCTCCTGGGTCAAGGCTGCCTCCAGGAGGGAAGGGGTACTATGCCGATCCCCATCCCCAGGGCTTCCATCCAGGCTAAGCTGGGGGCCAAGCTCGGGTCCCGGCCGGGGCCGTGGAGACAGCAGGTGTAGTGCTGAAGCAGCTGAGGCCATACTGTCTGGCTCCAGGCCCTCCGGAGCGGAGGAGCCAAAGCCACGGGACAGCGCCTCAGATGCGATCTCAGGGATATCCTGGGACAGGGCAGTGGAAGCTGAGGAGATAACATCGGGGGAGCGGGTGCGGCTGGGGGACGCCTGGGGTAGCCCCAGGGGCTCCACTTCCTGCAGCTCCAGGGATAGTGTAGAGGCAGCAGTAGGCACCTGAGGTGGGCCAAAGGTGGGAACTTAGGTGGTGGGAAGTAGGACTAAAAGGAGTACAGAGACGAAGTGCTGGTGTGTGTAGTGATGAGAGATGGGACAATGGGGAAGGGGGAGGAAGGTCAAAAATGGCCGCAGCCCAGGAAGAGAGGAGGTGGGGATGGAAAGGCTGAGGATCTGCCCTCCAGGGACACCAGGGACTGAGATACCCTCAGGGGAAACATGGACCACCTGAGGAAGAGCAGGACCAGAAGACAGGGTGCTGTGGGAGGAGACTGCCGCCAGCCTTCCCACTCCCATATACCTGCTACACTGCACTTCACACACACCCACATACGCACCTGCCCGGGCCCTTTGGGAGGCAATTTGTCGGCCGGACTTGGGAGCAGGCCAGGCAGGAGGCTACGTGGGCTTGCCTGCAGGCTGCTGCTGCTGCTCATTGTCAGACCACCATCCAGCTGTAGCTTGGGGCTCAAGGTCAGCTCCTCAGGTGGCCTGCTGGCAGGAAGGATGAAGTGTAAGCAGCCAGAGCATGGCATCACCTGGCATCACCTGGCACCAGCCCCTGACACGCTCTAACTCTGACCCTCATTTCACCTGGGCAAGGAGGGGTCCACGGCCGAAGTACTGCTCATGGCAGACACCGCTGTAAGAGAGGAACTGCTGCTGCTGCTGCTGCTGCTGCTGCTACTGCTACTGGGAGATGCAGCGATCTGGGGAGATGTGGAGAACGAGGGCTGTGGCTGTGGGGGGCACTCCCAGGGCCTCCCTCCCTGCGCCCCACACTCCTCCCACAGCATACCTGCTGCAGGGAGGTGCTAGGTGTCATGAAGGCGTCAGGTGTCATCAGCTTGGGCTTGGTCTCACTGCTCAGACTGAGGAAGTCTGCAGGTGCAGGCAGCTCCACGATGCGTCGGAGGTCAGGCTGGGAGCCGTGAGTGGCCGATCCCAAGCCCTCAGAAGCCAGTTCTGGTCGAGACTCTCCAAATGCTATGGGAAAAGCTGCCACTTGAGTCAGATCTCAGACCCCAGTCAGAACCTGCTTTCCTGTCACCCCCAACTCACCAAAGTCCTCATGGGCAGGGTGTGTGGGGAGCGGGACCACCACGTCAGGGTTCAGCTGTGGCTGGAAGCGGATCTGTACATCTTGCAATGCCCTGCAGGGAGAGCAGGGGAAGAATATGAGAGTCAGAGTCAGCAGGGTAGGGAGGGGCACAGACAGGGCACAGGCGGGCCTCCCCAGCACACTCACTTAGTGTGCACACAAAAGAGCTTGATGAGCACACCAGCTGCAGACTCCATGGCACCCGCTCCGTGGGTCCCATCTGCAAGGACAATGTGGACGACTAAGGCCCTGGCCCTCTGTGCCTCAGCACTCCTCTACATCCCAACACACATGCCTGACCCTGAGCAGCTCACCAGCCCCTAGGCTGTCATTCTCCTCCTCGGCTGGCAGCACCTCAGTGTGCCGCAGCCGGCAGCGACTTACAACCTGGATACCGAAGCTCAGCACAGGGTGGGTGAGCAGGAACTCAGAGATGGAGCTGAAGCAGGCACGGCCCTCCTCCTGGTTCTGCAGCAGTTCCATCACGTAGAGGACCTGCACAGGTAGCGAGTTCACAGCTGAGCTCAGGGGCTGGGAAGCTGTGGATGTGCCACACACACCCTTGTCCTCCCTGATGATATCAGCTCTGCCCAGAGTGTCCCCACTGCAGCCCACCTTCCGTTGCACATCGCTGAGAATCAGGTATTCTGCTGAGAGGTCCAGGCAAACCTTGAGGCTGGGGGGCACCCTCACTGGGCTGAAGATATCTGGGGAGAAGCTGGAGGGGGTGGCCACAAGGCAGGATGAATGAGACTGAGAGGGTGGAAGGAACCCAACCCTGCCCCTGCCCAGCCCCACAGCCCCTGCTTACCGAATGGTCTGCAGGCAGGTCCAGGACACCGTGCACCACATCTTCAGCTCCCGATTCTGGTCAGCGCCAGTAATGAGGAACCTCCAGAAAGGGACCCTGCAAAGCAACAAGGCACTGAGTGGCTGGCTGGGCCCCTGCTGGGAGCCCCAAGTGCAGCCCACCACCCTCCTGCCCGCCCACTCACTCACTCAGGATCCTGCTTCTTGTGGTTGTCACAGAACAGGAGGCAGGAGAGGGGCCTCCCATCGTGAGGTTTCCACTCGTGCAAACACCTGCAGGCAGGTATATGAGTGGCCTGAGTGGGTGACCTGATCTCCTACCTGGGGGAGCCCAGGCCCTCAGGCTCCACCTTACCTTGGCTCATCCTGCCCCTCAATGTAAATCTGCCAGAACTTGACGAAGCCATCATGACTTGCAGTAGCCAGGACAGTCCCATCAGGTGAGAGGGCCCCTTCACTTAGGCACTAGGAAGAACCCAAAAAGCCTTGCTTTGCCACCTGACTAGAGGTGGGAGAAAGTCCTCCTCAGGTGAGGATGGCAGTGAGCTAGGCTGACCCAAAGCGGATCTGCGTGTTTGTATGAAAGACAATGAATGGGGGCGGGATGCTGTAGAGAAGACCAGATCCATAGGGTGCATGGTTAGGTGTGAGGGCCACAGGAGACGGGTCCCTCTGTGCTCCAAGTTCCCATGGCAGAGTGCTAGAAAGCTATCTGGGCAGCTGTGGTAACAGGGAATAGATGAGGGACACAAAGGGGTGGGGAGAGGAGGGCAGGAAAGGCAGTCAGTTCCAGGCTTACTGTGCTGTGGCCTTTTACCACGATGAAGCCCTGCTTGATCTGGCTGACATCCACGGGCCAGGTGCTGTGGTTGGAGCGGAGCATGTCCAGGTCCCATACCTCAGCCTGGCAGGTACAGGGAGGTGAGCGTTCAGCCCATGACCACACCATTGCTACTTGGTCCCCTCCTCTCCCCCCATGCCCAGCCCCCTCACCCGGTCCTCATGCAACAGGGCCACCGTTGGGCTGCCCTCCTCACAGCAGTCCTCACTCTCTTCGGGGATGAAGGGGCACCAGATGATCCTGCGGAAGTGGTTCAGTGGAGTGCCCTCTGGCTGTCGGATATGGACCAAGATCTCTTCTCTGAGCAGGGTGTTAAGGGCTAGGCAGGTGGATAATGAGGTATGTCTGGCAGACCCAGCTCCGCCCACTTTTCTTCAGTCCCCCATCCCACCCTGGGAAAGGATACTGAATTTTGCCATTAACCAGGGCCAAGCGCCACACAAACAGGTTGCCTGCCTCATCCAGGCAGGCCAGCTGTGGGGAATTGAGGTGTGCAAAGGCCAGATCAGCCACGCTGCCTGTGAAGCCTTTGAGCAGGGTCCTCTCTGAAGTGCTGACACTGATCACCCGTACCATCGCTGAGCCGTTGTTGGCAGCTAGAATCAGGAGAGCGGTAGGCCATGAATAGGTATCTAGGCCCAGGCAGCAGCAGAGAAACCCTGCCCTTGCCTGCCTCTCTGCCACTACCAGTCTCAATCTCTGTTTTCTCACTCGGCTCCAGAAGGCCTGGCAGAGCTGGGGCCAGCACAGACAAGCCTTCCATTATACCTCTACGGTCTGAGTGGGCTGAGTGACCGGACAGTAGAGCTGCATCTCTGGATTACTGCATCTGGCAGTAACTAGCAGAACACTACTAGCAGAACACCTCCCTCCTCCGTACTGTGCCTACTCACCCCGAATAGCATAGGCCAAGAAAGAGTTGGACACAGCGATCAGGTTGCCATAGTAGTATTTCTGCTCCCAGTCATACTTGGCGACGGGCTGGATTTTCACCTGAGAATCAAGAGTGAGGAAGGTCATAGAAGTCGAGGGCTGGGGCAGCTTTCCTGGAGCTGAGGTAGCCCCCAGCATGCCTGGGGACAGTAGAGGCCATATGCACAGGCCCAGCCACCCATTCACAACTCTTGGGGCCAGATTCCCACAGAGACTTGGCAGCCAACCCTGGCTTCCTGAGACTGGGATACACTACCTGTCTGTCAGGATAGTCCCCATAGGTACTGGCAGCATGGAATGGGGGAGGGACAGCCTAAGTGTGCCCCATCCATTATACATGCCATGACATCCTGGTGCCCACCTTGTTGCTCCCCCGTGCCTTGCTCGAGATGCTAGAGTCACTGCTGGCCACAATCTCCACCTCCTTGGCCAAAATCCCGATGCAGGTGGAACTGTCGTCTCCTAAGAGGCAGCTGGGGGGAGGGGTGCACAGCGTGACTCTTGTCCACCCAAAGTCTCAATGGGCAGGGTTGTGGGGAGAAGATACAGACACTCTGGTGAAAGTGTAAAGTCCCAGATGCCCAACTCTGCCTGGTTCACTGGTCCCCAAACCTACAGCTTCCCTTGCTCACCTCCCTCCTTGGGAATGGCCCTACTTCCATGCTAAATCAGGTGCCCAAACTTCAGATCCAGGCCAAGCCCTTGAGCTTGTCGTTGCCCCTCATCCTAGTGCAAACTCAGTGTGCTTAAGTGTTCCACCCCAGGTCATCTAGTGGGGAAGCAGCAGAGGCTGCTGGACCCTCTCCCCTCACCTTATGCCTTTAGTTCACAAATGCCTCAAAGACCCCATCGCCACCACTGCCATCTCCCAGACACTCACATGACCTGCTTTTCCTGCAGGTTAATAGGTGGCATGGCTCGGAGACCAGGCTTGTTTGTTGAAGTACCATCACCTGAGCAGAGGGGGTCTGGGACCAGGAGCCCATTGAGATCTCCATTGTAGGCATTAGATGGTCGCTGGCTCTCTGCACTGGGACCTAGAGACAGAAAGGGCCACTCTGATGAAGTTATTCCACCTGCCCACTGGCCTCTCCTCCTGCAGAGCTTCACTCAAGAACCATGAGGTGCTCTAGGAACACTCAACAAGGCTTGTCAGTGGGGAGGAGGGCCCTTTGTTCAACCTTTATTCCATAAACACTGATGGTGAACCCAATGCATGCTAGGACCAAGGATGAGCATGAGGCTCTTCTACCTGGGGGAAGGGTATAAGAATGCTCTGAGTCCAATTAATACTCAGGCCTGGGTCAGTACAGAGGGACTCTGTGTATTTGAAGAAGGGCATGGGAAGGGTCAGGACAGACTTTACAGACGAGGTGCCATCAGAGCCAGCGTGGCTAGAACACACAAACATGGGAAGGATGGAGGGAAAACAAGGCTGCAGAGGTCTCAGGTATGAGGCTAGGGTGCTTAGATTTTCCCTGTAGTAATGAGAGCCACAAAAGTTTTAAATGGGAAAGTGACATGATCTGCTATGGCCAGAGGACTGACTGCTCTAAAGTAGCATGCAGGATAGTTGAGAATCCAGGTGAGAGATACCAGGGCCTACACCAAAGTAGCGGAGGGGTTGGAGAAGAGAGGGTGGGCTTCTAAGGCATGGAAAGACATGATAAGATGTGGAAGTAAGAAAGGAAGGAGACTGCCTGACACGGAAATGGCTCAGAAGAAGCCACCCTGGAGGAATGGACATGAAGGAGTTGGACAAAGAGTAGAGAAATTATGGGGTAGGGTGTGTAATCAGGAAAGCCAGCTTTTCAGTTGTTTACCATTGGCCGTGTTTCAAGCACCCTCATAGGTTCAGACACTACTCCAAAACTCCCAGGTAGCAAGGAGAGTAGAGCCTCATATTCAAGGAATATGACAAGTTTCTAGTCACAAAACTGCCTGAGGTCTCACATGGTCCTCCAGTGAGAGGAGACAAGCAAGGGCTACTTGGCAAACAGGGGAATCAAGTACCAATCAATAAGCAAAGAGTTAAGAGGAAAGACTGCAGGCCACCTCACTTGCATCAGAGCCACCTTAGCTGCCCAGGGGTACGCTGACCACTCTCCCTTCCAGGCAGGCTACCATGAGGACAAACAAACAAGCTACACGTTACCCATGCCAGGCTCTACCAAACCTTTGTGAAGACTAGTCTGCTAGCAGCTAATAAGCATGAGAGGGCAAGGCCAAGCTCATGAGTCCAGGGAGCACACACTCCAGGCCCGGGGAAAAGGGCTTGGTGGTTCCAGGCAGCAGATAGATTTTCTCAGAGATTAGAGGTTAGCTAAACCCAGGAGTGAGCACCAGTGCCTGCTTCCAAAGGGAGCCAGTTTGGGCCTTCCAGCAGGTTTCAGAACAGGGTCTGAGGAAACACCAATTCTCAGCTCTGGCCACTGCATATCCACACCACCATTACCAGCCAGTCTCTCAACCACTACATTTCACAGGTCCCTGAACCTGCCATGAAACTTTGGTACTTTCACATATGCTATTTCCTCTTTGCAGAATGCCTTTCCTGACACCCAAGCCCCTCTCCATATTACAAGACCTAGCCTAAACATTGCTCTTCTCTCAGATCTGTTCTCAGGCATTCTCCAGCCCCCACCCCACCCAACCTATCCCCATCACAGTGCCAAACACTTCTCTCTTTCAATGAGAATAGCCTTGTATTACACCTTGTTAGCTCTGTGTCCTAGGAGCTCACTGAGGGCAGGAGCAGCTTTGAGGTACCACTGCAAACCCAAGAAAAGTTTAAACGAATGGACGTAAACTAAGGCTTGCAGATGTTTGTAGCCTAATCCAATCAGGACTGTGCAGTCTGTGATTTGCCTTAAACCCAAAGAGGACACGGAATTGGGGGTGGTCACCTTCCTCCCGAAAATCAGTTTCAGAATCGCATGAGTCTGTATTCCAGAAGGAAGGGCAAGTTGCATAGGGAGATCAGCGGCTCTTCAGCACAGCGCCTAGGTCTAGATCCAGAACTCCGCATACAGAGCCCAGACTAGGCCTCTGAACTATGGCAAGAGGGTAGGGAACCCGGGCCAGTCCCAGGAACACTAGAGACGTTGCGGCCAGGACACCTGGTGGGCTCTGCGAATTCAGAGAAGGTGCCTCACCTTCAGCCGAGACGCTGAAGGACGAGGCAGAACGGCCCGGCTCCGGGATGGGGAAGGATCGCACCCAGGGGTCTGCGCCCTTCAGCAAGCACGCTCAGGGATCTGCCGCTCCGACACTCGTCTGCCCTCACCAGCCGGGAGGATGCAGAGCCGGTCCTGAGTGACCCGAGGGCCATGAGGGTGGTCGAGGCCCGCACCGCCCTTCTGCCCGCTCACCAAGGACCCACCCCCACCGTTCCGGCTCACCCCCCGCGGGCCGGTCCAGCTTGAGGATGTCCCGCAGGTGCTGCGTGGCGTCCTCGATGTCGATGCTCGCGCAGGAGGAGGCCATGGGCCCAGCCGCGGGCACCGGGTCCGCGCCGCGTTCGTTCGCCGCCGCCGCGCACCGTCCAGCTAAGCACAACCCCGCCAGGACCAGACAGTGGGACCAGTCACTACACTCGGTCCACCCAAAGCTCGCAAACCGCCGCCCGCGCCGCGTCCCTGAGCCCCGCCAACCCCACCAACCGCCTCCACTTCCGGCCCGCCCCAGACTCGGCTCCCGGAACCTGAGCGGAGCGGAGAAGAAAGGTTCCGGGCTGGGGGTCGGACGCTTCGCCCCTCCCGGAGCCCGCCCCTACCGCGGTCCTGCCCCTGCGCTGGTAGGGTCTGGGGAGTTCCTCGAGGCTGAGGCTGAGGCAGAGCAAATGTCCACCTACTGGACCGCCCAAAGCGCCCTACTTGCCTCAGGATATCCCGCCCGGTCCATGTCCACTCCCAAAGCATGGGCTCATGGTGGGCCTAGGACCGGGTCAATTTGGTTGCCCAAGCTGAATCCCTCAGATGCCCCAGGAACAAGCTAAATTGGCAGGAGCCTTGGTTTTCCCTTTGGGAAGTGGGTCAATGTAACCCAAGACCTGTGGGGACCCGTGAAGTCACGGACCCAGGAATTGCAAGGGCAGAGGAGATGGTCCCACCACAAACATCACATTGTTCCCTAATGTCTCCCAGCATCCCCCTGCATGACCTGGCACCCTCAGGCAAAAAGAAAGGAACCATAGTTTACAAACACCTCTTTATTGCAGACATTTCAGGCACAGGTACATGGAAAAGCTGTATTGCAGATTTTATACAGGGTGGTTTAAGAGGCAGCAGGTTTCTACCTCTCTCCCCAAACTCCACCCCCCAAATACACAGCAGCCAAGAAATCAGCCCCACTGAAATCTCCTGAGTATGCTGTCCTTTCAAACAGCACATCATTCAGCCCAGTGCCCAGTGTAGCCAGGCAACCAGTGGGGGTCTGAGGAAGTCCTTGGCTTCCATCCATAGTGCAGGAGGGAAGGGGGCTGTGCAGGTCAGGCAAAGCTGTGGTGCCCTCACCAATCCTAAAACCCCTAACAGGGCATCAGCCCAAGTCCTGGGTTTGGTTCTAGCCTGTGGTTGCTACCTTGCCACGAGTTTTACACCACCAAGGTCTCAGGGCTCAAGGGCTAGATTTGTACTAGGCAAGGCTTGTCCCCAAAACTGAGGAGCAGAAACTGCCCCAACAGCTGAGACTTCCTGGGATTTGAAGATAGTGTGAAGGTGTGTGTGTGTGGTCAGGGAGGGAATTGGAGGAGGCCTAGAGATGTCTTGCAGAGGTCTCAGGGGTGAGAAATCCTAGAACCTAAATCCCTCAAACTCAGAATGCTTTCTTTCATAGTTCTAAATCTATACTCCAACCCAACCAGGCCTGGCTCCACGGGCATTGGAGGCTGGCTGTTCGAGTTACTCCCCTTTGGGTAATGATATCCACAGCAGATGGTAGAGCATCAGAGCTGCCCTCTGCTTGGCTTGGGATTTACGGGGCACACTGGATGTGATCCTGACCCTTCTGTGCATAGAACAGGCCCTTCTCCCTCAAACCTCTGCTCATACTTGGTCTTGCTGAGCCCTCAGTTCAGAGGGCCTGAAGCTAATGGGCCATTTTTGCCAAGGCTTTTCCATCTTCAGTGGGGTTCTGGGTCATCTCACATGTCATTAGAGCCTTGACCCTACCCAGTGTAGAGGTCACAGGAGGTGTCAGAACTGACTGCAGAGGCTTCAGTGCAAGGGAAGCTTCAGGTCAGACCTGAGCTCTGCCTGTCTGCAGCTCACTTTCCCAAGACCAGGTGGGCCATGGAGGGAACACTATGCCCTACAGGGCTTCTGAGAGAAGCCAGCTGAGAGTGCTGCTTCAGCGTTTTCTCCTTGCAACAGGTATCGCTGAAGTTGGGTAGAGGTGGGAGGGTGAGACATGAGAGAGCCAATGAGGCAGGGTAGTTACTGATGCCCAGCCAACTATTAAACTAATTAAAACAATTTAAACTGTTAAGAAAATTTTCGTGGTTTTATTGTATCATGAGGCATTGAAACATCTGAACAAATCAATATCTCGGTGGTGAGGCAGCTGCTTTCTCCTTCACTTCTTTGGGTTACTAGAGCAACTTGTCAGTAGATTAAAAAAAAAAAAAAAAAATACAACCTTTCGCATTACTTAAGTCTTTCCAAGGCATGCGCTGGTACAACACAAACTTCTCCCGTCAGATGCAACTAGTCTAGCGTCCAAACATCATGCACAATACCTCGGCAGCAGTAGCGCACTGCGCCCACTCCCACCGCGGCCCTGCTCATTTGTGTATGATATTTGGAGCATCTGGAGGAGCATGAATAATATCGGGAAGAGGAGGGAGGAGGAAACAGCATGAGTGCCTGGCTGGGAGGAGGTCAGCCGAAGTTGTGCAGGGCAAGCCTGAACATGTCATTGGTGCAAACCCAAGCATCATTGATGTTCTTTAATAGGAACATCTGGTGGAACCCCATGATGGGGTCTTCATCGGCCTGTGAGGAGAGAGAAAATGGTTCAGTAAGGTGGCTAAGGAACAGGAAGGGTGTTCAGCAGGAGGTGAACACTGACTTTGGGATCAGGCCCTACAATTTGGGCGCAAATCCTAGGAGAGCTAAAGGGTACGTGTGACTGTGAATTGACACAATGTATGAAACACTGAACTGGGCACAAAGGGGCCTTGAGATGGCAGCTCACACTGCTATGTACACAAACTGCAGAACAACTCACCAGTTAGCTACAGCAACAGAGCAGAGAACGTACGTGCCTCTGAACCCATGTTTCTGGGCACAAGTGATCAATTTGAAAGAGTTCTGCAGCACTTACCATGTAACTCACAGTAATCTGAAAACTAAACAATCTTAGCGTCTGATTATGCCAGTTAGTCCAACCAGGAGAAGCTACTACTGATACTGGCTATGGCCAAGTACATGAGAAAAGGCTCAAAACCAAGCTCACACTGATTACAGCTCTACA
Source organism: Hyperoodon ampullatus (assembly GCF_949752795.1). NCBI lineage: Eukaryota > Metazoa > Chordata > Mammalia > Artiodactyla > Ziphiidae > Hyperoodon > Hyperoodon ampullatus. The sequence continues at coordinate 19,169,603 of NC_136931.1, forward strand.
GGGGAAAAAAACCAATGCAGCACTATCAGGTAATCTGTTTCTTGTCATGTAACATATTTGCAACGAAAAAAGAAAGGCAAGAGACTTCCACCCAAACTGCAGAATACCCAGATGAGGCCTAGTTGAGGTAGGAGCCCAGCCAACCAACGGTGTTTCTAACATCACTATTTTTTCCAGGAATTATCATCAGCAAGGAGGCAAATCAGTCTTTTGGGGGTTGGACAAAAATACCAGAAAGAACCTGAAGCCAGGTGGGAAGAGGCACTGCTACCCGATTCCAGCCTGGGAAAGTGGGCACTAAGACGCCAGGAGAGACCTCCTCACTCCCAAGGCCTATTTGAGCACACTCTCTGGGCACGGTATCTTGGACAGGCAGGAGAAACTAACAGGAAAGAACAGGCCAGAAGCCAGGTCCGTCTGGGTCCGCTGGAGAGGCCTAGGCCGCCCCCACTTTCTTCCACCCTTGTATCGGACTCAAGAAGCCCTGCCTAGCCTAGGGAGAAGGCATGTGGGCCTGTTATTCTGGGCCCCATGATGCCACAGGCCCAGGAGGTTGGAACCTGGTTAAGGGACAGCTCATTTGTCCTGCTTTGGGAAGGAGGAGAGGCTTTTTTTGGAAATCAAGAATCTGGCTTCAGCCTGTTAGAGCATAACAAGTAGGAGTTCCTGGGGGGTACGGGACCACAGGAAGGCTTTGAAGGTAACAGGTCTTGAGAAGTGGAAGGAGAAATGCAAAGAGAAGCAAGAGTTTCAGGAATCTGCTTTGCTCAGCAGGTGGAAGAATCAGCAGCCAGCTTGGGGAGTGGCAGCACGGACTCCAGTTCAGGATCAGCTGCCTGCAGAAGGCCCACCTACACCTTGCGGCAGTGCAAAGGCCCAGTGGCTTGGATCACAGCCCCATCCTGCTCCTATACCTCTTGTCCCTTTTCCAAAAATGCTCTATACCAGTGCTCTCCAATAGGACTTGTTGCAATAACAGAAATGTTCTATGTTTGCGCTGTCCAATAGGCGGCCACAAGCACTTGAAGTATGACTAATGCAACTGAGGAACTATATTTTAATTTTATTTCATTTTACTTAATGTAATTTAAAAATCACCACATGTGGCTGATGGCTATTGTACTGAGCTACACAGCTCTAGGCATCACTTTGGGTGTCCCTTGAGAAGCAGGACAGCAGCACTGCAAGGCAGCAGCACTATTACCTTGAGCTGGCCCACAACCATGCTGATGATGCAGCTATCTGGCGTGGGCTGATGGTCCTGCGCCGTGATGCTATGCTGGATTTTCTGGAACGGAAGGCTCTGCAAAGGAAAGAGTGGGTGGTGGGCTGTGGCCAGTGGGGTGGGGAAGGAGCTGCCTGCAGCCCAGCCCTGGCCCTTACTTACAGACAATTTCTCCACAATGGCAGCTTTCCCCTGGAATTGCTGTCCTTCCCACGTAAGGCATGACGCATCAATCTGAAAACCAGGAAACCTGGGGTCAGGGCTTCAGAGCACAAGGAGTATCTCTGAGGCCCTGAAGGGACCCTGACAAGGGTCTTGCTTGGGGAAATTAGTTCATGTCTTAGTTTCCTTGTCTGTAAAGAAGGAAAATGAGGGTAACTTCCAAACTTTACAGGATGAACAACTTCTTTAATTACACCCCAGCACTGCAGAACCCAAGCTCCGAAAGACTATATAACAAAATATGAACTTATTAATAAGTAAGTTCACTTCCCACCTTTTATTCAAGAAGTTGTATGGCCTTTGATATGCACGAGCTCCAGGCTGGCTATATGTGGCCAGGGCTCAGTCAAAAGCCATGCTGCTGCATGGTCAGTCAGCACCAGTCCCAGAAAAGCCATCAGTGAGTTCCACAGAGGCCCTTCTCATGGGGTCAGGGAGGAATAGAGGCTGACAAGGCCTTGCCTGGAACCCTCCCTACCATCAACATGTAACCCACTACCTTCACTTCTTCCCCACCCCATCTCTCCTGCCACAGCCTTCAGGGGCAGAACTCAAAAGTGCCTCTGCTACTTACCAGCTCTGACATTAAGCAAGCTACTCTTTTTTTCCCCCCCTGAGACTCAGTTTCCTGATCTTTAAAAGGAACATGTGCTGAGGTTTATATGAAATGACATACATAAAGTACTCTTTTAGGACCTTGCTAACTCTTCTCTGGGTCAGGCCTGCTTTAATTGATTTTAAAAGCAATAAGGTAGAAGTGCCAAGGATCCCAGAGTCATACCAGTTTGAGTTTTTAAAATTCTCTACCTATGATAATGACAATCAAATACCTGTGCTGGATTTGTTCTTCCACTGGTAAGATCATTTTCTTTTCTTCAAAATTTCTGAACTGGCCCTGACTTTTTGGAGGGAGACACAAAGGAGTTTGCCCACAGCCCAGTCAGACTGCAAGGCTATGCTGGATGACTCCTACCTCTCCTATCCTGGGCAGACCTGCTAGGGGTGGCCTGATCAATCACATTACTGTCTCGGGCAGGGTCAAATACAATTAACTCTTGGTATATATGAACATCACTAAAATAGCAGCAAATCATACCTGCATAGAAGGGTTTCTCAAGACACACCAACCTCCCTGGACTAACCCCATTCGTTTCCCATGAGCATTCAGGGGCTTTTGGCCCCCCAAAGGAAGGTGGACCTGGGGCCTCCAGGAGAGATCAGCGGGGCACTGATGCTTACAGCTGCTGCCTCCAGAGGGCACCATGAGCCCTAGCCTCTGTCTGCTGCTGCCCAATCTAGAACAGAGGCACTCCCAGGATCATGGAATGGCAAGCCCAGAACTTGCTGCCTAGGGTATCAGAGTCCAGTCTTATAGATGACAGAAAGCAATGAGTGGACCAGGGAGTTGGGCTAGGCCTTAAGCCCCCTGTGCCATAGAGAGTAGCTCAGATAAAAGGGGACAGCCAAATTCAGTGAGGGCTGCCAGAACTTGTGAACTGGAGGCACTGGCCCAACATCTGCATTGATCCCCTGAGGTCCCGTTCTGGTCCTAGAGCTGAAGACTTACATAAATTGCGCCTAGTTGGGTTCTGTCGTTATCAAATAACTGGTAGTAATGTTGAATGAAGCTGGATCCAATCTGCTCCCAAATTGGCTTGTCTCCCATTCTGGAGCGTCACCCGGCCTCGTTGAGACCTGCAAGTCCAGTGAGACAGGGAGGGTAGTGTTGGTACCTTGGTACCGTGGAAGCAGGAGGTAGCCAGCCAGTCTCCTCACTGACTCCCACCCCTCCCAGACCTCCTTGAGTAAGGAGTCTTTTGCTGAGGTCTGTTCTCCCAGGAAACACAGAGAGGGCCCAGGGAACTGACAGGCGATCCCTCAGTACAGACCAGTGCAGGGAGCCCAGAGGTGGACCAGACCCAGACCCTCCTTTTGAAGGGCTCTGGTGGATGAAACAGCAGGATGGGTACTGAGGGTGGAGCCAGGACAAAGGAAGGTCAGAGCAAGTCCAACGGAGGGATGGGTTTTTAAGGAGGAGCTAAGCACTCTCCCCATATCTTTTCATTTAATCCTCTCAACAACCTGCAAGGCAAGAGTTATTGCTATTCTTCCCACTTTGCAGGTCGGGAACTACTGATGTCTGTATGTGGAGTGTCTTCTATTGCAGCCTTCAGGCCCACTCCTTGTCCTGCTGAGACTCAGCACTCAGTCCCTCAACACTGCCCCCCGGGGCTTACTGGCAGGTGGAAGAAGACCCAGTGAGAGTGGGGGGAAATGGCTCCTCAAGGCCCCATTTGCAACAAAGACAGTGAGGGACTCCCCCCGCACACACTTTGTCTTAAGGGGGCAGTTTACATCACTGAGGCCAAGTGACATGATTTCGTCACTGATGGGGGTTACATCTACCCACTTCAGAGCTGGAACCATGGGTTCAGAGGATCACAGGTAATAACAGAAATGTTGGGAGGGGAAATGAAGGCTGTGAGGGGGAAATGTGTCATGTCTTCACATCCCCATCCCAGCACTGGCTCCATCAGAAGGGCTGCCCCTCTCCAGTCTCTGAGGAGGGGAGGAGAGGGAGGGGAGGGGAGGGCCCCCCAACCCCCGCCCTGCTACAGATATCAGGGACCCCAAGCTGCTAGACGGAAAACCCAAGCCCTAGATGAAAGAGTCGCTCACGCTTTGGCAGGCCCGGGTAGGGTGGCGTGCATCTCCCTGCAGGATCCATGACAGCAGACCTGTGTGTTGCTCTGTAGTCATCTCTGACTGTAGAGGAGCCCACCCCCTCTCTCCTAGTAACAGGAACTCTGAACCAAAGCAGTAAGGAGGCGGGTTTGGCCCTGGCAGACAACCATTGGCAGTAGTGGGATCTCACGCAAGTCACTGCACTTCTTAGGGCCTCAGTCCCCTTCTGTATAAGAGGGTGGAACCCTGATGTTGCCAGTGCTTGTGGTCTCACTAAGGGAACCTAGTAAAGCCCTCAACTCAACATGGTGAGGGCTAGTTTGCTCCAGTCCCTATGACCTCACCCAAGGCCAGAGAAGCCAGAGGGAAGGACAGTGTTAGTGGGCAGTGGCTTATCCCCAATCCAGCCAATCTCCCTGCCTGTGACCAACACTCCAGCCAATGAGGGGCCAGGAAGCTGAGCCAGCTTTATTTTAGGTCCCCTAGGAGGTGGTGGCACTAAAAATAGCAGCTCAGTGCTGGGATGACTAAGAAATGTCCAGGAAAGTCTAAAACAAGCAGAGGAGAAAGCTTGGACCCGGTCATGCCTGCTTGGGACAAGGTGTGTCCCAGTTCACACTCTGCCAAGAAATACATCAACAAATGGGAAAAACATAGGATCAACAGCTGGTCCCGGCTGCTCTGTCTTGGTCACATTTCCAAGGGATCAGACTGTGACTGTACCACATGCAAACTTGGGTTACTGGAGGCAGGACACAGCCCCACATCTTGCATCTCTGCCCCTTCCACCCTAGTATTCACTATGCTTGGCTCACTCATTGTGGCCCAACCCTACCACATCATGCTCTCAAGATGCCTTGCTGAGCATCTTGAACTCTGGGGCAGGGGGAAAGCTGGAGGAATGGATGAGGGCCATCTCCCCCTCTGTCCTCAGCACCCCTCAGGGAAGGTCTTGGAGAAAGGAGTATGCCAGTCAGAGGAAACAACATTAGCAAATGTCTGGAGCCATAGAAAGAGATTAGGGCAGGAAACCGAGAAGCTGGAGATGGAGGATGAGGGGAAATAAGGCCAGAAGCTGATCCAAAGAAAAAAAAAAGTGGCGCCATGTGGTGGGACAGTGAGGTGAAGGAAGTAGGGGGGTGTTTTTTCCTTTTTCAACATTGTTCTTAACAGTGTGATAACATGCTAATACAAAAACTACTTGGCAGAAGTAGTGGTGGAGTAAAGAGGTGGAGGGATAAAAGGACAAGAAGACCCCCTTGGCCCGGTGGAGTGGGGCAGGGCAGAGTGAGCTCTCCTGAGGAACAGGACTGCTCAGGGGCTCCCAGAAAGTGGAAGAAGGAACCTTCAAAAGTATGTGGACTGAAGTCTTTGCTTTAAAGATGCCAAATGGGGCCGCTGAGGCCAACACCAACCTCGTTCAAGGCCTGCTTGACCCTGATGTGTTTATGTCGTGATCACATCGCCATGTGGTCAGATGCCACTGTCAGCCCACTTTACAGGTGGGAAAACCAAGGTTCAGCTGGTTGCCCCAAGCTCACCCAGTACATCAGTGCTGATACTGGGTTCTCTGGTCAAGGCCACTGCTTGCTTTCTGCTAACTTTGCATCCCTGAGCTCTAAACCACAAGGCTGTCCATGTCCCTCCCCTACAAAACCCTCACCCTTGGGTTAAAGGTCAAACCCCCAAAGCCCCACAGGTGGCTATCCACACCCATCCCTGACTCCTCAGCCATTCTCTCCTATCTCCATCCAGCTCCACACATAAACACACCAGAACTCTCTGAGTGCTTGCTCCCTGTGTGTTTTGCACAGGTGAGTCCTCCAGCCGTGATGCCCGCCCTCCCCTCAGGTCACTGTTCAGATGCCACACATTTGGGTCCTCCTTTCCAGACTCAACTGTTGATTCCAACCCCACGTGCAAAGCCATATCAACACACCCAGGGCTCATTCCTCTGCCTAAACACTGTGGCTCTGGGCTGTGAGGGTTCCAGTGTGGTTCCTGCCACACCCGACCCCACCCCCTCAACCTCCCAGCACAGAGTCCAGCAAACTACAGGATTTATAGTTTCTGACTCCAAATCTTCCACAAAGATTTGCACTCATAGCCAGGAGGCAGCATTCCTGAGTCCAGAAAAAGCAACAGGGCGCAGAGCCCACCTCCCATCCCCATGCAACATAGGGGAGAGGTGGGCCAGGCTGGGAGGATGTTCCCCAGGATGGCCAGCCAGCCCTGACCTTGTTTCTAATATATTTATTGTGGAAAGAACCGCCTGGAAAGAAACAAAATGCCAAGGCTGAGGGGCAGCCTCACATCAGACTGGAGAGTGACCTTCATGACAGCTTCTCCTACAGCTCTTCCAAGAGGGCTGCTGACCACACCGTCTCCTGCTTCACTTAGGCTGACTAAGGCCAGGATCCTTGAGGAGCAGAAATGACCTTGGTGACCTCTCACCCACTGAGCATCAGCCTTCACTGACCCTTAGGTCTCTGTGGGTGCAAAGACCCTCTAAAAATGTCTCATAAACCATAGCCCTTTCCCAATAAATTTGCGCAGAGGCAGAGATGCCCCAGCCTTGTGAATGACTTCAAGTCATTCATACTCCCTGAGGTTGTCACAGACCCCAGGTTAAAACCTCTGGCCCAGGAGATTCCATTGGGTAACAGAAAAAACTTCATTTTTATCCTCAAATTCTGGGTCAGTGTTTCCATATTTTGAAACTTGAAACAGCAATGTCCGGCTGATAATGTCTCATTTTCACTAATGTGTATTACGTGTAGAAATGTGCTAAGGGCTTTACATGCATTTATTCTAACACCCTGTGAGTCAACTCCCATGTTAGAGATGAGCAAAATGAGGCCCAGCAAGGTCAACTAATTTGCTCAAGGTCACAAGCCTAATAAATGGTAGAACTGGATGGAACCAGGCTTAGTGGAGTCCAGAGCCAGGACTCCCAGTGATAACTAGTCTGGAGATAAAAATGAACAACATGGGGGCTTCCCTGGTGGTGCAGTGGTTAAGAATCCGTCTGCCAATGCAGGGGACACGGGTTCGAGCCCTGGTCCAGGAAGATCCCATACGCCGCAGAGCAACTAAACCCGTGCGCCACAACTACTGAGCCTGCACTCTAGAGCCTGTGAGCCACAACTACTGAGCCTGCGTGCCACAACTACTGAAGCCCGCATGCCTAGAGCCTGTGCTCTGCAACAAAAGAAGCCACCACAACGAAGCCTGTGCACCGCAAGGAAGAGTAGTCCCCGCTCGCCGCAACTAGAGAAAGCCCGCGCACAGCAATGAAGACCCAACATAGCCAAAAATAAATAAAAATAAAATAAATTAAAAAAAAAAAAAAGAACAACATGTAGGGCTGAAGCCCTGATCTCTGACCTTGGCTTTCTCGGACAGGGGCAAGACAGGTCTGAACCAGGGCTTCTGCCTCCAAACAAAGGCACCAGGCAGACTGCCACACTAAACAATGGGTGTTTTCACGGGGGATGATCTCACAGTCTTCCCAAATCTTCAAAGTCACAACCCCATTCTACCATCTCAGCAGAGATAGATGCTGGCCTAGCTGGACCTGGGTCAGGGCTGGAGGCAGGAGAGTGATGAGGAAGAGGACATTACTGACTCCAGACTAATAAAACAGAAGGATGCTCACATCTGAGGGCCCATCACCAAGGTCCGCAGAGAATTCCAGATGTGTTGAGCTTATAGTAGGACACTTGAAATTGGCACCAACCATCTCTATTACCCTCACACCTACTGTCTGCTAGGCCTCCAAGAGCCCTGAAGCAGAGGCTGAGAAGGACTCCGACAGGTGGGACTGACAGACAACCTTGGCTTAAACCCAGAGCACAGGCGTGCACTGTGGGGAGTGAGAGGGAAGGCTGCATAGTGCCTGTCCTTCAGGAACAAACTGCACCTCTTTCCATGATCTGAGGGGTGCTGTATATCCTGTCCTACGGCCCTCCAATGACTTCCCTTCCCATTCCCCACTGACAAAGTCTCAACCATTTACCCTGCCTTCAAGGCCCTGGGTGACCTGGCCTCCCAGCTATCCAACCTTGTCTCTTGCCACCCACTACTTCCCGTCCTCTGCAGCCACTCTGGGCATTTTCCTGTTTCTGGAACATGTTGAGCCTGTCTCACTGGAGGGGTTTGCAACTGTTGATCCTTCTACCTGGATCACCCTTCTTCGTACATCTTCATGTGTCTGCCTCCTTGTCACATATGTGTCAGGCCAAATGTTACCTCCTCATAGACACCTTCAGACACTGTGACCACTCCGTCTAAAGCAGCCACCCAGTTACTTACTTCACCACCCCGTTTCGTCTTCTTAGCACTTGTCACTGCGTGAGATTGTCACATTTACATATTTGTTTATGGTCCGTCTCCCTGACTGGGGCACCCCTGTTCCCATGGTGCCTGGCCCAGCCCCTCTGCTCTGGAGGAGTGAGTTCTGGGCAAACCCTGTTCAATTTAAGTGGCCAAGTGACCCACTTCTCCTCCTCCCACACCTTCTGTCCAAGTTGTCAGGAAACAATCCTTTGCCTTCCACCCAGCCATCTGTCTGAGGCATGTGGGAAGTGGGGCTTAGCCCCAAACACCCTCCCTCCCCCCACAAGGTTCTGATCACCTGAGGGACACCTGGGGCTGAATAGCAGGCACACAACCACTTCCCTCAAAGGCCTGGCCTCTAGCTTGCGTCTCCTCTCTCTCCCTCATGGTATGACCCTCTGACCCTGTCTCTTCATCAGTAATTATGAGGATGTTAGGGGTAATCAACTGAGGGTATAAAGCAGGACTCAGCTGTAAGCAGTCATTGGCAGGTGCTAGGGGAATACTAGGTCAAGAGCTAGGAAGAAGGTGGGTATCTCAGTCTCCTGTAGGGACACCACACTAAAGAGCAGCCTTGACCGAGGACTGGCAACAGCCTCGTCCACCACTCCCCTGCCTGAAGTTGGGAGGGAAATCAGCTAAGGTCTGCTGCCCAGATGGCTGACCAGGACAGAACCCTTTCCTGGGGCAGACCCCTGGTGTCTAGGTGCCCCCAGCACCCTAAGGGCCTTTTCCTTCTCTTCTATTTGAAGACAGGGCTCCAGAGATTTCAGGCTGCCCTGGCTGGCCCAGAAGGTGAATCCCAAGACCTGCATTGTAGTCCCTCTGCTCCATGCTTATTCAGTCCTTGAATGGCCACCCCTTCCCAGATGGCTCAGGGATCTCTGAGGCCCCTGTCCTAGAGAGCTCCCATCCATGAACTCGCTGGTTCATGTACTGTAAGTCAAACTCCTGCAAGCCAAACAGTTACTTGTGTTCTCTCATTTGAGTCTCACAGCCCTGTAAAGCTGGTGTGATTAGTATAACTTTGTAGATGAAGAAACCAAGACTCTGAGAGATTAGGAAAGAATTCAAGACCACAGAAGGCCACTGGCATAGTCAGCATTAAAATGTCCACAAAATTGGCCTGGACTGGAACAGCTGAGAGCCCATGTCAAGCAGCAGAAAGCATAGATGGCAAAATGAGGCTGTGAGGAATGGAGCCCAGGCCTTTTCCTCCCCTTTGAAATCAGCAAGCTCCATGGCCATCAGAACAGAAAGCCTCTAAGTGCATGCTCAGCCTGTCAAAGCAGGTTTACAACTTACAAATGAGAACTTGCCTTGACCTGGGCCTGACCATCTCTGCAAGCGAACCAATGTCTCTTTACAGACATCCTTCCAGGGGGCCACAGTTTCTGCCCTGGTGAGACCCAATGGCTCTAATGCAGTACCTGAGGCTTTAAGAAACAAACATTCCAGAATTCCCTCAGTTTACTGAGGCAAACTACCGTCAGTTCCCAGGTACTTTGGACACACCCCTCTCATGAGGGGGAGGTTCTCCTTCTCCAGCGTAGCCCCCACTCCAGCCTGGTTGCTTAAGGAGTTGGTACATAGCAGGTACCAGCAACAAATAAAGAGAAAGGCCCAGGGTAGTGAGAAGGGCCAACCCCAGCTCTCTTGTGTTCCTCTTCCCTGGCCACTAAGACACTTCCCTAGTCGTAGCCAGACCTGAGCAAATGATTCCTCTCAGGAAGACACATTCCAGCTGATAGGGTGAGAAGGAGAAGGTGCCACACAGACCTGGTGGTAAGGGTGATTACCAGAATGATCAGTCACTCCAGACTGACTCCAGGCCTGGAAGTCACTGCAGGGATAACCCACACGCTGTGGCCTCCTTCAGGGAGAGAGTCTTCAAGAATTCCTGTCACATAGGGTCAAAGCAAGAGAATCACAGAATCTCAAAGTTGGGGAAGGGGTAGTCAACTCAAATCCAACCCCCCACACACAAACATCCTCAAATGGCTATTCAGAAAAAAATAACTTTAAAAAGAGGCCCATCAGCGTATACGATAAACCCACAGCAAACATCATTCTCAATGGTGAAAAACTGAAAGCATTTCCTCTAAGATCAGGAACAAGACAAGGATGTCCACTCTCACCACTATTATTCAACATAGTTTTGGAAGTCCTAGCCACGGCAGTCAGAGAAGAAAAAGAAATAAAATACGAATTGGAAAAGAAGAAGTAAAACTGTCACTGTTTGCAGATGACATGATACTATACATAGAGAATACTAAAGATGCCAGCAGGAAACTACCAGAGCTCATCAATGAATTTGGTAAAGTTGTAGGATACAAAATTAATGCACAGAAATCTCTTGCAGTCCTATGCAATAATGATGAAAAACTCTGAAAGAGAAATTGAGGAAACACTCCCATTTACCATTGCAACAAAAAGAATAAAATACCTAGGAATAAACCTACCTAGGGAGACAAAAGACCTGTATGAAGGAAACTATAAGACACTTATGAAAGAAATGAAAGACAACACAAACAGATGGAGAGATATACCATGTTCTTGGACTGGAAGAATCAATACTGTGAAAATGACTATACTACCCAAAGCAATCTACAGATTCAATGCAAACCCTATCAAATTACCAGTGGCATTTTTTACAGAACTAGAACAAAAAAATCTTAAAATTTGTATGGAGACACAAAAGACTCCAAATAGCCAAAGCAGTCTTGAGGGAAAAAAACGGAGCTGGAGGAATCAGACTCCCTGACTTCAGACTATACTACAAAGCTACAGTAAAGAAGACAATATGGTACTGGCACAAAAACAGAAATATAGATCAATGGAACAGGATAGAAAGCCCAGAGATAAACCCACACACCTATGGTCAACTAATCTATGACAAAGGAGGCAAGGATATACAGTGGAGAAAAGACCGTCTCTTCAATAAGTGGTGCTGGGAAAACTGGACAGCTACATGTAAAAGAATGAAATTAGAACACTCCCTAACACCATACACAAAAATAAACTCAAAATGGATTAGGACCTAAATTTAAGACTGGACACTATAAAACTCTTAGAAGAAAACATAGGAAGAACACTCTTTGACATAAATCACAGCAAGATCTTTTTTGATCCACCTCCTAGAATAATGGAAATAAGAACAAAAATAAATAAATGGGACCTAATGAAACTTAAAAGCTTTTGCAAAGCAAAGGAAACTACAAACAAGATGAAAAGACAGCCCTCAGAATGGGAGAAAATATTTGCAAACAAATCAACGGACAAAGGATTAATCTCCAAAACATATAAACAACCTATGCAGCTCAATATCAAAAAAATAAACAACCCAACCAAAAAATGGGCAGAAGACCTAAATAGACATTTCTCCAAAGACATACAGATGGCCAAGAAGCACATGAAAAGTTGCTCAACATCACTAATTATTAGAGAAATGTAAATCAAAACTACAATGAGGTATCACCTCACACCAGTTAGAATGGGCATCATCAGAAAATCTACAAACGGGACTTCCCTGGTGGCACAGTGGCCAAGAATCCGCCGGCCAACGCAGGGGACACAGGTTCGACCTATGGTCTGGGAAGATCCCACATGCCATGGAGCAACTAAGCCCGTGCACCACAACTACTGAGCCTACGCTCTAGAGCCCGCGAGCCACAACTACTGAAGCCCGCATGTGTAGAGCCTGTGCTCCGCAACAAGAGAAGCCACTGCAATGAAAAGCCCACCTGCCGCAATGAAGAATAGCCCCAACTCACTGCAACTAGAGAAAGCCTACGCACAGCAATGAAGACCCAACGCAGCCAAAAATAAATAAATAAATTTTATTAAAAAAAAAAAGAAAATCTACAAACAACAAATGCTGGAGAGGGTGTGGAGAAATCGGAACCCTCTTGCACTGTTGGTGGGAATGTCAATTGATACAGCCACTATGGAAAACAGTATGGAGTTTCCTTAAAAAACTAAAAATAAAATTACCATATGACCCAGCAATCCCATTACTGGGCATATACCCAGAGAAAACCATAATTCAAAAAGACACATGCACCCCAATGTTCACTGCAGCACTATTTACAATAGCCAGGTCATGGAAGCAACCTAAATGCCCATCAACAGACAAATGGATAAAGAAGATGTAGTATATACATACAATGGAATATTACTCAGCTGTAAAAAGGAACGAAATTGGGTCATTTGTAGAGACGTGGATGGACCTCGAGACTGTCATACAGAGTGAAGTAAGTCAGAAAGAGAAAAACAAATATCGTATATTAATGCATACATGTGGAACCTAGAAAAATGGTACAGATGAACCGGTTTGCAGGGCAGAAATAGAGACACAGATGTAGAGAACAAACGTATGGACACCAAGAGGGGAAAGTGGCGGGGTGGTGGTGGTGGTGGTGGTGGAATGAATTGGGAGATTGGGATTGACATGTATACACTAATATGTATAAAATAGATAACTAATAAGAACCTGCAGTATAAAAAATTAAATTAAATTAAAGAAAATAAAAAAGGAGGCCCATCAGGAGGTTCAGCTCAACCCCAGCGCACAGAAATCCTGCCCAACTTTCAATGTCCATCCTGTGGAAAACTTTTTGGACTCACTCCCCTCTCTCCAAAAGGACTATTTCCTTTCACTTCTGGGGAGAGCGCCTCTGTCTGACTCTGGGAAGATGTCCTGATATATATCACTCCAGGAGCACTGGGCACTTGAATAAGTGACCTGAGAGGGTCTCAGAAGAGACAGAAGCCACAAACCCAGGTTCCAGGCAGGGAATAAGGCCACAGACCACAGAATGCTGGTGAGATTCTCGGGCACCAGGAGAACACCCAGCAGAGACCCCTGAGGAATGCAGGGGCTACCGATAGAAGACAGCTGCTAGACTCAACAGCTACAGCAATTTGCAGTGGTGACAGCCAAGTTTCTCAAGGGACCCCAGACATTCCTGGCCCCAACATCCTGAAGTATACCTTGTTCTGTGGTTTCTCCAGGCACTGGAGAGGAGAGTGGGCTCACTAACAGCCTTTCCTCTCTGGTGCTCTAATCATTCAGAAGCCCCCTCTTTTGCAAAGGGCCAAGAGCCCCTTGTGGGTCCCTTCAACTTAGCCCTCAGCACATAATAGCAACATTACCTCTGTCTCTTCCACTACTGTGACATCCTTTCCCCAGCACCAGGACTTGGTAGGATTCATTATTCTACCTCCAGCCTCAGCCCAGTGGGCTGACATATAGAAAGCGCTGCAAGAATGGTTGCTGAATAAAATGGATCATTGGTGTAAAAGGAGAAAAAAAATAATTTCAAGCAAGATACTAATGCCTCAGTAAGGGTATTCCAGAATTTTTTGATGTAAGGTGCCTTCCAGTTCTAAAATTTGAGAATTCTTTCACTTAAATCATTCTTCCCATCCCAACCCACCAACTGCAAAGACAGAATGAAGTGAAACGTGGCTCAGAGAGGAGAGGTGGTCTCCATGTCACGAAGGGACCTAGTTGAGCTGGTTGAGAACCCAGCATCCTCACAGCCTGCCCCCTTGCTCACGCAGCCATATCCTGACTGTCCCATGCCAGGCCCCACCTCCCAAGTCAGCCCTACATGAATAGAGGGTGCAGACTGACTCTGGAGAACCTCAGGGTTCTTCTCGTATCTCTGAGCTCTGAGACACAGATAGTCTGCCAAATTCCAGAAAGATCAAGGATTTATGGGGGTCAGGCTGCCTAGCAATGCCTAGATGACCCCAGACACGGAGGTTATAAGGAACTTAACAATTGGAATGAGAGGGAGGGACCTGAATTCCTCCTGTTCCCAACTAACCTTTGTTCCTTTTTCCCAAGGAACAGCAGCATTTTGACCTTGAAGAAAACCCGTGTTTTCAAGTCACCTAGGGCTTTGCAATGTGTGAACTAATCCACAGCCATAAAGCCTAATTCACCTGACACCAGTGTCCTAGAAAGAACCAACCCAGACAATCTCAAGGTCTTGGAACAACTACTTATAGCACTAAGAGATCCAATCACACTGATCCTATTTGTGTCCTGTGGGTGGTCCCTCCTTGTTGCCCACCTCCACTGGCAAACCAGGCCTCTCCTGAGTCTGCTGAATGAACCTGATTCCCATGTGCTCGTGGGCTAGGAGGGTTGAGTCCAGAGAGAACGCAGGCCCTGGTGACGAGATCTGGACAGAAGCTTCCTTGCCTGTCCTCCTTAACCAGGGAGAATGCAATTCAACTGCAGGAAAACTTCCAAGGCTAGAGTTCAATGACCAGAAAAATATTACCTGGGGAAATACTCAAGGAAAAAAAATTCCAAGGATGGTGGCTTCCTGCATCACAGGCCTAACTCAACTCTCCTAAAAGAATTGCATGCTGCTGAGGCCAGGTCTGCAGAGACTTAGCTGCTTCTTTATCCCTGCAAGAACTGTGGCTCAGAAGCTACATTGGGGTCAGAGGAATCAAGGCTTAACGAACTGTCTCTTCTCCATATCCCATGGTCTTCTCTGAACTTGTCCCTTAATTTTATCACCAATCAGGAGTGCCTTTACAAAGCCTGCTAGAAGACTACTCTATGGCTAGGTACTTCCCTACTCCCAGAAATCAATGGAGTCCTTGGAGCCATCATTAAAAGCAATTTCCCAAGGCCCAACCAGCTTCCTGACTGTTGATAGGTCACTCAATTGTTGGAAAGTGAGCAGGCAGGTGAGGGAAGCCTGACTTTCTGCAGGCTCCAGCTCTAGTGCTGCCACCCAGGCTTCAGAAGGGCCTCACAGAGCATGAATCTGAGCCCCACAGCCCAGATGTACCCCATGCCCAATGTTGCTTGCAGCCCAGCCTCTTGCTTGGCACTAGGCTCAGGGACCTCAGACCTGGATTCTACTTTCCCCTCCATTAAACCCCACCTTACCGTTACCATTCTTATCGAATCATCCTCCTCTGTGGGAAAAGGGCAGATGACTCTGAGAGGGGCAGAAGTGAGGATTAGGCTGTGCTGCAGAGATCTAACGTGTTGGAGGCTCACACATTCAGCCTTAGCTCCTTGGCTTCCTCCCTACCTTCCCTCCCTCCCTTCCCTCCCTCCACTAACGCGGCCGGCCAACCCACCCACGGCTGGGGCCTGATCACTGACAGAGAGAAGGGCGGGGACTGAGCCTACGAGTCCGGAGCCGCCTCATCTCATCAGGCCAGATCCTCCAAGACTGGCCGGGGGTGAAGTCCCACGTGGAACCCCCTCCCTACCCCAGATTCCCTGACCCTGGCCTCGATGCAGGAGAATCTGAGTTCCAGAATGGGAGATAGGTTTCGTGCACTCTCAGCGGGCAGACAAGCAAAGGAGCGTTCACCTACATCCTAGCCGAGCTATGGTTGAGAACCGGGTGAGGGTAGGGCTGCGGCAGGCGGGCGCCCTTACCCAGTGCTGACTCCGGAGCGGGCCGGGTGGCACCTGCCCATCCCCGGATCCTTGGCAGGCGGGCGGCAGGACGTGTGGCTGGGGTCCGCCCGCTAGCCTGCCTGCAGAGTTTGCAGGACTCGGGCAGGCCGGGCTAGGCCAGACGGGGCGGGGCCCGGAGAGCTCCATCCGGGTGGTCCAGAACAGAGAAAAAGGCCCGGCCCCGGCGCGGTCCGGTGTGCCCGCCACGGGCACGGTACGCCTGAAATGGGCTCCTGGCTGTCTCTGTGTTCCCCCCGGCCGCCGCCTCAGAGGACCGACGGGAGGCGGAGCCGCGCGCGACACATGGCCCCGGCCCCGCGCGGCTTCGGGCCGCCGGGGGGGGGGAGGGGAGGGGCGGCCCTGAGACTCGCAGCTGAGGCTCCAGGCGACCTGGAGCGCGGCTCCTGCGGCCCAGCCCCCGCCCCAGCGCGCTAGCCCCAACACTCACCCGAGGGGCTGGCACGATGGCGGCAGCAGCGGCGGCAACCCAGCGCGGTCTGCGACCGACTGTCCCTTCCCCCCTGCCTTCCCTTGCCACCCCGCTGCACTCTGGGAAACGCAGTTCCCCCCGTTCTCCTTTTTGGCATAGGTGCGCCAGGAGAAAACTACAGTTCCCGACGTCCTATGCGCCGAGGCCCAGACACGGCCCGCAGCGCGGGAGGGGAGAATAAGTCAGGGAGGGAGGCCGCCGAGGCGAGCCCCTGAGAATTGTGGTCTAGCGGAAGCCTCTGGAACACCCGAGCTTGGCGCCAGGCGGGGGTCAGGGCTCAGTTATCGCCAAGTCCCAGCTGGTCCGGCCCAGCTCTGGTTGCGCGGCCGTTCGGTGTTGGCCCCGCCTCCGTGGGAGCTCGGCCTGGCCCCAAACTGGCCTAGCCGCCCCTCCCTGGGCCCCTGAGCTGTTTCCGCTCGCAAAGCCCCCTCCCCTTTGGTGCTCTGGCCGCCCCTGCAGCTCTTACGAGTGTTGCTCTAAGGCCAGCCGGGGCGGAACGCACAGCTTCTGTTTGTCCCAACATACTTGCGCCCTGTCCGGTGCTAGTCGGACCCAAAGCTGGTTTCAAGCAGGCGAGGCTTTTCTTGGGCTGGAGACAAGATTACTCTTTAGATTTCTGCAGTTAGGGTCTACAAGACATTCTCACAAGTTTGTTTTTTGTTTTTTTTCCAGCAGGCAGGGCAGCTAAGAGTTTCATTTTTATTAAGAGAAAAGAGTAATAACTGGCACGCCCAAACCTCCCCCGTGATTTAAGTGATAAAATTGTCCATAATCTCCCTCCCGCCCATTGCCCTTTCCTTTCAACCCCCATTTTCATCGTTTCCCGGGCAACGCAAAGATTTGAAGTTAAGGCCTGTCTCTAGTTCAGGCCTGCTGGGGAAATGCTCTGCAGCTAAGCCAGGGGGATCACAGGTAAAGTTTATAGCAACAAGTCTTCTCCTGACCAGAGATCTCTCAGTTCTCTTGTTCTTCCAGAAGGGTCCTTCACAGATCCTCACCGTCACCCCCACTGCTCCTCCCGGGAATGCCTCATACGACCAGGCTAGGCTTCTGTTTAATTAAATCCCAGATCTGTATTACTTTGCCTGACTAGATTCTTCTCTTACTACTCAGTCAGGGAGACTCTGCATTGCCCTGCTTGTGGTGTATCTAGGACCTCCCTTGCTCTGAGCTGTCCTCCTCCCCTCCAGAAGCTAAAACACCAGATAGGTTGTGTGCTCACAACATCCAGACACCAGAGAGTCCTAGCCAGTCTGGCCCTCACCCTGTCCTGGGAGTGCTGCTGAGAGGTTCAAGTGAGCCAAAGCTGAGACAGTCTAAGTCCCTTCAACACACAGGAGCTAAAGGACACACTAAAGAGCATGGCTTGGGCCTGGGAAAATCCTCACTCCTAATGAAGGAGGGCGGGGACACTTGAGCAACTGATCCAATACCTACCCATAAAGGGCTTCAGTCCCACCTGGCCTGGAAGGGCACTGCTGTGCTTCCACCACCTTATGACAAGCCAGAACTAACCCTAGGAAGGGAGAGAGACAGTCCCTTCCACATCTAGGTACCTGCACAACCTATCTCCCACCCCTCCTCCCCACCACACTTGTTTCCCAAGTCAGTGCCAAGGGGCCAGAAGGAGAGCAGAAACTAGAGACAATTTTAGAGTCATTCCAGTTTGAAACCACAGGGAAAGCCCCCAGGTAAGTGGCTTTTTCCATAAGGAACAGAGAAAGGAGTCATGTTTTATGGAGCCCAATAAGTGTCCATTTGTGCCCCAACACCCATGTTAAACATGGCTAGCTTTAAAGGCATCTGTAGCTAGCTTTGAGCTAAATTACTTGGAACTATAGATAAAAATGTCACCTTGCCGCTACAATATCCAATCTAAAGAAAGATGTTAACAGCCAAGAAAATGAGTCAAGGGGTCACAAATCCCAACTCCTATGCTTAAAGTCCTCTATGGATCCACCTCCTTCACAATGAAAGTGTACCAAAGTCAAAGGTATCTGTATAAGAGTCCATGGCTGGTTCCAGCTACGGTCTTCACTGATTTAAGTAACTGCAATACCCATGTGTGCCAGACACCATACTAGGCCTAAGGGCGATAATAGTGAGCAAAATTCAACTCCAGCTGAAAATTCTTAAGGAATTCAAACCCTCAGAGAAGTGGGCTGCCACAATTCAGTTTAGTTCTCAGTCGCTCCTTCTCCCAGTTGAAAGGACACAGGGAGCTAACCGATGGACAAACCAGGACCATTTGGTGCAATTTCCAAACTCTTCGGGGTGAGCTGGAACTCTGCAAAGACCTTATGAGGCCAGGGTCCTTGTGCTTAGGGCCTCTTTATGGAGAAACCTAGTCACTGAAGCATCTCTACTCTCAGGGTCAGCCTGGTCCTTGAGACCTAAGGCGGCGAAGGTGGAGGCCTATCAGGAAGTCCATCTCCCCATGTCTTAGGGACCCTTAGCTGAGTCCTTATAAAAATAAATTGGCGAAACCCAAATAAAAACCTTACTTTCTGTTTAATCTGTTTTGCCAAACAAACACAGTGAAAACTTTAGTCTGACTAATTGTACAGAAAATAGAATTTGTAACCAGTAGCAAACATAACAGGATAGACCTAAGTCCCTGGCAAGCTGGATCTCCATCAACAGGTCACCTAGATCCCCTTGTTGATGACCTCCTGGGAGGGAGGTCCTAGGAGGCAGAAGCACAGATCTGCCAGTCCCCATCAGAATCACAGGCTGCACCTGGGAAGGAAAAGCACAAAAAGTAGAACTGATGTTACTTGGATCTCTTATCACTACACACAGAAGAGCTGTCTCTGATTGCCGGCCAAACTCAATGTTTAGTTGTTTTCCCAAAGCCACAGTCCTTGGGCATCTCGCCTGCATCCCTAGGGGATAAGTTTCAAGTTCAGTGGTTCTGAAGCCTCTGCTTAACCAGAATCTGCAACATAAACTTGGGGTTGGGGAGTGAAGGTAGGGAGGGGTAGACAAAGTCATAATTGCTGGTGTCACCAGTGCAGAGTCTGAGATCCCAGACTTCAGGACCTTGCTTCAGGAGGAAACAAGAGAGGGTGCTTGGTCACCAGCAAAAGAGTTCAGCTGCCCTAAGGCTCAGTACTGCCAACCAGTGCCCCAGGAGTATGAGGGAGTTCAACAGCGGCGGCCTCAGGTCCCTCTAAGCTGGCAGGAGTCTGGGAGTCCCGAAGGCCGAAAGGGGACTCGTTCACATTCCGTGCTTCTTGCGGATGACAGCCATGGCCAGCAGCCGATCCTTCTCGCGTAGTTCCTCACGGAGTTTGGCCTCGGTGAGACGCAGGTGACGGATGCTGCCCTTCATCTCCTTCATCTTCACCTCCATCAGCGCCAGGATGTCCCGCTGCTCGTTCAGCTTGCGCAAGAGCTCCTCCTCTGTGGTGCCTGACGACAACGAGTAAGAGTGGTCGGAGCCAGTATCAGGGAAGCCCTCTTCCCCGACCACCACCAACTGGGGGCCCATGGGGCACTCGGCGGCCTCCAGCCCTGCTGTAGCAGCCTCTAGCTCCGACGCAGCGGCTGCGGCGGCTGCGCCCTCTGCGGCCGCGAACTCCACTTGCACCGTCAGGTCAATGGGCTTCACATCTTCTCCCGTGGGAGTGGTGGGCGCCGGAGGCACGGATCCCGGAGCCTGGCTGCTGTCCACAGCAGCCTGAAGGGTGAGGAGCACAGCCGCAGAAGCAGATACCAGGTTCGGCTGCAGCTGGGCGGTCTGGGCAGTGGAGGCGGACGGCGACGGCTGCTGCTGCTGCTGCTGCTGCTGCTGCTGCTGCTGTTGCTGCTGCTGCTGCCTGCGGCGGGCGGCTGCGGCCCCCGCGGGTCTGCGTGCTACTTTGCGCTCGTTGACGCCGCGCAGCGGGAAGATGGTGGGGACCCGCACTGTGTAGGTCTTGCGGCCGCCCTGGAAGTGAACGCTGCAGAGACGGTGGCCCGTGGTGGGCTGGAAGGTGGAGAAGCACCCACTGACGCCGGCACGGGACACATTCTTGAGCCAAAGGCGCCGCAGCTCAGCGTCCTTGGGAAACGTGTAGAAGTGCAACGCCTTGTCCCGGTGCGAGTTGTTGTAGCAGCCTGGCACGCAGCACGTAAAGCCAGGCATGGCTGCGCCGCGCGGCCCGGCCCGGCCCACCGGCCTTCTGAGCCTTTCGACGGCCCGGTCTGTATGCCGCCGCCCGCCCCTCGACGGGCGGCACCGCGCGAGGCCTTGGGCGGCGTCCCACTACTGCCGCCCGGCACGGCCGGCCTGGCCCGGCGCCCTGTGCCCAGAATACGCCTCCCGTCGGCCCGCGCCGAGCCAGCCGCCCAGCCGCCCGCCTGCGCTCCAGAGTGGGCCCCAGGGACGCCGCGAAGGACCGCCTGGGAAAGAGGACTACGCCCCCCACAATGCACCGCGGCAGAAGCCGCTCACTTCCGGAGCGGGGAGCGCTTGTTCCGGCCTATTTGCAAGGCACCGCGACAGCCCACGTAGAGCGGACTCTTCCCCTACACGGCTCACCCTCGGTGGACCAGAGAGGCGTATTCGGTCGGAACTCTGTCGCTTGGAGCGCCCTTCGCAAGGACCTGGAATCCTGATGGGGGGTCGGGCGGCGCGCGTCTCCCCAGTGCGCAAGCGCCCTGGGCCTGTGCCCACGGAAACTACAAGTCCCGCAATGCCTTGCGTTAAACTTGGCGGCTGCGGCCTGGAGCGCCGCCTAAGGGAAAGGTCGGGTTGCAAGCCGACCAGGATTCGGACGAGGTTGTGTTGTTCGCCGGAAGCGGTCCCCCAACCCTGAGCTGCTGAGTCCAGGGCATTCCTGCGGGGGAGGGGAGGAAGGACCTAAGCCTCAGCGCCCCAGAGGACCTCAGGGAGCCCTTCTGTCTGCATTGGAAACTCTCCCCGGACTCAGATGCCGCTTGCCTTGACTGTCTTATTGACCTAAACATAGTCATCACTAGGCGCCTACTGTGCGCCGAGCATAGTGCAGGGAGTTGGGAACCTTGCAGGAACCATACCGACCCGGCCTGACTATAGAGGGATGAGGGTCAGACTTTTGGATAATAGATGTGAATGAATGCACACTAATGGATGTCTAATCACAGAAATAAACGCTCCAAAAAAACAAAATCAACAAGGGAGAGGGAAAAGTAGGAGGCGGAGGCCCAGGAAGAAAAAATCCACGAAAAGCTTGGTTAGGGAGGAGTCGCTGGTTTTTGCCCGGGAACCAGCCTGTAACAACCTGAGGCAGGAAGGAGCTAGTCTCTGCCCTTAAGGATCCTCAAGGGTAGCCAGAATAGCAGAAGCTCCGAAAGATACCAAACTGGGCCAAGTTAACAGATTTGTGATTTTATGCTGCCGGTGACTGGGAACTGTTGGAGGGGTGTTAAACGAGAGGTTGGACAGGATTTGTATTGTAACAAGTTACCTCCCCACTCCCTCGACTTCCTTGGGGAAAGTGTTCTAAAGGGCAAGAGAAGCTGTGGAAAACCAGAGAGGAGGCCAGGCACTCGTCCAGGAGAATTACCTGTAAGCTAGCCCTCCTTTGCTGAGTTCCCCGTTTCTCCCACTTCTTGCCATTCTTCACCCTTTCTCCTGACTCTCCCTCCTCACTTTTTTCTCTTCTGATTACAGACCGCGGGTATGAATTCGAAGCCTAGTTTATATATTATTTCTAATTATTTGATATAAAAACAAAATAGATCGGGCCTTTTAAAAGTTTGCAAAAGCACTCCAAGTTAACTGTCACTTTTTTAGTTATTCCTTTTTATTTTTGGCTGCATTGGGTCGTTGTTGCCGCACACGGGGTTTTCTCTAGCTGCGGCGAGCAGGGGCTACTCTTTGTTGCGGTCCGTGGGCTTCTCATTGCGGTGGCTTCACTTGTTGCAGAGCGCGGGCTCTAGGTGCGCGGGCTTCAATAGTTGTGGTGTGCGGGCTCTAGAGTGCAGGCTCAGTAGTTGTGGTACACAGGCTTAGTTGTTCCGCGGCATCTGGGATCTTCCCGGACCAGGGCTCGAACCCGTGTCCCCTGCATTGGCAGGCGGATTCCTAACCACTGCACCACCAGGGAAGTCCAAGTTTGTTATTCTTTATTGTAAAACAGACCCATACTTAAAATGTTCTAGAAACATACACGACAATGGGGAAAAAAAGAACTATTTTTCTGGTTCCAACACCCAAACATTACCATTGCATTTCTGTTTACAACCAATGTGACCCTTGGTTATTTGTGTGGATTTCACAGAACCATTCCTCCTGGCCAATGCAAACTGAGGTCCACAGCTTGAACCCCTTCAAATTCAGAAATGCATTCTTTAGTATGTGTAGCCCATGGTGAAAGATGTGCATTCATTTGGGTGAATCATTTATACAAGTGTAAAAACATGAATACACACTTCGTTATATGTTTAAATGTTTATGAAATGTGTGCAGTAGGGATAAAATTCAGCAAAGGTCATTGCATCTGTTATTATGTATTTTCATTGTCATACAGTTACTAATACGGTTCTACTCCTACCAGTCTCAAGACCTACCTTACTCAAAAAATGTTGGTGAGAAGTCAAACTGATGTCATTTCTTTATGTACAGAACATTGAAAATTATGCTCTATAAAATTACTTTCCAGACTTGAGGACACGGGGAGGGGGAAGGGTAAGCTGGGATGAAGTGAGAGAGTGGCATGGACATATATACACTACCAAATGTAAAATAGTGGGAAGTAGCCGCATAGCACAAGGAAATCAGCTCTGTGCTTTGTGTCCACCTAGAGGGATGGGATAGGGAGTGTGGGAGGGAGATGCAAGAGGAAGGGGATATAGGGATATATGTATATGTATAGCTGATTCACTTTGTTATACAGCAGAACTAACACACCATTGTATAGCAATTATACTCCAATAAAGATGTTTAAAAAAAAAAAAAGGGACTTCCCTGGCGGCGCAGTGGTTAAGAATCCACCTGCCAATGCAGGGGACAGGGGTTCGAGCCCTGGTCTGGGAAGATCCCACATGCCACAGAGCAACTAAGTCCATGCACCACAACTACTGAGCCTGTGTGCCACAACTACTGAAGCCTGCGTGCCTAGAGCCTGTGCTCCGCAACAAGAGAAGCCACCACAATGAGAACTCCGCGCACCACAACAAAGAGTAGCTCCTGGTAGCCGCAACTAGAGAAAGCCCTTGCGCATCAATGAAAATCCAACACGGCCAATTAATTAATTAATTAATTATAAAAAAAAAAAAAAAACTACCTTCCAGTACATAAAATCACCTTTAATCTACACTTAGTCTTCTACACTCAAAAGAATGTCTGGAATGCAATGCCTGGCTTTCTCCCCACCCCCACTGCCCTGCCCACCTTCTATCTTGTCACCTCTGGAGAAAGGCAAGAACCTTTGTCACATGTCTCCCTGATTCCAATCTTGCCTTCCCTGCAATCTGTTCTTTACATGGCTGCCAAAGAAAATATAATTATGTAATACCTCTGCTTAAATCCCTCCGGTGGCCTATTACATTTAGAATATTCTCCAAACTCCTTTCCAGAACCTGCGATACCTCACATGGTCTGGCCCCATGAACCCAGTTTTTCTGATTGTTTGTTCATTTTTGGTTTTGCTTTCTTGTGTTTTTTGGCCACACCACGTGGCTTGTGGGATTTTAGTTCTTGGACCAGGGATTGAATCCAGGCCCTCGGCAGTGAGAGCGCAGAGTCCTAACCACTGGACCACCAGGGAATTCCCCCAGTGTTTTATTATTTAAAACAATATTTATAAAATATTATTTATTATTATTTTGGCTGCATTGGGTCTTCGTTGCTGCATGTGGGCTTTCTCTAGTTGAGGCAAGAGGGGGCTTTTCTTCGTTGCAGTGCACGGGCTTCTCACTGCAGTGGCTTCTCTTTGTTGTGGAGCCCGGGCCCTAGGCGCGCAGACTTCAGTAGTTGTTGCTCGCGGGCTCTAGGCTCACCAGTTTCAGTAGTTGTGGCACTGAGGTTCCGTAGTTGTGGCTTGCGGGCTCTAGAGCACAGGCTCAGTAGTTGTGGTGCACGGGCTTAGTTTCTCCACAGCATGTGGGATCTTCCCGGACCAGGGCTCGAATGTCCTCTGAATTGGCAGGTGGATTCTTAACCACTACACCAGCAGAGCAGTCCCTGTGTTTTGTTTTGTTTTTTTGACAAATAGTAAATATAAAGTTTAATCAATCATGTAAACACAGTAAAGACAATCTATGCAAACACAAATAATGCTATGAAAAGTAAGCTCATTCTCAAATTGTTTTGGAAAGTTTTTTATGTTTTTTCCATATTATCTAGTCCAAAGCTTTACAAATAATAAATAAATATTGCACTTAGGTGGTTGATAGTGATCGCGGAAATGTGCCTGCAAAGGGCTAGCAATTTAAGTCAGATAACACAAAGGTCAGATCTAAATGACGAGGAATATTGATATGATTTTCCTCTGCAGTTCTCTAATTTTGAGAAGCAAGAATCTTATTTTTTCTTTGCTCTATTTTTTAACATAAGCACAAATATGCCCATGCCACTGCCAGTATCTGAAACTTTACACACAATTTAGGAGCATGAAGGAGAACTCCACAGGAAACTCAGAGCTCAAGTTCTATTTCAGTTCCCATTAAAATTTAAGAAAGGGGGCGGGGGGCTGTCAATTGGTGAAAATATGGTAATGGAGTCTCCAGCATTAACAGAACTTTTGAGAGCCAGAATTCATCTCAAAATTGCTGATGTTTGGAGATTTTAACATCTCTGCTGCATCACAAACAGCCCACTAGCCTCTGAGCCTGCAAACTGATCTCTTGTGATAGATACAGTTCCTATAGACACATTGGTCTTTGCAATGCAAATCTGATCAGGTCACATATAGAATACAGTTATTTTTTTCCTGGCCCAAATGTGTCTCTCCTCATCTTCGGAGAGGGAGATGAGAATGAGAGACATTCTCACAAATAGTCACTGCTATTTATTCATGACCTGGCTTATTACTTGTCAGATCCTGAGTTAAACATTATCTAATTGAGTCATTACACACACACACACACACACACACACACCCTTATTAGGTGGTTATCACCCTCACCTTACCTTAGGTGAGGAAACCGAGGCTTCGACTGACTGCACATACTTGCCCAGGCTCAAGGTAAGGATGCCCGCAAAACCCGTTTGCTACCACCACTGTACACACCGGGCGAAGCCGGCGGCAGGACTAGAACTGCAATTCCCGTGTGGCTGTGCGGCAGCCTCGCGAGACTTTTCATAAATTCAGCAGCATCGCGAGAGTTGGCTTAAATGTGGCGGCGGGAAGGCGGTTATCGTAGCTACCGAAGCGGCTGGGAGGGCTGGCTGCTGAGGCGATGGCAGACAGCTACAGCCGGGACAGCGAGCCTACGACGCGCACGCTGCTACGGCGCGTGCTGGATACAGCGGATCCTCGCACCCCGCGGCGACCCCGGAGTGCTCGGACTGAGTATGTGAGGGCGCTGCCCCAACACAAGAGCAACCAGAGGGAGTGGGCGGTGGGGTCCAGAGCTGACCCTGTTTGGAGACGGAAACTGAGTCTCGGAGAGGAGCAGAGTCCAGGCCTCTGAGAACAGGCTCCTTTCTCCTCGCTGGGCTCGGGTCAGCTGTTTGTGCGCCCACCCCTGAGACTCCAGGCCTCTCGGGACCTCAGAGCTCAATTATGCAGGCGTCCTTGGGGGTCCGCTTCTGGAAGCGAAGGATGGGTGCTCAGAATCTGGACCTCTGCTATGTTCTCTAAGCCAGTTTTTTTCCAGAGTATGTCCAGGCATCTTCCCTGAACTGTCTCCCAAGCGGTTCCCAGCCAAAAGATGGGAAAGGAGTTGCAGAGCGTAGCCTGGGTAGCAGTCAGGAGGCAGGAACTGGAAAGATGCTTTGCTAGAGAGCAGCGAATTTGGCCTGACGTGGTGGGAGTGTCAGTGGGTGAGGGCTGTGGTGAGCTCATGGTGCAGAGAGGGTGTAAGGTGGCATCTGCTGACTTCCTGGGGCAGTGCAGTTCCTTTATAGACAATGGGAAGCCATTCATTATAGGTTTTAGACCTATGAGTGATGAGGTGGGAGTTGTGCCAGAGGAACATTTATGTGGTTCTGGAATCTGAGAGGGGATTGGATTGGAGAGAGTAGGGCTGGAGTGACCCATGTGGAGGTTGCTGTCAGACCCTGACTAGTACTTAAAAGGTTTAAAAATATTGAAATATTCCTGGATTGTTTTAGTGTCTAGAATGGATACTTTTCCAGTTGTTCCTCTTATCTGTGTGGTTAACCCCTACCTCTGCCATAGTCACCTCAGCCCTCCTCTCTGGCTGGGTCATTATATTCCTTCTCTCTTCCCATACCCCTCGGCTCCCTTTCATCCACAACCCTGTTGATATAGAACTGGGAATAGGGCTGTGGGAGGGCAAGTGGTTTCTGGTCCCTGTCCCTGAGGGTAAAGGACTTCAGCCAAGATCCCTGACGAAGACCCGTCTCTAGTTCACCCTCCCTACATAGTTCTCACAGTTGCTGCTCTTTACACAGTGTCCAGAGAGCCCTGCTTCAAACACCTTCCTCTAGGAGGCTGAGGAGCCAAACAAAGATGACTGCCGGGCGTTGTTCTCATAGAGCCAGGGTAAGTGCCCTACCCACTGATCACTACAGGGCTCTGGTTGCCTTCGGGGGCTCTTGAGTTATAGCTCTGCTCTGGAGCCCACCTTGAGGGACTGTCAAGGCAAAGGAACAAACTGATTGCTTGATGCTTTTACCCAAAGTCTATTGACAGATTGGCCCATGTTCAAGCCAGTGGACACCTGGAGGAACAGACACCCCGGACTCTAATGAAGAACATCTTACTAACTGGTGAGTGAGCACTGGCCTGCAGTGAGAATCAGGCACCAGCCCTGTGGTATCTCTCATTTAGGGCAGCCTGCCCTGCCAGCTCCACTCTCTCCTTGCTTTTTCTACAGCCCCAGAATCTTCCATCGTAATGCCAGAGTCGGTGGTGAAGCCAGTGCCGGCACCGCAGGTGGTCCAGGCTTCCAGACGGGAAAGCGGTCGGAGCAGGTGCAGTAAATCCCCTCCTTGGGCTAGGCTGCTGGGCATTACTAGTCAGGGAGCCTCTTGGGGCTCTAAGAGCCGGAGTTGGGTGTCCTGGCTTGTCTGAGAAAAGCTCCATCCTTGTAGCCTGGAGCTGCAGCTTCCTGAACTTGAGCCCCCAACAACCCTGGCTCCAGGTCTGCTGGCTCTTGGCAGAAGGAAGCAGAGACTGAGGTTGTCAGTGTTTCAGCAAGGAGTGGACTTGGGACTGCCCCCCTCCCAAGGTGAGGTCCTGGACAACACCTGTGGCCACCCTCTCTGTCCTCTGGAGAGACTGAGGAGGCCTGAGAGAGGCCTGGCTAACTTATTATCGTTTCTTTTTACATTCTCTTGCAGAGCCTCATGGGAATGCTGATGCCTCTTCCCTCACCAGGTGCTGTTGCCTGTTCCGGGAGTTGGTGGAGGAGAGGCTTGGGGAAGGGGGTGCTGACTAGAATGCAATCTGGCCATAACTGCTCCATGCTCACAGCATGGTGGCTGGGTTCTAAGAGATGAGAGCACCGGGGCAGCTGGGGGACTCCTGGGGTGGGGGAGGGTGGTTGGACCTCAGGTACCTGACTTTCCTTTGTGCCTTGTCCCTCCCATCAGCTCCCTCAACTTGACTTTCGCCACACCTCTGCAGCCACAATCAGTGAAGAGGCCTGGTTTGGCCCGCAGACCTCCTACCCGCCGAGCTGTAGATGTGGGTACATTTTTGCAGGATCTGCGAGATACTTCCCTGGCCTTGGCTCCTCCAGGTAAGGTTGAGATTTCCATCTTCTGCCCTGTGGGGAAAGCTTTCCCCCCATGATTGATGGGAGGTGCTGCTGAGTCCAAGGTTGCTTCTCTCTCCTTTGAGTCAAGAACAGTGAGCAAGCCTGGCCAGTAGGTCTATGAGGACTTTCTGCTTTCTTTCTGCAAATTGCCTCTTGTCTTGCGGGGGCCCAGTCTTAGTCCCTCTGTATCTTCCAGGACCCCATATCCTTGAAGAGCTATAGGACTGAGGGTAGGAAAGGGGTGTGATATGGTGGCTGGAGCTTATTGGGAGGTTGAAAGGGGCTAGGTTTCAGGATCAGCTGTTCAGTCAGAGCTGACCTGGGAGCCTGATTCCAAAAGACAAGTCAAGTTCACCAGGATAAGAGAAGGGTTGCAGGCAGAGGGACCTGAATGAGAAGTGGAGAATGGAGGCATGGGTGAGCAGATTGGGTGGGGCAACCTATGGAGCCTGGGAATGCCAGGCTAAGGAGCAGGAAGGTAAGCAAGGAGAGCTGTGGAAGGGAGATTAGGCTTAGAGTGGGCTTAGTCTTCTCTCTCTAAGGGCCACTTGGGCAGGCTTGTGGGTCCACTACCCAGGCCCTGGTGACTGGCTAGCAGAGCAGCAGGTAGGCGTGCAAAACACTGAGTGCCAACTGGACCTTGATCTCCAGATGAGAGCCTCAGAACCCCTGTTGCTACTCTGCCAACAGACACAGTGTTGGAGGACACCCAGCCCTTCTCCCAGCCCTTGGTTGGCCGTTCCCCCAGTGTGCACCACTCCCTGCCTTGCCGCTCTCACTCTGGGGCTAAAGATGTGGAGAGGGCTGCCAGTCGCAGGACATGGAGCGGTGGGCTTGGGCTGCAGAACAACGGTGAGTATGTGGGGCACGCAACCTGGAGCCAAGCCTAGCTTAAGCAAGAATTGGCATTGGTGTTTTTTCCTCTTCAGGCCCGTATGTGTACCCCTCACCCCCGAGTCCCTTTGGAGGGCTGTTGATCCCTCCATCCAAGAGTAGAGTCAGTGTTGGGCCAGGAGATTCCAAACCAGTACCCTGGGGCTGCCTCTGGCCCTCTTCCCTCCTCGATGGGCTAGGCTGGGTTTTACTACTCCATCTTTACCTTTCTCAGAGCTACAGCCCGGGCCTACTGCTTTTCTAGCCTGTATTCTCTCCCCTTGATTCAGGTGCTGGGAAACCAGCCCAGCTTCTGGCAGGAGAGGTGGAGGAGGTCGATGCCCTTGCTGTGGGCTTTCCGAACGTCAGCAGTGATATCTCTGAAGAAGACGGAGTAGAGCCCTTACAGAATGGAGTAGCTGAGGAGGCAGAGGAAGGAATGGAAGCGAGCTTGAGGGAAGTGGGGAAGGCAGCAGAAGCACAAGGATCCGCCAGAGCAGAAGAGCCTGAAGGACACGTAGAAGTGACCGAAGCAGAGGGATCCTGGGGGGCTGTCGAGGCCAAGGAGCCAGAAGGATCTTCAGGGGATGAAGACACCTCTGGTAGAACAGGTAAGGGGCCCAGTGCAGGGATCAGGGGGTGGGTGGGTAAGTGACAGCTGTGTCCCTGGCCTTGGAGGAGGGGCTTACCTGGCTTGTGTTTCTGGGCACAGGTGGTCTTGGGCCAGGGAAACTCTGAAGGGCCCCTTGCTTGCCTGGAGCTAGATGGAGCCCTCGAGGAACAGGATAAGGAGGCTGTGGGCCTTCAGGGTTGAGTGAGATGGTCGGGCCTGTGCCCTCTGTAACCCTGCCCTTCCTCTTCAGCAAGTCCAGGGTTGGCCTCCAGCACCCCAGAGTTCCTTCGGGCAAGGCGACTTCAGTTTCTTCAGCCAGCTCCACCGCCTAGCACTGCAGTGTAAGATCCCACGACCCTGTTCCACATGGGCTTCTTGGAAGGGGGCAGGTACTGAGGTTGGCATTGGGTACCACAGAGTTATCACTCTTATCACTCTTCCTTTAGGTGTGTAAATGATTACCCAGGAGAGCACCCTAAGGTGGGCTGGATGGGGCCCACTCAGAGCACATCTGTCATCCTGGTGCCTGCCTGCAGGGGCTTAGAGGAGCCTGGGCAGGGGGGAAGTGCCTAGGTTAGTATGCAGTCAGAGAAGGCTTCCTGGAGGAGGATTAGCAGAATGGGACAGGCAGCAGTGGGCTGAGTAGGGGGAATGTCCATGCCAACGCCTGAGGATCATGGGCCTGAGCAAGTACTGGTTTGTATGATGAGGCTAGACTGGGACATTGTGTTCAGATTGTGGAGGGTTGGGGCCCCAGGGAAAGACCAGGCTTCTACATAGCCCCCTGTCCCCACTGCCCCCCAGAAATGGTTGGAGCTGTTGGTCCAGCCTGGCCAAGGAGCACAAGGGCCCTAGTCTTGGCAGGAGCCAGCAAGACTTATCTTTGATTAGTGGCCTCTTTAGGTCGCAGCAGTTCAGCTAACTCTGTTCACTCCTTGCCCCCAGGTTACCTTCAGAGCCTCCGGAGCCTCTGTCGGCCAGGCTTCCTCCCAAGCCCCGAATCCCTGGCTCCAGACCCCGTCAAGATCCCTACAAGACTGGACTGAACCACTATGCGAAACTCTTTGGCTTCTATGCTAAGATGCCCATGGAGAAGAAGGCTGTGGAGATGGTGGAGAAGTGGTGAGTCCTTGACACTTGGGGTGGGGAGAGGAACCCCTCAGGTCATGAACAGACTGTTTTACCCCTACTTTCTTGTCAGCCTGGACAAGTATTTCAAGCATCTTTGTGACGACCTGGAGGTATTTGCTGCTCATGCTGGCCGCAAGACTGTGAGGCCAGAGGACCTGGAGCTGCTGATGCGAAGGTAAGTGGATGGAAGCAGGGAGATGCTGGGTGTGGGAGTGCTGGCGCTGATTCTCTCATTCTCCATCTTCCTCTGCTGCAGGCAGGGCCTGGTCACTGACCAAGCCTCCCTGCATGTGCTCGTGGAGCGGCACCTGCCCCTGGAGTACCGACAGCAGCTCATCCCTTGTGCATTCAGTGGCAACACTGTCTTCCCTGCCCAGTAGTGGCCAGGCCTCAACACCTGCCCTGTCCCTACCCGGGGCCCCTTGGCCCCACATACACTTCTAGGTTTCCTCCCTGCCCCCCAGCATCAATAAAATGTCACAAACAGAATATGCTGTGTTTTGGTGCACGTTCTGGGACCAGCCAAGCAGGGACCAAGCACCCTTCCCTTGACTCCCCAGCATAAGCTAGAGAATAGCATGGGTTCAGACAAACAATTTTATAACAACAGTCAGAGGTTAGCACGGGAGCACTCAGGCTGCCCACAGTGTCCTCAGCTTGCAGGTTCCTGCTCTCGGCGCCCCACACGCCTAACATCACTCATCTGAAGCTGTTCCAGTGCAGTCTGGAGCCTTATCACAATGCCTTCTTCCTTTTCCTCGCCCTCTTCTGGCAGTTCTGTCATGGGGAGCTGGAAGGCCTGGCTCAAATAGCTGTTTAGGGTCTGCTTGTCCAGGCTGGGATCAATGTTCATCAAGGCCTCACGTACCTTGGGTAGGGTCACCTCATCGTGGCTGCCCCCACAAAGAAAGAGAGAGATAGACCTTGACCGTCTTCTCTATACCCCAGACCCCAAGATGCCCTCTCCCAGGTTTGAGCAGTATGTAGTGCCCAGCAGCAATCTCGGTGCATAGGGAGACCTGGGGCTTGAGGTGCTACTCTGTGGCCCAGCCTGTAGGACTTGCCTATGACTAAGTGAGCCTGAGGTCCCCAGGGTCACTCACAGTTCCAGGTCCAGCTCCTGCTTTAACTCCTGTAAGTATTCATCCTTTTCATCCATGTACTGCTCCCGCAGCTTTTGCACAAAGGGCATGCTCTGGCCCTCCTCATACTGGGAAGGGGCCACAAGGCAGGGTGAGGGTACACGGGCTAGGGTCCAGCAGAGGCTAGGGCAGGACTGGGCAAGTTCTTGGGCCCCAACCCACCTCCATAAATAATACACAGTAGTTGAGCAAGTCTGCATTGCTGCTGCTGGGATGCCAGCCCCCTGCCTCCATCAGCTCCTGAATTCTCTCGTCCTTCTTGAAGGGGAAGGTACTCTTGAGGGCAGTGCTGTAGGGAGACGTGAGGACTGACAGGCCTGGCTGATGCCTGCCTACCCATCTCCCCGCACCCCTCTGCCAGCCCCACTGGTGCTCAAAAGGGCACAATGCACTGAGTCTCTGGCCTTTTCCCACCAGGCTCCCCTTCCCCCTGCACAGCTAGGAGCTTGGCCAGAGGTCATGCTGGGCTGAAGTTCAGGGTGGCCGACTGGTCTCTCACCTTAACTGCTCCATGGTTAGTAGCCCCTCGTTCTGGCTGTCAGCACTGGTCATCTCCTTCAGCAGCTGTGCTATTGTCTCCTTCTGCTTGATGTACACACTCTCTTTCCTCTAGGGGGGAAGCTTTGACCATCTTGCTGTTTCCTAGAGGGGTGGGGACAGAGCTGGCCTATGCCGGAGACAAAGGGTGGAGGGCCAGGCCCAAGCTTACCTTTCCCATCAAGACTGCATAGAACTGACTCATGACCTCATTGGAGTGGAAGAGCTTGGTATATTCAAAAATGGTGTAAGCCCAGGCCATGGCATCACCAGGCCCAAAGCGACGCTCCAGGAAATTGAAGAAGAAATCTGGGAACTTCTCTTTCTGCAGGGTAGGGGGAAGACTGCTTGGTCAGCCTGCCCCACGTCGGTTGGCTCTCCTCCCTGTTCCCTAGCACCTTGAGGGACACCCCCCACCCCCCCATGCACCAGAGGACTCAGGCAGCCACACCAGGCCAAAATGGCTAGAGAGATCTGACCTGCTCCTCAGTGATACGTTCCTTCCAGCCATCCTTGAGGAGGTTTACCACATCCTTCTTGGTTGGCTTCTTGTTCTCCACAATGCCATCAAACCGAAGGAAAGGGGGGATGGATTCCCCATAACCCTGTATGGAACCATGTCAGCTTATCTCTGGGCCCCTCTGTAGCCCCACCAGCAAGCAGGGCAGAGCCCCAGATAGTTCCCCCAGAACATCAAGTCTTCTCAGCAGCAAGGCCTGGCCATTCTGACTCTGGCCCCAAGCCTCCTGAGCCCAGGGACTCCCCTACCAGACCAGGGAAGAAGTCTTTCTCCCGGAGCAGCCCCTCGCCAATCTCCTCCAGGAGCACATCCACCAGCTGGTCGCTGTTCTTGCCCTTGGCCAGCATTTGCCAGCGATCTCGTCCTCCAGCCACCACATCTGCAGATGGGGAGAGGGAGCTGGAGTCCAGACCACGCACTTGAACAGTCCCTAGGGCTCCCATGGCCAGCATTACCTTCACACTTGGACCAGTCTGGCCGTGGTGTGGCTGTGCGCTGGATCTCCTGCAGCTCGGAGCAGAACTGGTCCCGCTCCTTCAGCGTACTCGTGTGCAACTGCAGCAGCGTCTCGTGCTCCTTGTGGACCTCTTCATAGTCGTCTCTCAGGCTGTCCAGCTGTGGGCAGGGTAATTGGTCCTTGCTACTCACCTGCATGGCCCTTCCCTACCCTGCCTGCCCACCAGCACCTGCTCCTGCAGGTCCTTGAGGGTCTTCTCCTGCATTTCAAAGTCCCTTCTGGGCACCACGTCTCCAAAGTTGGCTTTCATGGTGTTGAGTTCCATCTGTGTGCGGGTCAGGTCTTGCCGGGCCATCTTCAGAGCCATTGTTAACTTCACGGGGTCCTCCCCCCAGACACCTGCCAGGGGGCCCGCCAGCTCATGTCACCCTGCCTCTGGGGCCTGTAGCCCAGGGCAGGGTTGAGTGTCCCTTGAGGCATGTCCCAGGTCTTCCTGCTCTCCCAGCTTGGGAGCCCCTGAGTCTTTCCACAGTGCTACCAGCATAGGGCTTTGAGCTTAAATAGAGAAGCCCAAGATGTGGAGTACCAGGCCTGTCCTGCCCTTAGGGAGTCTAGGCTGCCTCAGCTGCCAGTGATTGTTTCCTTCATAAACAACAAGTGTATGGTTCTCAGGCCAGCTCAGAAGATCCACAGACCCAGGTGGCAGCAGGAGCATCTCCCATTGTGAATGAGCAGATAATAGGAGAGTTGAATGAATAGGAGTGGTGAGAGCCAGACTCCTCTCCAGCGCCTCTTCAGGGGAGAGAAACCCGCCTTGGGCTTACCTGGGGACTGGGCTAGTGTCATGTCTTCCCGCTGGTACCGTAGCTCATTCAGGTCTGCAATAAGGATCTTATGGGCATCTCGCTCGCTGAGGTAGCGCAGATACTCCTCAGCCAAGTTCTTCCTCAGTTTGGTCACCTGTTGGGAAGAGAACATGAAAGGTAGGAGGAGGAGGAGACTGGTCATTCCTGAGAATCCAGCAAAGTGCCGAAGCTTCCTCCTGTGGAGAAAATCTGGCAGTCAAGGAGTGAGACTCTGCTGGCATTTGGGGCCATACCAAGCCAGTGCTGAGCTGAGGAGGAGGGCAGCATGTGGAGAGAGGGGTATGGGGGGAGGTGGTGGCTCTGTATGTCATCCCAGGCAGAAGGGTAGAGAGAGCTAGGGGGTCACCCCAGGGCTGAAGGCCTCAAGGTCACCCCTGGGGTGGGGGTGGGAGGGATTCAGGGAGTTGGTCACCACATTACTCCCTTTCACCTCACTCTGCAATGAGATCTTCTCCTCATTCTTCTTATCAATGAGTTTTAGCAAATTCATCTTCTCTTTCTTCAGCGTGGAGATTTCATCTCTCTCCTTGGCCCTCATGGCCAGGATCCTCTCGTTGCAGTCCTCGTTCACAGTGACAAGCTTCGCCTTCAGGGACTCCAGAGCCCAAATCTTCTCCCTCTGGTCGGCTAAGCAGGGACAGGTAGGAGAGTCCCTTTGGGGCCATGGAGGACAAACAACCAGGAGACACTGATCCTGAGGTCACAGTGAGTGGCTGTGTCCCTTGCAAACTCGAGGAGTCTATACATGCCTGTTCAAAGCATAGCTCCTGCTTAAGTCCTTCTTGCACTTGCTTTTAAACCAGGGGCAGAGTCCCGATGAGGACCAGGGTCTCACCTATGCCCTTTCCCCATACGGCCTTTAGTCCTGAAGCTGCACCATGCCCAGCACCTCCTGAGCCTGGTGAGGGAAACCCCCTCACTTCCCAGGGGTACACTCTCCCTTCTGGGCTTCACTCTCAATAGAAAAGATGCTCTATTTCCCACAGATACTGCCCCACCATGCTTCCCAAGAATGGGAGGTAGTCAGTTGCCCTGGGGTGCCCTATCACATGACAGTGTAAACAAAAAGGCTAAGGGGGGCTTGGTGACCTCAAAGCCCAGTTTGTTGCTGCCCCAGCCCTGCTGCAGAACCCAGAAGGTCAGAGTAGGATTCTCTCTGCCTCTTCCAGGCTGGGCCCAGGCAGGGAGGCTGCAGTCTTACCCAGCATCACCTCATATGCATTCTTGATGGAGGATAGCAATGGCTTGTATGTTTTGAAGTCCTCTATGAAAAATTCAAAGATCTCTCTGTAAGGCTGGCAAGAAAAGGGAAACTGTCACCTCCTGGCCTATAGCTGCCACCCTCAGTGGGACCTAAGTTTTTCTTTGCTTGGCTTAGAAGTGTTCTAGCATGAAGCTGCCAGGCGACTCACATTCAAATAAATGCCACAGGCACCGCCGGGGTCTCTCACAGGGAGCTGAGGGGCAGCTCCATCCCTCTCAGCTGCTCTCTGGAGACCTCTCCTGGTGCTGTCTCTGAGACCTGGCAGACGACCTGGGTCAGGACCTCCCCCTCTCTACCTGAGCCCCCACTGGCTCTCCAGGCAGCCAGCC
The DNA here is from genome assembly GCF_949752795.1 of Hyperoodon ampullatus. Classification (NCBI taxonomy): domain Eukaryota; kingdom Metazoa; phylum Chordata; class Mammalia; order Artiodactyla; family Ziphiidae; genus Hyperoodon; species Hyperoodon ampullatus. The sequence goes on from NC_136931.1 coordinate 19,205,598, forward strand.
TCCTCCATGCACTGTGCTTCAGCTGGCCTCTTACCAGCACCCCTCCCCATCTTACAGTCCTGTGGCGGCAGGAGAAGGTCTAAGGCTCTAGCTTCCAAGTAGAGGTGTGGTTTCCTGTCCCACTTGGACACACAGGAAGTTTTTGGAGGCAACATTGTATACTGGAATGAGCACAGGCTCCCGAACCAGCCCTGAGTTTGAATCCTAGCTCCACTACTACATAGCTGGATGCCTTCTCTGAGCTTCTGCTTCTTTGTTGGCGAGGTTCCTTTAGCTTGTGAGACCATATCTAAGGCCCCACCCAGAGCCTGGCACACAGACAGTGCTCAGCAAATGCTTCTGTCAGTGACTAAGTCAGAAGTGAGGGATTCCCCATCATCATTGCCATTTGAGCAGGGATTTGGTGATTCCTTCCCTAATATGCATCAGAATCTAGGTTACATCTAGATTTCTCTTTGTATCTGGCTAAGTTCCTCAAGCTTGGGGCTGTTGTAACTGGGCTGGTAGACATTGTATGACCCCTGCTTGCCCAACTGCCAGGATTTAGGCTCCATTCACTGATACCCAATGACCCAAGGTGGGTGCTGGGGATCACAGAAAGGACTGGAGACAGCATTCAGGCCACCTGACTCAGGTAAAGAAACCCAACCCTCAGGAGAGTTTTGGTTCCATGCCGGTAGACTTGCCTGCTCACTGGCTTTGTTAGAGAACAAGTTTCTCTTACCAGGAAGGGGAACCCAAGAGAGCTGGGAAAGGCTGGTCTCGCCTGAATGTCTGAAGTGCCTAGTCCTGGTGAGTAAGGTTTCTTCCCAGCCCTGCCCCTGCCCTCCCCCCAGTTCTTCTGTGGCTCTGACCTGCAGCCTTAGCTCCTGGGCAGAATCTGTGCCCAGGTCCAGCAGGAGGAGCTCCTTGCGTAGGTAGTTCTCTAGTCGCTCTAGGTACCTTGGCTTGGTAGTGCGCAGGGGCTGCTGCTGCCAGCTACTGCAGGGAGTGGTGGACTGAGATGTGATGGACACCCCACCAGGCCCTTGTGCCCTGGGTCTGGGGCAGCAACACCCCTGCACTGTTTCTGGGCCCAGTCCGTCCACCATCAGGCTAACCCTGGCTTACCCTACTCGCTTCTGGTAGTCATCTGAACAGGGCTTTCGATTATGCAGAATGGTCTGGTCACTGATGCATGTGGGCCTTGGGGACAGGTGGCCACTGATGGAGGAGAACGGACAGGACTATAAGAAGGGACAGGTGGGGTTACCGTGACAATATTGCTCCCCTTCCTGATGTTCCTCTCCAGGCTCCTCCTCCACTCCTGGGTTCCCCCCACAACACCTCTTAATATGGTTCATAATTAAGACTGGGATTCTTAGAGTTAGAGAGGGATTAGATTAAACCCTGGGGCCCTGGTTATGTGACCACAGTCTGAGCCTCAGTCTCTGCATCTGTAAAATGGGAATGGTTGTGCTCCCCACTGCATTGTATTGATGTGAGAATGCAACAAGAAAGAATAGAGGGTGGTTTACACAGACTCAGGCACCTTCTAGTAGCTCAGTAAAGGTGAGTTCTTCTCTTCTGTAGGTTTGTCAGTGAGTATTGAATACCTATGCTATGAAAACAGATATGAGTACTTACTGGGACCATCTCTTGCCCCCACAGCACAGTCCAGCTAAAGAGAGTCGGGGAGGGCAGGCCCAGCCTCAAGCCCGGACTCTCAGGCAGGACTGCAGAGATTCAGCAGGGTGACCTGTGGACCCCGGGAGGAGACTAGGCTCTACCCCCTGGGGGAGGGGGAAGGGAGAGGTGGTAGGGCCCTGAAGCAGTGGGATCTCATTTTGAACCTTGAGCAGGGGTAGGGGGTAGTAGTATTTATGAGCCTGTTTTTTCAACTTTTTATGAAATACTCAAAAAACATGAGAGAAAAAAATGACTCTATTACCAGTGAAGCCTACTTCTAGGGTTCATCCATTCAGTCACTCATTTTTTCATCAAACATTTCTGGGTCCATAGCACATGCCAGCCCCTGCTGGGTTCTGGGACATGAAAGAAGCTCGGGGTATGATGGAAGTGGGACGACAAATGAACTGATAAGCAGGTAGTAACTGAAGCTGATGCAGGTCACAGGAGTGTGGGGGCCTTGACTGGAGGGTGCCAGGGGAGGCTGGTCCTCTTAGAGGAGGAAGTGATGATGTCAGTGATTTCAGTAAAGCTTGAGTGACTTCATGGGAGGAGCTGAGGTTACTCTGGAAGAGAATGATGTGTCAGGGGAGGTGGGGGAGTGCACAAAGACTGCCTGGGTAGCACTAATACCTCAGGGAAACAGCAGGAGTTTTGAAGGGCTATGAACAGGGGCCAATGCCCAAGGAGGGCAGGCTGGCTGAGGCTGAGGTCTGGGCTGGCCAGTGCAGAGGGGACAGAGATGAAGCAGCAGCTTCATGCCTACGGGCAGTCCTCAAAGCCTTACTTGTGACTATGAAAAAATCAGAAAACTCCTAAGTGTCTAAAAACAGAAGATTCTTATACAGGCATGAAATGTTTACAAAGAGGCTTAACATGCACTATATCTCTAAGGGTTAAGTACAGCCTGAAATTAGAGAATAAGCACAACCAGGTAAGATGAAAAGCCAGAAAAGATGGAGAAATAACCCAAAAGGTTATCAGTAATTATTCTCCAATGATAGGCCCATGGGTGCTTATGTGTCTGTAATCATGTATTTTTCAAAATTTTCTACAATGCACATAAGTTACTTTGAAATTTAAAAGAACATTGAATTATTGAATTCAGTATTAAAGCTTCCTCTGTGGAAGGCCCTGAGCCCAGCTTCCAGGTTCTTCTGAGATGGAGAGAGACTAGGCCTACCACCCATGTCCCACACATCCAGGTTCTAGGAGTCCTTCCAGGCTAATGGTGACTGGCTCCTGACCCTCTTAATGTGGAAAATGCCACTGTCTCCTTGGGCTCTTCTTTGCATTCTATTAGTTCTATCTATTTTTTCTCAATCTTGCAATCATTCATCCTCTCCCTAAATATTTTGGAAAGTACATAGTAAGCCTTGTTGCTAGGTCCCAGGGAGGACTCCAGCCTCTTGCACGGGTCTAGGTTGACCTATCTCTGTACTTCCAGAACTGATGGCATCATACTTCACACTCTTCGTAGTCTTTTTTTTTTTTCCTAATTGAAGTATAGTTGATTTACAATGTTGTGTTAACACTCTTCATAGTCTTAAGTAGCACTCAGCAAATATTGTGGAATAAATATTTAAGGGAGCACAATAATTTAGCTGGATGCAAGGCATAATAAAAACGAAGACGCTACTTATTGGGCGTATATGTTCACACATGCTTTCCCTGGGTCAAGAATGCTCCAGCTTGACTATTCAACCTTAGCATCTCAGGGGTTCTCCCTGATACTCTCCCCAATCCCAGCGCCCACACTTTCCCATCATCACACCCCCATCTTCTCTCAGAAACACAGACTATGTCTTGTTTACCACTGTATCCACAGTACCTGGCACACAGTGGGAATCAACAAATATTTGTTGAATAGATAAAAACATGGGGGGGAAAGAGAGATGATGAAAGAGAATTGTAAAGAGTTTAAAGCCCTCCTATCAAAATAAGCTACATCAAGCAGAGAAAGGTAAAAGACAAATACTAAGAGTAATACAGTTGATAATGACAGGTGAATAGATTTATACATACATTAAACAGAAATAAAGAAGGACAATCTTTTAATATATACAAAAAAATAATCGTAGGCCACAGATAAGGTGTTAACACATTTTTAAATGAGAAACTGTATACCTTGCATTTCCTGATATAATACAATGAAATAACTGATAAGGTAAACATACCTCTAAAACACTTAACCATTTACAGAAATTTAAAAATAAATTAATATTTTTCCCGACCCATTTATTACTTAAAGTAAAAATACAACATGTTATAGAAATGTTAAAATTACATGTTCAAAATGTTTGGGATATGATCAGAAAAGCACTCACAAGTTTTTAATTGCTTAAAATCCTTTCACTATCTAAAAATAAATGGTTGGGGCTTCCCTGATGGTGCAGTGGTTAAGAATCCGCCTGCCAATGCAGGGGACATGGGTTCGAGCCCTGGTCCAGGAATATCCCACATGCCGTGGAGCAGCTAAGCCCGTGCGCCACAACTACTGAGCCTGCGCTCTAGAGCCCGTGAGCCACAACTACTGAAGCCTACACAACTAGAGCCCGTGAGCCACAACTACTGAAGCCCACACACCTAGAGCCCGTGCTCCACAACAAGAGAAGCCACCACGGGCTTCCCTGGTGGCACAGTGGTTGAGAGTGCGCCTGCCGATGCAGGGGACACGGGTTCGTTCCCCGGTCCTGGAGGATCCCACATGCCGCGGAGCGGCTGGGCCCGTGAGCCATGGCCGCTGAGCCTGCGCGTCCGGAGCCTGTGCTCCACAATGGGAGAGGCCACAACAGTGAGAGGCCCGCGTACAGCAAAAAAAAAAAAAAAAAAAGAGAAGATACAAATGAACTTATTTACAAAACATAAATAGACTCACAGGCACAGAAAACAAACTTATGGTTACCAAAGGGGATAGAGGGGTGGGTGTGGGGGAGATAAATTAGGAGTTTGGGACTAACATATACACACTACTATATATAAAACTGCTAAACAACAAGGACCTACTGTATAGCACAGGGAACTATAGTCAATATCTTGTAATAACCTATAATGGAAAAGAACCTGAAAAAGAATATATATATTATATATGTAAAGCTGAATTACTTTTCTGTACACTTAAAACTAAGACAACATTGTAAATTAACCAGACTTCAGTTAAAAACAAACAAACAAAAAACAAGAACAAAAACAAAGGGAGACTAGCCTTGAAAATTTCCTGAGCAGACAAAACCAGTTTAGTCATAGAAATAAAGCTTAATCTAGCTTATTTTGGGAGACTTAAAAAATAAAAAAGGCCCATCTTCGTGCTCTGTCTGCCGTTTCTGTAAAGAGAAAAAGTCACCCTATTTTGATTGCTGAGCATATGCTGCTTTCTTGTCCTGGTTGTTAACAGCTGGTAAGGCCTCCGCAAGCCGGTGGTTGGAAGGCGGCGTTCCCGGGAGCTCCGTGCTCTCTGCTCCCCCCTGCAGGTGAAAACGGGGAGGGCGTCCCCGGGGGTCGGCGGTGGCAGGAGGCAACAGCGTCCTCTGGTGGTTTAGAACGGTGTCACTGCCGCCGTGCAGAAGAAAGGGAGTGAAAGAACCTGGCCCCAGGTCCACTGAGTAGGTGGCAGCTGAGTGGGACGGGGAGCAGGCGCCCCAAGTAATCGAATCTTTCGGGACTGTGGCTGCGCTTGGTCTCCGCTTAGAGTCCACACTACCCCTTTCCCTCCCTGATGTCAGGGTCCCCATGTTTGAAGTCCTCAGCCTCACAAAGTGTACAGCTCACGTGTCCCCAGATCCTCCAGACAAGACATACTCGCACAAAGAAACCCACCACGGCCCACAGTTCTCCACTGTGAGCTGGAGTTATAAATTTGCTCAGATGTGTTTTTTCACCTGTAAGATTTGGACAATGGCTGTTTGCTTGTTAAATAGTAATAACAGGGGCTTCCCTGGTGGCGCAGTGGTTGAGAGTCCGCCTGCCGATGCAGGGGACACGGGTTCGTGCCCCGGTCCGGGAAGATCCCACATGCCGCAGAGCAGCGGGGCCCGTGAGCCATGGCCGCTGAGCCTGCGCGTCCGGAGCCTGTGCTCCGCAACGGGTGAGGCCACAGCAGTGAGAGGCCCGCGTACAGCAAAAAAAAAAAAGTAATAACAATCATATGATCATATCAACAAAAGCCCCCAAATCTTAATAACACAGTATTTTTTTTTCATTTGAGGGAAGAATATTCTTCCTTTTTTTTTTTTTTTTTTGCCACGCCACGTGGCATGCAGGAATGTAGGATCTTAGCTCCCAGACCAGGGATGGAACCTGTGCCCCCTGTAATGGAAGCGTGCAGTCCTCACCACTGGACCTCCAGGGAATTAATTCCCCAGCATTCATTTTTATGTAAAAACTTTAAAGAACATGAGTGGAGGGAGAACCTGTCGTGAGGCTGGTAAAGAGTCTCTACTTCCAGTGCAGAGCCAACAGCGCAATGGAGAAACATCCTTTACTACTGTCTTCAGTCTTCACAGATATACAGCAATAATGGTGCACATATGCCAGCGACTCAAGTACCACATCAGGCACTGTGGCCGTAAAGACAAAAAGATATAGTCATAGCTCTGAAGGACCTTGACAGATCTGGTGGGACCATCCCAGCACCCAGCACAATGCCTGGCTCATGGCAGGCTGGATGAAGAAATGAGGCCCACTCCAGAATGCTGCGTTGCAGGGGAAGGTTATCTGTGGGCAGGAGCCGAGTCCCTCTCTGCTCAGGGAGGTCTGGGAAGGCTGTTCCGGTAAGGTGCAGCAAGTGTGCACGTTCCCCCACCCCAGAGCCTGCTGGGCCTGGCCTCTGAGCCACACTCCCCTAACTGGGGAGAAGCCGCTTGGTGGGGCATGGTTCGGGTGGGTGGTGATTTTGGGTTGCAGAGAGGGAGGCAGAAAGGATCTGGGGATCAAAATTTAGGGTTCCAACAGGACACGGCCATTAACCAGCAGCGTCTTCCGTTTCTGAGAAAGCTTGCGTTTCTGGGTATTCTTGGCTTCTGTGAGGAAGGAATCATCTACAATCGCTCCTAAAGGTCGCAAGTGTGCTCTGCACAGAGAAGGAGAAGGAAGTCGTGGGTGACAGAGCCTTGAGTGGGGAGTACACTTCCACTCTTTCCAGAGCCACAAGACATGGCTTCCTTTCCGCTCAGAGCCAGGCTCTGGGTCTTCCCAGTGCTGCCTCCAGATTCCCAGAGGTGCTGCCAACAAGCTCCTGGCTTGGGGCCCAAACCACTTTCCCACATTCCCAGAAGCCTTCTCCTCATCACAAGAGTCTCACCAACTCCTGCAGTGGCAGGACACCCTCACCATGAACCCAGAGAACCCTGCAGGCCTATACTTCCCTTCAGTGTTTAGCTGTGGCTGTGATGACAGTTCCATGAATGTGACAGCCACATTCTGGGGGGTGTGATACCAAAAGCAGGTGCTATAGGACAAGAAGCACAGGGTCTGGGGTCCAAGAGCCAGGGTGGGAGTCTTGAGCCTCTACTTACTGGCTGATAGGGCCCAGAGGCTGACATCTGTGTTTCCAATAGGGACCCCCTTGGGCAAGTCATTCAACTTCTTTCAGCCCAGTTTCCTCACAAGGAGGTGGAGACAGTTCTTGCAATTTCTATCTCACAATGCTGTTGTAAAGTTTAAATAAGAGTAAAAGAGATATGCAAAAATAACCTGTAGGGACTTCCCCGGTGGCGCAGTGGTTAAGAATCTGCCTGCCAATGCAGGGGACACGGGTTCAAGCCCTGGTACAGGAAGATCCCACATGCCGCAGAGCTACTAAGCCCGTGAGCCACAACTACTGAGCCTGCGCTCTAGAGCCCACGAGCCGCAACTACTGAAGCCTGCACGCCTAGAGCCTGTGCTCTGAAACAAGAGAAGCCACCGCAATGAGAAGCCTGCGCACTGCAACGAAGAGTAGACCCCGCTTGCCACAACTAGAAAAAGCCAGCACGCAGCAACGAAGACCCAACACAGCCAAAAAATTAAAAATTAATTAATTAAAAAAAATATTTTAAAAAACCCTGTAAACTGCAAGGAGCTGCAGAGATATTAACTGTGACAGCAGGATGTGGGAAAAGTGGATCATAAGGAACCACTTTTAACTCCTAGGCCTCTTGGGGAGAGCCATCATTGCTCAAGCTAGGAAGGCATTTGGGGGTCTAGAGGGAGGGCTGCCTGTGGGCAGTCAGACTTAGGCGGAACAAAAGGAAGACGTGATCCCAGTAATCCATGGTGGCAGCGGGTGGGAGTGATTTATGCCGCTAGATAGACTTGTGTCTTCATTCCCCTGCTAGCTGGTGGCCTTGGGTATGCTGTTTAACCTCTTGAAGCTCAGTGTCTTTGTCCATATAACTGAGACAAGGATTACCCAAACTCCAGGGTAGTTGAGAGCACTGACGTGAACCCAGTTGGGAAACCCTGTCCTGCAGGGTTCTTCAGTCCTACTTCATGGAGCAGTGACACCCCAAACTCCAGTTCTCTATTGTCTCTAAACTGAACAAGTGTGAGCAAACCATGTCGAATACGCAGCCGGTGTGGAAAAGGAAAGGCTTTTGCTCAGATGTTTATGGGTTTGAGACAGGATGCAGCAGATCAACCCATCTGCTCACTGGGTAAAATCATACCTTCCTGTCAAGACCAGTCAATTTTCTAAACTCTGTTCTTGCTCCTGCTGGAACTACCACATGGGGCAAGGTAAGCAAGAAAACTATGGGGAACTCTACAAATCCTGAGAAGTTGCCAGATGGAAAATCTCAGTAGGTAACATGTTAGGTTTTTTTTTTTTTTTTTCCAGAAAGAACTCAGTGAGAGACAAAGTGATATGTAAGAGGTGGATTTATTTGGAGAGAAACACACTCCACAGACAGAGTGTGAGCCATCTCAAAGGCGAGAGCGGCTGGTAACATGCTAGTTTTGAATGCCAAGGGAGACAGTAGTCAAAAACAGATTTGCAAATGTTAATTTTAAAAACACCTGGGGCTTCCCTGGTGGTGCAGTGGTTAGGAATCCACCTGCCAATGCAGGGACACAGGTTCGAGCCCTGGTCCAGGAAGATCCCACATGCCGTGCAGCAACTAAGCCTGTGCGCCACAACTACTGAGCCTGCGCTCTAGGGCCCGCGAGCCACAACTACTGAGCCCGCATGCTGCAACTACAGAGGCCCACGAGCCACAACTATTGAGCCCGCACGCTGCAACTACTGAGGCCCACACGCCTAGAGCCCGTGCTCCGCAACAAGAGAAGCCACTGCAATGAGAAGCCTGTGCACCACAACGAAGAGTAGCCCCCGCTCGCTGCAACTAGAGAAAGCCCGCGTGCAGCAACGAAGACCCAAAGCAGCCAAAAATAAATAACTAAAATAAATAAATTTTAAAACACCTGGTAGAGTCTATACACTTATCCAAAAATCTTAGGATGCTTCTTTAGTATTATATTAAATATTTTACACCAATTCTCAGAGAGGAATGGGAAATAGATTATATTTCTACTACAAAGGTGGAGAAAACTCAGTTATTTAACTAATGGCAAGCAGTGGGTTTGACAGGAGGTAAGTCCTGGTATTGAGTGAAGTCAAGCTACTGAGTTCCATCCACAAATCTACTGTGCCAGGGATGTGAGGCTGAAAGGAGAAAGCCAATGGGGAGGAGGAACCTGCCACAGGAAAATGCACAATTCAAAGGTCCCTTTATTTATTTTTTTGGCTACACTGTGTGGCTTGCGGGATTTTAGCTCCCTGAGCAGGGATTGAACCCAGGCCCTCGGCAGTAAGAGTGCAGTGTCCTAACCACTGGACCACCAGGGAATTCCCTCAAAGTACCTTTTAGAGGGTCCTGCTGACACTCGTGTAGTGCTAAGGTCTGGCCCATGCTTCATCATCCTGGCCCTGCTCTAAGGGGAGCTGGAGGAGGACACCCACACTATTCCTCTAAGGGAAGCAGTGAGCTTGGCCCAATATACTATACACCACTAAACACTGGTGAATGAAGAATATGGGCAGGAATGATGTTTTGTACTGTCACCAAATTCAGCATCAGCAATTACATTGTGCTTCCTTCTTAAAATACATGGGGATTCTCTTTCTGAGTCTGTTTCATATCCCTTTCAAACTTGATTGCAGTTTCCTAAACCATTCGTGTGTTGGGTAACAACACTCTTTCTCAAGCCTGTTGTCTGCTTTTTGTGATTCATTTCGTGCCTTTTCTAGGCTTTCTCTGTCAAGGCGCCGTTTAATTTCCTGACTTTTCTAGGCTTTCTCTGTCAAGGCAGCTGACCATGGGGGATTAGAGTTTAGGTGAGATCAGGTTTTTTGCATTAGGAATGAGTAGAAGCAAGAAAGTACACTCATTAAACGTTTAGTGAACGCCGATTATGTGCAAGAGCTGTCATAAGAGCTTCATATATGCTGCCTAAATTTTCCCAACAGTTTAAGGTGGGCTGTGTCATTCCCATGTTTGAGATATGGAAACAGAGGCCCAGAACTTAAGGGCCTTCTCTTAGCTCTCAGAGCTAGAAAGGTATTTAGCCAAAATTTTTGTTTTAATATGTATACTTTATGGCTTTCCTGGCTAACAGAGCTTGTTATCATATTTGCAGTGTCCAGATGCTGCACCCCTGAATACAGGCAGGAGCTACCTTGAGGCCATGGGATGTTCTTGGGCAAGGTTGTTTATCCTTGTGGCTAAGATCTCAGGTTTGGGTCTCACATGGCTGGGTTCAAATACTAGCTCCATAACTTATAAACATGTTTAAGACACATGATCTCTTCTGGATTCTATTTCTTTATTTGTAAAATAGTGATATTACTACCTCATAGAGTTGTTGTGAGGGTTAAATATGGTGTATAGAGCACTTGGCACATAATACACGCTCAATACGAAAAAGCTGGCTATTACTAATGATAAAGTGCGCCTGCCCTTTTACTAGAATGTAACGACCTTCCTGGGCTGACAAGTCATCTGAGATTCTAACTGTTTCTGCACCACTGATCCTGTGGGGCTGGAGCAGAGGCAGGAGGTGCAGAGGTCCGAATCAGGTACCATTTCTCTTTCTGGAAGTACTCAAGGCCTCCTCTCCGCCCTCAGTCCGGCCAGCGCCTACCTCAACGTGGTCGCGAAGCTGGGGCGCTGCGGCTTCGGGGAGTCCATGACCCTAGGGCAGCCGGGCAGCCAGCACTTGTGGCCTGGGAAGCTGTGGTAGTTTACAGCCCGTAGCCATGGCGACCAGGTCCCAGCAGCCCAGCGGAGGGGACGGGGTCAGGATTGTGCCACGCCTCCGAGCCCCGCACCCGCGGGCTGGGAGGAAGGCCAAGTAGCAAAGGTGGACTCGAACCGGGAATAGGGTCTCCTCAGAGTCAGTCACTATAGCGGATACGATCCTAGCGACCAGAACTGAGGCAGGGAGATAAACAGAGGCCATGGAGGAGGGAGGTGAACTGAGAGGCCGGAGCCACGTTGCCAGCGGGAATTGTAGTTTTTGGTGTCCCAGTGTCTCAGCCGAGCAGGCTTATGGCCGAGCCGGCTTGTACTACATCTCCCAGAGATCCTTACGAGCCCAAGCTGGTCTGCCCCTGGAGAGCTCTGCATTGTGGGAAATGGAGTCCAAAATGTGGCGAGGCGTAGTGGTGTCGAAGGATAGGTGCCGGACTGGGACTCGGTTTCCCTACGGCCCAGGTTGGCTCGCTGGCCATTGGCTGAAAGAGGCGGATCTGGTCCCGCTTTTCCCCGCCCCCAGTGACACAATAGCAGCTCCCTCCAAGATGGCGGCGGCGACGGCGGACCTGGGAGCTGGGAACCTGCAGGTTGGAGACTCCTCCGGCGGGGGCACTGGATGCGGGCTGCCGTCCCCAGGGGAGCAGGAACTGAGCCGGCGCCTGCAGCGCCTGTATCCCGCGGTCAACCAGCACGAGACGCCGCTGCCGCGTTCCTGGAGCCCCAAGGACAAGTACAACTACATCGGCCTCTCCCAGGGCAACCTCCGCGTCCACTACAAAGGTATTGGCCTGTTTGGTCGCAGGGGGAGAAGGCCAGAGCGTCTGCGGGGTGGGTGTGCTGCCCAGCCCGTGCTCCATCATGTCCATTCCCCAGCTCGAGTGCTCCGGCTTGGGCCTTAGCTCCTGCGGGGTGTCTAGGGTGGTGGGGCTGACCAGGCCAAGGATTGACTGCCTAGTCTGCTCTGCCCTGAGACATCTGATGTCAGGAGAACCGCAGCAGGTGTCCAAACCCAGTGCTGGACTGGACATTCTTCTCAGGGCCTTCCTGCTTGTTTTGGGGTACCTCTGACTCGAGCTAGGCCCTTCACCACTGCTTAGTTTCATAAGTGTCTGAAGAAAGGGGTGGTCACATCCCCTCCATTAGCCAGAGGCCCATGAGCTTGCTCACCTGCCAGACATCCCAGACAAGGCCTAGGGTTCTGCGCTAAAGTTGTGGGGGCGTCTTCCAGGGCTGCCTCTTCCTCCCCTAGTCTTCCAAGTGGGCTGCCTGTATCTTGGAGAGTCTGGCAGCAGCACTAAGGAATCTCTCACATACGCACCCACATTGCATGTACTCTCCTGTGGTTTGAATGGCAGTGTCTCAGGCAGAGCTGCTATTCTCAGGAGGAGGTGAGCCAAAGGTGGGAGGTTTATGTGTTTGCTCAGTTGTTTTCTAATTATTCCTTGGACTATGCAAGGGCTTCCTCTGGCCATGGAGGGGTGAAGTTGCCATGGAGCAGAGAAGAATGAGGCTTCCATTTGCATTTCCTTCTGCTGAAATTTCTTCCTTGCCCTCTTCTATTAGGTCATGGCAAAAATCACAAAGATGCAGCCTCAGTGCGCGCCACCCACCCCATACCTGCTGCCTGTGGCATTTATTACTTTGAGGTGAAGATTGTCAGCAAAGGAAGAGATGGGTAAGCCCCTCCTGACCACGTTCTTTCCCCCAACACTGAACTGTTCCTGTGGTCAGAGTTTGAGGTCTCCTGGTTGACACCTGTGACTGGTACGAGCTGCTGAGCTGCATTGGTCTGGGCTGCAAAGGGTTGAATAGCGGATACGTCTGTTACCTGGCTGTGGGCATGGCCTGGTCTAAGCAGCAGCTTTTGATGACAAATAGGTACATTTTATAGAGGAGGGGCTTCTCTTTAGTGATAGTGTAATGAGGTACATCAACAGGTTAGGGAAACAAACAACAAGTTTACATTAAGAAATCAGCGTCCAGAATGGAGTTCCCCCACTGTTGTGTGGTGTTTGTGACTTCCCTCCTTTCACACTCTTGCTGTATTCAAGGTTCCTTTTTATGGCATTTAGTCATGGTAGAGGCCCCTGTAGACTTCAGAGGGATAGTAGAGTCTTTGCATCATTCATCAAAGCTGTGGCAGCCACTGGTCCGTCATCTTAGGGTAAACAGCATGCACATGGTCAGAATCAGATGAGCTTGCTACTCATAAACTTGTTTTTCAGTCCAGGGACTTGAACACCAGTTGGATCAGCTTTAGGAAGGTCCTCGTTAAAGTCAGCATTAGGGAGGCTCCCTATTTTAGGGTGATCTAAGCAGATACAGGAAATCAGAGGGGAGATTTTTCATTTTTCTTCCTTTTCTTCTCCTAGTCTCCCTTTTTTTCTGGCTGTTGTCACAAAGCAGGTGTTTAAGTTGTGAAATAACATAATTTTAGCTGCTTTGGAAAGGTTTTCCTCATCAGACCTTAGGTCTGGTGTGGGTAGTTTGCGAACCCCACCAACGACCTTCCTTCCAACACTGATGTGTGTTCTTGAGCATTCAGAATACTTCCTCTCTCCTAGGGACTGTTCCCCTTGTGGTACATGCAAAATGCCTGGCCAAGGGGCTCTGCTGGGGGCAAGACTGCTGGAATTGGAGCTTTGCCTGCTTCCTCAGTGAAGTTGTAACATCTGTGCCGGGCAGGGCTCTGTGGTTGTGGGTAGGTCATGGGGCTTTGATCTCCTTGTCTGTACTGTGGGGAGCTAGGCCAGCATCTAAGCTACCTGTAATCCCAGAATTCTATGATTCTGAAGTTCTGATTGTGGCAAGCTATTGCATCTTTTACTTTTATCCCCATATAGAGCATTTACAGGTAGGAAGTTTATATTATTGGAGAGCTTTAAATCTTCTATTTTCCCTTTCCACCATCTAATAAAAGCACATGTATTTAATGTGCTAGAGCTAGTGTGAATGAGAACGGCCTCTTAAAACGAAACAAACACTGCAAAAATAGTTACAGTGTAGACTGAAATGTTGGTGCTGCAGTCTCATATTGCCAAAGAAATGGAGGGGCATTTCCTAAACTTGTAGGGAGGAAAATGGATTATTTTCTCCAGAGTCCTTAATCGTAGATAACAGCGAGCTAATAAAAGACAAGAACAGTTTTTCAGAAGGTCTCTACATTTCAGTTTAAATGTGGAGACCTGGGTTCCTTCACCTGGCTTTTAACATTTCAGTTATAAGTGGATCTTGCTGGAAAAGGCCCTGTATCTCGTTAGATCGCCTTACTATAGGTATTTCCTACAAATCCAAAGAAAGTTGAGCATCTTTTCCTAACCTTCCCAGCATTTTTACATGAGGTAAGTATAGCTGTTAAGCTGACCTGGAAATCTCAGTTTTAGAAAGGTCCCAGGTCATGTATGCTTGTGGTGGCCTGCTTCAGTTGACCACTGTCAGAGGAAAGGTGTGTGAATGTCACCTATGGCCTCTTTATGGAATCCCTGAAAGCCTTCTCATGGCTAAGATATAGCCAGATGGGCCAGGTGTGGTTTTCAGGAGGCCAACGGCAGTTCCAGGGCAGACAATGATCAGCTTGTTTCCTGTTTCCCATCAGTGTTGAAGGTGTTTGGTCCATGACCCAGGTGTTAACCAGTTATGTAGCTTTCCTGTATTATCTACTTCCATCCTCATGGCATCTCTGGAAAGTGGCTGGAGCAGATGATGATGTACCTGTTTTATGGGTGAGCCCTGAGCCCCTGGGATGTTTGGTGACCTGCCCTGGCTGTGGGCCTTAGGGTGCAGTGGAGTAGCCTGACTTGTCAGATGCTCACACCTGATCCCATACACGTGTGTCCATGCTGCTGCTGCCTTTCCCTGTTGCATTCCTTCCCTGGGTATGAGGGAATGTCCAGTTGGATCCTTAGGGGATCACAGTGTTCTTAGGGGACAGAGCTGAAAGGTGCTTAGTGCTGAGTAGGCCCAGAGAAGTGTGGCGTGCTCTGCACTGGGCTTGACTGACTTACCATCCCATTGAATCTGGAAACTTGTTTTTCTGTAGATTTGAGTACAGGCCTCCTTTGTAAAAGGTGTTTATGAACCCAGTTGTCAGTGTCATTGTTTTCCAGAAAGGCCTTTGTTATGACGATGTCTTTTGTAGCAGAACACACTAAGCTTGTCTAATTAGAAAGGTTTCATTTCAAGGGTTATACTGATTCATACCTTCTGTGTGCCAGGTGCATGCTAGGTACAGGGAGAACAACAGTAAAGCCTGCACAGGCCAGCCTTGTCCTCAGAGAGCCTCTGGCCTATTCTGTAGAGAGTCCACTGAAAGGCTCTCTATAAGAGGAGGCAGAGCCTGGGCGTGGTTTTGAGGGATGAGTAGGAGTTTCTCAGCAGGTGAGACCTGTTGGGCCTAATATGAGCCTGGTTGGTAACTGGCTTGACATCTGGGTGCTGGGCTTTCTGGGCACTCCTCAAATATGAGGGAGAGCTGGAGAAGGAGGGGTTATCTTTGAGCTAAGAGCCAGGCTTAGACTGATGGGCTTCAGCTGCATTTGCCGAGTCACCAGAGCTGGGAACCCCAGGAGCAGATCTGGTGGGGTGAGGAGACATCAGAGCCCTGCCACTGGTGCCAGGAGATAAGGGCATCTGGGTTGATCTTGTTAGGAAGCCAAGGAGGCCCTGAAACTGAGGGTCCCTGGGGAAATGACATGCTCAGGCAGAGTTCATGGACCTTTGGGTGTCTCCAGCTCTTAGTGATGACACATGGAGGGTGTGGCTGACTAGGCTGACAGATGCTCCAGTGTGACCCTCAAAATAGACTGTAACATCATCCCAGCAGCGGCGGCGGTGGTGGCGGCCTCCTGACATGTGATGAGTGGCTCTACCCAAGAACAGCAAGCCTGGGCTAGAGCACTGGATGGAGCTGTGGGGGTGGGATGCGGGCGCTCTCCTCTCCTCTGCATCTGGTGCTCAGGCCCAGGCCCTGTGGCCCTTTGGCCACAGCCAGCCTGCCTTTCCTTTCACTTGCAGCCAGCTTCCTTTGGCCAGGCAGTAATGTGCTCATCCATTAATTCTCCACATGACAATGAGGCACCCATTGTTTTGTCCCAGGCCCAGACCTGGGCCCCAGGAGCACAGGCCTGAGGCCTATCTAGAGAGGAGGCAGATAGGCCTGTGCACATGATCTCACAGGCTGGTGTAGAAAAAGCCCATCCATGGTGTGTGCTGTACCCAAGGGTGGCCCAGAGGTTGGACTTCCTCCTGTACCTGAGAGTCTGGGGAAAGCTTCATATAAGAGGTGATGATGCTGAATCTGGAAGGATAGGTTGGAGGGTTCCAGATGGACAAAGTGAGAAGCGATGCTCTAGATGAAAGGAACAGTGCATCAAAGACGTGGAACACAGGGCATGAGGTAGGCAGGGGCTAGGTCAGAAATACTTTATGTGCTTTGTCCAGAGAGCTTGGGCTTATCCTGAGGACAGTAGCAATATACAAGGACTTTGGATCTGCCTGCACTTTTGATATTTTATTTATTTATTTACTTGGCTGCTTGGGATCTCAGTTGGGGCATGTGGGATCTTTAGTTGTGGCATGTGAGATCCAGTTCCCTGACCAGGGATCAAACCCAGGCCCCCTGCATTGGGAGCACGGAGTCTCAGCCACTGGACCACCGGGGAAGTCCCCTGCCTGCACTTTTGAGAGTGGATAGGGGAGAAGAAACTCTGATGGTTTGGTTCAGCCAGGCCCCTCTGGCTGAGATTCCTGTCTGGTGTGGGCCAGTGGCTTTATTTTTATTATTTTTTAAAGAATTATTTATTTATTCATTCATTCATTTATTCATTCATTGGCTGCGTTGGGTCTTCGTTGCTGCGTGTGGGCTTTCTCTAGTTGTGGCGAGCAGGGGCTACTCTTTGTTGCGTTGTGGGCTTCTCTTGTTGCAGAGCACGGGCTCTAGACGCATGGGCTTCAGTAGTTGTGGCTCGCGAGCTCTAGAGCGCAGGCTCAGTAGTTGTGGCACACGGGCTTTGTTGCTCCGCGGCATGTGGGATCTTCCCAGACCAGGGCTCGAACCCGTGTCCCCTGCATTGGCAGTCAGATTCTTAACCACTGTGTCACCAGGGAACCCCTGGGCCAGTGACTTTAGGTCCTTGACTCTGGGCATGGCTTTCCTACAGCAGTTGTCTCTTCTCTCTCTTGGTTGGCCTTTCTCCTGTATGGTGGGATGCATAGGTAGGATGTTGAAGACTGGTAGCCAGAGTGGCTTCTCGGAGGTGGAATGCCTCTGTGTGTGGCTGGTATTCTCTGGTACTCTGGTTTTGTTAAGTCCCATCTGAAAGACAACATTGTCCATGATTTTTCATGGAGACTCAGAGATCCACTCACCCAGTTAAGATCTCACCTGCCATGTTTCTGGTTTGCAGAGCTACTTGAGCGCAGGCCCTCCAGTCTAGAGACAGCCTGTGGCTGGCCTCTCACCCTGGGACCCCCACTCCAGTCTCTGTGCATTGTACAGTGCTGTTGAGAAATTTGGTGCTCATCTGTTGACCTGGAGAAGGCCTGTCCTGCCAGCTCTGAGAAGTAGGTGCTGTCTTTGCCCAAGGCAGGTACACACAGTGATTGTGCCCGGTTCTCACCGACATCCCCCCATTGCTCATGGCCTCAGGGGCAGATGCTGAGCTTTGGGCTGCATCTCTCCCTAGTAACACATTGCACTGTTTCTGGAGATGTGGTGTATTGGGGCTCTGGAGCAGCTTGGAGTGTTGTATTGCTTACCTGTGTTGGGGGTTAAAGCCCCGGTCTAGTTGGGTGGGTGTACTGAGGTGCAGCTCTGGCCTAGAGTGAGAGGACTGGAGTCCACATGGCATCCTCTTTTCTGGTAAGACCTGTTCCTGCCCTGAGCACATCTGGGCTTCCCTGAAACCTCCCTGCCCACTGTATGTCACCGCCCAGGCTCCAACTTCGAGGTGAGAGTGAGGAGTATGGCTTCTTTCTTCATAAATGGGGACTTCCTTGGTCAAGGATCAGCCTCTAGAGAAATTCCTAAAATTCACTTCACGCCTACCCCACCCCCATTATTTTTTGTTCTCGGGAATGTTTGGTCTTTTCTTTTCTTTTTGGGGGCCGCACCATGCAGCTTGCGGGATCTTAGTTCCCTGACCAGGGATTGAACCCGGGCCCCCTGCGGTGGAAGCGCAGAGTCCTAACCACTGGACCACCAGGGAATTCCCTGGTCTTTTCCCTAGATGAGTCACCAGGTCAGGGAGATTCCCTGTTAGAGGGGAAACAAGGAGCTCATCCGAGTGGAGCACAGGAGGCTGGTCTCAGCAGCTCTACATGACAGGCACTGTGTGCCATCCTATTCTGGGACCATTGGGAGGGAATCAAGGGCCCAGAGTGGGTGGTCAGAAGTTAGAAGGAAGGGACTGATCACTAGGAGAGGGGTGGATAACACCGTGTCAAAATGCAAGGATGTTCCTCTGCCTCCCTAGAAATTTTGTTTAAAATCCACATAAAATGTTTTTCTAGTTCTAGGATCCTTGGTGTTCTGTTGTAATTGAATTGTGAGGTTGTGACTCTTGCTAGAAATGAGACAAGGGGACTTGGTGCTGGAACAGGGCCCAGCCCCCTGCCACGAAGGGGCCAGTGAAAGATGCTCTGGACTGTGTAGGGAAGTGGGGGAGGGGTAAGTCTTAGCATTCCTTGTACACTCTCTTCCTCTCCTACCTCTTGGACCTTAGAGATGGCCTGGGATTCAGGGAAGTTTAGGTTATGGATGACAAGTGTCAAGGCTCAAATACCCCCATTGTCCACTCAGCTTGCATGGCAAATGTTACGGATTGGTAGCAGCATTCGTTCTTGTCCAGACAGAGCCCCAGATGTTTTCTCACTGCACAATGCACCGGGCAGCTGCTATCTTTTGGTCAGAGTTGCATCATGAGACAAAACCTACTGGTCCTCAGGATAGAGACGATTTAAGATGAGAAGAGGTGGAGAGGAGAAGGGCAGTTGTGCCCAGATGGTCCAAGGGCTCAGCTTGTCTCTTCTAGAGGACATTGCCGAGGCAGAGCTGAACCAAGAGGAAAGAAGTAGAGGGGATGGTTTGCTGAGCAGAACTGGTTATAACCTGGTCTACAAAACCATGTGCCTGAAATTGTCATGGGCTATTTTATAGAATGCTCTCTTTTAGTATCAACTGTTGTGCGAGGAGTTTATTGGTAGTTACATTTGCCTTGCCTTTTTTTTTTTTTAAATAAATTTATTTATTTATTTATTTTTAGCTGTGTTGGGTCTTTGTTTCTGTGCGAGGGCTTTCTGTAGTTGCGGCGAGTGGGGGCCACTCTTCATTGCGGCGCGTGGGCCTCTCACTATCGCGGCCTCTCTTGTTGCGGAGCACAGGCTCCAGACGCGCAGGCTCAGTAGTTGTGGCTCACGGGCCCAGTTGCTCTGCGGCATGTGGGATCTTCCCAGACCAGGGCTCGAACCCGTGTCCCCTGCATTGGCAGGCAGATTCTCAACCACTGCGCCACCAGGGAAGCCCAGCCTTGCCTTTTTTTTTTTTTTTTTTAACCAAAATGTATTTTTATTTTACCTATAATTTTTTTTAAACTGTAAAGGAATACATTCGCTCTTGTAACACCTGACATGGTGTACATTTTTAAAATATCAATAGATAGCAGAAGGGACAGAGAGATTCAGGTTTAAACAAATCTAGGTTATTGCCATTATGTACGTTATATCATTTGAGACTAGTGCAGAAAACAGAAACGATTCCAGATATTTTAAGCAGGAAGGAGTTTATTACATGGAATTTGAAGCTTTCAAAATCATTAGGACTTAGTTTCCATGTAATGGTAGGTTACTTGAATAAGACCCCGTGCTGAGAATAATGAAAGATGCTAAGTTACAAACCAGCAAACTCAAGGCCAGTTTCTGGATGAACACCTGTAACTAGAGAACACCTGTAACTAATTAAGGGTAGTATCTTAGTACCTAAGAGCATTTGCTGTGTCCACACTGAGCTCTGCTCCAGCTTTATAATTACACAGGGCCAGAGAGGTTAGGGTCCAAAGCTTACGGGATGTGGGGTCTGGTGGGAACCCTCTCACATTCAGGTGGGGTGTCAGTTGGTTATACCCTCTAGTTAAGGGCAGTGTCTTTGGTTTTGGAATGTGGTAAGCTCTGGAATTTTTTAAGTCTCGGACCTTGAGTTTCCCAGGAGATTCTTTAGGGAAGGAGCAGAATGCAGGGTTGTGAATAAACCTGCCTAGGGCCACCCATGGGGGCTGTTCCGCCCCTTCCTGTCTTGTGGACTCTCTGAGTGTTTTGATGGTGCTGGTGGTAGTGTATGCATGAGGGTCTCTAGACACACATTCAGAACCACGTTCCTCCCTGCGAGCATATCCTGTCTCATGGTCCCTTTGCCTTCAGGCTTGCTCTTTCTTGGATGGTACCGGCTTGGGTCCGTTCATCTAATACCCTTCCTCTCAGTGGGGGGGCCTGCACAGAATTGGGCTCAGTGGGTGACTGGCTGGCTTCCTGGTAGAGGGGTAGGGTTGGGGTGTGGCTGCTGGAGGAGCAGCTTGTACACGGTAGCTGGTGTCATGAAGGACTGTGGCTTTAAGCAGGCCCGTCAGACCAGGAAGTAAAATCCCCAGCATCAAATATTAGCCCTCATTTCAGACCTAAATGTCAGTTGGTGTTTCTCCTGAAATGTCTCCCAGGGACCGTTTTGTAACCACGACCCCAGAGATCTCCTCTGTTGTGGAGGCTGTTGATTTCTTATCTGGGGCAGGTTCTGACAGAGACAAGATTGCCAGCCTTGCGAGCTGTGGCTTATGTGTTAGATGTTAAGAGGAAACTGTCCAATGAGATTCCAGTAGCTCCTTGGGGGGTCTGAGGCAGGGGACGGGGCAGTGGTGACTGGCCCTTTGACCTGAGAGGCTTGACGGCAGAGCTTACCTTCCTGCAGCCCCCGAGAGCCATCTCAGCCCTGAGGCTGAGGAGCTTGTCTCTTCTCTCCTCTTTGTCACTTCCTACCAGAGCTCTGTGGGCCTGGAGACATTCAGCTGATGGAACTTAAATTAAAAATGTTCAGGCAATTCCCTGGTGGTCCAGTGGTTAGGACTTGGCACTTTCACTGCCAGGGCCCTGGTTGGATCCCTGGTTGGGGAACTAAGATCCCGCAAGCCTTGTGGCACAGCCAAAAAACAAAAGTTCAGGCCCCATAGTCATTGGCAACATTTGTTTAAAGTGTCTATGGGCTTGCCAGTCCATAAAATCCACCTTCCCTCTAAGGAGAAATGGATGAAAAGTAAAAAGAGGTAGTTCTGTGTTCTTCACTCTTGTCATCTGCTGTGTGCTTATGGTGAGGGACTTCTTTCTTCTGGCCCTGACATGAGGCCAGGATACTCTGATGCTTTCCACTGAGCTCTGCCAAGCCCTACTTGTCTTGTCTGGAAAAGCCAGATGAGGCTAATGCTGGCCTGCAGGGCCATAGGTGTGTTTTTGGTGACACTGTGTGTGTGTGTGTATGTATGGTAAAATAAATATAACATAAAACGTACCATTTTAGCCATTTAAAGAAATAAATTTATTTATTTTTGGCTGCGTTGGGTCTCCGTTGCTGTGTGCGGGCTTTCTCTAGTTGTGGTGAACGGGGGCCACTGTTCGTTGCGGTGCGCGGGCTTCTAATTGTGGTGGCTTCTCTTGCTGTGGAGCATGGGCTCTAGGCGCGCAGACATCCCAGACCAGGGATTGAACCCGTGTCCCCTGCACAGGCAGGCAGATTCTTAACCACTGTGCCACCAGGGAAGTGACCGTCTTTTCAGTTCTTTTGAGTGTACACTTAAGAATTGCTTGATTAGCATTCTGTGGCGGTCCAGTGGTTGGGGCTCTGTGCTTCCACTGCAGGGGGCCCGGGTTAGATCCCTGGTCAGGAAACTAGGATCCTACAAGCCCCATGGTATGGCCAAAAAAAAAAAAAAAAAGAATTGCTTGATTGTTCCATGTTTAACTTTTTGAGGAATCACCAAACGATTTTCCAAAGCAGCTATACAATTTTATATCCCCACCAGCAATGTGGGACATTTCTAATTTCTCTACATCCTCATCAACAACTTATTTCTTTCTTTCTTCCTCCCTCCCTTCCTTCCTCATCCTAGGTGTGAATTAGTATCTCATTTTGGTTTTGGTTTGCAGTTCCTAATGACTAGTAATGTTGAGCATCTTTTCATGTATTTATTGGCCATTTGTATATCTTCTTTGGTGATACAAACATCTATTCAAGTCCTTTGGCTATTTTATAATTGAGTTGTTTGTCTTTTTGTTGTTGAGTTGTAGGAATTCTATATATATTTTGAATAGTAGATCCTTATAGGACATATGAATTGGAAATATTTTCTCCCATTCTCTAGGTTGTCTTTTCACTTTTTTTTTTTTTTTTGCCTCGCTGGGCAGCTTGTGGATTCTCAGTTCCCTGACCAGGGATCGAACCTGTGCCCCCTGTGGTGGGAGTGCGGAGTCCTAACCACTGTATCACCAGGGAATTCCCTCTTTTCACTTTCTTGATAATGACCTTTGATGCATAAAAGTTTTAATTTTGATGAAGTCCAGTTCATCTATTTTTTTCTTTTGGTGCTCATGATTTTGGTATCATATCTAAGAATCCATGGCCTAAACCAAGGTCATGAATCTTTTCCCCTATGTTATCTTCTAAGAGTTTTATGGTTTTAGCTCTTGTATTATGATCATTGATCCATTTTGAGTTAATTTTTATATAAGATATGAAGTAGAAATCCAGTTGTCCCAGCACCAACTGTTGAAGAGACTATTCTTTCCCCATTGAATGGACTTTTAGCATCCTTGTTGAAAGTAATTCAGCCGTATAAATTTATTTCTGGACTTTTAATTCTATTCTACTAGTCTATATGTCCACCTATGCCAGTACCACACTGTTTTGATTACTGTAGTTTTGTAGTAAGTTTTGAAATTGAGAAGTATGAATCCTTTAACTTTGTTCTTTCTTCAAGATTGTTTTAGCTACTTGGGATCCTTTGCAAGTCCATATGGATTTTGAGGACTGACTTTTCCATTTCTACAAAAAAGACTGTTGGAATTTTGGTAGGGATTGTGTTGAATCTGTAAATCAATTTAGAGTATATTAACAATACTCTCCATCTTAACAATATTAAGCTTTCCAGCCCATGAACATGGGATGTCTTTCCATTTATTTTTGTCTTCTTTAATTTCTTTTAGCAATGTTTTATAATTTTTTGTATACAAACCTCTCATCTCCTTGGTTAAATTTATTCCTAAGGGTTTTTTGTTTGTTTGTTTCTTTGATTTGATGCTATTGTAAATGGAATTGTTTTCTTAATTTTCTCCTTCGATTGTTCAGTGTTAGTATATTGAAACTGCTTTTTGTGTGTTGATTTTGCATCCTGCGACTTTGCTATTTATTAGATAGTTTATTAGGTCTAGTAAGCTTTCTGTATATTGTTTGGGACTTTCTATATATAGGATTTTCTAGATATAGGATCATGTCATCTGCAAATAGAGATAGTTTTACTTATTCCTTTCCAATCTTTATGCCTTTTATTTCTTTTTCTTGTCTAATCGGTCTGAGTAGAACTTTCAGTACAGTATTGAATAGCAGTAGTGAAAGGTGGACATCCTTGTATTGTTCCTCATCTTAGGGTAAAAGCTTTCAGTCTTTCACCATTGGGTATGTTGGCTGTGAGTTTTTCGTACATGCCCTTTATCATGTTGAGGAAGTTCCCTTTTGTTCCTAGTTTTCTGAGTGTTTTTATCATGAAGGGATGCTGGATTTTTCAAATGCTTTTTCTGTCAATTGAGATGATCATGTGTTTTTCTTTTTCCTTCTTTCTGTTAATGAAGTTTATTATATTGATTGATTTTCTTTATTTTTTTCTTTTGGCTGCATTGGGTCTTCATTGATGCGTGTGGGCTTTCTCTAGTTGCGGTGAGCGGGGGCTACTCTTTGTTGCGGTACGTGGGCTTCTCATTACAGTGGCTTCTCTTGTTGCGTAGCACGGGCTCTAGGCACGCAGGCTTCAGCAGTTGCAGCACGCAGGCTCAGTAGTTGCACGCGGACCCTAGAGCACACTGGCTTCAGTAGTTGTGACGCATGGGCTCAGTAGTTGCAATGTGTGGGCTCTAGGGCACGCGGGCTTCAATAGTTGTGGCTTGCAGGCCCTAGAGCACAGGCTCAGTAGTTGTAGCGCATGGGCTTAAGTTGCTCCACAGCACATGGGATCTTCTTGGACCAGGGCTCAAACCCACGTCCCCTGCATTGACAGGCGGATTCTTAACCACTGTGCCACCAGGGAAGTGCCTTGATTGATTTTCTTATGTTAAATTGCCCTTGATTTCCTAGCATAAATCTCACTTGGTCATGATATTAATCCTTTTAATGTTGTTGAATTTGGTTTGCTATAGTTTTGTTGAGGATTTATGCATCTCTCTTCAGAAGGTATATTGATCTATAATTTCCTTTTCTTTTGATGTCTTCTTGATGGCTTTTTGATTGCTTTTCCAGGGTCTGCCCCATCTTGGGCTTGGAACTGGGTACAGCACATTTGCAACAGTACCCAGACATTATTCTGCCAAGAACCGAAGTCTCTAGGCCAGAGCTGGGAAGGTGCTTAGGAGCCCGTTTAGTCCAACCTCTCTTCTTCTGATAGGGAACCTGAGATGTGGGGTGAAATCAAAGACCCACAGTCCTGAGTTAGGCTGCAGTGTCTGAGACCAGGCTTCAGGGTCTGGGATGTTGTCTCTGGAGCCCTGCCGCAAAGTGTCCCTGTCACTTTAAAACTCTTCAGGGGCTTCTCTTCAGGAGGGAGGAAGGGAATGTCAGACTTGTTGCCAAAGAGGTTCCTTGCATGGAGCGCTCCAAGCTATCTCTGAGGACCAGGTGGGGGATTACAGCAAAGGGGTGGTCTCCTCCCTCCAGGCCTTGCTGTATATCTTCAAAGGGTGTGAGAGTCCAGAGGCCTGCTTTCTGAGGTCCTGTCCTGTGTCTACCCCCAGGCCTGCCTGGGTCATGGAACACTCTCCAGTCAATTAGAGCTGTGCTGAGGCTGTGTCACTTCAGCGGGGTCTCCTGAGGGTCTCCTCTGGGTTATGCTTGGGATGCACCAGGAGCCCCAGCTCCTCTACTGAGCATGGATTTTGACCATTTCTTGCTGTTTCTGAAGGTGTGCTCTTCTGATGCAGATTCTGCCCTCCTGTCAAGGCTCAGGGAAGTGAGTATACGGAGGAGCTGACCATGAAAACCAGGTCCCTCATTGTGCCTCTCTGGCATTGAAATGTTGCCCTGGGACAATCCAGGGAGAGTCTGATGGGTGAGAGCCAGCAACCTCCTCATTATGCAGCCATCAGCTGGCTCTTGAAAATGATTTTTCTATGATTATCAAAGTAATTTATGCTAATTGTAGAAAATCTGGAAAACTAAAGAGAAAAAAGAAGAATCTAAGCTGACTGGAACGTGCTCACAACTCTGTGCGTGACTGCAGTGGTTTCAGCGGACTGTTGCTTTTGTGGGAGAGTCAGCAGAGGCGGATGGAGGGCAGCACGGACCCCAGAAACGACCAGTCCATTCTCAAGGCTGGTCATTTTCCAGGGCCCCAGTTTGGACCTGCTGCCTCAGGGTGGACCTGGCTGTGTGGTCAGCCGAGGGCCGCTGCTGCTGCTGCTGCTGCTGCTGCTGCTGCTGCTGCTGCTGCTGCTGCTGCTCTTTTCTCTCCTGCTCTCTGGGAGATCCTGACCCAGCCCTCTTCTCTCTGGAGCCTGACAGAGACGCGGAGTCGGAGTCATTCTTCTAGCCCATGTTGTGGTTTTTGCGGTGAAGAACAGAGACTGAGAAGGTAGAGGCCGACTCACGGCCTCTCTGCCATGAGAGCTCGTCTGTTGTCCCTCTACACCTACTGGCTGTTTCACCTCTCTTGACAAACGCTATTTTCTATTTTGCTACCATATTAGAAGAAAGGAGTAAATCAGATGGATTTACCTTACTTTCAGTCATTTTATGGGGTAAATAACTGTTCCCCCAAGCTTCTCAGATATATCCTGCTACTTGAAAAGAAAGCTCTAGTGGAGATGTGAAGTGTGGGGAACTGAGCTCTGTCTGTGCCTGTCACCAGCTTGGGGAGTGAGAGCCCTTGTTGCGTCCCTGCCAGGAGACCGTGGCAGCCTGTGTCTGTTAGTGTTCCTAGCATTGCCTGACCCATTACCAAGAAGGAAGCAAATGCCCACCTTCTTTCTCCTTGGCAGTCCCATGTAAACAGGCATTTGTTTTTAAATGTCCCAAGATCCAGGCCTTCAAGGATGGCCTACTTTCCTTTACCAGATTCCAATACTAGAAGAGCCTCCAGTGCATGAACTAGAGGACAGTGGGGTTGTCCACTCATTTCAGTGGCTGCCCTGAGGGCTCTCTGGATTCATGGTGATAGCTGAGGAAGCAGACTCTGACAGGCCAAGTGATGTGCCCTTGGGCACATGGTGAAGAGGTGATTTGAATCTGGGTTTGTCCGATATATTTGCTCTGATACAGGTATGTTTCCTGTTCAGCTGTTTGTGCACAGTGTAAAGGCTTGGAGCAGAGCTGGAGCAAGGCTGCTACTGACAGGCACTTAGGCTCCAAACTTTCCAAGTACGTCTCAGAATTGCCCTTTCTTTGGTGACTGGTTGTGTTGGGATGTGTCCTGGGCAGCTCCTCCCCCACCCAGTAAGTTCACCGTATTCTAAAGAACACTTGGCTCTCTCCACGTCTTGCCATCCCACTGTTTCTTTCCTTGTCCAGCCTTGTCATCTTCCACTGGGATGATTTTGGTAGCCTCTAGTTTTGCCTCTTCAATCCATTTTTCAAATATCGGATGTTTGATCAGTTGCGCCCTTTCTAAACCCTTTCTGCAGCTTCCCAGTGACCTCCCATGAAGTTCAAACTCCTTAAGCTAGCATGCAGGCTGTGTGTGCATAGCTTGTTTCCGGCTCCAGCTTTGGCTCTTTTTAGGTCTGCCCAAGCTGTGACCCAGCCACACTGAACTCCTCTCACTTCCTTGACCACAGGGTTGCTTTCTTGCCTCTACGCCTCAGCACATTCTGTTGCTTCTGCGTGGAACAAGCTCCTTTTTTTTTTTCCCTCATCTCCTTTACTAGGTCTTGGCTCAGCCTTCGCTTCCTCTGGGAACCCCCCACTCATTGCACCCTGATTCTCTGGCCCACCCCTGACTTGGCACTGGAAACTGTTCCAGGGCAGGGAATCCACCCTTGTGTCCCCAGCGCTGTACTAGGCACAGAGGATCTTTGTGGAATGGGTGACTACGGAGGCCTCTATGAAGAGACATTTATCACACCTGTTTTTACAACTTTAGCAAGGACCCAACAGCAGCAAACAACCCATTCATTTTCAAGTGCCACCAGAGATCAACGGAGGAGAGGCAGTGTCAGGGTGACTTCTTAACGTCATTCTTCCTGCTTCTTAGATCCAAAGGTGAACATACTTGGGTTTGGGTATTTTTTCCTTATTGTTTTGCCTCATTCATGGCAACCTATCGGAGAGCTGGGACCACATCAGTCCAGGACCTGGCAAGGCACTACACATGTTACTCATTGGTGATTTTTCTTTTTAATAAATTTATTTATTTACGTATTTATTTTTGGCTGTGTTGGGTCTTCATTGCTGTGGGCGGGCTTTCTCTAGTTGCGGCGAGTGGGAGCTCTTCTTCGTTGTGGTGCACGGGTTTCTCATTGTGGTGGCTTCTCTTGCTGTGGAGCACAGGCTCTAGGCACGTGGGCTTCAGTAGTTGTGGCTCGCGGACTCCAGAGCGCAGACTCAGTAGTTGTGGAGCATAGGCTTAGTTGCTCTGCGGCATGTGGGATCTTCCCAGACCAGGGCTCGAACCCATGTCCTCTGCATTGGCAGGAGGATTCTTAACCACTGTGCCACCAGGAAAGTCCCCTCATTGGTGATTGAGAGGAAACCTCAGGTCTTACCTAGATTTTTTGTGAGTGGATGGAGAAGTGAACTTCCCTTGTGCCTGTTATGTCACTAGGTCTGTGGTTGTAAGTCATTTAATTTCAAAGAGCTGAAGTCCAATGTCAGCAAGAGGGGAGAATAGTACTGGGGATGTTGTGACTGAGTTCAGAGCTCACTTATCTGTCACATAGCTCTGTCATGACCTCATACCACCTAGAAGCTGAGGTTCCCATTGAAATGTGGCTGGGAGAGAACCTGTGACTTTGGTGATAAAATTCTTTACCAACCTGTGAATGGATGAACCCTAGGTGTTTGTTGAATGTCCATTATGTGCCCAGCACTGCACTGACTCTTGCTTTTCCTCTGAGCGCTGGGGGCTCCAGCCCATAGCCCCTGCATCCTGAGGTGGGCAGCAGACACAGCATCTGTTCTCCCCACTGTGGCATGAGATGTAGGGTTGGAGCCTGCAGACTTAGGCTCCATCTCTTGTGCTTGTATATTTGGGTTGAGGGATTGATGTTTGGGAGATATCAGAACCAAATAAACTCATATTCACATGCTGGGTTTTTGGCCAGAAATGACACCTTGGAAAAGGCAGGTAAAGATATTATCTCCCTGGACCCTAAATGACCGAGCTTGAAGAGAGGAAAAGACTTTATGTAATAACAAATGTTATAATTGGTGATAGTGGGCTTGAACCTTTTTTTTTAAAACAGTTGTTCTGTTATGTGTTCATTTATTTTATTGTGGTAAAATATAAATACATAACATAAAATTTACCATTTTAATCATTCTTAAGTTTACAGTTCAGTGGCCTTAAGTACATTAACATTGTTGTACAACCATCACCATCATCTGTCTCCAGAACTTTTTCCATCTTGCCAAACTGAAACTCTGTACCCATTAAACAATAACTCCCTGTTCTCCCCTCCCCCTAGACCCTGGCAACCACCATTCTTCCTGTCTTTATGAATTTTATTTCATTTAGCATAGTGTCCTCAAGGTTCATCCATGTTGTAGCATATGTCCAAATTTCTTTCCTTTTTAAGGCTGTATGATATTCCATTGTGTGTATATACCATATTCTGTTTATCCACTCATCAATAGAAACTTTCTACCTGTTAAAAAACAAAAATTCAACTGGTGAATTTGAAGATTTAATTGGCTTTATTCAACGGTTCATGAATTGGGCAGCATCCCATCTAGCAAGTAGAGAGATACTCCTTCCAAGGGGTTGTACAAAAGGAAAGGTTTTTATCTGGCAGAAGGAGGGTGGGGCAAGGAAGTTATTAGCAAAAGAAAAGAAGGATTGTTTCAGGCAGGACATCTTTTGCAGGAAGGGAATGGTGGGGTTTTATCATGCAGATTACCTCAGTAGTGCTAATCAGGAAATTTCAGATTGATTGTTTAAAGGTCACATTCCTGAGAGAGGTTCAAAGTGCAATTAATTTTTAAAAATTAATTAATTGATTAATTTATGGCTGTGTTGGGTCTTCGTTGCTGTGTGCCGGCTTTCTCTAGTTGCGGTGAGCGGGGGCTACTCTTCACTGCGGTGCGTGGGCTTCTCATTGTCCTGGCTTCTCTTGTTGCGGAGCACAGGCTTCAGTAGTTGTGGCACGTGGGCTCGGTAGTTGTGGCTTGCGGGCTCTAGAGCGCAGGCTCAGTAGTTGTGGCACACGGGCTTAGTTGCTTCGCGGCATGTGGGAATCTTCCCAGACCAGGGTTCGAACCTGTGTCCCCTGCGTTGGCAGGCAGATTCTTAACCACTGCGCCACCAGGGAAGCCCTAATTTTTTTTTTTAATTGAGGTATAGTTGATGTGCAGTGAAGTCTTGGTTTGCTATCCTAGGGGCAGATAACTCCATTTTGGTCTTGTTATTTCTTTTTAATACACCTTTGGCTGATTGTGAATAAAGCCACTATGAATTTGGGTGTCCAGATACCTGTTAGAATTCTGCTTTCAATTCTTTTGGGTATATGCCCAGAAGTGGAATTGTTGGATCTTATGGTAATTCTGTGTTTGAATTACCATATAATTAACTGCCATACTGTTTTCCACAGTGGCTGCACCATTAATACACAGGGGTTTCAGTTTCTCTACATCCTCACTAATACTTGTTATTTTCTGGTTTTTAGATAATAACCGTACTAAAGGGTGTGAAATGGTATCTCATTGTGGTTTTGATGTGTATTTCCTAATAATTAGTGATGCTGAGCATCTTTTCCTGTGCTGATTGGCCATGTGTATCTCTTGTTTATTCAAGTCCGTTACCCATTTTAATGGAGTTGCTTGTTTTTTTGTTGTTGATTGTAAGAGTTTTTTGTATATCCTGGATATTAAACCCTTATCAGGTATATGATTTGCAAATATTTTTCCCATTTCTTTGGTTACTTTTCACTGTGTTGACAGTCCTTTGATGTACAAAAGTTAGATGTAGTCCAGTTTATTTTTTCTTTTGTTGCCTGTGCTTTGGGTGTCCAAAGAATCCAGGAAATCATTGCCAATTCCAATGTCGTAAAGCTTTTCTCCTCTGTTTTCTTCGAAGAGTTTTATAGTTTTAGGTTTTACATTTAGGTCTTTGATCCATTCTGAGTTAATTTTGCATATGGTGTATGGTAAGGGTCCAACTTCCTTCTTTTTTTGTTGTTTTTTAAAATAAATTTATTTTATTTGTTTTTGGTTGCATTGGGTCTTCATTGCTGTGCGAGGGCTTTCTCTCGTTGTGGCAAACGGGGGCTACTCTTCGTTGCAGTGCACGGGCTTCTCATTGTGGTGGTTTCTCGTTGCGGATCATGGGCTCTAGGTGCGCAGGGTTCAGTAGTTGTGGCCCGTGGGCTCTAGAGCGCAGGGTTAGTAGTTGTGATGCATGGGCTTAGTTGCTCTGTGGCATGTGGGATCTTCCCGGACTAGGGCTCGAACCTGTGTCCCTTGCATTGGCAGGTGGATTCTTAACCACTGCGCCACCAGGGAAGCCCCAATTTCATTCTTTTGCATGTGGATATCCAGTTGTCCCAGCACCAGTTGTGTATCTATTTGGATATCCAGATGTCCCATTTGTTGAAAAGACTATCACTTTCCCATCGAATCGTCTTGGCATCTTTATTAAAATCAGTTGACCACATATAGGAGAGTTTATTTCTGGGTTCTTAGTTTTATTTTATTTTTATTTATTTATTTATTTTGGCTGCATTAGGTCTTCGTTGCTGTGCGCGGGCTTTCTCTAGTTGTGGCGGGCGGGGCCTACTCTTCATTGTGGTGCACGGGCTTCTCGTTACGGTGGCTTCTCTTGTTGCGGAACATGGGCTCTAGGCACCCGGGCTTCAGTAGTTGTGATGCGTGGGCTCAGTAGTTGTGGCTCGTGGGCTCCAGAGCATAGGCTCAGTAGTTGTGGAGTATGGGCTTAGTTGCTTGTGGCATGTGGGATCTTCCCGGACCAGGGATCAAACTTGTGTCCCCTGAATTGGCAGGCGGATTCTTAACTACTACACCACCAGGGAAGTCCCCAGCTTTTCTTTTCCCAAATGGATGGCATTGATTCTGTATATTGCTTTAGGTAGTATTGACATCTTAACAATATTGTCTTCCAATCCATGAACACAGATGTCTTTCCATTTATTTGTTTCTTTTTACTATTTATTTAAATATTTTATTTATTTATTTGGCTGTACTGGGTCTTATTTGCAGCATGTGGGATCTAGTTCCCTGACCAAGGACCGAACCCGGGCCCCCTGCATTGGGAGTGTGGAGTCTTAGCTTCTGGACCAACAGGGAAGTCCCTGTGTCTTTTTAAAAATTTATTTATTTATAAAAATTTATTTATTTATTTATTTATTTACTCACTCACTCACTCACTCACTCTGCCGCATGACTTGCTGGTTCTTAGTTCCCTGACCAGGGATCAAACCCTGGGCCCCAACAGTGAAAGCCCTGAGTCTAACCACTGGATTGCCAGGGAATTTCCTATTTCTGTCTTCTAAAATTTCAGCAGCATTTTAGTTTTTAGTGTACAAGCTTTTTGCCTTCTTGGTAAAGTTAATTCCTAAGTATTTTATTCTTTTTGATGCTATTGTAAATGGAATTATTTTCTTGATTTCTTTTTTCCTTTGTTCAGTGTTTATGTTGAAACACAACTGCTTTTTGTGTGTTGATTTTGTATCCTGTGACTTTGCTGAATTTGTTTGTTAGTACTAACAGTTTTTTGTGGAATATAGGATTCCTACATGTAGGATCATGTCATCTGTGAACAGAGATAGTTTTACCTATTCCTTTCCAATTTGGATACCTTTTATTTCTTTTTCTTGTCTACTTGCTTTGGCTAGAACTTCTAATACTCTGTTGAATAGAAGTGGCAAAAGCAGGCATCTTTGTCCTGTTCCTGATCTTAGAGGAAAAGTTCTCATTCTTTCACCATTGGATATGATGTTAGCTGTGGGTTTCTCATATAAGGCCTTCCTTTTATTATGTTGAGATAGTTTCCTTTTATGCCTAGTTTGTTGAGTGTTTTTGAGAAGTAATTTAATATACCGTACAACTCACTCACAGTGTACAATTCACTGTTTTTTTAGTATATTCACAGTGTCCTTATAGTTTTTTTTCTGCTCTTTGCTGATCTTAGACTGGTTGGTTAACAGTTTTTTTTTTTTTTTTTTTTTTTTTTTTGTGGTACGCGGGCCTCTCACTGTTGTGGCCTCTCCCGTTGCGGAGCACAGGCTCCGGATGCGCAGGCTCAGCAGCCATGGCTCACGGGCCCAGCCGCTCCGCGGCATATGGGATCCTCCCAGACCGGGGCACGAACCCGTATCCCCTGCATCGTCAGGCGGACTCTCAACCACTGCGCCACCAGGGAGGCCCTGGTTAACAGTTTTTAAGTGTATGAAGACTTGCTGGAAGGCTGCATCTTTTTGTAATTTTAGAACATCATACTTTTGGAAAAGACTTAATATCATCCAGTGTTTGAAAAATTGGGACTCATTCCCTTTGAACACTGACTTAGCTTGACCTCATATGAACATGCAACTTAGGCTTCTGTGGGGCTGCTCCCTGCGTCATTGACACTCACGGGGGCATGACATCCAAGTGTGGGTATTGGTCTCCTCTGTGTGCTCTACCCTTAGCTTATCTACTCAGATTCTCAAGTTGACCCTGGGGTTTGTACAGAGGCTCCCAGGCCATCCACTGGTAAACACTGTCCCACCTGTGGGGCAGAGTCTACAGGGAGGTGTTGAGGGCTAGCTGCTGGAGGTGGAAGAGGCTTCCCCTATGGAGAGACATAAGCAACTTGTGTTTGAGTGCATGTGCCTTAGTAGTTCCCTGTTCCCATGGGAAGTTGTGGAACCAGAGCTCTGTTGCTGGTGGCCAAGCATACTCTTCCTGGATGACCCTTGACCTCCCCTATTTGCAGTAACTTTAAGCAGTTGGGGGTCACCCAGGAAGCTCATGTGCTTCAAACACAAGCCCTCATCTTAGTGTCAGGAAACCTGTATGCCAGGGATGGGATCACATGTGATGTTGGGCAGAGGCCAGGCCCCTCTAAACAGGGCAGGATAAGTGGCCTGGCATCCAAGTCAGGAAAACTCCTGGTTATATTGCATTTGCATATGTTGATTGATGACTGAGGGGGCAGTTGGGGTAATTTGCTGCTTGGTCAGCTGTGGTGTAAAGGGAATGGAGACCAACTTTTGGCAGCATCTTCCACGTAAAGTAAGGAAGCTGATTATTTGTGCTGCCGTTTTTCTGGGCAAGTGTGCAGGTTTTAGTCTAATGGGAATCCTGCCATCAGGCTTACACAGCTTCTGTTCCTGATGGTCCTTGAAGGTCCCCTCCTGGCAGGAGGTAGCAGGCAGTTTGAGAGTCTTTTGAACCATGGGAGTCATTCTTTGAAGTGCTGTTCCTTTCCCTTTTCTCCTTTCCCTTCCCTCCCCTTTCCCCTAACTCCTGCAGGCCAGTTATTCGGCCCACCGCCCTGTGTTGATGCTGTCTTTTCCTGGGTCCTGCCCAGCAAGATGGTGGGTAGCTGGTTTCAGGGGAAAATGGGTGGGTCAGAGCCTTCCTCCCTGCTCTCCAACACCCAGTGGTGCAGCTGGCCAGAGAAGGGCAAAGGGGCATTTGCTGCAGGTGGAAGGCTCGCAGCTTCAGGAGCACCACGTTGTGGGGACTCTGGTAGTGTTAGGAAACAGGTACATAAGGTGCATGGAACATGCCAGGAGAGAAAAAGAATGGCCCAAGGTGGGGAAATGTATGTAAAATGGTTTCTTGCAGAATTACAACAGGGAACAATTAGAATGTAAATGTAAGCTACTTGGAAATGGTCAAAATAAGGCAACCCCATGTAATTGCTTTTTTAAAAAAAAATTTTTATTGTGGTAAAATATACATCACATAAATTTTATCATTTTAACTATTTCTTTTTTTTTTTTTTGAGTTACGTGGGCCTCTCACTGTTGTGGCCTCTCCCGTTGCGGAGCACAGGCTCCGGACGCGCAGGCTCAGCGGCCATGGCTCACCGGCCTAGCCGCTCTGTGGCATGTGGGATCTTCCCAGACCGGGGCACGAACCCGTGTCCCCTGTATCGGCAGGCGGACTCTCAACCACTGCGCCACCAGGGAAGCCCCATTTTAACTATTTTTAAGTGAACAGTTCAGTGGCATTAAGCTCATTCACATTGTTTTTATTTACTTATTTATTTATTTTTGGCTGCATTGGGGCTTCGTTGCTGCACATGGGCTTTCTCTAGTTGCGGCAAGCAGGGGCTACTCTTCTTTGCCGTGCACGGGCTTCTCATTGCGGTGGCTTCTCTTGTTGCGAAGCACAGGCTCTAGGCACGTGGGCTTCAATAGTTGCAGTATGCAGGCTCAGTAGTTGTGGCATACAGCACTAGAACACGCGGGCTTCAGTAGTTGCAGCATGTGGGCTCTAGAGCGCAGGCTCAGTAGTTGTGGCACATGGGCTTAGATGCTCCGCGGCATGTGGGATTTTCCCGGACCAGGGATCGAACCCGTGTCCCCTGCATTGGCAGGCAGATTCTTAACCACTGCACCATGAGGGAAGTTCTTATTCACATTGTTAATGCAACCATAAAGTTACCCCTTAGCCGTCTTGGTTGGGGTAACCGTAAAGTTACCCCAAGCCGTCTTGGTGTTTTCAGTATTGTGAGCTTCTCAACTACCTCTTGATGCTCATATGTGGTTAATTCAGGCATCATGTGTGGGTTTCTACTATTTTACACTTAGATAGTGGTGACTTGTTTCTCTTATTTCTAAGTTCTTGGGGAAATACCTCACTGTTTCTTTGTACACTACAAATATTTAGACTAAAAAAACCCTGTTCATTTCCTTTTCTGACCTGCCCTCTCATGAGTGCCACTGAGATATCTTTGACAAAATTGCCCAGCATGCGTCCCACCTGGCTGTAGCTGCCTAAATTGTTTAGGTACCTGGAAGAGTACGGGGTGTGTCTCTGGGGCCTCGCACACCACCACCTTCAGCTGTGGATGACTGAGGAGGCCAGTGGTGAATGTATAGGACAAGGGTAATGCATTTGGAGACCCCAGAGAAGAAGCCCTGTGTGAGGGGTCTTACGATCCTATATGGATCCAGCTGGCTTTACTTCTTCCATGTTTTGGTCTTTGCTGAAGAGTGACTTGTCCGTTTGGTCTTGATCTTGCATTATTTTGCCAAACACTACCTAGGATTGAACTAGTTACTTTAGGCACTTCTTGGGAATAGATTCCGCCACCTTAGCTGGAGCCAGAAACCAAGGGACTGGAAGCAGTGACTCCAGGAAACTTTCCTCTGAAACTGAAACCAGTGGTTCCTGGTTACAGACACTACCTCCTGTTTCTCCAGCTGCTTAAGGCATTGAGAGATTTCCATTAGAAAATCAAAATGTAAAGGTTCTCCAAGAACCACTAGTTTGTTAAAAGAGTCTCTACATTCATTGCTTTTCCTGTTTTTCTGTCTTTTACCAAGAAATATTTGAGAAGGGAGATGCATAATCATTTGCTAACCAGAATTTTTGTATGTATGCTTTTTCAAAGGTACATGGGAATAGGACTCTCAGCTCAAGGCGTCAACATGAACAGACTTCCTGGTGAGTCATTGGCTAAGAGAACATTTTTCTGCTCTCTTGATCCGTTCTGTGATGAGAGTCATGGTGGCAGCCAACAAGCTGGAGAGGACTTTGTTTGCTGGCTGCCTACTTGCTAAGCCAAGCCATTGGGTGGAGGATCCTGAAAGGTGGCCATTGGGCCGGGCTGGTGTGGGCTTCCATTCCAAAAATTAATTGGCAAGTGATTGTCCTTCATGGAATTTGAACTGTTTACAGTCAAAACCAAGTGACCTGAGCTTGCTCCCAGTGGGAATATGCCTCAGTAGCCCTCACTGCTGTTGGCCTTTGCTTACCAGCATGGGACTCTGGCATATATGGAGAGGAAGGCTGCCACCAACATTGGTTCCTTTTTTACTTTACCATGTTAATGACCAAAGTCTTTAAGTGACCTCCATGTGGAAGACAGTTGAGGCAGTTTCTTAATAAATAGGAGGATGTGCGTGAGACTTAGATTTACAGTCAGCAACCTCAGATTTGTGGAAGGTTCTGGACCCTGCAGGTGGGCCTCCTCCACCACCCAGGCACCCTTTCAGCTGTTTTCTGCCCAGCAGTTCATGCCCAGTCCTGGGCTAGGCACAGTTGAGGGGACAAAAGCCTCTACCAGAAGCTGGTGGGTTCTAGAATATGGTCCTAAGTCCATTTGTGCCTTGAGTGGTATAAGTGACATGGTGCAAGCTGTCCTGACACTGTCACGGAGGCAGGAAAAGTCCTTGTGTTTTTGCCCGGGCCCTCTCTACTTTTTGGCCTCTGACACAGAGAGGGCAGCTGGCTTTTTCCAAAGAGTGAGTAGCACTTAAACCGTATGTCTTTTCCAATCTATGTTTAATATCAATCAGGTTTTCTCGTCATTGACTAATTTCAAGTACTTGAAATCTAGACCTGCTCAGGATTCAACTAATTGTCAGGAACCTGACTTTTTAAAAAAATTTGGCTTTGATCTGAGCAAAAACTGTCCTTTAGTTATTAATCAGAATGTGTGTGGCATGTTTGGCCTCTTTGTGTAGCGTGCAGCTGTGGTCTTTGTTATTCAAGCCTTGGCCTTAGCTGACTAGGTGTATCTACAGTGTTCCTAGCTCTGTCTCTTTGTGAACAGGGAGCTTAGAAAAGTAATTTCCCATCAAAGGTGAACTGATTCTTAAATCTTTTTCTTGCACTAAATGTGCTCTTTGAACTTTTGCACGGCTTTAGTGGCAGAGAAAAGAGGCTTTTATAGGTTCGTTATACAAAAGTAACTACTATTATCTGTTATTGGGTGGCACTTTAAGCAACTCTGAACATTGGTTAAATGAATTTTTGTTAATCTATGTAAAAGAATACTATACAACAACAAATGTAAAAAAAAATGAGGGAGGGCTTCCCTGGTGGCGCAGTGGTTGAGAGCCCGCCTGCCGATGCAAGGGACACGGGTTCGTGCCCCGGTCCGGGAAGATCCCACATGCCACGGAGTGGCTGGACCCGTGAGCCATGGCCGCTGAGCCTGCGCGTCCAGAGCCTGTGCTCCGCAACGGGAGAGGCCACAACAGCGCGAGGCCCACATACCGCAAAAAAAAAAAAAAAAAAAAAAAGAAGAGGGAAAATGAATATATCTGTATCTGCTTGTACACGCATAGAGTATCTTTGGAAAGCTAAGAAAAACTTGTAATATTGGCTGTCCTTTGGGACAGGGTGGCTGGGGATAGGACTGGGAAGGAAATTTTTCACTTTTGAAGCTTTCACATTTTCTTTCTTGTGAATATATTACCTGTTTTAAAAATATAAATAAAATTAAAATAAAATAACCAAAAGCAAATGCCCCTGCATCAAGAAGCCCTCATGCCTGTCTTTTAGCTGGTCTTGGAATGCAGTCTTTTACCATGTGCATGATATTCTGAGTTCCACACACTCATCTTTCTTTAGTAAGAATCGTTTTCGCCTGGCCATTGGGTTTGGGATCCATGGTGTGGAGCAGGTGAGGTAGGAGGAGTTCAACGTCTGCCTAAATTGACCTGAAACTGTTTGAGATGGAGCCATGTGGAGCTGTCTTAGTCTGTTTGCCTTGTTCATAAGATGGGTCTTTTGACCCCTCTGGGCTGCTTAGAGGTGAGCTGCGGGTCTTGTGCTTTGACACTGTTAATGTAACATTGTTGTGAAGTCGGACCCTGCCTGGGCACAGGGGGTGGCCCTGTAGGGAGAAGGGGCTTAGGGACAGTGGATGAGGTGTTAGCTCCTGCAGTAACACATCAGGAAAGCTAGCACCTTTTTTACATCTTCACTGGTGCATCTCTCTTTCGGCAAGAGAAAGGAGCCTCAGTGTTCTGTGGATATTGTACCTGTCTTCATTTTTACTCTGCCCGCCAGCTTCTGCGGGTTTTCCTTCCTGCTGTATCTGATCATCTCCCTGATTATTCCTTAAGGTGGAAAGTAGGAATCAGGTTGCATCTAGATAGGGATTCTCCCTAGGAATGATGGATGCCTCTGGCTTTCCCGGATACAGGGCTGGTTGAATGGCTGCGCAGACCTAGCACAGGACAGATGTAGGGATTGCAGTGAGACACTCCTCTCAGGAATGATGGGGGGGCCTGCCACTGTTCATCCCTGCACTGGGTTTGGAAGATCAGAATCCCCTTTGGTACTTTCCATTTCCTGGGGTCACTTCATGTGTGTGTGTGCGTGTGTGTGTGTGCGTATGATGAGCGTAACATTCTCCAAAACCAAAAGTATCATCATTCATAAACAGTTATACCTGAAACTACTTGCATGTATTTTGGTAGTGAGGTGAGAGGTAGAGGATGATAACAGCTAAAGCCTTTCTGCCAGTTGCTTCTGATTTCTAAGAGGTCATTGGTTGAGGTGAAAGCTATTTGGACTGTTTGGATGTATGGTTGGTGGGGAGGGGAGTGATAATAGTGACCTTAGCTGTGTCTAGAATTTGAGACTTTGGTGTTAACTCCAGATGAGATGTTTGAGGGTTGATGTATCTCCTTGATAGATACAGGTGTATTTAGTGGAGGGTAGCTGTAGGGGTGGTTACTGCACCACAGCACTGTGAAGTGGTGTTTCAGCCTGGCATTTAGGGGCAAATAGGAGTTTGCCTGATGGTTTTGGGCAGTGGTACTATAGGGCCTGAGAGTGGATCCATAAGTTGTCTGCTGTGATGGGATGGCTTCCTGGGAACAGTCAGGATGAACCAGTTGAGGGAAGAGTCTTGTCTACTATGGCAAGGGGCCTGGACTTCTGTATATATAAGCAGTGGGAGCTGCAGGAGTGTTTGTTTTTCTTAATTTTTATTGAAGTATAGTTGATTTACAATGTGGTGTTAGTTTCAGGTGTTAGTTTCAGGTGTACAGCAAAGTGAGTCAGTTATACATGTACATATATCCTCTCTCTTTTTTTTTTTTAAGATTCTTTTCCCATATAGACCATTACAGACTATTGAGTAGAGTTCCCTGTGCTATACAGCAGGTTCTTATTAGTTATCTATTTTATATATAGTAGTGTGTATATGTCAGTTCCAGTCTTCCAGTTTATCCCTCCCCCGCCATATCCCCTGGTAACCATAAGTTTGTTTTCTACATCCGTGACTCTACTTCCATTTTGTAAATAAGTTCATTTGTACCCTTTTTTTTAGATTCCACTTATAAGTGGTATCATATATTTGTCTTTCTGTGTCTGACTTACTTCACTCAGTATGACAGTCTCTAGGTTCACTCATGTTGCTGCAAATGACATTATTTTGTTCTTTTTTATGGCTGAGTTTTAGGAGTGTTTTCAGCAGAGGCAAGATGTGATCATATTTGCTAGTTCAGGAGTGAACTAGTTTAGAAGAGGCCTTCTAGAAGGGGTCAAGGCTGGGCTGGGGCTCCTGGGCAGTAGGAACTGTGAGAGTTCAGGCATGTCAGGAAACTTCAGGAGGTGGTAGATTAATTTATCAGTGAATCCATCAGGGCCAGTTGGTCTTTTGGGGAGGACATTTTTTGGTGTCCTCTTCCTCTCTTGTTAGCTTGTTCAAGTAGCAGCTTTTTCTTGTGGCATTGCTTTTAGTATATTCTGCTTTGGCCATCTGGTTCTCTTAATGTATAGGAAAATGGCTATGATTAATATTACTGAAACCTAAAAACGTCTTTGTGACTGATCTTTTGGATTAATTGAATCCGTTTTGTTAATTATTAAAAAAAAAGAACAATCACTGTTATCAATCTGTTGCTTTCTCTCTTTTTTTAAATATTTATTTATTTATTTATTTATTTTGGGTGCACCAGTTGTTAGTTGCGGCACATGGGATTTTCGATGTGGCATGCGGGCTTCTTAGTTGTGGCATGCGGACTCTTAGTTGCGGCATGCATGCAGGATCTAGTTCCCCGACCAGGGATCGAACCCGGGCCCCCTGCATTGGGAGCGTGGAGTCTTACCCACTGGACCACTAGGGAAGTAAGTCCGTTTCGTACATATTTTTAAATTGAGATATAATTAACATACCATAAAATTCACTCCTTTAAAGTGTACAATTCCGTGGTTTTAATATAGTTACAAAGTTGTGCTACCATCACTGCAGTCTAATTCTGGATTATTTTCATCATACCAGAGAAAAACTCCATACCCATTAATAGTCATTCCTGGACTTTCCCTCCTTCTAGCTCCTGGAACCACTAATCTACTTTCTGTCTCCATGGATTTTCCTATTCTGGAGATTTCATATCAATAAAATCATATAATATGTTGCCCTTTGTGACTGGCTTCTTTCAGTTAGCATGTTTTCGAGGTTCGCCTACGCTGTAGCATATTTCAGAGCTTCATTCCTTCTTGTGGCAGAATATTATTCTGTTGCATGGATATGTCACATTTTGCTTATCCATGCATCTGTTGATGGTCATTTGGATTGTTTCCACCTTTTGGCTGTTATGATTGATGCT
Organism: Hyperoodon ampullatus; assembly: GCF_949752795.1. Classification (NCBI taxonomy): domain Eukaryota; kingdom Metazoa; phylum Chordata; class Mammalia; order Artiodactyla; family Ziphiidae; genus Hyperoodon; species Hyperoodon ampullatus. The sequence goes on from NC_136931.1 coordinate 19,246,469, forward strand.
GCTATAAACATTTGTGTACAAGTTTTTTTGTAGACATGCGTTTTCATTTCTCTTGACTGTATACCTAGGAGTAGAAATGCTCGGTCATATGGTAACACTGTTTAGTCATTTGAGGAACTGCCAGACTGTTTTCCATAGTGGCTGCCCCATTTTACATTCCCACTAGCAGTTTATGAGGGTTGATTTCTCCATATCTTTGCCAACACTTGTTATTATCTGACTTTTTGATTATAGTCATCCTAGTGGGTGTGAAGTGGTATTTCATTGTGGTTTTCATTTCATTTCCCTGATGACTAATAATATCAAGCCTCTTTTCATGTGCTTATTGACCATTTGTCTATCTTCCTTGGAGAAATGTCTATTAATATCTTTTACTTTTTTTTTTTGGCCACGCTGCGTGGCTTGCCTATTTTTAAATTTGGTTATTTATCTTTTTATTATTGAGTTGTAAGAGTTCTTTATATGTTCAGGATACAAGTTTCTTGTCAGTTATATGATTTGCAAATCTTTTCCCCTATTCTTTTTTTTTTAATTTTTAAATTAAAAAAATTTTTTTATACAGCAGGTTCTTATTAGTCATCAATTTAATACACATCAGTGTATACATGTCAGTCCCAATCGCCCAATTCATCACACCACCATCCCCTATTCTTTAGGTTGACTTTCTTTTTTCATATCTTTTCTATTATGGTTTATTTTAGGCTATTGAATATAGTTCCCTGTGCTATGCAGTAGGACCTTGTTGTTTATCTATTTTATATATAGTAGTTTGTATCTACTAATCCCAAAGTCCTAATTTATCCCTCCCCTTACCCCCCATTTTCCCTTTGGTAACCATAAGTTTGTTCTTTATGTCTGTGACTCTGTTTCTGTTTTGTAAATAAATTCATTTGTATCATATTTTAGATTTCACATATACATGGTATCATATGGTATTTGTCTTTTTCTGACTTCACTTAGTATGATAATCTCTAGGTCCATCCATGTTGCTGCAAATGGCATTATTTCGTTTTTTATGGCTGAGTAGTGTTCCATTTGTGTGTGTGTGTGTGTGTGTGTGTGTGTGTGTGTGTGTGTGTGTGTGTATTAGGTTGTCTTTTCTTTTATTCTTTTTTTTTTTTTTCGGCCACACTGAGGCATGTGGGATCTTAGTTCCCCGACCAGGGATCGAACCCGTGCCCCCTGCAGTGGAAGCACAGATTCTTAACCACTGGACTGCCAGGGAAGTCCCAGGTTGTCTTTTCTTGATATCTTTTGAAGCACAAAAGTTTTTAATTTTGATGAAGTCCAATTTCTTTCTTTCTTTCTTTTGTTGCTCATGCTTTTGGTATCATATCTAAGAATCCTTTGCCAAATCCAAGGTCGAGAATATTAAATATGTTTTCTTCTAAGACGTTCATAATTTCACTTTTTTTTTTTTTTTTTTTTTTTGGCCACACCACATGGCATGTAGGATCTTAGTTCCCCGATCAGGAATCGAACCTGTTCCCCGTGCAGTGGAATTGGGGAGTCCTAACTACTGGACTGCCAGGGAATTCCCATTTTACTCTTCTGTTTAGGTTTTTGATCCATTTTGAGTTAATTTTTTTAAAAAATATTTATTTATTTATTTATTTATTTATTGGGCTGAGCCAGGCCTTAGTTGCTGCGCGCGAGATCTTCGTTGCCATGTGTGGGATCTTTGTTGTGGCATGCGGGATCTTTAGTTGTGGCATGCAAGCTTTCTCTAGTTGCAACAAGTGGGGGCTCCTCTTCGTTGTGGTGCGCAGGCTTCTCATCGCAGTGGCTTCTCTTGTTGCGGAGCACGGGCTCTAGGCGCGCGGGCTTCAGTAGTTGCAGCATGTGGGCTCAGTAGTTGTGGCTTGATTAGAACTTAAAGTAGCTGGGTGAAGTGGGTATGGAGGTAGTGGAGGCAGTTCTCACCTTCCTTGAGGAACCCAGCAGACTCTCTGTTGCCTATGAATGGTTGATTGTGCTTTGCCAGGCCCTGAAAGTGAAGTTAAGGGGCAGCCGAAGAGCCCTCCAGTCAAGAGCGCAGAACTTACTCCTCTGTCTCCACTCTGTCTTTGAGCAGATCATGCCTCCAGAAACCCCAGTGTTTTGCTTAAGGTCCAGTAGACAGTGAACCCACTTGCCCCAAAATGAGGTTACCTTCCTGCAAAAACCAGATCCTCATGTGTTCCCTGTCTCTGTTGACAGTCACTGTCCACCTTGGCCCATAAGTGGGAGACCTCAGAGTAATTGTCATGTCCTCCCTTTCTCTCATCCCATGGTTCTGCTACTTCCCAAGCATCTCTTTAATTTGTCCCCCTTCTCTATCCCTACTCCATTGGACCTCCAGCCTCTACAGCTTCTCCATTGGGCTATTTCCATGGCCTCCTGATTAATCTCTTTACCTCGGGCCTCTGCTCTCCATTCCCTTTGTACACTCTGCCCCTTGCCTGCTTTGGACCTCTGACCCCTCTGCCCACGGGACACAGGTGCTGTGGGCCCTGCTCAGCCTTTTCTGCCACCTCTGCCCTCCACACACGCTGCACACCAGTTTGTCTGTGTGGGACCCCAAACATCCTGCAGACATTTCCTGCTCTGCTCTCTGGCAGATGTCCTTCTTGCCCTGGAGGTGTCCTTCTTGTTTGTGACCCCTCGTGCAGTCTTGCCTGACCCCTTCAGCCCTGATCATGTCTCTGATGACACTTGCCACCCTGCCGCATGTGATTCTTCCACATTTACGCAACTGTATCCTTGCTGGGTTGTGAACTCCTTGGGGCTGGACCACATCTTTTTATAGCAGCTCTCCCAGAGTGAGCACAGATGCCCTTGTGCTATGGGACCAGGCCATTCCTGCATTTCCCTGTGCTCTGCCTCAGTGAAATAGCTTCAGTAAGCCAAGTGTGTTTTGGAACCAGTGCTGAGTCAGCTCCCCCTGGCCTGCAACCTGCCTTGGGCTAGAAGCCTTCATCTGGAGCTCAGCCTCCCTGCATTGCCCTATTGTGGCACTGATTGTGCATGGGGGCTCTGCCACTACCTTCATTCTGTAGGAGGAGTCACTGTCTCCCCTTTTCTGTATGTCGGGGCTCAGTGTTGTTGAACCAACTACTGGCTCACTTTTGCTCGTGTGAGGAACGACACCTAGGTCTGTGGTTGGCTTCTCAAACAGTGTAGCTCAGTGGCCAAGAACATGGACTCTGGAGCCACACTGCATTTGCATCCTGGCAGCTGTGTTACCTAGAGCAAGTTACTTAACTGCTCTGGGTCTCAGTTTCCCCATGTGTAAAATGGATGTGATACTAGTACCTAACTCATATATGGGATGGGTATGGGGATTGAGTGCTTAAAGTGCTTAGAATAGTGCCTGATACAAAAGAGAGGTACACAAATTTTAGCTTATATTGTTATTGAGAAGTTTTTTTTAAAATAAATTTATGTATGTATGTATATATTTATTTTTGGCTGCGTTGGGTCTTCATTGCTGTGTGGGGGCTTTCTGTAGTTGTGACGAGTGGGGGCTATTTTTCGTTGCTGTGCACGGGCTTCTCATTGTGGTGGCTTCTCTTATTACAGAGCACGGGCTCTAGGCACACGGGCTTCAGTAATTGTGGCCTGTGGGCTCAGTAGTTGTGGCATGTGGGCTTAGTTGCTCCACGGCATGTGGGATCTTCCTGGACCAGGAATTGAACCCGTGTCCCCTGCATTGGCAGGCGAATTCTTAATCACTGTGCCACCAGAGAAGTCCCCAGAAAGGTTTTTTGTTTGTTTTTGTTTTTTTTCCCTACCTGAGGAAGAAAGTACCTATACATTTAAAGTTCTTTTATGGGTGTTTGTGTATCAGAGTGGAGTTAGGTGTAATCTAAACTACATTTTCTCTCCAGTGCTGTGTTTTCTGTATTTGAGTAGACATGTTTAGTACATTAGCTGGAGGTGAATTATGGAGGACGAAGATGGAATAGCAACCAAAGTCAGGATGTTGATGTTTCGAGTGTTTTCTTATAGGTTTTCCTGTACTGGCTCAGCAAGCTCATCTTTGCCTTTAGGGCTGTCAGGAGTAGAGGGTAGCCACGCCGGGGGTCTCACTTGGCTCTGGGAGCAGGTGGTAACAGGGAGTGCTTCTCCTATGAGGCCATGTGCTCAGTTTTTCCTGGGAACATATGGGCATGTCGTAGCTTGCATGGTCAGAGGTTTCTGTTGGAAGATGTGGAAGTTTTGATGTTTACTTTTTATAAAGTGTTTTTGGCCTCCTTAAGTATGGACCAAGGAACAGGTGTGGCCCAAAATAAGAATGTCAGAACCCTTGGCTAAATGGCTTTGCAGCCAGGAAGGATGATCTGCAGGCAGGTGAGTGTACCTGCAGCCCCACCCTTCGGTTGTTGAGCTGGCAGCAAACCGCATGGGCTGGGATCCCTGGATTGGAGAAGCAGGAAGAAAGTCGGGGTGTGGATATAGGGGGATTTGGGCTTCTCCCAAGCTCAGGTGCTTTGAAGGGGGCAAGGATAGAACAGATCTTCCTTCTGTGTCTTGTACGTCAGACAGAGCCAGGGAGACTCAGGCTGTGTTGATAGGCGGCCTCATCCGCATCAGAGCTGGACAGCTGATAGTTTCCTCCTTGCCACTTCCTTGGAGGAGGCAGCTGTTCTCTTGGGGTAGCATCTATTACCTTAATTACTACAACCCCTCAAAGGAGAACCCAGGCCCACTGAGGCATCCTTTCCTTGAATTGTTGGAAAAGAAGCAGCTGGAAGAACCACAGCTGGGGATTGGGGATGGGACGCGTATCTTCTGAAGCAAATGGCACCTGGCAGCTGGACCTCAGTGGGGGTGAGAGGGGAGGGTGTAGTGGCAGGGCAAGGAGGGGTGGCAGAGGGCGACTGTCTGCTCTCGTTCCACGTGACGGGTCATGATCAAGTGAGCATCTTTTCCTCTCCCTGGAGCTGACCTTATTAAGACTGTTACCTTACTAACAGAGTGGGCTATTAGGAGCACCCCCATGGGAGTGTTTGTGTCCTAATCCCTGTGGCTGGGGCCTGCTTCTACTGGGTGGGACACATTCTGCAAACAGCTGATATTTCATATCTGCGTGTGCCATGGGAAAGGAACAGCAGATAGCAGAGATCAGGGCAGAACACTTAGGGTCCATGCCAGGTTCATGAGGGCAGAGGCTAGCTCCTGTCGGTGTGGCAATAAATAACTGAGCGTTGGATATCCTTCCTCTCTGTCCTCCTAAGGATATGCAGAATAAGGTGTCTGCTCAGAGCAAATAGCAATAGTAGGTGGCTTTGTGCAGCAGATGTCTTAGAGATTACTGACACGTAAGTGGGTTTCCAGTAGTCTGGAAGTGCCGTTTGTCTGTACCCACCAAATGTGGACGGCTTCTGTCCCACTCCATGTGGGCTGAGACCCTTGTTCCCCACAGCTGATGAGCCCCCTTCATATTCATCATTGACCACCACCTCTCTTTGGAGCATCTTTCACCCTAGGATCTACGTTGCTTCACAGGGGTCTGCCGTGGGGCTGCTCAGTCCCTCCGTGAGGGAAGTCGTGCTTCTCTCCAGCTGAGTGGGTTGAATGATCAGGGCTCCACTGGGCGTCTGGCTTACCTCCTAATCCCGGCAGTGTGCCTGGGAATAGGCCTCAGCAACCCTGGCTTGGTTGTAGGCGCTGTACAAGCCTCCCAAGTGAGTACTGCCCTGAGGCTGGTGAAGGCAGGAAGCTGACTCGTGATGGTCCTGAGTTCACGCCTATAAGGTACCTTGAGGCAGCCCTCCCTGGAAAAGGGGGGCAGCCAGGAGATTCCCTGAAGCCAGTGGAACAGCTGCCCAGGACCAGGGCTGTGGGAAGATAGGTTGGGGTTTATGCACTTGGTGCTGCCCAACCCCTTGTTGCCTTTCTCATTCTGTTCTTTCTCTGAAATGTCCTTGGGAAATGACCAGGTGGGAGTGGAGGGGTAGAAACCCAGAGGCCTTGTAGCTCTGGCAGCAGGTTCTACTGGGCAGTCCAGGCAGAGGGTGGTTTGGTAGTTGGGCCCAAGGGCCAGGTAGCTGGTCAAAACTCCTGGTGGTTCACATGGGGGTTAATGGTTTGTGCCACAGGACCCTCCCCAGTCCCTACTGTGGAGCTTGTTTCATGTAAGAGGCCCTCTGTTTTCCTGCTGCTCCTCTCTGGGCCAGCAGTGCCCTTGGCCCTGTGGCCAGTTAAGCCCGTGGTCCTTTTCCATGGGCCTTTCTTACCTCACCCGCAGGGAGAGCTGTATTACCACAGTGTATCAGGGCTCCTTGGCAGCCTTTTGAAATGAGGCAGCTAAGATAACAAATAAGTTATTATCCCTGGGCCTGGGGATTTCTTGTCTACAGTATCCTGTTTTCTTCTTCCAGATACCAGCTCCTACCTCTCTGTAGCACAGAGGTAAAATTTTTGGATTTAAGACTATGTTTTTCAGGGCAAGTTAAGTCCTTTGAGATAAGAGGTTTCATCGACAGCAGAAGAGCCAGTTCTGAAACCTGAGTTTGTCAGTCTCTGAAAACAGAGATTATCAAGTGTCGTCTGGTGTGGCTGGAGGCTGGGGCCACATGAGGGTGGAGCTGAGTGGGGACCAGTTACTGCTCAACCTCTTGTTGCCTCCTTGAGGGAGTCTGTATCTAGGGGTCCTGGAAATACTGGACTACCACGCTGGGCCTTCTTTTGGGAAGGGTTTTATGCATGCCCATTTCTCAGGATCTGGCAGTATGTGCAGAAAGTCACAGGCTCCTACATTACCAGGGGTCATCTGTCCACTAACTTTCCCCAGAAGTTCGAAAGGACCTTAGTGGAAATAAGGACAAGCCAAACCCAATCCCAGAGGAGAGATACCAAGGCCTGGGAGCTGAGGTTGTACCTCAGTTTAGTGGGACAGTTCACCTCTTCCCTTAGCCTGATTGAGCATGGATGACAGACCCAGCCTGTTCTCTGGGAGCCTGAGGTGTTGGCAGGTAGCCCTGCCAAATGTGCCAGATGCCACTTGAGCCATGTCTTAGCCAGACCCAGCAAGACCCACCCTGCATGTCCCTGGGCCTCTCCTGGCAATCAGGTATCTATTTCTGTCAGGGTTGGGGAGGAATATGACCTGTAGAAGGCCCCTTTATATGCAGGTGCTGGCTGTACAGTCCCTCACCCTGCCCATGGCTTCAGGCTGACATCTATCTCAGTGTAGGGCCTGGGTGCCCCTATGAGGGCAGGCTCTACCTGGTGTCACAGCTATCTGCAGAGATAGCCTTTTTCTCCTGCCCTCTTTGCCTTGGCTTTCATGTTGAACTACCATAAAGAGAAGACCCTCCAGGGCACCCCTGGCCCCTTTGGCCTGGAGCTGCCAGAAGCATCACCTTAGGCTTGTGTTGGTCCAGTTCCTTGGTCCCAAGGTTCCTAGAACTTGGGGTAACAGTCTTGTGAGTACTATGACGGGACTTCCTGATGCCACCACACGGAGTTTGCTGAGTGAGAGAATCTCTTTTGCTTTCCCATTATCCATTGTCGAGCTGCTCCAGGCGGTGGGTCCTATCAGATGTTTTAAGACATTTGAGGTTATGGGGAAAACATTTGTCTGATGGATTTCCAGGGAGTGGTGACTCTGAGTGAGTGACCATCCTTGAGAAGCAGCCCTGCCATGAGGTCTCCTATGACATATGTGCTCTCTCCACAGCGACCCCAGGTTTAGGAAGCACCCTGGCTAAGCCAGCCCAGCGCCTTTCCTCCATAGCCAGCCCCATGAATGACATGGCTTTTGAACTCTGCTGACTGCTCCGAGGGCCAGGTGACCTCCCCAGGAAACTGGGGACAAGTAAGAATGGAACAGGCCTAGGGCTGCCATTGGCGGGCTGTTAGTTAGGAAAGCCAGCTCCACCCCGCTCGCTCCCTCAGGAAAGAAAGGAGCAGGAAGTCTGAAGTGCCCGGCTTGACCATGGAGCTGGTGTTAGAGACAGAGAGGGCAGGGAAACTTGCCAGGGAGTGCCTCCTGTAGGCTGGTGTTCCATGTCCATTCTCGTTTAATCTTCCCACCAACCCTGAAAGAGTTCAGCCAAGGGAACTCAGAGGGCTAAGAAGTGACAGAATTGGGATTCAAACCCAAGTCTTTCTGATCCCAAAGTCCAGTGATGATCAGGATCCATTTCTTGGGGAGAGATGGCTGATTAGTGGCATGGGGACCAGTGCTTAGGCTAGTTTGTGAGGCCTGAGCTGGACCCTGTGTGCTGGTCATTTGCAGGCCAGGACTAGAACCTAGTGGACAGGCACAGCACCAGCCCCCTTCCAGGTTTCTGTGCTAATGTGCTGATGATGTGGAAATCTTTCTACTCAGAAGTAGGAGTCCTCTTCATTCCTAGTTCCCCTGGGACTGAGGCCCTTGACGTGTCCTGCCAGGTGGGAGTGGCATGGGGCAGCTCTTGGAGCAATCATGCTGGAGTCCCTGGCACCCCTATAGGGAGTCTCCCACCTTGAGGACACTGTAACCAGGGATGGCATCTGCGAGTGCCAAGATGGTGAGCCATTTCCTCAGCCACCCCCATACTTCTGTGATTGGGAGTTTCCCTCTGAGTGATGATGGAGGGGGAAGTGGGTGGTGCCAGACCATCTGAATGGGGCACTTGGGGCCTCCTGCCTCCTGGCCTGAAGCCTCTTGGCGTGGCTTCTCCTTGCGCCACTGGCATCTGATAGGTGTTTGACGTGGCAGGGATAGGCTTTTCTATGTGGGCACCAGGCTGGCTATCCATCCATTCTCTCTGGGAGTGACAGGGCTTATTCTCTTTGGAGAGGGAAGAATGGTTAGTTGGGTGGCACTCTCTGTCACAGTGTTGTCCCTATCGTGCAGCACCAGCCATCCTTTGACCCAGAGCCACCTGGACCTGTCTCCCTACAGGGCCTGATAGCTGTGCAGGGCAGCTGAGCCCCCTCGTTTTCTTCTGGCCCTCACATCCCACTGTCCTCTGAGACAGCTGGCTCTGGCCCTGTGGTGAGGGTGATAACTCTAATTCCTGGGCACATCACCCCAGCTTCACACCAGGCCCATCCAGGGATGGGTGACTGCTTATCCTGCCAGGGCTCACGCTTAGGAAGTTGTTGACTTTGACTCCAGGGCAGGAATAGGGGGTTGGAGGAGGTCCTGTCCTGAAGCTGAGGGTGGTAGGGCTGGAGGGGAGACTTACCCAGGCAGAGGTATGGGAAAGACCATAGTTGCTAGACTCTCTTAATGAGAAGGAGGACTAAGAACCATGGATTCTTCTAGAGCTTGCAGGGATATTTGCATCACCTGCCCTGTTTCATAGATGAGGAAACTGAGACCAGAGAAGTTAAATGACTTTCCCAGGGATAGAGCCAGGTCTGCAGCCTCTTTCAAAGGCCCGGAAGTGGCTTCGCTATTAGTCTGTATAAAAGGGGGCATGATGCAGGCAGATTGCTCTAACTGCTTTGCTTTGCTTGAAAAGAAAAATCACAATAACAAAACTCACAGTCAAGCCCAGGATTGCCCATGGGTGGTGTGTCAGCATGGTCTGACCCCAGTGTCTTGTACTTCAGGCTTCCTGCCAGCCCTTGACCCATTTCCCTTTTCATTTCAACATACATTTCTTGAGCACCTACTGTGGGCCACGTGTTATGCAAGGTAAAGAAAAAGATGCTTGGATGTGGCCCCTTTAGTCAGAGAACTTTGGTTGCTTCAGGGTAGAGAATCCCGTCTCTAACCAACTTGGTCAGCCAGACCTCAGGGCAAGCAGAGGAAGGAAGTCTTAGGGACTCAAATGCTGTCTGGGACTTTTCTTTCTGTCTTTGTCCCTGTCTTTTGTCTCTGCTTTCTGCTTGTTAGCTTTAGTCTGTCAGACTGGCTTTCTACATGAAGTTGGAACAATGGCAGCACAGAGCTTTGAGACCCGCTCTCCTTCCAGCTCCCTTGTACAAAAATTCCGGGAAGATCTCTTACTGGTCCAGCTTGGGTCAGGGAGGAGGCTAACTAGGATTAGCATTCCCCACCGAAGCCACAGGGTTGGCACAGGGAAGGAGCTACTCCTTAAGAAAAGGAGTGCTATCCCCCAGTGGCAGACAAATCCTGGCACTCCTTGTTCCCCTTTCCTGCTGTTTGTTCTTGCAGCCCTGGGGGGCTTGTGCCCAGTCCCTTCTCAAAAGTTGATGGAACCCAGCCAGTTACCTACAGGGAGTAGTATTGGTCAGGTGACCAAGCCTAGGGTCCAGAAACCTTGTAGGGGTTACCTGAAGTTTGTTCTGATGGAGCCCAGTCTTCAGGAGCTCATGCTGTTCTACCTTTAAAGCATCTTCCTCTTCCCTACAATTGGTTGGGGCCACCCCAGGAAGGAGGAGGTTTTGTCTTCACCCTCATGGGTACCTGCTTGGAGCTTACTTGAATGTTCCTCAGAAGATAGGAGACCCAGCGACTTCCCTGGCGGTCCAGTGGTTAAGACTCTGTGCTTCCACTGCAGGGGATGCGGATTTGATTCGTGGTCGGGAAACTAAATTCCCACAAGCCGCGTGGCCTGGCCAAAAAAAAAAAAAAAAAAAAGATAGAGACCCAAACTTCTGAGAGAGTAATCTGCAGGACCACAGGCCTTTGTGGAGCCTTTCAGTGCCTCAGCTTCCTCAGCCCTCAGATGGGGATTACCATACTTACTGATTGGTTTGGAGTCTTGGAGTGTTTCTTACAAGTAGACACCTAGGGTCCTTTGACAATGATGTCTAATTGCTCCCCTTTCATTTTGTAGAGAAGGGAACCAAGGTCTGAGGAGGTGAGTGACTGCCCAGGGCCTACCATCTTGGAGGGACAGTGCTATGTCCAGGACCAGACTGCAGGGGCCCTTCAGGCCACACTGGCTACCCTGGCACACAGGACTACAGTGTTTCTTTCTAACAGAGGCCAAACCCCCCTCCTTAGCCTGAGACTGACAACAAAAAACAGACTCACTGCAGAATGTGCAACAGCAGTTAGGCCTTGGCCTTGTAGTTTTTCTTCTGTCTGCTCGATTCCTCAAGAATGGCCGTGGTAGTACTAGCTTCTGTCTGCTATACAGCTTCTCAAGCCCTGGGGAGAAGGTTCATTGAGGGCGGGGTAACTGAATCCATTTAGAGTAACTTTGTGCCCTTTAACATGTCCTCATCTATTTTGGGCTTCTGGTGCCTTTCTCTTGTGTTTGTTCTGCCCTTTCTAGTCCTTGACTAGCCTGAATTTTTCTCTCATAGGAAAAACAGAAAGCCATTGTATGAGGACAACACTTAGGAAAATCCTCCAGTGACTTCATTTTAAGCTTTCTGTCCACACCACTGTTTGTTTAGTGGGTGTTCCCATGGCAGCCCTGCCACATCTGGGATGAGCCACAGTCATCTCACCTGCCTCGTATTGCCACCCAACTGCTTAGATGTCTAATAAGACCTCTCAAACTTAACGTGTCCTAAAGATCTCTTCCTTCTGCCCATCTTCCCTGTCTCTTAGTAAGTGGTACCACCATCCACCCATTTGCCTGGACGAAAACCTGGGAGTCATCCTTACTTCCCCTCATACTATCAGCGCCCACGTCCAGCAAACCCTGTCACCTCTGCTCCCAGTCTTTCCTAAGTCTCACTCAGCTCCAGCCCCACTGGCTCTGTTTCTCAGACGTGCTGAGCTCATTCCCTTTACCCCAAAAGTTCTTCCTTCTGATTCTCTCATCAAGCAGACCTCTGCTCAGGGGTCAGCCCTCAGCAAGGACTAACTTGACTACTCCATCTTGGTCAGTCCTCATCCCCAGTCCCACTTCCAGCCTATCATCTGGCTTTGTTTTCTTCAGAGCACATTTCCTCTACCAGGTGTTTTCTTATTGATTTACTTATATATTAATGTCTTCTCTGCTCCTTTCACACCACCCACCACCCTCACTTTGTCAGCTCCATGGAGTAGGCCTTTATTAACTAATTGATGACAGTTGGATGATGCATGTTCTTTCCAGAGGATGGGAAAGTAGCACAGAGGTCTTTTTTTTTTTAAATTCATTTTATTTACTTATTTTTGTCTGCACTGGGTCTTCGTTGCTGTGGGCGGGCTTCTCATTGTGGAAGAGCACAGGCTCAGCTGCTCCACGGCATGTGGGATCTTCCCGGGCCAGGGCTCAAACCCATGTCCACTGCATTGGCAGGCGGATTCTTAACCACTGTGCCACCAGGGAAGTCCAACACAGAGGTCTCAAACCAAGCTGCTGCTGCTGCTGCAGCCACTGTTACTAAATGAGCTGTATAATAACATTCTGTCTTTAACCCAAGCTACCTTTCGAACACATACATACACACCTTATACACACACACAGGCTCTTAATTGTGTTTGGAAAAAATATTGGCTATGAAATGATAGCTTCAATTGAAGATACATTACAGCTCTGTGGTTTTCTTTGAAAAGCGTTTAACTTCATAGCACTTTGACGAGCAAGAGACAAGTAGCTGAGGTGTTGCGTCTCTGCACTGATCATTCCAGATGCTCAGAAACTTCTTCTATAGCCATAGTGGACTGTATTAGTTTCCTATTGCTGCTGTAACAATAGTAGTGACTTAAAATAATCATTTTACAGTTCTGGAGGACAGAAGTCCTAAACTCAAGGTGTCAGCAGGGTAGTAGTCTTTCTGGAGGCTCTTGGGGAGAATCCATTTCCTTGCCCTTTTTAGGCTCTAGAGTCCACCTACATTCCTTGATTTATGGCCCCCATCGTCCCATCTTCAAAGCCAGCAGTGTAATAGCATCTTTCATTCTTTCTCTGCTTCCACTGTCACATCACCTTTTCTGACTTGACTCTTCTGCCTCTCTCTTACAAGTACCCCTGTAATTGCATTATCCTACCCTCCCTGCCCCCAGATAATCCAGGATAATCTCCCCATTTCAAGAGCCTTGACTTAATCACTTCTGCAAAATCTTTATTACCATGCAAGTTAGCATATTTCACAGGTTCTAGAGATTAGGACCTTGGACATCTTTCGGAGGCCTTATTCAGTGTGTCACAGGGACTATGAATTTTCTTCCTCTGGGCAAATCTATATAATTGACAAATCATTTGGAAATTGAAGAAAAACAAAACAAAACAGGAAAATGTATCTATTTTTCAGCCAAGCTGAGGTGATGGTGAATCCTGAATTGACTCTAAATAAATATTCTGTTTTTTTATTGAGTTCTTTAGTTTTTAAAAATTTAAAATCCATATTTATAGCTTGAGTAGCTTGAGTTAAAAATCCAAAAATTCTATGGTAGGTTTGTCAAAATAATTATGTAGTTTATTTTTGAAGAAAAGTATTCAAAAATACTTTAATTTTTATTTTAGGTCTTTGAAAATGTAAGCATCTGTTGTTTTGGTGATCATTATTGAGCAGCTCCCTTACACTGAGACAAAAATAGCTCCCAGACATCCTTGAGTCACTGACCAAGTTGGAAACAGTTCTTCCGGATGATTTCTCTAGCTTTAATAAATCAAATGGCCACATTTGTATTAGTTTTTTAAGAGTTACCTACTGCTTCAAAAAAAAAAAAGTACCTACTGCTTCAGTTGGAGAAAGCTAAAAGAAAACCTTCCAGTGTGTGTCTTCTACCTTCTAGACAGTAAAATCTGCATAAAAGATCTGTCACACAGGATCATCCTTGTGTGAGAAAGAAGTGGGCTGGAACTAGTCACTACACACAAACACACATACGTGTATATGCACACACCTGTGTCACCTCTCAGACTCCTGATGGTGGGGGTCGGGGGAAGGGTTAGGAAATGGTGAGTGAGACAGGGACAGTCCCAGGAACAGTGACTGGTGATTGGAGAGGCTCAGCGGGAACCGGAATTGATCAAGGATGTGAGCAGTATGCTAGGGGAGGACCAAAGAATGTTACAGAAATCTTCAAGAGGCAAGCATTGGCAAACCCTGACGCACTGGCCAAAGGGAGGAGCCAGTGAGCATCTGTCAGCAGCGGTGGGCATAGTTCTGAGAGGAACCATAGGAACAGCAAGCAGTCTGTCTACAAGGACTCTTTGGGGACGGCTAGAATGGGCAGTGGCTTTGTTGGACAGTCTTCCCCCACAGCCACATGGCCTCAGGAGGTGGTAAGCAGTGGACTTGGCTTTAGGGAAGGCTGTGCTGGTCAAGCAGCATAGAGAGAGCCCCACCACCATCCCTGGCATCCCAGGCCACTGGAGCAGAAGTTTGGGTTTCTAGCAGCTGCAGGGCACTGTAGCAGAATAGCCCATCTTCGGAGACTCCATGCTGAGAACTCAGGCCTCTGGCCTGAAGTCTGGTGCTCCTGGCTTTCTCTGAATTACACATATGTTCTTTGTATGTGGGAAGTGGGGCTTCTTGCTTAGGAACCCTTTCCCAGTGGGCACTGTAATCTTCATAAAAGCTACCAGAACTAATTGATGAGTTTGACAAGGATGCAGGATACCAGATGAATATATAAAAAATCAAATACATGTGTGTTTAATAGCTTTATTGAGATAAAATTTACATACCATAAAATCTACTCTTTTAAAGTGTACAGTTCAGTGGTTTTTAACATGTTTACAGAGTTGTGCAACCATTATCATAATCTAATTTTATTTTATTTTATTTTTTTAAAGAGAACCTATTCTTTGACCCTCAAGGATGCCCCACTTTCTGTACTCTTTTTTTTTTTTAAATAAATTTTATTTATTTATTTATTTATTTAGGCTGCTTTTGTTCTCCGTTGCTGTGTGCGGCCTTCCCCAGTTGCAGCAAGTGGGGGCCACTCCTCGTTGTGGTGCGCGGGCTTCTCACTGCAGTGGCTTCTCTTGTTGCAGAGCACAGGCTCCAGGTGCACGGGCTTCAGTAGTGGTGGCACTCAGGCTCAGTGGTTGTGGCTCACGGGCTCTAGAGTGCAGTCTCAGTAGTTGTGGCGCACGGGCCTAGTTGCTCTGCAGCACATGGGATCCTCCTGGGCCAGGGCTCGAACCTGCACCCCCTGCATCGGCAGGCAGATTCTCAACCACTGTGCTACCAGGGAAGGCCCATAATCTAATTTTAGAACATTTTTATCACTCCAGAAAGAAACCTTGAACCCATCCTCCCACCCCCAAAATCAATTATATTTTGATATAATACCAAGAAACAATTAGAAAATAAAAATTTAAATAATATAATAAGGGCTTCCCTGGTGGTGCAGTGGTTGAGAATCCATCTGCCAATGCAAGGGACGTGGGTTCGAGTCCTGGTCTGGGAAGATCCCACATGCCACGGAGTAACTAAGCCCGTGAGCCACAACTACTGAACCCACATGCCGCAACTGCTGAAGCCTGCACTCCTAGAGCCCGTGCTCTGCAGCAAGAGAAGCCACTGCAATGAGAAGCCTGTGCACCGCAACAAAGAGTAGCCCCGCTCTCCACAACTAGCTGCACGCAACAACGAAGACCCAACACAGCCAAAAATAAATAAATAAAATAATTTTTTTAATTCAATGTTATTATTAAAAAATATATATATAATAACATCGAAAGTGAAATACTTAGAAATAAATTTGTTAAAAATCTGTTGAGAGAAATTAAAGAAGACCTAAATAAATGGAGAGGTATACCATGTTCATGGATTTGAATAATCAATATTATTAAGCTATCTATTCTCTCCAAATTGATCTGTAGATTCAACAAAATCCCAATCAAAATCCCAGCAGGAGGGCTTCCCTGGTGGCGCAGTGGTTGAGAGTCCGCCTGCCGATGCAGGGGACACGAGTTCGAGCCCCAGTCCGGGAAGATCCCACATGCTGTGGAACGGCTGGGCCCGTGAGCCATGGCCGCTGAGCCTGCACGTCCGGAGCCTGTGCTCCGCAATGGGAGAGGCCACAGCAGTGAGAGGTCTGCGTACTGCAAAAAAAAAAAAAAAAAAAAAAATCCCAGCAGGAAATCAACTCTACACCAATTTAAAAAAAAAAAATGGTAAGGAAAAAAAAATCCCAGCAGGCCTTTGAGAGATACTGTTAAGAAAATGAAAAAGACAAGCCACAGACTGGGAGAAAATATTTGCAAAACACATTTTGTGTCCAAAATATATCTATAACCTTATAGCTCAGTAAGATATACAACCCAATTTTTTTAAAAAATGGGTTAAAAATTTGAATAGACAATTCAATAATTTTCTAATAAACTGATGGTAAATAAGTATATGAAAAGATGCTCAACGTCCTTGGACACTGGGGAAATGCAAATTAAAGCCCCTACATACCTACTAAAATGTCTAAGAGAAGAAGAAAAAACCAAAACAACTGACAGTAACAAGTGCTGGTGAGATTGTGAACTCATACATTGCTGGTGGGAATGCAAAACAGTACAGCTACTTTGGAAAACAGTTCGGCAGTTTGTTATCAAGTAAAAGATATACTTATCTTGTGACGTGGCAGTACCACTTCTTAGTATTTACTTAAGAGAAATGAAAACATATGTCTGCACAAAGACCTATCTACAAATATTTATTGGCTTTATTCATAATAGCGATAAATTAGAAACAACTATATGTCATCAACTAGTGAATGGACAAACTGTGGTATGTCCATACAATGGAGAACTACTCTGCAATAAAAGAAACAAAATACTGGTACACCTAACAATGTGCATGAATCTCAAACGCATTATGCTAAGTGAAAGATGCCAGACACAAGAAACTCCAAATTCTGTGATTCCATTTATATGACATTCTGTAAAAGGCAAAACCATAGGAGCAAATCAGATCAGTGCTGCCAGAGACGTGGGGGTGCCTGGAGTGGAATTGACTGCAAAGAGGCATGAGGGAAAACTTTTTGGAGTGATGGAAATGTTCTATATCTTGATCGTGGTGGTGGTAACATTTGTTAAAACTTGTTGAACTATCAATTAAAAAGGAAGACTCTTATTACATGTAAATTATACTTAAGTTAAAAAAAACATTAAAAAAACAACAACCATGGGACTTCCCTGGTGGCGCAGTGATTAGGAATCCACCTGCCAATGCAGGGGACACGGGTTCGAGCCCTGGTCTGGGAAGATCCCACATGCTGTGGAGCAACTAAGCCCGTGTGCCACAACTACTGAGCCCGTGTGCCACAACTACTGAAGCCCGCACACCTAGAGCCCGTGCTCCACAACAAAGAGAAGCCATCAGGGGCTTCCCTGGTGGTGCAGTGGTTAAGAATCCGCCTGCCAATGCAGGGGACACGGGTTCGATCCCTGGTCCAGGAAGATCCCACATACCACAGAGCAGCTAAGCCCCTGCACCACCACTACTGAGCCTGCGCGCTAGAGCCCGCGAGCCACAATGGCTGAACCCACGTGCCACAACTACTGAAGCCCGTGCGCCAAGGACCCACTGCTCCTCAACAAGAGAAGCCACCGCAAATGAGAAGCCTGTGCACCTCAATGAAGAGTAGCCCCCGCTTGCCGCAACTAGAGAAAGCCCGCACGTAGCAAAGAAGACCCAGTGCAGCCAGAAATAAATAAATAAGATAAATAAATTTAAAAAAAGAAAAACAACCATGATACACCTCAGAGTTCAGTTCAAGCCTCTTCTCCTTCATGAGGCTTTGCCCAGCCACCTCCTTGTTTCATGGCCCTCTGGTAAGTCCCTTCCAGGGCACTCATGGTTTTGGTTCCTATCAACCACAGCTTGGGCTCCTTTTTCAGTAGGGCTGCCTCAACTCCTCAGGGCAGTGACTTGCTGAACTCACTGCTCATTTCGCATAGCCAGACCCTGCCCACAGCTGGCTCTGTGAGAAGCCAGGAGTGCTGGTGAGGTGGTAGAAGGCTGGGGAGAGGAGCTCAGACCTGGGTGGGCTTCTGTGACTGTCTTGTTTTTCTCTCAAGTACCTCACCTCAGCTCTTGCTCTCTTTTCCCCCACAGGTTGGGATAAACATTCCTATGGTTACCATGGTGATGATGGGCATTCCTTCTGCTCCTCTGGGACTGGCCAGCCCTATGGTCCCACATTCACTACAGGAGACGTGATTGGCTGCTGCGTCAACCTCATCAATGGCACTTGCTTCTACACCAAGAATGGCCACAGCCTTGGTGGGTACATAGGGGACCTTGGAGGGTCTGCCCTGTGGAGCCACTTTGGTTGGTGAGAGGCTTTGAAGCCAAAGCAGTGTTGTAGATCCTCTGCTGAGCTCAAGGCAACTGCAGTCATTTCCTAGCATCGGAGCCCTGCAAGGGGAACGGAGGGTATAGAAGTGGTCCCTTTGTTAATCCATCCATTCAGCAGCATTTATCGAGCCTGGGTCAGTGCTGAGAGAGCAGCAATGTCGTGGTGGTGCTCCTGGCCTCTGTGACACTCGTTGGAGCGAGGTTTAGGGTCAGTGAGAAGTTTGAGGGGCCCTAGTACATACTTGACAGTGGTAGTGATTTGCATGCCTGTCGCCTGGGCCCAGACTTTCTCTGGCCCTTCTGCAGGGCACTGGTTGCTATGGAGCAGCAGTGAGGGCTGCTCTAGTAGAGAAGGTAAACAGGCCGGAGTCAGATGGGGTCAGGTCTCTTCTGGCCTGTTTGTTGTTAATAGACAGCAACCTGGACAGAGTTATATTGAAAAAGTCCCTTTGGTTAAACTGAGAAGGAGGGACTGATCGGAGTAAGGGCTGAGGAAGAGGCAGGTGGCATGAGCCGTGGCCGTGGTGATGGGTGCAGGCAGCGGAGAACAGGCCTGCAAAGGCCTAGGGGTGCCGCAGCGGGGCTTAGTGATAGATGGGGTGCACTGGAAAGAAGGGAACATGGTAAAGTGGCTAGATTAGTGGTGCTGTCAACTAGGATCAGAAACCCAGGAGAAGCAGCAGTCCTTGGAAGGTCTTGAGAACTCTGGAGGATACCTTGAAGTGTAGTCCTGTACACATACAGGAATTTAGGATTAGAAACTAAGAGAGAGAGGAACTTCGGCTATTCTGACACCTTGCCCTAGTAGGGCTGACTGCATTTGGCCCTCGAGTGACTGGAACCCATGGCCAAAGTGGCCCTGAGGTGGTACCTAACTGCTGGGCCTGCCTGCCTGGGTTTGCAGAGGTCTCTAATCTGGCAGAACCCTACCAGCCAGGTTGACCACAGGCCTTGCCAGGAAAGGGAGTTGGGCATTTTACTTTGAACCCAACTTGTAGGAGGCTCACTTCCCCTGGTTTGCGGGGCAGTCAAAAGGTGGCTGCCACTCCCCACATCCCTCTGTGGCTTCTCCAGGAGATGAGCCCGGGCAAAACCAGGGGACCTGGGTGGAAATGGGGTTTACTTGCGGCTGGGGCTGAGCGAGCAGGAGCCAGCATTCCTCAACAGGGCAGTCAGATGCCACAGCCTAGAATGGGCAGCCAAGAGCGTAGTGCAGACGATGCAGAGCTGACCCAGGTGCACATCCGGAAAAACTATCCCCTGAAATCCATGGCCACCTAGCTGCAGTTGCTGGTATCCAGCCTGTGAGGAGCTAGCTGCTGGAGGGCAAGGCCAAGGTCTCAAGATGACTCCTCATTCCCCACTCTGTTCTCTGACTCCAGCTATTTCCTGCCTCTTGACTTTTCTGCTGTCAGAGTCCCAGGGGCCACTGTTATGGGCTCTCAGTCCTTACCCAAGCCCTGTTTCACTTGCCCCTGCAAACCAGGCCCAGTTCTGCCCGTCTGCTCTGAATACCTGCCCTCCTTACATCTCTTCAGCTTGTCCACACTTTGCTCAGAGCATGGCACCTGCTGTGGGACATAAGATTTGGGGCATATCTGCTGTCCCTTCTGCACCTGCACCTCCCTCCTCTGGGCCCTAAGCTCTTTGTCAGTCAGATCCCTAGGTCCCTAAGGAGCTCATGGCCACCTTAATGTCAGCCCAGACCCTCACACTTTTTATTTTATTTATTTAGGCTGGTTTGGGTCTTTGTTGCTGTGCGCGGGCTTTCTCTAGTTGCAGTGAGCGGGGGCTACTCTTTCTTGCGGTGCGCAGGCTTCTCATTGCAGTGGCTGCTCTTGCTGCAGAGCATGGGCTCTAGGCACGTGGGCTTCAGTAGTTGTGGTGTGTGGGCTCAGTAGTTGTGGGATGTGGGCTCAGTAGTTGTAGCTCGTGGTCTCTAGAGCTCAGGCTCAGTAGTTGTGGTGCACGGGCTTAGTTGCTCCACGGCATGTGGGATCTTCCCAGACCAGGGCTTGAACCCTTGTCCCCTACATTTTTGGCAGGCAGATTCTTAACCATTGCGCCACCAGAGAAGCCCCCTCACACTGTTTTTAAAAACTCATCTCCCAGGATTTCCCGGGCAGTCCAGTGGTTAAGACTCTGCACTTTCCACTGCAGGAGGAACGGGTTTGATACCTGGTTGGGGAACTAAGATCCCACATGCCGCGCGGCGTGACCAAAAAAAATAGAAAAATTAAAAAAACTCCTCTCTCTAGTATATGTTTTTTTTTTGCTTTGGTTTGGGTTTTTTAATTAATTAATTAATTAATTTTTGGCTGCGTTGGGTCTTCGTTGCTGCAAGCGGGCTTTCTCTAGTTGCAGTGAGCTGGGGGCTACTCTTCATTGTGGTGCGCGGGCTTCTCGTTGTGGTGGCTTCTCTTATTGCGGAGCATGGGCTCTAGGCACGTAGGCTCAGTAGTTGTGGTGCACGGGCTTAGTTGCTCTGCATGTGGGATCTTCCCGGACCAGGGCTCGAACCCATGTCCCCTGCATTGGCAGGCAGATTCTTAACCACTGCACCACCTGGGAAGTCCCCCCTAGTACATGTTTATATAGACCCATGAAAGTCCTCACACATCTTGTAATAAAACTTCCTTTAGGCCTATATTTTCTATTTTTCAAGCCTGTCACGATCTTCTTTGGTCTTGCTTTTTCTATCTCTAATATTTGGTATCCTCTTCAGCATTGTATTAACCTAAATTTTGATAAACATGTTTATTTGTGTTTTCATCAAGATATTGATAAAAATATTGGAAGAGGACAAGGCTGGATTTGAGCCCTTCAGCCTACAGCTTGTCCAGGTAGACACCAGCCATTTAAGAATCACTTCATTATGTTAATTGAATCTTGTGTTTTTCTGTCTTTTCCACAAGGATACTACTGAGACCTCACTAAAAAATGGATATGACCTGTCCTCTGCATTTTCTAGATCACGAAATTTGATGGAAAGTCAATGAAAGTGATAGACCACTTGGTGAATCTTCTAATGACCTTGTTTCCTTTTCACAAGCCAGCTTATCAATATAATGCACTTCAGAATCTCACGCAGGATCAGTGAGCCAATCATGGCTCTCTAACCTCAGAACATTTCTCCCTTTAGAGAAGCAGAGTGACGTTTCCTGCCCCTGGCCGCCCCGCTCCTTTTATTTGCTCCATTGTCCTCTGTCACAGCACTCACCCTATGTGTCATTGGTCAGTTGTCTGTGTAATTACTAGTTGCACACCATCTCTCTTGCTGGGGTTTGCAGCACGTTTAGGGCCAGGCTTCCAGCTGGCTCCCTATTGCCTGTCATAGGGCCTAGCTCCTGGGAGGTCTCAGCAAATACTTGATGGGAGAACAAATGAACACTGAGTGAATGGAGACTGGAGACTGACGTCTCACCCACAAGTGGTCCATGAGCTTTCAGAGTAATTTTTTTTGGCTGCATTGCACAGCATGTGGGATCTTGGCTTTCCCACCAGCGATCGAACCCGCACCCCCTGCAGTGGAGGCGCGGATTCTTTTTCTTTTGTTTTAATAAATTTATTTATTTATTTTTGGCTGTGTTGGGTCCTCACTGCTGTGTGCGCGACCTCTCTAGCTGTGGCGAGCAAGGGCCACTCTTCGCTGCGGTGCATGGGCCTCTTATTGTGGTGGCCTCCCCCGTTGCAGAGCACGGGCTCTAGGGCGCCTGGGCTTAGTTGCTCCGCGGCACGTGGGATCCTCCCAGACACAGGGCTCAAACCCGTGTCTCCTGAATTGGCAGGCGGACTCTTAACCACTGTGCCACCAGGGAAGCCCTGAAGCACGGATTCTTAACCACTGAACCCCCGGGGAAGTCCCCAGAGTAATGTTTATACAGGCTCTTTATACCCTCAGCCTCAGTGACCCCTGAGCTATGTGTTTTTGGCTCAGGGTACTTCTTAGCAGCAGGTTTGAATGTCCTGTTTGCATCCTGGATCTTTGCCTGGCCCTTCTCAGATCTTCCCGTGGGCCATCTCACATCTTGCCGTCACAATGTCTTTGTGGAGGCTCCCAGAGACCTACAGGGCTACAGGGAGCAGTGTTGCCCCTGTTCAGTGCAATAGGGGGTGGAGTAGCCTCTTTCCTCATCCTCCTGGAAGCACCTCAAGGCCTTGTCCTTCCTGAGTGCCATTGTGAGTAGAGCTAGGCAAGCCCAGGTAGGTCATCCCCTGGGCAGAAATGTGGCAGTTGTCTCGCCCTGTGGCGCAACTCTAGCCAACTTGTACCTAGACCTCACAGTTTATGAAGCAGCTTTCATAGAGAATCTGTTTCTCCTTCCTTTTTGAGCTGTTGGGTATATTGTTACCCCCTTTTCTTCTCGGATGGGCTCAGGGAGGTTGGGTAGCTTGCCAAAGGTCACACTGCAGATAATTGATGGAGCCTGGACTCCACTTTCTTCCAGGGTTCTGTGGGCCTCTTCATGAGCCTGGGAGTACAGCAGCAGTAGCCTGGCCACACTGAGATTCATGGGGGCAGCTCCCATGCAGACCTGGTGGGTGGACATGGAGGGGCTTCCAGATTCCATCCTGCTAGTTCTGTGACTGCTGACTCTGCATGTGGGCCTCAGGAGTGGCCTCAGGCAGGAAGGTCATGGGTTTATGAACTTTCACTGAGGAGCAAAGTAGCCCAGTAAAGAATGTAAACAGTCTCTCTGTGCCTTGGTTTTTTCATATGTAAACTAGTGTCAGAGGCAGTATACACCTTCCAGGGTTGTTTTGAGGATTAAATGCTTCCTTGTAAGACATGATTCCAGTGCCCAGCACAGAGGAAGAACATGGGATGCTCACTTGGCTGCTGTCAGGATTCTGGCCCCAGGTTTACTGGGAGACGTATCATCAGACCCTCACCTGTTCTTCAGTCTTGCTGGGTTTCACTTTCTTTTTGGGGTGGGGTTGAGGGAGCAGACAGGGACCTCCAAGTAGTCAGTGGTTTGAAAACCTCTCAGGCCGAAAGCTTAGGAGCTTCTAGAAGATATAAGAATTTTTAAAAATGGGAAGGCTATGAGCCCTTGGGGGAGTGTCCTTGGGCCTTGAGTCATTTCTCAATCTGCAGAATATGAATGCTCTGGTAGATATGCTGAGGCCCCTCTCCTGCTCAGGGCTGTTCCTATATTTAGGGTCCCTATCCCCTCTACCCTCACTTCTGATTCAGGACTAAGGTCCCTAGAAACACAGCCTCTTCTCTTGGCGGGAGGGTTCAGAGGGTAGGTACACAGGCCACTGTTAACTTAGGCTTTGTCAACTCGGAATCTCTGGGGACGCTGGGCAAGTATGGGCTGAAGGTGGGCAGCTGCCTCCCTCTCTGCCTCCACTGCTCTGTCAGCTTAGAGATGGTGTTGGAGCATCAGATTAGAAATGAGTCCAGTCCCACTAGCTTCTGCTGGTTTTATGACTGCTGGCAAATCATTTAACCTCTGAGGCTTACTTTCCACATCTGTAAAATGGGGATAAGAAAGCCTGCTACCCATAGTTGGTATGAGGATCAGATGAGGTAATGGATGGAAAAGGGCCTGGCATACACAGGAGGTCTCCATAAATACATGTTGGATCAAGAGAACAATCAAGCCTAGAGAGGCCTCAGGGTACATCATTTGGGTTTAGTCCTTCCTAGCAGGTTTTCCCTGAGAGGGTAGAAATGCTGTGGACAAATACCCAAATATCTGACTTCACTTCTGGCCAAGCTACTCAGCAAAGGGAAGGCCAGTGTGTAAACCTACCAGGCGGGACTTCCCTGGTAACACAGTGGTTAAGAATCCGCTGGCCAATGCAGAGGACATGGGTTTGAGCCCTGATCCGGGAAGATCCCACATGCGGTGGTGCAATTAAGCCTGTGCGCCACAACTACTGAGCCTGCGCTCTAGAGCTCGCAAGCCACAACTGCTGAGCCCGTGTGCCACAACTACTGAAGCCTGCGTGCCTATATCTCGCGCTCCACAACAAGAGAAACCACCACAATGAGAAGCCCACGCACCGCAACAAAGAGTAGCCCCAGCTCGTCACAACTAGAGAAAGCCCACGCGCACAGCCAACGAAGACCCAAAGCAGCCAAAAATAAATAAATAAATAAATTTATTAAAAATATAAATAAAATAAAGTAAAATAAAAAATAAACCTACCAAGCCCTGGCTAGTGCTTGTCCTTCACCATAGGGGAGGTGTGATGACCAGCCCCTCCCCCAGCCATTGTGACGGACCCTCGTGGGGCCCACAGAGGCATGGGAAACCAGGTGGCCTGATGACTGTTCCTTTCCCTCCACAGGTATAGCCTTCACAGACCTCCCGGTAAGTACTACTCTTGGGTCTCCTGCTCTGGCCCTGGGGGCCGACTAGGAAAGGGCATGGTGTTACCTGCAAGTGCAGGGTGTGGAGTCCTACCCTTTCCCCAGCCAGGGATGTGTGCTGTGTCGTCAGCTTGAAGGTACCAGTAGGCGGTACCTGCCAGCCTTCTCTCTCCAGCAGTAAGGCCTGGTCTTCCTCCATGACTCTTAGCAGGTGACAGAGATTTGTGGCATTTCCAAAGGCAGCTAGGAGGTAGGGGACGGTGTGGGCAGAGATGAGGTAGCTCCATGGCTCAGCTGGTCTGAACCAGTTCTGTGTGGCTTATAGCCAGTGGACCTGTGTGCAGAGTATAGAAAATTGTTCGTATAGAAACTTGTTCCTGAACTGTTAGGGAGCCAGGTCCCTGTGCATACCCATCAAAGATCCCTGAGGAAAGCCAGTGCCCTAGGGGACTGAACCTGCTACTGTGCAGGGTACTCCTGGGCCAGAGAGGTGAAATTTATGGGGTTTTCTCCTCTTAGAAAAGGGTGAGGTTTCCTTCTGGCTTCCTTCAGGGCTCATCCCACCTCCTGCACTCCAGTCCTTCTTTGTCGTGAGTCATCACAGGCCTTGTCACATGCAGGGCCTCCACCCAGAATGCTGGGAGCCTGGCCTGGCTCTGTGTGCCCTGGCTGGGGTCTGGAAGGAGGAAAGGTTTGCTGACTCTGGGGGCTGCTTAGGGATCCTGGGCTCCCCTGTGATGCTCTAGGAATAGGAAATGCCCCTGTGATCTGAGGGGCCTTCTGAAGCCCAGACTGCAACACGCAGGTTCCTGTTAGAACCTCTGTCTATGTATAAAAATCCTTCCCTCCACCCTGGAGTCTCCAGAGAGGGGCTGTGGTCCTAAGCAAAGAAAGAGAACAGACACAAGGAGAATTCTGACCCTGAGTGGGGAAGAGTCTAGTGGTGGAGGTATGACATGAAACACCCAGACATGGATGTGATGGCACTGTGTGCCAAGTGGTAGAAAGGCTGAACCCAGTGTGCAGAACCAGCACGTGGTAGTCAGGAATGATACGTGGTCTAAGGATGGAAGGTGGAAGAGAAGACTGGGGACCTGGGGCCAATGAGGAGGAGGCTGGTGAGGCATTGGGCTGTAGCAGTGGGAGCCATAGAAAGCATGGAGTGAGGGAGCGACCTGGCAAAAGCTGGTCAAGGCAGGGGATAGATGGGAATCAGGGAGCCCCACACCCAGAGGGACATGCCCAAACCTCACTGGCCAGAAGATCCTCCTCTTAGTGAGCCTCAGACAGGAGGGGCAGCAGCCTTTCTTTACCCTTTTCCAATGTCGGGGGGTCCATACCACCTGACCCCCTTGGCCATCTGCCCATGCTCTCCTCTTCCTCCCCTCCTTTCCTCTCTCCCCGCATCCCTTCCTGCCCCCTTATATACCCCCCTTTTTTGTGGCAAAGGGATCCTTGGTCCTGGATCTTTCTGAGAGGAGCCATCATCCACCCCTGCAGCAGATCTTCATGGGCACACCTGCAGGGCTGTGGAGCCCAGCCTGCCTCTCTGTGCCCTGGCTGAGTCCCGAAGGGGTCCTTGGGCTTTGGGAACACTACAGCCTCTGATGCAGGGCAAGAGACTGACTCCATGTTGAGCCTGGCTTGTTTTTTTTTTTTGCCTTCTCCCCTCAAACTTTGGGGAATAGTGTCTCTGCTAGGGAGGTGGGCAGAGTGTGGCTTAGCCCTGCCTCCCCCAGCCATGCTGCCATTGTCTCAAAGCCAAAGCAACGGCCTGCGGGAGCCAGCGCCTTCCCCTCTGTGCCGGAGGTGAGATGCGGCGAGGCCCTGCTGCCCCATTGCCCTCAGGGCCCAACTGACATTTCATTCTCCTCCTCAGGCCAACCTCTACCCCACCGTAGGCCTGCAGACACCTGGGGAGATTGTGGACGCCAACTTTGGGCAGCAACCCTTCCTGTTTGACATTGAGGACTACATGCGGGAGTGGCGTGCCAAGGTCCAGGGTACTGTCCACTGCTTCCCCATCAGTGCCCGGCTTGGCGAGTGGCAGGCGGTGCTGCAGAAGTGAGTGCCCCACTCCCGCCCTTACCCAGCCCTGCCCCGTCCCAGGGGCCTCACTCTCCTGTAGGCCCCTGTACTGCTACAAGCTGCTCTTGTGAACTTCAGTGGGTAGCGTTCCTTCTGGAAAGCACTCCCAGGATGACTCTGCCTGCTGCACTCCTGCTCCTCTCTTAGTTCAGTTCTCCAGAGCTGCTCCTACTTAAACCTCTGCCCCCTCAACTGGATCGGAAGGCCCTGTATGTAATATCACCAGCAGGGCTGTTTTCCTTCCCCAGGTCATTTTGCAGAGGATGTGCTAGTACGCCCTGTGGTATCTTCCTCTGTGCACTTTTCTTTTCCATAATAGGGAGTGTCTATCATGCCATGACTCTGGCCTAAGGTCACCTCTCAGGGTCAGATCCAGCTAAGTCCCTTGCATCTGTGGCAGTGGTGGTGTGAAGAGGGTCCTCCCTAGGACCTAGCTGGCTCTTGGCTGATTAATTCCCAGCCTCTCCTGGGAGACAGTCTTGATGAGAATCCCGAGGGAGGCCAGATATGGTTCTCTCTTCCACTTGACAGCTGCAGGCCTGAGTGAGGCAATGACCTGTACCCACTCTGCCAGGAGGTGGGTTAGTTTGTTAGCTTGGCTCCCAGGGGTGGGCAGAGAAGGGCTGGGCTTCTGCTAGCTCTGGTCATTGCCCTGCAGACACTGGGGTACCAGAGTCCAGTGGGTGGGGGTGGGGTGCACACTGGGTTCTTTGTGTAGCCTTCCTTTCTTCAGGGATTGATATCGAGGCAGGCCCCATGGGAGGGCTGAGGCAGGGGCTAGGTGGCCAGACCCTTCTCAGGAATAGCAGCACTACTACATCTTGTCCCCAGCCCCCAGAACTTATAAGAAGCCCTTCCTTGGAGGGCCAGCATGGTGCCAGTCCCCATAGCAGGCTTGCTGGAACAGGCAAGGGGAGAGGTGGAGCTGCCCCAGCTGTGTGGGGGAGGGACTAATACTCTCAGTTGACAGGGCCTGGGCTCAGCACATGGGTGTATTTGTTTACATATATGTATCTGTGTGCCTGTGTGTTCATATGTAGTATTTGCTGAGACTTGCATATAACTCATATCTGTGATTTCATATAACTTCGTTTTATGGACCTTTTTAATGACTGTATTATCTCGCAGACACATTTGCCACAAGCCCCTTGGCTGGCTTCCCTTGGTGGTAGGTTCAGGTTATTTCCTCTCTCTTGCTTGTGTAGGTCACCCTTTTGTACATAAAGAGTTTTCCATATTTAAGATTATTTTCTGGGTGTCCTTTCAAGAAGTGGAATTACTGAGTCAAAGGGACTGTACATTTTAGTGGCCTCTGACGTATATATGGGCGCATCTGAACCATGTTTTGTCAAGAATTTTTGCCCTTGTGTTTATAATATATAAATATTATAATTCTTATTCATAATTAATGTTATAAATACATAATTTCATAATAAGAGGTTGTATATATTGACTTCTTGCTTTGCTAGGCACTTTATATGGATCATCTCATTTACCCCTTAAAACATGAGGGAACACACAGCTGAACTTCTGTGCCTTCTACATGACAGCTCTTCAGACATTTGTGTTTGGCAGTTATAATAATGACATTGACATATGCACACACCAAGGTATTCACTTTTGTACACATCAGATATGAGGACTCTACGTGTGCTGCTGCTTAGCCAGCTTTCGGTGGGATTAAATGATTTCTGGGCATCAGGCTTCTCAGGGCCATCTCCCAAAGATCGTGTTCCTGTTGGCCATGTTACTGCCTGAAACCTTGGCTTCTTGGGCCCTTAATTTGTTGTGTATCGTGGAGTAACTTGGGTCGTGGGTTAGCTCCCCATCACCGTCTAGAGCCAACACTCCTGAGGGCCAGGTTCACCTGAGCTGGAATGCTTCTGCCGGGCGCGTGGGGCACCTGCAGAGGAGCTCCTGTGTGTAGAAGGTACGCACGTGGCATGCATCATCACTGGGCAGCTGCCAGACTGCTTGGCTGGCTGCCCTTCCAGGAAGCCCTCATAGAGACTCTCGGCAGTCTCTGGGTTTGCTTCAGGTCCCAGGAGGCAGCCGCTTCTGTAAGGAGATGGTATGTGCCTCTGTATGTACTTCTGTTATCATACTTGCCTGCCTGTGGGCAGCATATCCCAGAGAAACTGCAGCCACTCCTCCTCCAAGCTGTGAGGACAGATGTGGTGACCTGCCCCTCTTCTGCCTGACTGCATGAGCACTGGGGGATGTTTTCACTTGTTTCAGCCCCTTTATTATTCTGTGGAGGTTGCACCTGTAAGATATGTTTAGGGAAGACCTAACAGGGAGATAGTCTGTCCCATCAGGGGGTTGGTGAGAAATGCAGTTCTTAAGTGTCACCTTGAGCATTTCCTTTTTTCTAGCATGGTCTCATCTTACCTGGTGCATCATGGGTATTGTGCCACGGCCACGGCTTTTGCCCGAATGACTGAAACCCCGATTCAGGAAGAACAAGCGTCCATAAAGAACAGACAAAGTAAGGTTGATTCTCCTCTCCCCTCTCCCTCCCTCTCTCACCTGTCCCTAATTCTGCTCTCTGGCTCATGGCAGCCTTGGGTAACCTGTCAGTAGTCTGTTCAGCTCGGGTCCTCACCAGAAGACCAGCCCACAGCCCAGCCCCAGGCCCTTCTTCTGTCCCTCTTTCAAGGCCACACTGTCCAGAAGGACAGTCCAGCAGCATGGGACTGTCTCGGTGCAGCCTCCCTAATGTATACTCTGATGGCCTGGCATAGTCTGGGGCCTGGTATGGCTGGATCTTCCTCCATGCTTGTTTCCTTCCTCCTGCATCCTGGATTCCACTCAGCCTCCTGTTCACGGTCTTCGAGAAAGAGTGTGTTTGCATCTTACCAGTTCAGTGCCCTGCCTTTGCCACCATTTACTCAACCTTAGTAGTTCTGCCTGCCCCTGGGCAGAGAGGGGACTGAAGCAGTCAGACAGGGGGAAGGCTGATGCTCCGTGGCCACTGTGGTAGACCTTTCTCTGCTTCCCACCTCTGGTCCTGGGCTTTGCAGACAAACAAAGAAGGAGCCAAAGGAAGTTTTCCTGGTGTTCATACTAGCCTGCATACTGTGTGTTTGGGGCTCTTTTGTGGAAGGAGGGTGCTGGGAAAGAGGAAACAGCCCAGAAAGGAGATGGGAAGAGGAGAGGAGAGTGAGGGAGAGTAGATGTGTGTGGACACGTGTGTCTGTGTGTGCCTGCTTGCGTCACTCTGAGCCTGTCGTCTCTGTGTATGTGCATGTGTCTGTGTCTCCCAGAGAAGCCACGCCCAGCCAGACAGTCGGAAAGGGATCCCAGACTTGGGATCTACCCAGAAGTCGCTCCCAGCAAGACGCACCAGGGCCCCAGGGCAAGAGCACGATGCCGACGGCCTGAGAGGTGTCAACGTCAGAGCTGCCAGTGTGAGGAGGATGACCTCCTCTCTCAGCAGGGGGCGCGCCACAGCCCCTGAAGACTGCCAAGACATGGGCCTGGCCCAGAATCCATGAGCTCCCATTGGCAACTCCCTGTGAAGCCTGAGGAGAGAAGTCTGTCTGAAGAGGGGCCTCTCAGGCCACGAAGCTGCCCGGGTGCCCATCCCTAGATTATGCTCCCACAGCCAGGACCTCTTCCCCTGCCCAGGTCCCTGGCAACCTGTACTCCATAGGAGCAGGCCTCCAAATTCAACCTGCTGCCTCTGGGCTAAGAGCGCCCCCCCCTCCATTTTCTCCTCTTATTCTTTGAGGACTACCTGACACTTGACAGAAACCAGGATCTATTGTGGGGCTGGGTGGCCAGGTTGTTTCTTCACCCTCTTCTGTGAGCATCTCAGTGGGCTTGCCACTCTGAGCCAGCCCACCTGACTGTCAGCTGGTCCGTGCTTGGGGCTGGCAGTGTGTAGACGTGTGGCTGTGAGGAAGGTCTGCAGCCCCTCGCTCACTGACGCATTCTTGCTCTCTACAGAGATCCAGAAGCTGGTGCTGGAGGGCCGTGTGGGTGAGGCCATTGAGACCACACAGCGCTTCTACCCAGGGCTGCTGGAGCACAACCCCAACCTGCTCTTCATGCTCAAGTAGGTTTGGGGCACCGTCCGGTCCCCCACGGCCCAGCTGGTGGTGGGCGCACACGACCCGGGCCAAGCCCAGGGCGTTGCTGCTGTGCTCCTTCTGCAGGTGCCGACAGTTTGTGGAGATGGTGAATGGGACTGACAGTGAGGTCCGCAGCTTGAGCTCCCGAAGCCCCAAGTCCCAGGACAGCTACCCTGGCTCCCCAAGCCTCAGCCCCCGACACGGCCCCACTAGTTCCCACATGCACAACACAGGTCAGCCACTCTCCAGAGGGCTCTGGGAAGAACTGGTGTGGAGAAGCAAGGCCACCCATACACCCTTCCCTGGGATGGGCTCAGGGCTTGCTGCTGGACTGGGGGAAGGGAAGTGGGACCACTGTAGTTATTCCTGGGGCCCTGCTTGATGGCAGGCTGCCTCTCCTCTTCTGACTGTTCCCCGGCTTTTAGGAGCAGATAGTCCCAGCTGCAGCAATGGCGTCGCTTCCACCAAGAGCAAACAGAACCACAGTAAATACCCTCCGCCCAGCTCCTCCTCTTCCTCGTCGTCGTCCTCGTCCTCCTCATCTCCATCCTCAGTCAATTACTCCGAGTCCAACTCAACAGATTCCACCAAGTCCCAGCCCCACAGCAGTACCAGTAACCAGGAGACCAGGTGCCTGTCCTGCTCTGCTTCTTCCTCCTGCCTTCTGCTCTGCGCCCACTGCAGCCTGTCCTTTGAGCGCCACCCTGCCCTTTACCCCCACCTCCATCCCAGGTCTGTGCCTGGAATAGTAGCCGCTGACCCACCAGGCCTGGCATTGGCTCCAGCTTCTGGTCCAACTCGATTCAGCTGCCACTTTCCTTGGCCCTGTCTTTCTCCAGAGGCGCTGACACTGAGAATGTGGTTGCCTCCAAGAATGCCAGGCCTCTCAGAACCCCCAGGGTCTATACTAAAGGAGCTTTTACTGGGCTTAGCTTGTGGTCAGCCAGGTTGGGCAGGCAGGGTTTTTAGGTTGCAGACTGTAGGTGGCTTTCAGTAGCCCTCCAGCATGCTACAGGGCTGACCTGGGTTTGGCTCCCAGAGATGCCTATCAGGACTTACCTGCCCTGGTCATTGGGGGTCAGGGGGTGTATAGAAGGGGCGTACCACCTCAGAGGAGGGCCAGGGTGGGGACGGTCACAGAGGCAGCATGGGGACCAGAGTGGGAGTGAAGTAACAAGCCTCTGGGATGGCTGGTGTCACAGTAGGGCCCAAGTATTAGAGCCTGGGAAGCCTGGGAGCTGTCCTTTCATGCCCTTTGGGGACCTCAGTTTACCCACTGCAAACTGCAGCTAAAGCCTAAATGGAGGCCCAACCAGGCTGCTCCAGTCACATCCCCTTTGCTAACTCCCACCTCAACCCTTCTCCACAGCGACAGTGAGATGGAGATGGAGGCGGAACATTACCCCAATGGTGTGCTGGAGAGCATGTCCACACGCATTGTCAATGGTGCCTACAAGCATGAAGACCTGCAGACGGATGAGTCCAGCATGGGTAAGGCCATGCCCCCACATGGTGTTCCACAGGCGGCATTGCTCAGTCCTGGTGTCCTCTCCCCTCTGTGGGCGTTGGCATGGGCAGGCTTTGGTGGCTGGAGAAGCTCTATCCAGATCTGGTCCACTGCCTCCTTAGCCAATCATGAATCGGTGCTTGAGGTGGGAAAGCCTTAGCCTGCTGCCCAGAACAAGTTCCCAGCGTCTGTGGCTAGAGGGAGCTGGTGAGAGCAGACACCTTATGAACACCCTTGCAACTTGCAGAGGGTGGGAAGAGGGCAAGCTTGAGTCCTGTGTGACTCCTAGACCATGGGCTAGGTGGACTAAGAAGAGCTCAGCTCCGGATGGTCCACCTGCTCCTCTCAGCCCTCACTTGCCTCTAGCAGGAGCTGCACCACCCCACCCTACCTCCAGCCAAGGTCCTTCTTGTCGTGTTCTCTTTGGGGTCTCCACATTAGTCCTCCCGTTCTCTCTTTATCCCTCCTGATGTGTTCTCTGCTGGGCTCTGGGTGCAGATGATGGGCATCCTCGGCGGCAGCTCTGCGGGGGCAATCAGGCGGCCACAGAAAGGATTATCCTGTTTGGCCGTGAGTTGCAGGCACTGAGTGAGCAGCTGGGCCGGGAATACGGCAAGAATTTGGCCCACACAGAGATGCTGCAGGTACAGAACAAGCCAGGCCCTCATACAGAATGGGCCCCCATTTGGTGGTGGGGCAGGGTGACTGGGAGAGGGCACTGGGGGCAGGCAGCAGCAACGGGACAGAGCGGGCTCTAGTCAAGTCTACAGGACATCCAGGGTACACCCCACCCTCTCTAGGTTCTGGGGAGGACACAGCCCTACCTGACCCTTCAGTCGGGGTATGTTGTGCTCTCCGTGGGCACCACACAGGGCCCTGTATCCTCCTGGAGCCATGGAGGAGGGGGTGCGTGGTGCGTGCCACAGTCCTCTCAAGAATGCCCTGTCCTTTAGGATGCCTTTAGCCTGCTTGCGTACTCAGACCCCTGGAGCTGCCCAGTTGGCCAGCAGCTTGACCCCATCCAGAGGGAGCCTGTATGCGCTGCCCTCAACAGCGCCATTTTAGGTAAGTGGATCTAACAAAAACAGAAGCTGGCCTGTGAGTACCTAGGTTAGCCCCTTCACCCCTCCCTAGAAATTGCTGATGTTTATCCAAATCTGGGCAGTGAGCTCTGCCCAGAGGCTCTCTGGTGACCCATAGGACTCTTGGGCTCCCATGGCTGAACCTAAGCCCTGACCTCCCTCTGCCCAACTGAGTTGGCTGGCTAGATCATGATGGGCCCTAGACTATGACCCTGGGCCTTGGCTAGCTCAGTGCTCTAAAGAAAGCTGAGATTCACAGGCAGGGCCATGGCCTGGTGGCTGGGACACACTCACACAGAGACACATGAACGCTCTGTTCCAAGAGATTCTGTGCACTCCCCCCACCTTCTGTCCCCAAGGGAACTTGGACCTGGGCTTAGCCCTGAGCAGGGCAGTGACCAGGCCTTGTCTCTTCTCCACAGAGTCTCAGAACCTGCCAAAGCAGCCCCCTCTGATGCTCGCCTTGGGCCAGGCATCTGAATGTCTACGGCTCATGGCCCGAGCAGGCCTGGGATCTTGCTCCTTTGCCAGAGTCGACGACTACTTGCACTAGCTGACCACACTGTCTGGCCCCACCTGGCCCTCCCTCGGCCCCAGGGCTGGAGCAGCCCTGCCCTCCATCGGCACCTGGTGCAGGGACCTGGAAGCCATGGGCAGAGTCCACTCCTCCTGCCTGGCCTCCCCCGTTCCTTTCCTTCCTTCCCTTCCTTCCTTTCTTTTTCTCCCACCCTCAGTCTCTCTCTCTCCCCCCTTCATGTGCAGCGGCCTATGACACAGTATTGTCTGGTTACTTCTATTTTGAACGAAGGGGTTTGTTCTGAGGAGAGGTTGGGGGTTTTTTAATCTTTTTTTCCCCCCTCCTGACTGAGCCACCAGTATTTATCTCTGGAGAGTTTGTGCTGAGCTGGTTTCTGCTAATTTAGTGGTGAAGCCTATCCAAGTTGGTGATAGCTTATTATTTTCATAAGTAAAAAAAATGAGATTATATATATATATAAATATATATATTAAAAAAGACACAGTATTTATCGTAGTGTTAGTGGTCCAGCACCTCTTGGGTGAAGCTGTCCAGACACCATATGTTTTTGAGTCCAACTCATTTAAAAAGAATCATCTCTGTCACCTCAGCCAAGTGATTCATTTATTTCAGGCTTCCCCTTTGTTGAGCCACAGGCCCAGCTGCAGCCTAGGGAAGCCCAGTAGGCTTTGGGGGCCACATAGTGGGCAGGTCAGGCTAAACTGGTTTGCAGCATCTGAGAGGCGTGGGTCCCTAGGACCCTGAGAGCTGAACTGAGCAGAGAACTGCAGGGCCAAGGTCCAAAGAAGAGATGAATTGGCCCGGGGCTACACAGCAGAGCAAGGGAGTTAGAGGGTCCTTGGCTAGCACGCTATCTACCATTCTACCCTGCCTCTCACTGCCTGCCTTGCCTCTCTCTCTCTTCCCTTTTCAACATCCTGCCTACCTTTGTTGTTAAGATGGCCAAATAATTCATTTACTCTAAATTGATTGCCTGGAAATTACCTGCCTTTGACCCGAGAGCTGCTGAGTGTCAGGCTGTGGGGAGGAAGTCTCCATACCCAGGACAGAGGCCCTTGAGTACAGGGGCTGCCTTTTTCCTGCCTGGATCTTCACCGTCTCTGCACAGCTCTGATGGAATTGATGCTTTCTGTTGAAAAGCCAGGACCTTGTGGAGACAGATTTTTGGGCTGCCAGTCGCTGGAGTGGATGGAACCCTTGACCCCCTAGGCCAGGCCTCACTGTAGCTGTGCCAGGCAGCTCCTTTGCAGTTTGGCCCCGGCCACTCTTAGGAAAGACTGTTAAGCATATTTGCTGGCCAGAGGAAAGGACCTCATGGGCTTTACAAATGTCCCACTGTCCATGTCAGACGGATCCTCACAGCTAGTTGTTCAAAAACAGTCCTGGTACTGCCATCAGGGAATCAGGAGAGGAAGGGTTACGATGCTGCCAGGACTTAGGCCGGCCATCTGTGGAGAGGACAGACTGCCCAGGAGGAAGAAAGGGAAGAGGCCTCCCAGAGGAGCACCAGGATGGGCTGGGATTTCCCCATCGGCCTCACAGTGGGAGGGAGTACCCAAGCAGCCCCTGCAAAGGGGCAAGGTCAGAAGTCGAGCTTCCAGTCCCTGCCTGGATCTGGGCTGGCCAAGCTCCTGCTTTCCATCAGTGGATTCAGGAATGGTTGGTGTGGCCTGAGATATTCAGTGCCCACCAGGACTCACTGGGCCTACAGCTGGACAAGAGAAATGATTGAGTTGGGCTAACTGCTGGTGATGGGCCCAGTGGCCCTGTGCTCTCCCAGAATTCTGCCCTGGGACATGATCCTGTAGGCTGCTGCTTTTTTCTTGGTCCCTACTAGGGCCCCAGCTGGCATCCCAGAGACCGCAACCCATCAGGGGAGTGTTGTCCTGTCTGTAAAGGAAATTCATCCTGTGCAAACCTGGGGATGCCTAGCTCCCAAACCAAGAAGTTGGAAACATCAGGCTCTTAAAATGGTCAGAAGCAAGCAGGATTGGGAATTAAAACCAGAGGCTTTTGCAACTGGAATGAAGTTCAGAGAACATCTACTCCAACAATCCTCTCCTTTTATAGATAAGGAAACAGGCCCAGGAGATTAAGTGACTTGGCCAAAGTCACACAACAAATTAGGGCAGAACTGGGACTAACCTCATCCCTGAGGACTGGACAACACTGTTTAGTCCTAAAGCTGAATGGCGGGTGAGGGGTTAGGCTGGCGAGGCCTCCAGCAGTGTCTGCGCAGCTGGTACCTTCAGGGGTGTGTCAGGGATGGGGATGGGTGCCTGGGCTTGGGTTGTAGAGCAGCTGAGCGGCCCAGGAGGGCTCAGGACAGCTGTGTGCTGCTTGGGGTTGGGTGTCCGCCTGCCTCACACTCAGTACCCATGGCCACCTCCCCATTTTCTGTGCCTTATCTCACTGTTTCAGCTGAGTCCAAGTTGTTTACTCTGTTCCTCTCCAGAGGGGCTTTCTGTCCCAGTTGGACAGCATACCTTTGGGACATAAGCCTTTGCCCCACAAGCCGTGGAGAGGACCAAACTCAAGCTGCTTGAGCCCACTGTCTTGCTGATAGTCCAGGCCTGCCTGCCAGCCCGAGGAGCCCCTTATGCACACCCAGTCCTGCCAGCCTGCTTCCGGGAGCCGAGAGTGGGGAAGGCACCTGGGAGGAGTCCCGGTGAAGAGCTGAACTTGAACCAAGGAGGCAGGAAGAAGACCTGGCTCTGTTGGGTTGTTCAGCCCTCGGGGAGCAGCCTTCCCTACTTCCCTTTTCCTCTTGCTTCACCAAATGGTCGCTCCTTCCAGAGCAGAAACTGGCGGACATGCAAAGAAAGCCAGAACCCCTATTCCTCACCTACATGGGTCTGTGGCTGGGTGTCGGCCGGCAGAACAGGGACACCAAGAGATGGAGAAGTGGGGACTGCCCAGCCTCCCAGCACCTTCTTACCCTTTAAGCAAGCACAAAGAAGATGAGGCAGAGACCTGTCAGAGCTGAAAGTTCCTTTGGTCGCTCACAACTCAGGTATGCACACCGTGTGGCAGCTGGGCAGGAGAGCCCTACTTGACCACCAGCCCCGTGCACACGGACCTGTGGCCAGATTGTGGACTCTGGCTGCCTCAGGCGCCACCTCTTTGCATTGGGTTTTCCTCCATTAGCAACTACAGCTGACACAGACGTCCTCCACGTTGTGCACACTGGTTCTGCCTTTGTCCTCGCAAGTTGATACTTGGCATTAGCATGAAACTTGTGGGTGTGGGAGGGTTTAGAGAGAATTCTAACACAAAACATCCTATTAAATTGTACTTGAGAGATGAAAAAACTCCTGTTGTATTTTGACAGAATTATTTTTATTAAAATACACATCCATGAGTAGTCACGAGTGTCTGGTCTCTGTTGTGAGTCTTACTGGGATTGGCACCCTTGGTGTGGCACAGCCGTCCTGGAGGGCTTGGCCCCTTCCCAGTCTACTTGTCGAGTGCCTAGGCCCCTGGTGTCTCAAGGATTCTCAAGACTTTTTGCAAGACCCCAAAGAGCATAGATACTTAAAGCTTTGATTCTCTCCTGCGAAACAGCTTTCATCTGAGACAAAGAAAAAGTAGCAAATACAAAAAGGTGGGCCATAGGACCTCTTCTCCTCAAATTAAGATTTTAATGCATTCTAAATACGCTCGCTCCAAACACTGGTCAGAACTCTTCTGAGGGGTATTAAGGTTAGCTTCCTTTCAGTCTGAGGAAAAAGCGCTCATGCTCAAAACCCCAGTTTGGGTGACCCCAGAAAATTAACCTTTCTCAGCTTCATTTTCCCCATTCTTAACATGTTAATCCTGCTTCCCCATGGTGACAGAGGATTACAGCATGCACAGGGCAGGGCTCGGCACCTAGGGACACAGGACACAGGACCCCCCTGCCTCCATGAGGATGCGCCCTAGTGTGACTGGCCTGCCCCTGCCTCAAGCTGCCTCCTCTGCTTCCAAGGCACCAGGGTTTTATGCAGAGGAGGCATAGAATAGATTATGCTGCCGTCCACCTGGAGACAAGACTAGAAGCAAACCATCTAGAAGGACAAGGCCAAACACAAGAAGGCAGGTTGGAGAAATATTTAGGGGATGTTAGCACCACAGGATGAATGACCGGATGTGAGGGAGATCGGGGTAGCAAGAGACAAGGCAACTGCAGGCTTTTTGTTGGGGTGAAAGGATGGATAATATAGGGGTATATTATCTACAAGATAATACAGGGAACAGGAGGGAATGGGTGGTTGCTAAAAGTCACTGGAGTGAGGAGGTTTGCTGGACAGCATATAAATCTATCTCAGAGAGACATGTTTCCTGGAACTGGAAAAGGGTTCTGTGACCCAGTAACTAATGAAAACTGTCATGGATGCTCACAGTGAACATCACCCACTAATTGAAAGCTCTAAAAATCCTGTGTTAAGATGTGTAACTTAACCCAGCATTTTCCAAACTTACATTACTACAGAATGCTTCCCTCAGGGGCATTTTACAGGACTCTCAGGGAGAAGCTAGTGTAGAGGGAAGAGTGGAGTATTAGATTAAGCACAAATGTCCTGGTTCCATAAGTAAAGCCACAGTAAACTCATTTCCCTCCAGACACATTTCCAACATAGCCTGTTTTACACTAAGGCTTACAGGTTTATTTCGCTGCTCTAGCGGACAGTTTGGTGAAACAAAGGGTACTCTCGTTACACAGTGGTGTTTATTTGGGGGGAAATAGGTTCCAGTAAAGAGATCAGGAGGACTGAGGTCACAGTCTTGAAAAGCACAGACATGTAAGGAACAACCAAACAACATCCAGAAGAGGACCCCAGACAGGCACGAAAAAGCGAGTCATTAGGAGTCAGAAAGCCGCGAAGTCCGGCGAATTCGAGAGCACTGTCGTTCTGCTAAGATACATCGTTAACCAGCAGCAGACCTTCCTTTTTTCTGGGACAACCAATGCTCACCACGCTACTCAGAACCTCCTCGTGGGACGCCTCTCTGTCTGCCGCCTCCACCGCCGGAAACGAATGACCAAGGGCTTCCAGCCAGACTGCTTAACCTCCGCCCCCAACCAGCGAGCATGCGCAGCTCTCGGCCACGGCCCCTCCCTGAGGTGGTCCACCCCCGTCAGGGAGCATGCGCAGACCTCCCGCCGTCCCGCCCCTCCCTTTCCAGACCCCGGTTCCTTAGAAACCAGGCGGCGCGTTCCCGGTGGCGGCGCGCTAGATTCCGGGGCCCGTGCGTCCCCACCAGCCTCCCTCAAGGAGGGCTGGTGGCCGCCGAGACCCGTCCAGACCCTTGGTCTCCGGTGCGGCGCAGGGCGGGGCATGCCAGCTTGCCAGGTGAGAGGCGGCCGGCGACGGCGGGTGAGGATGAAGAAGGGCATGGCGCGGCGGCGAGCGGGCGCCTGCCGGGCCTCCTCCGCGGCCCGGCGCCCGAAGTCGGAGGCGGGGATACGCAGAGCTGGGGCTGGAGGGGGCCGTTCTAACAACCAGCGCGGGCTCGGAGTTCGGGGTTCGCCCCAGAGTTCGTCCTCCCGCCTCAGAAATAGGACCTGCAAGTTTGGTCGTAGAATTTTAGAATTTTGGCTCCTGGAAGGACCTCGGCCATAACCCATCCCTTTACTGGACGCGAAAACCTAGGCTCCCCCGC
The DNA here is from genome assembly GCF_949752795.1 of Hyperoodon ampullatus. Taxonomy (NCBI): domain Eukaryota; kingdom Metazoa; phylum Chordata; class Mammalia; order Artiodactyla; family Ziphiidae; genus Hyperoodon; species Hyperoodon ampullatus. The sequence continues at coordinate 19,285,809 of NC_136931.1, forward strand.
CCTGTGCCGAGCAGACCCCCCTACCTGTGTGAGGACCGACGCTTTGTGGATAAGAATGTGAGGTATGGGAACCTCAGACAAAGGGCTCGTGGGGTAGCTGGTCCATCGTCTTTCAGAATGAGATGGTACTTTGGGGGGATAAATCTTTAAGAAAAGAGCGTTCAGGTGGCAGGTGGGAGAAGGGACACTCCAGAAGGTGCGGTGGCTCTGCCAGTCCCGGAGTGTCCACTGGCCAGATCTACCTGGGCCTGGCCTACCTTTGAAGCTCAAGAAGGAAGCAGATGGACTTGTGAAGACAAAAGGTGAGGTGAAGTATTCTCAAGGCATTATCAGATGAATGGTGAGGGAAGAAGAGGGGGCCGGGAGATCAGGACTTGTGAATGGTGGTGTGAAGAGTTTACAGCAGCATCTAAAGAACAAGACAGGAGTAGAAAAGTTTAAAGCTGCCTTGGATAGATACCAAGGAAGGTTATAAACCTTATTTATGTTCATTGTTCCCACAGTGTCATGCTGAGGGCAAGACACACGAGGAAGGAAGTAGGTGGCTTTTAGTATCCAGAAACTGGTCGCACAGGGCACAGAGGACCTTTGTAAGCTATGGGGCACAGAGGTCTCAGAAGGAAGAGCCCTGAGTCTGTGACCTTCAGGTGAACGGAACAACTGTTTAAATTAGAAAAGACACTTAATGCATTATTGTGATGTGGAGAGATATGGAGAAGATGTTAGTCAGGAAATCTAGATACGTTCTTATTTATTTATTTTTGGCTGCCGTTGGGTCTTCGTTGCTGGGCGCGGGCTTTCTCTAGTTGCATAGAGCAGGGGCTCCTCTTCGTTGTGGTAGGCGGGCTTCTCATTGCGGTGGCTTCTCTTGTTGCGGAGCACGGGCTCTAGATGCACAGACTTCAGTAGTTGTGGCACGTGGGCTCAGTAGTTGTGGCTCGTGGGCTCTAGAGCGCAGGCTCAGTAGTTGTGGCTCGTGGACTCTAGAGCGCAGGCTCAGTAGTTGTGGCGCACGGGCTTAGTTGCTCCACGGCATGTGGGATCTTCCGGGACCAGGGATCGAACCCTTGTCCCCTGCATTGGCAGGCGGATTCTCAACCACTGCGCCACCAGTGAAGCCCCCTAGATACATTCTTGATAAGGAAACTCATTTCCTTCTGAAAAGCTACACCAGGGAACAAGAGTTTTAAGGCCATCCATTTTACAGAAAATGTGAAAAAGTTAGTGCTTTTGGACTAGGAGTTTAGAGAATTTATCTGTACCAAGAGCTGAAAATTTTCAGCAGACAGTACTATTGATAGACACCCACCCCACCCCCACCATTTTACAGCTAAAGCTTCTATTGTGAGAGACTTTCTCTCACCACCTGGTTGTTCTATACCTTTCCTATGGAATGATTGGTCTGGATCTGATCTGTTATTTTTATTTGTTGGGAAAATTCAAATATGTGATTTCTGTAGTAATACTAGAACCCATTAGTAGTAGGATTAGCAATGAAAAAATAAGTACTCCCCCAAAAGACATAAATGTTTGTAATATGGGGAAAAGAAGTGTGTGATTTTTAAAAGATGGTCCCTGATTCTAATCATCGAAGTCAGTTTGTGGCTAGCTTGATAAAGCTAATTTTCACTGTGTATTTGACTTTGCCGCAGGGTTATTGTTTTTTTTTTTACCTCTCAGAGTGATAAGAGAAGATGCATTGAAAGCATGATGATGTTAATAGGTAAAATTAGTTTAAGGAAGAAAGCTTTGTTCTTCCTGTGTCCATAACTATGGCTATTGCGGCTTTGCATTTTATTGACTTTTCTTCCATCTCTGGAAATATTTGTATAAATACCTCAGGAAATAATGGGGTATTACCAGAAGGATACGTAATCTGTGGGAGAACGTTGGCACTGTTAACCAAATCCTGTCAGAAAAGCTTTATGAAAATTATTGTATTCTGTGTAGAAACCCTCATTACTTTAGCATTGGCCCAGCTAGAAGACAGACAAGTAGGCCAAAATCAAAGTAGATGGAAGGGAGCAATTACCATCTGTGGCACTGGATAGGGGGTGGGAGGGTGCTTTGAATGTCAGTGCAAATACTTCCTTGAATGAGCATTTGGAGAAGATAATGCTTAAATGTGGTGAGTGTGCCCCATGGATTTGTGTGCATTATTTTAGCCCCTCTAATCAGAAAGACACTTGTTTTCAGAGGAGAAAGATGTGCACACTCTCAAAGTGTTTCTTCATTGCTATGGCAATGAAACCTTTGACAAATAATTACTTAACATCCATTCCATTTTCTGGGACAGCTGAGGGCAGTTATCAAACCTGGCCTGTAGTAAAGTAATCAACAGTATTTAACAGGCCAACTTACCAGATAAACCAGTAATGCTAGCAGGATTTACTTTCACTGAACTGCTTTTCTAGTTATACAATAAGAGGAGAAATAAAATGGGGACACAGCGTGATCTCATGTAGGAAGTTGTAATACACGGTTGGTGTTCGGAAAACACAGGAATCAGCGACCACTCACTTAGAAGCAGAAGAGCCCTTCTGATGCCTAACAAGTCACTTGTGTGTTTTTATAATAGGAGGTCCAATTCTAGGATAAATCCACTATTAGAATTGGACAGCGTCTAGAAAAAAATTGGTTATTTTGCTGTATTTGAGAATTCGTTTACAGTATAGTAATAGGACATTATTTTTCTTACATACAAATAAAAGCAGCTTTGTATTAGTAAACTTCAGGACAGCCTAAAAGTCCAAATTACTTGAAAATTTAGATGTCAGGTGTTTTTAAGAGTGGGGAATGAAAGATAGTTGAAATAAGTTTGGGCTCATGAAAATCAGAATGATAAAAGATACTGAGAAAAACATGAAAACAGTAAGACTTCCCAGCACACTAACATTCACTTATGAATTAGCCATTAGGTCAGGAATGAGCTCATTAAAGTACCATGTCTTTAAACCCAGACAAAGGAAATGAGAAATGGAGTAAATATTTCTTTTTCATGATGATGGGAATGAACACTTAGAAAATAGGATGAAACATTAAGAAGGAAGAGGTGAATGTTCCTGCATTACTTAAATACACTCAAACCCTACCCATAACACGTGTTCTTTAGTCCTGCTCTTAGAAGGGGAATTGCAAGTAGTGCCTTTGTCCTAGGTACTGTCAGTTTTCAAGGTTGCCAGTGACAAAATGCCACACTCTTTGGGACCCAGGATTGCCAGGAATTGCTGTGGGGATACCTCAGTCTCCCCACCACCTCTCAGAGCCATTCCCAGAAGCTGCTTCTGTAATGGTTCCTATCTGTCTTCTACTATGAAGGATTAGGAACGAAGGCTTTGAGGAATGGGAACTCAGTACTGAGCACAGTCTTCCTTTCTGGCCTGGGATAACTCTGCTCCTCTCAAACTGTCAGCTCTCAATTTCTCGTGAGAATAGATAATCCCAAAATACAACTGGAAACGCTTCTAACTTGGCTTTGAGATTTACCATATCACTTTACAACCTCAAAATCTTTATTATTTACTTTCACGATTATATTTTGCTTAGAATGATAATGTTAGGCAAATCATGTAATTTCTGGGCCATAATTTCTTAACCTGTATAATGGTTACAACAGAAAATTGGAAAATGACATAGGTGCCTAACACTAGAGAAAGGAAAAGCTGGTTCATGTAGTCAGTAAAATACCACGTAACCCTTAAAAACTGTCTGTGACAACATGAAAAATGCATATGTCAAAATAGTAAGTGAAAAAAAATCAGGATACAAAGTTGTGAATACAGTTTGATTACAAGTACATCAAACAGATGTAAAAACTTAGCAAAAAGGAACATAAAAAGAACACATAGTAATTTTCTATAATGAGTAAATATTAAAACAAACAAACCAACAAACCCCTCCTGAAAGTTTCTTGCTTGTGTAAAGAATGATACTGAACTTGTTTTCTCTCTGCGAGCCTTCACCCCTTCTTGCTCTCTGACTGTATTAAAAGTGGTGGAGGGAGAACGGTGGCAGGGTTGGTGACGGGGCAGCACTGATTCCTAACTCAGGTGTCATGAACCAAACAGTAGTGCAGTTACCTAGGATAATGAATTTACATGTATGTATTTGAAAGGTGACTGTACAGATCTTATGCTGCTTTCTAAGACTGCTATTTCTTTTGGTGCTCGTTGATGAATAGTTTTGACCCTTAGGGTCTCTTTTGGTGCTTGTTGATGGATGGTTTTGTATTATAGCATCTCAAAGCACATTTTAGGATGTTCCACGTGGTTAATGGTTTCTGCAGCTTGGTGGTGGTTCCTGCTAGGAAATGGTTATCATCTCAGAGGGGCCTCTCTGGGGGTGGCTCTGGGAGCCTGTGGGATGTGTGTTTGTCATCCAGGCATCCTCTCATTGTCAGGGAAATGGGGGATGGTAGAGAGATCAGCTGTACTTCCTGTTACTTTTCAGCCTTTTGCACTCATATTCCTGTGCCAGGTGCTAAGGGGACATAGCTTGCTTTTTGAAGCAATGGGAGAAATGATTGAACATAGTATTTCTTATCTGATCTTATTTTCGAAACTAAATCATTGTGCTTAAACGGCTGTTTTGGTTCCCCCGACCGAAGGCTTGCTTCTGATCATAGTGGTTATTCTTTTAAAATTATTGTCTTTGTTTCTCCTTCCTTCACTGCTTAATATTCCTGATATGCTAAGATTGTTGTCCAAAGAACATTTAAATGCCTTCAAGTAATTTCCAAATTATTATAGGAGTGTTACCAAATACCTTGAAGTGTTAAGTTTCAGGGACCTGTTATCTCCTTAATACAGTCTTGGTCCTGAAAGAGCTTAGAGTCTCAATAGTGAGGTAAGACATTGAGCATCATTTAAACAATACTCAGAAAATTCTAAAATACTAAAATGAATGGCTATTTTCAGGTGGACATATCCCATATACATCCTGTATTTTATAACCGGCCTCCTTCATTACACATTAACCGAAAGGAAAGCAGGAAAAAGGGGGTGTTATGGCAAAGACTGTCCTGAGATTAGGTTATTTTACATCTCAGGTTTAACACAGCTGAGCATGATCACGGCCTAGTTGGTAAGCAGTTTTCCGCATACAAGTTGAGATGTTTGTGAAGGGCACCAGGCATGTCCAGTCACTGGAGAACTACTCAACCTTCCTGGTGACCAGAGGCCATATAACAGAGTTAGAGAACACCGGTCAGGGTTGTTGTGTTCTGGGGTGCCCTAAGAACATCCTACACCCAAAATCTGAAGGAAGGCAGATAGGTAATTCTCTAAAGTGTCTCTTGCTGCCATAGAAATAGCCCTTTTCACAGCGACAGGATGCTTGTATCCATATAGAATGTGGAAAACACAAAGAAAACCTTAGTAAATTAGGTTTGCACACTGAAAAATGTTTTATTGTTTTAATTAAAAACTCATCCTCTTCTTGGGATTACAGGTAAAACCAAAGTATGTAATATACCTCACTCTAGGGTTGGCTGCTTCACATGCATCACAGCCAAGTGTGCTTTACCTCAGCAAAGGCAGAGTCTTTGTCACATGCCCGCCACTCATTGTGTTCCTCTGTCAAATTATTTCTTGGTATTCAGCGGTGGGTGTAGCAAGAGATGGAAACTAAGCTCCAGGAACCTGACCTGTCTGGATCACTGCTCTGTGCCCCACCTTCTGGCATAATGCCTGACTCATTGTTGCCCTTACAAGTATTAGGGAACGAATGAGGAAAGAACTCTGGTGACTGGATGTTGTACCATTAAGTGGAGTGAGGGAGCACAGGAGAAGGAGAGGAAGGATGATTTTGGGTTGGGAGAAGCTGGTAGGTCTCTCGGGTGGGATTTCCAGTAGACACTTAGAAATATAGAGCCAGTTAGGAACGTTTGCATGGAGGTCAGAGTGAAGTTGAAGGATTAGATAAAATTGCTCTGTGAGAGAGCAGGGCTGAGGATGGAATTTTCAGGTTGATGTCAGTCTAGAACTCATTGTTAAGGCAATCTTTGAAAAAATAATCTTGTGATTGCCAGACTTTCAAAAGCAATAAAGAATTAATACAGCTGGTAGATAAGTTCTATTTCTCACTGTAATCATCAGCTGAAACTAACTTTCAGATCTAATAATTATCCAGATACCTCTGTGGGTGTTAAATTTACTTCTCCTTTATGACCCAGTTTAGCTGACCCTTTTGTACATTGTGTAGTTACACCTCATTACACAGGTCATTAGGCCTTTCATTAGTGTCCCTCCTAGGACACTGTGTGGAGGGTAGTGCAGAGATGGGGAACTGGCATCTTTGGCTAGGGCTGGGTATGCTCTCCTGCCTCCGGTGGCTGCCTAACAGTTTACCTCCGTGTCAGCTTGTAGAAATGGGGGAATAGCATTTCTTTCCTTGGTCCTGTTTGTGTTTTTGCTGTCAGTGAGAAGGCAGCGATCTCTGTGTCATTGAGTCAGTGTAAGACACTTAAACAAATCATAGAAAAACCTAACTTTGTCACAGAGCCTTTGGATCGTTGAAACCCAGGGACCAAAGTATTTGTCATAACTCATGTGTAAAACTCAATGCCTGTTTGTTTTGTTTGGCTTTTATTTTTCAATGGAAACATACATGTAGGTAAAGAAACACTTTCACATTTATCTGAAAGCAGTCCTTCAGAAAGCAGTGTTACCTTTTCAGACTGTAAGTACAAGCTGGTTCCTGGGGAGCTCTAACTGAACTGCAGGTAGTCCCTCTGCTGTGAACATGCAGTTCAGAACTCAAGCTGCATACTTACCCTGGTTCCTGCTCAGGCTCGGGTGATGAGGTGTGGTTGTCTTCCCTCTCGGGTCCAGCTCTGCTATCCACTCAGTGACAGCCTGTCTACCACAGTGGCTCAATTCCAGGTGTTGAGAGGCCCAAAGGAGGGCTGGGGGACAGTTAGACATACCTTCCTAATTAGTTCTTGGTACATGACTGATGTTGAAGGCCACATGGAAGGCTACTTATTTCCCCACCAGTTTCCTGGGTTTTGCAAAAGGAGGATTGAGCTTAAAATTGACCTTTACATTTTAATTTTATCTCCTTTACCGTGCTCAAGAATTATGCTCTTATGTTATAGATCCCTTTACAACTGGATGTTACGTCATGGCACCCCCCTCCTATGGTAATGTTCCACGTATCAGTTCTGGAGCATCATTCAGAGAAGCTTATATTCAGGGAATTCGCTGGTGGTCCACTGGTTAGGACTCGGCGCTTTCACTGCCGGGGCTTGGGTTCAATCCCTGGACAGGGAACTAAGATCCTGCAAGCCCTGTGGCGTGGCCAAAAAAAAACAACAACAAAGAAGCTTATATTCTTAAAGATTTTAGAACATATTTTATTTAAAATAGGGAGGAGGGACTTCCCTGGTGGCACAGTGGATAAGAATTCGCCTGCCAATGCAGGGGACACGGGTTCGATCCCTGGTCTGGGAAGATCCCACATGCTGTGGAGCAACTAAGCCTGCGTGCCACAACTACTGAGCCCATGTGCTGCAACTACTGAGGCCAGCACTTCTAGAGCCTGTGCTCCTCAACAAGAGAAGCCACTGCAAGGAGAAGCCTGTGCACCGCAACGAAGAGTAGCCCCAGCTCGCCACAACTAGAGAAAGCCGGCACGCCGCAACAAAGACCCAACGCAGCCAAAAATAAATAAAATTAAATCTTAAAAAAATAATAAAACAGGAAGGAAAAGAAGAACTTGAGCAGGAAAAACTGTTGCCTTCTAGTCAGTGCAGCTACCACAAAGGCTTTGACCTGACTTCTTGATTCATCTGTTCTTGTACTTATTCATTCATATGCTCATTCCTCAATCATTACTCAGCAGCACCTACTCAGCTTCAGACACTGCTCTGTCCTGGTGACAGCAAAGTGTGAGGTAGGCAACCTTTTGACATCATGACAGATCCCAGTGAAGTGTGACGGGCACTGTGAAAGCCAAAGCTCAGGCACAGGTTTTCTGAAGAAGTGGTGTTTAACTGGAGACCTAACAGATCTGAGAAGGAGTTATCCTGAGGAAATAAGAAAAAGAAAAGATTGTTTCAGGCAGAGCAAACAGTTTGGACCAGAGTCTCAGAGCAGGACTGAAAGAGTTAGATTTGGTAGCTGCTGGCATGCTGAGTGCAGTGTAAAGGGGAAAGTGGTAAGGTGGAGAGATGGGGAAAGGCCCAACCCACACTGGGGAGAGCCCATGAAGGAATTTGGGCTTTATCTTAGGGTCACTTAGAGGCTGGGGTAGGAAACGGTCGGGTCCATTTCCATCAAGACTTGCTCGATGTCTGTTCAGGGAACCAGAGCAGTGGATGAATTCAAGGGGCATTAAGATGTCCAATTGGGGCTTCCCTGGTGGTGCAGTGGTTGGGAGTCTGCCTGCCAATGCAGGGGACATGGGTTCGAGCCCTGGTCTGGGAAGATCCCACATGCCGCGGAGCAGCTAGCCCCGTGAGCCACAATTACTGAGCCTGCGCGTCTGGAGCCTGTGCTCCGCAACAGGAGAGGCCGCGATAGTGAGAGGCCCGCGCACCGCGATGAGGAGTGGCCCCCACTTGCCGCAGCTAGAGAAGGCCCTCGCACAGAAGTGAAGACCCAACGCAGCCATAAATAAATAAATAAATAAAATTAAAAAAAAAAAAAAAGATGTCCAATTGATGGGTCGTAGGGATAGACTGGCTGTGGGGGCAGGAAGGCTTCACTGCTGCCAGAGTGGTTCCTTAGGAACTGGTTAGGTTTGAATCACTATCACTTGTTTGAATCCACTATCACTTACTTTCCCTTCACGATTGTCTGTTGGCATTTGACTGAACATAGCCCCTAAGTGCTGGATCACTGTGGTCCTGCAAGCCTTGATTGATTATTTATTTACTTACTTAACTTATTTATTTATCTATTTATTTATGGCTGTGTTGGGTCTTCGTTGCTGCACACGGGCTTTCTCTAGTTGCGGCAAATGGGGGCTACTCTTCGTTGTGGTGCGCGGGCTTCTCATTGCGGTGGCTTCTCTTGTTTCAGAACATGGGCTCTAGGTGCGCGGGCTTCAGTAGTTGTGGCTCATGGACTTAGTTGCTCCACGGCATGTGGGACCTTCCCGGACCAGGGCTCAAACCCGTGTCCCCTGCATTGGCAGGCGGATTCTTTTTTTTTTTTTTTTTTTTTTTTTTGTGGTACGCGGGCCTCTCACTGTTGTGGTCTCTCCCGTTGCGGAGCACAGGCTCCGGACGCACAAGCTCAGCGGCCATGGCTCACGGGCCTAGCCGCTCCGTGGCATGTGGGATCTTCCCGGACCAGGGCACGAACCCGTGTCCCCTGTATCGGCAGGCGGACTCTCAACCACTGCGCCACCAGGGAAGCCCGGCAGGCGGATTCTTAACCACTGTGCCACCGGGGAAGTCGCAAGGCTTGATTTACAGTGTGCTTCTCTGTTGGAGAGAGGAAACTTGACTACAAGGGGTCTGAGCTAACTGATAAACTTGAGTCATATCATGTAGAGGAGTGGTGGTAGTTGGAGAGACAGTTCTGGTTGAGGGCCCCTCTTGACAGGTCAAGTTGTAGCTTAAGACTGAGAGCATCAGCTCATTTTCCTAATCCCAATTGGCAGACAGAGCTATTCTGTTATATGATGCTTTCTTTCCTAAACCATTAAACCAGATTCTGCCCCAGACTATTTAATTAACGATGTAAGTACTCTCTTTATTACATTTGTGAACATATCTCAAGATCATACAGAATTATGTACAATTTTGATGAGTTCATTATATGTCTTTGTTTATTGATTAACTATGCAGAAGCAAGATCTGAAATCTTTCATTTTTTTTCAGCAAATATTTACTGAGCACCCACTACATATCAGGCCTTGTTCTAGGAACTTGGGGGTACAGCAGTGAACAAAACAGACAAAAAATTCCCTTTCCTCAAGGAGCATGAGTTCTAGCAGGGGTGGTAGGATGAGACCAACAATGGGAAGATAAATCTGCTTCTGATAAGACGGCATTTGAGTAGAGACCTGAAGGAAGTGAAGGAGTGAGTAAGCCAAGTTGATATCATCTGTACAGTAGAGGGAACTGCCAGCGCAAAGGCCCTGAGACAGAGACATACCTGGTATGTTTGAGATACATACAGCAGTGAACCACTGTGGCTGGAGCAGAGTAAGCAAGGGGAAGAGAAATTGGGTATAAGGTCAGAAAGAGGATAGGGTGCAGACAGATCACGTAGGGCCTTTTGTAGGTCAGGGGAAGAACCTTGGCTTTTATTCTAAGAGAGATGGGAAGCTTGTGGCGCCTTTGGGCAGGGGAGTGGCTTGATCTGACTTACATTTTAATTGCGTCACTCTCAGTGCTTTGTTGACAATAGATTGGGGGTGCAGCATGGGAAGGGGCAGGGTAGAATCTGGGACACCAAGTGGGCTGTCATAGTAACACTGGATAGAGGTGATAGTGACTTGAACTAAGGTGGTGGCAATAGAGTAGTAGGAAGTGCTTGGATACAGGATGTGTTTTGAAGGTAGAGAGCCAAGCAAAACTTGTTTTTATGGATCAGGTGAGAAGTGTGAGAGAAGAAGAAGGATCAAAGACTACTCCAAGGTTTTGATTTGAACAGTTGGAAAATTTGTGTTACCAGTTCCTGAGATGAAGCCATTGTGGGAAGAGAGAGTTTGGTGGGGAGAAACATCAGGAGTTTAGTTCTGGACACCAAGTCGAAATGTACATCAGATAGGCAGTTGTTTATATTAGCCTGGAGCTCAAGGAAGAGGACCTGGCTGATAACTTTGGGAGTCGTCAGAGAATAGATAGTATTTAATGAGACCGAATAAGATCATCAGTCATGAGCCAGGAGCAATGGTTACCACAGTCATTATCAGGAGAAACTAGCAGAGAAATGGCCAGAGAGGTAGGAGGAAACACAGCTAATGTCACACTCTGTTTTAAAAATAGATTGGGGGACTTCCCTGGTGTCGTAGTGGTTCAGAATCCACCTACCAATGCAGGAGACATGGGTTCGAGCCCTGGTCTGGGAAGATCCCACATGCTGTGGAGCAGCTAAGCCCGTGTGCCACAACTACTGAGCCCGCGTGCCACAACTACTGAAGCCCGCGCACCTAGAGCCCGTGCTCCGCAACAAGAGAAGCCACCGCAATGAGAAGCCCACGCGCTGCAACGAAGAGTAGCCCCTGCTCATTACAACTAGAGAAAGCCCGTGCACAGCAACAAAGACCCAACGCAGCCAAAAATAAAAATAAATTAATTTAAAAAAAAAAGATTGGGGAATTCCCTGGCTGTCCAGTGGTTAGGACTCTGTGCTTTCAACACGGAGGGCACGGGTTCAATCCCTGGTTGGAGAACTAAGATCCTGCAGACCACATGGCACGATAAATAAATAAATAAATAAATAAATAAATAAATAGGGAGGGAGGGAGAGAGGGAAGGAGGGAGGGAGGAAGGAAGGAAGGAAGGAAGAAAAGGAAGAAAGATAGGAAGATTGATTGAGGGCCCAACTCAATAACTAGGGTCCTGGCCTCATCACTGGCCACAGTGCTTTATTTTAGCATATTTTGTATTAAGATACAGTTACTGAAAAAATTCATCCTCAGAAAAATCTAATTCCCAAACAAGCCCCTTGATACTGGCCCCTTGGAATGTGTCTGAGGGGCCAGAGGCCTGCGGCAAAGTCTGAGGAGGGGTGCCCTAAGGGTGCACAGCTCTCAGAGGCTGCTGCTGCTGGGGAGTTCCAGCTGTGGGCTGGTTCTGGGGCGTGGTGGGGTGGGAGCTGAGCTAGCCACCCTTGTGGTGTGCTAACCTTATTGCCCAACCTGTACAGCTACAACCACAAACTGTTACACATTATTTCTCACTTATAGCCATCATTAATTTCACCTGCCTACAGCGATACTGGAGAACTCCTTTCTGAACCCTCACTTCCTTAGTATGAGTTGTTCGTGAGTGGTGAGGACTTACCTAACACCCATAGCTCAGCAGCTCATCCAGTGTGATGTTGGCTAGGGAAAAGTGCCATCTTCAGATCCTCAGCAAGTGCCGAGACTTAGTAGATCATTGGCCTTAGCTTGGCTTCAGCCATTGTCTCCATACAGTCATCCCTCGGTATCTGTGTGTGTGTGTGTGTGTGTGTGTGTGTGTGCGCGTGCGGGCGGGGGTGGTGTGGTTCCAGGACCGCTATGGATACCAAAATCCACGCATGCTCAAGTCCCTTATATAAAATGGCATATAACTTACATCCTCTCATATGCTTTATATCATCTCTAGATTACTTATAATACCTAATACAATGTAAATGCTATGTAAATCGTTGTTAATACAATGTAAAACTATGTAAATAGTCACTGGTGTGCAGCAAATTCTAGTTTTATGTTTTGGAACATTCTGGTATTTTCTTTTTTTTTAATATCTTAGATCCATGGTTGGTTGAATCTGAGGATGCGTAGATACGGAGGGCCAACTCTATTGGTACCAAAAGTATGCTTACATGGTTTTTGTTTTGTTTTAAAGGAAAGAGACTTTTGGGCTTCCCTGGTGGCGCAGTGGTTGAGAGTCCACCTGCCAATGCAGGGGACACGGGTTCGAGCCCTGGTCTGGGAGGATCCCACATGCCACGGAGCGGCTGGGCCTGTGAGTGAGCCATGGCCACTGAGCCTGTGCGTCCGGAGCCTGTGCTCCGCAACGGGAGAGGCCACAACAGTGAGAGGCCCACGTACCGCAAAAAAAAAAAAAAAAAAAAAAATTAAAGGAAAGAGTCTTTTAATTCACACATGTCAATTTAATTTGATTATAGATGTAAATCTGCAGGGTGCAAGTAGGTTGTTCTATACCCTCAGACACCACTTATGGTGGTTAAAAATTGAGGTATAATTTACATACAATTAAATGAACAGATGCTAAGTATTCAGTTTGATGAGTTGTAACAAATATATCCCCATGTAACCACAATGCAACACAAGATATAGAGTATTTCCATCATTTTTGTTTCCTGGTACCCCTTTCTGGTCGGTTCCACACCTCCCTGCCCCACACCCCAACCTGCCAACCACCATGCTACCACTTCTGACTACTGTCATTAATAAGTAAGGTTTGCCTGTTCCTGTACCTCAAATAAATGGAATCCTACAGTATGAGGGGTTTTTTGGTGTGTGTGCCTAGCATCTTTCACTCAACATAACATTTTTAAGATTCACACATGTTGTTGCATATATTAGTAGTTCATTCATTTTTACTGCTTTTCTGTATTCCATTGTATGCCTATACCATAATTTGTTTATCTAATCTCCTATTCATAAACATTTGGGTTTATTACCAATTTGGGGCTAAGGTGAATTAGGACTGCTGAGAACATTTTGTCTAAGTTTTTTGTGGACGTATGTTTTCATTTTCTTGGGTAAATATCTACGAGTGGAGTTGCTGTGTCATTGAGTTGATATATGTTTCACTTTAGAAGAAAATGTCAGTTTTCCAAAGTGACTGTACTATTTTACACTGCCACCAACAATGTATGAGAGTTCTATTTGCACCATATCCTCTCCAAACTTTGGGATTGTCAGTCTTTTTTTTTTTTTTTTCTTTGCCATTCTAGCGAGTATCTTGAGTATCTCAGTTTGCATATCCCTGATAACTAATGATATGGAGTGCCTTTTCATGTGCTTATTGGCTTTTCCTGTATCTTTTGTGTGAAGTGATCAAAGTCCTTTGACATTTAAAAAAAATCAAGTTGTTCATTTTTTCATCGTTGACTTGTAGGATTTCTTCTGCATACAAGTCCTTTGTTACATAGATGTTTGGCAAATATTTTTTGCTAATCTGTGGCTTACCTGTTTATTTTTTTAGTGGAGTCTTTTTTACGAGGGCCTCTCACTGTTGTGGCCTCTCCCGTTGCGGAGCACAGGCTCCAGACGCACAGGCTCAGTGGCCATGGCTCACGGGCCCAGCCGCTCCGCGGCATGTGGGATCTTCCCGGACCGGGGCATGAACCCACATCCCCTGCATCAGCAGGCGGACTCTCAACCACTGCGCCACCAGGGAAGCCCATAGTGGAGTCTTTTAATGAGCAGAAATGTAAAATTTTGAAATCCAGTTTATCAATGGGTTAATGCTTTTTGTGTCCTGTCCAAGAAATCTTTACCTATTCCATGGCCTTGAAAATGTTCTCTGATATGTTTTTCTAGAAGCTTTATGGTTCTGGTTTTTACATTTAGGTCTTTGATTCATTTTGAATTAATTTTTGTGTACACAGTGAGAAAGGAAGAGTCAGGTTTTTTGTTTGCCATATGGAAATCTAATTGTTCCAACACCATTTTTTTAAATTAATTTATTTATTTTTGGCTGTGTTGGGTCTTCATTGCTGCGTGTGGGCTTTATTTAGTTGCGGTGAGCGGGGGCTACTCTTTGTTGCGGTGAGCAGGCTTCTCATTGCAGTGGTGTCTCTTGTTGCGGAGCATGGACTCTAGGCGCATAGGCTTCAGTAGTTTTGGCTCGCAGGCTCCAGAGCGCAGGCTCAGTAGTGGCTCACAGGCTTAGTTGCTCCGCGGCATGTGGGATCTTTCCCGACCAGGGCTCGAGCCCATGTTCCCTGCATTGGCAGGCGGGTTATTAACCACTGCGCCACCAGGGAAGCCCACAACACCATTTTTTTTTTTTTTTTTTTTCGGTACCTGGGCCTCTCACTGTTGTGGCCTCTCCCGTTGCGGAGCACAGGCTCTGGACGCACAGGCTCAGTGGCCATGGCTCATGGGCCTAGCCGCTCAGCGGCATGTGGGATCTTCCCGGACTGGGGCACGAACCCGTGTCCCTTGCATCGGCAGGCGGACTCTCAACCACTGCGCCACCAGGGAAGCCCAACAACACCATTTTTTATAAAGAGTTTTCTTTTCCCATTGAATTGATTTAATACTTTGGCTGCAAATCAATTGACTGCATTTGTGTGGCTTGCAGGGTAAAGATACTATTACAAGGCAGTAAGTTTGTCTGTAGAAATCCCTAATGGCTCTTTTTGAAGCCTGGCACTGAAAAATAGAAAACATAATTTGTAACTTAAAAATATATAGTTACAAGGCAAAGTATTATAGATTTTTTAATAGCTTGGGTGGAACTACCCCGGCTCCATCCATCTGTAAGCTTCTGAATAGCTTGATGATTCTAATAGCATCAGAAAGACAAAATTCTAGAACTAGTAATGACACTTGAAAAAAAACTCTGAGGGCTTCCCTGGTGGCGCAGTAGTTAAGAATCTGCCTGCCAATGCAGGGTTCAAGCCCTGGTCGGAGAAGATCCCACATGCCGCAGAGCAACTAAGCCCGTGCGCCACAACTACTGAGCCTGTGCTCTAGAGCCCGTGAACCACAACTACTTAGCCTGCATGCCACAACTACTGAAGCCCACGCGCCTAGAGCCCATGCTCTGCAACAAGAGAAGCCACCGCAATGAGAGGCCTGTGCACTGCAATGAAGACTAGCCCCTGCTCGCTGCAACTAAAAAGAAAGCTCATGCGCAGCAACGAAGACCCAGCGCAGCCATAAATAAATAATTTTTTTAAAAAAGAAACCTGTCATTTGTACACCCATGTTCATAGCAGCGTTGTTCACAGTAGCTAAAATGTGGAAGCTACCCAAGTGTGTACTGACAGATGAATGGATGAACAAAATGTGGTGTGCGCATGCAGTGGAATATTATCCAGCCTTAAAAAGGAAGGAAATTCTGACACATGCTACAATATGGGTGAGCCTTGAGGACGTTGTGCTAAGTGAAATAAACCAGTCACAAAAGGACAAGTATAATATGGTTACACTTATATGAGGTACCTAGGGTAGTCAGACCCATATAGACAGAAAGTAGAACGGTGGTTACCAGGGGCTGGGGGGAGGGGGATTGGGGAGTTATCATTTAATGGATATAGAGTTTTAGTTTTGCAGGGTGAAAAGAGTTCTGTGGATGGGGGGTGATGAACGTGCACAACAATGTGAATGTACTGAATGCCACTGAACTGTACATTTTTAAATGGTTAAGATGGTAAATTTGATGTTATGTGTATTTTACCACAATTAAAATTTTTGAAAACCTAACTATACAAGTACAGAGTATTAGGACATGTGCAAAATCCTACCATGTGTCAGGATGACATGGCTGTCTAAATTCTAAAATGAATGGAAGCAACAGGAGTGTAATGTACAGGGAAGAAGGCCAGAATATGCTCAGGATATGGTGTTCAGTTCTGGGGCTGCATTTCAGGGGCATATTGACAATCTAGACAATGGACAAACCAGAGCAGCCTTAGCCAGCAGGATAGAGAATGTGAGGAAGGTCTGAGGGAATTAAGGGAGTTCGGTCTGTAAAGGAGTGTATCAGTTAGCTTTTGTGGTATAACAACCTCAAAATTCAGTACCTTAAGACAAACATTTATTATTTCTCATGGTTCTTAGGGTGACCTGGGTGTTGGTTCTGGTCCGGGTAAGCTCAGCTAGAACTGGATAGCCTGAAATGGTCTCAGTCAACTGGCAGTTGACTCATTGTCAGCTGGAGCAGAGGGGATGACTTGGTCACATGTTTCTTATGATCCATTAGGATGGCCTGGGCTTGTTCACATGGTGATGGCTCTAGAGATCCCAGGAGTAGCAACAGAGCAAGCCTTAATGCACAAGTACTTTTCAAACCTCTTGTGTCATGTTGCTAATGTCCCATTGGCCAGAGCAAGTGACATGGCTAAGTACAGAGTCACTGTGTGAAGTGATTGACTACCCAAGGCATGAAAACAAGGAAGGGAATTATTGTGGCCATCTGCAAACAACCTAGGAAACATAGAGGAAACATGAGAGTTTCATTAGGAACATCACAGGTTGTTCCACAGTGTAGAAGTAAGACCAGTGGGATGGAAGTTAAATGAGGGTAGACTTCATGTCAATCTGAAGTGGAACTTTCTGGCTAAAGTGGCCCCAGAAGAACAGAAGCAGACCACCAGTAAAAGGAGGGCCTTGCCATTGGATGTGTTGGAGAGGCTCTATGACCAGCCTTTCTTTAGTGACTTTTTTTTTTCTTGGTTTGTTTTTTTTTTGCGGTACGCGGGCCTCTCACTGTTGTGGCCTCTGCCGTTGCGGAGCACAGGCTCCGGACGCGCAGGCTCAGCGGCCATGGCTCACGGTCCCAGCCACTCCGCGACATGTGGGATCTTCCCGGACTGGGGCACGAACCCGTGTCCCCTGCATCAGCAGGCGGACTCTTAACCACTGCGCCACCAGGGAAGCCCCTAACCAGCCTTTCTTTTTTTTTTTTTTTTTTTTTTTTTCCGGTACGCGGGCCTCTCACTGTTGCGGCTTCTCCCGTTGCGGAGCACAGGCTCCGGACGCGCAGGCTCAGCGGCCATGGCTCACGGGCCCAGCCGCGGTGGGATCTTCCCAGACCGGGGCACGAACCCGTGTCCCCTGCATCGGCAGGTAGGTTTTTAACCACTGCGCCACCAGGGAAGTCCCCCAGGCTCTTTTTTTAGTTGCGGCGTGTGGGTTCTTAGTTGCAGCATGCGGGATCTAGTTCCCTGACCAGGGATCAAACCTGAACCCCCTGCAGTGGGAGTGTGGAGTTTTAACCACTGGAC
Organism: Hyperoodon ampullatus; assembly: GCF_949752795.1. NCBI lineage: Eukaryota > Metazoa > Chordata > Mammalia > Artiodactyla > Ziphiidae > Hyperoodon > Hyperoodon ampullatus. Next base: position 19,303,403 of record NC_136931.1, read on the forward strand.
CACCAGGGAAGTCCCGGGGTTGCCCTATCTTAAAAGAACGTTTCCAGAAACTCTACCAAACTGTACCTTGTATTATTTGTCTTCCTAGACACACCTCTTTGCAAGGGAGGCTGGAAAATATAGGTTTTAGCTCAGCACGCTGAAACCCCCAACATTATAAACAGTTGTTGGTAGAAAAGGATTCATAGGCACCTTCTGCCCAGGGTCTGACCCCTACTTAAGCTGCCTAATGAATGAGTGACCTCTCTGAAGTTATGCACTAACACCAGAGTTCCCAGAATCTGTGACTCTTCACACACACAGTGAGGTAGGGTGTTCTTTTTATCATAATCCTGGCTACCTTCATGACTATACGCTGTCACTTGGAGCTCCTGGCCTTATAACCCCTGGGATAGGGCAAGGATCAGCAAACCTTTTCTGTAAAGGGCCAGATGGTAAATATTTTAGGCTTTGTGGGCCATATGGTCTTTGTTGCAGCTACTTTGCTGTCGTAGCACAAAAGCAGCCATAGATAAAGGAATGGGTGAAACTGTGTTCCAGTAAAACTTTTTACAAAAACAGGGACTTCCCTGGTGGTCCAGCAGTAAAAAAATCTGCCTTATAATGCCGGGGATGCAGGTTCAATCCCTAGTCAGGGAACTAAGATCCCACATGCTGCGGGGCAACTAAGCCCGCACAGCACAACTACTGAGCTCGCGTGCCTCAACTAGAGCCCATGTGCTGCAAACTACAGAGCCCACGCGCTCTGGAACCCGAGTGCCACAACTACAGAGCCCACACACCCTGGAGCCTGCACGCCACAACTACAGAGCCCGCACACTGCAACTAAGACCCGATGCAGCCATAAATAAATAAATAATACATTTTAAAAAAAAAACAAGAAACAGGTGTCATACTGGATTTGGCCCACCTCTGTGATGGGGAGTGGGTCTCGTCCAGTGGTTTTGCAGAAGCTGTGGCTCCATGGACTAGACATACAGAAGGTAGGATGATATTTAGCCAGTCTGGGAAGAACAGAATCCACAAACCAGTTTTGGCACGTGTCTCAACTGTCAGGCCTCATGGCTTCCCTGTTTCTCTTAATGATACTACAACTTCCCAGGCTTAGAACTTCAATATCATTTTTTAGGGGGTCACATTTTTTAAATATAATTTACATACCAGTAAAATTGACCATTTTTAGTGTACAGTTCTATGAGTTTTGACAAGTGCATATAGTCATATAACCACCACCATAGTCAAGATATAGAACGGTTCCTTCACCATTCCCCACCCCCAAAATTCCCTTGTGGCATTTTGTAGTCTCCTCAGGCCCCTGACCCCAACCCTTGGGAACCACTGATCTATTATTCTGCCCCTCTAATTTGCCTTTTTTATTATGTGATGTAAATGGAATCACGCAGTATGGAGCCTTTGGAGTCTAGCATCTTTCATCTAGCATATAATACATTTGAGATTCATCCATGTCGTGGTGTGTATTAGTATTTCTTTTTTTTATTGCTGAGTAGTATTCCATTACATTAATGTACTACCGTTTGTTGATCCACTCACCAGTTGAAGGACATTTGTGTTGGTTCCAAGTTTTGGCAGTTACAAAGAAAGCCAACATTAGACATTATAAAGTAAGCCTTCACATATGGGTTTTTGTGTGAACATAAGTTTTCATTTCTCTTGGTTAATAGCTGGAAGTGGGATTGCTAGGTTGTATGCTGTGTATATTTAACTTTAAAAGACGGCGCACTGTTTTCCAAAGTGGCTGTACCATTTTTCATTTTCACTAACAATGAACTGCTTTATATCCTCGCCAGTTTTTGATATCAGATTTTCTGAATTTCACACATTCCAATAGGTGTGTAGTTGTAATAAATAAGTTTTAATTTGCATTTCTAATTAATGCAATTTAATAACTAATCTCATGACTTATAGTAATTGATTTTAGAATATTGAAACAACCTTACATTTTCTTGGTCATCATGCATTGTCCTTTTAACACATTGCTGGATTCAGTTTGCTAATACTTTGTTGAGGATTTTGTGGCTATGTTCATGAGGGATGTTGGTCTATAGTTTGGCGCCATTTTTGGCTTTTCCCTCTCCCCTCATAACCCCAGGTCCTATTGATAGCTGTCTTCTCCACTTCATTCCCTCCATCAGACCCTCCTTATCTCTCTTTTTTTTTTTTTTTTTTGCAGTACACGGGCCTCTCACTGTTGTGGCCTCTCCCGTTGCGGAGCACAGGCTCCGGACGCGCAGGCTCAGCAGCCATGACTCACGGGCCTAGCCGCTCCACGGCATGTGGGATCTTCCCAGACCAGGGCACGAACCCGTGTCCCCTGCATCGGCAGGCGGACTCTCAACCACTGCGCCACCAGGGAAGCCCCTCCTTATCTCTTATTTTATTTTATTTTATTTTATTTTATTTTATTTTTTATTTTTTTATTTTTTTATTTTTTTGCTGTATGTGGGCCTCGCGCTGTTGTGGCCTCTCCCGTTGCGGAGCGCAGGCTCAACGGCCATGGCTCCCGGCCGCTCCGCGGCATGTGGGATCTTCCCGGACCGGGGCACGAACCCGTGTCCCCTGCATCGGCAGGCAGGCTCTCAACCACTGCGCCACCAGGGAAGCCCCTTATCTCTTATTTTATATCTTAACTGGCTCTCTGTGTCTAGTGTCTCCTGAACTCTATTCCACCTACATCAAATTAAAAAAAAAAATTGAGTACTTTGCTTTGTTTACTGTGTTAGTTAGGGTCCAGGCAGGACACAGCCAGCACATTTAGAGGGTTATTGAAAAGCCTTTAATGGAGAGATTATTTACAGTGGTGAGTGCGGTAAGGGAAACCTACAAGGGATGGTGGCCCACCGAGGGACCGGCAGGGACTGGCTATAGCTGATACTGTTACCACTTCAGGCACAGTGGGGGAAGGGAGGGGTACCGGAACCCAGCAAAATCTGTGGCTATGGGAGAGGGGTCCTCCGTAGACACTGACCTTGGTCAAGGATCACAGCTCCTGCCAGAGCCACATGCTGGTAGGGAGAGAGGCAGAGAATGAATACTGTAACCTTTCTTCCTGTGCTCTGATCTCCTGAGATTGGCTGGACCCAGATGGAAGCCAGAGGGCCTGAAGCCCACGTGATATAGTTCTTAGAGCCTGACCTTCTGATTCGTGGGGCACAGAGCAGAGCAGAGAGGGCATCAGGTGGCGAAGGTGGGACCGAGCACACCCACCAAAGTCCAAACTCCTTAGATTAACACTTGTGCCACCAGCTCTGGCTCCTACTCCCTTTCTGACTTGTTGCTCCCAAAGTTAAGACTGTGTCTTTTCATCTTTTTATCCCCTACAGTCTCCCTGTTGGGGCCCTCAATAAAGGTGTGATGTATGAACAGAGCAATATTGGTTTGAGTGGTGGAGCTGAGGCAAGCAGTCGCCAAGCCAGGGAGCAGAATGAACTTTCCTGGCTCACACTCATCGCTAAGGATGAAAGAAGAGTTGTTCCACACGTACAAGCCTCTGTTTTTATGGAGGCTTGGAGAAGCTCAGTAACCTGCTCCAGGTTTCACAGCTAGTTGTGGCAGGTGTGTTACACAAAACCAGCTGTGGAACCCTGGAAGAGTTACCTAGCCACTCTAAGCTTCTGCTTTCCTCGTCTATAAGACAGGGTTGCGTGGACTTGAAGGGATATACTGTACATTACACTAAACACTGCCTGGCCTATTGCACTCACTGCATATTAGCTTAGAATATTATCTTCATAGTCCTACACAGCTTTCGAAGAGGAGATATCTAAGGCAGTCATACATAGCTTTAAAAAAAAAAAAAAAGATCCATGTAGTGACTTACGATGGGCCAGGCCCTGTTTTAAATGCTCATGAATATTAACTCATTTAATCCTTAACTCCTCTATGAGGTACATACAGTTAACCCCATTTTACAGATGAGGAAACAGAGGCACAGAATGATTAAGAAACTTAACTGACGTTACCTAATTGGTCAGTGGTGGAGCCAGGATCTGAGCCCAGGCAAGGATGGCTGCAGATTCCATGCTTCTAACCTCTGTGCTACCTTCCCCATAACCTATAGCCTTGTCAAACTATATATAGTCAGTCCTGTCAAGGCACTTTTCCCCCTTCATTCCTGACCAGCATATGCTGATTGGAATGCATGTGAGCTAGGCAGGACTGGGTTTGTGGAGATCTTTGGAGGCACATGAAAGGTATGTACAAGGATGTTGGGGGCAAGCAATAGGACATGTTGGGGTGAGAAAGGGTAATCACTGAAATAAATGAGGAAAACCAGTTCTGTCTACTGGAGCAGGAAATACCTAGTCAAGCTTGCCTAGCTTCATGCCATCTGGCTTCCTCAGAGGCCAGCTCTTGCCCCTTTATTTATGGGTGTTGATGAAGCTGCCCTTTGAGTCACTGTCAGTGAAACAGACGTTATTAAAATTCCTTCTAATCCATTCTGTTGTTTTAAGCCACCAGTGCAAATATACACCCAAATATAATTAGAGCATGAAGGAATGAGGTGTGAGAGAGGAAGAAGTGTGCCCTGGGCAGGAATTTAGAGAGGACACGGACATCCTTGCTTATGTCTCACTCACCTGACCCTTAGAACTGTTGTAATGAATGAACCACAAAGTTTAAGCAGAATCTTACTGTGTAGTGCTACAAATTTTACACTCTCAAGCTCCCAGAATATCCATGACTTGTAAGTAACCCCCCAAAAACCTGTAAATGGAGAAAGTGACCAAAATAGCTAAAGGGAGTTCAGGACATGAAAATTATAGAAGATAGTATGTGACTGACCTGTTCTCTAACTAGAAGGGACTCCTGTAAGGGCAAGAGAACTATCAGCAAAGAGGAAAGAGAGGTGGCTGAGAGGCCACGGACATTATTCACCATTAGAAAGAAAGATGGGACTTCCCTGGCAGTCCAGTGGTTAAGACTCTGTGCTTCCAATGCAGGGAGCACGGGTTCGATCCCCGGTTGGGGAACTAAGATCCCACATAAGCTAGAACCCAGTGGTAGAAATGGTAGAGTGCAGGGAACAAGCCAAGCTCCACAGCCCAGAGAGTAGAGACAGGAGGAGGCAGGAAGCTGACAGGGGTCTGGATTTAGAGGCAGCTCAAGTCATGCTTATGTCCGTGGTTCACAAAGGCACAGGTGTCCTTCAGGTAGGATCAACCAGTACTGTAGGATGCTGTACTGTGGCTATACAGGCAAACCAACCCCTAACAGAGATGTATACTTCGCACAGTACAGTTGTATCTACGGTAGAAGCAAAAGAGAAGCTGGATCTGAAAATGAAATTAAGAAAACAATTCCATTTACTATAGCATCAAATAAAATAAAATACTTAGAAATAAATTTAACATAAAAGTACTAACTTATACTCTAAAAACTACAAAACATTGTTGAAAGAAATTAGACATCCCATGTTCATGAACTTAATATTGTTAAGGTGGCAACAGTCCCCAAATTGATCTACAGATTCAAAGCAATCTCTATCAAAATCCCAGATTGACAAACTGATCCTAAAATTTATAGGAAAATACAAGGGTCCCATAATAGCCAAAATAATATTTAAAAAGAACAAAGTTAGAAGACTCACACTTACTGATTTCAGAACTTACTATAAGTTCAGGACAGATGTATAGACCAATGGAATAAAATTGAGAGTCCATAAATAAACCCATACGTTTATGATCAACTGATTTTCAGTAAAGGTGCCAAGGTCATTCTGGGGGAAAGAATAGTCTCTTCAACAAATGGGGCTGGAACAACTAAATAACCAAATGTAGAAGAATAAAGTTAATTAGTATACCGGTGACTTCCAGATCTGCAGCACAAGCCCAGCTTTCTCTCCAGAGCTTCACACCGGTATATTCTAAGCTCCACAAAACCCACACGACCAGACCTGAACAGAAGCAATAAAGTAAGATGGCGAGAACATCTTACTTTACTGTACCTCCCAATTCCTTCCTTTCCCCCATCCCCTAATTTACCTTCCGTCTCCAAGGATTTGCCTGTTCTGAACATTTTATATAAATGGAATCATATAATATGTGGCCTTCTGTGACTAGCTTCTTTCACTTAGCATAATGTTTTCAAGGTTCATCTGTGTTGTAGCTTGTATCAGTACTTCATTACTTGTTGTGGCTGAATAGTACTACTTTGTATGGTTATACCAGATTTTGTTTACCGATTCAGCAGTTGATGGACATTTGGGTTGTTTCTACTTTTTGGCTATTATGATTAATTCTCCTGTGAACATTCATGTACAAATTTATATGTTAATATGATCTAAAAGGGGCTCAATAAACAACTGTTCCCCACTGTTTAATTCTCCCAGAAAGAAAAAATACACTCATCATCTGTTACTCTGAAGGCATTGTTTTCACCTTGAGTAACTATCTCCCCAACTTTTAACTGGTTTATAGCAAGTAATTTCACAGAGCGTTCTTCTTACTAGGTTATCTAGGTAAATGTTTTGAAACTCATCTCTTTTGGAGATAACCCTTGAAAGTGACCCTACACAAAGCTAGACCTGTCTTGAGATTTCTGGATCTTGCAGGGCCTTGTAAGTCATACTAAAGCATCTGGACTTCATACTGAGTCCAATGGGAAGTCACTGAAGTGTTTAAAAAGGAAGGGAGTGATGTGATTCCGTTTGCATTTTAGAAAGATCTCTTCGCAGTATGAGGAATGGATGAAGGAAGGAAAGAATGGAAGCAAGAGAGATCAAGTAGAAGGTTGTTGCAGCCATCCGGGTGAGTGGTGCTGGGGGCTAGACTAGGGCAATGGCAGAGGGGATATCAAAGAAGGGGTAGATTTAAGACATAATAAAGAGGGAGGATCAACAAGACTTGATGGTGAGTTACCTGTACAGGTAAGGGAATAAAGAGATTGCAATGCTGGCCAGCATTCTGAGTTGAGGAACTGAGTTGTTGATGGTGACATACCAAGAGACAGAGAATACAGGAAGAAAATGTTTGAGGGAAGGTTTATGATAATTATTAAATGCTGACTGGATACTAGACACTTCACTGGGCACTTACAACAGGACCTCATTTAATCTTCAAAAAACCCCAGGAGCTAAACAGCATTAGACCTGCTTTTCCCATGAAAAACATTGCATTCAGCTAGGAAGTGGTGAGGCCAGAATTTGAACCCTGATGTCCTGGATGCCTTCACTTTGTGTGTTCTCACCATCTTACTTTACTGCTTCTGTTCAGGTTTGGTCCTGTGGGGTTTGAGGAGCTTAGAATATATGGGTGTGAGGCTCTGGAGAGAAAGCAGGGCTTGTGCTGCAGATTTGGAAGTCACTGGTATACTAATTAAAGCCTGGGACATGAGTAGGAAAAAGAATATGTGGAGCAAGAAGAGAAGAGGACACCTCTGACAGAACCTCGAGAAGCCCAACGTTGAAGGAGCTGAGGATAAGAGCAGGGGAGCCTGAAAGTAGCGCTCAGAAATGACCAGAAAGGTGGGGGGATGTCATGGATGGGGAAGGAACAGATGTATATGTCGCTAGTGCTCACAGTTGGTGAAGGAGGTAGTTAATTATTATGGATTTACAAAAGGAATGCCATGTCTCCATTAAACTGACAAATAGGTTGACTGATCTATGAGGAGATGCAAGTGAAGCAATGTTACATGGATAAAAGTAGAATAGCATTTGGATATCCAACATTTGGATACAACTTTTTAAAAATTGTGATTTGCAGAAAGTAGATTTTTTTAAAAGATAGTTGGTAGACTAAGGGACTGTAAGGTGTTTATAAAATTATTATTTAAATTGGTACAGGACCTTGGGAATTCCCTGGTGGTCTAGTGGTTAGGAATTGGCACTTTCACTGCCGTGGGCCCAGGTTCAATCCCTGGTCGCAGAACTGAGATCCCACAAGCTGCGTGGCTTGGCCTAAATAAATAAATTAAAAGTAATAATAACTAAATAAAATGGTACAGGACCTGTGGAAAACAGTATGGCAGTTCCTCATAAAATTAAAAACAGATTTACCATATGATCCAGTAATTCCACCTCGGGGTATATACCCAAAAGAATTGGAAGCAGAGTCTGGAAGAAGTATTTGTACATCCATGTTCATAACAGCATTATTCATAGTAGCTAAGATGTGGAAGCTATCCAGGTGTTCATGTACAGATGAATGCGTAAGCAAAATGTGGTATATACATACAATGGAATATTATTCAACCTCAAAAAGGGAGGAAATTCTGACATAAGCTACACCATGGATGAACCTTGAGGACATGCTAAGTGAAATAAGCCAGTCACAAAAGGACAAATGCTATAAGATTCCACTTATATAAGGTACCTACAGTAGTCAGATTCATAGAGACATGGTGGTTGCCAGGGGCTGGGGGGAGGGGTTGAAATGAGAAGTTATTGTTTAATGGGGACAGAGTTTCAGTTTTGCAATGTGAAAAGAGTTTTGGAAGTAGATGATGGTGATGGTTACACAATGGTATGAATGTACGTAATACCACTAACTGTACACTTAAAAATGGTTAAGGTAGTAAATTTTATGTGTATTTTACCACAATAAGAACCAAAAAAAAAAAAAAGAAAGTGATGGTGACATAGCCTCATCCCCACAGTCTGATTCAGTGGGTCTCGGGTCACCAGTGACTCTATACACAGCTAGAGTGGGGACCACTGGTTTAGCTGAGGGAGTGCTGTGTGGAGAAACCTGATACCCTGCACACACCTAAATCTCATTGTGGTTTCCAAGCAGACTTTTGCTTGGTCTCATTCTTTATTTCCTCTTATAAACCCTTGTGATCAGAAGGAAAAACTCCATAATAAGTAAGAAACATTCATTGTAGAAAATTTGACAAAGTTCAGAAAACAAAAATCATCCACAATCCCATCAATTTGAGTAATAATTATTAAATTCAGGTCCTTGTGTTATGTCCTCTGTATGGAGTATGGTTATTGATAGAGATATCCTGTATATTCTCATACATACATACACCTTTTGTACTTTTTCTGGTTTTGTTTTAAACAAAATTGTTATCATGCTTCACATACTGTTTTCTGTCTTTTCAGTGAATAAATGGTGATGTCTTTCAGGTCATTGAGGGCCTTCTACTCATGATTTTCAGTGGCTCCATAGTGTTATTAATCTAACCCACTACTGTTATTGAACATCTATCTCATTTCCCAATTTTTCACTATCTTAGTCAACGTTAGCATGGATATTTTTATATAAAAAATTTCATTCTGGGCTTCCCTGGTGGTACAGTGGTTAAGAATCCGCCTGCCAATGCAGCAGACACAGGTTCGATCCCTGGTCCAGGAAGATCCCACATGCCGCGGAGCAACTAAGCCTGTGTGCCACAACTACCGAGCCCCACAATGAGAAGCCCGCGCACCACAATGAAAAGCCAATGCAGCCAAAAATAAATAAATAAAACAAATAAATTTTTTTAAAAATTTCATTCTAAATATCCTTGTTATTGCTGCTGCTGCTGCTGCTGCCAGTTTGGTAGTTGAATTTTTTTTTTGGTATTTTTGGTTTCTAGTGAACATTTTCCTATGCTTGCTACCCTTAACTTTTAAATTATAACGTGTATAGCACCTAAGTAGTTCTCTTTCGTCTTTTACTGTAATAACACTCTTCTTTTTCTTCTTTTTCTTCTGTAATATAATATCATAGAATCATGAACTTGTACAAATTAAGGCCCTGGAGGTTAAATGGTTTGACCAGAGTCACACCGAAAATTAAGTAACAGAACAGAAACTTGAACCTAGCTTTACTCATTTTTCATCCTTCCTCCTCCTAGTAGATAGATATGGCTAATATCCTTAAGTCTCCATGGGAGAAGCTTCTGCAGCATTTCAGTTTGGAGCAATATTTCATTTGTCTTTTGTGGCAGAGAACTTACTGCTTCCAAATCAGTCCCGAAAGTAGCCTCAACTGAGTGTGCCCTCCACTAACAGCCAGTGTCCTGCTTGCTGTTCCAGGAGCCATGTGTGACCAGGACAGTGGGATGGTCGTACTCATGCTGGAGACTCTTGTGAGGAGATGAGTTGGTGAACGGAGAAGCCAGCATGAAGATGCTTCCCGGAGTGGGCGTGTTTGGGACTGGCAGCTCTGCCCGGGTTCTGGTCCCACTGCTGCGGGCAGAAGGGTTCACAGTGGAGGCCCTGTGGGGGAAGACCGAGGAGGAGGCGAAGCAGCTTGCCGAGGAGATGAACATCACCTTCTACACCAGCCGGACCGATGACGTCTTGCTGCATCAAGACGTGGATCTGGTGTGCATCAACATCCCCCCTCCGCTTACCCGACAGATATCTGTGAAGGCTCTAGGTATGGACAGTCAGGCCACAGCAAGGGCAGATTGCGCCTCCCTCTCAGTGGTCCTTGAGTGACACTGCTCTCCTCTGGGCCTGGGTGGTCCTTCTTGGGCCTGGGTCTGGGACAGCACTCATCCCTGAAGCAGTGCCGAGGGAGGGCACGTTGGGAGGCCTTATGGCTGGGGGAGGAAATGCTCCAGTGGCTGGGAGACATGCAGCGTTCCCCACCTCCAATAAGTAAATCCCTGAGCAAAAATGAAGCAAATGTCTTTGGAGTTGGCCTGTCGCAGGGGCTAGAGATTATTACATTTCAGGCATTGTAAAGTTTGCCTCTGTGAAGTCAGAGTTCAAAGACCTGGGCACTGGGGTATTGGCTGTGATTGATGCATTTGTTCTTCCATTTCTGTGGCACGCAGCACCACAGAAAGGAGAAGAGGATGTGTATCAAGGCTGCCATTTCTCATATTTTGTCAGTCCTTGACTAGACTGAGCACACACCCTTCCCGCCAAGCTTTGCAATTTTGTGTGCCAGAGGGTGGGAAGGCTCTCTGACAGTGCTGGGTTTCCCTGACAGGATCCACAGATCAGCCTGCTCACATCTCTGCTCCCTCCGGAAATAGTTTGCTCGGCCACCTCCTGCCCCTGGCTGGGCATGGCTTGGTGCGCTGTTCTCCTGCAGTTCCTGTTGGGCTTCTCTTTCCTGTCAACTGTAGAAAAATTATTCTCTTTGTCTTATATAGGAATCAGAATCTAATTTAATAGGAAAACAAACCAGTAAACATTCATCCAGCAGTTTTTTTTAAAATGTCTCCTGTGTGCTAGGCACTGTCCTGATGTCATTCTTGACATTCAGAGCAGTGTTGGATTGGAGCTATCTCTGCTTTCAGATTTCACAGTCCAGTTGAAGAGACTAGAAGTAACACACATTGCAAGGTAAATGAGAAAAGACTTAAGTAACAATTCAGGTAGCATATAATTAATTGACAGAGTAATTGTTTTATATAAGGTGATGGGAGCCAGGTGTCTCTCTGATGCAGTCAGAGATCTGTGGGTCCAGGAACTGATATGCCGTGAGGCTGACCACCACTCCTTCTGGCCACTACCATGGTGGAGGGTCCAAGGCTCTGCTGCTTGTCTCTCCCGTAGTCTGGGGATAAGAGGGTGTCTGTCACCTCTAGCCCAATGGGTTGGAGAGGATAAATGTTCATTGAAGTGAGCAGGAATAGTCTGTCTGGTTGTTGATTTAGAGCGTGTAAGTTTTGGCCAAAAATTATAGATGGTTTGTCTTTTCCAGAGAGCTCTCTCTGAGGATGTGTGACATTGGAGCTATTCACTGGCCCTAGATTTTTAGGGCAGATAACGCTCCCAGATTGGGTTTAGAAGTAGACTTAAGCCAACACTTTAACAGAGGGCTGGTTCAAGGGAATCAAGCTACCATGGTCACTTGACTTCTCGCCGTTCCTTGTGGCATGAATGCAGGTTGGTGAGGCCGGGTGTGTGCAGAGGCAGAGTGCTAGAGGCTCTGGTTGCCTTCTTGAACTTTAGGGTCCCCACAGAGGCCATTTCTGAGCTGTGTAAGGAGAAAGAGGAAACCCCAGAGTTCTTTGGGCCCAAGCCTGCTGTTTTCCTGGTACAGGAAAACATTGGACTTTGGGCCATTTAATATAAACAGGAAGGACAGGGATGACCAGAAGCTTCTGGGGTCTTGTATCCCAGCCCTTAGTGAAGTAAGGCCATCAGCCTTCTCTCCACATCTCTGTTGTCAGGAAGGAGGAGGGTATGAATGAGGGTCTTTGGTCTGTTCTTGCAGGTACATGACCACAGGGCCAATTTGGTTGGGCTGGGAGAGCCCTTGTCAGCTGGACCTGCCCTCAGGCACTGCCCACTTAGGCTCCAAAGGAGTCACTGAGCCTGTTGTGACCATGAAGTTGACTCCCTGTGTGCTTGCTTTCTTTTTTCTTTTTTTTTTTTAAGTGAGAATTCTGTCTTAATTTTAACTTATATGGAAGAGGCCATGAGAACTCCTCCAGTTTTCCCAAAGGACTTGATGTGAGTACACGAACTGCTGTAGGCAGAGCACCAAACTGACCTTGACATCAGACCCCACTTCTGACCCCATTTCTGTCCCTCTCAACCTGTGTGGGCCCCTGTGAAATGAGGGTATCATTCAGCCTTTCCAGCATGATACATGACTGCCTCTGAGTACTGACCAAGAAAGACACTGGCATCACATTACAAGGGAAAGCCAGGCTTTCCTGTTGTCCCACATGGAAGAGATTTGTTTAAGTTAAATTCACATCAAAAATAAATGGTAGGCATCTCCTCTGGATGTTCGTTAGGTAAGTGTTCACCGAGTTGAATGTAGCTTAGAAATGAAACTAAGCATTCTAAGTCATCTCAAATGTGAAACACTTTTCTGTAGGTTGGAGGACTATATATATATATATATATATTTATAAATATAAATTTATTTATTTATTTATGGCCGCGTTGGGTTTTCTTTCCTGCGCGTGCACTTTCTGTAGTTGTGGTGCGCTGGCTTCTCATTGTGGTGACTTCTCTTGTTGCGGAGCATGGGCTCTAGGTGCGTGGGCTTTAGTAGTTGCGGCATGCGGGCTCAGTAGTTGTGGCTCGTGGACTCTAGAGCAGAGGCTCAGTAGTTGTGGCGCACGGGCTTAGTTGCTCTGTGACATGTGGGATCTTCCTGGACCAGGGCTCGAACCCGTGTCCCCTGAATTGGCAGGCAGATTCTTAACCACTTTGCCACCAGGGAAGTCCCTGGAGGACTGTACTTAAATTAATGCCTCAAAAGCAGGACCCATTCTTTCCTCCTGTAATGTGAAGCTCTGGAAGGAGCTCCTTCTTGGACCTCCCTCCCACCCCACCCCCCATCCCACCCATCTAGCTCATCACAGAGCACCGAGCTGAGCTCCCTGTGCTATACCACAGGTTCCCACTAGCTATCTGGTTTACACATGGTAGTGTACTTATGTCAAACCTAATCTCCCAGTTCATCCCATCCTCTCCTTCCCCCACTGTGTCCACACATCTGTTCTTTATGCATCTCTGTTCCTGCGCTGCAAATAGGTTCATCTGTACCATTTTTCTAGATTCCACGTGTATGCATTAATATACAATATTTGGTTTTCTCTTTCTGACTTACTTCACACTGTATGACAGTCTAGGTCCATCCACGTCTCTACAAATGACCGTATTTCATTCCTTATTATGGCTGAGTAATATTCCATTGTATATATGTACCACATCTTCTCTATCCATTCATCTGTCGATGGACACTTAGGTTGTTTCCAGGTCCTGGCTATTGTAAATAGTGCTGCAATGAACATTGGGGTACATGTGTCTTTTTGAATTATGGTTTTCTCAGGATCTTATTTTCTACTTTTGTTTGACTTTTCATTTTCTTCCACCTCAGATTTCATCTGTGTGGCTTTCCTGTGAATTCCTTAAAGGAGAGGGAGGGACTCTAATGTTTTATTTCTCAGTTTAGAAGTGGTTCAGAAAAATTTTAATGTACAAAGTGCCCCACCATTTTTGCCATAGTTGAATGTTTTCTTAAATCTGTCACTAAAAGGTAAGCTTCTGTGCCCAGTTCTTAAGATAACAAGGGATCATTTCTCAAGCAGCCTGACCCAGATAATTTAATCTCAAGAACACCAGTCCCTTGGGATGCCTTCCCTGACCCCCAGTCCAGATCAGGTCCCTGCTATATCTTTCATATTAACATTAATATCATCTTCATTGCATTTATCACAAGTGCAATTCTATGTGTATTCATAGGATAATTTGATTAATGGCTTTCTCTCCCACTAAACTGTAAGTTGTCTGAAAGTAGAGATCATGCCTGATGTTGTATCCTCTGAGCTTAGCACAGGGCCTGGCACACTGGTTGAATGGAAGTGTTCACAAATTCTACCTGTGCAAGCCCAGTCTGCTGGTGTGACTCAGGGAGCTGACAGGGGCTTGTGACCCAGGAGAGACTGGGCTGTGGGCAGCAGTGATTCTGTCTGGTGGCTTTCAAACTTACTTTTCTAAGTAGCAGAACGTTCTTTGTTTAAAAAAAAAGGCAGAATCCATGGATTTTGTAAAACATAAAAGTGGTGCTTTTTCTGGGGCTGCTTTTCTTCCCTGCTGTTTGAAATCATTTGTCTAGTCCCACACCTCTAAAGAGGGAAACAGCGGTGTTGTCCCAGAGCTGTGAACCTGTGGTGCGTTACTAAGGAACAAAGAGGTGGTTTGGGGCAGCTTCTCAGGGCACTTTACTCCTAGGTCGTCTGGGGAGCATGAGCTGGAGAGAGGCTTGCAGTCTGGAACTTGTTCAGCCTCCAGAAGATCTGAGCTAATGGCACTCGGCAACCATGCTTTCCCCATTCCCTAGAGACAAAAGTGGTTTTCAGCTTCTCTAATACCTCATTGATTTCCTAATAGGAAAGCTAGATAAACTTAAATAAACATGTCTTTCAAGGCAACACCAGTCTTCCTAAAGGTACAGGACCTGTGCAGCTGGCCTGCAGGAGCCTGGTTTAACTCAAGATGGCCTTTAGCTCCCACACTAATAATACTACTGGGTCCCAAGTTCAAAAGCTCTCTTACTGTTCAGGCTCAAGAAGGAAGGCCTCTTCCCTTTCCCTGGCCTCTCGTGGCATGAAGTAGATATTACTTACTCTAGTTTATCACCACCAAACTCTCGGCAGCCACAGGAATCCTTTTCCTCCCAGCCCACCTCCTCTCCTCCCCACA
Organism: Hyperoodon ampullatus; assembly: GCF_949752795.1. Lineage (NCBI taxonomy): Eukaryota > Metazoa > Chordata > Mammalia > Artiodactyla > Ziphiidae > Hyperoodon > Hyperoodon ampullatus. Next base: position 19,318,479 of record NC_136931.1, read on the forward strand.
TTGCAGTGTCCACCCCAACCCCTGCTGTGCATAGTTATAGCAGGAAACCTCTGGGTTGGCCAGAGCTGCAGCCAAGTGGCCAAATTCTCACCGAGTATTGTGATTCTCCTGTCCCTAATCCTAAAATCCCACAAGTGTGGGGAAGCATTGGAGACCCTCCAAGAGCAGATAGTGATAGCAGTTAGGGGCTACTCTCCTTGCAGGTCCAGCTCTGGACCCCTGTGCAAGGGCCTCTCCCCTTGCCTTGGCCCCCTGCCCTTTCCACGCTGCTCCCCGCCTTGGGCATGTAACGCTTGGCTAGCCATTCTCCTGTTGTCCTGCCAGTGCCTGTTGTAAAGCTTTCGTTACTGTTTAGAGAAGAGCAGGAGATTTCAAGAGTTTTGTAAAGTGAAGAGATTGAATTAGGTCATAGGCTACTGATCTACATGTGTTCCTCCTTGCCGCAACACTGAGCTTCGTAACACTGGGAGTTCATGCCCGAGAATCCCATATGTGCAGATGGCAAATGCTCTGTGGGGTTCTTGAGGGTCAGGGTGGCAGGGGAGAGGGTAGGAAGTGAGGGGAGCTTGGAAGGATTGGCCAAAGGCACCAGATTATCTCCTGTGGGCTTTGTCAGGATGTGAGCTTCCGAAGGACTGGTCTGGGCCTAACTCTATGAGAGGCCTGATAAACAGCACATAGAATAAGAAAACTCATCTATGTTCATGTTGATCTTTAAACTTCTTTTTAAAAATTAAATTTTCAAAATATTGAACATTGATATTATTGGCCTGGAAAATGTAGCTTCTGTGTGAGTCTTAAAATCTGAGTCACAGTGGACCTTTTTTTTCCTGTATTTATGACATCTGCTGGGTCTCTCCCGTGGTGATGGTTATAAAATGTACCGTTGACAGAGCTTTGCTGGGCTGAGCACTTTACATATCCTGCCTCATTTGACTTACTGTTCTACCCTGCATGGTAGATGTGACTCTCCTTTTACAGTGTAGTAAACCAAAGCCCAGAGAGGTTTAGAAATGTCCCAGGTCATGCAGCAACCAAGCGAGAGAACCAAAATTTGAATCCCAGAGTGGCTCCAAAGCTCGAGTTTGGCACCAATAAATGGCCCTTTCTGAGCAGTCAGCTGTCCTGGGGCCCCATTGTTTCTGTTGCAAGGTGGCCAGACAAGTTCGCCTCCTGAGCATGTGTGAACAGAATCCAAGTCCATCAGAAGAAGCTACACTCAGGGACTTCCCTGGTGGTCCAGTGGGTGGGACTCCACGCTCGCATTCGTGGGGGGCCCAGGTTCAATCCCTGCTTAGGGAACTAGATCCTGCATGCCACAACTAAGAGTTCACATGCTGCAACTAAGAAGTCCACATGCTGCAACTAAAAAAAAAGATCCCGCAGGCCACAACGAGGATCCCATGTGCACAACTGGGACCCAGCGCAGCCTGAATTAATAAAGAAATATTTTTAATTTATTAAAATAAAAAATTAAATAAAAATGTATAAAAGAAGAAGCCGGACTTCCCTGGTGGTGCAGTGGTAAAGAATCCGCCTACCAGTGCAGGGGACATGGGTTTGAGCCCTGGTCCTGGAAGATCACACATGCCGCGGAGCAACTAAGCCCGTGTGCCACAGCTACTGAGCCTGCGCTCTAGAGCCCGCGAGCCACAACTACTGAAGCCTGCGCGCCTAGAGCCCGTGCTCCACAACAAGAGAAGCCACCACAATGAGAAGACCGCGCACCTAGAGCCCGTGCTCCACAACAAGAGAAGCCACCACAATGAGAAGCCCGCACACCTCAACAAAGAGTAGCCGCAACTGGAGAAAGCCCACGCACAGCGACGAAGACCCAACGCAGCCAAAAATAAATAAATAAATGAAATAAATTTATTTAAAAAAAAAAAAAAGACTGAGGGAGACGAGTTAAGTTACCATTGCAATAATCCAGGCAAAAAAGTGTGGTGACTTGGATGAGGAAGGTGGCAGTGGTGGTAGTGGGAACTGGTGAGATCCTGGATGTAGTTTGAAAGCTAAGCCAACAGGATTTATTGATGATTGAAAGTGGGATGGATGTGAGTGACATCCGTGATTTTGGCTTGAGAAACGGGGAGAATGGAATCGCCATTGACTGAGATGGAGAAAACTCAGGGAAGGGAGTATCAAGAGCTCAGTTTGGGATTCCAACACCAAACCTATCCCACCACCTTGAATGTCTTTGTGAGTGATGCTACCAACTATCTATCCAATTTCCTACATTTCTTATAGACCCTGTGTAAACCCTCCAACCTGTTTCCTGGTGTTCACTCAGGACTTTAGGAATCCCAGCCCTTTCCTCAGTGCTTTTGCACATGCAGTTTCCTGCCTGGGTGTCCTTTCCCCCTCATGCTTCCTGGAACATCTGCTTCCTTAAAGATAACCCTGGCGGCACTCCCCCATGAAGTCTTCCCTTATTCTGCCATCTGTACCAGACCCTTGAGCTTGTTCCCTCAAGAAGCCCATGACTTCTTGGGTGAATTGAGGTAGTGGAATTTGAGTTGCACCCCAAGGGCAGTGTCTGTGGAATGAGTAGTGGAATAACTGGATGTCTTCACCCTTCCCTAGCTTGCTGTACCCCAAAACCTGTGTGTGTCCAGTCCATACGACTTCTTGGGCTTTGTAAGTTTTCTGTTGAAGATATTAGCATAAGACTTTCTTCTGCTTGAACCATCCCAAGCTCACAGCAATACTCCAGGAGTTGGTGTCTTGTGGCTGTTCGTACCCTCATGAGCTTTCATCTCATGATGTGGAGGAGTGTTGATCCCTTCGTTTCCCTCGTGTGGGAGCTGCTCAGTCCTCTTGGTCTCTCTCTTCAGGGCTTTGTCTAGCTTTGTTTTGCTCTCTGGGTGCATTCCAGCTGCGATGTACTCAGAACAGGCATGAGACAGAAAGGATGTTTTCTCTCCCTTTCCCCTCTTCCTGGAGCCAAGCATTTTCGGGCCTTATGACTACACTAACTTGTTGAACCAGTGTTTTCAGAGGACAATCTGCAAGGAATCTTAGAGCCCTTTCTGCAGTTACAACTGAGAGTGCTAAGCTCATCCCCTAGAATATTGATTTGATTTTCTTACCCCAAGATGATGATCTAATAAATGCATAAAGGTACATAAGCATGTCCAGGAAGCATGTCCACCTCTCCAGCCCACTTGTATTAGGCAGTGTTCTCTAGATAAACAGAACCAGGAGGATGTATATTGAGAGAGGGAGGTAGAGATTTATTTTCTAAAAACTGACTCATGCTATTGTAGGAGCTGACAGATCTGAAATCTGCAGAGCAAATCTGAATTCCAGCAAGAGGTTATGTTGCAGACTTGAGTCTGAAGGCAATCCGGAGGCAGAATTCCTTCCTCTTCAGGGAACTTCAGTCTTTTTTCTCAAGGCCTTCATCTGATGAGTTGAGGCCTGCCCACATTATGGAGGGTAGTCTGCTGTACTCAAAGTCTACTGGTTTAAATGTTAATCAGATCTAAAGATATCTTCCCAGCAGTGTCTAGACTAGTATTTGATGGGCACCATGACCTGACCAAGTTGACACATAAAGTTAACCTTGTACCACCTCTCTTCACCTCTCACTCCTGGTTTGCACCTTCTACCTCTACTCCTTTCATTTTTCCTTTAAGAACTTGCTTCTCTTTCTCAAGCCCGTAACTCTTTCTCTAGTCCCAGTCACTGGGTACCATTTTCATCCAAGCTGATCACCTTTCCTTTTGTCCCAGGTCACCACCTGGTCTCAGAGGCGGCTTTCCTGAGTCACCTGCCTTCCAGAAATGGGTTTTCTTTTCCCAGTGTAAACCCCTTGGAGCTTTGAGATTTCCTGTTGTGTTTTATTCTCAGGCATTGGGAAGAATGTGGTTTGTGAGAAGGCAGCAACCTCGGTGGATGCCTTCCGGATGGTGACAGCCTCACGCTACTACCCGCAGCTGATGAGCCTGGTGGGGAACGTGCTGCGCTTCCTGCCTGCCTTCGTGCGCATGAAGCAGCTGATTGCCGAGCACTATGTGGGTGCAGTGATGATCTGTGATGCCCGCGTCTACTCGGGCAGCCTGCTCAGCCCCAACTATGGCTGGATCTGTGATGAGCTCATGGGCGGTGGGGGCCTGCACACCATGGGCACCTACATTGTGGACCTGCTGACCCACCTGACTGGCCAGAAAGCCGAGAAGGTACATGGGCTGCTCAAGACCTTTGTGAGGCAGAATGCAGCCATCCGTGGCATCCGGCATGTCACCAGCGATGACTTCTGTTTCTTCCAGATGCTTATGGGCGGGGGTGTGTGCAGCACAGTAACACTCAACTTCAACATGCCAGGCGCCTTTGTGCACGAGGTCATGGTGGTGGGCTCTGCGGGACGCCTTGTTGCCCGGGGAGCTGACCTCTACGGGCAGAAGAACTCTGCCACACAAGAGGAGCTGCTGCTGAGGGACTCGCTGGCTGTGGGCACGGGGCTCCCCGAGCAGGGGCCCCAGGATGTCCCGCTGCTTTACCTGAAGGGCATGGTCTACATGGTGCAGGCCCTGCGCCAGTCCTTCCAGGGGCAGGGGGACCGCCGCACGTGGGACCACACCCCCGTCTCCATGGCCGCCTCATTCGAGGATGGGCTCTACATGCAGAGCGTGGTGGATGCCATCAAACGGTCGAGCCGATCCGGGGAGTGGGAGGCTGTGGAGGTGCTGACGGAGGAGCCCGACGCCAACCAGAACCTGTGCGAGGCGCTCCAGCGGAATAACCTGTGAGCCTGCACGTGGGCTCCCTGCCACGGGGCAAAGGGCGAGGGAGGAGCTGTGTTGGGAGGGCTTGGTTATAGCACAGTGTCTTTCATTTGATAGGTCAGCTTGGGCAGAGTTGAATTCGGGTGAATCCGAAGGTGGCCCCAGGAGAACGCCCCCTCCAGTGCTCATTTGCTCCTCAGACTGGTGAGGCGGTGCCGTTCCTATTGCCATGGCTGAGAGGGCCAGCACACTGCACAGGGCGGAGCTGCCCCCAGTGTGTGAGCAGTTCCAGCAAAGGCTTGACTTGGGGGCTTCATCAGCCTATTTGTGGTCTTAACTGGATGCGAAAGCACAGCAAGGAGCCAGCTTGGCTTGATTCCTCAGGCCTGAGGAGAAATGACAAGAGGCCTTGTTTCCATGCCCGTCCTGGGCTGGGGCATCTCAGGAATGGTGAGGGCATGAAGTCATCCCTCGGGGATCTGCACCTGCCCTCGCTCCCATGTGGCCAAGCCCTTCCGGCCTCCAGGCTGCCCCTTCCCTGGCAGGGAGGAGGGGTTCTGTAGTAGATGAGCTCTCAGGGGCTGTTGACCGAGGGCAGAGGGCCCCTGAGTTGGCAGAGAGGAGACAAGGGAGAGCTCTGGGACATCTGATAAATGTTAATAAATCCGAAAGTCTGACACTGTGACATGTGGTTGTTGGTTGTTTGTTTGGTAGATTGGGTTTCTTTAATAATGAAAGGCTTGTTGATTGTTGTAGATTTGTTTCTATTTTTCTCTTTCCTCATGGCTCCGTGGCAGCCCTGACCTGCTCTGGATCCATCACTATCTAGCAGGACACACAGGCTCCTACTGCTGTCTGCCCTCATCTCCTGGCTTATTCCCTTGCAGCTGAATCCCTCAGGAGCCCTCCAAGAAGTCTTTCCTCAGCAAACAGGACTTAAGACTTCAGGGGGCCAACCAGGCCTGATGTTTAAGGGGAGATAGTGGGAGAGTTTGAGGTCTCCCTGGGCTGGAGGTCAGGAAGGGTTCTGTTCTCGAAACCAAGGGGTTGGCTCCAGAGGAGCCCTGGGAGAGGAGGGGTGAGGAGTGGCCCCAGGGAGGCTAGACGGGGTGAACTGGAGGAAGGCGCTGCCCCTCGGAAGCATTGTAGCCGGGGTGTAACCGAGCACTGCCTGGCCTAGCCAGCCAGTCTCCAGCTCTGCTTTTACTAACCTGTTCTCCCCACAGGAAGAGGCTTTTAACCCTGTCAGTCGGGCAGGTGGGGCAGGACCGTGGGAGTGGACACATCTACCCCTTTGTTTCCTCTGCCAGAATTAAGTCTGGACCAAATTTTCCCCTTCTCTAATCTTCCCTCTTTCTGGCCTGCTGTGGACTCCTCACCAGAAAGAGAAAGGCTCAGAGAGGGCTCCCTCTTCCTCCTGGCACCCTTTATAGGAGTCACCAGGCCTATTTTCCTGTATTGTCCTGGTTACAGACCTTGTCTTTGTGAGATAAAATAACAGTGGCTAGTGTTGGGGTGTACTTATTGCATATTGGGGCCCCTGGGATAGACGGTTCACGTGTATTATTCCGTTTAATATCCAAACCACTCTACGAGGTACTACTATTAATATTCCCGTTATTCAGAGCAGAGAGGGGCAAAGTTACTTGCCTCCTGTAAGTTAGAAGTGACAGAGCTAGGAGCCTGGTCAGGGTCCTCTGACTACAGAGCCTGACCCTGAACTACTCCTTCCTTAGTGCTTGTGGCATCTCAAGACTCTTGAGTGCCCAGGCATTGCCCCTCCCCACTCGGGTCCTCATCCAGGTTTCATTCCTCTCTACAGCAGGAATCTCAGCCTGGCCTGAACTAGTAGGTGGACTGTAGAGAGAACCCCACCAGGCAGGATGCTGGCAGAGGTGAAGGAGGAGAAGCTGCTCCCTTCCTCCCGGCTCAGCTCCAGGTCATCCTTCTGTGTGTTAATAGGATGTTGAGATCCCCCCTAAATTTGGGTATTGACCAAGAAAGCACATGCATCCTGCATCCGATTCAGATGCTCTTACTTAAGAAAGGGCCATGTTATTAACCCACAGTGGCACTTAGGTTTTATAAGACTCTGCAACAAAACCTCTGGTTTACAAAGATGGATTCCGACCAAGTCCTGGGGCCGACTGTACATGGGCTTAGGGCAGAGCTACTCTTGAGGACCCAGGTCCTCTGTTGGTACTCTGCAGAACCTAGGTCCATGGCCATCCCTCAGACATCTTTACCACCATGTATCTCTTGGATTGGTGCCGGGGAGGGGAGGTACCATGAGGTGGCCCAGATGCCTGTTCCCAAGGAAGCCAGCAGGGTTCTGGTTCCCAGAGGTGACAGTCAACTGGTTCCAGGCTTGTCCTGCAGCTCCCCCTCCTGGAGGAAGTCAGCATCACCTCCCAGGACCTGTTCCCCAAATCTCAGGATCTTCCTTGGGTCAAAATAAAGTTTTTCCAAGCCAGTGAAAATGCAGTTAGCTTTTCCTCTCTGTTACAGCAAGCAGAAGCGAACTTCCAGAATACCTGTTGCTTGTTTTCCAACCCCCAACCAAATCTAGGCCTCGCACTCACCCAGACAATGGCAGCAGCCTCCTCGCTTCCCTGTCCCCAGTCTTTCCCTTCCTTATTCGGCCCTTCACGCTGATGCCCAAGCAACCTCGCCAAAATGTCAGGCCAAGATCCCTCGTTGCCTACACCCCTCCTTATCCCTCCCAGTCTCACCCAGCCTGGTGTGATAGCCAGGCCTCTGCTTCAGCCATGCTAAACGGCCCTCCTACACGGGGCCTGACATCTTCCACACTAGTGAGGCTTCATCCCTGGCATATCCTCTGATTGGAAGGCCACCCAACTCTCTCCTTCAGGAAGCAGCTGGTGAGCTGCCTATTCACTCCTGCAGGCAAAGCGGCAGTCACCCCCACTACCTGTGGCGCCACAGCTTTGGTCCTCAGCCCTTCTGTATCACGTCTCCTTGAATTATGCTGCCTCAGCATTGCACACTTAGAGTGAGCTTCTAGGAGCGGTAGTGGCGTCTTGTTCCTTTCTGTGGCTGCTATCACCCACCCTGCTTAGACAAGCCTGTCAAGTGAATAAGCCCCCGGGAAACAGACTAATTCTTCTGTGGTTACTGAGTATTTCCTACGTCACCTGTGAGGAGATAGGAACAGATCTTCCTTATCAGTGCTGGCCTGGCCGACACCTCCAGCCCTGGAGACCACACAGAGAAAGCAGATGCTCAGCCTTCTTGGGTCAGGTCTTAGCCAGAGAGCCCCCAGGTTCAGAGATCTTCAGGGCTCCGGAAAGGGCAGGCCCTCCCTGGCCCCGGGGTGTGGTCTCATGCAAGGCCACTCCTTTGCAGCCCTCTGCTTCCTCAGCCATAAAGTCAGGAGATCAAACTCCGTTATCCCTAAAATCCCTGGAGAATTCGTGCTCATCCCTATGGGCAACATTTCAGTCTGCATGGTCCCTGTAGAAGTATCTCCTAGCTCAGTCAAGTCACTGCCCAGGGAGAAGCGTGGGCAAAAAGAATAAATGTCCTGACCCCAAGGCTTGCCCTGAGGCCTTGTCATGGGGCCAGTGAGCATCCAAGTGACCCCTAAAGGAGGGAACAGCCTGGGATTGTGCCCATTTTCTTCCTACTTCCTCCATCTGGGCCTGCCCACCCCCTCCCTTCCTGGATAGCCAGGCCATTATCCCAGGGGCCCCCCATATGGTCCTAGACTTTGGATGGCCTCAGCCTTTCAGATCCTAACCTGTCCCTCTCTGCAGCTTCCTTGGCTCCCCACCTTGGTCTCCTTATCTTGGTGCCTTTCATGGGGGCCCTCTGTTAGGTGGATGCGGTGCAATGACCCATGCCTTGGGGAGTTCACAGTCTAGTCCCCAAAATAGTTGTATAACCCACAGTGATAGTAGCGTGTAGATGCTACAATGTAGGGCAATACAGCACTGGGTGCTGCCTGGCCCAGCAGGAAGCAAGGCGCCGTGAGTCTTCAAGTATACTAGCCAGGTTGAGGGTGAAGAAATAAAGGCATTTTAGGCAGGGGAAGCCCCACAGGCAGAGAGGGAAGGTAAGAAAAGGTGTAGTTGGTCAGGGAATTACAGGAAGCCACTAAAAGTTTTAAGGTAGCTGGGGTAAAAGGAGCAGGGTGCTAGAGGGGGAGCAACACCATCAGGGGTTCAGGAATGTGTGTAGCAGAATCACTGGGTGGGTTGGTGGGGCAAGGACCCACCGGCAGGGAGACTAGTGAGCTCTCACCTGGCGATGATAGTGTCCCAGGCAAGGGTGCTGACTAGGGTGTCCGAGAGATTCTCTGAGAGGGTAGATTCACCTGCCTTGATGCCTGATTAGCTGGCAGGAGTCAATGAGCAAAGAATAGGATGGGGTCTGGGGTGATATCAGGATTTTGGCTTGAACAATTGTGTAGATGAGAAACAGGAGGAAAAGCAGGTTGGAGGGAGGAGAAATCCATTTAATCTGGAATTCCCTGTGTTTACGATGTCTGAGGGACATGCAAGAGGACCAGGAGGCAGCAGGATAGGGGCTTTCCAAAATGGCCAGCACTGGCCCCCTCTTCCCAGAGACCCCTGAGGATGAGACGCCACAGTCATCCAGTGGCTCAGCCACAGGGGTCCAAAGAGAACATTCACCTCCACCACCACCCCTTGCCTGCCAGAAAAAGGCACCAATTCCTCTGTCACCAGGGGCCACTCTGGGGGCAAAGTCTGGTCCAGCTGTGAGAGCTGCCCCTCTTGGGACAGGCAAATGAACTCTGCCACCTCAGAAGGAGGATTCCAAGTGTTGGTCCCCTCAAGGTCAGATCAATGCAGGCCCCTTCCCTGGGAGACAGGGAGCAAGGCCAAGCACCCGCTTCCCGTGACCTGACAGTCCTTTTCCTTTCTCTTCCCCAAATTCCTCCTTACCACCCGCCTTTCCATCCCCACTGTTATCTTGTCTGACCTTCAGGTTCATCTGAGGAGGTTTTAAATGCACAGAACCAGGCCCCGCCCCTGCAGGTTCTGATTCAGTTAGGTCTGGGGTAGTGCCCAGGAATCTATGTTTCTGTCAAGTTCTTGGGCAATCCAGTTCACTGTACTGGGGAATCCTCCACCCTTCTTCCCAGCCTCTCCCTCTTCAGGCATCTTATTTGGAGAATCACAGTCTGAGAAAAGGAAAAACATTTATTTTTGGCAAACCCAAGGTCCCAAGTAGGGGCAGGAGCAGAATCCCCTCCCACCTGAGTGCCCAGGGCCATAGCCTGCTGCTCGGGTTCAGGCTTGGGAGAAGGGGAGCCCCCAGTGGGGCAGGACAGTCACTTGTACTGAGGAGAGAGTGGGGGTACAAGTAGGGCAGCGCAGACACTTAGCATCTCGTTGGTGTCCACCTGAGTTGACTTGAGCATCTCAGCCTTGAGGCAACCGCTGACCCCCAGGCTGGGCAAACCCCCAGGCTCCTCGCCAGCTTCCTCTCCCAGGGGAACCAGAGTGTAGGTGGGGGTCATGAACATATTGGGGCAGGGCAAAGTGAGGCCTGAGCCCAGCTCACCTGCCATGGGCAGCAAGGCCTGCAGTTGCTCCACACCTGTCTCCTCAGGGGACGAGGGCCAGCGCCGACTCAGGCTTCACCTCAGCCTCGGCCTCCCTGTCCCCCTCCCCTGCCTGGTTCAGCTCAGGGTTGCAATAGTTGATGTACCGGTACAGCGGTCGCAGGCGCTGGGCCTTTCCTGCAAGGACCCGGGGCAGGGCAGGGGCTGGAGCGCCAAGCTGCGCCATGTCGGGTCCAGCAGGCGGGGGATAAAAGGAAGGCCCGGGGAATGCCACTCACGCTCCAGTCCTAAGGTCTCTGAGCACGCAGACACTGTGCTGGCCACCACAGGGAGCACTGGGGTTCCCACACTCTTGCGCTTCTTGGCTTTTTTGCGCTGTTTGGCAGACGGCGAGGGCTCACTCTGGCTACTCTCCCGCTCCTCCCTCTGCAGCGGCATCCCCTGTGGCAGCTCAGCTTCAGCCCTAGGATGGGCTTGGTGGCTAGGTCCTGGGAGGCTAGGGGACAAGAAGGCCTGAGGAGCCAGCCACCAGCCTTGGCTCCTGTGCCCTGTCCTAGGGAATAGCCCTGTCTGCCTACCACCCAGATGCTTGTCCCTTTCCTGGTCAGTGGGGCCCGGGGCTGGACAGGGGCCAAGAGCTCATGAGTTCAGTCCCTTACAAGGCTTTGAGACTCCCTCTCTGGATGTTCCCTACATCAGAGCTCTCGAGGGACAGAAGAGGGGAGGAGTGATGGTGGTGGCAAAGGATAAGTATGTACACTGCAGGAATGCCCGATTTAGGAATCCTACGGAATCCACCCCCATTCCACCTCCCCAGCCCTTCAGCTTCTTCCTTCTGAAAGCCCCCTCACTTGACTGGCTTCCTCTTCAGACCATGACTGGTCCTCACAGTGGAGGCCATAGGCCTGGGACCTCTCTCCTCTAGTGCCTGCACCTCTGGCTTGTGCCTCTCTTCCTCCAGCTTGAGTCTTTCCTCCTGGATCTTTGGCTCTGAGACTGGCCCTGTTGGACACTTGTCTTCACCCTGGGTTTGGCAGGCTTCATGGGCTGGCACCAGGCACTGGTCTCCCATAACTGGACACTAGAGGTGACACATAGGTAACTGGTCACCATGGCCAGGCAAAGGATACAGGGATCAGCCATTAGATACCAAATTGGATGAAGGGCACCAGCCCATGCCCCTCCCAGCCTGTGGAGCCTGTCCTGGCAGTTAGGGGGTCATTGCACAGAAGCTGGTCTCCTAAAGCTCTGTGGCCAAGTGTTTGAAGGCTAGACAGCCTAATGGTCACCTCAGAATTCTGCGCATGGCCACCAGGCACCTCCATAAGCTGTGACTGCCCCAAGGCTGTTCCCTCTTGGGCCCCTGGCCGCTTCTCAGCCCCTGCTGAGGCCATGGCTGCGGAGGATCAGCGCATCCTCGACGGTTGCTTGGGGGACGTGGCGGGTGGGAGGTGGAGGGCGGACCCTAAACTGGTAGACCGTGAGCTGACCCCGGAGAAGGGCCGGGTTGCGAAGGGCAACTGGCAGCCGGTCTGGCCCCACCCTCAGCTGGAACTACAAGCCCCAGAAGGCTTTGCGCCAGGGGGCATTGGCCCCTGACCTCAGGGACGGAAACCACTGTTACCTGGCAACAGCAAAGAGGTCGGGTGGCGGCAATGGGCGGTGAAACTGCTCGGGTGAGTCCCCTGCCCGGGTGAGGGGCTGCCAACGGGGCAGGGAAGTGGGCTGAGAGCGGAGGTGGCGAGCGCAGGCCAGGGTCGGGAGGCGGGGCGAGGGCCGGGAACTCAGGCAGGGCGGCACAGCTGGGGTCAGGGCCCGGCTCCAGGGAGGACTGGACTGGGCTGAGGGAGGGGGTTCGGGGCCGGAGATGCGTACCGGCAGGCCTCGGTGCACTGTTGCAGAAGGACGACGGCGGCATGTGCGAGGGTCCGTCCCGCATCTCGGGGCCCATCCCCCCAGACCCTACGCTCTGTCCAGACTACTATCGGCGGCCGGCCTCGGGTGAGTTGTGGGGTGCCTCACCCTGGCGAAGCCAGAGCAAGGGTCGGGCCCAGCTCCACCATTGAACTCCGCGCTCCGCCCCGTCTGGCCTCTCAGCCCAAGGGCGCCTTGAGGGAAGCGCGCTGAAGTTGGGCCTGCTGACTCCGGACCCCGACCTAGATGCCACACCTCCCCGCGGTCCCCGCATCGGTCCCGGAGCCCGAGAAATCCTGGAGCGTGGCCGGCGCGGCGTGGATGGCGTGCTGCTGCAGCTCGGGGGTATCTCCCTAGGCCCAGGGGCCTCTCCCAAGTGTAAGTTCTGGACAGAAGGGACGAGGCGAGTCTGAAGTCAAAGCTGAGATCAAAAGCAGCTGCTTCTCCTTCCCTGAGGAAGGCTCAGGCTTTACCTCTCTGAGTGTTAGTTTCCCCGACTATAAAAGTCCTCTCTTCTTCCTCGCAGGAGAGGACTAGATGAGGTATCCCCCAGAAAACCCATAGCTCAGCTTCATGAATTCATGCATCAGTGAAAGGTTGTTTCTTGAGTGTCTACTGTGTGCCAGGCCCTATAGGTGCTAGGAAAACAAGGTTGGAGAAGCGCATCATCGAATCAAGATGAGAGACAATAAACAAGTGAAGTGGTGAATATGATATGCAAGATGATTAATGGTATACTTCACAATAAAACATGTAGAAAATCATCAGGAATAGAAGAAGATAATTACTGCGTGAGGAAGGGAACAAGGTGACGAACAAGGTGGACTTAGATGGAGATGTCAGGGAGATCTTTCTGTGGGAGGCAGGGTGTGGGCCTGTGTGTTCACTGCTGTGAGTTGGATTGCATGGGCTGTATGTAGGGCAGAGCCTGGCAACATCTTTTCCCCAGGGAAGGACCCTAAAGACCATGAGAAGGAGAACCTGAGGCGGATCAGGGAGATCCAGAGGCGCTTCCGTGAGCAGGAGCACAGCCGGGAGCAGGACCAGTCCAGGCCCCTGAAGGCTCTCTGGCGCTCACCCAAGTATGACAAAGTGGAGTCCCACGTCAAGGCCCAGCTGCAGGTACCTGCCTCAGGCAGCCAGAAGTATTGCCCATCTTTTTGGCAATTATACTCTGATCTGAGTTATGAGGAGGGTGGAAAACCGCAGGGAACTAAGGTAACAGGGGACTAAGAGATAGCTGGTTCTGCTGCAGAGTGGGGCTGGGGGGCTTTCTCAGAAGTGATGATGGCTGGGTGATTCTGAGGGGCAAGTAGGAATTAGGCCAGGGGAGGATGGAGGAGAACATTCTATAGAGATGGAACCTCACAGATAGAAGTCCTAAGACCAGAGGGAGTGTGGGCAGTGGGAATGCTGTGTTCAATTCACTGTGAGGGAAGAAGAGCGTGAGGTTAGGCCAAGAAGTCACCTGTACCCACATCATAAAGGGCCACATAATCCCCTTCTTACCTTTATTTCTAAGGACAATGGGAAGGGCAGGGGCAGGGGTATGTATGGTGGTAGGATTCTATCTGGGTAGATGGTGGCACCACTTCTCTATCCACGGGTCTGAGACGGAGAGGCAGGATTGAGAGAAAAGACAATAAGGTCATATGTGGATGTGTTGAATCAGAAGCATTTATGGGACTCGCAGGGAGTGGGAATGTGTCCAGCAAGCAGATGGAGAATCAGATGTGGATATCAGGAGTGAGACCCAGGAGTTATTGAGGATCTGGCTGAGGACGATGAGACCAGGGAAGTGACCTTGGATTTAAGGGCTTGGAGACCAACTGTTGGTGACCTTGGTGGGGACAGAGCCAGAAATCTTAGCTAGGAAGGAAAGAAAAAAGAAATGGTGGCTGAAGCCAGGACTGAGATAGAAGGAGGGGTATTTGTTTTCTTAAAGATGTGAGAAACACACATGTTTAAATGCTGATGAGGAGAAGTGCTCTTTCAAGACGAAGGAGGCCAGTCCCAGAGGACTGGTGATAGAGAAAGATCCTGAAAGGCAGGAAGGGCAGAGGCTTGGTCTTATGGCTTGAGACCCTGACCTCAGCCTGACTTATCCCTCTGCTATGCCTTGGCCTACAGGAGCCCAGCCCTGCCTCTGGGACAGAGCCTGCCCACTTCCTGCGGGCACATTCCCGTTGCGGCCCTGGGTTCCCACCACCCCGCATCCCCCGTCCCCAGCTAACCCCACCAGGTCCCAATGCTAAGGTGAGAGGATGTGTGAGGGCTGAGAGGTAGGGCAGGGATCCTGGGGAGGTTCAAGGGCACAACACAGTGCTGTCTACTTCATCACGCTTGCCATGTCCTGCAGGGCCCAGGCCCAAGTGTGGACTTCATTACCCACAATGCTCGCACTGCCAAGAGGGCCCCCCGGCGTCATTCTCGCTCGCTGCAAGTGCTGGCACAGGTGCTGGAGCAGCAGCGGCAGGCCCAGGAGCACTACAACGCCACACAGAAGGGTCATGTGCCCCATTAGTAGGTCCTACTGCCCAACACCCAGGGTAAGGGACGCTTATGGTGGGTGGGAGCCAACATCTGCCCTGGGATCATCAATCCTGAGTCTGTTGCATCGCAGCTTGTTGGAGCGCAGGGATCTGTGGCGGCAGGAGGCTGAGGCCTGTCAGCACAGCCAGCCGGACCCGGCCATGCCCCCTGGCCACACTTGCATGCCTGAGAACCAGCGGCTGGAGACACTGAGCAATCTGCTCCAGAGTGAGTATGTGGCCAAAGGGAGCTGGATGGGGAACCCACTGGGGACCATGCACCCCTGCCCAGCACTTAGTGTTCCTGGGGCCTCTGTAGGCCAGAGCCAGCTGCTGCGTGAGCTGGTGCTGCTGCCTGCTGGGGCGGATTCACTGAGAGCCCAGAGCCATCGTGCTGAGCTGGACCAGAAGCTGGTGCAGGTAGAGGAGGCCATCAAGATCTTTTCCCGCCCCAAGGTCTTTGTGAAGATGGATGCCTGAGCCCTTTTATGGGGATAGAGTCAGGGGTCTCACTGAGTATCGCTACATGGTTGTAAAGGGCAGGACTGGGCCCCATCATAGAGTGGAGTTCGAAGACAGGAGCAGTGGGGTGGGCAGTATCCCCAGAGCACTCTTCCCAGTCACTGGTGGCTGTGGAAGGGCCATCCCAGCCTCTTAACCCCTTTGTCAAAATTAAACCTTTTGTACACAGTGGGGTTTGTTTCCATAAGAGCTTTTCTTACCCTAGAAATGCCAAGCCTGGTGTCCCTCCTGCTGCTTGACTACAGGAAGGTTTCTTTGCTGCCCTTATCACTCCTCCTCTCCTGCCTCATGTCCAGGCCAGAAGGCAAGACTGTGGGATCAAGGAGGAGGCCAGGGCTGGGAAACAGAAGGACCATAACTGCATTTGTAGAAAACCTTTAATGTTCCCCAGACTGAGAGGGCCCCATGAGCAAGCTAAAAAACCCCACTGGGGAAGTCCCTGCCATGTCCCAGCAGCCTGGAAGGGCAAGGGCTGCATCTTTGCCTGTCAGAGGCTGAAGCCACTGCCATCTCCTTGAATGCTACTCCCCCAGCCAGAGCTGGCCTGCTCCTGATCATCCAGGGAGGGCAGAGAGCTGCGGGCATCAGGAAGTAGGCGGCTTGGGCGCAGGTCCCAGCACGGAGGCCCCTGAGACAGCCCATTGGAACAGGGAGGTTCGCGGTTCTCAATGATCAGATCACTGCTGTCATCGTCGCTATCAGGCTCAGCAGGCCCAGGCCCAGCAGAAGGAGGCCCTGTCAGACGCCCAGATGCCCCACGCACCACATTATTGCGCTGATTGGCTGGCTTGACAGTGACAATGAGGTTGTGGCTGTTCGCGACCATCATGTCTGTCACTTGGTCCAAGGTCTTCCCAGCTACCTCAATGCCATTGACCTCGAGGATCTCATCACTGACTGCCAGCAGCCCTGTACTCTCAGCCAGGCCCCCTCGTACCAGGCGGGAGATGAAGATGCCTGGAACCCGTTCCAGGCCCTGAGGAGCTACGCGCACACTCATGCCATCTCGGATGTAGAAACCCAGGGGGCGGTCGGAACCATGCTTATGCAGCCGCACCCGTCGGTGGGTCTCAGGCAGTAGGTCCACATCTATGACTGAAGAAACCTGGCGGAAATCTTGTGGCAGGCTGATTAGCAGGGGTGGCCGCGTGCGCAGGGGTGCCACTGGCCGAAGTAGGAGCCCTTTCTTGCGCCGCTGCAGAGAGTTGGAGGCAAAGGCCAGGCCACTGGAATCAGCTTCTGCTGCAGGAGAGGGGGACGCCGAGATCAGACACCCTGCTTTCCCATTTGAGCCCTTTTCCATCAGGCCAATTGCCTGAGGAAGGGGGCACTGTAGCTATTTCCTGCCACTTGGAGGTCAGGCCAAGGGCAGGGACTGCAGAGGGTGAAGCCTGGGCACACTGGGCATGGACTAACCCTTGTAGACTTGCCCTGTCACCCTACCCCACAGAGGCTGCCCACTGTACCCCATCCTCCTCACCCCGCTTCTGCACTAGCAGGCGCAGCGGCGGGGGCCCACTGGCCAGGGCCCGGTGCAGGCTGTCGTCGTTGGTGAGGGGCAGTAGGTTGCCGTGAGCATCCGTATAGCCAAGCAGCACGTCCAGGCCCGGGATCTGGTGTACCGCACGCAGCAACCGAGAGAACTCTTGGAAGCCGCTCACCGAAGCGCGGGGCAGCGCGAAGCGTCGAAACTCGGCATCAAACTGGAGGCCGGGGTGGGGGTGGGGGGGGCGGGGAGGGGTTAGGATGGAGTCCGTGCCCTTTCTCACCACAGGTCCGAAGGTGGCAGGGGTGAGAAAGACAGGGGGGCTTCACAACAGCTGCAGCCTTGCACCCAGTACAAGGGACGCTGTCCAAGGTCTTCTCCCCACCCTCAGGTACCCACGCCACAGAGGGACTCTTGAGGCCGGCAGTAGAAGGAAGGAGGATGGATGGGGGAAAGCGAGAAGAAAAGCCGGAGAATGGGACGTGGAGGATGGAGGAGAGAAAAAGGTGGTGGGGACCAAGGAGCCAGGAAGGGGAGAATGAGGGAATTGGAAGCGCCTAGGGCCGAGGCCGGAGCCGGGGCTGGAGGGGCCCTTACTTTGCTCTTCACCTCGACGATGCTGTCGGGACTGCGTGCCGGAGTCCTCTGCGGCCTGGCCATGGCGGGGCCAGGCGGGCCGGGGATGATGCCCCAGGCGGACCGCCGAGGCGCAGGTGCACAGCCCGGCCGGCCCGCGCCACCCCGCCCCTGGCGGTAGCACTCGCCCCGCCCTCCTGTCCGGACCGTGACGTCAAGAGGGCAGCGACGGGGAGTTGAACGCGGAGTCCACGTTTCCTAGGAAACGGAGATAAGGGTGGGAGAATCTTTACGTCCTCCTACGTCATTACGCTACGGTCCTCGCGTCCCGGGAATCTGGGGGAGGGGCTTGGCCAATCCGAGGGGAGAGAGAGGGAAGTATTTGTTGAATGCTGTGTACTTTTTAAAATTTTTATCATGTTAATCTCTTTTTAATTAATTATTTTTTTGGTTGTGTTGGGTCTTCGTTGCTGGGCGCGGGTTTTCTCTAGTTGCCGCAAGCGGGGGCTACTCTTTCGTTGCAATGGGCAGGCTTCCCATTGCGGTGGCTTCTCTTGTTGTGGAGCACGGGCTCCAGTGGTTGTGGCACGCGGGCTCAGTAGTTGTGGCTCACGGGCTCTAGAGCGCAGGCTCAGTAGTTGTGGCGCACGAGCTTAGTTGCTCAGCGGCATGTAGGGTCCCGGACCAGGGTTCGAACCCGTGTCCCTGAATTGGCAGGCGGATTCCTAACCACTGCGCCACCAGGGAAGCGTGAATGCTATGTACTTTTATTTCCACGGACTAACAAGACTGCGCATTTTGTAGATGAGGAGACTGAGTCACAACAAATAATTGCTGAACTCCTTGGGGTCACAGGCGTTGAAGTGGCTTTGAGCCACCCACTCGGACCACCCTCGGCTGAAGCCTCAGGCCCCAGATCCCTCCCACTCCATCGGAGCCAGCCCTTGGCCCCTTCCTGCCCAGTGCCACAGGAGTCTTGAAGAACGGCGCAAACGCCCGGCCGCTGCTTGAAGAGATGCTCGGGTAAGAGTAAGCAGGACAGCCTACAGTTGAACCAACACGGGTCTGCAGACAAGTTCCCGAATAGGACGCGCTCGTGCGCACGCGCGGGCACGCTCATGGGCGGGACCTCGACCTCAGGTCCCGCCCAGCCGCCGTAAGTTTCCTCTTCCGAGGAGAGGCGGGGCCGCAGCGCCCGCGGGAAACGCGGTCCAGGTTTGCTCGGCTGGCTACCGCGGCGGGAATGGCAGGCCTGCGGAGTCTGGTCCTGCGGCCTTGGATTCGAGAGCTGGTTCTAGGGTCAGAGGCACTCTCAAGCCCGCGGGCGGGGCAGCTGCTCAAGGTGAGTCCCCACCCCCTTCTCAGGGCCCGGAAACCAGTGCTGGGCCCCGGGTGGTGGGTTTGACGCAGGTCGTCGCCGTCAGGTACTGCAGGAGGCCGAGGCCCCGGGCCCGTCCCGCGCTCCCGACACGTCTGAAGGGGCCACGCTACTTGTGTCCGACGGGACCCACAGTATTCGATGCTTGGTGACGCGGGAGGCTCTGAACGCCTCGGACTGGTGAGAGAGGCTCCGCGGAGCCTGGGAAGATTGGAATCCGGTGGGAGAGCACGAGCCTTGAGCCCGAAGTGGGCGGGTTCCTGGAGGGCGGGTCCCAGGCGGGCGGGCCCCAGGCGGGCGGGCCCCAGGCGGGCGGGGCAGTGTTCAGGCAAGCGCGTTAGTGAGGATCGCGCTCGCTGCAGGGAGGAGAAGGAGTTCGGCTTTCGAGGGGCAGAAGGCCGGCTGCTGCTACTGCAAAACTGCGGGGTCCGCGTCCAAGTCGCCGAGGGAGGCGCGGTGAGTGGTGAGGCTGGCTTCGGTGGGTTACTGGGCCCGACTTCCTGACAACTCCTGAGACCCGGTCCCTGAACTCACCCCTCCAGCCCGCGGAGTTCTACCTCCAGGTGGACCGCTTCAGCCTGCTGCCCACGGAGCAGCCCCGGGAACGGGTGACTGGTTGGTAAGTGATGCCTCCACCCTCCAGCTGTACTCCCCACCCAGGCCTGGCTGGCGTTGGCATAGGCCTTGGGCTCCTAGTTACATTGACTGCCTACTACTTCTCCTTCCCAGCAACCAGGACCCGGATGTGCAGAAAAAGCTCTATGACTGCCTGGAGTGAGTTTGGGGTTGGGCTCTTGGGTCAGGTGTGGTTCGGTCAGGGAATGGCAAATCTGTGTTATCAGATAGGCTTCAGGATTTTTCCTCAGGCTTGTTCTCTCTGTTTCTCTAGGGAGCACCTTTCAGAGTCCACCTCCCCCAGTGCAGGTACTTATAGGGGTTGGCCAGTTGCCCTAACTCCCTGTAGAGTGATCTCTCTAGCCATCACCCCCCTGCTTCCTTAATAAGCCCTTCTCCCCCTGCACCCCCGTTCCTCTTCTTTGAGCTTCAGCCCATCCCCCGGTCCTCTGTCCCTAGACCTTTCACTGTCCCAACTTCTGGATGAGGTAGAGGAGGACCAGGAGCATCGGGGGGCGCTAGTGAGCCTGGCTGAGAGCTGTCTGATGCTGGCAGGCCCTTGCACAGCACGCCCCCTCACCCGCTGGGCAGCCTCACGCTGCAGAGCCACGGTCAGTCTGGGGCTTCTCTTGGGAAATGTCGGAGTGGGGAGTTGGGCAAGGGCCAAACTGAACGTTCTCATCCTACAGGGAGAGGCTGTGTACTCTGTCCCCAGCCTATGGCTGCACATCTCTGAGAATGACCAGCAAATCCTGAGCTCTCTGGGCCCAGGTCAGAGGGCACAGGGTAAGGAGAGCTGGAGAGGTCAAGAGGGGAGTGCCTGCGTGCCCAGTGCCCTCCGTGCTGATAAGCCTCCCCTGACCGCCAGGCCCTGAGCTACCCCCACCACACCCGGCTCTACAGGACCTATCGCTGACTCTCATCTCCTCTCCTCCTTCCTCACCCAGTTCCTCAGGTAAGCTGGTGCTCAGGCCCCATGTTCTTGGTGCTATCAGCTGCCTGGGCTACACAGGATGCTGTGAAAGGGTGCACAGCTGGGTGCAGGGATGAACACAGTTCCTGCAGGCCTATGTTCACAGGTCATTCAGCTAGTCTGAGCTGAGAGGTCTGTGCCCATGGTGAGTCCCCTTCCTCCTCAGGAACCTCTGCCCTACCCAGCCACATGCTGTCAGAGGAAAGTGGTGCCAGTATCAGCCTTCTGCCTGCCTTGCCCTTGGCTGCTCCAGACCCAGCGCAGAAGGACAGCTCCCAGCCCCCGTCAGCCATCTCTTCAGCCCATGGCCCTCTGCCCCCCAGTTCCCCACACCCCAGCCATGTACCCAACTCCCCACCCCTGAGTTGCACCCCAAGTTTGTCATCCCTTGGCCATGTCCCCAGTCTACACCAGGCCCCTGTAACCATGGCCCAGAGACCTAGTCTGGAGTTCAAGGAGCTAGGGTTACCCCCTAAGACCTGGCAGCACTCTCCAAGGACAAGAACCACCAAGGAAGCCCTGGAGTCCAGCCCTGTCTGGGTGAGCATAGCACCCCTTACAACTGGAGGATAGAATGGGGCTGGGCTGGGGGTAGCCTTGGATGAGGTTAGGGGCCTTTTTGGCCTCTCTCCAGACACCATACCCTCCCCCTTCAGGACCCCGCAAAGAGGCATCGTGACGGTTCTGCCTTCCAATATGAGTACGAGCCACCCTGCTCCTCCCTGTGTGCCCAGGTCCAAGCTGCCAGGTGAGTGCCTTGGGGTGCCCCCACTCTCTTGGTTACCCATCCCAGTCTCCATTGGCCTACAACCATGGTTCTCTTCCCAGGCTCCCTCCCCAGCTTGTGGCCTGGGCCTTGCACTTTCTGATGGAGCCACAGCCGGAGGCTGAACTAACCCAGGTGTGAGAGGTCATGTGAGCACGTGGGAGGATGCGTGCACAGGTCCGTGCCTGGGGGTGGATAAACAGGGCTTCACACCAGCTTCCTTTACGTTTTTTAATAAAATAATCTCATGCGGCAGGAAAGGAGAAGAAGGTCAGGGGTTGGGGCCGCCGCCTCTTTGGTCTGTGGCTGGGGATGGTGGGCTCCGCTCAGGGCCCGAGGACTCTGTAGACTGGGGGGGTAGAGGCTCGGCTCCGAGGCCAGATCCTGCATAGGGAGAGGGGGAGAGAGGAAGGGTCAGGACTGGACTGAGCAGTCCTGCCGCCCACCCAACTGGCTCCAGCCCCCTTTACCTATGCTTGGAGATGGAGGTGCCTCAAGCTTTGGCCTGCGCTTGAGAACAGGGGAGCGCTGCAGCCGCAGGGGCCGTTCTGAGGGATACAGAAAGACTTGGTGAGGGTTGCTAAGGGCTTGCTTCCTGTCCTCGACCCCCACTCACACTTGCCTTCAGAGCCTCCCCCTTCCCCGGCATCCTCCCACCCCTGGCAGAGGTTCCTCTTGTGGAGGTAAGAGTCAGGGCTAGTAGGAAGGGCTTCTCAGACCCTTGCTCCTGGCCTCTGGCTCCCTGATTTCTCAACCCCCCATGCCACTGGTGGCCCCCTCCGAGGACCAGAGCCTCGAAGGGAGCCCACCCTCCCCCCCCACCTCATCCTGTACTCAAG
This sequence comes from Hyperoodon ampullatus, assembly GCF_949752795.1. Taxonomy (NCBI): domain Eukaryota; kingdom Metazoa; phylum Chordata; class Mammalia; order Artiodactyla; family Ziphiidae; genus Hyperoodon; species Hyperoodon ampullatus. The sequence goes on from NC_136931.1 coordinate 19,340,360, forward strand.
CACACATGGAGATGTCTCCCCTCACCAGCAGGGGCCTGGAGCTGGTCCTCATGCACAGACACTGCTCGTCGCCCCGCCAAGAGAGGCCTCGGCCTCAGCTGGCCATCTGGGGGAGGCCAGGGTATCAGGGTATGGTCCCAACAGCTGCCCCCACTCCAGCCTTTGCCTCCCATCTTCAGGGTCCCCAGAGGAGCTGAGTTCCCACCAGGGACTCCTCCAAGCCCTAGCCCAGTATTGGGTGGGGGCTAGGGTAACTGCTTACCTTCATTCCTGGAGCCTAAGCAAGAATCCTCTGGGAGGCCCAGGCTGTCTGGGGAGGGGCTGGCTCTTCGGGGGCTTGGGCTGGGACAAGGGGAGGGGGGGCCTGGACCATCCTGTTGACCCCAGCCACGGCCCCTGAGCTCTGCATTCAGCTGCTGCCCTAGTGTCTTCCAGGTGGCAGACTCGGGCCCCTGGCCTCCTGGACCAGGTCTGCATGAAGGGTCTGCAGGGAGAAAGGTGTCAGCCAAGACCTGGGCCAGGTGTCGGAGGTAAACCTGACCAATGGTCTGATCCCCTCCAGCCTGTCCCTGCATGACCCCCAACATACACAGTGGCCCTCACTCACCAGCAGACACAGAGTGGGTGCGGGACTTGATCGAGATGGGAGGGGCCTCTGTGGAACTGTCCATAATGTCACCTGCAAAGGCAGGGCTGGGGGCTTAGGCTTAGTGAGGGGAAGAAAAACATGGCTATTCCCACTCTTCTGCCAGGGAGAGCAAACCCCTTGGGGACTATCTCCTCCCCAAAAATGTACTGCCCTAGCCCAGGGTCCCACTTACCATCCGAGCCAGCCTTCTTGATCTCTCCATCTTTGCTCTGTAGGAAATAGGGACGTTAAGCTTGACCTTGTCCCACCCTCGTGCTAGCCTTGTCCTTTTATTCATTCTTGTTATAACCGCCACTAAATGCCCACTGTGGGCTGGGCAAGAACATGGCAAACCCAGTCCTGGTCCTCTTGAAGCTCAGTCTGTGATGGTGGACAGTTAACACAGAGAAGCATATGCAAGCACAGACACACAAAGTAATTTCTTAATTCTGTGATTCACTTTCTATACCTTAATGCTTCTAAATTCAAGCTGAGTTTCACTTCATTTGTGTTTCTTATTTTCCTGAAGTTATTAAAGGGACAGTCTGTAGGGTGGTGGTTCTTACTAGGAACTGTGATCAGAGGATGGTATTAGCAGGGGGGCCATGGAAGAGAGTCAAGGAAGGCCCACAGGGAAATACAGGGGTGGATGAAGAGGGACCTGGTATAGCCCATGGGTGGGGATGAGAGGCTGGAAGTGGGGCAGGGAGGAGTTCCGGACAGAGGAACCTGTGTAGAGGCTCTGAGATGAACCAGGGTTGAGAGCAGTGACAAGGGCTGAGACCCCACTGGGCCTTGAGGCAGGATCAGGAGTCAGGGCAGTGTCTTGAGAGGAAGCCCCTGGAGGATTTGCTATTTCAAATGCAGATGGCAAAGCCAGATTTCTGTTAGATCTGCAGAGAAAGGACCATCCACTTCAAGGAGGCCTGGGTCAGGGTAGAAGCCAAGAGAGAAGAAAGGTTGACTCTGATGACTTCTGTGGGAGGGGAAAGAATCGACAGACCTGTGTGTCATGAGTCTCCTGGTCACATAAATCGCCCACATAAAATGAGCTACGTGTCACCTGCCTCCTCACTTCCCACGTGTGTCCCTTCCCAGCTCACTTGCTTCCTCTTGCCTTCGGCACTCCCGCTGCCTCTGCTCACGCCGATCCTCTGGAGCATCACTTGTACTCGCTGTTCAAAGGTTGGGGTCAGCTCTGTATCTCCCCGCTCCAGGGGCTGCTGCTGGGGACAGAGATACCCAAGTGGGGAGAGAGCCCACTGCCCTCATTGTTCCTGCAGAGCCTTCACTCCCTGTCACCAGGCCTCACCTTGTCAGGTCTGGCACCCAGTGTTGTCTCCTCCTCCTCAGCAGGTAGCAGTATCATGGAGTAGGCCTTGCTTTCCCGAGTGTATCGAGGCCGACTCCTGCGGGTAGGGTCGGGGCTGCCGGTGCCCCCCTCAGCCCCACCAGCCTCCTCACCACGGCCAGGACGGGCTGGTGGCCGAAGCAAGTCCCCAAGTGTGGTTTTTCGAGAGCGGGGAGCTGCCCCAGGGCTGGTCTCTAGATCAGGCCGTGACCCACGTGTTGAACGAGGCTTCTTGAAGGCAAAGAGAGTGCCCAGCTTCTTTCGAAGTGTACGGGGGACAGGGGTGGTACCCCCCTCGGCTGCCGGGTACTCCTCGGGGGCCCAGCTGTGGGGACAGCCAGCAGTAAGTGGGAAGGCCCATGGAGCATTCCACCCTCTCCCACCCCTTGCAATTGCCCCCTACTCACAGGCGATCCTGATGGATCAGCCTTTTGGAGAAGAATTCCTCCACGCCTTCGTCCACACGGGCACTGAGCCCATTCCCTTCCTGCGGCAGGGCCGGGGGCACCTGAGGAACACCACAGGGTTAAGGCTCCGGGCTGAGTGCAACTGTGACTTCTCTCCACCTTCCTTGTCCAACGGCAGGCTCTGGGCAACTCCAGGACTTGGGAGCTGCAGTGACCCTATAGGGCTGCTGACACAGGCTCTCCCACTGTCCAGCTGGTGGGCAGAGATGCTGGTTTCACGTACCCCCCTCGCCTGTAGTTGGCCCTGGATGTAACCAGTCCACATCCATGCTTGTCCCACGGAGTATCCTAAACACCCTGAACCACCTGGTCACCAGCGGGCTAGAGCCCACGCACCCGCTGGGTCACACATTCCCACTTGCCACCCCCTCTGCTCCAAACAGTTCCCTGCAGTACCCTCCACCCCACCCCACCCAGCCTGCTGCCGGCTCAGCGGCGCCTGCTGCTGCGTCAGACCCTCTGGGGGGCCTCAAGCCGGCTCCTCCCCACCTCTGGCCCCGTGCCCACTGCCCGCGCCAGTACCCAGCCCACACACACACCCGCACCGGACGTGCAGTAAACGCAGGATTGTCCCCACAGCCAGGGGCCCAGCAGCTTTCATTAACCCCGGGGGAGGGAGGATAAGACAGACGCCCCCTCGCGCACATCCACCCATGCAGCGGCCAACCCGAGGCAGAGTCCTACACCCAAGAGCTCCCCCAACGAAATCCACACACTCGTGACCCCGCATGAGCATGGGGTGGGGGGTTGGCCAGGAAGAAGCCAGAACTCGGCAGTATGACCAGGTGGTCTTGGGCACCCACCTCCCTGCCGGCCATCACCCGTAAGGCGCGAACGGGCCACTCGCGACCCCCAATTCCACGAGCTCTGGAGTGGGGGTAGGGCGCTCACCTGGGGGCCCCCCGGCGGCGGGCGGTGGTGGTGCTGGCGCCGTGGCCGCGGCCGGGCCCGGGTCGGATGGCGCAGGGGCTGCCCGGCGGGTGGCAGGTCCATGCGAGGCAACGGGCCGGCCGGGGGCCCAGGGGCGGCGGGGCTCGGAGAGCCGCGAGCAGATGGCCCCGCCTGCGGCTCTGCATCTTCCCCCGGAGCCGCCAGCTCGGGCTCCGGCTCTGGTTCCTCAGCGGCACCTGAGGGGAGAGCACCAGAAGAGCACCGAGCGCCAAGCCCAGGGAGGTGGCAGCGGCGGCGCTAGGGCGGCGGGGGACCCGCCCAGGGCGCGGGGAGGGGCCCAGCTACGCTGCCCGCCCCCCGCCCCTCCCCCGCCGCCGCTGTCCGTGGTGCTGAGCGCGGCCCCGAGCGGCGCGCGGCGCCGCCAAGCATGCGCATCCTGGGGGTAGGGGAGGGGTGAAGGGGGCGGGGAGGTAATGAGATGAGAGGAGACTGTGTCCCGGCCCTGGTCTGCTCAGGTCCCACCCTGCGCTAACTGACCACAGAGGACCCCAACTTTGCACGCTGCACGGGGGTCCTGGCCCAGCCCACTCAAGGGTCAGGGAGTTCCCGGAACAGGGGTGAATGTATGTGTCCAGGTGTCCAGGTCTAATGGAACTTCAGCCCAACCTGAGTAGCTCTCTTCCCCCGGGCCCTGACTTACTGTGAGTGGAGGGGACCAGGCGAAGACAGCGGTTGGATTCAGGCCACTTCTGTGGAGGACTGTCATCCTGGTGGGGAAGACACAAACTCAGCCTGGGGTGGCGGGGAGCTGCCTCCCCTCCTTCCACACTCCAGAACAAGATGGGAAGATCTAGGGTTCTAGGCCCAGAGTTCTAGGACCACCTACCTTCTGCTCTTCTTCATTCTCCTTTTCCTTCTCCTCCTCAGGGAAGAAAAGACCTTCCAATTCCCCAGGCCCAAGGGGGCTGGGCTCGCCTCCATCTAGTGCCGGTATGACAGGGGGCATTGCCTCTGTTGCCTGTTGAGCCAGACTCTCCACCTGCAATACCAGGCACCCCAAAGATGGGAGGCAGGGCCTCAGCCATAGTCGTATCAGTGCGAAGGGAATCCTGAAATACCCCTGGGCTATCTGACCCCAGAAGACATTACAGAACCCCTGCAAGGCAGTGGCCAGGTCACTGTGTGTGTGTGTGTATGTGTGTATGCATGTGTGTGTGTATGCATGTGTGTGTGTATGTATGTGTATGTATGTGTGTGTGTATAAGCACGCAGTTCCTGCTCACCAGCCGATCCCGGGCTGCACTCAGACCCGCCACAGCCTGAGCCACAATGCTCTCTGCCAAGGTCCCTGTGACTGACAGGCGCATGTCCCTGACGGCAACAGAGGGCAAGGGTTAGTGTGCTGTCTCTACCCAGCCCAGCCCGGCCCAGCCCTATCCAGCCTACCTGAGCCTCGTGAAGGCATCTTGCAGCAGGTGCTCTGGGAGCAGCTCTGGGAGACCCCTTGAGCCTCCCAGGACCCCCTCTAGCTGCTCCCTCCACCTGGGTCCCTGCAGCATCTGTGGGCAGAGGCTCCTTGTGGTGTCCAGTGTGGTCTGAGTGAAGTCCTGGGCAAAGGTCAGAGCATGGTGAGGGTGTGGCTGGGGCCCAGACCAGTTGGCTTGAGGCTCCAACCCTCACAGAACGTTGACTCCGGGGTATCACAGGCAAAGCCTCTGGATGGGGGTCAAGCCTGGATATGGAGGTGGGGCTGGGGCAAGGGCACCATCTCACCTGAATGTCCCGGCGGCAGACCTCGCCCACCTGTCCCAGGAGGCCCTCCAGCTTCTGCCGCAGCTGCCACTGGTGGCTTGGGGAGCTCCCAGCCTCATGTAGAATGGGGAGAATCTGGAGGACAAGGAGGAAGAGGAGTTTCAAATTGACACCTAAGAGGGGAAGGGTCCTCGTAGTGAGAGGGGGTGCTCACACTGAGAGAGAAGTTGGCGTTTTGGATGGCATCCTCGGCCTGGTGCACAGCAGCTTCACCCTGGGGCCCAGCCCCACAGCCCAGCAACTCCACATGCTCCTGCACCGACTGACACAGTTCATTCACTTCCTGGAGGGCAAGAGGAATCAGTCTCAGCCTGGTCCCGTCCCCATCCCCTGACTGCCTCCTTCCCAAGGTCTCCAACAGGGTGAGTGAGGTCCTGAAACTGACACCATCAGGACAGCCACTTAGGGGCCCTATCTGTTCAAGGAGGGAGAGCAATGTCTCCTTTAGTTCATTGTAGGTACTTTATATATACTTCCTAAGTGTCCAGAATAGGAAGGAAAAGAGCTGTTAGTCATGTCAGTGTTTTAGAAGCTCAGTCTGTTCATCACCCAGCTAGAGGACAGATTGAGGGATGAAGAGAAATGGGAGTGAGGAGCCATGGAGGAAGGCCAAGGGGGAGAGAAGGATAGCTGGGGTGGGAGTAAAGAGTGGTGTGTTTGAGAGAGTCGGTCAAGAGGCAGGACCAAGGAGGTCTGTGGGGGCTTCGGTGTGGCCAAGAGAGACATGGACTGAAGCTCTGTCCACAGCACTTGGTGGGTGTGGGCACCAGCGAGACTGGGCTCCAGGGTAAAGAGAAGAGAGAGATGTGGGAGATGATGAGATCACTTGAAGACACAGAATGTGAAGCCCCTGCAGGATGTCTGGGTCACGATGCCTGGGCTCTGGAGCTTGGGAGAGAAGTGGGAATTGGGAATGGATGGATGGGGAACATCTCACCAAGACAAGGTACTGGAGGGAGATGAAGCCAGAAAAAGGGTCACTGGGTTTGGCCACAACAAAGGTCAGTGGAGAGGGGAGGGAAGCCCCGTGAATGGGAAGTCACAGGTGGGGCTACAGTTGGGGGTGGAGAGAAATGACTGAAGATTTTAAAATACCTCCTGTCTTTAACAGGGGAGCCTATTTAAATGCTTTAAGGGAATTCCCTGCAGTCCAGTGGTTAGGACTCCACACTTCTACTGCAGCAGGCCTGGGGTCAATCCCTGGTCCGGGAACTAAGATCCCGCAAGCTGTGCAGAGCAGCCAGAAAATAAAAAAAATAAAAATAAAAGGTTTGTAGGATATACACACCATTAAGTATTTGCATAGGTGACAGGGCATATTGCTGGCAACATACTCTTAAATAGCTCAGGACAAAAAAAGTTCTGTGTGCTAGTCTTGTAACTTTTCTGTAAGTTTAAAATTAGTTCAAAATTAAAAGAAAGGGAAAAAATGCTTTAAAAAAGCAACTAGGAGTGTTATTTGGGGGAACTATTTCAAGAGCCTTTGGCTCCTCTGCAGATCAAGGAAAGGGACTTGTCTGGGACAGCAGGGTTCATGGCCCCAGGAAAGTCAGAGCCTCAGACTTATGGAGGCTCTCAGCTGCCACAGCTCTCCCCATCCCCTACCTTCTGTGTATGCTCAACGTTGAGGGAGGGGATTCTGACCTGTTCGGAGGGGTCTGACCCCAGACCTAGTGGCTTCGGGCGGGAGGTGCAGTCAGCAGAAGCGTGGTCTGCGCGGTTGTTCCGCAGGAGACAGGCTTGGATCTGGGCACAAGAGATATTGAGAAGTGGTGGGGGGTGGGGCCAAGGCACAGAGGAGGGCGGGGAAGAGAGGGAACCCCCACCTGGTGCACGGCACGTGCTGTCAGTTCAGGGCGGCTGCGCTGCGCCTGGGCCACGTCGTTCAGTGGCAGAGGCATGGCCTTCAGGCTGCGGTTCTGCTCCAGGGCCTGTGCCACGTCCAGCAGGCCCAGAGCAGACGTGTGGTTCCGGTCCCAGACCACAGACCTGGGCCGGGCCAGGGTTCAGTCGGGGGCGGAGCTCTGCAAGGCCCCACCCAACCCCGCTTGCCTTTCCATTCGACTGGAGCACCCCTGCGCTCCACTTGCTCCGCTTCGTTCAGCTCTGCCCCTTAGCCCAGTAAGTCCCTCCATACACGCCCTCCTCCCCCATTGGTCCCATCCCTCTGACCCCGCCCACCGGAGCCTCGTGTTGACCCGAAGTGCCTTGGCCAGCATCTTGGCGCCGGTGTCCCTCATGGCGTTGCCGCTGATATCCAGGGCTGTCAGGTTAGGATTGGCGCCCAGGGCCCGGAGCAGGACGCTGGCGCCCAGTTTCAGTCGCGACTCAGCCACGGACAGAGACTGCAGGGGCTGGGGTTAAGAGAAAGCCATTTGTGGCTGGAGTCAGGGATCAGCAAGCAAGGCAGGTCAGGGAGCAGGAGTAAGAGGGGTCACAGGGGTCCATCGCCTGAGGATCCCGCATGGTTCCGTGAACTTACACAGTCGTCATCCTGCATGAGCTGAACAATCCGGTGCAGGACGTCGTCCAGGGTCTCCCTGTGGGCAGGGGCAGCGGTTGGCGGGAGACCCGGGCGGTGGGGTGCTGTTGGGAGGCCCAGGAGTGAGATGGGGGCTCACTTGCACCGGACGTTGAAGTTCCTTCCAAGCGCCACGTGTCGCAGGGACCGACTCCTTCCGATGGCCAGCACTAGAGTCACCATGTCTGAGCCGAAGCCTGGGGGTGGCTCAGGTCAGGCACAAAGCGAGGCTGCGGGAGTGGGAGGGGTGGGAATTTGGTGGATGGTGGGAGGATGGGTTTCTGGGCGGCCTCACCATTATCCGCCAGATCCAGGGAGCTCACTGCGCCAGCGTCGCACACTAAGTCTTGAATCACCTGAGCGCCGGCGGAGCGCAGCTGAAGGTGGAAGGGATAACGCGCTCAGGCCAACAGGCCACAGGTGGGAAGGATCAGGCCCCCAACTGCCCAGCGCTTCCGCCTCGCAGCCCCGGCCCCACAGCCGATGTGTGGGCCCCACTGCCCGCTCTCGTCTCCGGGCCGGGCGCTCACCTCACAAGCGCTGAGGTCCAGGTGCAGGTCGTCCATGTGCGTGTTGAGCGCGAGGCCTTCCAAAAGCGCCCTGGGAGGGAATGTCACAGCGGGTGGCAGGAGCTGGGAACAGAGGCCCTAGACCGCGAATAGCAAGAAGGAAGGGCCAGGATGCCAGGGGGGTCATGGGTGCTACACGAGCAGGGTAAGGTGCTGGAGGCCAGGCCTGGGGGGTGGCCGCAAAGACGGGGGCCTGGCCGTGGGCAGGGACACTGACCTGAGAGCGTCGGGCGGCAGCTTGCAGCCCGCCAGGCACAGGTGCCGAAGCGTCCCGGCGCGGCTGAGGAAGAGCTGCAGCGCGTCCGGCGCAGCCCTAGACTTCCTGGGGCGGGGGAGCGGGAGCAGTGGGCTTCCTGGCGCGGGGAGGCGGCTCCCAGCAGAGCCCCACCCCCGCCCCGCCCCGCCCCCCTTACGTGCGGGAGAACACGTTCCTCGAAGCGTCGAGGTGGGTGAGGCTGGCGCAGCAGCCGCGGGACAGCGAGGCGAAGAGCTGCGGGAGGAGCGTGTGGGCTACACTGGCCGGGGAACTGAGCCCCTTCCCGCCCTGCCCTCCAGTCGACCCTTGGGCCTCAGGCCTTGCCAGCCCGACAAATCACCGCCCCCCACTGACCACCCCCTCACAGTGTCCAGGGCGGTGTCAGTGCCTGCGAGATTCAGGAACGTCAGAACATTAGGACGGCTCAGGAAACTATAGAGGCCCTGGTGGGAGGATGGAGATGGGAGGCAGGGAGTCAGGGATCACCCCACCAAAAGCTTCCTGACACCCCACTGCCTGCGGCGCCCCCAATCACCGCCCTAAGGATGGCCACTCACCCCATTGTCCTCCGAGGCCCCCAGTGCCCCGGGATTCCCGGAAAGGTCCAAGTGGGTTAGGGCAGAGTCAAAGGCTGCATTGAAAGCCAGCGCCCGGCCCAGAGCCCTCATTCCTGGTGGTGGAGGAGGGGGCTCACAATCAGGGTGCCCCACCCCCAGCTCCACCTCCCCCCGCCATCCTTAGCCCGCCTACCTCGCGGCGTCAACCCAGTCTGCGCCAGGGTGAGTCTCCTCAGGGCTCCAGGATGATGCTCCAGGTGTCTGCTGAGTGCAGCCACGCCTGGGGGATGGGGGCAGCCATGTGGGTCTCACCTCCTCCAGCGCCAGCCCCCAGGGGTTCCCCAGGCTCAGCCGTACCTCGGTCATCCAGCACGTTCCCCGCCAGGCTGAGCTCCCGCAACCCAGAGCTCGTGTGCCCTGCCAGGGCCTGGGCCAGTCGCCGGACAAAGTCTCTGGGGACCAGACCCCAGGTGTGAGGCTCTGACCCTGGATTCCCAACTCCTCCCCAGGCCACTAGTCTCTCCATCCCAAGCCCCTAGACTCCCCTCCCCAATCCCTACCCTGTACCCCCTACCCCCTCAGGCCACAGGTCTCCAGCACCAGCTCCTCCAGGTGGGATGACTGACTCATCATGTGCAGAATCTGTTCCAAGACCTCAAGGCTCTGAGAACCAGAGAGTGGGGGGAGCTCAGTGGGCTGCACCCTGGCCCCCCAGGCCACGCCCCCCCACCGCCACACCCATGCTCTCACCAGCTTCATGTCCACGCAGGAGAGGCACCGGAACCACAGGTTGTAAGACAGGGCGGCCACACTCAAGGCCAGGTCCCTGGGTGGAAGAAAGGGCAGAGGCAGAGCTCAGGGCCCTCCAGCCAGATCCTAGGCCCAGCATCCCCCCTCCATGGAGAGGCTAAGGCCCAGGAATGTGGGTCATGGAATCTTCCTCTCTTCACAGAACTTGCAGGCCACTCACCGACTTCCCAGATGGCTGAAGTCGCCTAGGCTGAAATGGCGGCAGCCCTGACGATGGTAGATTGTGTCCACATCCTGGGTGGGAAGAAAGTACCTCCAACTTACTTGGGACACAATGCATAGGGAGGGACTCAAAGCACATGGGGGACCAGATGTCTCCAGAGCCCCCAGAGAGGGCCCTACTCTCACCCACTGAATCTCCTCTCGGAAAGGGAAGCCATTGTAGTCACACAGAGCCTCATATGTCTCCGAAAAGCCACCTGAGTTGGTGCCGGGGTGTGATGGAGGAGGGGTGGGGGAAAGAGAGGGACAAAAGGTCAGAGATGGAGGACGATCAGCCCGAAGCTGGGTAGTGGCTGTGCCTTGAGTGGCTCTGTTCAGTTTGTGAGACCTCCAAATCCAGGGGTCAGGATGCAGGAGGGGGTAGGCTGGAAGCCCCGTGCGGCCCCACCTTGGCCCTTACCACAGGGGCTGCTGGGTGAGGTGGCCTCTGAGGGGCTGCTTCTCTCCAGCCGAGCCAGCATGGAGGGGGGCGTGGGCCTCCGGAATAGCTTCCTGAGGAGGGACATGGAGAAGGGGGCAAGGGACTTCGAGGTCCTGGGAGTGAGGTCACCCACTGCTCCATCCAGAGCACCCCTTGCTGCCCTCCTTCCCCGCCAGCCCCCTCAGTTGCCGGCCCTCACCCAAGGGTCGAGCAAGGGAAGACCTTCCTGATGGCAGCAGTGATGTGCTGGGCCAGCTGTTCCAGGGCAGCCACACCAGGAAATTCCAGGACCAGTTCAGGCAGGGACTCCAGCTCAAAGGTGACCTGGGGTGGGTGGAACAGGGGCTGGGCTCCAAGTGTGGGGCAGGCTGGGGGGAGGGGAAGACCAGACTGCAGGCCCTGGTGGGGCACTAGGTGTCTCACCTGGGGGGGTGTCTCCTGCAGCGCCATGGCCTGGACCTCCAGGTAGCTGAACGTGCAGTCCACCTGCGGAGCGCCTGGGTCAGCCTGGACCAAGGCCCGAGCCCCACCCTCTTGGGAGCCCAGTCCTTTGTGCAGCCTGGATCTCAGAGCTGGACCTGCCTACACTCCAGTCCTGCCTGCTGCTGGGAGCCCAGTGCTGTTGGAAGGGCAGAGCCCGCAAGGACACCACCACAGATGCAGCCCTCATCAAGGGAGCTGCTGGAGGGCAAAGGGGTGGCAGCTGGGCCCTGGGACTCACCCTCAGGGGAAGGCAGGTGTGGAGCAGGTAGGCTCTCCATCGGAGCAGTGCCTGAGGGGAGAGAGTGTCTGACACCCTGGGCAGGGCAAGAGCCTCTTTCTGCTGGTGCCCCAGTGGCCCTCCCAGCCTCTGCCCCCGCCATACCAGGACATGACCTTGCTCAGCACCCTCCCGCTCTGGCAGCCAGGTTTTCAGCAGCAGCTCTGCCTCCTTGGGCCACAGGAACCTGGTGATCTCGCCTGTGGAAGGGCAGCCTGCTGGGCAACTGGTCCTCCCATGGAGGTCAACTCACGCCCACGGTCTGTACCGGGCTAGGGGGCCTGGGCTCATCTGTGGGCCAGCGAGGAAGGAGTGGAGTGGATTTGGGCCGCCAAGCCCTCCCGAGGAGCAGAGGGAACTTCTTGCCCGGTGCCACGAGGCGCTGGTTGGGCCTCTGCTTTCTGGGGCCGCTCTGCTTCCTCCCAGCCAAGAAGGCGACAAGGGCCAGCGCTTACCTCGCAGCTCGCAGGATATGCCGTCGGGGGTCTGGGCCATGCGGCCGGCCCGGCGGCCGGGTGGCCCAAGGAGCTCCGACGAGAAACGGTAGCGGCGGGCGAGCACAGGAAGCCTGGGGCCTCGGGGCGCGCTGCAGCCACCTGCTCCTCCTGCAGCGGAAGGTAAGCGCCGCTTCCTGCCAGGCCGCCCCCGGCCCGGCTCCTCCCTGCCCGGCCTCCGCGGGCTGGGAGAAGTCGCGCGGCTACGACGGTTTAGGAGGGGGGCAGATCCCAGCTGCCCGCCCGTGCCGTCGCTCAGGAGCTACTCCGTTAGGGCAGACCTGGGGAGGGAAGGGAGAGGTGTGGCCGGGAGGGTCTCGCGTGTCACGTGCCTCTTTCGGTTCCTACCCCACTACTTCCACCCCGCGCCACAGTCCCCGCCGTGAGCACCAGGGGGCGCTGCCCGCTCGGGGATCTCTGCAGCCCGCCTCGGTCCGTCCCCTCCAAAGCCCAGCGGGGAAGTTGGACAGCACGCAGGACGCAAGGGGCGTCTGTTCAGAAAGGAGCATCGGATCCCTCCTAAACCTGGAGGACCCTATCTGTTGCTCCTAACGTGGAGTCCCTCACCCCGTCAGAGAGTCACAAACTGTTGACAGGGTGGAAAAAACACCAGGTGGGCCCCACGCCCTTCTCTGCGGCAGAGGTTCCTTAGCTTTCATCAAGTTCAAGCTGGGTCAGGGCCAGAAGATGGGGGTGTACCATCAGGGGGCAGCCAGCCCCAAGGGCTGCAGGGAGGGGTGGAGTGACTCATGAGCAAAGGCAATGTATGTGGTGGTGGGGGGTCCTCTCATGTCTGCATTCTCCCTGAGCTGGAGAGTCTGGGGAGGGGGGAACCACTAGGAGAGAGGCCTAGGAGGCCATCAGGTCATGGGATGCATGATACCCTATAAAAGACCAGGGACCTAGGGACTTGCCTGGTGGTGCAGTGGTTAAGACTCTGCGCTCCCAATGCAGTGGGCCCGGGTGAGACCCCTGGTCAGGGAACTAGATCCCACGTGCATGCCACGACCAAAGAGCCCGCCTGCTGCAACCAAGACCCGGTGCAACCAAATAAATAAATAAAATAAATATTAAAAAAAAACCAAAAAAAGGCCAGGGACCTAGATTCTGGAGGGTTCACAGGAGGGGATTCAATTTTTTTTCTTCCATTAGTCTAATTAAACTCTATGAGATAAGGAACAGCCCTCTGCCCTGCCCACAGCTCAGCCAGGCAGAGGTGAAACAACCTGAGAGGAGGTGAGAGACACTGGGCAGAGTCTCTTGGTTTCTTTCCCATCTCCAGCTACCCCTCCTCACCTTGAGGCCTGCAGACAGTGGGAGCATTTTCCAGTCATCTGACTACCACCATCCCCCCCGAAATCTCATCTCCCTTTGCTGAGGTCCACCATAGATTAGGACAAAGTAGAAACTGAATAGTAACTACTTGGAGGCAGCCCCCTTCCCTAAAGCAGCAGGCCCAGGTGTGACAGCCCAGGGCTGACAGGGCAGGACTCAGCCAGATAGGGGTGCTGAGTTCCTGCCAACAGAGGTGAGAGGATGTCCTGCTCTGCTGCCTCCCAACTTGAGAGAGAGTTCAGGTTAAGACTCTCACAAGAGACCACACAGAACCCACCAACTGCTTCTAGGGTGCGAGCTCAGCAGCTCTCACACACAGTATGGCCAAGTGGCCAAGAATGAAGGTTCTGAAGGCACACTACCTGAATTCAAGTCCTGACTCCACCTCTTACTGGCTGTTTGACACTGAGTAAGTCACTTAATCTTTCTGGGCATCCAGTTCCTGTTTTGTAAGCTGGAGCTATTAATTTACCTTGAAGTGTAAGGATTAAATGTTTACAGAGGTGCTCACAACAGTGGCTGGAACTCAGGGAACACTCACATTTGCCAAGTCTTACCATGGCAACCTTAAGACTCCAGAACAGAAGGATAGAAAATCCCCCTCACTGGGATTTTTCTATTTCAAATGACAAGAATGAGAAATACAAGAGGGAATAAGTGCCAAAGGGTTCAAGCTGCTCCCAGGTGGAGGGCGTCTTGAGACCAACAGCTGCACTGGTGGCATCAGCCCCTGTCTAGTGAGTGCTGTGAGGACAAGCAGGGAGCTGCAGAGGAGGAAACCAGGATCAGCCTGGAGATTAGGACGGGGTGCCAGGCTAGCCACACATCTCCATAACTGCTGGCCGTCAGGGTGGCGGTGACAAAACAAGCGTAACTGCTATCAGAGACCAAGCGAACACGTGGGACTCAGCTCCCACAAGTGAGTGACTCATGAGAGGGAGAGAGGCCTTCAACTTTTTCAAGACTGTCTCTGTGTTCTAGACAGCATGACACTCCGTGGGCACTCAGGAAATGCTAAAAGCTCATAATGAGGAATAAGGCCTGCCTGCTCCATTAGCACAGGGCGACAGGCCAGGCTGCAGCTCCCAGAACTGCCATGAGGCTCCCGTCTCCCGTGTGGAGTAAGTGTGAAGGTTTCACATTTAATGGAGTCACACAGGATGTATCATGGGGCTATGCCAATGGAGGAATCTCCTTCCGGCCTTAGCTGCATCACAATGTCACTTTTCTTGCCCCCTCCCCAACCAAAACCAACCTACTTGTAAACAGTTTGAATATATACAATTAGAACAGAAAAGCTATGTTGAAGATACAGATAAACTGCTTGCTGTTCTATGAAGAGATTTTCTATTATACTTAAAAAAAAATTGTTGGGACTTCCCTGGTGGCGCAGTGGTTAAGAATCTGCCTGCCAATGCAGGGGACACAGGTTCGAGCCCTGGTCTGGGAAGATCCCACATGCCACGGAGTCACTAAGCCCATGTGCCACAACTATTGAGCCTGCGCTCTAGAGCCCGTGAGCCATAACTACTGGGCCCTCGTGCCACAACTACTGAAGCCCGCGCGCCTAGAGCCTGTGCTCCGCAACGAGAAACCACAGCAATGAGAAGCCCGCGCACCATAATGAAGAGTAGCCCACGCTCGCCACAACTAGAGAAAGCCTGTGTGTAGCAACGAAGACCCAACTCAGCCAAAAAAAAATAATAATAATAAAATAAAATTAATCTAAAAAAATTGTTTTGGAGTGTGGGGGTGGGGCAGCTGTGTGGCTTGCAGGATCCTAGTTCCCTGACCAGGGATCGAACCCGGGCCCCCTGCAGTGGAAGTGCAGAGTCCCAACCACTGGACCACCAGGGAAGGAGCTATACTTACAATTTTTAAAAAGCTATGTGGCCACTGAAACAACTCTGGTAGGGGGTGCTCTGGTTCCTGGTGGCAGTGGGGGTTAGCCCATGCCTGGGATGGAGACCAAATGCCCTGACAGCCTCGGGCCACTAACATTCAGTCCAAGTTGCTGATTGCCTGGTTCACAGTCCCGAGGCCCCTGACGATACCGATTTTTCTGGGAGACCCGACTGCATGGATACCACAAACCAGCCGAAGACTTCACGCAGCTTGTCCACTGTTACTTACTTTTCACTGAAAACTGGTAAGTTGGAATTCTGGTTAAAAAACCCTATAATTATCTTGAGATAATAAAAGCTATTTATGACAAACCCACAGCCAATATAATACTCAATGGTGAAAAGCTGAAAGCCTTCCCACTAAAATCTGGAAGAAGACAAGGATGCCCACTCTCACCCCTCTATTCAACACAGAATTGGAAGTCCTAGCCACAGCAAACAAGAAAAAGAAATAAAAGGTATCCAAATTGGGGGACTTCCCTGGTGGTGCAGTGGTTAAAAGCTGCCTGCCCATGCAGGGGACACGGGTTCAAGCCCTGGTCCGGGAAGATCCCACATGCCACAGAGCAGCTAAGCCCGTGCGCCACAACTACTGAGCCCATGTACCACAACTACTGAAGCCCACGCGCCTAACGAGAAGCCCCCGCAGTGAGAAGCCCATGCACCGCAACAAAGAGTAACCCCCACTTGCCTCAACTAGAGAAAGCCCGTGCACAGCAACGAAGACCCAACGCAGCCAAAAATAAATTAAAAAAAAAAGTATCCAAATTGGAAGGGAAGAGGTAAAACTGTCATTATATGCAGATGATATGATACTATATATAGAAAACCCTGAAGACTCCACACAAAAACTACCAGAACCGATAAATGAATTCAGCAAGATAGCAAGATACAAGATTAACATACTGGTTACACTTCTTTACACCAAGGAAATATCACAAAGGGAATGTAAAAAAAAAAAAAAACTTTTAAAATCGCAATCCAAAAAATAAAATACTTAGGAAAAAATCTCACCAAGGAGGTGAAAGACTTATAGGCTGAGAACTATAAAACATTAATAAAGGAAACTGAAGATGATTCAAAGAAATGGAAAGATACCCCATGCTCTTGGACTGGAAGAATTAATAATGTTAAAATGGCCATACTACCCAAAGCAATCTACAGTTTTAATGAGACCCCTATCAAGTTACCCATGATATTTTTCACAGAACTAGAATAATCCTAAAATTCATGTGGAACCATAAAAGACCCAGAATTGCCAAAGTGATCCTGAAGAAAAAGAACAAAGCAGGAGGCATAACCCTCTGAGACTTCAGACAATAGTACAAAGCTATAGTAGTCAAAATTGGCATAAAAACAGACATATGGATCAATGGAACAGTGTAGAGAGCCCAGAAATAAACCCAAACCTTCAGTCAATTAATCTTTGACAAAGGAGGCAAGAATACATAATGGGGGCTTCTCTGGTGGCGCAGTGGTTAAGAATCCGCCTGCCAATGCAGGGGACACGGGTTCGAGTCCTGATCTGGTAAGATCCCACATGCCACGGAGCAACTAAGCCCACGCGCCACAGCTACTGAGCCTGCGCTCTAGAGCCCACGAGCCACAACTACTGAGCCCGTGCGCCACAACTACTGAAGCTCACATGCCTAGAGCCCATGCTCCACAACAAGAGAAGCCACCACAATGAGAAGCCCACGCACCGCACCGAAGAGTAGCCCCCGCTCGCCGTAACTAGAGAAAGCCGTGCACAGCAATGAAGTCTCTTCAGCAAGTGGTGTTGGGAAAGTTGGACAGCTGCATGTAAATCAATGAAGTCAGAACACACTCTCTCACCATACACAAAAATAAACTCAAATGGCTTAAAGACTTAAACATAAGACATGACACCATAAAACTCCTAGAAGGGAACATAGGCAAAACATTCTCTGACACAAATTGTACCAATGTTCTTAGGTCAGTCTCCCAAGGCAATAGAAATAAAAACAAAAATAAGGGGCTTCCCTGGTGGCGCAGTGGTTGAGAGTCCGCCTGCCGATGCAGGGGACACGGGATCGTGCCCCGGTCTGGGAAGATCCCACATGCCGTGGAGCGGCTGGGCCCGTGAGCCATGGCCGCTGAGCCTGCGCGTCCGGAGCCTGTGCTCCGCAATGAGAGAGGCCACAACAGTGAGAGGCCCGCGTACCGCAAAAAAAAAAAAAGATGTGGTATGTATATACAGTGGAATACTACTCAGCCATAAAAAAGAACGAAATAATGCCATTTGCAGCAACATGGATGCAACTAGAGGTTATCATACTAAGTAAGTCAGAAAGACAAATACTGTACGATATCACTTATATGTGGAATCTAAAATATGAAATGAATGCACTTATCTATGAAACAGAAACAGAATCACGGACGTAGAGAACAGACTGGTGGTGGTGGTTGCCAAGTGGGAGGGGGGATGGGGGAGGAATGGAGTGGGAGGTTGAGGTTAGCTGAGGTAAGCTTTTATGTATAGAATGGATAAACAACAAGGTTCTACTGTATAACACAGAGAACTATATTTAATATCGTATGACAGGGCTCTTCCCTGGCGGTGCAGTGGATAAGACTCTGTGCTCCCAATGCAGGGGGCCCAGGTTTGATCCCTGGTCTGGGAACTAGATCCCACATGCATGCTGCAACAAAGAGTTTGCATGCCACAACTAAGGAGCCCGCCTGCCACAACTATATAGACCCGGTGCAACCAAATAAATAAATAAAAAATTAAAAAAAAATCCTATGATAAACCATAATGGAAAGTAGTATTAAATAAAAAAGAATGTATATATAACTTAATCAACATCACTGTACAGCAGTAATTAGCACTGTAAATACTTCAATAAAAATTTTTTTTAAAAAAACCAAAAAACCTGTAATTAGTGGCCAAAGCTTTCACCTAAAAGAGGCTTGCCAAAGGAATCTACCCAGAAATGGCCAACAGCAGCAAGACGGTATTACACTAATGCATAAACTTCCTAACATACTCCCTTTCCATCCTGCTTCCTAGGTGCTAACAAGCAGCTGTGCTCTCTCCCCACAGCCTGGTGGTGGCACATCTGTCTCCCTTTCAAATAAACTTCTCTAGGGAAGACTGGGCCCAGCTTCTCTCTGTTCCCCTGCACTTGGCAGAGCTCAATGTATTTTGATCCCAGCTCTCCTTGAGCTGAGATCTCGAGGCCAAAGATTCCCACCAGCCCCTTCTCCTTTAAGCTCTGTGGCCCACCTGCTCTACCACAGACAACCAGCTCTTCAGTTGGGTCATGGGGCTGGCAGCTGTATACACTCACCTCTCTACTCACATACCACTTTTGGGGCGTTGAAACTTGCAGCAGGATCCACTCAATATTCCATCACCTGCCAAGATCATCGCTCATTTGCTAGAGAGGAAGTGGTCATCCTGGAAACATAGCTTGCGTCTGAAAGGCGAGGAGGCCTGCACTGCCTGAGGCTACGTACACAGACCCCTCTGGGCCCCTCGTTAGGCAGGAATCACACAAGTCGGAGTGTTTGGAGCACTTGTTAATCCGTTATGATTTATTAGCTGTACAGCAGTAGATCCTCCTCCCCAGCTTTCAACCCCATTACATATTTTATTACAGGTCTCATGTTGGCGTCCTAAAATAATGAAAAATATCACACAGTACAGCTAAGTACAAAATGCATCAACCTAGAGTCTGATAGCTAACTGATGGTTCTCTTAAAAGCAATACACAGAAGAAAAAAGTGTTTGAAATCAGCAAGACTGAGGCTCTCTAAAAAACACATTTTAAACATGTGACAGTTCATGTGCAAGAATCACTTTTTAGTTGGTTTTGCTTCACATTATTATTTTTTGAAGATTCAAAGTTTAAATTACTGACCTAGTGAAATTTTCTGGCCCAGCTTTTAAGAGCTGCTGTGACCCACTCATAATCACCCTTCTGCTTTAACAGAGGATTTATAAAACACAAAATTCAGCTACAAACAAAGCAAAGAAAATGTAGATGGGAAATCATAACAAAGTTAATTGTACAAGGTTCAAATGCTGGCTCCATGGGCTGGAAAATCATGATCTTCCATGTGGGTGTCCGTCACTAGCGGGCAGCAGTCTGGGTGCCGTTCTGCTACGTGATTGTGATCCAATTCCTTGTCAACATTTACATACTACAGTCTGTGGAAACTTAATTTGCAAGTAATTAAAATGCTGGGTTTTCTTACACTGCACTTCTTTTCAACCTCTTAATTAATGGAAAAGATTAAAATGTAAAAAAAGTTATTTACAAGCTTGACCATACCAGAAACTTTGCCAAGAAAGAGGCAAAGTCTTCAGGACAAAAACCAATCGTAGCATGCCATACTACTGGTGTGCAACTGACTCCAAGCAAAGAGAGTCAGGGCAAAGCAAAAGCAAAAACCAGTTTAAAAGTCTAAGTCCTTCCCAAGTCTGCATTTACAATTAAAAACTCTCCTGGGAAGAAGACCATAGAACTCTGGGAAACCCAGTGGTGGTTTCTGGAGTGGTTTACCATAGCAAGAGAGAGGGTTCAATGTCTATTTCCATCTAAGAAAACCAGTTAGGCGTCAACACTGTCCTCAGCACTTCACAGTAAACCCTCAGGGACTCAGAACATTCCATGATTTGCTAACATCAAACAGCAAGTTCTAGTTAAATCACATTTTTCTAACATCATCCTTGAAGTTTTAGTTCTCAGTATGTTTGGTAAAATGATGCTTTTCCCAAAGCCAAAAGAAGAAAGAAGGGAGAAAAATTAAGATGCGGGCCGTTTAAACACAGCCCAGAGCAGTCCTGGCAACGAGCGAGGCCCCGCCATCACCGGTCCATCATGCTGAGGATCATCTCGGGCGTGAGGTCTCCGTTGGGGGCGTCTGTGGCAGCTGGCTGGGGCTCCTCTTCCTCCCCCTCCGCGGGCTCTGCGTCTGGCTCTTTTTTGACTTCAACTATAATGTTCTCAATTGCACCTGTATTCTGGTCTTCAACCTGAATAATGGCTGTTGCTGGCAAAAAGGATCATGAACAAAACAAATGCTCCATTAAAGCCCCCAAGGATTGCAAGGGTCTTTTCAGACTCGACACTAAATGAATGTCAGCAACACAGGAAAGCCTTAGATCCGATACAGAGAAAGTCAATCAAAAAGACCTAATAACCTAAAATGTGGCCATACACAAAGCCCCACTAGTCTAGATACTATCAAAGAACAAAATGTTGACACTCCTCTTCATATGACTCCCAAATTGCATATTAAAAAACTTAGTTTTCCTTTGTATCATAAATTTGGGCTTCATAATAGTGTGTGTCAGACAGGAAAAAATGCAGATGGTGTGGGACTAGGAATACTTCACAGAGTGTGGGATGTAGGTCCGTTTTAGAGATGACCCACCTATAGCAAAGAACCTGACATTTTTGAGTCTGAAGTTCTCCTAACACCCAGGGCCCTCCCGCCAGTTCACTCACTCAAATGTGTGTAGGCAAAATAGTTCCCGGGATCTTTAGAGTCAACGACCCCTCTGCAATAAGACATCTGGACACGGGGCTCAGGGAGCATGTTAAAAAAACAGATGAAACCCTGTATTTGTTAAAGAAAGAAAAAAAACTGCCAGCTTTTAGGAGATTCATGAATAGAACACAGACCTGAGACCCTGCAGAGCCTGCCGTCACAAGGGCCACGTCCAGTACAGGACTGCTACGTGGTGTGACGTGGAGGGTGAACACCTCCTTTGTGTCCTCTCATAAATCAGGAGGCCAGCAATAGAATCCACAGGCCTGGATTTCTTAGGAGGGACAGTGTCAGCTCAGAAATTGCTTTTTCCTTCTATCTTTTAAAATTTGGCTGTTTTACATTCATTACCACATCAATTTTGCCAGCTGACTATGACTCTGGTTGTTTTGTAAAACCCTCCCACATTAACAGTACCCACATTGTAGAACATAAGTACCCTTCTACTCTGGATTTTCTCTTATTGAAACCTAACAGGCCTCTAGAGATGTTCCTCAGTAAAAACCAAAAAATTGCTGCCTGAGAGTTTGTTCCCAGTGTGACCTTAATTTGTTCTCATGGCTCAGTTCCCATCTACCCAAAGAATAAGGACCTGTCTGGCTTCCCCATGTGTTAGGAGAGGACGCCAGCCTGCTGTGCTGAGACGGTCAACTTACGCTGGGTCTGTTTGGGTTGGTTGGTTCTGCCAGGGGGGCGTCCTCTCCGCTTCTTGGCAGGTGGTGGGGCTGGGGTCACAGGCTGAGGCTCTGGCTCGGGCTCAATCTCCACGGCAGGCTCCTCCTCATCCTCATTGTCATCCAGGTCTGGCTCAGCATTTTCTTCTCATGAAATCAGGAAGAAGAGGTAGTGGGGCAAGGAGAAGAGTGGTGGAAGAAAAAATAACACAAATAATCACATATTCTGTGAAGTCTAGTTACGTATTTATTTTCAACGTTAAAAGCCCATTTAAAAAATGCTTTCACTGGAATTTTTGTTATCAGTGTTAACAGAGTAAACTGGTATTGATGCAGAATAAGCAAATCAACCCAAATACTATTATTCATATTTTATGTGGACTGGATATTACTTTTTTCTTCTCAGCTTTAGATATCAGAATATTGAGTTTTGAATTCTTAGAGGCAACTCCACAGTATGCCAGTTATATTAAAAAAACCCACAAATGGTGTTCTCAGTTGAAAATGAAACAAATGTTCCCTCTACCTACTACACAAGGATAAAGCAGGACACTAAGCCTGAGATGGACCCCTGAAGAGTGGTGGACGGTGTGCATGCATGTCTGTGTGTATGAAGTTCTTGAAGCACCGTGACGTCCTATTTAGTAGGAAAAGCATAAGGCCAAGTTTTGGGATTTAATTTAATTCCCAGCTGTTCCAAACCCAACAGGTCATTCTTAACTCCCTTACCTTCTCCCGAATGCCATTATCACATAAAAGGAGAGGGAACTACTATAGAAAAAACACTGACGAGGAGCCTGATAATATGGTTTTGAGCCTCAGATCTCTTAAGTGTGTGACCTGGGACCATGACCACACTGAACCTCAGCTTCCTTGCATAATCTCTAAAGCACTCCCAAGGATCACAAGGATTGAGATACTGCCTGTAATCATGCTCTGTAACTTACATTCTACTACATAATCACAGTTGATTTTTACACTGTACGTCACAGTTTAAAAATTCTCCATTATTCCATTTAGGCTTCATTAAATAAGAGATATTACCCTCATTTTATAGAAATAGAGAGAAGCTAAGTGATTTGTAAGGCACAACTAACCACAGTTTGGGGCTGTTCTGCTGCCCACACCTATAGGCAACCATTGCTACCCCTCCCCCACTGCCAAGGCACAAAATGTACCCCGTCTGCCTTCCTCCAAGAAATGCAGGTTACAAGCACATTCTCTTTCTCTAGCACCAAATGTTTAAATTTAGAAGTCTGTGGGTAAATGCCTGATCTTCAGGAAAAAATGCCTTATTTGCCAAGTGACTGAAATCCTAAGTGAAAATGTGGGGAACGTACTGGTACGTGGCAGAGTGTCAAGGACGACACGCTTTCCTGCTGGACTTATTCAAGCCCCCTATTGCCTAAGTTGGCCCAATGCCTAGGAAATTAAACAAATTCAGTCAGAATTGGGGGAAAAAGCACACAAAGAAGGTTAATAGGGTCAAAGGCTTATTGGCTGGGAGAGATTTTGGCAAAAGGCCTTGAAAATAGCAGTAGACTCTGCTGGTCAATTTCTGCCAATGGCCAACAGGCAGAACTTCTGGGAGGGAACAAATATGACTGTGTGGCCTTCACCAGCCCAGAAATTCTGGGATAAAGAGACACTAGGTATGAGGTCCAAAACCAAACACTGTGCTGTACAAACCAGCAGTGCAGAAGACAAAGGGAGGAACTGCAGAAACCTATTAGGAACCGTCAATAAACTCTGCAGGTGAAAGATGCTTCTGGTAAAGTACAATTACAGAGTAGAGCTGGTCTTGTTGGGAGATGAACCACAGAAATGAACAGGGAAGAACCATGAGAAAAAAAGGTATGGGACAATGTCTGTGAGTAGGAGGCTCTGCAACAAAGAGCAACTACATGTATCCTGAAGCTCAAGGTTATCTGTGGATCTCTGCTGGTACTTGAGGCCCTCTGACATTTCCTGGCACCTCCCAACAGTCCACTCAATTTCTTAGCCAAACAAAGGGATCCCACAAAATTCTCAGTAGAGAGTGATGCGCTTTTATAAAAATTAAGCAAAGTGACATTTTTAAAAGAGGCATTCACTTAAAACCAAGTGAATGAAGATATTGCTTAAAATAGATTTTTCTACTAAAAAAGGCAGCAAAAAATAAACTACTCTTACGCTTAGATGAATATTCTCCCAGAAACAGTTAAAGTTCTGAATAGAAAAATGAAGTCTTTATTAAGATAAAAAAACAAAAGGGATTTTGTTATAGATTTAAGTATTAAAAACCTAGTACTGGGGCTTCCCTGGTGGCGCAGTGGTTGAGAGTCCGCCTGCCGATGCAGGGGACACGGGTTTGTGCCCCGGTCCGGGAGGATCCCACATGCCGCGGAGCGGCTGGGCCCGTGAGCCATGGCCGCTGAGCCTGTGCGTCCAGAGCCTGTGCTCCGCAATGGGAGAGGCCACAACAGTGAGAGGCCCGCGTGCCGCAAAAAAAGAAAAAAAAAAAAACAAACCTAGTACTTTCATGAACAAATTTTATAATAAAACCAATAAAGTAACATAAGTTCTTTAATACATTTTCAGAAATTTCATTTCCTTCCCCGCTATTTCTACTGACAAGCAATGTAGAAGACAAAATGAGAACTCTTTAGAAATACATTAGGCATCATCTATAAGTGCATTCTCCAAAACAAAACCCCTCTACATCCTTTTCCACAAAAACCTTAAATCTTTAAGTCACAGATGTGACTTCTTAACTGGCTGCCAGTAGCCCAAGTATCCACATTATAAAACCTAACACTATGGAATAAGTTTGTATAATCAAACGTGATTCCTACATTACCAACATCTTTGTTTGTCACCCCTTTCATGAATCTAGCACCACAATGCATATACTTTCTGTCTGGATTTCATGACTAATACCCCAAAGAACATCAATGGTAGGAAAATAGGCAAAGTTTTAAATTATAAATGGAGAGATTAAGGTAGGAAGAGAAAGGCTGACCTTCATGGATTTGATCAACACATCTCAAGGCTAGGCTGACACAGGCAGTCAAACCAGAAGTTGGTCAGGATGCTTAAGCAACCTTCTTCATGTCCATTAGATTCACTGCTCAAATCTAGACCAGCTTCCTAAATGTAAAAGCTATGAACATAGAAAAGAAACTCTGCTGGCCTTAGAATATCACTAATCTGAGTAAATTGAGTAAAGATATTAATTTTGCTTCGGCTTTAACTGAACATAACATATAATATCTTATCAAGCAATAGAATGCCATGAGGAAAAAAAAAAAGAAAAAAAAAGAAAATTTGCTCCAGGAATAAACTAACTGCTGTTGTAAATATATACACACATCAGGAAGATTAGAGGTTTAAAGGAAGTATGAGAGACTGGCTTATCTCTGTATCCCAGCATGTCCATATGTAAATACACTGGAAACTCTGCACCAAAACCTGCCATGTATAACTAACTCAAGAAACAAGTTACTTACCACTGTCAGAGGAGTCTTCCTTTTTAGAGCGCATCTTTCTTTTCCTTCCACGTTTACTCTTCTTCGTTTCTCCTCCATTTTCCCCTTCTACACCATCTGGACCAGCACAATTATCAGCATGTCTTGCCATGGTATTCTAACAAAAGGAACAAAACCCTCTTTCACATTACTAAAAAAGGTAAAATTAAAATTGGAAGTTCTCTTTTAGTTTAATAAAAAAAAAAACGAGGGGGCGGCAGGGGGAATCCTATTAAGTCTCAATGTTCTAGTATCTGCTAAATGTGTCCTGAACATACTCTCCCCATTCAGAGGAAATGGTCTCCATCTGGAGGGGGCAGAGAGAGAGACAAGGGTGGGCAAGAGAGGAGAGTTGCTCAGAAGATGAGGTTGGGTCCTCTGACAATCAGACCAACCTCCCTGTCCTGTGCACACCTGACAAACATGGCCCTAAGTGAAGATTCAGGACAGAACTGTTAAAAAAAAAAAAAGTACTGAGTTTCCAGGACTTCCCTGGTGGTCCAGTGGCTAAGATTCCACACTCCCAAAACAGGGGGCCTGGGTTCGATCCCTGGTCAGGGAACTATATCCCACATGCCACAACTAAGAGTTCACATGATGCACCTAAAGAGCCCACATGCTGCAACAAAGATCCTGCAGGCCACAACTAAGACCCGGTGTGGCCAAATAAATAAATAAAAACATACTGAGTTCCCCATCAGTGGAAGGGTTCACACATGGACAGAAAACCTCGAGGTGGGGATGAGTGACCCTTTTCCAAATGACAGTTCATCTCTATATTTATAACCTCAGTGGAAACAACTGCCCTGCTTTGCAATGGAAGCTCAAGAACGTGGTATCAAGAACTGTAAGACAGGAAGTAAAGTTCTGACTCTTACCCGGCGTGTAAATGTTTTCCCACACTTAGAACAGACGAAGGCCGCGGGGACAAAGTTGGGGTCATGATAGCGTTTGAAGTGCATGTCAAGGAGCTGTTTCTGGCGGAAGGTCTTGTCGCAGTGGCTGCAGGCATAAGGCTTCTCCCCGGTGTGGGTGCGCTTATGCATGATCATGTGCCTCTCCTGAAAGAAAGTGGGGTGGGGGAAGGTCTCAGACCCTGTCCTAGGGCTGCTACCCCAGCCACCATCTGTGTGCGTGTAGCTGACAAGACCTTTCTCTCCCAAGGGTCTAGGCTCAAAACTGCTTATTGAGAGGATAAAGTTAACCATACTGGGGTACAAAACTGCTTCCCCAAATCCTAGCACAGATACGCTCACTCCTGCTGGGCTGCTTCTGTAGATCACTCCCAAGCATCAGGCCCCAGGACCAGATTGTTCCCTTCTCTCAAGTCCTGGACTTACTTCCCATGGTTTTGAGAAAAGCTGGCAGTCTGCCTGGAGGGTGTGGAGGGTAGGGGAAGGTGTGACTGAATAAAGCTGTCAGTTGGAACCAGACATGATACAATCGAGAAGCAGGACCTTTGGTGACAATCTCATAAACCACAGTCTGAAAATATTATCCTTAAAAATAGTCACCATACAAGGTATATAAAAACACTCTGATAAAACCTAACAATAGGGGCTTCCCTGGTGGCGCAGTGGTTGAGAGTCTGCCTGCTGATGCAGGGGACGCGGGTTCGTGCCCCGGTCCGGGAAGATCCCACATGCCACGGAGCGGCTGGGCCCGTGAGCCATGGCCGTTGAGCCTGCGCGTCCGGAGCCTGTGCTCCGCAACGGGAGAGGCCACAACGGTGAGAGGCCCGTGTACCGCAAAAAAAAAAAAAAAAAAAAAAAAAAACCACCAACAAAAAAACCCCTAACAATAATGGGACATCAACCGTTTTCTAACTATGAAGGGCTCTACCTGTCTGCAAGCGTAATCACACTGATCACACTTAAAGCGCTTCTCGTTCTTGTGTGACTTCTGGTGCTGGATGAGGGCATAGCGCTCATGAAACACAGCATCGCAGTATCGGCATTTCTTGCCCTGCTCAATGTAGGAATGCTGCTTTCGTAAGTGGACACCTGAAAGCAAAATGCAAAGCGCAGTCCAACTTGTGAAAACACAAACAACCATTTCAAAGAGTTAAGAATACATTTATTTCTGCTTCTTAAAATAATTACTCTGGCTGCTATACAGAAAATGAATAAAAAGAGTAACAGATGTGGGGAGACTAGTTGAGACGTTGAAACTGGATAGGTGAAAGGTGGTGGTGGTTTGGATAAAGGAGATGGCAGTGGGTACGGAGGGAAGGAGAAGAACTGATGAGAGACCTAAAAAGTTGAATCAACAGGATTGAGTGACTGGCCAGAGAGTGAGGAAGAGAAAGGTGGGTATCAGGAATGACCTCTAGGTTTCTGGCTTGGAAAACTGAGCAGATGGTGGGGCCATTTACTGAGACAAGGAATAGTGGAACAGGGCTGAAGCCCAAGCTGTGTTTATCTCTGGGGCGAGGGGATAAAGGGGTTTTAGACCTTCAGTTCTGGACATGTTGAAGCTGTAATGCCAATGATATCAAGTAGGGATAGGGATGGCAAGGAATAGATGGCTCATAAGCCTAAATCAAAGGATAGATTTGGAGTAGGATTTGAGTTAGACCAAGAGAACTGATGAAATCACTAAGGCAAAGAAAGAAAAAGAGTATGGGTCATGCCTTAAGAAACCTAACAGTTAAGGCCAGTGAGAGGAAAAAGGATTAAAACAAGAGAAGGTTGAGAAGGAACAGTCAGAGAAATCAGAAAAAAACCAACAGGATGTAGTGCCATGAAAGCCAAAGGAAGACAGTGTTTTAAGGAGGAGGGTGCAGCCTGCTATGAATAATGATGCTAAGAGATCAAGGCAGATGGGGAGTTGAACGTTCCCTACATTCTGCAATGTGGGGTCATTGGTGATCTTAGTCAGAGTCACTTTATAGAGTGATGGTATAAGCCAGATGGGAAGGAAACTAGAAGCTGAGGAAGAGACGACTGTGAGGGATATAACTCTTCATGAGCATTGGCTAGGAAGGAAATAAGAGTTAAACCTAGAAGGGAAAGACTTTTAAAAAAGACAAGAGAGATGTAAGCATATTTAGAGTTGAGGCAAAAGATTAAGGAGTGAGAACATGAAAATGAAGGTAAAGGTGCAATACCTGACCATGGAAAGGCTGCCAAGAACACAGGAGAGTGGGATCAGGGCAAAGGGACAGGCCACAGACAAGAAGAGTGACACAAACTCTCTAGTAGCAGATGGGGAAAGAGGATGAATGCAGGTAGGTTTACACATCTGATAACAGAAAATGTGAAGTTTCAACCTGTTGCCTTTATTTTTTTGTGAAGTAGGAAAAGAGGTTACATACTGTGACCAGGGAAGCAAAGAGAAAAGGGAAGGAAGATTAGAGGTTTAAAGAAAGTTAACAATGATTTATCCTACTCTGTCATGGAACCTCCCACATCACAGGCACCCAAACATTTGTGGAATGAATGAATGAATGGACAAACTCACTGAGGAGAATGGGAGCACAACTGATGAGGACAAACAGCTGGATTACTCAGGAGCCCAGCTGCGTTTGGGATCATGAATTTATGGTGCTACCAATCTGCTCAATCAAGGTGATATCACAACAAACTTAAAGAGGGCCAATTCTGGGGAATGGAAATAAGGTAGGGGAAAGGGATGGCTCACTTTTAACTCTCTACACATGTTCACTATATGAAGGCCTTTTATACACACATATATCATTCCAAATAATTTTTAGGCCTCAACTTTCCCCTTCTGGTCCTCAAATAGAGACTTAATAGTTAAAGACTTTCTTTCATACATTCTTATTAAATACTTACAATAATGATTCTATAAAGTAGGAATTATTCTTATACATCAGTTAAAAAAAAAAAAAAAGACTTAGAGGGGCTTCCCTGGTGGCGCAGTGGTTGAGAATCTGCCTGCCGATGCAGGGGATACGGGTTCGTGCCCCATTCCAGGAAGATCCCACATGCCGCGGAGCGGCTGGGCCCGTGAGCCATGGCCGCTGAGCCTGCGCGTCCAGAGCCTGTGCTCCGCAATGGGAGAGGCCACAACAGTGAGAGGCCCGCGTACCGCAAAAAAAACACAAACAAACAAACAAACAAACAAAAGACTTAGAGCAGTAAGTATTTGAAGGTGAATCTTGACTCTGGTAGGTCTGTCACGATTCTCCATGCTTTCCTGTGTCTCAAAGTGATGAATCTTAATTATTGCATATTAGTGTGAAATCAGACCTGCTTTGGGGAACACAAACTTGTTTGGGAATAGTTTTGGGAGATAACTATTATTTGACAGCTCCCAGGCAATTAAGTGCCTCATAAAGAGCTCGTTATGCAGGGTCTAAGAGGTATCATTCAAGTATAAAACACTCAAGGTTTTTATCCGCATCATGAAAGTGAATAACTTAAAAAAAAATTGAATAATTCAAACAGTGGCCTAACAGCTCACACACTGCCATGAGATATTACTGGTTTAGGTTTTAGTTTCTATACAGCGAGAACAGTAAAACTCTTTCATTTACCTGAGGACAGTACCTCTTAAGTTTTTTAAACGAAGTCCTTTCAAGAGCAGAGCAGGATGAACACAGGACCCACTGGATCTTATGTGGAGCCCAAAGTCCTCTACTTCAAGCTCACAGTTTCATCTTAAAAACGTTAGTCAGTCTACAGTTTGTTCAATATAGTCATATTAACGTAAAAATGTTTTAAGACACCAGCTCAACTGTATAACTTTACTCAAAACCTTCTGAGTATAACCAATGCTGCAGAAAGACAGGCCAAGTTTATGCTGTGGCTCAGTATGATCCTGATATGACCTGGGTACTTATGTACTCCCCTGTGTGAGAAACAGCTCTAGAGGGTTCGAGAGGACTCAAGTGCAGCTTTGCCACTCATAAGCTGTGTTGTGTAGCTTTGGTCAAGACACCTGTTCATCATCTATAAAGCTAGAATATACCTTGATGACTTCACATGGTAGTTGTAAAGATCAAATGAGTAAAGAAGTAAAATAAAAGTAAAAGACAACCTGGAAAGTAATTTATCTAAGTTTATATTATTATTATTATTCAGGGAGCAATGAATTTTGGATAGAGAACAGACTGGGGCAATATTTTTTTATCTCTTTTAAATAATAAAAACAAAGGGATAAATCCAGATGACCTTATCTTTAAGAATATGGGTCATAGTATGGGACTTCCCTGGTGGTGCAGTGGTTAAGAATC
The DNA here is from genome assembly GCF_949752795.1 of Hyperoodon ampullatus. Taxonomy (NCBI): domain Eukaryota; kingdom Metazoa; phylum Chordata; class Mammalia; order Artiodactyla; family Ziphiidae; genus Hyperoodon; species Hyperoodon ampullatus. The sequence goes on from NC_136931.1 coordinate 19,370,261, forward strand.
TGCATGCATGCCAATGCAGGGGACATGGTTCGAGCCCTGGTCCGGGAAGATCCCACATGCCGCAGAGCAACTAAGCCCGTGAGCCACAACTACTGAGCCTGCGCTCTAGAGCCCACAAGCCACAACTACTGAAGCCCGCATGCCTAGAGCCTGTGCTCCGCAACAAGAGAGGCCACTGCAATTAGGAGCCCACGCACCGCAACAAAGAGTAACCCCCGCTTGCTGCAACTAGAAAAAGCCTGCGCGCAGCAACGAAGATGCAACGCAGCCATAAATAAATGAATAAATAGATATATTTATTATTAAAAAAAAAAGAATATGGGTCATACTAAAATTTCTACCACCAAACTCTGCCTCTATATAAACTCTAGCTTAATTACACACAGAAACATAGCTATCACCAAACCAATAAAACAGTCCCATTACCTAGAGGAAGTACAAATATTGTGGAAAAAAACCTGAAGTGAACTGACCTTAGTTCGAATCATACTATGTCACTTCCCTATTTGGGGGCTTTAATTATACTGCTTTCTCTCGTTATAGCTGCCATTAATTTATAGATGAGCTATAGTCAGGAAAGAATCTTGTAGCCTAGCTTCAGTAAGAGAAAGAAGACAGAAGAAAGTATCACTAGCACCTAAGCAATGACTTTTATTAAACAGCAGGCCATTCACATTCACAAAACTTACATGAAGGAAGTAATCTGTGATCGCCATCATTTTCACAAATTTGTCAAAATAGATTTCTCATTTGCCACTAGTTAATTTACTTACCCAAATCACTTTTTCGGGCTATGACAGTGTCACAGTGGGGACAGTGAAATTTGGCCACATTTTCTGTGTGCTTCTGTAAAATGTGCATCTTCATGGTACCACTTTGGGTAAACCGTGCATGACAAATGTAACATTCATAAGGTTTTTCCCCTTAAAAGGAAATACAAAATGAACTTAGATGAAATAACTGAATACTATCACTTAATTGGAGGGTAATCCAGGTGGCAGATGTGCTAATCCACAGAGAATCTACAGTTCTTAATTTAGAAAGGATGAGGCTCAGGCCCACTGCCTGGCTCATGCCTATCTTCAGAGATGGAAAAGAAGTCCCAAGCTATGGCCCCCACCTCTGCTTTGCCCAGCTCTGCCACGGAGTCCTTCACATTTTAGTAAGAGTAGTTCCTACAGCAGTACTTACCTTTGGGGGAAAGCAGACGGGATGACAGGAGGACCTGCAAGATTTTCTTTTTAGGAAAAGAGAGTACTTTGGAAAACTGACGAGTTGGGTTACTTACGTAACCTACCCAGACTTCTTCTAACAGTAAAAACTTTCCATTCTCCAATGTATATTCAGAGCAATGAACTCCAAAGATATGCCAGAGAAGCATTTGTCAATTTATACTACTCTCATGCCAGCTTCCATTCGGGTAACTAACAGGGGCATGTGGTGGTTCACAGGGTCCCACGGGATCCACTAAAAAGTGGTTCATTAATACGAGGAAGGGAGAAATCCTACCTGAATGGGTTCTCATGTGCCTTTTCAGCTTGTATGTGTCCCTGCTGGCATAACTGCATAAGCTGCACTGGAAAGGACGCTCTCCAGTGTGAGAGCGAATGTGACGTTTTAATTTGCTGACCTGAAACACAAAAGCAAGCGAACCTCTTAAACTTTCGTTAACATAGATTGTTAACATGAATACTGTGGGTCAGGCACAAAAGCTTATATTTTGGACACTGCAGTTTATAATACAGAAGAAGTCTAAAAGACAGTATTTCTTCCTCCTCATTATTTGTAACTGTTGCCTCTCATCTCTCAAATCCCTATCATAATCCAAGGGAAGAGGGTAAAATGGATAGGGGCATGGATGAGTCAAGATGGGCTATTATTAACTGTTAGGCTGGGTGACAGGTACATGGAGGTGTATTATACTAGTCTACCTACTTCTATGTATGTTTGAAATTTTCCATAATAGTTTAAAAATAATCCATGCTTATTTATGGATCAATTTTCTAGCAAATTTTGAATCCAAGTTAATAAATGCATTTTAATTCCCTTAAGTCTCTCTTCCTATCATCAGCATATTCCCTGACAGGCCAGGCGCCAAGGGCCTCTCACTTCCTCACTATGGACTTATGCTTTTCATCTTTCATTAAGTACCTTTCCAACAGAACAGTGACTTTCAAACTTGACTCTAAGAAGTGTTTTGAACACTAATGTTTCCTTTGAAAAATTTAAAAAGTGTTCCAATTTTTACATTAAAATCTCCCTGTACTTCCAAGTACTATATAGTAAAATTCCACACACTGTAAGGCTAAAGAATGGTCCCAACAGCATTACTGAATAATTCTCTTTCCAAAACTTGCCTATTTATCATATATTAAATTCCTATATACACAAGGATCTATTCTTTTTCAACAAACTATGTTTATTCCTGCTCCAATATCACACTGTCTTGTGCCAATAGCACAAGCCCCTCATTCTTTTTTTTGTTTTTTAAATTTATTCATTTATTTATGGCTGCGTTGGGTCCTCATTGCTGCGTGCGGGCTTTCTCTAGTTGTGGTGAGTGGGGGCTACTCTTCGTTGCGGTGTGCAGGCTTCTCATTGCGGTGGCTTCTCTTGTGGAGCACGGGCTCTAGGTGCACAGGCTTCAGTAGTTGTGGCACGTGGGCTCAGTAGTTGTGGCTCACGGGCTCTAGAGCGCAGGCTCAGTAGTTGTGGCGTATGGGCTTAGTTGCTCCACGGCATGTGGGATCTCCCCAGACCAGGGCTCATACCCGTGTCCCCTGCACTGGCAGGCGGATTCTTAATCACTGAGCCACCAGGGAAGCCCAAGCCCCTCATTCGTTTTTCAAATTTTTCTTAGTCATTCATATTTACTCTTCCAGTTGAAATTTATAATCAACCTGAAATGCGTATTTGTGTCCTTTGGGAAATTTTGAGACGTTTTCTTCTTACGGGTAGGTATCAGATGTTTTTTGCTGTTCAGTTTATCCCTAGATCATTTTATTGCTGTTAGAGTTTGAATCTGTTTCCTACTATTGATATTGTATAAATAAGTCACTGATTCTTGTGTATTTATCTTGGATCTGACCACCCAAATGAACTCTAACTGCTTTAGGTTTTTCAGCCAATACTCTTGAATTTTCTATGTAAGCAAATATGTCTGCAAGACATGACAGTTTTGTCTTTCCATTTATAATTCATTTATTATTTTATACTATTAGCTAGGATTTCCAATACAATGTTGAAATGTTAACAGTAGGAATGGAAATCTTGTTCCAAAGTTTAATGGGAATACTTCCAGTGTTTCAGAGTTAATTAGGCTGGGTTTACTATAGGTTTCCAGTATATACTTCTTATAATTATTTCTTTTTTTTTTTTTTTTTTTTTGGCTGCATTGGGTCTTCGTTGCTGCACGGGCTTTCTCTAGTTGCGCTGAGCAGGGGCTGCTCTTTGTTGCAGTGTGCGGGCTTAGTTGCTCCACGGCATGTGGGATCTCCCCGGACCAGGGCTGAACCAGTGTTCCCTGCATTGGTGGGCAGATTCTTAACCACTGCGCCACCATGGAAGTCCCTAAAGATATTTTTTTCTATTCTTGACTTGCTAGAACTCCAAACAGTAATAAGTATTAAATTTTATGATTTTTCAATAACCTATAGAAATAATATGGTTTTTCTTTAATCTCTCAGTGTAGTACACACCAATAATATCCTAATGCTGAATTATTCTTGCATTTTAGATACATTCTATTTAGTAATCACTTATTTTTAAATCTATTACCAAATTTGGTTTGTTAATTCACTTAGAATTTTGGCTTTTCTGTGACAAACAGAAACAGTTTTCTTTTTGGAAGTATCCTTATCCAGTTTTGGTAAGTGGGTAGCCTCAAATAATAAAGGTGATATATATATATATATATATATATATATATATATATACATATATAAGAAAGCAAGCAAGCTAGCTAGCTAGCTAGCTGCTGGGCTTTAGTTGCAGCACGTAGGATCTTAGTTGCAGCACACAGGACCTTCATTATGGCATACAGGATCTTTTAGTTGCAGCATGTGGGATCTTTTAGTTGAGGCATGTGGGATCTAGTTCCCTCACCAGGGATGGAGACCGGGCCCCCTGCATTGGGAGCACAGAATCTTAGCCACTGGAGCACTACGGAAGTCCCTAAAATCTTCCATTTTGAAGTGCTCTTGGTATAGTTACTCATTTCTTTGAAGTTTGGTAGAACTTGCCTGTAATAATTTGTGGATCAGTGCTCTTTTTTTTTTAGATGATTTTTTAAAAATTAATTGATTAAATTTTGGCTGCGTCGGGTCTTCATTGCTGCGCATGGGTTTTCTCTAATTGTGGCGAGCTAGGGCTACTCTTCGTTGTAGTGCGCGGGCTTCTCACTGCGGTGGCTTCTCTTATTGCGGAGCATAGGCTGTACATGCGTGGGCTTCAGTAGCTGCAGCACGTGGGCCCTAGAGTGTGCAGGCTTCAATAGTTGTGGCGTGTGGGCTCTAGAGCGCAGGCTCAGTAGTTGTGGCGCATGGGCGTAGTTGCTCCAAGGCATGTGGGGTTGTGGTGGGGTCTTCCTGAACCAGGGCTCGAACCCGTGTCCCCTGCATTGGCAGGCAGGTTCTTAACCACTGTGCCACCAGGGAAGTTCCTACTGCTCCTTTTTGTTTTTGTTTTTTTTGGTTGCAGGTCTTAGTTGCGGCATGCATGTGGGATCTAGTTCTCTGACCAGGGATCGAACCTGGGCCCCCTGCACTGGGAGCGCTGAGCCTTATCCACCATGCCACCAGGGAAGTCCCGTTAGTGTTCCTTTTTTAATGGGAAAACCTTTCACACTTATTACAGTTGTTTTTTTTTTTTTGGTGGTGGGGAGTGGGAGTGTAGTAATCTAGCAAGATTTTCTATCCTGTATTAAGTCAGTATGAGGACAGTTCATACTGGAATCATGATCTTCTTCAGAGAGGAACCAACAAGGAGCTGAATACTCACTTCTACACTGGCGTAATCGCACATGGAACACTTAAATGGCTTCTCATGGGTGTGTTTGTAACGACGATGCCGCACCAATTCTCCACTAGTCACAAAGGCCATGTCGCAGTCTGGGCACTTGTGAGGACGAGTACCTAGAGAAAGGAGGGTATAACAGAAAGACAAGATCAAGGGCACAGTTAATTACAGAGTTCAATGTGTGACACAACTGCTACATGAGGTTGGACCCTGGTCATCTCATCAACCCTCCCTGAGAGTAGCTCCAAAAGCTATGGGTGAGCCCAGCTGACTTTATAACACTAACCCCAAAATATTATAAACACATGCCAAACATTTAGTTTCTCTTAATTATCCATTTGAGTATGCTGCCTTTGAATACAAAATATTTTTTATCCCTATTTTGTGAATATTCTGGTCACTATGGATTAAAGGTTAACAGAAACACCATTCTGTTTCAACCCTTCTAAAAAATATACAGCATCTTTAAACCTCAATTTTTATCAAGTACAGGCCACAGAATAAACAGTTATTTGACTCAAGATCCTTTTGCATATCAAATCTTACTGTTAATATGATTATACATACAGGGCCATTGGGCTGTCCATATTGACCCACTTTTTCTTTAAAAAAAATACAAATATAATAACATGTTTTCTATATAAATTTGGTTTGATAAGGTATTCTAGAGATTTATCAAAGGCTTTATAAAGTAGTATTGCCTTTTATGTTATGTGATTTAAACAGATCATTTTCAAACATCAATATCTAATATCCTGTGATCTGAAAGTCAAATCATGGAATATTTAAATATTTTTATGAACTAATAATATACCCTCTATATTTCTTGTTTTGATTTTTCTTTCACTGAGATAATCTTACCATTTTTAATATGTCTTCCCATAGTAGCCCCATAACATAACATCACTTTAGTAGATCTTCTCTAGCCACTTTATATTCTGAACATTGCACTGAAAATATCATGCCCAGGTAATAATGATAATAAGGAGATAAAGCTGACAGTAGAACACAGTGCTACCTTCATAGGTTATTATTTAGAAACTAGGGACTATCTGTAATTGTGGGCTGTGGATAAGGGGTGAACAGCAAGGTAATCTCAAACACCAAAATCAAAGGCTACCTTTGAGAATGGAATTAAGAAGAGTCACAATGTAATGAATGGGTCCAGCCATCTGCAGAAATGATTCTCCCAGAGATTGAGAAAACACTGGAGAGGGAAATGTGATTGGATATGATAGTAACTAGAAAATTCCAAAGAATGTTCATTTGCTCCATTTGCTTCTTTACTACCACTGAGGATTAAGAGTGAAGGATAAAGTTCTTATCTATGAAAAATGTATAGTCTGGTGGTACAAACAGGTAAGTAAAACAACGACTAACAAGAGAAGGAAAGCAACATTCATTTCTATTAGGATGAGGTAAGTTGAAAACAAAGAATTTCCAATGTTTACCTAGTATTATCTAGGGGAGAGAAAGAGGCCTGCCTCTGGTAGACGTAAGCACGGCAATTAGGAAAGAAGTGGACACTGCTGTGGGACAGAAGTTTTCATCAGGTTGACCCACATGACTGCCTATGTCCCTCTGCTCAAGGTCCATGGCTCACCAAGTCACCCTTCAATTGCTACAGCATCCTGTAGCAATTAGGCAAGGGCGCCCCCTAGAATGCAATACGACTGCATCTAGAAAATAAAAAGGTATATTCCTTGGCATAAACTGATTTTCTGATATGAATCTGACTCTTTTGAGGATTTGGTTAGTATGAATTAGTCCTGCCAAATCATTCCTGAATAACCAGACAGACTGAATTTCTTATTTTCAAAGCTGAGGACTAAACCATAACATGCAGTGCCCACATCAAGGCACTCCCGTTCTGGCAAGTCCTATAAATGGGGCCAGCTGCTTTCATCTAGTCATATGCCCTTTCCCTAGGGTTTCAAAGTACCAAATAAAACATATTATTATCAAGTGTCTGGGTAGAAACTAGGTAGTTGGTGAAAAGTGACCAAGTCACATTAGCAAATATACTAATGCACAGCATACTGCTCATTGGCCAATCCCTACTTGATCACATTCATCAGACAACCAGCACATCAAATAAAAAACAAGAATCATCATATAAAATGAGGTGGAGAATCTGGATAGAGGAAAGCTATTCTGCATGAAGAACTAGGTGAAAGAAGTTTCTATTAGCACTTGCAGCCAAATGCCAACACCAAAAGTATAAAGAGCCCAGAAGAGAGTCTAAAGAGAGCTTTAGCCCATAGTCTCTCCTCTTTAGTGACCCCAGAACATGACCACAGCCAACATGAAGCTAATATTAGAGTATTAAGTATGTGTGGACCATGAATGAATAAATGTTTGAATTGCTGGAATGGTGCCTTAAATTTTCCATTCTGGGATTATGAATTATCTTCTTTGAGGTAAAACAACCAGAAACTATAGTTTTTACAAAGGTAGGATTTCATTTCTCTCCTAATGTTCTTCCTCATAGTGCCTGGCAATTACTGCCTGGGAATTTAAGGTGGGTTAGTTTTTGTCATTGTTGTTAAAACCTTAGCAACACAGTGGTGATACCTTTGGGAAATATTATAGGTTAACTACCACAGAAAATCTTTTTCTGAATCACCATCCTTATAAAATTTAGATTATTTTCCACTAAACTTTCTTTACATTTGCCTATAACTAAGTCCATCTGCTTACAATAAATCAAGATCACAAAGAGGTAACCATAAAAAAGAACAAAAAAATCTTCCCATTCTTATTCCCACTGGAATCAGCTTAGATGATATTTAAAACCCAAGTTTAAACCTTTGCTATGCTGTAGCCCCCAACATTCTTAACTAGCACCCACCTGTGTGTGTGTTAAGGTGATTCCTCAGAAGGGTGACTGTCCTGAATGCCCTGCCACAGAGATGGCACTTGTGTGGTCTCTCATCGGTGTGACTTTTCATGTGCCGATCCAAATTTGAACGCCGTGGACATGTGTAACTGCAAAGCTCACACTGGAATGTCTTCTTTACACCTATGTGCAAAATAAAACACTTACTTGTTGCAGGGTTTCAAAGTGTTAAGATTAATCCTAATCTTAAACTTCCACAGATATATTTCATTAGCCTTTTATAACTAAAGCCAACTAAGTCACATTGAGTTATAATTATCTCATGCCACTAATAGATTTACTTCTTTCTCTTCAGGACTTAAAAAGTACTCAATCTGGAAAAAAAAAAAAAAAAAAAAAAGAAGTACTCAATCTGGAAAAACTTCTTTTAGACTGGCGCCCACATCACAATCTTTAAAATAAATCCATTTAATGTAAAATAACCTGCATAGGCACTGTGTTATGTTCTTTATCCCAAAAAGGTTTTATGAGAGTATAATGGATAAACTCATTTTACCTTTCTTTTTAATTTTTGTTGGTTTTGGAGGCTTCATGTTACCAACCACTTTCTCTGCGTTAACCTCTGACAGCAGACCTTCCTGCTGCTCTTCCTCAAAATCGTACACAGACACATCCACATCTTTGCCCTCCTCCGTGTAACGCAGTTTGCTCTTTTTGGTTTTCTTTGTTTTTTTGGCTGGTGGTTGATAGTCTGGGTCTTTTTGCCAACTAGGATCTTCCTGAGGCGGAAGTTCCCCTTGCTCTAGCGTCTCCACCTCTCCATTGGCCCCCACTTTTACCACTTGAAACCCTTCAGGCAAAGGTAAGGTGTGACATATCATGGGTTCACTTTCTGCAAGGCCCTCTTTAGACACTTCATTCTCATAAGCCCCCTGAAGTTCTTCTACTGAAGTGGTAGCAACAGGTACAGTCACAGGAACGGGTACTTGCACGAGCTGAAGCTCTCCTATGTTTATAGGCTGTTCCTCCATATTTACAACCTGCAAGGTTATAATCTGGGTATCGTCTACAGCAGCCTCTGCTTCTGGAGCAACTGCACCCTCCATTACTTCAGTCTTCATCTGAAGAAGGGTAGGATCCAGCTGTTCCATCATTACCATCTGTACACTGCTATTGACATCCTGGACCACCTCACCCCCATCAGTCTGGTTCTGGGGTAGGTGGCAAGCGTCCTCTTCTTGGCCCCCTTCCCGGCGTCTCTGGTAAGTCTTTCTCTCCTTTCCTTTAATGAAAGTTTCAGACTCTTCCACAATGGCTTCAACCGCCTCACCTTCCATTTCCCCTTCCTTTATTAAGGGAGAACACAGATTATTATATAAAATAAAATTTGCCTAATTGAAAACATATACATTTTAAACAAAAAAGACCCCCTGATGAATGAATGAGGCACCAGTGGTTGTTAATATTACAAAAAGACACAACAGATATTTACCTCCTGATGGAAGAATGGAATCCCACCTATGAAGCAGTCTTGTCAAACAAAACAAAAAAATCTGAAACGAATCAAGCCTCTAGATCCAACTACCAATTAACAGGAAACTGGTGACAGACGATATTAAATTACACTACAGGGATGAAATTCAGACTGAAGGAAACTGCAGGAATAACTATCCAGTTTCTTCTGCAAATAAATCACCAGGAGAAAAAAAAAATGGGAAGGGTAGAGGGAGAACCTACAGATCAGTGGTTCTCAACCTGGGGTGACTATGCCTCCAAGAGACATCTGGCAAGGCCTGGACACATTTCTGGTTGTCACTACTGCGGCAGGTGTGCTACTAGTATCTAGTAGATGCTCTGGCAGAGGCCAGAGATGTTACTAAACATCCTGCTACGCACAGGTCAGTCCTCCACAACAAAGAATTATTGGTCCCCAAATGTCAATAGTGCAGAGGTTGAGAAACTCTGATATAGACAAAAGAGGCCTAAGAGATACAGCAATCACAGTGTATGGATCTTGTTTGGATTCTGATTCAAACCAACAAATGGTTTAAAAAAATGCCACGAGGGCTTCCCTGGTGGCACAGTGGATAAGAATCCACCTGCCAATGCAGGGGACACAAGATTTGATCCCTGGTCTGGGAAGACCCCACATTCCGCGGAGCAACTAAGCCCATGCGCCACAACTACTGAGCCTACGCTCTAGAGCCTGTGCTCCGCAACAAGAAGCCCGCACACCACAACAAAGAGTAGCCCCCGCTCGTAGCAACGAAGACCCAACGCAGCCAAAAATAAAGAAATAAATTTATTTTTAAAAAAAAGCCACAAGACAATGAGATTCAACTCTGACTGGATATTTGTTATTAAAGAGTTATTCACAAAACTGGTTTAAATCTTACACATTTCTTACATCTGGCAGAGGACCTCACTGTTTTTAGCTAAATTCTCCCTTAGAAAACAAGCCACCAGAGTTCTTTTTGGAGCCAAAATCAGAACTTGGATCCAGACTCCAATAGTCCTGCTCGTAGCTACACACACCGCTACCTCCTGTCTCATAGCATCAACTTGACATTCATGTATCTCTCTTATCTATAAAACCATGAGTTCCTTGAGGACAGAGACCATGAAAACAAGTAGTTTTTACTCTTGAGCACTATGCCCAGGTTGGTAAGAACACAATAAATGCTAACTGAATGCGTAACAGAAAACAGAAAAAAAAATCAGTTTTTTTCTGATTCACAGTTTCTGGCTCTAATGTCTTGTGAGTGCTGAGAGTACCCAGATACCTAAGAATAAAATGAGTTTGATCAATTATGTAACTCATATCAATAATCTGACTTAAGAAAACTGACAAATATATAAAAGGTTAATTCAAAATTAAAATTTCAAGTGTTTTGTATTCTTGCCCTCATCTCAAACAAAGCTTTTGTTACTTCTATTAGAGACATGTTTCTTCAATTCAAGTACCTTAACACTATCCATGCTAGCAGTCAGAGAAGGCTCCCTAAGTCAGGACCACCTGTAAAGCAGTACAAAGACTAAAACTATGCAGGCCCGGTCCTGCATTCTAGGAGTTATTGTCTAACAAAAAAAGACAGAATAAGTACAATGGCTCAAGGTAAAAGTGGTAGGTTTGGAGAACCCTACATAACCAGGTGTGAGATCAAGATGGGTAGGATATTTAAAGACATCATGGTGTGTGTGCACACACAAATTCTGCAGGGGAGGGGGTCCCTACGTAGAAAAAATATATGACGGAATTGGTTATGAGAAAGAATAAAAGAGTTAAAGAATAAAAGACTTAAAAAGCACAGGATAGAGGAAAGGGTAGAAAGAGGAGAAAGATGTATTGGTTCTGGCCATAGATTGGATGGTCTTGAATGACAAAATATTAAGACTATACTCATTTGGCTATCAATGGGAAATCACATATGCTTTCTTTCTTTCCTTTTTTAAATTTTATTTATTTTATTTTTGGCCTCACTGGGTCTTTGCTGCTGCATGTGGGCTTTCTCTAGTTGCAGCGAGTGGAGGCTACTCTTCATTGCGGTGCATGGGCTTATTGCGGTGGCTTCTCTTGTTGCAGAGCACGGGCTCTAGGCATGCGGACTTCAGTAGTTGTGGTGCACGGGCTTAGTTGCTCCGCGGCATGTGGGATATTCCTGGACCAGGGCTCGAACCCACGTCACCTGCATTGGCAGGGGGATTCTTAACCACTGTGCCGCCAGGGAAGTCCCACATATGCTTTCTGAGCAGGGGAAATTAAGATTTACTTGGTTCATAAAGAATAGTGCTTGATTTCTTCAACAAAGTGTATCCGTATTTTTGCAAAAGGGAAAGATGCATGATACATATAATGCCCTCTGGCTTTCAAGGCCCTTCAGTATCTGACCCCAGATAACCTATTCAGATTCATGACTTGTTGGTTTTTAGCCATTACTTTTCCCTGTATGTGTCTGCTGATAAAACAATCACACTATTATGCACTTAAAATTTTTCTCAAAATGATCCATTGCCCCAGTTGGCTTGTTAAAGCTCTTTGAGGGCAAAAGCCAGGCTTGAGGCAACCTACATATTTGGACAGATTCAGCAAACCTCACCATCAGCATGGAACGAAAACCAAGGCTAATGGAAAACCTTGTGAGTTGTTGGGTTGTCCTGATTTGTTCTGCCATTACCTGCTTTCATTAGTCCCTTATTCTCAACAACCAAGAGTATATACTATTGATACAACGCTCAATGCAAAGATCTCTTACTGTCTTTTCCATTACCAGCGAGGACATATATAACAAAATGTTACCGCAGAACATGAGGGTCAAGGGACATTTGTGAAGTGCTTTTTATAATTTGCCTGTAAATAAAACATGTCTGAGCATCAATGTGCTAGCATTTTTATAAGATCTTATTTATATTTCTGATCATGAAAGACTACTTGAGCCATGATCCTAACTATAATTGCTTTTATATAACCAATACTGTTCAGATGGATTTGTCTCAGGACAGGAATGTTCTGTACTGGTACTATCCAATAGAAACATAATGGAAGCCACAAAAGTGAGCCACATATGTACCATTAAAAAATTTTCAGGGACTTCCCTGGTAGCACAAGTGGTTAAGAATCCGCCTACCAATGCAGGGGACACGCGTTTGATCCCTGGTCCGGGAAGATCCCACATGCTGTGGAGCAACTAAGCCCGTGCACCACAACTACTGAACCTGCACTCTTGAGCCTGCGAGCCACAACTACTGAGCCCGCGTGCCACAACTACCGAAGCCCACGCGCCTAGAGCCCGTGCTCCGCAACAAGAGAAACCACTGCAATGAGAAGCCCACGCACCACAATGGACAGTAGCCCCCTCTCGACACAACTAGAGAAAGCCTGTAAGCAGCAACAAAGACCCAACACAGCCAAAAATAAAAACAAATTAAAAAAAATAATAAAAAAAAATAAAAATTTCCAGTAGCCATATTTAACAAGTAAAGAAACAGGTGAAATTAATTTTAGTAATCTATTTTATTTAACCCAGTATGTCCAAAATATTATCATTTCAAGATGAAATCAATATAAAAAATTGAGGTATTATATATTCTTTCTTCATAAGCCTCTGCAATCTGGTACATATTTTATAGTACACCTCAATCGGAACTAGTCACACCGTAAGTTCTCAACAGCCACATGTGGTTAAGGGCTACTGTATTGGACAGCACAGTTTATACCTCTGTTATTCAAAGTATGATCTGAGGACCAGCAGCGTTGGCTTAACTTTGGAACTTGTTAGAAACATAGAACTTCAGGCTCCACCCTTGACCCACAGAATCAGAATTTGCAATTTAATAGATCCCTAAGTGGTGTCATATATTAAAGTTTGAGATGTACTACTTTATACCATTACTCTTCTCACATTTTTTTTAAAAAGCATTTTCCAGGCCATGAAGGTCTGAAATTAGTACCCCAGCAAAGATGATAACTTCAATGTTGGAGTTAGGAACAGAGAAAAAGCCCCATCCACCTTGGAAACAGTCTTGGAAAAGTATCAAAGGACAAAGAACAAAAAATTCACAAGCTGTAAATGCTAATGCTAGCCCTGCCACAGAATCACTACATAATCCCAGGCTATTTAGATATCCTCAATAATAAAACCGGTAGAGGGACTTCCCTGGTGGCGCAGTAGTTAAGAATCCGCCTTTCAATGCAGGGGATGTGGGTTCGGTCCCTGGTCAGGGAACTAGATCTCACATGCATGCTGCAACTAAGAGTTCGCATGCCACAACTCAGGAGCCCATGAGCCACAACTAAGGAATCTGAGAGCCTCAACTAAGTAGGCTGCCTGCCAAAACTAAGACCTGGTGCAACCAAAATAAATTTTAAAAAACAAACAAAAAACAGTGGAGGAAAAACATTTAATCTCTGAGCTCTGCGACATTTTGTAGCACACAACAATTTGAAAAACACAAAAAAATCCATGTTGTCTCTGCCATGAATTTGAGAACTTAAAATATTAGAAATTGCTTTTAATAACCAAGTACAACCTAAAAGAGGTTACGGAATTATAAACCAGGTGAAAAAGAATTGGTACAAAGGAGTACAAATTGAAACCAACTGTGCTGCCAGGGAGTTGAGCTGACAAGAGTGTTCTCTCACTGTGAAAAAACACACGGCATAAGGTCCATGAACATCAGCATCTATTCAGGGTCTTAAAGCAGTAGGTTCTATTTTCACAAAGAAAAATCAGACACAAAGTAGCAAGCACCAGCCTCGCCCATACACTGCTTGGAAATCCCTGCCAGCAGTGCATCCCTTCCAGCAGTGTATCCTTCTACTTCCTCCAAGGAAAAGGAGTCTATGAATCAGTAACAAACTTAATAGCCTGGACCAGGTCGCTCTCCTCTCTCCCTGGGGACTGTACTCTCCTAGCTGTGTCACTCCATTAGCGGTTCTGATCCATCCCTTTCCTCCCTCTATGGACTCAGCTGTGCCTCCTGCTTTCCACTCAGTTTCTCTGGAGTCTCTCATGTTCTCTGCCTCTCTCCTTGCTTGAGTTAGGCATGCTTTCTAGGTTTTGTCAAATCTTTTTGTGGACCAACGCCATTAAAAACGGTTTACATTAACTTCTGGACACAACTTTTTCAGATTATTAAAGCACATTAGTCTATTTATAGAAGTCTGAAAAATGAAGCACATATAAAAATTTTTTTAAGTTGTTCGCAATTCCTATACCTAGAGATAATCACCTAGTATACTTTGGTGCTGTTTTCTGAGTTTTTTTCCTCTTATGGACATGTATTTTTAAATATAGATGAGATCATGTATATGGCTTTGCTCTTATCTGAGGAACCTGTCCTTGCCCTGTCTAGCCCTCTGTGGTCCCTGTGCTTGGTCTACAAGCACCATTCACCAGGAACCATACCAGCCAACCCAAAGGCCTCCCCCTCATCCTCAAACTCAGTTTCTTTGGCATATAACAGCATGAAACTCATACTCTTCCTTCATCAGCCTTTCTTCTCCCTTGGCTTCCCTTGTCTCCGAGAGCTCCTACACCAGCCGCTCTGAGCACATCAAGGCTCTGTTCCCTTCTCCATAGCCATTCCGTTCACTAGCCTTTTTACTTCAGTTGTCTCCACCCAAATCCACATGCGCAATCCCACAGTTTCACTGCCTAAAGGATCTCTCTCATGTGTTTGGCTATCACCTTCAACTCAATGGCATTCAATAAGGAATAAAGAAACCTGGGGAATTTCCTTGTGGTCCAGTGGTTAGGACTCAGCGCTTTCATTGCTGTGGCCCGGATTCGATCCCTGGTGGGGCAACTAAAATCCCGCAAGCTGCGAGGTGCGGCTTAAAAAAAAAAGAAGAAAGAAACCTAGATTCTAATCCCTAATCCAACCAAATGAGCTTGGCAAATGGGTTAGTCCTCTTGGCTGCAGTAGCACACAAAAAATGGAACTCTGAAGACCAGATCCTTCCTGTATTCTCTACCATCTTGGTGAAAAACTGAAGCTTAGGAACACTTTTTAAAAAATCATTCTATCGGGGCTTCCCTGGTGGCACAGTGGTTGAGAGTCCGCCTGCCGATGCAGGGGACACGGGTTCGTGCCCCGGTCCGGGAAAATCCCACATGCCGTGGAGCGGCTGGGCCTGTGAGCCATGGCCGCTGGGCCTGCGCGTCCAGAGCCTGTGCTCCGCAGCGGGAGAGGCCACAACAGTGAGAGGCCTGCGTACAGCAAAATAATAATAATAATAATAATTCTATCAACTTATGGGTAGAAGATGGGGCAGGAGGAGGTTCCCTCAGACTGAGGCAGAGTGAAACTGGCACATGGGGCTGAGGGAGCTGGAAGAGAGGAAACTGGTATTTGAGCACCACCCTGCCCTTGCTCACCGCTATTCTCTCACTGTGAAAAAAACACATGCTGACTGGTTGAGTGGGAGGATACACAGGCCCAGACTCTCACGCAAAGGCCCCCGAGGTCAAGGCCCCTGAAGTCTGCCTATGCTCCTACGCCAGCCTGGCCTGAATCCTAGGGGAACCTGCTGGGTCAGCCCTCCCCCTCTTGCCTGTCAGCTCTATATTGCTCAAATCTTTTTATCTTAAAACTCCCCTTAACCCCTCTTGACAATTTAGCATCTGCCATCTCTGTATTCCCCCACACTCAACCCCACACTAGCTGTTTCTATACCTTTACTTCTCTTCCATGCCTCATTTCACCAGTCTGGCTTCTGTTCCCCAATATTCTACTGAACTGCTCTGAAGCCAGCAATGGCCCTTAATTGGTAAATCCAAAGGAGACTTTTCTGTCCTTATCTGACTTGACCTCTCTGTGGAATTCAGCATCCTATTCTAGGCTTTATCCCAGAATTATGCCAGACCATCAGAAAGCTGGGTATACTTGGGTCACATGGTCTTATCCCCTACAGAACTTGCTTTCACCAAGTTCTGTTTTGGCATTATGCCCTTGGCTTACACTAAAGTATACATGGAAGAAATTTCATTTGGAGTTACATGCTTAGAAAAGCTTTGCTTCAACTAAGGAATTTTTTCTTTCATTGTGAGACCTAAGTAACAGGATCCATTACTTTAGCTGGCCATACCCTAATAAATCTTTTTCCTCTCAAACTATGTAGTAACCTTTTATTCTGATTTGTATTTTCTGGGGGTTTGACTTTATATCATTTACCATTTGTATTTTCTATACATTTCTTCAAATTCTTTGTGGAACAAGATGAGCTATAAATAAACCTGAAATTGTATACACATATATATTTAATATAAAATACAGAAAAACACAGAAATACAAAGTTGCAACAATCTTAACATAACCTCAATTCAAAATTTGCAGACCTATTTGAAGATCACAAAACTCTTCCAGGAGGCATAAAAGACCTCACTAAATAGGGACACTACTATCTATATCCATGATCAGAAAGGCCAAACATTGTAAAGATGTTAATTATTTCTAGTTCATTTAATCTTCAAAATCTCTGAAAAATAAACAAGATATTGAGGATAGCAATAAAATTTCTGAAAAATGAAGGCCACTTTCTTTTTTTTTGGCTGCGTTGGGTCTTCGTTGCTGTGTGCCAGCTTTCTCTAGTTTCAACGAGCTGGGGCTACTCTTCGTTGCGGTGCACGGGCTTCTCATTGCAGTGGCTTCTCTTGTTGTGGAGCAGAGGATCTAGGCACTCAGGCCTCGGTAGTTGTGGCGCACGGGCTTAGTTGCTCCACGGCATGTGGGATCTTCCCAGACCAGGGCTGGAACCAGCATTGCCTGCATTGGCAGGTGGATTCTTTAACCACTGCGCCACCAAGGAAGTCCCCAGAAGGCCATTTTTTATTTCCAAATATTAACATAGTATAAAGCCACAATAAGTAATACAGTATAGCACTGTCACTATCACAGCCAGCCAATGTAAACAGAGAATCCAGAAAAAACTCCTAGCATATAAAAAGTTGTCAGTTTAAAATTAGTGGGGGAGGTCTTCCCTGGTGGCGCAGTGATTAAGAATCCACCTGCCAATGCAGGGGATACGGGTTCGAGCCCTGGCCCGGGAAGATCCCACATGCCACGGAGCAACTAAGCCCGTGCGCCACAACTACTGAGCCTGTGCTCAAGAGCCCACAAGCCACAACTACTGAGCCCGTATGCCACAATTACTGAAGCCCACGCGCCTAGAGCCCGTGCTCCATAAGAGACGCCATGAGAATGAGAAGCCGGCACACTGCCAACGAAGACAGTAGCCCCACTCACCGCAACTAGAGAAAGCCCATGCACAGCAACGACGACCCAACACAGCCAAAAATTAAAAAAAAACAAAAAAACAAAAAAAAACAAATAAATTTTTAAAAAACAACAAAACAAATAGAATAAAATTAGTTGGGGAAAGAGGATTATTTGATAAAAGGTACCAGAAAAACTATAAATACTTGGAAAACAATGAGTTATAGCTTTAATCCATCTGGAATATATTCTGTTGTCAGAGATAAGGAGAGACGTTAACAAAAACACAAAAAAGACATGGGAGTTCCCAGGCAGTCCAGTGGTTAGGACTCCGTGCTGTCACTGTCAAGGGCCCAGGTTCGATCTCTGGTCAGGGAACTGGGATCCCACAAGCCACACAGCCACACACACACACAAAAAGACAAATCCAAACACCAAACTTGAAATAAGATATAGGTGAGTGGCCTTCTGATCTCAGAATAAGGAAGGCTTTGTGTTTAGATTCCTAAATAATAGAAGAGCCTAGAGGAAACTGTTGAAATTTTGACCACCTTAAAGTAAAAATAAATTTTTTTGTAAAAACAAAAACATGTTGAATAAAATGGCCAACAAGAAAATATATTTGCAGCATATTATGACAAAGGATTACTACTAATATCCTTATTATATAAGTAATTGTAAATTTTTTTTAAAAATTTCTTTATTTTCTTCCAGCTGCATTGGTTCTTCATTGCTGCACACAGGCTTTTCCTCTAGTTGAGGCGAGCGGGGACTACTCTTCGTTGTGGTGTGTGGGCTTCTCATTGCGGTGGCTTCTCTTGTTGCGGAGCACCGGCTCTAGGCGCGTGGGCTTCAGTAGTTGTGGTGCCTGGGCTCAGCAGTTGTGGTTCGAGGGTTCTGGAGCGCAGGCTCAGTAGTTGTGGCACATGGGCTTAGCTGCTCCGCGGCATGTGGGATCTTCCTGGACCAGGGCTTGAACCCATGTCCCCTGTATTGGCAGGCGGATTCTTAACCACTGTGCCACCAGGGAAGTCCCCAGTAATTGTAAATTTTATAAGAATAAGACAAATACCAAAAGAGAAAGTTGGGGAAAGGACACAAGTAGATCAAAGAAATACAAATGGCAGATGAATAAGAAAAAAAAAAAAACACAACCAAATCTCCTAAACATTAAGAGGAATACAAATTAAAATAATGTGACAGCATTTTTACCTCTATTAAACTGTTAAGGCTGTTTTAAAGGATAACTCCCAATGTTGGTCAAGGTGCAGTAAAATGAGTGAGGTAACTCACAGATACAGAGAACAATCTAGTGGTTGCCAGAGAGGAGGTGAGTTGGGGGGGTGGGCGAAAAAGGTGAAGGGGACTAGAGGTACAAACTACCAGTTATAAAATAAATGTTACAGAGAATAAAAAATATTAACTTTGTATGGTGTGTAATCTAAAAAAATATCGAATCACTATGTTGCACACCTGAAACTAATATAATGTTGGAGGTAAACTATACTTCAATGAAAAAAACCCCAAAAAACAGCAAGGTAACTGGTGATATGAATCAAGAATTTTTAAAATATTCAAATTACTGTGATCCAGTAATTCCACTTCAGACTTTATGCCCAGAAATAATCAGAGGACTTCCCTGGTGGCTCAGTGGCTAAGAATCCGCCTGCCAGTGCAAGAGACATGGGTTCGAGCCCTGGCCAGGAAGATCCCACATGTCGCGGAGCAAGTAAGCCCATGTGCCACAACTACTGAGCTGAGCCTGCACTCTAAAGCCCACGAGTTACAACTACTGAGCCCGCGTGCCACAACTACTGAAGCCCACGTGCTTAGAGCCCGTGCTCCGCAACAAGAGAAGCCACTGCAATGAGAAGTTCACGCACCGCAACGAAGAGCAGTCCCCGCTCACAACTAGAGAAAGCCCGTGCGCAGCAACGAAGACCCAATGCAGCCAAAAATAAATATTAAAAAAATAAATTTAAAAAAAAAGAAATAATCAGAGATGAACACGAAGATTATAAGGACATTATTAATCAGACTGAATAATTATAAACAACCTAAAAGTACAACCACAGGAGAATAGTTAAATTTGGTAAATGATGATACATCCACGAAACAGAATATTATGCAGATATTAAAAATCATGTTTTAATATAATGCTTATATGAGGAAAATGCTTGTTCCATATCTTAAAAAAGGTGGGGGGGCAAGAGGAGAAACAGAATGGAATAGTCATTAAGAGCTTAGGCTTTCCAACCAGAGACCTGCACATTCCAATTCTGGTTCTTCTACTTACTAGCAGTGTGGCCTGGAGTGAGACATGCTACCCTTCTGTGCCTCAGTTTCCTTTTCTACAAAACAAAGATAATAATCGTATCCATTTCACTGGCTGTCATAAAGATTAAATAAAACAATGCAGGCAGAGCCTGGCTACTGTGCTCCTCTGTATCCTTACAGGTCACCCCAGAAGGCAATGAACACATGTTAGCTTAACATATGACCTTTCTGTTTCTTAGAATTCTAATCACAAACCTTAGATATATTTTCGCCACAAAAATGACTTCTCTGATAAACTACCCAATTATCTGCAGAATGAAGGTAGCAACCAGTTGACAGAATCTGGTGACTGATCAAATTCAGGAATGAAAGAGAAAAAGAGTCAAAAAGGAACAAAACAGCCTCCCAGGCTGGTCTATCTTACTATAGTAAGTCTGTCCAGCATATTGCTGCCAGACTAAATCTTCCTGAAATGAGGCAGAAAAACTCATGAGGATTGAGGGTTACTCAATCACCTCCAAACTCTTTGGCTTCAATCCCAGAGTTCTGTATGATTTGTTACCACCCTTTCAACCCATCCAACCTCACCTTTGGGGTATCTCCCACACAAGAGCCTACTGTCTTGTCCCCTCCAGGTCAAGTTATCCGCTATTCAAAGTCTTCTCAACCTTGACCAGTGCAGACTGAACTCTAATTTGTTTCATTTTTTTGTTATTTTGTTTGTCTGTAATATACTGTTCTATTTATCTGTCTTTTCCCCTAATAGACTATTAGCTAGATAAGGGCAGGAGCTATGCCTTTTACTTCTGAATACTCTACAGCAATGAACACAAAAACAGTGTTAGGTAAGCAGCAGACATTCAATACTGGCGTCACTGTCATATGAAACATGTATAAATGGTTCCTGCACATGACAAAAGCAGGAAGAGAACATGGAAAAAACAAAACCTTGTTTGTATGCTACGTGGAAGCTTAACTATATGAATTTATATCCTTTATTGCTGTTTGTGTCATTTCTCAAATAGAAAAAAATAAGTCTTAACAACACAAGTATAGGTTTAAGATTTTAAAAATCCTGCCACAAAAATAAAAGCTAATTGTGAATACACTAATTTTTGAAGATGTTAAGACTTAGTAATTTATTACCTGATTATGTGGCTAGATAGCAAATGTGTCAGGTTATTTCTCAAAGGAAAACAACCAAAATAATCTTTCATACTCACTAGTTCAGAGTTTAGTCATTTGGGGACACTGGTTATTATAAAGTATATGTGTACTAAAAATAACACATGTGCACTGAGAATAAGACAGTAGAGAAGGACAATTTCCAGAAGTCTGCTTTATAAATAAAATCACCAAAACTTTTTGTTTAATACCCTATTGTTGTTCCCTCCAGGGACAACAGGTAGCTAAAACCCCAACTTATTTCCTGGAGCAGATCAGAAGACCGTCTACACTCTTGGCAAGAAACAGCAGCCCAAACTCCCCACTGAGATTCCATAAGCCACAGCAATTCTGAAATAGCCTAACATGGAGGTCACCTAACAACTTGCCTTCAGACTGCTCAATACAAAACATCAGACATCATTAGAAGGCAGAGAAGAGAGGAGACACCTTGTAGCTTTCTCTTTTCTAGATATTTAAATTAGAAGAATGTTTTTAGCCAGGAGACTGAAAAACCTAGTCCAGTATTCTGACTGCAGAGGATACTAAGTGCCATTAGGACAAGGGAAAAAAAAGGAATTACAAATAAGTAACCAGTTTCTCCTGAGAATGAAAGGAAAAGCTGCCTTTTATTAGATGCAGAACACTAGCCAAAAATAACAAAAATTATTTACCCTTTTGGAACAAAAGTTAGGTTTAAAAAGTCAAATAAAATAACCATTTTACTCTACTATTCCTGAAAATATATACATCATCATCTTATCTGAGAGCTTAAGATAACTCAAAGCAAAGTATCATGCTGATTAATACTGAGTACCAGGAAAGTTGAAAACTACCATAAAGAATGGGGAGGAGCTGAGTGGAAAGGATGACTCAGTCTGAGAAGCAGAAAAACATTAGCGACCATTTACTTCAGGGTGACTGGAAGCGGAAGCAGCCTTTATCTGAAGTAGCACTCACCTACTCAGTCACATGTACACCTTTCTCTTCCCTGTTGTGTGCCATTAACTTTAATAAGAACAGATGGGGCATTTGGGGGAGGGGGGAGAAGTAATTAAAAGGGAAATAAAATTGTATCTCTTTTAAGTAAAAAAGGTTAAGAGCATCCCAGTTTTTAACCCACCCTTCTCCCCATTTGTTAATATTAAAAGGTGCAGTCAAAGCAAAACAATGATTCTAACAGCTACTTGAAAAAATCTATTTATGGAGAGCTTTGAACCTAGGAAATAAGGAAATACATACATACTAATAAAATACTTGTAATTGCAACAATATTAATTCAACAATATGGTGAAACAACTATAGGAGGTGAAAGAGTTCTTTTGCTACAAAGAATAAGAAGTGCTAAACCAATAATAATTCTTTTATCAAAAGGTACCTGATGCTGGGTACACAGAAATGAATTTCCCTCTTAATTACTTGGAAAAAAAAAGTCCTAACTGCATAGGGCTTGGTTCTCAGAGAGCTCCTCAGCTGACAGGGAGACAAAGAGAACAACACACAAGAGCTATACAGCGTGTGCTATAACAGAGGTTAACACATACTTCCCACCACCCTGGCAAAAAGGATAGCTTAAGCTGGTGAAGGAGGGCTTTAACGAGAGGAATTGCTAAAGGTGGATCTTAAAGGATAAAACAGACCTTGACAGGTGAACTACAGTAGAGAGAAACATTCTAGCAGTGGAAACAGTAAGTGGGAAAAACTTAAATATGTATGGAATTAGACAAACTTTGTGCAAAAAAATTCAAGTGAAACTGTATTAAACCACCTCATTTATTATTGTGACCTGGTTTCAGAGGTCATGTTCTAGGCCCTCATTAAGGGTACCCTGTTTATTTCACTTATTGGACATTATACGTGAAACAGAAGACAAAGCCTTTCTGGCAGTCAGCATCCTAGTGCCACAGTATGGATTGGAGGCTGCCTCCCAGGCACGAGCTATCCCTCTCTGCTTTCTACAGCTTGAATGACACTTTTGCTGGCATACAGCAACCTAATAACTCATTTCTCCTTGTTCTCCCAAGGGTGACTATGTCAGAGACCACCAGGTCCCTCCTTGCCCTGCTCCAGGCCCATAATCCTGAAAGCAGCTCAGAGTTAAGACTGTCTTTAGAGTGTTCCTACAGTGTTTCATCACTGAGAATATGAGAAAGGTTGGGGATGTACAGCAAGTATCACCTTGAATAAATAATTATGTTATAAAAAGGAATAAATTACACACATACAGTGTAAAATATACAGTACATCTATGGATTGGGGGCAGGTCCTACCTGAGCAGTGGTTCCCAAACCTGGTTGGTGTCAAAATCACCTAGTGAGCTTTAAAATGCACAGATCCCAAGGCTTCCCTGGTGGTGCAGTGGTTGAGAGTCCGCCTGCCGATGCAGGGGACGTGGGTTCGTGCCCCGGTCCAGGAAGATCCCACATGCCGCAGAGCGGCTGGGCCCGTGCGCCATGGCTGCTGAGCCTGTGTGTCCGGAGCCTGTGCTCCGCAACGGGAGAGGCCACAACAGTGAGAGGCCCGTGTACTGCAAAAAAAAAAAAAAAAAAAAAAAAAAAAGCACAGATCCCAGAGATTCTGATTCAGTAGGTCTGGGGTGGGACAGACCTTATTTCAAAAGGTCCCATGGTAATCCTGATATAGAATGTCTGCTGACTATGGCTTTGAAGTGACTGACCTATTGATAGAACACAACAGTTATGCACCCTAAATGCAAGTCGACATAAATCAAAACCACTCAAATACCCATAGTTTTCTACTATTAGAATTTTTGGTTCATTCTTTACAACAAAGAATCATTTCGTTTATTTATTTGGAATAATAAAAAAAAAAAAGCCTACCTCAAAACTAATATGATTCCCATATAAGCAATTATGGAATGTATGACTCAAGAAGGAAGTTCTAAAATATCACCTCTATTGTGGGTAGCATCAATATCAAAAGATCTCTCTAGATGGTATGGACAAGCTCAACATAAGACAAAAGGAAAAAGGGGGAAAGAAAAAGAGAAATGGACACACATAACGGAGTGAATTCATGCTTTTGCAGTGTGTGTCAGTGACCATGTGGCCACTGCTCCAGGGCCTCTATAACCCAGTACTCATTCCTGAAGGCTACTTTGTAGAAACAAGACCATTTTATTTGGTAAATGGGGTCTCCTATAAGGTAAAGGTTAAATCAGAAGTCAACAGCTTAAACAATGTCTGTACCAAAGGCATAGTAATAGCAATAATAAGTGGCAATATACTGCCTTTGAACAAAGATCAAGAAACAGTTAATATGAAAAAAATACAGAGAGACATCCTTAGTGAGTAAATAGTATAGCATAAAATATGAATAATAGTTAAAGTGTTGTTCAACAGAACAAAGAAATCTGAAAAACAGAAGAAGGCTATACATGCATAGGAACACAGAGTTTAAACAATAAAACAAAATGCTACTTTGAACTAATATTAGGTTATAAAAACAAGTAATCTGTCAACTTGGTTACTCCTGAGAAATATGGAAACAAATAGAGGAAAAAAAGAAAATATAAAACATAAAATAGACAGCTAGTGGGAAGCAGCCACACAGTACAGGGAGATCAGCTCGGTGCTTTGTGACCACCTAGAGGGGTGGGACAGGGAGGGTGGGAGGGAGGGAGACGCAAGAGGGAAGAGATATGGGAACATATGTATATATATATAACTGATTCACTTTGTTATAAAGCAGAAACTAACAGACTATTGTAAAGCAATTATACTCCAATAAAGATGTTTAAAAAAAAAAAAGAAATACAGACAAAAGCTTAATCAAGAAGTTGGGGGGAAATTTATATATATACAAATACTCAAAAGACAAGACAAAAGAAGGATCAAAGGCCTTGTCCGCCAAGGAGCCAGAAAGAAAAAAATGTATTATATAATAAAATTTATTCCCAACAGGAAACCAAGTCACTACTATTTTATAGTCTCAACATATACCTACAACAAAAAAATTTTAAACAGAAGTAGAAAGCTGTAAGATACAAATAAAACAGAAACACAAGAAATACTAAAAACAATGAGGGTGTCCTCTATTATTATAGTTCTGTACCATACCTCTGTGAATGTATAGTATCTTGCACACACTTAACAATTTGTGACAGTGACTGTGCTATGCCAGAGTTTTGTAATACCAGAGTTTATCTAAAAAGTAGTAGGCTGGGGGCTTCCCTAGTGGCGCAGTGGTTAAGAATCCACCTGCTAATGCAGGGGACATGGGTTTGAGCTCTGGTCCGGGAAGGTCCCACATGCCGCGGAGCAACGAAGCCTGTGCGCCACAACTACTGAGCCTGCGCTCTAGAGCCTGCAAGCCACAACGACTGAGCCCGCAAGCCACAACTACTGAAGCCCGTGCGCCTAGAGCCCGTACTCCGCAACGAAGTGTAGCCCCCGCTCACCTCAACGAGAGAAAGCCCACGTGCAGCAACAAAGACCCA
This sequence comes from Hyperoodon ampullatus, assembly GCF_949752795.1. Classification (NCBI taxonomy): domain Eukaryota; kingdom Metazoa; phylum Chordata; class Mammalia; order Artiodactyla; family Ziphiidae; genus Hyperoodon; species Hyperoodon ampullatus. The sequence continues at coordinate 19,395,730 of NC_136931.1, forward strand.
ACGCAGCCAAAAATAAATAAAATTAATTAAAAAAAAAAAAAAAAAAGAATCCGCCTTCCAATGCAGGGGACGCGGGTTTGATCCCTGGTCGGGGAACTAAGATGCCACATGCTGCGGGGCAACTAAGCCCATGTGCCACACTACTGAGCCCACGCTCTGGAACTAGAGAGAAGCCCACGCGCCACAGTGAAGATCCCGCATGCTGCAACTAAGACCCAAAGCAGCCGAAAAAAAAAAAAAAAAAAAAAAGATACAGTCTACCAGACTGGCTCTTCCCCCCCTCTATTAGGGTATGTTTTAAACTAGAACGGCCGCTCTAAGTCAGGGTATAATTCCCCCCCTCCCTCCCCACTGCACACAAAGCATCAAGATTATCTATCTGCTCTCTTCTTCAAAAGCCCTCACCCATCTAGGACATTTTAGGACTCTATTTCCTCCTTCCTTGTTGGGGAAGCTAGTGTATCACCTACCTCTTTCAAAATAAGAAACACGGGATTTAATTTCAGTGTGAAAAATGCTTAGAGCTATAGCTATATACCTGATAGGATTCTGAATAGATCAAAGTCTATGCACTCAAATTTACAATTAACTTGGCTTTCATTCAGAGTCAATTTACTCTTATTTTAGAAATAATTCAAATCATGGGGAATAAGAAGAGACATGAAGTATTAGAGGCAAACAGCTAAGGCCAACAACAAGGAATAGGTTAGAAAGCTTAACATTTAGCAATAAGGAAGTATGTTCCCAGTAACTTGAGGTAACACAGGGTATCTAACAAGGAAAATGTTCATAACATATAACATGAAAAAAGGTTACAAAAGAGGACACAGGATTCCAGCTTAGTTTAACAAAACAAAACAAAAAATACAACAAAACTAGACAAACAGCAATTCTGTTGAGATCCCCTACCTTAAGTCAGGCCGACATTATATCTTGCCTGGCCAAGTGCGATGGCCTCCTGACTAGTTTCCCTGCTTTCCCTCTTGCTCCATTACCACCCATTTTTTACACAGTGGCCACAGATTTCTAAAATATAAATTCATTATCAGCAAGGAGACTTCCCTTCTGAAACCTCCCATGCTAAAACTCTTAGGCTGAAGTCTAAACCCTTTCACCGGGCCTACAGGGTCCTTCAAGGCCCTATCAGCAGATCTGCATCCAGCCTCATCCACTCTGCTCTAGTCGCTGCTTTCAGTATCCAGAACGTCCTAGGTTTCTTTTCTCTTGCCTCTGGGCCTTTGTACATGCCACTCCCTCTTCTAGGAATATATAAGCAGTTCAACTTCTAAGAATTTATCGTACAGATACACTAGTACATGTGCCCAAAGAGCTGTATGCAAGAAGGATAATTATTATAGCATCTTTCTCTAACAGCAAAAGATTGAAAACAACTCAAATGTTCAGAACAATGTTGTGTATAGTATGCTACCATTTGTGTTTTTTTTAAAAAAAGATACATAAACACATGTTTATATATATGTAGAATTTTCTCTGGAAGGATATATGAAAAATTGGTAATATTTATTACCTCTGGGGAAGAAAACTTCCCCAGGGATGAGAGGCAGGGGGAAGTTATTACTTTTCACTATTATCATTTTGTACTGTTTGAAATATTTCCTCTCATGTCCTTGTATTGAATGTGATAGTCACAGAATACTTGCACAATTACATGTTGTTTTAAAAACTGTACCATATGTAAATGCCCATTTACAAAAGTGGAGGAAAAAACGAAAAGGAAACACACCAAACTATTAATAGTGTTTACCTCTAGGGAAAAAAGGTTCGTTAGGTTCTAGTATAATTCTACAATTGTTAGACTCTACCAAAGAATGAAACTAAACATTACTCGAATGATACAAAAAAAGTTTAAGACCAAATTTAAGTAAGGAAAGTTTTAAGAATTGCCACTGCAACCTCAATTCCCTCTAACACTTGGGCAGAAACATGGCTGCCAGTGCCCTCCACCTGCCTGCACTTTTGCAACTGTTCCTGCAAGGCTCTCGAGCCTAGCTTTACTAGGCAAAAATACTTTTATTATTTCTTTATACTTATTGGAAAGCTTCAGTACTACTTCCTATTGTATTGTATTCCTTTTTCCCTTTAAAAATTATACAATACAGATAATAGGAGAAAACTCTGATAAGCAAGAATATGAACTTATACATTTTACATAAACATGCTGGTTTATATCCACAGTCCCCTCCCCATATATACACGTATTTACTCTCACACGAAATCATATTGTGCATACTATTTGATAATCTGCTTTCTTTATGTAGCATATCTCAAATCCCTCCCCATTTCAATATATTTCTAGACGTAATAAAATGGTTGCATGACATTCTATTACAGTTGTCCCTCAGTATCCACAGGGAATTGGTTCCAGGACACCTCCCAGCCCTGGCCAGATACCCAAATCTGTGGATGCTCAAGTCCCTTATACATAAAATGGCACAGTATAATGGTCCCTCTTTATCGCAGTTGGTTGAATCTGCAGATACAAAGGACTGTCTGTAAACAGGTGTATCATAATTTAATTAGTCCTCTATTGTTGAATATTGTTACTCCCAAATTTTGATAATTCTGAGAAAAAAACCCATTTGCATTATAAAATAACTATGTTATAAAACTACAGAAAACCAAGAAAAGTCACCCCAAACCTAACCACCCTCACACTACTAGTTTATTTTGTTCTGACTAGTGTTTTGATGCCTATCCATTTAGTCTTTTTTTCCTTGGCATTCATTCATTCAAACAAGCTCTTGCTATATGCCAGGTTATTACTGTTTGAGATTTTCTTTACTTTTCTTCCATAACAATTTTTTGTACCATATTTTAATTTTTTTCTTCCAGTTTTACTTAGATATAATTGATGTATAGCACTGTATAAGTTCAAGGTGTACAGCATATGATTTGACTTACATACGTCATGAAATATTTACCACAGTAAGTTTAGTGAACATACATCATTTCATACAAATATAAAATTAAAGAAATAGAAAAAAGTATTTTTCTCCATGATGAGACTCTTAGGATTTACTCTTAACTTTCATATATAACATACAGCAGTGTTAATTATACTTATCACCTTGCACATATAAGCATCCTAAATGCTTATGTATCTTATACATAAGTACTTATGTATCATAAATGGAAGTTTGTATCTTTTGACTGCCTTCATCCAATTCCCTGCCTACCCCTCCCCCCACCATGTACTATATTAAAAAAAAAAAAAAAAAAAAACAAAAAACAAAAAACTTCTCATAAGCATTTTGCTGGTTAATAGTCTTCCCAATCAGCTTTTTTTTAGTGGTTGTCAAACATCACTCCCAACATAGGATTTGATCCTGTTTACTTATCCGTTTGTCTACTGCTCAATATATTTTCTGATTAACTTCCTGATAAGTCCCACTTAAGTTCACTTAACTTTTGTACTCTCTGGTGGTCATCACTATTCAATTTAATGCAAAATATATACAATGACCAACTATTGCTAAAGTGTAAAGATCATCACTTTACCCCTATGTAGCACATTATAGTTGGTTACAAACATACAGCTGACTCTCAAAGAACATGGGGTTTAGGGGAGAGCTGAACTTCCATGTAGTTTAAAATCCAACTTTAATTCATAGTCAGCCCTCCACATACACCATACCCTCATTAGTGGATTCAGCCAACTGTGGGTTGTAACACCGTAGTATTTACTACGGGGAAAAAAAAATCTGTGTATAAGTGGACCAAGCAGTTCAAGCCCACATTGTTCAAGGGCCAACTGTATATATTTCCCCCTAACGATACTACATTTAACTGTCATAAGCCTCCAATACAGTAGATATGTCATTTTACAAATGGGAAGGAAGGGACAAGGAAGTGACCCTTAATGAACTTGCCACAGCTATTAAGCTGCACGCTGGCTAAGCCTTGGTGCCCTAGTAAGATTAAAATCTAATTTTATGCTTCTTTTGTATTTCCCGATACACCTAGATCAGGGTCTCTCCTCCAGAAAGCCTTTCCCAACACCTTTCACTAACTTCTGTAACTGACCATCCTCCCTGCACCCTGAACACAGTTTTATCAGAGCACTGACAACACTTATTTATAGATCTCTTGCCCCATACTCTACTTAAGACCCTCAGGAAAAGGAACCTTTTCTTACTCATCTTGAAATCCCCAGTACCTAATGCACTCCCTGGCACAAAGTAGAAAGGCAAGTGTTCAAAGGATGGAGTGAGCACATTACAAGTGCTCAATGAATAAATACTGCAGGTATTTAGAGCACATCTAAGTATCTGAGTTGATCCAATTTACATCATTTCAGAGAAAGTCACACTTCAGTATATCTAGAACCAGTTAGGTTCAAATATAAAACCTGTATTCAAAGAGCAGGCATTATCAATACAGAAAATGTAATTCTTTTTTTTTTTTTTTTTTTTTTGCGGTACGCGGGCCTCTCACTGTTGTGGCCTCTCCCGTTGCGGAGCACAGGCTCCGGACGCGCAGCCTCAGCGGCCATGGCTCACGGGCCCAGCCACTCCGCGGTATGTGGGATCCTCCCGGACCGGGGCATGAACCCGTATCCCCTGCATCGGCAGGCGGACTCTCAACCACTGCGCCACCAGGGAAGCCCCCAGAAAATGTAATTCTTAAGTGCCATTTACATTAAGAGCAATACTCTAGTAACAATACTTAGAGATTGTAAAACACACAAAACAGTTAAGAATAGATGCTTTCAAGTAACTATTTTAGGAGTCATAAGGTCCATAGCTTAGGATTTAGCCATTTTATTATGACCCTGACTAACCTGAATGGGGGCGGGGGGGGAGGGTACAAAAACCAGTATAAATTGTTAGTTATGCTTGGGTTAACGTGACATTTGTTTTCAAAATTCTGTTTTATAGAATTTACAGTTTTAGACCTGATTTTGCTCAATACTGCTGCTTTTCTTTTAAATTATAATTCTTATATCATTGGAATGGTCTTGATGACTTGGTCCAGCCAACTAGAACTGTCTACCAATCTGCACAGAGCCCTTGTTCATGTTGGGCATGTGTAGTAACATGCATACAAGCAAACAAGCTCCATTTAATACAATTTAACTTCTATAGTCCACAGTAGATACTACAGGGGACAAATAAGGAGCTGGATGGTAGAGCTGTTACATAGCTCAAAAGTACTGCTTCTCAAATGTTTGCACTGTAGTACCTATACAAATAGGGCTTCCCACTCCCAAGCACTCATGCCCTATTTTGTTGAAGACCTGTGTTATCTTAAACAGTCATAGAGTTCACATTCTTCTCCTAAAATATATATTTGCTTTAATGTAAAAAAATTTGTAATTACTTACCAGTTAAATTACTTAACTCACCGCCCCCTCAGTGAGCACAATTGAAGCTCCAAGAAGATGGGTCATGTTTATCTTGTGGCTTCAAGTACCCCGGAATCATACCACTTTGTACCCTAAGGGTATTCATATCCCAGTTTGAGAACCAGGGATCTAAACAATTAAACTAGTCATAAAACTTAAAAGTGACCAAAATGTTCTTACAACCCCATTCCCCAAACTCTTAAGGCTAGTTTTCTCAATAGCTTTTCAAATCAGTATTGTTTCTCTTTTCAGCAGCTCATTAGTATGCACTGTGTGTCAACATTAAAAGAGCCTGCAGAGCACAAGTTATTTCTGGAGCAACAGAATACTAGCACATACATCTTGTCCTTCATATCTATCGAGGTACCAAGCTGCCCACTTGGAAAACAGACAGTTGAAGAGAAGAGCTTTCACTCCTGTTCCCTTCCTCCTCTCTATTTGCTCCAGGCACAGCTTGTAAGAAAAATCTTAATAGTCATTTAGATGATTCATTCATATAAGCTTATCTAATCTCAGCATTTGTAACCCTCACTGTTACATTCCTTTTCGCCATTACATAAGTGCAATTAAACTATTTTCACATTTTTTAGGGGATAAGAAAGATGTTCTTCCTGGTAGCCTGAGAAGAGATAATTTTCACACTTAGAACCCTACTTTATTGTTAATGAAATCCCAAACCCTAGTAGACTGACATTTACGAGGCCTGTTTCAAGTTCCCTATACTGTTCATTATATTTCATAGCAGAAATTGTAGGCTAAAGTAAATTTTAAGTGACCCTTTCAAATGTTTTTTAAAAAATTATTTATAATGACTGTAACACTATGAAGCAACATGGGTTATCAGCTAGGTTAACTCAAATTAAGTGAGACAATTTTTATCTAGGATACCAGCTTCCCCAATACTAGGATTCCATCTGTTCCCCATCAAAATTACAAATTGCCACAAGCCCTGGACTTTTGAGGTCATTTGCCACGAGTCAAAATACACATTTTGGAATGTATATTTGGGTTGAATGGAATGTATATTTGGAATGTATTTTGGGTTTCTACAGAAAAGCAGCCACCATATCCTTGTGTCTTTCTATGTACATACTCAGAATGGTACTTGATGTTTTATACACATTCTCATCAACTCCGAGAACAGTCTCTTTAATTGGTATTATTCTCACAAATAAGGACTGTAGGAGTAGAAAGGTTAAGTAATTTGCCCAGTGTCACCCAGCTAGTATACAACAGTGCACGCAGAGTTTCAAATGGAGTACTGCCTGAATATAAAGCTTGTACGCCCTCAATCACCCACTGTCCTGTATCTCCTATACCCAAGAATGATCCAGCAAATCCTCCAGCCCCAGGAAGGTCTTATTACTCCTATTTTTAAGACCAAGAAATGGAAACAGCATTTACCTCTCCGTGGCTGCAAAGTCAGTTTGAGCAGGGAAGACAGAACTCAGCTCTCAAGCCTCTGGTCAGCAATCTATCCACTACTTCATCTTGTTCTTTGGCCCCAAGTCTGTGATCATTCTAAAATAGAAGCACAAATCATTTTATGAACACCAAACATACACAAATGCAGATACAGTATGAAAAGCAAAATGAGGGCAAGAGGAAGACAAATAAAATTGGGAAACAATATACTTGCTAAAATGTTACATTACTAATTGACATGCTGTAAATGTCTATCAAGTCAATAATAAAACCTTCACTTATTTTTTTAAACATCTGCTAAATATATAAAGAACTAAAGATTTCTGATTATCAAAATAGCACCCCACTGTGACCTTGCAACCAAATAATGTAAATACAGTTAAACTACCAAAAAATTAATTCTTATAGATGTAGTAATACTCCTTTAACAGTTTATTTCCTTATCTTCAGCAAGTAGTGGTTTTACTGACTAAGTTAGTTTAAACCACAAGTAAAGACTATATTTTTCATGTAATAAGATAACTATGGGGGGAGCTTTCACCACTGACCTTTGAAAATCCTAGAAGCACAGCAACGAAATATCTTTTTTTAGACAAATAACAAAATATTTTTAGGTCATATTGTTACTTGACAATTCTCTCCCTAAAATACAAATAAATGGACTGTCAAGCTTCAGGCAATGGTAGAGTGGTACTTAACTCCATGGCAGGGGGTGGGGGGGAGAAACTCCCAAATGAAATGAAAGAGCTGAATTTAAGCATTTCCAAAGAATTTGGCATATGAGGTACAATTAAGAGGCAATCCATCTCATAACTAAAGCCCACAAAACTAAACTGATATAATACTTTACCAGATGAAGCTAAAAAAAAGTCTTCTCTGTTGAAAAGGCAATTTATAACAACATAAGAAGAGAATTAGTGCATTTAGCCCACGAAACACTTTTGTATTGGAGTCCATATATTGTCACTAATGTGTGTCAAAAGGAATGAAATTTTACGCCCCTGAAAATTGATGAGTGACTAAAAATAAGATCAAGTGTGGAAAAATCACTATTCTTGGGGTATATGTTAGCAGTCTGTATGCAATGCCACATCTTTGCATTCAAATACTAAAAACTGAGAAAATGCACAAAGGTACTGCCAGAGAAGATCTGAAGACAACTAGAGAAAGTTTGCGGATGTTTAAAAAAACAAATATGGTATGCCGAATCTACACATTTAATTGTGAACCATGGTCTTCAAAGTTATACATTACTTACCATTATTGTTTTTTCTAAACCTGTATACTCTTTCTCAAAGCATTAAATTAAGACAAATCCTACTTGTTTGAAGAGGGACCTAATTTTTGGCAAAAAAGCCTCTAGTCGTCTGAAACCAAGATAGGTAAATAAGTTAGACAGATGGTTAACTAGGTTTCTGATTTTAAAAAATGAAATAGAGCCTATAAGATAGTTAATGTAGAGTGAATTTGATGCCAGTAGCATCCCTGAAGCAAAAAAACAGCCTCTAGAGGAACATTCTGCCAGCAGGCACCACTCTGCAAGGCTCTGCCACAGGGCCCTAGTCAGCCACAGGTGGCTTCTGCCACTCCCAAGGAACTCCCCAAGCCACACAGAGAAGTCCCTGGTGGGTGCCCTCATTTTTTCTATGTCCTTTAAAGCAAAATCCTAAAGCTCTTAGAATTTGAATGCATATTAAGGATAACTTTGACAGCTCCTAAATTTTAAGTTGGTTGAATGGATCCCTAAAGATAACTTTTACAGCTACTCTTAAATAAGCAGTATTTTCCTAGGTAGGTAAACATTCCTGTTGTAATCTTCCTCATACTAGTGATTTAAGTTTCTTTGGGTAACCTTAATGTCCTCAATTTATTCTCTCTGTAAACTTAGTTTTCCAATAAAAACAAAGGGGACTTCCCTGGTGGTCCAGTGGTTAAGACTCTTAAAAAAAAAATTAAAAAAAAGACTCTGCACTCCTAATGCAGGGGGCACGGGTTAGATCTCCGGGTTCTATCTCTGGTCAGGAAACTAAGATCCCACATGGTGCACGGCGCAGCCAAAATAAACAAACAAAGTATGAATCCTGGCATAGAGGAAATCTTAAAGGACAGCAACTCTGTGGACAAGATCTATACCATTAAAAGGACATAAACGGGACTTCCCTGGTGGCGCGGTGGTTAGGAGTCCACCTGCCAATGCAGGGGGCACGGGTTCGAGCTCTGGTCCAGAAAGATCCCACATGCCGTGGAGCAACTAAGCCCATGTGTCACAACTACTGAGCCCACACACTTAGAACCTGTGCTCCGCAACAAGAGAAGCCACCACAATGAGAAGCCTGCGCACGGCAACGAAGAGTAGCCCCCCGTCGCGACAACTAGAGAAAGCCCACGCACAGCAAGGAAGACCCAACACAGCCATACACATACACATACATACATAAATAAATAAATAGAGTATTTAAAAAAACAAAGACATAAACGATGTGTAAGACCAAGAAGCTGATGGCTGGCTGTACATGGCACAACTGAAATCAAGAAGCAAAACATGGTCTATGGAGCACAGTGCTACCAGGAAAACAAGCTTTCTTCCTGACTCAACTACAGACCCGCTGGATTTTAACCGTGTGGACCTTATTTTAATAAGTAAAACATGCCACCTGCCATCCATAATTTCAAAAGGAAAGTAAAACTGAAAATTACAAGAATGCCAAAAATTACACAAACGGACCAATATATTAGACAATTAAGTGTGGTTCTATTCTCAAGCCTGACACTCCATCAACACTACTGCATTTAGTTACTTAGGGCAACTTTATTATGGAGGAGAGGGAGAACGAACATTTTTGTAGGGTTCAAAAAAGTAATGTTGAAAACACTCCCCTACGGAGGCATTTGCTGCAGAATCCTACAGATTGAGATTACACACAGTAGACCGGTCAATTTTGCCTAGCACCAGGCTGTTTTAATATCGTCATAAACTTAACATAGCCTCCCCCTCCCCGCCCCGCTATTTAATCAAGACTTTCCTCTCTCCAAAGCAACCCCAGTTGATACATCAAGTGCTGCACGATACTGTATTAAGGTACTAGAATATTTGAGGGAAAAGAAAAAACTGGCAATTCGACAGGAAGCTTTTTAATGATGCAAGAGAACTTAAGGACAGAATAAATTTAACATATATTCCCTGTTTAACTTCTTTTGCCACCTAAAGGAGACCTGGAATTTTAACTTTCCTATTTGATCTAAACTCAAAGAAAGCAGGAAGACGCTACATATGCGAATGTTTACTTATTGCTGAACTCAGGGCTGCCGGAAGTCAGCTACTAAAAAGTAGTTACATTACGCGTAGATATTTATAAACCAACTGCAACTAGTGACCCAGGATTCAATTACAACATCATCCCTCATATTTCAGCATATGGGCAAATTACCAGTGGAGTCAAGAATAAATTCATTCTGCCCTACTGGCGCTTTAGATCGGGTTGCACAATCCCGGGGCAAAACTGCCTTCGCCTAGCCCTAAAAGCATCAGGTACTAAATACTGTAGTAAGTTAGCGTCAGGACGTTTTAAAGCGAGACGGAAACTCAAGAGTTGCCTGAACCAATTTAGCCAGCCCATAATCCCGAATTCAGGAATTTGTCACGTCACTTGAGATCAGAATGAAATTAAGTTTTGATCCCTTTGAGATCTCTTAGCGCACAAAGTCAGGCTCCTATCACTGCAAGGGGAATCCGACCCTCGCTCGAGAAAAACTTGTGGAACTCGTGTCCTTTCCGCCCACCGTGGGGGGGCCGCACCGGTCGGGTCGGGCGAGGAGCCCGGGCGCTAGTTTGGGGGCGCAGCGGGGCCCGGCGGGGGCGGCGAGCGCGCGTCCCCCCGCCCGCTCAGGCGGCGTCGAGGCGCGAGCAGCTCAGCCAGCCTTGCAGAGGGAGCTCTCGGCAGCTCTGGGGTCCCTCTACTCGCAGCCGCAGCAGCGCCGCCTGCGCCACTCGGTGGAGACGGAGACCAGCGGCGGCGACGCGCGGACTGGGAGCGACCGCGGAGCAGCCGGGCGGCGGGGGACGCTCGCAAGGCCGCAGGGTAGGTTCCGGGACTGGGCAGGCTGGAGGATGGGCAGCCCGAGAGGCGTCGGCAAGGGCCCGACACCCATACTGCATGGAGACCTGGCTGCGCGCGCGGTGGCTGGGTGTCGACACTTGAGCGAGGCGGGCGCGGAAGCCGGGGAGCGGAGATCGCCTCTCGGCTGAGGCCACCCATGGCGGGAGGGGCGGAGGGCAGAGGGCGGGCCGCGGCCGGGTGATCGGTCGGGCCAAGAGCCGGCCTCGAGGGCAGAGACAAAGGAAGGAAAATGGAGTCGCCAGCGCGCGGGCCTCTGTCGGTGCCACCGCCGGAGGCCTAGCGCGCCGTAGGAGGAAGGCCGAGCGAGCGAGCGAGCGGGCGGACGGGGTGGGGGGGGGCGGCCGGGCCGCGGCGGCGACGGGCAATGGCGGCGGCCGCGCCGCAGCAGGGACGGTAGAGGGAGACAAACACCCCCCGGCGGCGGCGCTGGCGCCGGGCTACAGCCAGCGCCGACCGGAGCGGCCCCATCGTGACACCTAGAGGCGGCCCGCGAAACCTCCTCCACCCGGGGCCCCCTTACCTCCGCGCCACACCCCCCGCAGCGCTCGCTCCGCCGCCGCTCCACCGCTCCGGCCACCCGGCGTCCCCAGCCAGCTCCGCGCACCCGCACCGGCTACCGCCGCCGCCGCTGCCGCCAAAGAAGCAGCTCCGCGCACGGTTTAATCGCTCCACAGACTCGGACACAAAATGGCGGCGGCGCGGTGCAGTGCGCCTGCGTCGGCGCTGCCGGGGCCGCGGGTGCTGATAAGGGAAGGGACGGGTGGGGGGGCCGGTCGGGCGACGAGTGGAGGGCGGGGGAGGAAAGGTGAGGGGAGGGGTTGGCGCAGGGCAGCATGGGAGGCGGCCCCGGGCGCCAACTTTCAAAAGCGGGCGCGATGGCGTCACGGGACGCGCTGCGGGTCGCGTCACGCCGCACGCGCCCTCGACTGGTCGCGCGTGGGTTCTTAGGGAGCCCGACGTCCGGGCTCCCGCTGGGTGGGGCTTCCTGGGCGGAGGCAGTCGCCTCTGGGCGGTCCAGGATCCCGGCCCGGTTGACCTGGTTCCTTAGCTGCAGTCACCCGCTCTGAATCCGTAAGGGAAGGGGGGTGGTGTTTGGAGGAAGCGCACGCGGGGCTAGGCGGTGGGGCTGAGGCGGTTCTTGGGCGGGGCCCCGCCCCAGTCTCCGCCCTAGCAGGGCCGGACCCGCCCTCCGAGCGCAGCACCGCAGCCCGCCACCGGGTAAGGCCGGGCGGGTCCCTTCTCACTCCCGGCTCCTCAGAAACAATCCAGCGCCTGCGAGCCACGGCAAGCAGGGCTGTCCTTGCCCAGCGGTTTTGGGGGATCTCTCCGCCCTACAAGAGGGCCTCCTAATACCGGGTGTGAGAGAAGAGGGCGAGGGCTTTCTGGTGTGCCCAGGCCATCTCAGCCCGGAGAGGCCAGAAGGCCAGACTTGATGCATTTGCACGATCATAGCAGTCTTTTGCCAAAAGGACTTTCTGTATTTGAAGCGGCGTAATTGTGTATTTTAAAACGTACATTTCTCGTTTTTGCCCGAGAGCTGTTGAGCTCTCTGTGGGCGGGGTCCTTCAGCCCCTCACAGTGCGGTCGCCCCTCCCCCTCACTGAGATGCACCTGCGGACTCTACCCAACCAGCAGTAAAATTCCCTGAAGACTGACTGGAAGATGTTCTGGTGGCTCAGGGAGGAGAGTCTTTGGTACTTATGGTAATCTGACTCAGGACTGTATTCTCAACTCCCTTACCTTAGATCACGGAGAACAAACGGACCCAGCGTCAAGTAGGCAGTGTCTGCTCCATTGAGCTGATTGTTCCATTACGAGAATGTTAGCCCAATGTTGACAGATATTTTGTTTTTTTCTTTTTAAAGAAAATCTGGGGTTTTTTTGTGTGTAAAATTTCCAGATGTTGGCAACTAAATCAGATGTTTTAAAACTGCATGAGCTGATTAAGCCGCACGTGGGGGCTGTCAGTTTATAAGACCTCTGACTTGGAGGAAAGAGTGAAGAGAAGTTCCAAGGCCAAATCCTAGGCACTCCAGCATTTAGAGATAGGGTAATGGAGAAGGAGACTGAGGAGGAACAGCCAGGAAGACAGAAGGAAATCCACAGAGTGTTGAATTTGGAATCCAATGGCAGAGAAGGATTCAGGTAGGAGGGGAACGGTCAACTGTGTTTAGTGCTGCTGAGAGGTAAACTTGGGCCAGAAACATGGCTATATTGAATTGGTCACCTTGGAAGACGAGCTTATCATTGGTGACTTTGGCTTGATTCATGTTGGTAAATCAGAGGTGTGGACCTGACTAGAATGGGTTGAAGAGTGAACAGGAAAGTGAGGAAATAGAGACAGCACACATAGGCAACATGAGAGAAGCTTAGCTGTGAAGGGAGCAAAGAAATTCAGGGATAAATGTGGAAGGATATGGGGTTAAGGGAGGGTGAAAGAATTCTAGAGCATGTTCTAAAAGATGAAAGGGTTCTAGAGCATGTTTATTTGTCATTGGGAGTGATACAGGAGAGCGAAGCCTTGCTTGACTTTTTTTTTTTCTGTGCCACAGGGCTTGCAGGACCTTAGTTCCCTGACCAGGGATCGAACCCAGGTCCACGGGAGTGAAAGCACTTAACCACTGGACTGCCAGGGAATTCCCTTGCTTGACTTAAATCAGGGTGAAATTCATGGGAGGATATAAGGAAACTGGGAGGATTGACCCTGGATAGGAACAGGATGCTTCCACTGTGGAAATTAGGATAACAAGGGTGAAGATGGGTGCAAATGCAGGGGAGAGAGAAAGCAAGCTTGCAGTTTTCGCCTTGGTGGTATCGGGTACCCATTTGAAGTTTGTGATCATGAGTTTAAAGTTAAACCAGTTGGCCCAGTGTGCGGTTTTTCTCTAAGCAACATTCAACTGCTTGGGTACAGACATGAAGAAAAGGGATAATTTGGTTTCTCAGCACCAACACCCAAGTTTTCTGATTTCTAGTAATAGGTACTTGCCTTATGTGATTATTCACTATTCTAGAAATGTGTGAAGTATCTGGAAAATTTACATGTGACCTCTTTTTCTAGAAACCAAATTATTCCAGTAGTCTCTTACGTACACCTGAGGCTCAAGCATAAAGAAAAGGCAATCTTAGAGAAAAATTACCAGACACCTCTGGAATATTTGCATTTTGCATTTTTTTTCAGCCCTCCACTCCAAACAGCTCCTGGTATACTTAGGAACTATGTACTGGAAACAAAGCTGACTTACACTTTAATGCTTAGCTCCTTTTCTTTCTGGTACCTTTAATAAACTGACTAATTCGCTTTCTCTAAGACCTTGCCTCAAACCATCTTACCTTTAAGCTTCAGGAGTGTCTTCTAGGACTTCCCAGGTGGCGCAGTGGTTAAGAATCTGCCTGCCAATGCAGGGACATGGGTTTAAGCCTTGGTCCGGGAAGATCCTACGTGCCGCGGAGCAGCTAAGCCCGTGCGCCACAACTACTGAGCCTGCACTCTAGAGCCCGCGAGCCACAACTACTGAAGCCGGCACACCTAGAGCCTGTGCTCCGCAACGAAGAGAAGCCACCGCAATGGGAAGTCCACGCACCGCAATGAAGAATAGCGCCTGCTCGCTGCAACTAGAGGAAGCCCGCGTGCAGCAACAAAGGCCCAACGCAGCTAAAAATAAAAATAAATAAATAAATAAATTTATTTTTTAAAAAAAGAATGTATTTTTTATGTTTATTTTTTATTTATTTTCTTATTAGTCATCCATTTTATCCACATCAGTGTATACATGTCAATCCCAATCTCCCAATTCATCACCCCACAACCTCCCCCCAACACCCACTTTCCCCCCTTGGTGTCCATATGTTTTTTCTCTATTTCTGTGTCTCAATTTCTGCTCGGCAAACCGGTTCATCTGTACCATTTTCTAGGTTCCACATATCGTTAATATACGTTACTTGTTTTTCTCTTTCTGACTTACTTCACTCTGTATGACAGTCTCTAGATCCATCCACGTCTCTGCAAATGACCCAATTTCGTTCCTTTTTATGGCTGAGTAATATTCCATTGTATCTACGTACCACATCTTCTTTATCCATTCGGCTGTCGATGGGCATTTAGGTTGCTTCCATGTCCTGGCTATTGTAAATAGTGCTGTGATGAACATTGGGGTGCATGCGTCTTTTTGAATTATGGTTTTCTCTGGGTATATGCCCAGTAGTGGGATTGCTGGGTCATATGGTAATTGTTTTTAGTTCTTTAAGGAAACTCCATACTGTTCACCATAGTGGCTGTATCACCTTACATTCCCATCAACAGTGCAAGGGGGTTCCCTTTTCTCCACACCTCTAAAGCATTCATGTGGATAAATATAAGGCAATGTATTTATTTATTGATTTATTTAGTTTGGCTGCGCCCAGTCTTAGTTGCGGCATGCAGGATCTTTTTTATTTGCGGCATGCGGACTCTTAGTTGTGGCATGCATACAGGATCTAGTTCCCCGACCAGGGATGGAATCCGGGCCCCTTGCATTGGGAGCACAGAGTCTTACCCACTGGACCACCAAAGAAGTCCAAGGCAATGTATTTAGATGGCAAAAACCCTCAATTGTATTTACAATTATATTTACAACTGCTAAGGTCTGAATATGTGTCCTTCCCAAAATTCATATGTTGAAATCCTAATGCTAGATGTGTATGGTATTGATAAGTGGGGCCTTTGGGAGGTGCTTAAGTCCTGAGGGCGGTACCCTCATAAATGGGGCTAATGCCTTATAAAAGAAGTTTCATAGAGCTCCTAGCCCCTTCCACCATGTGAGGACATGGCAAGAAGGCACAGCTATGAACCAGGAGAAGGGCCTTCACCAGAATATGACCATGTTAGTGCCTTGACCTCAGATTTTCCAGCCTCCAGAACTGTGAACAGTAAACATCTGCTGTTTATAAGCCACCCAGTCAGTGGTATTTTGTTATAGCAGCCTGAATGGACTAAGACAACTACTATATTTATATTATATCAACTATAATTACAACTATATGACCTCTGAGGCATCAGTTAGAAGCCGGGAATGGGGTCCAAGTGGCCTTGGAGCCTGCTCTCTGAAGACAAAGATTCCCATATGCTGCTCTTACATGGCTGAGAAAATGCTGAGGATCACTAGGAAGGAACAAAAGGAAATGTTTTCTTCTTGCAGGAAATGGTGATGTGTCCTACTTCATGAAATTGGCCCCAAAGACCAAGGAACGGAAAGCCAAACCAACAGGATAGGCTGTTTCATGCTGGACAGAAACAAGGTGAGAAGGAAAAGTAATATGATGAGAGCCTGTGGAACAGTTGGGATGATAAAAATAAGGACAGGTTTGTTCCCTGCAGTACTATCCCAGACTGGTCACCAATGAGAACTGTTGTGACTTAAAAGCACCAAGTGATTTAAGGAAATGTTCTTCCCATGGACTATCTCAGGTTTGTAGTCCACAGGAGTTCAGGGCATTATCAGCAGAAGGCTGTCAGCTTACCACATGGCATTGGTGAAGTCACCACGTTCTAGGATCTGGCCCTCAGCCTTGAGAGTGGATTCCTTCCTTAGGGACTCATCAGGTGCACAGGAGCTTGATGGATAAGCCAGGTGACTAACTGGGAAGTGGACTGGTGCTCACATGCTGGCAAAAGGCATATTCTCTCCCTATAGGAGAGCCTCCTGGGAAGCCATATTACTAGAAAGCTTTGGTAAGCAGTTCATTAGGTTGAGATGTAATTTATATAACTTAAATGTTTAATATCATCCTCTCTGATGCTGGAGTCAGATTGTCTGGCATTTGAATCTTGTCTTGGCTCCTTATTAGCTGTGTGATCTTGGGTGAATTAGTAACAACTCAACTGCAGGTTTCTTCTCCATAAGATAGGATGATAATTGTACTTCACTAAGGACTGAATGAGAAAATGCAAGTAAAACTTTAGGCATAGTTCTAGGCACCAGTAATCATACAATAAATGTAAACTATCATTATTATTTCTTTTATTTTTATTCTTCTTAGTAACCTACCCTCACTCCCAAATCTACCTTCTGATGGACATAGTCTTTCTAGATTAATTAATAGAATTACTTACTAAGTGTTCCTTGGCCTGGAAGCCATTCTTTCTAAGAAAAGTGTACTTTGTACTGTAGTTCTCAGGAGAACAATGCTATTTCCAACATCTTCCTTAGCTCCCACTATTGCCCCCAGGTAAAGCTTGCAATAATCTTGATAATTTATGTGTTTTTTGGAACTCATTAAACAAGAGAATCAACAAATGGAGAAGAGATGTGCTGATTTTCTAAGTAACAATGGGCAAGACTCTTCCTGCCCACTTTGGGGGTAAGACCTAAAGCTACACCTGAACACTCCCATTTCTCTGTGTCTGTTGAGGACATGTGTGAGATATATTCCAATTCAGCAAAGATTTATTGAGTACCAGCTATGTTCAGCTCCCTTTCTAGGCACTGGGGATACAAAGATGACCCAAGATGTGTTTCCTGCCCTTAAACTCAAAATTTAGAAAACAAAACCAAAAAACATTTAATGCATTAATTGTTATAATGAGAAGAAATGAACTCATAAAGGAGCAAATCATTCCCCAGGAGTATCTCATTTCAACTGGGTGTTAAAGGATCAGAAGGCATTAACAAGGCAAAGGTGTGTAAAGTGAAGAGCCATAATCAAGGACATAAAAGGGTAGAAGAGTGTTGGGGGGACAGCAAGTCATTCCATACTTTTGAACTAGGGTGTAGTGATACTAAACCTTATAAGATGTTTGGAAAGCTTTCAATGTCAGCTGCCAAGGCCAACCACTTTCTCCTAAATTTTAAAGACCTGCCCTTCTACATCATCTCCTACCCAGACCACAGGAATTTTTTTCCTTATTGATGTCTGCTTTCTTCAGACCCCTGTAAAAACCCTGTTTATTTTTTACCTCTCAGCTCAAACTACTGCTCTCTAAAGTCTAAAGAAGGACTTTGCTTGGGCCTACATCTCACATTTGAGAAGTAGGTCACTTTTGTTCTCTGTGCTCTTACCTGCATTTTTCAGGTATGCATTGATCACCCTTAAATATTCCATCTAATCTGTACACTTTTCACTTTGCAAAACACCTTCATGCCTGCCCTTTCAACTGATGTTCACAGTTCTTTTTGAAGAGCCAGCCACAGTTTCATCCTAAGCTCTAGAAATGAAGTGACTTGCTCAGAGTCATCCAGTAACTTGGCAAAACCAGAATGAGTACTCAGATCTTCCAGCCCCACCCTGTCTCTTCCTGTTCTTTCACTGGCTGCTCAGGGCTCCTCACTGTTAGGTAGCATTTCCATTTTTATAGGGATCCTCTGGACGTGATCCTTTAGCTCAGGGGCTGCTTGGGAGGGGGAAGAGGAAGGCAAGTCTTATCAGGCAGGCTCTGGGCCTCTCTGCTCCCTCATTTTCTCCCCCTTCTCCGAATTTTATGTGATTTGTTTAAGGGTAAAAAGGTGTCTGCCCTCTAATGCAAGTTGGACACTATTGCCTTAACCCAAAGAAAGAGATTTTTTTTTTAAACATAATTTTATTTTATTATTTATTTATTTTGGGGGTGCGCACCATGCAGCTAGGATCTTAGTTCTCTGCCAAGAGATTGAACCTGCGCCCCCTGCATTGGAAGCGCGGAGTCTTAACCATTGGACTGCCTGGGAAGTCCCAGGAAGGGCTTTAATGGGGGAAATTCCAGCCACTTGGAAAGCAGATAGCAGAGGTATTTGGAATCATGACTTATTAATCTGTAACCTGAATAACTGCTCGATGCCCAGGTCTATGCTCAAGGCTAGGGTAATACTGGAGAGGGATGCTAGTCCTCAAGGGCCTTATGTTTTGTCTTACATTAGTCTGGAGACACTAAACCTCATGAGCATTAGTAGGTAAAAGTCAAGGATGGATAAGCAAGTAAAAGGCATGGGCTGCTTGTGTGGGAGGAACAGATTGGTCACTGGATATCAGTAAAGCAAGGAGGACCCTCACAGTTCTGCCTCTAGCCTACACCCTTCTTTTCTTGCCCAACTCTACATATCTAGCTTCTTTCTGGACACTTCCTCCTGGATGGCTCCCAGGCCACCCTTATGAGCCTTGTCACTCTCCTCCCAGTTTGCTTCTCTAGGGCTCCCCCTTTTCAGTGAAAGATGCCACAACCCATCCACCACACAGGCCAGAAACCTGAGCTTCATTTTCTCATCTCCCACATCCCATCAATCTCCAAATCCTGTCCATTCTACCTTCAGAACATCCCTTCACTCTAACCTCTCTATCTCCACTGCCTCCAACCTGGCTCAGGCACTGTCACTCTGACCACAGCCGCAGACTCCTCACTGCTCCCTGCTCCCTCCCTCCACACAACTGCCAAAGCGACCTTTCCAAAGCACAGACGTGATCACAAAATTCCCCTGCTTCAAGCACATGGATGACTCCCCAGTGTTCTGGGGGTAAATCCCAAACTCCTCAGCCACTCCACAAGCCCCTTTCTAACTGCCACCTCTGGCCCCTGTGGATGCAACTTGCTTGCCGCCTCCACTGGTCTGATCTCAGTTCTCCCTCCCTATATTGTCCCCTGCTCAGGCTTCCATTCCATTCCTTATTTGAGATCCCTGTGGTAAAAGTGCATTTTTAAAAAATTAATTAATTTATATTTTGGCTGCATCGGGGCTTCGTTGCTGCGCACAGGCTTTCTCTAGTTGCAGCGAGAGGGGCTACTCTCTGTTGCAGTGTGGGAGCACGGGCTCTAGGCGCGCAGGCTTCAGTAGTTGTGGCACGCTGACTCTAGAGCACAGGCTCAGTAGTTATGGCGCACGGGCTTAGTTGCTCCATGGCGTGTGGGGTCTTCCTGGACAAGGGCTTGAATCGTGTCCCCTAGTATTGGCAGGCGGATTCTTAACCACTGCGCTACCAGGGAAGTCCCGGTAAAACTGTGTTCTGAAGAGCTGTGTTTCATGGGGGACTCGGGGGGGTATTTTGAGTATCCAGGCTTTTTCTGCATTAAACATACACTGTCCTTTCATGTTCAAAATGTTTTCAGATCGTGTTAAATTTTAGCAGTATTCATCAAAAGCTATTTCTTGACCCACTTTTGCTGGGGACAGTAAAGGCAGATGCAGCCTGATTAAATAGAGAACTGCCTGGAGCACATGTTTAAAATACAGGTTCCCTGGTCTCTGAATTTGAATCTCCACGGAAGTTCTCAGGTGAGTCTTACCATTGGGTAAGTTGGGAAGACCTAACCTGATTTCATTTATAAGAAACATCCAGAGACTTCCCTGGCGGTCCAGTGGTTAAGAGTCCACGCTTCCACTGCAGGGGGTGCAGGTTTGATCCCTGGTCGGGGAACTAAGACCCACATGCTGCATGGTGCGGCCAAAAAAAAAAAAAAATGTCCAGAATAGGCAAATCAATAGGATCTGTGGTTACAGTAGATTAGTGGTTGCCTCGGGGGCTGGGGGCCGGGAAAGGGGAGGGGATGTAGAGGTCCCAGGGATGATACGTAAGGAGTGCCGAGTTTCTTTTGGGGTTGATGAAATCTCTAAAATTGATTGTGATGATTGTACAACTCTGTAAATATACTAAAAGCCACTACTGAATTGCACATTTTAAATGGGTGAATTGCATGGTACGTGGACTAAATCTCAATAAAGCTGTTTAAAAACAAAGCAAAACACGAGCTCTACAAGCAAGGCACCAATCATCTTTCGCAGACTTGGGTGGTACCTGTTACCTAGTAGACTAGTCAGCAAATACTTATGGATGTATATATTGGAGGGTACAAAGTAAATGAACAATTGCAATGGGGTGTGATTCCCCTAGTACTGTACTAGGGGAAATGCATGTTTCTGTGACAGGAGCCCAGTGGAAGGGAAGCTTCCTGAAGAAATTTGTGATGTCTAGGTTGAAGCCTATCAGGTAACCAGGCATTAGCAAGGCAAGATGAGGAGTGGGAAGAGTGTACCACAGAGGGGCACGCGAGCCCTGCGGGTGGTTTGGTGAGGTCCAGTGCAGACTGAGAAGTTAGATGGCAGAAGTGAGGCTGGAGAGAGGAACTCACTTAAAAGCCTTTGTGAGCCAGGTTGAGGGGGCTGGAATTTTCCCTAAGAGAAACTGTAGTGGTGGGTTTATGTTTTTAGAAATCACTTTGCACCATGGAGAATGGACGGAAGAAGGGCAAGATCAGAGGCAGGGAGCCTGTGAGGGGGCAGTTTTAGTGTTTAGGAGAGAGGTCAACACGTCCTGAAACTGAGTGGTGCCAATGGGGATAAAGAGAAGCAGACAGAATTTAGAAATATTTAGGGCATTTAATTGAGAAGATTCTGATGGCTGGGAAGAGGGGACAGGGAAAGAAAGAGTCAAGGGTGAGGCCCAGTTGTGTGGCTTGAGTACCTGAGTACTTTCTCCAGAAGTTCTGGAGGATAAACAGGTTTTGAGATGTTTGATTTTGAGAATGCTGTTCAAAAGATGTCCAGTCACCAGTTGGATATGGGGGTCGGGAGGTGAGAGAGCCGTGTGAATCACTGGCACACAGCCTCAGCGTATAGATGGAAGCCAGAGAAATGGATGAGGTGGTTCAGGGAGTGTGTTTCAAAAGAGAGGAGAAAAGGGCCTAGAATGGAATCCTGTGGAGTGATGTTTATAAGAGGATGCCTGAGGAGGAGGTGGAGGAGAAAGTTGTAAGGAGATTCAGAGGAAATAGCTACAAACGTTGGTGTTAGCATGGCAATTCATCTGCTTATTCAGCTGCTCCAAGTCAGTACTTATTGAAGATCCATATGCCCTGGGTGTCTTCAGAGATAAGTGAGACGTGACCATTGACATTAAACTTAAACTGTGACCCCACTGCACACCCCACTGCAGCCTTCTGAAACAAGAGGCCCCTTCTCGCAGGTCAATGACAGTCTTATTTTCCAAATGATAGATGTTCTTCCTGAGCTGTTTGTATAGGCCCGGGAGTCCTTCCCAAGCTCACCCTTCTGTATTATGTAGGTCCAGAAGAGCCAGGTCTGGCAGCCAAGCCAAGAGCCTTCTGTCCATGGGTGATGGATGGCCTAAATAGGGCACTCCAGGGCTGTCTGGGGTTGGGGGGAGCATGTCATATGCCTAGGGTTCAGCAGATTGTACCCACACACCAGGCAGAAGCACACAAGGAAGTCACCCCCGCTCTGTAGGCGAGACAAAGAAGCAGTTCTCTTCCCACGTGCCAACCCATCTGCTTCTTTGCATTTACCAACGTGCCTTTTTTTTTTTTTCTTTTTTTTTTGGTTCTCTGCAGCTTTGAATACATGAGGAAGGAGAGTGGGAGACTGGAGGAAAGGTAAGGTTGGAAGAGGGCAAAAGGAAAGGAGGGGAGTCGGGGGAGCCTCCAGGGACCACCAACACAATAAATTGTATCCTGGACTACCTCAGCCTGGTCCCAGTTTTTGCAGTGCATGCTTATTAGTTTCTTCCGGGGAGACCCCCAACGATGGTGGCCAAGGCATGGCTGTGGCCTTGATGGACCTGATTGATGGGGTGCTTCTCAGTGTGTCACAGAACTTGGAGGCCCACTTCCTTCTGTCCCCTCAAGAGGCTGGCACAGGCTCCACAGGACAGCTGGGGACAGGCTTTCCCTGCTCTGGTGCATTTGACTCCCGATGGTGTCATCAACCTCCCATCACTGGAGGCAGCAGGCTCTCAACCGTCCAGAGTCGCGGGAGTGAGTGCCTCCCCAAACCTGTGTGACAGCAGGGTAGGAGATGGGAGGTGTGCTGGGAGCAGCTTTGCCCTGTGGGAAGACCTATGTGAGGCTATGTGTATTCGGGGGGGGCAGGGTGTACAGGAGGGAGGACAAGGGCTCTCCCTGCCCCCCACCACCTCACAGACATGGGCCTGAGCCAGGGTATAGGAGGCCATCCAGCCTGACTTCAAGTCATTGATGGAGAGGGGTTGAGTGGCTGTTCTGGGGTTGGTTCACACTGCTCTGAGCTGGGTAGGGTTAGTGGGGCAAAGGCCCGAGGCTCTTTTTGTCTTGGCCTTGATAGTCCTTCGGCTGTACCTCACAGTGCCCTAATTCTAGCTCCTGCCCACTCTGACCTTCATATCCACCCTCACCTAGAGCTGAATATGAGGCTCGGGATTCAGGACTCTCCTTGTAGAGGACAGAGTTAGGTACCTTATCCCTTCCCAGAATTGGAATGCAGAGATGTAGAGCCACTCAGATTTCCAATGACAGTCCCAGTTGACCCCTGGCTGGGATATTTTCCCATCCTACATTTCTTGCCCAGGCCCTGTCTTCTCCTGTGGGTTAAGCCATGAGCTTGTGCTAGTCCAGCCACCCCCGCCTGCACTTTTGCAGGACCTGGTCAGCCAGTGTTCACTTCCTCTTTCCCCGCCACACAGGCCACGCTTTGGATGTCAGTGGACAGTCCTGCCCTACTAGGGGACCTCAGGCCTGAGGGGCTCCTAGGGGTGGTCCTGGGACTGCAACCCTGCTGCAGGGGCCCCTGCGGCAGGCCCAGGCTGTGGCCAGCTTTGGGTGCTGCCTTGGTCTCTATCGTTTGTTTGCCTTCCCCTCCCCTACCACTCCAGCCGACCACCCCAAAACTGAGCTACACTATCCCTCCCATGCCACCCGTCACAGTCACAGAGGGAGCACAGCGCTGCGCCGATGTGCTGAGGGCTGTCAGCCTGCCCCCACCCAACTGGAATGAGCCACCTGCATCCACACACAGGTGTTTCCTGTGCTCCTTCCTGTTACCGTTTTTTTTTTTTTCTGCTCAGCTTGGCTTCCCCAGCAGGTGGTTAAGGGCCCCGCCAAACCTCTTCATACACAGCTCTAAAACACAGGGGGGCAGGGCTCTCTGGGGATCTGGGTCACCCCCCAGGGGGGACTGTTGGCAGCTCATTGGCTCTACCTGAGTGCAGGGACACAGACTCCCCCCAGGGTGTCACGCTGCTGTGCTACAGCCACAGGTACTGGGACGCCAGAGTGGGCTCAGGGAGTGGGGAAGGCCCTGCCCTTGCACTGTCTCCACTGAAAACTCTGGAGGGGGAGGGGAAGGGGAAGGGTGGCAGACCTGTTTCTCCAGCCTTGAGCGTGGGCCTCCCCCAGGCCCTCCTTAGAACAGGCCTGCCATGCTGAAGTCCCCCCACCCTCAGGCTCCTCCCATTGAACACTTAACTTTCTGGGGTTAATAAACTCACGTGAGCCCTCTCCCTGGAGCCCTATTTCCTGAAGCAGCGCAAGTCTGCCAGCTGTGGGGAGGTCACAGGGTTTAGTCAGGTTTGTTATTACGGAGAGGAGGTGGCTCAGGGAGAGGAAGGACTTTCTGTTTAGAGTCACAGGGCAGCCATCCGGGTCTCCTGCCTCCCAGGCCCCAGCTCTTCCCCTCTGCAAGAATCTCCTCTCAACTACCCAGCGCTCAAGGAGCTCCTTGTGCTCAGCCCCCTCTGTAGGAAGCTGCCTGGGCTGAGGCGAAGACCCAGAAGCCTGGCATTCCCTGACGGGGTTCTGCTGCTCCCTGGTGGCCAGAAGCTCCAGCCACCACCACACCTTTTCCTGCCTGCTTCCTCTTTGCCTCCTGGCCAAGTGAGCTGGCTGCTAGGGAGCCATTCCCAGGACTGGCACCCTTTGGGCCTTCTCTAGGCCAACTCCACAGTTTGGCTCCAGTCTAGGCCCACAGCTTCCAGGCCCAGGGTACACCCACCTGCAGGCCGGGCCTCCTCAGCAACACTCCACCACCCTCTTCCTCTGCCCTCTTTTCCAAGCGCAGTTCCAGCCTCTGGGCTCTGTTCCATCTGGATTTCCAGGGCAAAAGCACATGGCATTGTCACAGTTGGAGTGTGGACACACTAGTGTCAGGGCCACAGCCAGAGTGTGCTGGAGCAGAAGGTCAGTAGTGCACCAGTCCAGGCTACGTAGGAAAGGCATTTTGCTTTTTTATTTTCTGTAAAACTCTGTAAATAAAATACAAAACCAAGGGACGTGGCAGGGCAGAGGCAGGACGGCCAGGCCCGGGACACCGATCTATGGCAAGTGTGCTGAGCCGAGGCTGGGAGGCACTTGACTGCGGCACTGACTCTACCCACCCCGAGGACAAAAGGAGAATATATTAGATTTTCATTGATAGGAATCTGTGAGGGAGGAGTGTCTGGAGCCAGCCCTCACCCTCCCTGCCAGTGCCTGGTAAGCCCTGAAAGTGGGGGGAAGGGGCACTGGGGGCCGGTGGGTGGGGAGTTTAAAATGCCGTGCTGGCCATGCTGCCGGGCCCGAAGATGCGGGGCAGGGCATCCAGTGACTCCTCCAGCCGTCGATGGGCAGACTGTCCCTCTTCCCCTGTAATGGATAAAGATGGGGTCAGGAGAGGCCCTAGCCCCGCCCTGGCCCTCCCACCCCTGACCCCATCTCACCCCTATTCCCAGCAGCCAAAATGTCATAGAACTCAACTTGACCCATATCTCCCATTCCCCAGTCTCACCGCATTGCTGAAGGCTCTGCCGAGCTGCTTCCCTCACGGCTTCTGTGTCCGTTTGGCACAGGTACACCAGGGGCTCAATGCCTTCAGGAGCCTACCAGGGGAGAGAGCATTGAGGTGGGCCCAGTGCAGCAGGTGAGAAAGGCTCAGGACCCAGGGCTTGGGGAGCTGGGAGGGGAGAGAAAGGGGTCACCTTGATGCAGCCCAGGGCCAAGCAGCCAGCCACTCTCGTCTGCACATCCTCATCCTCGAGCTGGTCCAGGAAGCAGAGTAGAGCCTGGTTAAGGGTGGGAGGGCAGACTTAGCCAGACACTGGGAGCCTGGGACCCCAGCCTTTGCCCTCAGGGAGCCCTGCCTGACTCTTACCCTTTCCCGGAAGGCAGGGCCCAGTGACAGGCTCCGGAGCTGAGTGCTGACAGCAGCCATGACCTTGTTGTTGCCATGGACAAGCAGGGAGCTGAGGGCCCGGAGCCCATCCCTTCGAAGCCGCCCCTCAGGTGCCAACCTCAGGGCTTTCAGCACAACAGCCTGGTCATCTGAGTTCAGATTCCGCACTAGTAACACTGAAAAAAGGAAGCCGGGCGGGGGGGGTGTCAGTTGGAACACGCTGGCAGGGCAAAGAGCCTCCCGGGGTGGGTTCTTTTGTACCTTCATGTCCTGAATTCACACCTTCAGACCCACCCATAGCATCAGGCCACTTTGTGACCAGGGCTACTGCCTCACCCTCCTCGGCAGTCTCGGTCACATAGGCCTCCATGGAGGAGCTGTCCAAGGCTTCAACGTAACTCCAGAACTGGAAAACGGTGAGCTGCTCTCCAGGGCCTGACTGGGGCCTCCGGGGCAGCTTCTGCCCCAGGGCATCCTCCAGGAACTTGACACACACTGTGGGAGGCAGTGCCGCAGGTCTCAGGGTGTGGATGGACCTGGGTCCTTAGAGGGAAGAGGGCTCCCACCCCACGCGCAGGTCCAGGGACCCTGCACAAAAGGGTCCAATCTGGGCCCTTTTGTGCTGAGGCATGAGCCTTCGATGTTTCTTCTCAGTGCTCATCTCAGCATGTCTCTGTGGGCTGACCTGGCTTTCCCTGAGGTCCCATCACTGGGGATCTGAGAAAGGAGGGCAGAGGGGGCAGGTAGGCAGCTCACTCACCAGCCTCGGCTAAGCCTGGCTGGCGCAGGGAGAGACGGGCGCCGTACTGATTGCAGAAGGTGAGAAGCACCCGCTCCACAGGGCAGATGAAGGGGCTGAGTCCCTCTGTACATTGGTCCCAGAAGGTCAGGAAGCCGGGCCGGGAGGCCGAGAACTGCACCACTGTGAGGAGGTGCAGGAAACTGTCAGCAACAGAACAGGCCGGTGGGGAGACAGGCGCGTAGGTGGGATAGGGCAAGGGAGGAACTTTGGGGCAGACATGAGGCAGAGCCCACACAGCTTTTACCTTCCTGGGCAGAGGTGGCAGGGATTTCCCATCGCCTGCTAAGCTCACATACTGCTTCGAACACTCGGGCCTCCCGCAGTAGCCGCTCCAGGGCCCATGCCTCCTGGCAGCGCAGGGGCCCAAATGTGCCCAGTTTCTGGAGAATAGGGGTGGCCAAATAGCTCAGACCTCAAGACAGAGCTTAGAGAGGGTGGAGACCAGGGACTACCAGTCCCTGCATGCATCGGGAGAGACTTGGGGGAGCCAGAGTGTGGGAGGTATTCCATTCAGCAAGAGCCAGGCCCTGGGACACTGGGGAGTGGAACTCAGAGGAGGTGTGCAGGGCCAGGATTGAAGTGTAGGGCTCCCTGGGGGAAGGGGCTACAAGGGAAGGGTGGGGGAATACCACTAGCCTCACCAGCAGGAGGCGGCTGCAGTGGTACAGGTGCTGGACCAAGGCAGTGTCCAGAGCTGGACACTCCGTGCTGAGGGGTCGGGCACTAGGTGAGTCGAGGCTGTCCTCAGCCCCAGGCTCCGGGCTGTTTGGGGGCCTGAGAGAAAAATGGGGTCAACCGCCCCAGGAGCACACATCATCATCTGGTCACCAGAGTATTTTTATTAAGTTCCCCCCATCCCAGAACAGAAGAACACATCATGCACAAACAACAGACAATGGGTAAGTTCACGGAGGACTTCCAGAAGGAGGAAAGGGCTGGGACCAGCAGGTGGTAGCAGGGGTCTCCAGAGCCTGTCTGCCCAGGGCTACCTCCAGCTAGGACTGCTGGGACCTCTGGGGCCGCCGGGGCTGGGATGGGCGGGAGTAGGGTTGCAGGCGGGATGGTCTACGCAATGTGGACTGCAAGGGGTTGCGGCCCAAGGGGTGCAGGGCACGGGGCCATAACCTAGGCAGCACTGGAGGGAGGAGGGGCCGGGCATGACCTTCAACTGGGAATCGGCAAAGGCCACTCTGGGACAAAGAGCCAAGGGGCCAGGGTCTCTGGGAAAGCTGGGGTCCAGACAGAGGGGTTGATGCTGGGGGGCACAGGATGCACGGGGAGGCACAGTAAAGGCTCGTTCATAGGGTAGGTTCAAGGTGAGGCCAAGGAAGAGAGGAGGAGCTGGAAGCTCAGGAGCTGGTGGGGACCGATGGAGGAGGCAGACACTGCAGGGATGAGAAGGAAGGTGACCAGAAGCACTGGGGATACAGACGTGATTGAAAACGTGAGCAACAAGGACACACTAGGAGTACATGGGAGGGGTGAACACAGATGTACCCGCCAGCAAGTCCATCCCCTCCCACCCACCTCCCTCGAGCCCACCACCCATCTTACTGCTCTCTTTACGTGCTCCCCCTGGCCTCACCTCACCTGTTCCCCTTTCTCGCCTGTCTCCTTCACCTGCTACTCACCTCCCCTCTTCCCCCGCTCCTAGCCCCTCTCACCTGTCCCCAGGACTGTCATTGTCTTCATCTTCATTGAGGAAGCTGAAGCTCTCCAGGGCATGCTCCACAGTGATGCTAAGACTGGAGGCCCGGCTGCGAGTCAAGCCTTGTCTCTGCTGGGGTTGTGAAGGGCGTCAGAGCTGTCGCCCCTGCCTGGCTACCCTCCCTGCGCTGCCGCAAACCAGCCCAGCCCTCCTCACCATAAGCAGACTCTCCAGCCGGGTCACCTCCTGCTCCAGGCCCTGCAGCTCAGGAAACTGGCCACGATAGTCATCCAGGGCAGCCATTAGGGCCCCCAGTGCCTCTTCCAGTTTCCTGTCCCCAGCACCTCCAGCTGCCCCTGGAACTGGGGCCTGGGCTGCCCTGGCCACTCTAGGGTCTGAATGCTGGGGCACAGGGGCTAGGGGTGAGGGAGGGGGACTTGGGCTCTGACGGATGGCTTCTGGGAGTTTTGGGGAAGGGCTTGTGAGGGGTTCCCAACTGGAACAGGTAGGACTTGGGTGGGAGGTGCTGAGGGCTATAGGGTCTGCCTGAGTGCAGGAAGTGGAGGCTGGGTAGCTACAGGACAGGGGGTCGATGCCTGGGAGGGGAGGGTCTGTGTTTGCAGAGGGGTTGGAGAGCGTGGCAAGGTCTAGAAAAGTGGAAGGGCTTACAGTTATAAGGGTGGGACTTGTGACAGAATGGGTAGGACTCCTGGGGATCTGGACTGGGTCCTTAGCATTGGGTGTAGTGGTGTGAGTTGAAATCCTGGCTGTGTGAGTAGGGGTTGCAGTAGTGTGGGTACTGCTTGTGGTGTGGGTAGAGCTTGCAGTAGTGTGGGTGGGGCTTATTATGGTATGGGTAGGGCTTGTAGCAGTGTGGGTGGGGCTTATGGTGGTGTGGGTAGGGCTTGCAGTGGTGTGGGTGGGGCTAGTGGTAGTGTGGGTGGGGCTCATGGTAGTCTGGGCGGGGTCTGTGGTACTGGGGGTAGGGGCTGCAGTAGAGAGGGTAGAGATCATGTGCTTGTTGGTGGGGCTTGTGACAGTGTGTGTCAGGATTGTGACAGTGTGGCTGAGGCTTGTGGTGGTCTGGACTGGGTCTGTAGTATTGGGGGCAGGAGCTACAGGAGTGAGGGTAGAAAGCATCGGCTTGTGGGTGGGACTTGTGGTGGTCTGGATTGGCCCTGTGGTACTGGGGGTAGGGCCTGTAATAGTGATGGTAGAGACCACAGTCTTGT
The DNA here is from genome assembly GCF_949752795.1 of Hyperoodon ampullatus. Lineage (NCBI taxonomy): Eukaryota > Metazoa > Chordata > Mammalia > Artiodactyla > Ziphiidae > Hyperoodon > Hyperoodon ampullatus. Next base: position 19,425,178 of record NC_136931.1, read on the forward strand.
GGGTAGAACCTGTGGTAGTGTGAGTAAGGCTTGGAGCACTATGGGCAGGGCTTACAGCACTAGAGGTGGAGCTTGTAGTGGTGTGGGTGGGGTCTGGCAATTCAGGAGAGCTAGAATTTATGGTCTTGTTAACTGAGTCTAGGTGTGCAGAGGGGGCAGGGTCTGTAGATGTGTGGGCAGGGCCTGTTGTACTGAGAGTGGGGCTTATGGCAGAATGGCCAGGGTCCAGGGCAGAAGGGACAGGACTAGGGTGCTCCCCATGTGTGGGATCTGGATGTGCAGGTGGGCTGGGTCCCTGGACTAGACTTTCTAGGCCTGCAGCCTCCACTGAAGCCTCAGCCAGGGCAGCATCCACACTGGCCTCACTGATATGGCTCAGAGTCCGGCTGTAGGGGGCATGCCCATTGACCAGGGCTGGGGCCATGGCCCCCTCCTCATCCACGGTCCCAGAAGTGGAGGTCTCAGCCCTACGGAAAGCAACCTGGATGGGCAGAGGCTCAGGCTGCTGCACCAGGGGCCTGGGGGCTGAGTTGTGGCGCGCAGTGCCTGAGAGCTGTGGGCTAGAGGAGTCATCAGAAGATTCGGATGACAGGGACCACGCTGTCCCATTCTCCAGCTCCTCCTGCCGCCTCAGCATATTCTAGGAGAGAGAAAAGGACATCTCAGGACCACCCCCAGCAAACCCCTGGATGGGGGGCTGAGCCTGGGATGTGACTCACATAGAAAGCCTGTTCCCGAAGTGAGGGCGTGTCTGGTGGGCTCTGGCTGTAGGTGGAGAAGCGCTTGGTGACTGTGGAGGCCTTGTTGACAGTAGAAGCGGCTGAGGGCTGGTCATCCTTGTCGAAGGGACTGGAGAAGGAAGAAGCTGTTAGAAGGTGCTAACATCAAGCCCCAGCCCCGTCTCCAAGCCCCTCAGCCCCACCAACCTCCACGTGACTTCCAGGCTGAGCTTGATGGTGCCGAGGTCATTAATGTCCACAGCTACAACCTGGGGCAGGGCGGCGAACAGATCCTTGGTCTCACAGGAGACGCTGCCTACAACCACGTGGTTGGCCAGGCCCTTCAGTTCTGTCACCTGTAGCCAAGAATGCATGGTGGGGTCACAAGGGTGTAGGGGTCATGAGATTGTGGGAGATCAGAGGTCTGAATTTGCATAGAGGTTATGTGACAGTCACAGGGTCACTGGGCCATGAGGAAGTTACAGGGAATGGAGTTCTCAGGGTAATGGGGCCATGGAGGCTCGAAGCAGCCTGGGAGCACGGGGACCACAGAGGTCTAAATTTGTAGTCATCGAGGTCGTGGGAGTCACAGCCTCATGAGAGTTCAGGGGTCATATATTCACAAGGTCAGGAGGTCACAAGGAAATCACAGGGTAATGAAGGTCAAGGGGTCACACATTCACGGGGTCATGGAACCAGATGGGGGTCACAGGGGTAAGGGTCTCAGGGTCATGAAGATCATAAGGGGTTCACAGGGTCATAGAGTCACAGGATCTTGGTGTCCTATGGTTCTGGGCAGAGACATCACCTTGATGGACAGGAACTCCGTGAGCAGAGGAAGAAAGACGGTTTCCTCACTGTCCCACACCTGCTTTCCACTACCCTCTATGCGGCCCCGTAGTTTCCAGCGCTGACGCCCATATTTCATGCAGATCTAGGGGAAGAGGCAGGATGAAGCAGCCCTTGGTGTTGCGACCCTGCCATCCCAGCCCTTCCCTGCCCATCCTCCTACCTCATACTGATCGCCCACACATAGCCTGGCGAAGCCGGCCAGCCCTGGGAGTGGGGGAGAAGGAGATGAGCTGGGTCCAGGGGTCTCAGGCACACACCTCCCTCTCCCCACCACTAGTCGGCCTCACCACTTGGTACCTTTCATCCGGAGATGGAACTCGCCCAGCTGTGCTTCCAGCTCGCTCTCCAGCAGGCACATGCTCTGAGAGGGATGGGCAGGGACAGGAGGAGGTCAAGAACCAGTCCCCTCTCACCAGCTCTGCCACACTCCGTGCCTCTGCCTCACAGGCACACATCCCTCACCTCTGTGTACTCCCGATGCCCCCGAGTAGCCTCGGCCAGGCTGTCCCGGGCCTCACGGCTCCCTGGGGAGCCGGTGCTGTAGGCACGGACCATGTTGTAGGCGCCATCCCGGAGACGCCGCTGGACACAGTATGCCTCATACAGCTCGTCGATCTGAGCAGATGAGAGGGGTGGCAGAGGGGAGATTGAGACTCACTACCGGGGTTGCTCACCCAGAGCCTAGCATCATCTCATCTCCCTGTGATACCCAATCCCGCACCCCACGCTGCAAACACACATGCATGCTGCACAAGTACCTTGCTGGCGTGGAACTCCAGCCGTCGCAGGAAGCGTTCAATGGACTTGACTTGCTGGGGGAGAGGTGCGTTAGGAGAAGCCTGAGGCCCAGGGCCCTTTACCTCCCTGAGTCAACCTCTTCCAACACCATTCTCTATACACTCACCTTGTCCAAGTCATACAGGAAGCCCTGCGGAGAGATATGAGGGGGGCATTAGGAGGTAGGGGAAGTACTCCAGCAGGGGCAGCTGCTCACCCAGACCTACCTAGCTCCTTTTCATCACAGCCTTCCTCCCTCTCACACCACAGTCCACAGCCATTGCAGTCAAAGCAGGGACTGACCTACCTTCCCACATGCCTGGTCTTTGCTGGTGTCATAGATTTGGTCCCCAAGGCCCCTCTAGTACTCTTCCCCCCACCTCTTCCATGGGATCCCTCCCCTGGCCCACTGTCTTTTCTACAACCCCTAGGAAGAGAGCTCTGTGCCTCCTCATGCATGGTTCCCTCTACCAGGGAACTCCTGTTCATGCTTCAAGACCCAGCAGAAATGTTTCTTCCTCTGGGAAGCCCTGACCTGTTTCCCAGGAAGAACCATGGCTCTCCCTCAGTACCACTACAACATAATCTTCTGCTGTCCATGTCTGTGGGGTTTGACCCAACCCACTGGAAGCTCCTATGGACAGGCACTGGGTCCCAGGCAAAGTGCATGCAGCCTGGGAAAGCTGAGGAGAGAAACCTCCCCAGCCTTTCCTGATACCCCCTTTTCTAGTCACACCTGGACCAAGTCACCCCAGAAAACAGCTCTGATGTCACCCAGGGCTGGTGCTGCCCAGCCCCCCACACCACAAGAGCAAAGGGCATATTAATCCTGGGCATACGGGATGCCAACCCTTCACTTACCAGGCGGGAATTCCTCTTGGACTCCCTTATCTGTCTTTGGAGTTTCTCCTGCTCCTGCTGGTGCACTTCCAAATAGGCCCTGGGGAAAGGGGTGACCACAAGAGTTATCTTACCTCTCCAGCTTCTACCTGCCCAGGGAACAGGCAGTGAGGAGAGGGTGTGAGGCTGGGGAAGGTTCCTACTAGCAGAAAGGGAATGAGGACTTAGGGAGGGATCATGGGACAAGGCATTGGGAGGACACTGCTTACGTCAGGCCTCGCTTGAGCGCCGTGTACACCAGGTCCAGCCGCTCAGGCTGCGGGACCTTGGGGGCCGGGTGCGCCACTGAAAACATCTTGGACACTCGGGAGAGCGCTGGGGGCTTCCGTGGGGGCCCCGGGGGACTGAAGGCTGGGAAGCTCCTAAAGAAGAGACTGCACTCAGGAGGGGACAAGAAGTCATCCCCCAAACCCTCACTTGCACACTCCAACCCGGCCAGACTCTCTTGACCCCATTAGCCCCACCTCTGCCGCGTACCTGGGCCCCCGCTCCTGGCTGCCGAGGACGCCTGCGAAGGACTGGCTCCTACTGACCCGGGCGCTGAGCAGGCGGCGCTGCGGCCGCACCGACAGGGACATCATGGAATGAGTCCGCGCGGGGTTCCCTGGGGGTGGCGAGGGCAGGTGTCCAGCGCCAATCAGGCCCTTGAAGCCCCCTCCCCACGGCCCAGCCTCTGTATCTCAGTCCTGCCGGCCACGGCCTGAGGAACCCCAGCGGCCCTGGTGCTTATGACAGGGCGGCCGCGGGTGACTCGGTGTCGGACTCAGCGTGGCCTCGGCTACGCCCCCACTTCCTGCAGAGGTGCAGGCTCCGCCTGCCGCGCGGGGCAGGAAGGGGGGTCGCACTGGGACCCTCCCCGGGCTGGGAAGGGGCAGGAAAGGGGAGGGGCGCGCGAAGAATGTGCGGAAGCGCCTGTTTACCCGGGGGTGGGGCGGGCTCCCCAGCCCTGCCCTGACCTCCTCCCCGCAAGTGGACCAGGAGCTCCCACGCCCACACCCCGAGAGGCCGTAGGAGGTCACGGGGCGGGGCGGGGTGCGTGCTTTGAGCCCAGCAGAGCTGCCAGGCAGGCCCGGCCTGTGCAGGTTGGGCTCCCCACACCGGCCGCCCCGCGGAAGCTGCTCCCCTCCAGCCCCCACCCGCTCCGAGGCGCCGAGGCGCCCAGACGCCTGAGCCCTCCCGGTGCCCAGAGCCGGGGGATTCCCAGGTTGGGGGGCAGTGCCGAGAAGTGCCCCGCCCCCTCCACTTTCCTGAGACTCCAACCGGGAAACTGAGTCACAGACAGCAGCCTTCGCCCGTGACCTTAGCAGGAAGAGATCCTTCGCAGACCCCCACACCGCTCCGGCGAAACACGCGCCCCAGGCCCCCAGAACGCGGCCCGCAGCCCCCTGGGACCAGCCCCGGAGCCTCCGCAGCCCCGGACCAGGTCCTACCTCTCTTCTTGGAGTTCATGGTAGGTCCGGGACAGCCCTCCAAGCCCCGCGCTTGCCCCCCGTGTCCCCGCGGGCCCAGGGCCACTCGGTGCCGGCCGGGCTGGGCTCCGCGATCGCTCCCTGCGACTCTGGCTCCTGCTTCAGCTCCTCCCGGCGCCGCCCCCCGCCCAGTTCCTGCCGCCTGACTCAGCCCGCCGGGATGGGGCGGGACCCGCCGGACCACGGGGGCACCGGGCCCTTGGCCCCCCTCCCAGCCTCTGGGAGGGGTGACTGGAGGTTCCCCTCAGGCAGGGGACTTACGGGGGTCTTCTCGGCTGGGTCAGGAGTGTGGGTAAAGGGAGTCGAGGGCGGCGGTGAATATGGAGGGATAAACAGAGTGAGGACACCGGATGGGGCTGAATTGGGTGCAGTTAACACAGGGGGCTCATAGAGTGGCTGTTGAGGAGTGCTGAGAGAGAGCTGGACACAGAGGGCTGAGAGCTGGGGTTCTGAGTGTGTGAAGGCTAGAGAGCAGGGGCTGAGAGAGTAGAAGGAAGGGCTGGGGGTGCTGAGTGGAGGGGCTGTGCCAAAGGACGGCAGAGAAGCACTGAGCGTGAGGGGGTTTGGAGGCTGAGAAGGAGCTAAAAGTGGGGGGACTGGATCAATCCCATATTATGTGTTGCTGCCGAGAGAAGGAAGAGAAGCAACTGGGTGCAGAGAGTCCCATAGCACCATGCACCACCCCCATCCCTCCACCCTCAAAGGGGATGCTCAGTCTGGACACCCTCTCTACCCCCAGGCCACAGGGCAGAGGATCTGGTCCCATTGCCCAGTCAGGGCCTTCTCTCTGGCAGAAGCTGCATCCTAGGGCAGAGGCCCCATCCTTATGGCCCCCACCTCACATGGGCTGAATCCCCTTGGTGTCGGCCCTTTCCTGCCCCCAGTATCTCTTCGTTGATTATCCCTATCCAACTCTAGCCTGGATAAAGGCCACCATACTCAAGGTCCATTGAGCATCTCATCCTCTCAGATGGGCTGGGTGCTCCCCCACCCCATAAACACTCTTGCTCCTTGATGCTCAATTCTGCTGCACTGAGCTTACTTTTTCCCCAAGAGGCTGGGGTGGGCCCAGGGGTCTGCATTTCCAACCAGCCCACCACCCCCCTACAGATTCAGATGCAAGATGTCCAAGGATCCTAGTTTGAGAAATGCTATCTCCCCCTCCCTCCTTGAAGACCGGATTCTGTGCACCCTATGCTGGCAGCTATGCATTCCCATGGATTGCCCACCCAACACTGGCCTCTCTGCTCCCTGCAGCCACCCTCCATGGGAACACCCCAGTCTCATCACCTGGCTCTGGAATGACCCTTTCCTAAATCAGAACCACATCTCCATCACCCCCACCTCACCTGCCTTCTACCTGTGACCTCTTGAGACCTCAGCTCATTTATTCAACTATTTACTAAGTGACAACAATACGCAAGTCTCTGGAGATAACAGCCGGAATTGCACAGACATTGCCCTGCACAGAGCTCACAATCCGCCTCTGCTTCCTTTCTCTCTGCCGGTTCCCTCCCACCTTCTCTTCCCTACCTTCCTTGCACACCCTTCTCCCCAGCCTGGATCTGCAGCCACCACTCCAGCTTGCTCGCCTGCTACCAATATCCCCAGCACCCTGGGCTTCTCTCTTACCTGGCAGAAACCAACCCTGGGCAACCCAACCCCCTGCCTTCTCTGCACCTGTGCACAGGCTGGCGGGAGCTGCCAGAGGTCTTGGCACAGCAGCTGGGCTGGAAAAGAGCAAATCTCAACCTCAGCCAGGCTTTTGTTTCCCATGTGGGAAATCCTCATGTGTGACCTTAGCCATCTCTCTCCCTTCCCATGGAAGATGAGTGTTTCAAACTTTCTCCACAAGCCTCAAACAAGCTCAAGTCACTCCCACATAAAAGATGAAAACAACCTTGGAAACTATCCAAATGCCCATCAGTAGATAATGGAATGCTATGCAACAAAAAGAATGAACAATATATAACCACATGCAATGATATGGATGAATCCTACAGATATAATGTTGAGTGAAAAAAGCAAGACCACAAGAGAGGATATATGTTTGAGTTCCTTGATATAAAGTTCAAAAACAGTTAAACTTAATCTGTGGTGACAGAAGTCAGAATAGTAGTGACTATTAATAGTAGTGACACTACCCCTGGGGAGTAGTGACTGGAAGGGAGCACAAGGGGGCTGACAGGGTACTGATTATGTTCTGTTTCCTAATCTGGATTGTATTTCCTGATCCTATATGGGTGTGTTCCTTTGTGAAAATGTCTTGTGAGCTGTACAGTTAGGACATGTACCCTTTCTATGTGAATATTATATTTCAGTATAAAGTTAACTTTAAATAAATAACTACAAAAAGAAATGACCTCTCTGTGGACTCCCAGCCTCTTTCTAGCTACCCTACCCCTCACCCTATTTGGCTCTTTTAGAGCCAAGTTTCTTGAAGAGGTGTCTACCTCCATTTCCTCTCTAAACCCACCCACTCTTCTTCCTATCCTGGTCCAGCTTCTATACCCAGTACTCCCCTGACTGGTCTGGACAAGGTCACCAGTGACCTCCCCATTGCTGAATCCAGTGTCCAATGTTTGGTCCTTATCCTGCTTGATCTCAGCAAAGCTTTTCACTGTGTAGTTCTCTTCCTCTTCCTTGAGCCTTTCCTTGTCTTGGATTTCAACAGGCAACATGCCTCTGGCTTTTCACCTATCGCTCTGGCTGCACATATTATTTTCCCAGAGGATCTGTCTTTCTCCCCATCCCCGAATGGGCCTCATCCTCCCCACTCATGGGCTGGGTACATCTCCCACAGCTTAATGCCATCTAAATGTTGCCAGCTTCCATATCTCTTCCTTGCCCAAACCGTTCTTCTGAGCACCAGGCCTGTTTATCCAGCTGCCTGCTTGATACCTCCTGGAAGCTGAGTGACAGTGTGGAGTGGGTTATTAGGCATGTGCTAAGTTTGAAGTCCCTAGACTAAATTCACCACTTTCCTCCTCAACCCTGACTCTCCCCAGTCTTAACCTCTCCACGACAGCCCCACCATCTATTTATCCAGTTGTTCAAGACAGAAACTAGGAGTCATCGTGGATCCCTCAGCCTCTGTTACCCCCACGTCTACTCAGCCACCCGCTCCTGCCGTCTCTGGAATCTGCCCCCCACCTCCACCCCTATAGCTAGAACTCAAGGCCAAGCCATCACCAATTCTCACCTAGAACCCTACAGCAGCTTCCTAATGGGTTCCCTGTCTCCGTGCTAACCCACAATGATCTATTCAATAACAGCATTGCCCCTCTTGAAATTCCAGTCACCTGACAATGCTAAAAACTGTCCTCTTATCAAGTGCTTTGGATGCCAGGCACTGTGCTTAATTAACAAACATCATCTCATTTAATTCTGGCAACAAACCTATGGGGTGTGTCCTATTAGTCCCACTTCACAGGTGAGAAACCTGAGGCTAACTGGCTGTGTGACTTTGGGCGAGACATTTCTTAACCTTTTGGGGCTGCAGATGTCCATCTGTTAAATGAGGATAACAACAATAATAATAACAACTATCTCACAGGGCTGTTGGCAGAATGAAATGAGATACTTCCCCTACTGGGAGTGTTCGGGGAAGGGAGAATTGTATGTGGAGTACAGAAGTTGGGGTGGACACAGTACCTCACTGTAAACACACAACAAATGTTAACTGATGTTATTAACAATTATTAATCTGCCCAAGATTACACAGCTGTTAAGTGGTAGGGCCAGGATTCAAACCCCAGGACTCTAAATCTTTAACTTCCCTCTGTTCTAACTCTTGTGAAACATCCATGGGCATTCCTCTACCCCAAGGATAAAGTCCAGACTCTCTAACATGACCCGCAAGACCTTCACGCTCCGTCCCTTCCCTCATATACCTTCCTCCTCCCCTCACAGTCCTGTTCCCCCCATGATCGTTCTGTTCCAGATACTGTGAATTCTGTCCATGCCTGTAAGGCTCTTCAGCATTTAAGCAGCAGCTCTCATTGATCCTACATCCTCTTCCCACTACTCTCAGCCTGACCAGCTCCCTCTCTTCTCTCAAGTCTTACCCTACTACTTCTTCCTCAAAGAAGCCTGCCTTGGATTGGGTCCCCCTTTAAGGTGCCTCACAGTTTCCTCTCTCTGATCCCTGAGGCCACATAACTCAGTTGTCAGTTCCCCTTTAGGGCTGCCTTCCAACCAGATTGTGAACTCTGGGGGCTGAGGCCTGTCTGCTTTGCTCCCTGCTGTACCCTCTGCGCCCTGCACCAAAGCAATGAAGGAAGGCAGGAGCTGATTATGAGTTGGGGGCTGACTGAACTGGGTTGCCCAGATACAGGTAGATCCTGAGCTGCTGGAGGGGTAGATTTCAAGTCTCTATCTACCCCAACTCCTCTACCTCATAGACAATTTCCTTTTCCCTTCCTTACTTTCTGATTGTATCAGAAAGTAAGGTGGGGTTCTGTCCTCTGAGAATGGGGCCAGGTGGGGGTTCCCTGGGATTCTGGAACTGAGTAGGTGGGCTGGACTCAGAGTGGCCTGAGTGTCCCATCAATTTTCTTTCTCTGGGCTTCTGCCACAGGGACCAGGATGTATAACTGTTGGTCCAAATGACCATCAGAATATCAATCTAAGTGACAATTCCAGGGGGTGAATAGGCAGGATCTCCCCTGCTGGGGGTGGGGGAAGGGAAAGAGCTGAACCCCTTGAGCTAAGGGAGAGGGGCCACCTCAACTGGTGTTGGTGGAGGCTGGCTGATAAGAGCCAGGGGATTATCTGGACTTATGGCAGCCCTAAATTCTGTTCTGGACATGGGAAAGAACCCAGGTCTCAAGGGTGATGGGGCCTGCAGCATAGCCAGCTCAGGGCAGCTAGGAATGGAACTCTGCCCGCTTGCGTGGCCCCAGATCCCGCGGCCTCTAATACCCTCTACACGCCCAAACTGGTGCACTTGTGTGGGTCAGGAGGTCCCGCCACCTGTGCTGCCCAGCTCAGTGGTATGCCAGGCCAGCCGCTTTCCCGGGAGTCTCCGGTCTGGCCCCGCCCCACCGCAGGGCCGCCCAGGACTGAGGTAAACAGACGCTAAAAATAACCCGGGCAAGGGGCGGCTTCAAGGAAGAATGGGGTCCCTCCTGAGCCTGCCCCTGTCTCCATGGCAACTGCCCCAAACCCGGCTGCTGACATCATGCCGCAGCTGTGGGAGCAGGGAGGGAGGGGGGCGCGGTGCGCCTGGGACCCCCCACCCCGGAACCGGGCGGAGGCGCCCGGGTGGCCTCACTTCCTGCCGGCCCCCTCCCTGGTCAGCTGGTCACATTCCCGGACGGCGGCGCACTGGAAGCCTTGTGGCCTCCCCCGGGCCGGGCCTGGCAGAGGCGCTAGTCCGAGCTGCAGCAAGGGGCCCGCAGTGACTCAGCCGCGTCCTCCCCGCCAGCTTTTCCACCCGGGGAGGACCCAGCCCAGCGCCCTGTGTGCTCCCCTCATCCCCACCCATTTCCAGGTACCCCTCTGCAGCTGCTGCCCCACAGGACCCAGGACAGAGAGGGTTTTTTTTGTTGGATTGTTTTTGTTTGTTTTTTGTTTTTGACAGGGAGGTTTTGTACCTCACTCTCCAATTCTCATCTCTCTCCCCGCCCACCTATCCCCGCTGATACCCTCCATGCTGGGGAAGCTGATAGTGCAGTGGCAAGAATTCAGATCTGGGTCTAATTCCCACCTCTCTCCAAACCAGCTGTGTGACTTTCAGAATATTACTTAACCTCTCTGGGCCAGTTTCTGCATTTGCCACATCGTCTGGTAACCCTCCTCAGAAGACTGTGCCGGCACTGAGCGATGCAGGCCCAGGGCAAGCCCCACAGATGGCCCACCGTTATTGTTACACTGGACTGCACACAGTAGGTGCTCGGCCAGCCAGCCTGGACATATATTAGAAGCAACCCAGAACTGGCTGAGATGGGTCAGTCTTGGAGGCTGGACTCAGGCCTGTCGGGGAGAGGAGAACAGAGGGTGCTGAAGCCAGGCTTACCCAGACCCTTAGCCCTGGTGAGCAGCCCCTTCCCCAAACCGGTTCTGCAGGCTGCCCAGGCCTGGCTGCTTGCAGAATTCCCACACCAGCCTCTCATTTCCAGGAACAGGGTCTGTTTCCCCACGGCGCCGGTGCTATCCTCTCCAGCCTGGGCCGCGCCAGATTTGGGCGAAGAGCCCAGCCCAAGGCCGGATCGGCCACCTCGGGTCGGGGCCCAAAGCGGCTTAGGCCAGCCGGTGGGGCCAGAGAGATTAGCTCATCTCGGAGACGGGCCTGCACGCCTCGTCGCCCTCTCCCCATTCCCAGCTCAGTCTCTCCTGCGGCGAGGGCAGTGGGGCTCCCGGTGAGCGTCCGTGCCAGGGCCCAGGCTGGCGCCAAGGGCCCACCCTCAGGCCTGGCCCACCCCAGAGCCCCGGGGCACAGGCCGCCTGGGCCTTGCCGTGGGAGGGAAGGAGGCAGAGCCGGGTGCGGCAGGCCCAGAGGCGGCGGCTTTTGTGGGCGTCCTCCGCGCCCGAGAAGAGGGGAGGAACGACACCGCGAGGCCTGGGTCCCGGGGATGGGGCGATATGGGACAGGGCCTCAGCCGGGGCAGCAGATCCGGGACTCCCCAGGCGGGGAGAGGCACCAGAACCGCCGCGCCCGACCCCCGCCCTGCCCGCGTTCCCCGGAAACGGCGGGGACACTCACATGGCTGCGCTGGGCTGCGCGGACTTCGCGCTCTCCGTGCACTGGTCGCTGCCCGGCTAGGTCGCGCCGCAGCTGCCGCGGTCGCCGCCGCTGCTGCCCGCCCCTCCCTCTGCTCCGCCGCCTGCAGCCCAGACGACCCGCTCCTCCTCTGGCCAGCTGGGCCCCACCCCCTGCGCTCCCGCACCCCTGGAGGCGCCCACGGCTCGCTCCGCCCTCTCGGCTAACGGGGCAGGCCGGTGGCTGGCGGCGTCCACCAGCTTGACGGGGCGGGGCGAGGCGGGACGGGGCGGCGGGGGGTTGGGGGGAACCCTGGACGACACGCGGGCGGTGGGAGTTCTCATTGCTCGGGATCCGGATACATATGCGGGAATAGGGCGACTTTCGGAGAACCATTAGCAAAGGCAGGAAGGAACCATTCCTTCCCATGCAGACCCCAAAACCGGTGCACCGGAGAGCCTCGCCTGGCTGCTCCCTCCTTGAATTCCGTGGGCTCTAGAGACCTTTCAGGCCCCCATATGTGAAAGAGGTCCTGGAGCGGCCACTGCTGGGTTGAGTTGGTTGGAGGAAAGGATCAAGGCCAGTTTCAGAGAGGGGAACAGGAAGGCCTGAAGGCTACTCATCAGACACCTTCTGGGTCTGGACGCTGCCCCTGAGCCCTGCCCGTCCGCCGGCCTCAGTTTCCCTGCTGTGGGGGCAGGCTGTCCTTCCTGCCACCATCTGGCACCGGTAAGTCTGAGCTCTTAGCCAGGCCACGCAGTCACCACTCACTGGGTACCGGCATCTGCGGAGTCTCGGGCCTTGCTCTGGAAGCATGGGTGAGGACCCTGGCAAGGTCTGGGTACATGTTGTCCAAGGGGGCCAGAACCCAGTCCTTTCCAACAAGGGGGCTAGAATACTGGCTGTCCCCTGGAGTGGGTTACGGTGGAGCTGATAGCTGACCTCACACTGGGGTAAAAGGGCCAGCTCCACTCCCCCACCCCTCCCATCAATAAGACACCACCAGTCCTCTCCAACCCCACCCTTCAGGCTTCACTCTGTAGTCTGTCACCTTTAGAGGTAGCAGGGGGCACTGACATCCTCTCCCTCGCTAGCTCTTACCAGAGACAGACCTCACCCTCTCCCAGTTCTCCCCCTCTCCAGCCCCTCCTCTTTGCCTTCCTTTGCAGCACCCCCTTTTCTGTAGTCAGTAGACCTGAGGATTGCTTCCAGAGACTGGGTTCTTCTTTCTGTTTCCCCCCACCCTAAAATATCATCCAGTCTCAGGACTTCATCCATCCACTGCTGAGCATCCTGAGCCTTCCCCTGTGCCCAGAGCCCTCTCCTGTTCCAGAGCCCCTGATGACCCACCAGATCTCATGACCTTCCCCAGAGGGACTCTTCTTCCTTCGTTCTCATCTCTGCAAAGCACCACTGTCCACCTAGGCTCGCACCCGAGTGAGGCTGGGCCTCTCTAGAGCTCTCAAAACTGGCACCAATTGGTCCCTGTCCACCTGTAAAGTCATCTCCTCAGCAAGGCATCCTCTGACTACCTTCTCTGAAGACAGCCTCTCCCTGGTACTCTCTGTCCCCATGTCCTGTGGACTCATGCCTTCATGTCACCCATCACCACCAGGTAGCATGTATGCCCGTGTGTGCTCACGCACCTAAGCCTGCCTCACTGTGAGTCTCTAAGCTCTGTGGGGGCAGGGGCCACAGATGTCCTCATCACCACTGTCCCTGGCTCATAGTGGGAATTCAAGAAATATTTATCAAATGAGAGATTGAATGAATGAGTAAATGCATGAACCCTGGACGTCCCCCTCTCTACTCCCACCTTAATTCAGCCTCCTAGTCCTGTAGATTCCACCTCCTTAACATGATTATGTTAAGGAGGTGATTATGTTATGTTAACATAAAATGTGCAGATTTGTTCCCTCCCTGCACCTCACCTCCCACTATTAGAACTCTGTTGTTTATTAATTCACTCAACAAACACCCACTGACCATTCAGGGCTGGGCAGCATGCTGGCCCCTGGGGTGGCAGTGGCACAGAGTTGTCCCTGTGCCATTGCTTGAGACTCTGATGAGGCAGCGGTGATTGTGGGGACTCGCCAGGCTACTGTCCGAGGAACTCTTTCTTGGCCTGGAATTCTGGAATTCCACTTCCAGAAAAGTCCCAATTGTAATAGATAACGCCCTTGCTCGTCACAGTCAATTAGTCCCTCTGTCCAGTGTCTGGCCACATCTCTGCATTGTCACAGCTGGTACCCGGGTCTGGGCCACTATCTTTTCTGGCCTCCCTGCCGCCTCCTTTGTACCCTACAGTTGTTGTCCACCCAACAGCTGGAGTGATCTTTTTGGGTTTTTTTGGCCACATCTTGTGGCTTGTGGGATCTTAGCTTTCCAACCAGGGATCAAACCTGGGCCCCCTGCAGTGGAAGCATGGAGTCCTAACCACTGGACCACCAGGGAATTCCCTCAAGTGATCTTTTAAATCATAAGTCAGTTCATATTGGTTCCCCAATGCCCTCAGGATAAGTCCAGACTCTGTAGTGAGGCCTCCAAGACCCAGGAGATCTGGCCTTAGATGACCTCACCTCCTCATCTCCCACCTGTCCTGCCAGCTCTTCCTGCTCTGTTTCCACTACACCAGCCTCCCTGCAGATCCCTGGACATGGCCCCTACTCTCTGGCCTCTGTCTCTTCTCCCAGCCTCCCTTCTGCCTGGGATGCTCCTCTCCCTTATCCACTTGGAAAACAGCTCAAATGTCACCTCCTCCAAGAAACCTGTGTCCTCTGGCTTCCCACTCACCCCTTCTGAGTACCCATCACTGCCTATTGTCCTTGTCTGTGACCACTCCTGGTTCCCCATCCTTTTTCCATCAGGGCCAGGCATGGATGGGGCTGCAGTGAACAGACGGGACACCTGAGGCTTCACCTGGCCCTCTCCCCCTGTTCAGGGGCCTTGAAGGAGTGACAGCCTCCGAGGATCATGGGGTGCTAGAGGCCTGCTAGGCCTCTCCACAGCAGCCAGTGAGCCAGGGGAGGAAGGACATAGCTGACACCCATTTCACAGAGGCACCACCTGAGGCTCAGGGAAGGCAGGGCCTTTCCATGGTCAGAGGAGGGGGCAGCATCTGAGCTCCAATTCAGCTCACCGAATCCTAATTAGTTTGGCTCTGTCTGAGCCAGGCATCATTCCCTGAGTATTTGCTCTGCTGGTGCTGGCTGGGAGCTAGGGCAGAGCAACCGAATCATCACCATTGCTACCTTCGAGCAGTGCACATTCCTGAAGGGCTGGGCTCTGGCCTGAGAAAAAAAAATCCCTCTAATAGATGGCAGAGGGTGGTGAGAACCATAGTGAACTCCAGTTCCTCACATATGGTGCAGCTAGTTCCACTTTTGAAAGTAACGCCGTTCGAGTCCCAAAACGCAGAAAAACAGAAGCTTCCCTCGCCCCACCCCACAGCCCCCATGGCTACAGCTCTCTGGTGTGCAACGTCACCCCCAGCTTCCTGTGACGGGACAGAATAAAGTCTGCCCCTTACTGCGCCTGTGCTCACATGCCTCAGAGAGGATGTACACATTCATTCATTCATTTGCCAGATATTCAGCAAGATTTCGTGGAGCCTGGTGTGTGCTCGGCCCTGGGGGTTCCAGAAGGGTGGACAGAGAGGTGAGGCCACCCAGTCCCTGCACTTGGGGACTCACTGTCAATTAGGGCAGGTCATCCCTGAGTCTCTACACCTCTTATGTCACCAGTGTGAATGTGTGACTGTGATTGTGTCTGTGTACACATTTATGTGTGTGAGAGAAGGTGTGTGCTGGTTAGGAAGGGCTTTGTAGGAATGGGGCAAGTTGTTGAGGCTCCCTAGGCAGACAGGGGGTGGGTCTTTAGAGGAGTATCTGGGGCAGAGAGCACAGCAGAGTTCAAGGTACAGGAGGGAGGAGCAGCCTCCTTTGCTGGCGGGGAGCAGAAGCTTAATGTGGTGGGAGAATTGTGTATGTGTTGGGGATGAGGTCAGCCATGAGAGGCTTTGGGGACTGGCTAAGGAGCATGGAGGGTGATGGGGAGCCTGGGCTTTAAGCTGGGGAATTCTGTGGCCATATCTGTGCTTTGCAAAGGTCATTCAGGCAGTGCTTGGAGGGGGGCAGGTAGAGGCAGCTATCATTTCCCTGCCAAGGTCATGGTGGCCTGCGCCAGAGTTGAGGCAGTAGAGATGGAGACATTCAAGAGATGTTCAGGAGGCAAAATGGACGGCTGGGTGACCGATGGGATGTGAGGTCTAGAGGGGCAGGCATCCCAGATCATGCCAGAGTTTTGGGCCTGGGTGATGGGTGTTTTTCAGTGATGTGGAGAGGCCTGGAGGATCAGGTTAGGGGAAGGTGATATGGTCAATTTCGGCAGGTGGCATCTGAGGGGTCTGGGGACTATCCATCCAGGAGGAGGTGTCCAGAAGGCAGGTGGACATGTGGGTAGAGGAAAGAGGTATCTAGGCTAGAGACAGCTTTTGGAGGCAATGATCGTCAACTGGCTCACCAAGAGGTCAAACGTGAGAGGGACCACGGCACTATGCTCCGCTAGGGCACTTCAGTGGGTGGTGGGGGCAGATGCAGGCTTGAAAGGGGCTAAGTGTGGGTCTGTGGGTGGGCCTGGACCTGCCACCACCTCCACCCACCTCCAGTCCCAGCCTGGCCCCTACTGCCCAATGTGTGTGTCAAAGGGCAAGGGCTAGGGATGCTGCTCACATTTAAGTCTTGGCTTTAGCACTCTCACCTTGCGGTTCCTATAGCCACTTCTCTTTTCTGATGCTTTAACTGCACTCATCCATTCACTCACTAAAATTGCACTTTTAAGAGGTACTCTGTCTCATTAATAATCAACACAATGCAAATGTAAACAAGAGACTTTTTTTTGGCCTCTGAGATTGGCAGTGAGGGACATGATGTGTAAGTGGATGCTTTGTAGAGAATGGGATCTGGTTTGAGTATTTAAGAGTAGTTTTTTCAGTATATATCAGGATGTCAAGTGCAAACCCTCCTTTTCACCCTGAAGTTCCACTTCAAGAAATTTAGGGCTTCCCTGGTGGTGCAGTGGTTAAGAATCTGCCTGCCAGTGCAGGGGACATGGGTTCGAGCCCTGGTCCGGGAAGATCCCACATGTCGCGGAGCAACTAAGCCCATGCGCCACAACTACTGAGCCTGCGCTCTAGAGCCCACGAGCCACAACTACTGAGCCCACATGCCACAACTACTGAAGCCCACGCGCTTAGAGCCCGTGCTCTGCAACAAGGGAAGCCACAACAATGAGAAGTCTACGCACTGCAATGAAGAGTAGCTCCCGCTCGCCGCAACTAGAGAAAGCCCGCGCAGGTCAATGAAGACCCAACACAGCCAAAAATAAAAACAAATAAATAAATTTATATTAAAAAGATAAATAAATAAATAAGAAGAAGAAAAAGAAAAAGAAATTTATCCCAGGGACTTTCCTGGTGGCACAGTGGATAAACTCTGTGCTCCCAATGCAGGGGGCCTGGGTTCGGTCCCTGGTTGGGGAACTGGATCCCACATGCATGCCACAGCTGAGGAGCCCGTGTGCCGCAACTAAGACCCCATGCAGCCAAATAAATAAATAAATATTTTTTTAAAAATAAAGAAATTTATCCCAAAGGAAGAGGTATCCAGGCAAGAAAAGATCTGTGTCTAAGGACACTGATTGCTGGCTTGTTCAATCAGAGGTAAAGGGATGGCACAGTCCTGGTGACCATCAGTGGGAGACAGAGGGTGAAGGAGGTTCGTGTGTGCCCTGAGATAACCCCTGGCCACTGAAAATGGACGTGGGGCATGGACTGAGCATCTACTATGTGCCTGGCATCATTCTGGATGCTGGGGACACAGAGGCAGACCAGATAGGCAAGGTCTCTGCTCTCAAGGAGTTCACACTCCAGCCCAAGGAAACAGACAATAATCAAGCTCACATATCCGTAAGATGACTTCAGAGAGAAGGAAAAGCTGTGGAGAAAACAAACCAGGGTGATGCGATTTGGAGCGATGGGGCTAAGGTGCTACTTTAGTCAGGGTGGTCGGCGTAGGCCTCTTTGAGACAGTAACTTTGCAGCCAAGACCTGAATGGCAAGAAGGAAACAGTCACGAAACGATACAGAGAAAGAGTACAGTCGACCCTCTGTATCTGCGGGGGCTGACTGTACTACGTTATTTGATACAGGGACTTGAGCGTCTACAGATTTTGGTATCCGTGAGGGGGTCCTGGAACCAATCCCCAGCGGGTACCAAGGGACCACTGTATTCCAGGCAGGGGGAACAGCTGGGGCAACAGCTTGGAGGTGGGAATGACCTTGCTGTATTTGAGTCATGTGGGCTAGGATAGAGGGAAAGAAGGTAAGGTCTGAGAGGTGGCAGAGTCAGGTCAGGCAGAGTAGGGAGTGAGGGTTTTATACCTCTGAATAGGGAAAGGTGCTCAACACAATAGACACAGAGGACTGGGGGAAAGCACCAGAACAGCCACCCGTTCTCCTGTAGCAGGAGTCTCCTCGGGTCAAACCTGTATCCATTGCCCTGGAGAGCTGTCAGGAGGCCTGTCCCAGCAGTGGCCATCATCTCTGGGCATAATTTCACGTGGCTTTCTTATTTTGTATTTACTTATACAAAGAATGGTTTTTTTTTTTTTTTTTTTTTTTTTTTTGTCACGCGGGCCTCTCACTGTTGTGGCCTCTCCCCTTGCGGAGCACAGGCTCCGGACGCACAGGCTCAGCGGCCATGGCTCACGGGCCCAGCCACTCCGCGGCATGTGGGATCTTCCCGGACCGGGGCACGAACTCGTGTCCCCTGCATCGGCAGGCGGACTCCCAACCACTGCGCCACCAGGGAAGCCCCAAAGAATGGTTTTTAATAAACGTATCATCGTTTTCAAATATATGGCCATTATGTATTCAGGCATTACCAGGCCCGCACCAGGTGGGTTTAAGCTTCTAGTCCAGAGTCGCCAGGCTCGACAGGTGACCTCCCTGGGGACTCTCCCCCAGGTGGGGCTATCTCTGCCATTGTCCTGGGTGATCCAGCTTTGGCCTCCAGGGGGACCTGTGAGCAGGGCCTTGCTGGGGTGGGGTGACTGTGTCTCTCCGGCTGGGCCAGGCGTTCTTCCTTCCTTCCTGAGACTCCCTTCTCCTAAGGAACAAGTGGGAGGGACATCTGTGCCTCTCCCAGATCCTGGGATGAGTTGCTTGCCTGGGACTCTTTCAGGCCAGGCCCCCTGGCAAAGGCTAGAGTGTGTGGTGTGTAGTTTACTTCTGAGTTCCTACCGCTACGAGAACTGTTCTGACAGAGATGTGGAGGGTGTCGAGGTGGGGAAAGGCCTAGTCACTAGGCATCTGGCAATACCCTCCACACATGGGATAATGACCTGGAGGCTAACGATCTTCAAACTGACCCCTGCCCCAGCCAAGCCCGAGACATAGTCTTGGTCTTTGGCGCCACCACGTGGGAAGTCTCCACACTGCAGTAACAGGCTTCACAAAATACCTCCAAACTCCAGGAGGTGCCCACTTACCCCAAGCCACAGTTTCGTGAATGGATAGTCACTGGACTGTGCAGTGCACAACCTCTTCAGCCCTGTTCAGTGGTCCTGCTCACACTCAGACCTGGTTGAATATCATGGTCACAGGGAAGGCCACCACCACCATTAAAACCTCCTCCAGACTTGAGCCTTTTTGTAAAAGTTCCCTGACCTTCCACTTTTCAGTCCTCTCCGCCTTTGACCTGATCCACGTGTGTTGAACACGGATGATCTTCCCCTTCTGAAACTCCCTCTGGCTTCTGTGACTGCTCCTCTTGGATTTCTAGCTGCTTCTCTGGCTATGTCTCTTCATGCCCCTCTCTGGGCTCCTCAGGGTGCTGGGTCCCCTTCCCTCATCCTTGATTCTTTTCTCCAGGCCATCCTGACAGCTTCCAGGGCCTTGTTCCTGTTCCCACAGTGATGCCTTGAGTCTTTGCTCCCCATCTCTTGTGCCATTTCCCCACTTAAGATGACCTTTGGGCATCCCAAACTCACTGTATAAAGTTGACCCCATCTCTTCTCCTCAGAACTGCTCTCCCTCCCAGGCTCTCAGGTTAGTCTGGGTGGCCTTTCCCCTGACACCTCTTTGGCCATCAAGTTGCCCCATCTTCTCTGCCACTTGGCCAGGGCACCATCTGCACCTCCTTTCTGGCCTCTTAGCGTCCTTGGTTTGACCTGGCCTGGTCCATTCTCTCCAGAGCCGCTTGATGGCTTCTGCATATTGAACCCTGTCCCTTCCCACTTCCCCGCTGGCCCTTCATCTCTGGCCAGTTCCTCCCCATGAGGTCCTAGCTCAGCCAGACTGAATTTCTTTGTTCTATGAATACATCCTGCTTTCCCACGCCTCCATCTCTTTGCACAGGCTGTTCTGTGCATCTTTTTTCTGTTTCCTTCACCTGGTAACTCCTGCCCACCCTTTAGGTCTCAGCTCAGACACCACTTCCTCTGGGATACCTCCCTGGACCCCAGGCCAGGTCAGCAACCTCTACACTCTCACAATGCCCTGTGCTTCTCACATCACAGCCCTTGTCTGCCTCCCCTCCCTAAAGGGCCACCTGCTCCTCTCCAGGGATCCCACACCAAGACTAGTTCTAGGTCGAGTCACCTGACTCTGTGCCTGGTTCTCAGATTCAGAGGTCCTAGATCTCAAAAGTCATCAAGGTGCAGAGAGAGCAAGGCCATGCCTGAGGCCAGTGAACCGGTGGCCAGGCCGGGATGGGAACCAAGACTCTTACCTTCCCGCCCAGGGCTCCCCTGCTCCCCCAGGTGCCATTGTGAGTTGAGGAAGGCTCCTTGCAGGCCCGAAGGACTTTGACCAGCAGAGAGTTGGCAGGCCTCTGGCCTGGGGGGAAGGCAGCCATCAGCCCGGGCTCTTGGGAGCCCAGAGAGCTGGCGGAGGCTGTCCCAGAAAGCAGACTGGTGACTCCAGGCCAGCACATCTGATGAAAGTGTTTAATGAGACTCCTTTCTCCCACAGAGCTGTGCAGCGGGAGTGTGGCCTAGAAGTCATGCAGGGAGGACTTGGATTCCTGAAGGGGGTGGTGGCAGCTGTTAGGGCCCCTGGGTTAATTATCTCCAGCGTCACACAGAAGAGAATGTGCTGAGGAGAGACCTCCCCCACCTGGCCTCGGCTTGTCAGGGCAAGGGTCTCTCCAGGACTTAGCCTGCTCCCCACCAGGCTGGTGTTCCCTCAGGCCTCAGCTCCCCCATCCCACTCCGGCCCCCAAGGGACTCCTGGCTCTTCCCTGAGACTTCTCTGTGGGGTTCCACCTCTGGGCCTTCGCTCTTGCTGTGCCCTCTGCCTGCTCCGTGGCTGGGCCCAGCTCACTTGCTCAAGGAGCTCAGTAAACACTGGTGAATTGAATTGCTCTGTAAATAAACAGAAAGTGCCAAATAGACTGCCTGGCACTTAGGAGAAGCACCTCCCTAAATTTGCTAAGCAAACAAATAACCCAAAATGAGAGAAGTGAAAGGATTCATCCAGTCTTTTCTTGTGCTTTTGTCCCCCAAACTGCTCACCATTCATTTCTTCCAAGGAGCCCCGCTCTCTCTGATCCAGGCCTCTGCCTGAAATTTAGCCTGACCTTCAGTGTGTCTAGACAATCCTACCCTAGGTGTCAAGAAGCCTTCTAGGGTTCCCACAGTGGCTCATACCCCTGAACCTTCCTCCTTGTCACTTGGCACAAGTATGATGACTCACTCAACGGCTGTGAGTTCTGTAGGACCAGGGACCACGGTGCCTCATTGACTACTCTAGCCCAGCGCCCAGCACAGGAACTTGATGGATGGTCATAAATATCAACTATTGCATTAGGAATGACTGTAGGCCTTGGAACACTGGGGTATTTTCTCCCTCTCTAAAACCGCCTGGATAATTTGCAGAGTTGGTTCCATCAGTCATTACAAATTGCCCAAATGCCCAGGCTCTCACTTGAGCCCTCTCTGGTCCCTTGCTATTTCTCTAGTCTTTCTCACTGTTGTTTTTCTCCTTGAGTTCCCACAAGAGCATAGAGACTTGACAGTTTCACACTACAGCTGAAAACCTTCCCCAAGCTTCCTCCTTGCTTGTTGCCTGGAATCTGCTTTCCAATCTCTCTTGGCTTATAAAGCCAGTGACTCATTTACTGAGCCAGGAGTCTCCACAAGGATTTCTTTCTTGCAGAAAATGTGAAAGGAGCGGGTGACACCGTCCTTCATCCCCATCCTCTCTTGGCCCTGGCTTTTTAAAATCTAAAACCCCAGATTTGTTGTATCATGAGAGGCAGTGGAATTGCTGGTTTTCCCCTTGACGTAGGCAGCCCTCCTTAAACCAGGGCCCTTGTATCCCCAGGGGCTCACCTTAAGGCATTTTCAGAGCTTTCAGAGTTTTCAGATCCCCAACCTCCAGACTCCACAACGGCAGAGAATCACCTTTGTTTCCTTGCTAACCGTCCACATAATCACAACCTCTGGCTCTCCCTGGAAATCTAGAAAACTATAGGAATGTATCTAATGCCCTTTCAAGATGCCAAGCCTTCTCATCCTTCATAGGCACTAGAAATCACACACACGCATAATTTCTAATTTGTGATAAAAATTTTCAAGTGAAAACGATAGGGTTTGCAGCTTGCGCATCAGCTGTCCCTGGCAGGAGTTTTCACATTGAACTGGTGGGGAATTGTACAGACATCACCCACACTCACCCAGATGACCTGGGTGAGTGTGGGTGCTGGTCCATGTGAATTCTGAGAGAATCTGTGGCAGCTGGGAGGGGTGTGGGGTGGGATTTTAGGGACCGCTGATGCAACTGGTTGGATGGGGGTTGAATGAGGGTGTCCAAAAATCTTAGTGGGTGTTTGAAAGGCTAGGTATGTACTTGCGTTAAATTCCTGAGGGTTATCAAAGGCACTGCTTGAATAAAAAATGCTTTGCATTTTTTCATTGTTTTCCTTTCAGTGCAACAAAGCAGAAGGATGGCTTGTGGACAGTGAATTAACCAGGGTTAAACAAAGCTTGAAAAACGATGCTGGAGGAGTCCAATAACTCTTATCATCCTCATAGTCATCATCAATAACATAGAGTAACAACAGTCATCATTTTTGAGGACCTAATAAGTACCATACGGCTGTATGCACGCGCGCACACACACACACACACACACACTTGGGTATCATTGCACATACCAGTCAAGGTAGTCTTATCTACTGTGGGTCCCCTATTCTGCTATTCTACACCAGTCTTGGAACCTTTTACCCAGGACATATTTTATGGGATTCAGTGCAACATAAAAATGTAGACCACCTTGTTCAGAATGATTATGAATTTCAAGGTGGCGACAGCAGGGCATTAAACAAGTGTGGGACCCTTTCGAGCAGGTTGCCCTGTGTGACTAAACAGCTCTCAGGCCTGTGAAGCAGGTCCTGCTTTCACCTCTGTCTAGGTGCACTGCTCAAACTCTTCTCCACTGGCAAGATTTCCCCCCACAGCTGGGGGTGCAATGCAAGAGCAGTTCATTTTCAGTTTGTTTCTTTCACACCAAAACAACATGTCCTTGAACCAAGTTTGGGCTTTCTCCCTCTATTAGCCGTTTGCTGGGTACCCCACCTGATGCATAGGTGTGAGATGAGCGACAGGCATCAGTGCAACGGTGTTAGGCGACATTGGTATTTGAGCCACCTGCTGATAGAGATTACTTATACTATTTGGATCTGCCTAAGCTTGATCTGGGACATACAACATCTAATTAATGATGGACTCGCTGCGTGGCCTGGCCAACCTAATGATTTTGTGCGTCGGCCAGCACCCAGTTCATGACGAGCAGGTCTAGCCACATGGTCACATGATGACCCACAGTCACGAACTCAGTCAGTAACCAAGGTCAGCAATTTCTCTTCTAATGTTGTAGAAGAGAGTCCCTGTGACTCTCCTGTTGGGGCTTGCCCAAGGCTCCCCACAGCATCTTTCTCTGTGATGGAATCTACCTGATTGTTTGACATAAGCGGCAGGACTGCTCATACTGTAGCCTGGACCTGCTGCAGAGTCCACTCTCATTCTAGAAATCATTCGAAATTAGCAACCTTCCACATCACCTGATAAATGGAACAGTGAGAATACAAGAGAATTTTGTATTCTTCCTCCAAAACCCAAACAGGAACAGAGGCACAAAAACAGTGGAAAAACAGAAAGTGAATAGTAAAATCATGGAACTAAGTCAACCATATCAATAATATGAGTAATAATTAGATGTAAATGTACTACAATGCCAAGTCAAGGGCAGAGATTCTCTGATGAACAGAAAAGTAAGACCCAACTATATGCTGTCTATAATTACGCTCACTTTAAATATAAAGACATAAATAAGGTGAAAGTAAAGAATGGATAAAGCTACGCCAAGCTGACAGTGAGCCTAGGAAAGCTGCAGTGGCAACAGTCATATCAGACGTGGTGGACTTCAAGAGAATGGGCGTTATCCAAGCTAAACAGGGAAATCCATATGGATAAAATCATTCACTGGGAAGTCATAATAATCATACGTGTGTATATGTAGTAACAGAGCTTCAAAATATTTGAAGAAAAAAACTGACAGAAAAGGGAAGAACTAGACGAATCTATAATAATCATTGAAGACTGTTATACCCCACACATCAAAGAATAAAATAGCTGGACTAAATAATAAGGAAATACATAGAAGAACAGAAGAACATTGTCAACTACCCTGACTGTAACGGACATTTATGAACACTAAACTCAACAGCTGCAGCGTTCACTTTCTTTTCCAGCAAACGTGCTACCTTCACCATGAAAGACCATATGTTCACCCATCAAACGATATTCATAAAATTCAAAGAATGTGCCAAGTATGTTCTGTGACCACGGTGGAAGGAAATGAAAGTGAATAATGATGAGATTCACAGAAAAATCTCAAACATTTGGAAATCATACAACACACGTAAAGAATCCATAGGTCAGAGGAGACATTTCACAGGAAATTAGAAAATATTCTGAATGAAGTGATAATAAAAACTAAACATATCAAAATTTGTGGGATATACTGAGGCAGTGATTAAAGGCAGGGAGAAATTTATAGCTTAAAACACTTACATTGTAGAAAAGAAAAATATAAAGTGGGGAATTAGTCCAGCAACATCCTCATGGCTTTGTGGTAACAATGCAGAGTATGAGCACTGCAGGGCAAGAGACTCCTCCTGGACTCCCTGCCTACAGGCTCCCATCCCTCTCACATGGTAGCCCGGAATATCTAAAGCACAAAACTATCTGTCACTCCCCTGCTCCAAACCCTCCCATGGCTCCCCACTGTTTCAGGGTGAAACTCAAAATGGACCTTGGCAAGCTGACCTTTTCGTTATTTTTAAAAAATATTTATTTATTTATTTATTTTTGGCTGCGTTGGGTTTTCATTGCTGCACACAGGCTTTCTCTAGTTGCAGTGAGCGGGGGCTACTCTTCGATGTGGTGCGCGGGCTTCTCATTGTGTTGGCTTCTCTTTGTTGCAGAGCACACGCTCTAGGCACTTGGGCCTCAGTAGTTGTGGCATGCGGGCTCAGTAGTTGTAGCTCGCAGGCTCTAGAGCGCAGGCTCAGTAGCTGTGGCACACGGGCTTAGTTGCTCCGTGGCATGTGGGATCTTCCCGGACCAGGGCTTAAACCCGTGTCCCCTGCATTGGCAGGCAGATTCTTAACCACTGCGCCACCAGAGAAGTCCCAAGCTGACCTTTTCTGACCTTGCTCCTGCTCAACTTTACCTCTCATTCCAGGCCTTGTTTGTCTGTGTGCTACATCTGGCTTCCTGAACGGTCCCTTGAAATCAAGAGTTTTTTTTTCTCCTCTCTCTTTTTTTGCCCTAGAACTAGGGTTGCCAGATAAAATACAGGACTCCCAGTTAAACCTGAATTTCGAATAAATAATGAATAAATTTTTAGTATAAGAATGTCCCCGGGCTTCCCTGGTGGCGCAGTGGTTGAGGGTCCGCCTGCTGATGCAGGGGACGCGGGTTCGTGCCCCGGTCCGGGAGGATCCCACATGCCGCGGAGCGGCTGGACCCGTGAGCCATGGCCGCTGGGCCTGCGCGTCCAGAGTCTGTGCTCCGCAACGGGAGAGGCCACAGCAGTGAGAGGCCCGCGTACAGGAAA
The DNA here is from genome assembly GCF_949752795.1 of Hyperoodon ampullatus. NCBI lineage: Eukaryota > Metazoa > Chordata > Mammalia > Artiodactyla > Ziphiidae > Hyperoodon > Hyperoodon ampullatus. The sequence goes on from NC_136931.1 coordinate 19,450,780, forward strand.
AAAAACCAAAAAACAAAAAAATGTCCCCAATATTGCACGGGGTATATGTATATACTAAAAAAGTACTCATTGTTTATCTGAAGTTCAAATTTAACTGGGTGTTAGTTTTATTTTTTTTTATTTGCCAAATCTCACAACCTTACCCAGAACTGGCACATGGTGTTCCATCTGCCCTTTCCTTGCTTCTCTGCATGGGTGACTCCTTTTCCTGAGTCAGGTCTCAGCTTAGAAATACTACCCCCCAGGAAGACAGTTCTCCCTCCCCCTTTCTCAAGCTGAGGCTACAGTTATCTCATTACTGTGCCTGAGCTGTGACCCCCAGGCAGGGTAGGTCCACCTCATTCACTGCTAACTCCTCAATCCCTGGTATAGTGTCTAGCGCTTGGTGACTACTCAATAAATACTTGTTGAAGGAACAAGTGCTGACCTAGGTCCTAGCTATGGGGCTAGAGGGCTGGCCCACTTCCTGCCTTTCAAGCCCTTCCCCCCAGTAGGGGATGCATCAGTTATCTATCACTGCAAACAAACCACTCCAAAAATTAGTGACTTAGAAACACAGCAACCATGTAGTTTGCTCACAAATCTACGAAATGAGCAGAGCTCAGCAGGCACAGCTCAGCTCTGCACCCTGCACCCCTAACCCCTAACACACACAGCTGGGGTAGGAGAATCCACTTCCAAGATAACTCACTCACATGGCTTTCAAGTTGGTGCTGTATGCTGCTTCTCTCCACATGTGCCTCTCCACAGGGTGGCTGGGGCTTCCTCACAGCATGACAGCTGGGTTCCAAGAGCAGTATCTCAAAGGAGACAGAAAATGGCAGATGCTAGTTTTCTAAGGCCTAGAGCTGGAAACTAGTACAGTGCCACTTCCACCATATTTTATTGGTTAAGTAGTTGCAGAGTCCATATTCAAGGAGAGGGGTCATAGACCCCGTCTCTAAATGGAACAAGCGCTAAAGAGTTTTGTGACCGTGTTTTAAAGCTACCACAGGAGAGAATACTCACCACAAAGGAATTGACAGAGTGTTATCATCAGCACCAGTCTGAGTGTATGACGGTTCATAGGATGCTTTTCTCTCCATAGTGTGCAGCACAGGCCAAAATATTCAGGGAGTCTTAGAGTGACAGGGCAGGAGGGACAGAGAGAGGAAGCAAGGGAGTGAGACAGAGAGAGAGAGGAGAGAGAGGTGTGCGAGGTAAGGAGTCTTCCCTCGGATAACGGTACCTGAAGGGAGGCTGCACAGTTGGTACCTGTCATGGGTCCGTTGGGATGTTGTAAACAGAAAATTTCAAATTGAATTCTTTTCTTTTGGTTTTGAAAAAAAATTAGTCTATAGAAAGCTGACAGAATAGTCAAATGAACAACCCACACACCTGTCACCTAGTGTCACTAATGGTTAACATTTGACCACATCTGCTCTTTGAAAGTAAGTTACAAACAAGACATTTCCCTCCCCAATCCTTCGGCCTGCATTCCCTCTCCCGCCCCGTTCCCTCCCACCAACCTTCCCACCCAGCAGTGTACTCTCTGCACCAGTGGTTTCACTTGGGGTGATTTTGTCCCCCAGGGATTATTTGACAATGTCAAACGGAGACATTTTTTAAATCACATTTTTTATTGAGAAAAAATTCACGTAAGATAAAATTCACCATTTAACCATTTTAAGGTGTTTCTTTAGTAAATCCATGATGTGATGCAACCTTCATTGCTAATTCTAAACCATCTCTGACTTTTCAACTTGTTGCACCTGAAGCGGTGCTCCTGACACCTAGCGGGCAGGGGCCAGAAATGCTGCTAAAGTCCCAGAAGAGAGAATTATCTGTCTCCGAAGTGTTGAGGCTGAGAGACCCCACTCTGCACCATTAGAGCACCACATCACATGCAAGGAAATAAGCAGCCATTCAGTCGTGTCATCCCTACTGGTCTCAAGAATGCCTTTACAGCATTTTTTTTTTTTTTGCGGTATGCGGACCTCTCACTGTTGTGGCTTCTCCCGTTGCCGAGCACAGGCTCCGGACGCGCAGGCTCAGCGGCCGTGGCTCACGGGCCCAGCCGCTCCGCAGCACGTGGGATCTTCCCGGACCGGGGCACAAACCCGTGTCCCCTGCATCGGCAGGCGGACTCTCAACCACTGCGCCACCAGGGAAGCCCTTTACAGCATTTTTATTTCAGTTCAGGAGGCAAGGTTCACACGTTTGGTTGTTAGGTCTTTTTAGTCTCTTTTAATATAGAAGAGTATTCTCTGCCCCTTACTCAGTCTTTTTGTCTGATTACTTTTTGTAAGAGTTCAGGCCAGTTTTAGCACCTCATTCTGTTTCCATATTTTATTATTGTCTTTTTTTATTGAAGTGTAGTTGATTTACAGTGCTGTGCCAATCTCTGCTGTACAGCAAAGTGACTCAGTTTTACATACATAGACACACATTCTTTTTTTTTAATATTCTTTTCCATTATGGTTTATCCCAGAAGATTGGCTATAGTTCCCTGTTAGCACCATATTCTGGATTTACCTGACTGCTTCCTCAAGATTGGATTCACGTTAAACAATTTTGGTAAGAATATTATATTGGCGATAATTGCATCACATCAGGGGGCCCATAAGATGAGGCTGCTGTGCTGTTTATGATGTTGAAATTGGATGATGATGTAGTTCACAAGATAGAAGGTAGCTTCCCCCCACACCTCGCCCACCTAAGTATGGGGTCCAGGCAGCCAGCCTAGTTGGCTTACCCTTTCTGAAAAGTAGGCATGGCCTGGGGAGGGTGACTCTCACCCAGTGGGGAATCCTCAGGCCCTCCTCCCTTCTTTCTGCTGCCTTACCTTCTGAGTTCAAAGGGAAGGCCCCAAGAGCTAGTGGTTCCCTTTGCCAACCCTAGGGAGCAGGCCCCAGCCCAGTTCGCTGGGAGGCCATGGGAGGACATCTTGTTCCTTGGTTCCCAGAAAGAAGAAAACTGAAGGGCAGATGTGGGCTGAACCCCTCGAGGCTGGAACCAGGAAGCTGAGGGTGTGGACAAGTGGGGGACAGGGGGTTGTGATGCTGGAAACTGCAGGGCCCAGTAGCATTCCTGTGATGAACAACTGGGCAAAAGCTGTACTGAGGTCATTCCCTACCTTCTTCCTTTCAGAACGCTCCATCCACCTTTAGGAACCCTCTTTAAATACCAATACCACCTCCTGCAGGTGGTATTTCCTTCCTCCTACCAGTAGTGCAGGAAGAAGGAAATCTTGACTGCTGTTCTCACAGCACTTCAGGCTAGAACCACTGCCAGGACAAAAATTCTCTCCCATTACACTGGAAGTGAGAACTTGAGAACCTGCACAATGCTTTTTTGAGCCAGCATTGAAGCAACATATAAAAATTCAGTTTTCTGGCTTTTCTTGAAACATCTGAAGCTCTGGCAACACTGGGGCTACATCTCCACCTGGTGTCAATGGCTGCCCCTTTCAGGCCAAGCACGCCTCCCCAGTATTGAGTATGTGTGTGGCTTTTAGTCTTACTCCTGAACCATTGCCAATGCTGAAGTTGAGACCTATTTCTCTGTACCCATGTCTCCAAAATAAGTATAACAATAAAAGAGAGGTCAAAGAGTCATGCGCTTCAGGGAAAATGGGAGAAGGCACATTTCTTTGTGGAACTGAAGATTATTCCTGTGTACTTACAATGCAGTCAAAGGAGGTCTGTGTTAAAAATATATATAGGGACTTCCCAGGTGGTCCAGTGGGTAAGACTCCACGCTCCCAATGTAGGGGCCCTGGGTTTGATCCCTGGTTGGGGAACTAGATCCTGCTTGTCACAACTAAGAGTTCGCATGCTGCAACTAAGAAGTCCGTGTGCCACAACTAAAAAAAAAAAAAAAAAAAAAAGAAGATGCCACGTGCTGCAACTAAGACCTGGCGCAGCCAAAATAAATAAATATTTTTTTTAAAAGTCGAGTTAAAAAAATATATATATATATATATGACCCTAAGTGTCATTGTGTCTTAGCATCATGGTTGGTTGTGAGGGGTTTCGGTGGAGTGTCACACTTCTCAGTTTGACTCAGCTCCACCACTTACAAACTTTGTGACCCCAGACAAGACTGTTATGATACCCAGACCCTCTGCAGTTTAAGCTCTCTCTGGACCACCTGAACACAGCCCAACTGATATCTTAGCAACAAAACACCCTGAGCACATGCTTTCAAGGCTGTGCTGAGGAAGAATGAGATCTCACACCCAAAATCATTCTTTTCTGGGCTGGCAATTTGCCCAGAGTCAACACCTGCCCAAGCCAAAAGCCAAACCTGGCTTACAAGGGCAGATTTTTGGCCCTGACCTTGGGAGAAGGTGCTGTCCCTTGTGATACTCCAGCTCCAAGGCCACAGATGAGGCAAGGCCTCTGGAGGTCAGGACATTTGTCACTCACAGGCTGATCTTGGGGATGTTCAGGGTCTGTAAGGGCTCAGCTAGGGTCAAGGGAGGACCATCAGGCCCTGCCCAGATCAGAGGAACTCACCGTGAGCTCTCTAGCCACAGACTCCAGCAGTAGATGCCAGCAGGATTTTCAGAACCAGGACCAGGGAATTCTAGGATAAAGATGACTCTCTCCTGTAGGATGCAAGCGAGGAAGCAGGAGGCTTCTGAGGCTGCTGGAAGCCAGTTTGTGTCTACAAAGGGAAACAAGCCTTAGAATGAAGCATTTACCACAAAAGGTGTACACAAGAGATGTAAAGAAACTGAAGGTATCAGTTGGGAATGTGGTTAGTCTCAAGTAAGAGAAAAACCTAACAGTAGCTTAAACAAATATTTGTTTCATGTTTGTCTCATGCAATAAGATATCAGGAGGTGGGCAGACCAGGGCTGGCGCAACTGCTTTACAATGTTGCGGAGGCATGCTCTGATTCTCTTGTCCACCATCGTTAGCAAGCTAGTCCATTCTCAAGATGGTTGCCTCATTGCCTTAAGGTCACAAGTTGGCTGCTACAGCTCTAAGCATTATACTCACATTCTCAGCAGGAAGTCGAAGGGAAAAGAAGCAGAAAAGGGAGACACCTCTGCCAGAGAAGCAACTTTCCCAGAAGCCCTCAACGTAAGTCTTGTGGGTCACAATGTATCCCAGGGACACCATGAACTCTTAGGGAATCTGAGAAAGTTAGTCTCTTTAACTAGGCACTTCCCCAGAAAAAAATGCCTTCTTTTTTGGAGGAGGGGGGAATAGTTATTAGGCAGGCAACCAGCTGTGTCTGCCACATCAACTCCTTATAAAATCAAAAGGCACTGTATCAAACTTCATCTGAAACCAGCCCTATTTCTGGACTGTTCAATTAGATGAGACAATAAATTATGTTTATAATTTAAGACAGTTTGAATTGAGCTTTCTGTTCATTACAACTGCTGTCATCTCATTGATACCATTTTTTTCTTTTTACTATTTTTATTTTGCATTATAAAAAACCCCACCAACAACCAGTGACAAACTGCTTTTCTTTACATTCATATGGATTTTAGGAAATTACTGTCTTTTCCCCTGGAGAAAGAACCTACAGACAAAAAAATAAGTAGTATCACATTGTAAAATCTGCAAATCCCAGAAGTCAACAGCTTGAAGACACCCCCAAGGACAGGGAAGAAAACAAGTGTCACAAGAGACAAGACAAACACATATCCTGATAGCAAGCTGGGGAAACGACCATTTTCAATGCCATTGACCCAGACAATAGGTACCCTTCTTCTCCTGGCACCCACTGCCACCATCTCCAAGGGGTGATTTTTGGTCTGTGGTCTGAAGAACTCTTCAAATGACATGAGTTGCTTTGAGGAGAGGTGCAATGAGAGAGGTTCAAGTATGAATAAGAATCATGCCAAAGTCCAAAGTCAGGGAAAAACCCACAGTGAAAAGGAAATCTGTGTGACCACCACCCAGATATAAAACATTCAAGATATAAAACATTTCCAGGGACTTCCCTGGCAGTGCAGTGGTTAAGACTTCGCCTTCCAATGCAGGGGGTGAGGGTTCGATCCCTGGTCGGGGAGCTAAGATCTCACATGCCTCAAGGCGAAAAAACCAAAACATAAAAAAAAACAGAAGCAATATTGTAACAAATTCAATAAAGACTTTAAAAATGGTCCACATCAAAAAAAATCTTTAAAAATAAAATAAAATAAAATAAAATAAAAAAACATTTCCAGCACTGCAGAAGTCTTCCCAATTCCCCTCACTCAGTCAATAATGCCCCCAGAGTTAACCACTATTCAGCGCTCCATCACCATTTATTACAGTTTTGTCTGGTTTTGAACGTCATGTAAATGGAATCATACCATATTCACTCTTCTGTGGCTTGCACCTTTCTTTCAACTTTACGTCTGTGAGATTCGTCCGTGTTGTTGTGTATAGCAGTTCATTCACTTTTTATAGCTGTGCAGTTTCCAGCTGTATGAATACACCATTATTTATCCATTTTCCTGTTGATGGATATTTGGATTATTTCTAGTTTTTAGCTGTCATGAATAAAGTTTCTAAGAACATTCTATACACATATCTTTTATTAGGCATTTCACCCACTTCTCTTGGGTTTGTACCAAAGAGTAAACTTGCTGGGTGGAAGGTCAGGCGTAGTAGTTATAGTAAACACCACAGTTTTATTTTTTCATGTTCTCTGCCCTTAGTAAACACATTTTAATGCAGCATTAAGTGAAGATAATCTTAACAAGAAGAGATTACTGATAATGTAGCTTTCACAATTTTTTCTAAAGAGTGCAGGCAGGGCTTCCCTGGTGGCGCAGTGGTTGAGAGTCCGCCTGCCGATGCAGGGGACACGGGTTCGTGCCCCGGTCCGGGAGGATCCCATATGCCGCGGAGCGGCTGGGTCTGTGAGCCATGGCTGCTGAGCCTGCGCGTCCGGAGCCTGTGCTCCACAACGGGAGAGGCCACAACAGTGAGAGGCCCGCGTACCGCAAAAATAAAAAAAATAAAGAGTGCAGGCAGAAAAATAATTTGTATCAGGTGAGATCTTATAAATATTAAATCCTAACAAATGCCATTAAATATGAAACAAAATATTGACTCTATTTCATAATATAGTTTATGGCTAACAAATAAATTTAATACAGAATTTTAAACTACTAATTTAGCTTAATTAAAAGGTATAATTTCCTCAATCCTGATTAAATAAAAGCAAAAGCATGTACAGCATCCTCTCCCTCTGAGATTTTTTAACAGAATGCTTGAGAAAGTTTGGTGTTGGAGTTATAGTTACCCAACAGTGATTCTGCTGATTCCTTTTGAATTAAGGTATTAAGATCACTACTAACCAAAATACATTAATTGAAAGGTTGGAGATACAGTGAGTTCTAATGGTATCCTGTAAATGTATACATGTATTGATAGATAATACTATACAATACAGACCAGCAACACTGGCTAGGGGAATTAGTATCCATGCATGCCCTACTAAGCCTTCCCAGTAGCTAGCTCCATGCTCAGAAAACTCAACTTGCAACCTATAATAACATATTTATCAAGAGTTTAGTACTTGTCACAGGCGGTTTATATTCCCACAGGTCGGGAGTGGCTTATAGGAGATTTTTAAAAATTAAAGTATAGTTGATTTACAATGATGTATTAGTTTCAGGTACACAACATGGTGATTCAATACTTTTACAGAATATACTCCATTTAAAGTTATTATAGGGACTTCTCTAGTGGTCCAGTAGGAAGGACTCCATGTCCCAATGCAGGGGGCCCAGGTTCGATCCCTGGTTGGGGAACTAGATCCCACATGCCGCAGCTAAGAGTCCACATGTCGCAACTAAGACGTGACGCAGCCAAAAAATAAATAAGTATAAAAAAATAAAGTTATTATAAAATATTGGCTATATTCCCTGTGCTGTACCACAGTTTTTTTTTAATATAAAAATTTATTTATTTTTGGCTGCGTTGGGTCTTCATCGCTGCGCGCAGGCTTTCTCTAGTTGCGGTGAACGGGGGCTACTCTTTGTTGTGGCAGACAGGCTTCTCATTGCGGCGGCTTCTCTTGTTGCAGAGCATGGGCTCTAGGCATGCGGGCTTCAGTAGTTGCGGCACGTGGGCTCAGTAGTTGTGGCTCGTGGGCTCTAGAGCGCAGACTCAGTAGTTGTGGCACACGGGCTTAGCTGCTCCACAGCATGTGGGATCTTCCCGGACCAGGGCTCGAACCCGTGTCCCCTGCATTGGCAGGCTGATTCTTAACCACTGCACCACCAGGGAAGTCCTAGGCTGTACCTTTTTGCCTATGTCTAGAGTTCCTGTAGCCTCTCTTCTTACTTGCACAGAACATGAGTGGCAGGGATGAGCAGGTTGAGAACTCCTGGGTCTTTAGCAAGAAGAGCAGTTTCTAGGTTGAGAGTCATTTCCAGACAGTCCAGTGGTTCTTGTTGTGCAAACACCTTTGTTCCTGGGGCTCCAGCTGAGCCACTGAACGTCCTCACGGAGTCAGGTTGCTCCATTCTATGGGGATGGATTAGAAACAATTTAGGGGACATCCCAAGTGCCTCTCCCTAGCCCAACAGTGCCATGCCTCTGTGGAGGGTTGCTGGGGACTCAATTTCACTCCCCAGAAATTCTGTTATACTCAAGAGTCCTCTTATCACTTGGAATGGAACAAGCTCTGCACCACTTTGGTGGGTTTCCTGTGAGTGTGGGTGCTGATGTCCTGCTTTGGACATATTAAGGGCATGGATACCCTGTGGCAGAAGGTAGGGTCCTGTAACACCTCCAGAAACTGAAGATTTCACCCAGAAAAGTAGGACCTGGCAGGCAGGAGGAGGGACTGGTTACCTCTCTGGATGTCTGAAGATTTGGACACTAGGGGTTGTAGATGTCTTTAGAATGGGTTGAAGTTGGCATTTAGGATGGCCTTTGCCACCTTGGAGGGGCCCATGCATCCAAACTGCAAGTCACATCCTATGAGTCAGACTGGCTGGGCCTATTTGTTTTCCCTGTCCCTTTTGTGAAATTTCATCTGAGCACTCCAGCCACAGCTCAGGTGTTCTGGGGACCCCAATAAAGGGCCGATTACCAGCACTGAAGGGGAGGCCTGTGGGGGGAGAGGAAAAGGGAGTTAGAGCAAGGCCCAAGGGGGAAGGAGTTTCTCTGGGCCTGAGCCCCCTTACAGCCAGGGGAAGGGCTGTTCCATCCACCAGCTGGCACTGCACCACGCTCTGCTCTCCCTGGCTTGACCCCAGCCTACCCTTTCATTGGCAACAGGCAAACCCATGAAGCCTGGCTGACCCCAGAAATCAAGAGCTTCAGATCACCATGGCCTCTGACCAAGCCTTGAAGTATAGACCCCTTGGCATAGTGCTGGTCATGCAGCATGTGCTCAAACAGTTCTCAAATGAATGGGAGAATGGCAAGCACTGGCATTCATGCAACAAACATGACTCTCCCACCTAGGGGGTCCTGATCACAGTGGGACCCCCTCCAGCTGAGGGCTCAAGAAACACCAGCCTGGAAGACCTAAATAGACTTTTCTCCCAAGAAGACATACAGGTGGCCAATATGCACATGAAAAGATGTTCAACATTGCTAATTATTAGAGAAATGCAAATCAAAACTACAGTGAGGTACCACCTCACACTGGTCAGAATGGCCATCATTAAAAAGTCTGCAGGGACTTCCCTGGTGGTGCAGTGGTTAACAATCCTCCTGCCAATGCAGGGGACACAGGTTCAAGCCCTGGTCCGGGAAGATCCCACATGCCGCGGAGCAACTAAGCCCATGTGCCACAACTACTGAGCCTGCACTCTAGTGCCCGCGAGCCACAACTACTGAGCCCGCGTGCCACAATTACTGAAGCCCGTGCACCACAACGAAGAGTAGTGCCCGCTTGCTGAAACTAGAGAAAGCCCGCGCACAGCAACAAAGACCCAATGCAGCCAAAAATAAATAAATAAAATAAATAAATTTATTTTTTAAAAAAAGTCTGCAAATAACAAATGCTGGAGAGGGTGTGGAGAAAAGGGAACCCTCCTATGCTGTTGGTGGGAAAGTAAATTAGTGCAGCCACTATGGAGAACAGTATGGAGGTTCCTCAAAAAACTAAAAATGGAGTTGCCATGTGATTCGGGAATCCCACTACTGGGCATATATCTGGACAAAACTATAATTCAAAAAGATACAAGCAACCCTATGTTCATAGCAGCACTATTCACAATAATCAAGACATGGAAACAACCTAAATGTCCATTGACAAATGAATGGATAAAGATGTGGTGTGTGTGTGTGTGTGTGTATATATATATATATATATATATATATATATATATGTATATATATATATATATATATACAATGGAATATTACTCAGCCATGAAAAGAATGAAATAATGCCATTTGCAGCTACATGGATGGCCCTAGAGATTATCATACTAAGCAAAGTAAGTCAGAAAGAGAAAGACAAATACCATATGATATTGCTTATATGTGGAATCTAAAATATGACACAAGTGAACTTATCTATGAAACAAAAACAGACTCCCAGACATAGAGAACAGACTTGTAGTTGCCAAGGTGGGGAGGGGGGAGGGTTGATTGGGAGGTTGGGACTAGCAGATGCAAACTATTATACATAGATAGATAAACAACAAGGTCCTATTGTATAGCACAGGGAACTATATTCAATATCCTATAATGAACCATAATGGAAAATAATATGAAAAAGAACATATATATGTATAACTGAATCACTTTGCTGTACACCAGAAGCTAACACAACATTTTGAGTCAACTATATTCAATCAAAAAAAATATAGATATGGGAACATATGTATATGTATAACTGATTCACTCTGTTATAAAGCAGAAACTAACACACCATTGTAAAGCAATTATACTCCAATAAAGATGTTTAAAATATATATATATATATATATATATATATAAACATATATATGTATACATACACCAGCCTGGGATAACCCCCTTCCATCCTGCTCCCCTCCCTGGATTAATGAGGGGGCCGCACCTCTCCAAGCAGCCTCTGGCTTTTGGAAGTCCTACAGATGAACCATGGCGCCAGGCACAGCGTGCTGGGTGGGGATCCACCTATCAGAATGAAGCTGGGGCTTCCCTCGTAGAGCAGTGGTTAAGAATCCACCTGCCAATGCAGGAGACACAGGTTCGAGCCCTGGTCCGGGAAGATCCCACATGCCGCGGAGCAGCTAAGCCCGTGCGCCACAACTACTGAGCCTGCGCTCTAGAGCCCTCAAGCCACAGCTACTGAGCCCGCGTGCCACAACTAGTGAAGCCCATGCTCCTAGAGCCCATGCTCTGCAACAAGAGAAGCCACTGCAATGAGAAGCCCATGCACCTCAACGAAGAGTAGCCCTTGCTCACTGCAACTAGAGAAAAGCCCGCGCGCAGCAACGAAGACCCAATGCTGCCAAAAAAATAAATAAATAAATTTAAATAAAAATATGTTTTTAAAAAAAGAATGAAGCTGGATTAGGAGAGCCAGTGGGTGCTCTGCTGCCCCCTGTTGGAAAAAGCAGGAACAGCACACTTGGGTGAGAACTACCTTGCTGGAGGAAAAAGAGGAGGAAGGGTAGGGATCAAGCATCCCTCTTTGTCCCCACACTTGATCTTTGGCACAGAGCATCCACACTCTCCCCCTTCTCCTCCTTGAAGTCAGGGTCCCTATGCTTGGGGTCCATCCTCAGCCTCACGAAGTAGGCTTTGCATCCTCCCAGGTCTGCCAAATCCTCCACCCAGAACACGCTGCACATTTCTGAAGGTCTTTCTGCCAAAAAGCATTGTCCTGGGAACATCAGGCCAGTTCCAGACCCGAAAAATCACTCACGCAGTGTTTGTACTCAGCAAATGGAAAGGGGTCCTGAGGAGCCTTTTATAGACTACTAGGTGTAGGCAACTGTGTTCCTCAGGAAGAAAGATAGGGACTTCTCTGGTGGCGCAGTGGTTAAGAATCCGCCTGCCAATGCAGGGGACACGGGTTCAATCCCTCGTCCCGGAAGATCCCACATGCCGCGGAGCAACTAAGCCCATGAGCCACAACTACTGAGCCTGCGCTCTAGAGCCTGTGAGCCACAACTACTGAAGCCCGCGCACCTAGAGCCTGTGCTCCGCAACAAGAGAAGCCACTGCAATGAGAAGCCCGCGCACCTAGAGCCTGTGCTCCGCAACAAGAGAAGCCACTGCAATGAGAAGCCCGCGCACCCCAATGAAGAGTAGCCCCCACTCACCTCAACTAGAGAAAGCCCGCAGGCAGCAACGAAGACCCAACGCAGCCAAAAATAAATAAATAAATTTATTTTTTTAAAAAGGGAAGAAAGATAAACATTAAGGATCAACAAATACTAGGAAAATAGAAAATGATGGGAAGGCAGAAACTTAATTGTAACAAAATTTGGTAAATCAAGCCAAAGACTGATTATTGGCAAAGATTAATAAAATTTGATAAACCAATGGAAAATTAACTTTAAATACAGATTTACAATTTATAGATAGACATACAGATAGAGATACAGAGTTATAATAAGAAACCCATAGGCTGTGGTTTGGGCCAATTCAGTGGTGATGGGAGGGCGGCTGGGTGGGGTGGGAAGGGGCATAAACAAATGTTTTATTATGGAAAATTTCAAACATATACAAAAGTAGCAGTATTAGGATAACGAAGCCCATGTACCCACCACCCAGCTTCAACAATTACCAGCTCATGAAAAATTCTGTTTCATCTATATCACCTCCTGCTATCCCCCCTACTTCAGATTATTTTGAGGCAAATACCATACTTCATATAATTTTATCAGTAAATATATCATTTTTCTCTAAAAGAATCTTTTTAAAAAAATCATGACTACAATACCATTATCACAACTTAAAAAGTTAACAATTACTCCTTAATGTCATCAAATATCCAATGTTTATATTTCTTTGGTCATTCCACTACTTTTTTTCTTTTTGTTTTTTTGGCCACGATGCGCGGGATGCGGGATCTTAGTTCCCCAACCAGGGATCAGTGAACCCATGCCCCCTGCAGTGGAAGCACAGAGCCTTCCCTGGACCACCAGGGAAGTCGCACTGTTCCACTTTGATTGTTAGTTTTCTTTTTTGTTTGTTTGTTTTTTTGCGGTACGCGGGCCTCTCACTGTTGTGGCCTCTCCCGTTGTGGAGCACAGGCTCCGGACGCGCAGGCTCAGCGGCCATGGCTCACGGGCCCGGCCGCTCCGCGGCATATGGGATCTTCCCGGACCGGGGCACGAAGCTGTGTCCCCTGCATCGGCAGGCGGACTCTCAACCACTGCGCCACCAGGGAAGCCCTGATTGTTAGTTTTCCTGACTGTCTTCCCCACTGGATCCGATCAGGGACCTTGGCAGCCCCTGCTGTCCATGGATGGGGCCAATACACCTGTGTTCACACACCCAAGTGAAGACACTAAGGGCCTAGCTGGCAGGAGCACCCCCGTTCCAAGATGAAGAGCTGTTCTTAGCATGAGCACTGACCAGGCTCAGCCAGGTGCTCAGAGCCCCCGCCTCACCTCACCTGGGGCACCCTGCCAAAATACTCACACAGTCCCTGTTCCTTACCACCGTCTCTTCAGCCAGAACCTCCAAGGATGGGGCCAGGGCATAAAGATTTGGGGAAAATGTCTCAGGTACATTTGATGTATTAACCTTCCTGAGCTCCATGTGGTCCAACCAAGATGGGGGCACACCTGGGTGCCTGATACCTTCACCCTGCACCACTATAAGAAACCCCTGGGGTGGGCCACTGAGCCCAGCTATGGCTTCTGGGAAACAAAGGTTAATGTCAGTTGCCAGGGAGGCCTTGACACCAGGTCTGCTTTGTGACAGAGTCACCAAAACAGCCAGCACCGTTCTCGGGGGAGAAATGGGGACTGACCCTTTGTTGGATTATCCATGGACCACCTCCCCAGAGGGGCTTTCCCTCACTCCCCTGCTCCTCCCCTGGGCCATAGTAGGTGACCCTCTGAGCTCCTAGGACCGTTACCCTGGGCCAACCACAAGCGAGTCCAGTGCCAGCCTGATCCCAGAACAGACATCAACGCCCATCTGTGGAAGAAGACTGCCATAGGCTCACCCTCTGCAGAGCGCCCCTCTCCACACAACTCTCTCCCCAAGACCAATTGCTACGCTGACACCAGGCCAGAAGCTGCCAGATGATAACCTATGGTTTCCAACTGCTTTCTGGAAGGACTTCCTCAGGCCTCGCCCTGGTCAGGATAGCCCAAACAGCCTCTACATCCTCCTCCTGCTGTCTTGGGCCAGCTGTTTGTATATTGAGTCCTGGAAGCTGACTCAGCCTGCATCCCCTTCCCCAAGTGGCAAGTGTGTAATAAAGTGCCCTTGTGGGGGTGGTGGGCGGTGAGGGAAGGCTGGGGCAGGTGGGGTCCTGTGTGTCCTACCATCTCTATGAAAGGGCAGTCCTCACATCTGCCCCGTGCTGATGAGACCAGGCGTGGGCACAGGCCTGACAACGCGGGCGGAAAGGAGCAGCCATTAGCACTAATGAGGCAGGCGGCCTGAAAGCTTTTTATTTTGAAGCTCCTCGCCCACCCAGGGAACAGTCCGTTCGGTCACCTTGGCTTCCAGGAACCCCAGGCAGAAAAGGGTGCGGGGGCAGGAGCAGGGCTGGGGTCTTGGAGAAGCCTGGAGGAAGAAGGGGGCGGAGAGGTAGGGCCAGAGATGGAGGCAGAGGGCCTGCTTTTGGCTAAGTGGGCTTCTCCTCTCCCCTCTCTCCCCTCAAAAACCCAGGGTCTAGGTCTGCACCCCAACCCCACCCGACTCTGGTCACTGGCCCATCACCCCCTCCAATGCCCTTGACCCAAGTTCCTGGAAGCAAAGGGAACATGCCATGCGTAGGGTCTGAATGAGCATCTCCGGGGCCCCAAATTAAATTAAGTGTTCAGGGCCGCCTTCTTCGTTATTGCTAATGGCTCCAGCCTACCCATCCCCATTCCCCAGGTCCCTGTCCTGGGGAATGAATGTGGGGGCCCTGGGCACCCTATCTTGTTCCCAAACTTTGATTGGTTCCTGGAGACCTCACTCCAAATTGGAGATGGGTACCCCTCTTATAGAGCCCAGGTTCCAGTGAAAGAGGCCTGAACTGTGCCCCCACCCTCTGGGGGGGCCCCCTCATGCCCTGGCTGCAGGGAGCAGTCACGTGTGGGCCCTTCATTAGACCCTGCCATATAAACCGAGGGCATGGGGTGGCCAGGAACTCTTGGGGCAAGAATCCAGCAAGCAGAGGTAAGTCCTCAGGTTGGGCAGAGACTCCTACTCTCTAGGGGTCTTCTATCTGGGATAGGGCACCTAGAGGGTGTTGTAGGGATGAAGAGGGACTAAGCGGTGGGTCTTCCTGCTGAGCCAGGCCATGCTGACCGCAGTGCTGCTGAGTTGTGCCCTGCTGCTGGCAATGCCCGCCGGGCAGGGGGCCCAGATGGGCTTGGCTCCCCTGGAGGGCATCGGAAGGCCTGACCAAGCCTTGTTCCCAGAGCTCCAAGGTCAGTGTGGGCAGGGGTGGGGATGGGGGGGCCTGGACACTCTCTGGCCACGAACTGTTCTGCCTGGTATGAGCCCTCTTTCCCCCTTCCCAATCTCAGGCCTGGGAGGTGGGTGTCTTGTGCATGGGGGGTTTCTGTCCTCACATCGTCTGTCCCAGGCCTGGGCCTGCAGCCCCCGATGAAGAGGACAACGGCAGAACAGGCGGAAGAGGCTCTGCTGCAGGAGGCAGAGGCCAAGGCCTTGGCAGAGGTAACTGCTCAGGAAAAGGGCTGAGGCCACAATCTCTGGGTGGGGGGATCAGGCATCAACCTCTATCTCTACTTCGGTGACCCTCTCACTTGGGTGACACTGCAGACCATCCCTCCCCATGCTCCACTGACGTCCCGCCTTGAATGGGGCAGGTCCCTGAAGCTGCCGCTGAAGGCCCATGTTACCCAACCCCTGCAGGTGCTAGATTCGGAAGGACGCAAGCCGCGCTCCCCGCGTCGCTGCGTAAGGCTGCACGAGTCCTGTCTGGGACACCAGGTACCATGCTGCGACCCATGTGCCACGTGCTATTGCCGTTTCTTCAACGCCTTCTGCTACTGCCGCAAGCTGGGTACTGCCACGAACCCCTGCAGCCGCACCTAGTTGGCCGACGTCGGGGTCGGGGCTGGGGCAGGGGAGCGACAATAAAGGATGGGACCAACCCCAGGGTTGTGGCGTTATTTCAAACGTGACCGTCGGATGGGGGAGTTCATGGCAGGGGCGAAGATGTCTCCAAGCCAAGACACCACACACACATCCCTACCCCAGGGCCTGCGCTATCCCATCATGAGTTACTTACATGCATGCTCTTAGAGTGCCAGGCGCTGTTGGGAGAAGCAGAGGAGGGCCGCGCTCCTACCCTTGAGAATCTTACATAATAAATGCGGGGAAGGGAGGGCGCAATGCAGCATAGGAGCTGTAGCTCCCAGCAGGCTAACAAACATTAGGCTCCAGGGCCTGCTTGCGTTAACTCGACGCGTGACTCGCAGCGAAGCCTTCCCCTCACCGGACCTCAGTTCCTCTCAGGGGAAGGCTGACTCAACCACAGTCTGGAATATTTCCAAGCATAAGAAGCGCCGCCCACTCCCATCTTTACTCCTCTGGCCGCCACAGCACCACGTGCACCAGACTCGGGAAATCTAGAGTGAAGGCCCAATCGAATCCCCGCGGCCACGGGCGCCACCACACGGTCGGCCTTGGACACTCCAAGCCGCTCCCGCCTGAGAGCAGGGGGCCCTCCTCCCCTCAGCGCGCAGGCGCTAGTGGGCGGTCCTCAGCCCACACCTGCGCAGCCGTTCCGCGAGAAACCATCCGGAAGCCGGGAGCCGCTCAGAGCCCCGCCCCGTTGTGGTCACGTGGGCCGCTTGCGCGTCACCTGATGCGCTTGACAGCCCGCTGCGGGCGCCGCGTCAGCTGATCTTGGAGTTGTGCTGCGTGCCGGCAGGTCTGGGTCCTGCGGTCCAGCCGCCCCCGCCGCAGCCATGTCGTTCTTCCCGGAGCTTTACTTCAACGTGGACAATGGCTACTTGGAGGGACTGGTGCGCGGCCTGAAGGCCGGGGTGCTCAGCCAGGCGGACTACCTCAACCTGGTGCAGTGCGAGACGCTCGAGGGTGAGCCGCGGGGCCGGGCCGCGGGGCCTCGAAAGGCCGGCAGGGAGGCCGGCGCGGGCCTGAAGGTTCTGAGGTCTGGGAGCGGAAGCTGGGGGTCCTCGAAGGGCCTGAGAGGTCGGGGAACAGGATCCCGGCCTGAGAGGCCTGCTGGAAATCCGGGGGCTAATGGCGAGTGCGCCGGAAGGGAATATACCTCCATTTGCGGCTCCGTGTGGGCCCAAACGCAAACAAGGCTTTAAGAACCGCAGTGGTTCGCCTCTGCTGGGGCCACTTCTTCCCCGTTCTGCCCGCCATGTAGTTTGGAAGAGAGGGTCTCTCGGGAGTGGTTAGCTGGTGTGAGATGTGCTCATACAAGCCTCTTTACCCTGACGTAGCCAGAGAGCTGTCTCGTGGCAAAGCTTAGGGAAGCTAAGCGGAAAAGTCCCCGGCTTTCCCTCCCAGCACATATACCAAGGGCTTTGGGCTAATTGTGTCTTCACGTTGGCCTGCGGAGTGAGCCTTTCTGGGGAATTGCTGAGCCAGCTTAGCGAGAGTTTCCTCCCATCGCCGATCCACTGGCTGAGCGGCCTTCTGAAGGCACTGTTTGGGAGACCCCTGAAAGTCGGGAGGTTCATACACCTGTATTTGACAATAATTCCCACCCGCTCCATGAGGGTGCCTGTTCAGACAGGGTTTCCTAGCACAAGAATGGTGAGAAGCTGAGTTCCACTTTTTCTCAGGACACGCAGCTCCAAAGTGGAATTGACTCTGTGAGACACAGCATCAGATTTACTGAATTAGAGACTTCCCTGATTCCAGTCTTCTCTTCCTCCTCCCCCTACCCACCCCGCCCCCCAGGTGGTAGTGAAGGGCATAGTGGCTGGGCTGTGAGTTCCTATCCCTGACCTCCAGGTGATAGCCTTGAACAGAGGTACTGCTAGCCTCCTGGTTGGTAGCTGGAGGGGGAAGATGGCCAGATGATTCACCTTCTGGAGAAAATTTTCTCATCATAAACTTACTGAGGTTAAAAGTGAGCTCAGTTAAAAAAACAGTTATGTACCTTGCAGATTGGACCCGCAATGTGAAAATAAATACCTTTAAGTTTTAAAACTTAACTGCAGTTCAAATACAGTTGTGGACATTATGGTTTTAACATAAATGTGCAAGAAAAGTCTTTCACCTCCCTTATGAGAGTGGAGGTGAGGAACGAGAGGAGAACACTTTAGGGTGCTGGGGTGTAGGAACTTGCCAGCAACCTCATTGTCCTCACTGTGGCAAACAGAGGAGAAACAGAGGGAGACTGCACAGGGCAGGGCTTGGCACAGTGGTATTTAATGGGACTTTTGTGGACTGATTGGGACTGGAGGAAGATCTTTATTTGCATAAATCTGAATGCGGACACCATTGATTACCAACTGGCATTTGATAAACTTGTTTCTCTTCTAGGCTTTCCTCACTCCTGCTGCCCTCCTACCCCACCCCTGTAGAGCTTCTGGGGGGCACGGGGTTCCCATTTTCCCAGCAGACCCTCCATCATCCCCCATAAACATGTTAAGCCATTCTTCCTACAGCACTGCTCACACATGGTCCCCTTATGGATCACCATCCAGCCTTTTAGTGTGACATTCAGGGATTCCCTCGCTCTTTCACACATGTTCCTTTCCCTCATGCAAGCCATCCCCCAGCTTTTGGTGCACATTGTGTGATGGGCTTTGAACTTTCAAATCTGACTTTGAACCCCAGCCGCACCAATTACTGAATCACCTTAGACAAGTTATTTAACACCTCTGGGTCTTGGGTTCTTCATCTGACACATTAACAGCACCTATCTCACAAGGTTGAGAGATGTCAACAAGTTATTATGTGTAAAACACTTAACTCAGCACCAAGCACAGAATAAGTGCTAGGTAAATGTTATCTTGTTTCAGTATTATTTGCACTAGCCATTTTCTCTACTTCCTTCTTACTCCCGTGAAACCCAGTGATTCCCACCCTTTAAGGCCCAGACGCAGTACCATCCCATCTTAGAACCCCTCTGTAGACATGCTAGGCTAGAATGTTGTCCCCCTCCATCCAGTTGGAGCTCTTATGTTTGTTTGTGCTGCTTTCCTAGAAGTCTGTCAACACAGAGTTTGAGATTCTTGGGACTCTAGGCTGGAGATGCTCAGGACTTTCAGGGGCTGGAGATAACCAGAGGCAGGAAGGATTGACCAGAAACTCCACTTGTCCTCTACAGAAAGGCCTTCTCTGCTCCTGAAGGTCAGCCCAGAGGCCTGACCTCCAGCCCTTTGTTTCTGGGTGTTTTTGTCTCCTTATCTCCAGGGAAAAGGGAAAGAGAGAGACGAGAGGGGAGGGAGGTGGGAAGGAGAGACCGAGGAAGCCTGTGGTCCCTATGAAATCTGTAGGTGTGTCCTGAGATGATGAGGTTTCCAAAGAACATGTTTTAGAAGTGGAACAGTTTCCAGAAGGCTCAGGACATTGGGTGGAGGGTGTTTATTTGTTCTGCAAGGTACAGGAAGTACATATAGACCCTCTACCACACCCTAGCCTTCCTTCTTGGCTTCTACTCCATCAGGGCATCTGCTACTGACCTCTTTTGCTAGAACTCAGCCTCTTGGGACCGCTGAAGTCCATGTATCCTCCACTGTCCCATCTTGCTTGATTGTCTCTTCTCAGAGGTAGGAGAAGGTCCTACCCCTTGGTGAACTGAGGGGACAGAGCTAGGTGGTCACAAAAGCTCTTTTCAGCTCTGAGTGTTTCTGGATGTGTTGAGTACCTTCTAGAAGTTGGGTCCTGTGCTAGGGACTTGTGGGGAAGAGGAGGTGGGTCAGAGATACACAAAGAGAAACCATACAGGATTACTTTGAATGTTTCCAATCATTCCACATATACTTGTAAAGCACCTCTTTTATGCCAGGCACAGCAGTAGGGTCTGAGGTACGTTGTTGAATGATGTTCCCCTTGACCCTCATAGTCTGGGGGTGGAGGTCAGTGGGGCCAGAAGACATTAAGAGATCAGTGTAGCACAGCGGTTACAAATGTGGGCTTACTACTGCACGGCTCTGTGGCCATGTAACTGCTCTGTCCTGAGTTTCATCATCTGTAAAATGGAAATAATAAATAAAATGATACGTATCTTTACTGATGGGGTGGTTGTGAAAGCTCAACAAGATAATCCCTGTAAAACACTTAGCATGAACTTGGCACATGGTAAGTACTGAGTCAGTGTGCTAGCTGCAGTTATTGTTATTTTAAAGCAAAGGAAATATATAATTGCATATTAAGGGTGTTACCTGTGAAAGGGACAGTGGAGAAATGATAGAGAAGCAGAGGGGAACTTTCTGTAGAGAGTGTGGCTGTTTCAGGCCCTGCTGAGGAAGGATATTCGAGCTGAGGTGTGGACAGTGAGGAGCCAGCTGTGCAGAGAGCTAAGCCAGGGATGGGGTGGGGTGGGTGGGGGGCATTTCGGGCAGAGCGACCAGCATGCCAAGGAGAAGTAGTTGGGCCAATCAGAGGGACCAAAAGGAGTCCTGGGTGGTAGGGTGCGGGGGACAAGAGCACAAATCTGCTCGGAACCCAGACCCTTGGCTTAAAAACATGAGGCTGAGCCCAGGAGAGGAAGCCCCTGGCTCTTCAGCACTGGGTGTGGAGGCAGAGAGAGTGGTGGCAGGGGGGCACCACTTTCCACAGAGGCCTGCTGAATTTGAGGTGGTCGGATGTGACTAAGTGAATGTATTTCAGGTCATGAGGAACATATATCGTGCTAATTCAATGTTCAAGTCTCCATTTGCTCATTCAAAAAATGCTTTCTGAAGGCCTACTGTGTGCCAGCTTCTGTGCCTCATAAGAGGAGAGCCAGGCAGGTATTTCAGGTATTACCATAGTTCTGAGCTTGAACCCTTAGCTTTGACCTTGGCTTCAGCCTAAAAGCATTGCTATTAATTTGTCTGACTGGCTGCTGGGAATACAACAGGTATGAGTGAGACTCTGGCCCTGCCCTGCAGAATTTCCCCTTTCCTCTTTAAAACTATTTATTATGGAAATCATTAAACATATACAAATTAGAGGGACTAGTATAACGAACCTATAAGTAATAATCACCTAATTACAACAATGATCAACTTTTGTTGTTATCAATCTTGTTTCTGTAATAGCTGCATTTATCCTCCCACTCTCAAATTATTTTGAAGTAAATCCCAGACAGCATATCATTTCAGCTGTAAATATTTTGGTATTTCTAAAAAAGATCATGATTTTTTTTTTTAACAACCACAATCCGATTAGTCCTCCTTTAAAAGAAACAATAGTTTTTGATGTCATCAAATATCTATTTCGTGTTTAGATTTGTCTGATTGTCTCAAATGATATTTTAATACAATTTGTTTCAAGCGGGGTCCAATCTTGATCCATATATTTCAATTGATTGATGCTGTCAGAAGTCTTTTAGTATATAGGTTTTCTGTCTCACTTTTCCTTTTATTTACTGAAGAAGCTGGGTCATTTAATTTATAGATTTTCCTTCCATCTCAACTTTGCTGATTGTATCCCTCCTGTATAGTTTAACGTGTTCCTCTGTCCCTTGTTTTTCCTGTAAATTGATAGTTAGATCTAAAGACCTAATTAGATTCTGGTTCCATTTTTTTTAAAGAATATTTAATAGATGGCATTTGTGCTTCTACTGAGAGTTGTTTCTCTTTAGTTGTTTCCCTTTTTATGACATAGGAACCATTGACATTTATTGCCTAGAACCATTATTTCATTAGGGGTTGCAAAATGGTGATATTTTAATTTTATGTTGCCTTTTGCAATTGCTAGCTTGGATACTTCTATACCTGGAAATTGTCAGTAATCAACTACTTGGTTACCCTGAAATACAGTCTGTATAGGAGAGGCAGGATAAATGCTTAATTCTTTCCCGTATTTACTAGCTTCCAAAATAATGAGTTGGTTTTCCAACATCCTCCAAAGATGACTAATGAGGTTTGTTTGTTCTTTTTGTTTGTTTAGTATCAAAACACACTTATGGATTTTAATATATTTGTTGTGCTTCAGTCTTTTAACTTTATTGGTGCTCTAATTGTTCTTTGGCCAGTGGGAGCTTATACAATAGGCTGCCTGTTGTATACGTTTTTTGACATAACCCTGTAGCCTTCCTTACTACTGAGATGACAGTACATTCTAATGTTACCTTGTACATTTGTTGGCCCAGACCTAGAGTCATCGTTTCTCTTAGGGGACCTGATTCTTTTTATAGGAAAATGATATTTAGAGACCAAAATCTGGGTCCAGGGGTTTCTCACTGTTGATGAGTTGGTCATTATTTCTAGGATTTTTCTATGAATTAGCTCCCTTCTTACTTAGAAACTTGGAAAATACAGAGAAGCCTATGGCTTGCTGGATTATGCAGCTGTAACTCAGCTGATGGGTACCAGATGCCAGTTCCTAATTTGGAATGGGGGCTCCCCCTGACACTTGGACCATTCAGTACATATCCTTCCTGTTGTAAAGAAATATGCTTAGCATTCAGAAGGAGGAACCCTGTGATCTTCTCAACTTCCATGTGAGTTAGGTGGTCCCGAGTGATTGTTCTCCTCAGCCAGTGAGTTAGATGCTCAGGGAGTATGGTTGAAGAGCTCACATGTGTGATATGCTGGTTGTCTTTCAGAACACTGTATCCCTTTCTGTTCTGAATCACTTGTCTTTTGTTCATTGCAACATTTCCTTCTGCATTTCAACATTATTTCACAAGACACAGTCTCATATAGGAAGAGGAAAGTGAGACTCCAGGCTGGCCTTGGCCAAATCACCAGTCACATCAAACTGCAGATGCAAACATAGATGGTGTCTCCAGGTGTGGCACTAATTAGTTACTAGTGGCACAGTTAGTTATTCAGCACTAACTGTAGTGTGGCCAGGAATGTGGCTGGAAAGAGATCAGCTTTGAAGGATTGCAAAAACCACAGGAAGGGCTTTGTCCTGAATGCAGGGGATGGGAGGTAAAACTACTGGACTTGTACTTCAGAATGTACCTGCAGTTTGAAAAGTGTTTTGGGGGTCGGGGCCACACTGAAGGTGGGAAGAACAGTCTGCAGAGTCTTATAAGTAATCCAGGGCAGAGAAGATGATGGCAGCCTGTCTTCAGGCATTGGTAGGGAGCATTGTGGGGGGGAATTATAGGAAGAGGAGTCGATAGGATTTGAAGGTTGGATAAGGAGGCTGAGGAAGAAGGAAGAGTCGAGGCTGAGGAAGAAGGAAGAGTCAAGGCTGATGTCTCCTCTCTGGCTTAGGCAACTGTGTAGGTGGCAAGTGAAATGATAGTGGACTGTGGAAGGAACAGTTTGGAGAAAGAGTGAGAAGATGGGATTGAGGGATCTGTGAGCCATCTGAGTGAAGATGTAGAGACTATTTTTGCTGCTCAGGTGTGAGGTCTGAGCTTGGGGAATCAGGGTAGAAGTGTGGCCACTGACCCCAAGAGAGAGCATAGAATCAGAAGAGTAGAGGCCCTAGATGAGACCCTCCCCCCAATAGGGCTTCTGTTAAGCAAGGATAGGGCAAAAGATGGTCCTGCCAGAAGGACCAAAGGCATCCCCTGAGAGGTTGGTAGCCCAAGAGAGAAAAAGAAGGGGGTGGTGACTGACAGACATGACCAAGAGGTTGAAATAAAGTCAGACAGCTCTCCATTTGGTTTTGCCCTTCAGAGGTCATTGGTGACCTTAATGAGAACAGAGGAGAGCAGGGCTAGAAGCTGACGGCAGTGCATGGAGTGGATGGGCGGAGACAACATACAGACCGAGCAGAGCTCACCAATGAACTCAACTCACTGATGAATCCCTGCTCAGCCTGTCACTGGCTTTGTGACCCTGGGCAAGTGGTTTATCCTCAGCTGCACGATGAGAGTATTTTTTTTAATTAATTAATTAATTAATTTATGGCTGCATCGGGTCTTCATTGCTGCGTGCGGGCTTTCTCTAGTTGCAGCGAGCGGGGGCTACTCTTCATTGAGGTGTGCGGGCTTCTCACTGTGGGGGCTTCTCTTGTTGCGGAGCATGGGCTCTAGACGCACAGGCTTCAGTAGTTGTGGCTCTCGGGCTCTAGAGTGCAGGCTCAGTAGTTGTGGCGCGAGGGCTTTGTTGCTCCGCGGCATGTGGGATCCTCCCGGACCAGGGCTCGAACCTGTGTCCCCTGCATTGGTAGGCGGATTCTCAACCACTACGCCACCAGGGAAACCCACAATGAGAGTATTAATAGGATCACTCTGAAATGTTAGTGACGTGTAAGCACAGGGCCTGGAGCCGAGAGAGCAGTCAGGGAAGCCAGCTGCTCCCACTGTGGTCATTCCTTCCTGTCACTCCTGGGAGGCAGGCACCATGCTGGGCCTCGAGTGGGTAATGAAAACATGTCACATAGGCCTTGCTTGGGGGCAGGTGTGCCTAATGGACAGACTGGTGGACATCAAAACAGCATTGAATGTCCAGTAGGCACGGGGTGCACTTTGGGGCAGTGGGAGCATGTGAGGAGTAGCAGTTAAAGGGCACAGGGCTTCTTTTTGGGGTAATGAAAATGTTCTAAAATTGTGGTGATGGTTGCACAACTCTGAATATACTAAAAACCATTGAATTGTACATTTTAAATGGGAAAATTGTATGATACATGAATTATATCCCAGTGAAGTTGTCACACACAAAAAATTAGCCAGGTCAAGGAGGGGGGAAGAAGGAATGGCATTAGCAGTCTCAGAAACATGAAACTGCATAGAATATCAGGAGAACTTTGGGAACTGGGAAGAGAGAGTAGAGCATGTGTCGGGTGTGCAGGCCTGAGGGTGGATAGGCGCGTTGGGCTGGTTCATCGAAGGCCTTGGGTGCCTTGGAAAGATGCATAGCTTAGGAGGGCTGAGAGTTGTGTTTAAAAAAAGAGAGAGAAGGCTTCCCTGGTGGCGCAGTGGTTGAGAGTCCGCCTGCCGATGCAGGGGACACGGGTTCGTGCCCCTGTCCGGGAAGATCCCACATGCCACGGAGCGGCTGGGCCCGTGAGCCATGGCCGCTGAGCCTGCGTGTCCGGAGCCTGTGCTCCACAACGGGAGAGGCCACAACAGTGAGAGGCCCGTGTACCGCAAAAAAAAAAAAAAAGAGAGAGAGAGAGAGAGATTCTTCAGTTAGGTCAAGATCTGTGTGTGGGAAATGTCTTGCTTAAGAGTTTATGTTCTTGCCTGGAAACACTTTGTTCCATTTTGTTTGTCAGAGGAGAATATATTGATTTGGTGAAACTGCGTGACCACGGCTTAGACAGCAAGACAAGCTTAGCTTGGTCCAGAATTCGTCAGAGTCAGATGTGATCCAGAGGAAGAGAGAACAGGGTTCTGACAATCCAGTGACCACAAACACGAGAGAGGAGCTCGGGAGGCGTTGGGGGAAGGGTGTACACATGGAGAGGGTTTGCACTTGGACCAAAGGGAACAACTACATTGAGTCTCTGAGCTGTGAGAGCCTGGGCCCACACACACTTCACGTTTTCCCCTCAGTGTTTGATGGCCCATGTTGTCCCGACTGCCCCGGGCAGTGGCATTGCTGTGTGAAGAGACATCTCCCCCCTAGCCCCAGCACCCAATGATTGATGAGCTGGCATGTATTGCTGGTGGTGACTTGACTGTTCCTCTCCAGCTGGCTGCTGCTGCAAGAGGATGAGGCCCTAGAGCAGGGGTGGAGGCGAGGGGTAGGCAGGAGGGAGGTCTTGCTGCCATGAGCCAGCTTGGATTTGATCTGTCAGTAGGTGAAGGAGGGGGGAATTGTGAAGGGGACGAGCGTTGGTGGTGTGAAGTGAAACTTGATGTGGGGCTCAGGAGGTTGGGTTTAGGAGGAGCCAGGCTAGAAGCAGGTGCTATTCCAGCTCTCCGGGTGAGAGAACGGGGCTCAACTGGGGCAGGAGTGGCACGTGGGCAGAAGAGGGACTGGGTCAGAGACCAGCTTAGGGCATGAGACTGATAAGATTGGGCCAGTCTGCCTTAGGTATGGTGGTGAGAAGGGTTAGAAGTTAGTTAGAAGTCAAATGTCTGGGTGGGTGCTGGAACTGCTTCTGAGATGGGGACCACCGGAGGAGAAGGTTTGGGGCACGGACAGGGTGGTGGAGGAGGAGGTGTTCTGTCTCAGAAGTGCTGAGTCAGAGTGTCTGAGGGAGGTGGCTGTGTGGATCTGGAGCTCAGGGGAAGTAGCACTAAAGATACCAATCTGGAAGTCATCAGCACACTGGCGGCCGGCAGCTCAGCCCGCGCCCGGCCGTCTGTTGGCTTGCAACCAGGGCAAGCCTCCCTTGGAAGCCTGGTCCTGCCCACAAGTCCTGCCAGGAGGCTGGAGAGCAGCCTTAATGGCGGGCCAAGTGGACATAAGCGTGGCCTGAGGAGGATACCTGGCGTGGAGCCTAATTTGGCGAGCAGAGCAGGGAGAGCCACAGCCAGGGATTCCCCTCCAGATCCCTGCCATGCCTCCTGCATGACTGGGCATGGTGGTTTCTTTTCTTTTTTTCTTTTTTGGTCTCCTTTTTAACTAAACATAACTTGAAAAAAAATTCCAAAAATAGTGTTGGTGGAAGGGTGACTTGGTGTAGATCCTTGGGGGACAAGTTTTCACTGCCTTGTTTAAACATTGCATGTATATGTGCTGTGTGGCCCTATATACCCAGTTACAGGATCGTATCCCCTAAATTAGCACAGGATGGCGCATACGGAGGTGTTCACACCAGCCCTGTTGGTAACTGCAACCTGTTAGAACCAGCGGAGTAGCCGTTGACAGGCTTTGGTTAAATAAATCATGATCTGTGCTTACAGTGGAATACTATTCCAGTGCTCAAAAGTGTGATGTTCCATGAAGACTGATTTAGAAATATCTTGCTAGGTGAGAAATTGCAAAGTGTTGCGTGTAATATAGTCCCATTTTAGTAGAATGCCAGGTAATGTGCACATGGAAACGTGTTTGGAAGCATAGACAAGTCTAGAGTGGCAGCCTCTGCAGAGAGGGATTGGAAAGGCTGGGAGGGGGAATATGTCAGTTTTAAATTTTATGTACCTTCCATTGTTCAAATGTGTCGTAGTGAACAAATGTTTTGTAATTTAAAACATCCGCTAAAGATATGTAAAATAAAGGAAATTTGAACATACAGGCGAGCAAAGAGAAACTACTTACACACATCCGCCATCCAAGCCAAGACCCGTGCTGGTGACCCTGGGGTGTTCTTCCAGATTTTCGTTCACAGCATCGTAGGGCTGGTCTGAGCCTTAGGGAGCCCCCATCAAGCCCCTTCTCTTTACACCAGAAGACTCAGTGTCCAGGGGATGCATGAGGGCCAGGGCCAGATACTTCATGTCACTCAGACTAGAGCCCCAAAGCCCCTGTCCACGTGCAGCTCACCTCTCACCTGCCTATTTTTCTCTCTTTCCCTTGTCGCCTCTTCCCCAACGCTACTTCTTGCTTTCCCTTCACTGATTACATCTTGCACTAGTATATACTTTAGCCTGGTTTTATCTGGGAAGCTGTTTATGGTCAAGATAGTCCACACAGGAATTGATAACCCCCGTTTCATAAGCCCTGCCCCAGAGTTCATGTCAGAACTTGCTCTGGTGGGTATTAACACACTTGTCCTTGGATTTACTCCCTGATTTCTTGGGCCTGGTTTCTGAGGTGGAGCCAGTGTCTGAACCTGTGCTTAGGACCTTTTGAGGTGACCTCAGCACGGGCAAATGTCAGCCGTCCGGGACCCTTGAAGATGAGGCTTTCTGGGTGACCAGGGTTTCTGGATGGAAGAGAGCGAAAGATCCAAATTTTGAACATTTTGCATAAACCCATTCTGTAATGTATTAGTCTCACTTTCTTGCTTTCACAGTGGCACACACTAAACATAGCAGACTTTCTCCTGAATTAGGGCTGTTAGACTTGAAACAAGATGACACCAAACCACTGTCCCTGAGGGCCCAGGTCTGCCTCCAGTAGTTTGTCCCTGGCCCCCTGTGGTCAGAGCGCCTGCTACAGCACCCTAGAACCTTTTCTTACTTGTAGCTGTTCTTGTGCTTTGGGTTCAGCTGTTAGATGCACTCCAGCTTGTTGGAAGGGTCAGCGTTAAGAATGAACAGGTATGAGGACATGATGTAATGGTCTCTCTTTTAAATCACCTCTGCCTGCTCAGAGTCAGGACCCTAGGGCCTCTCTGGGTCATCAGGACCTTTCTTGTGTGTGAGACCAGGCATCAGGCAGACTGTGGCTCCCTTTCTGGCCAACTGTGTGACACTATGCATGTGATTTAATGCCTTGAAGCTAGTTTGCCCACCTGTAAAATGAAACAGAAATCACTTGCAGGTTGTTAGGACTGAACAGCACATGCCTAGCCGAGTGAATGCTCAATAGATATTTGTACGATTGGATGAGCGGCAGATCTTTATTGGTACTGGCAGGGGGCTAGAATGTGGGGTATGGGAGAGGGGCAGCTGAGGCCCCCGTCCTGGAGGGGTGCACCGTGTTGTAGATTGTCCTGTTTCTGGGTTATTAAGCACATTTTTTTTGATACAGTATTAAACATTAGAGACAGGGGTAGAGAGCTGGATAAAGAGATTTGGAGATTTGGGAGCGTCTGGCCGAATTGGAGGACAAGGGTGTAGAGAGCTGAGGATGACCAGGCTTCCTCTGTAACCTCTTCAGTTTTGCCCCTCAGAAGGCCCCTTGCTTCACAGATGCAAGACAGACCAGTCCCTCATGATCAGACTCATGCTCGCCTTGTCTCCATTCTGGCTTTCCCGATTCACGTCCACCTCAGTCCTATTCTTGTTCTTTGTGACACATTTCTCCATGGCTCTGCAGGTGCCTGCAGCCTATTCCCTCAGGGATCAACGGCTGGGGGAGATGTGGACCAGGAGTCTGAGGCTGTTATTAAATCGCGCTGAGCCAGAGCAGAGCCTCTGGCTGTTGGCAGTGTCATCCTCCCTTTGGCCACAAGGTGGTGGAACAGGACCATTCCGCTGCCTGAGAGCCAGGGAAGGGGGTGTGGCCGGACCCACTAGTGCATCTCCTCTGCTTCTCTGTGCAGCACCTGCCTTTAGCCGCTGTCCCTTGGGACTCTGCCCCGGGCCCTACTTCCCTCATCCAAGCCCCAGTTGGCTTTCCCGGATTAAGTAGGGCTCGTGGCTCAGTGTCTCCTGTCTGTCCATCTCTTCCCACCCTCACCTCCCTGTGCCCCAGCTTTCCTGGGTTAGGAAGGGGAAGGCCAGGGAGAATTCCCCGATGCTGTCCACCTTGTGCCCAGTGTAGACTGCTCCAGCCTTGACCACCAAGCTGTCCTTGTTTACTTCCACCTGGGTCATGCTGGCAGTCCTCAGAGTCGGAGCGGCAGCTTCAGCACAGTGTGCTAGCTATGAACCA
Source organism: Hyperoodon ampullatus (assembly GCF_949752795.1). Lineage (NCBI taxonomy): Eukaryota > Metazoa > Chordata > Mammalia > Artiodactyla > Ziphiidae > Hyperoodon > Hyperoodon ampullatus. Next base: position 19,480,298 of record NC_136931.1, read on the forward strand.
AGGGTCTTGGGAGCTCCAAGTAGGAGCTTGAGGCTGCCCAGGAGTCAGGGCCACGCTTCCTAGGCTCCCAGAAGCACCATCCTTCCCCAGGTGGCCTCCACTTTGGTCCTGCTACTCTGTTCCCTCCAGGAGACGGAAAATTCATCCTCAGGACAGACTTCTCTCCTCCAGCCTTCTTCAGCACTTTGGGGGACACGTAAGGGTGCCTGTGGCACATACAGTTACATGTGTGTAGGGTGACTCTGGAAGAGGCCCAAATCAGGCACCCCAGACTCTCTAGAGTATAGGTTCATACAGTCATGTTATCAGGTAATTGACAACTCTCCACCCTGCACCCCAATTTGAAGGGGTCTTTCCATTGGCCTCCCTGGCTTCTGCCTCATCCAACACCGACTCCTTAGTTGATTAAAAAAAAATAAAAAAACAAAAAACTATCCTGTGTGGGAATATTGGCCTTCCTCTTCTTTTAGAGGCAGGAAAATCAAGGCCCTGAAGGGCCATTTAGTAGGCTGGGCCTGACACCTGCTCTGCCCATCTGCACCCAGCACCCTGCAGCTCAAGGGGCTGGGGTGGGGCTGCCCCCGTGTGTGTGGGTAGTCCTGAGGGGTGGCAGGCGGACCTGCGGCGGGGAAAGGGATGTGTGGAGGAACAGCCCTGACTGGGTGCCGGGCACTGCTTTCCTGGCCAACTCTGGCCTGGCCCTGGGCCAGACCTTGTCCCCCCTTGGCCACTCAGGCAATGATTTTCAGGCTTTGACCTCAGCTGAGGCTTCGTGTTTGGCTGGCGGATGGGGCTTTCCCCTCCAGGGAGTCATCTGTGGTGTCTTTGCTGCTGCAACTCAGCTTTTCCTGCTTGCCACACTGCTCCACAGCCCCGGGCCTCCCCGGCACCTGCTGTGAGCTCTGCCAGGGCTGCTTCCTGGATACCCAGGCCTCTGGCCTTACCCTGAGCCCCTGCGTGGCCCTCAGGGGCTGGGGTCGCACAGAGTCAGAGAGATCCAGGCCTGATCAGGGTAGAGAGTGTCAGAGTTGGCCAGGCCCCTGGAAGTAACCTTATCCAACCCTCTTATTTTACCTGGGAAATTGGGTCCAGGTGAGGCCCAAGGCCTTGCTTATGGTCTCTTGACACCCGTCTTGCTCCTCCTGTCCAGTCACTTTGCATTTTTTGATTCTTTCCTTCATTTGTTCACTGAAGGCTGCCTGGACTATGCCTCTTTGTGCCCGGCCCCCAACTCGGGAAGGAGTGGTCAGGTGAAAGAGACCCTGATTCTGGGGCCCTTGCCATTCCCCCAGGGCTTGCCACATGGTATCTAGCATGGGAATTGAGGGTTGGGAGTCGAGGAATACAGGTGAGCTGCGACCCATGACCTGGTACACAGGGCCCAAGGATGCCAGTCATGGATCGTAGCTCACCCATTTCCCCCACCTTCGACACTTTAAACTCCAAGCGAGATGCCGTGTGGCAAGGCCTGGGGAAAGTGGAGTGCTATGAGATTCCCGGAGTAGGCGACCACCTCTCTCCCAGGGCCGGCCTGAGTGCTGAGCAGACTCAGTCTCGTGTGTTACTGCCTCCCCTGCGTGTTTCCTGTCAGCCCCTTGAGCAGGGCGGGGGAGGGGGTCAGGGGTCCTGGACAGGACCGGCTTGGATGCTACTGTTCCTGCCACTTCCTGCCTGGCCCAGGCCTCTTGGGTCTGCTGGGCATGAGTATGGAATGGGTCAACTCTGCTCCTGGCCCGGGTTGCTTGGTCTTGTTTCTGTGAGCTGCAGGGAAGGAGGCTTCGTGCTGAGAACAGCATGGCTCGCAGCCCCAAATGAGGCCTGATCCTGAGAGCCCATCCATAGGGCCTAGGTCTGAGCATAATGAGTATTTCCATAGCTTGGACTCTAGGTACCGTGGAGCCGGCATGATGCTCCAGCCAGGATCCAGCCTGACCTGGCTTAATTTCACAGGAACAGCAGCCCCTGGGACCCTAAAACTGCTTTCCCCTAGTTGAAGTGAGCTCCATCTTTTCTTAGGGTCCTTCCTCCAAAGGACTATGCATGTAGGACAGAAGCCAAGCATCAAGGGCAGAGAGGATTGCTCAGGCGGTGTGGGCCAGTGGACCCAGGAGCCAGACATGGGCATGAGCCAGCTTTTGAGAAGCTCCCTGCCACAGCTGGCCTTTCCTGGGCTGCCTGGCACCTGGCCACGCAGGGCCACTTTACCTCTTCTCGGTCAGCACCCAGGCAAACATACATCTTTGGGAAAGTGAAAAGAAGCTCTTCGCTCGCAGCCCCAGATCCACTGCAACGTGCATGCACTGTAACTGTGGTGGTAAGCCTGGAGAAGAAAGAGCTTGTTCAGGGTCAAAGTACAGGGCAGCAGCAGAGGTGTGGGCCCTGCCTCCCAGGGCGAGGCTGGCTCGCTCGATTCTCAGCCTGGGCTGTGGAGGGCAACAAGGGAAGCTGCCCTGCAAGCCCCGTGTCTCCTGGGACACGCCAGTTCCGTGGAGCCCTGGGTGCAGCAGGAACTGGCTCTGCCCCTCCCTTTGGCACGTGGGACTGTCACCTGCCTGGCACCCTCCTGACTGTCGGATGGGTTGACTTCCTCATGGGCCGTGAGTGATGCTTTCGTTCTCCCAGCTGCAGGGACGAGGTGTTCCTGAGGGTAATTACATGTGCTTCTGTCACCACCTGCCACCTGTCTCGGAGCAAGGAGAAGGGTGGTGAACCTTGCTGCCACCTAGACAGCAGACATCCTGCCGCCTCCTAGACAAGGGGAGTGACACTCCCGCTAATCAAGTCTCTGATTCTGATATGCTGGTGGGTGGTGTCACCGACCCTGGTGTCATCCGGGCCACTTCTACAAATCAGCCCCATCCCCCTTCTGCAAATGCCGCACGTCACCGAAAGGCCTCCAGTATGAAACAAAATGGCAGCCTAGGGACCTAGGAAGGAGAACTCACTGTCCTTTTCCTGCAGGATCTCTGCCTCATGCCAACTGAAACCCAGTAACTTGCATGTGGCCGTGCCAGCAGTAACCTCCAGGTTCTTCCCGAGACTGCTGGCCCGCCAGCCCGGGGGCTTCCCATGGAGCAGCGGCTGCCCTTGGCTGCACCAGCTCCCGCCTGCTCCCGAGGGCAGCAGGGCAGTAGCTCACCATGTGGTGGGTGGTGCAGAGTTGGGTCCTAGCCTCTGTCCGGGTCCTTGGGGTCGGGCTGCCCAAAGCTCTGTATGATCCTGCTCATAGATGAGGTGAGACATGGGCGTAGGGACAGGAGTCCCAGATTTTGAGCCCACTTTGTTCGTCCTTCCCCAGGAGATAGCAGAGTGTGGCCTGTGCGTGTGCGTGCCCGTGCTGCACAAGGGCCCCTGGGGTGAGGACACACCAGAGCCCTGGGGAAGGGTCGGGACTATGGGAAGGAAGGGCAGGGGCACACTGGAGCGCTTAGTGGGACAGTCTGAGCAACAGACTGGAGTCAGAACACAGACCACCTGACTGGGACTGAGCCTCTCCATTGGGGAGCTCTGGGTGTGCCGTGCCATGCTCAGTTTTCTCTGTATAACACTGTCTCTGTTCAGTGTCTACCCTCGGAGTCTGGCACTGCAGGGCCTTTCACCAGGTGACTGGCCAGGAGCCTGGGTCCAGAGATTCCACCTGCTGCTCAGGGCCAAGCTGTGGGACAAGATGTGAACTCAGGTCACTGTGGTCCCAAAGCCCAGGGTCTCTCTCCCTTGTCCCACTAAACCACCTAAGGAGCTATGTCCTGAAACCAGTGACCTGGCAAAATGGGGCTTCAGAGAGGGGCTGTGGCTGTGCATGGACCTTGTCCTGGGCTAGCAAGAGGCCATGGACACGTCAGTTTGGGGTGGGGGCAATGCCAAGGCTCTGGATGGGGAATGCCAGGCGACACCTGAGGGAGGGGAGGAAGAGCTGGTATTTGATAGGAAGAGTTGAAACCCAGGACTAGTCAGTTACATGAGGTCTACAGCGAGCCTGTGATGGGCCCTGGTAGAGGCCTGGGGATGAGGAGGATGCTTAGTCTGTGCTGCAGCCCCCAGGTAAACCCAGGGTTAATGGTTTCCATGCTGTGGCTCCCACGCTGGGAGTTCCAGATGTGGCGCTCTGACCCTGCAGAGCCAGCCAGCCAGTGCACACATCTGCTTTGGAGCTGATACGAAGAAAAGAGGTCTCCCCCACCCCCAGAGCCTGGGGAGGAGATTCAAACAAAGTCCATTTGCTGAGGGGGGGTGGTTATGGCTCCATTGGGCCACCAGCCTGGCCGTCTGTCCACATCTGTCCATTTGTCTGAGTTTTCCCTGCTTTGAGCCCCTGGAAGTTGCAGCATTAGAGAGCCCTTAGGGCAGAACGAGCACTGGAGGTAGAGCCCAGGTCTAGTCCCTTCAAAGCAGTCCCTTCACCTGGGCCCAGCAAAGTGGTCGAACAGGCTCCAGGGCTCCACCACCCTCGCAGGGAGTGGCAGGATGGGCACGCTAGGCTCTAGGGAGCATATTTGCACATCTGGTTTCACTCAGCGGGCCTCAATTCCTGAAAACCCCTGAGCTCCCCAGGAGAGCATCGTTGAGTGACCTCTGGAAAAGCAGAAGTGAAGTCTGGGAACACACTGTCCTCTCACACTGTGCCGTGGCCAGCTGGCCAGCAAGGCCCCTCCGTGGGCCATGAGGCCATGGGTGAGTCGAAAGCAGGGGGCCGCCCCGCCTAGTGTACTGTGCCAGGGCTGCCTCTGTGCCTGCTGGGCCCCTGAGGCAGCGTGAGACCAACCCCTGGCCTGGGCCAAGACCCTCCCTCCCTGCCTCCGTGGGGCCTTTGCTGCAGAGGCTTGGGGACTGGAGACGCCGTGTGGTGCCTGCCCCTGGGAGCCCTGGTGGGGCTGAAAGATCACTTTCAGGGCTGGCAGGATCTGGGAAAGGTTTCAGGAAGTGGATGGGAGGCAGGGCTGCCCAGCTGCCACCTCTCAAGGTCTGGCTGGAGCTGGCTGCCAAGCCCACACTTGGTCCCTCAGAGAGCAGAGAGTGTTGCACAGGCTAGGGGTCCTCATGCCCTCCTGCTAATCAGGGACGAGAGTGGTAATCAGAGGTGCTAGCTGGGGCCTGGGCTCTGCTGATGAGGGGTCCTGGCCCAGAAGACCTGGGTTGGGGGTTGGCAGGCAGTGGAGGGACAGATGGCAGCTATGGGGCCTCCTTGAGTCTGGCATGGCCCTGGGAGGAACAGTCATGCCAGGTGGGTGTTGGGCTACAACCTGCCCAGGCGCCTTCAAAGAGCTCAGCTGGATCCTGCTGGAGTAGGGCGATGGTCTTTGACACAGGCAGCCCCAAGGTGGACCGGGGTGCCCTGTGGAGGAGGGAGGGCAGGGCTCTCACTTGCCAGGCGGGGGTGTGCCCTCCCAAACCAGCCTCTCTGGCTGGGCCTGAGGAAGCAGCCCTGTTTCCTGGACTTCAAGGGCTTCTCTCGCGGGCACCCTGTGGACTTGCCTGGAGCACTTGCTTGGGCCAGAGATCACAGGCAGGTCGCCCTAGCCGGAGAATAGCACCGGTAGAGCAGAGAGGCAAGGGCTAAGGCTGAGGCTGTGCTAGGGCTGAGGGTGTGGGGCCTCACAGGCTTGGAGGAGGAGGCCAGGCTCTGGGGCCACGGGGGCTGCTGGGTAAAGGTGACAGCGACACGTTGGAGTTGGAAAACAACACTCTGGTGATGGTATGGAGAGTGGACTTGGGAGCTGGGAGCCAAGATGTGGGGCAGGAGACCAGCAAAAGGGCACCGTGGCGGTGAGGAGGCCTGAGCGGCCCCGGGAAGTGAAGGTGGGGGGAACAGAACATTGGGACAGGCAACACTGGGAAGCAGAGGAGGTCTGGGAGGGTCCTGGGTGGGGTTGAGGGGCCCTGAGGAGCTGGCCCAGGGCCCTCAGGGGAGGCTGCAGGCCACGGGAAACTTCAGCTGAAACTGAAACTGAGCCCTCTGTGGAGGGCTTTAGGTTGTACTGCAGAGAACTTCCTGACAGCAGCAGCATCTTCTTGGACGTGAGAACTCAGCCTCTGAGGAAGTCTTTTGCTGTGAGAGATCCCAGGCTGGCCAGACATTCCTGATGCCGGGCCATGGATGGGAGGATTTGGGGTAGACAGCTGGGCTTGTGGGTAGACCAGAGCAGTCCCCCACGTCTGTGCTAACCAGAACACTGCTCACACCTCAGCCTAGGCACGTCTGGGGCTCTCGGGGGCTGTCACCGAGGCTTTCAGGCTTCCCAGCTCAGGGCACAGAGCAGAATTAGCCCCTGCCTTCCCAGAGCCCCTGGCGTCCTTGTCTGCCCTCGGGGGCTGGGCCAGGGCTGGGTGGCCGAGTCTCCCACAAAGCTCTCAACAAGTTCCAGGCCTCTTCTCCTATGCTCTGATCCCACCCCCAGTCACACCTCCTCCACGTCCCTCGGAGAGAGCAGGAAGCTGGAGGGGAGGGGGCTGGTTTCTAATGGGCCTGTCCCAGCCCTGAGAACTGTGTAAAGGGCTTGGGGTTGCCAGCCACTGGGCCTGGCCGCCAGGTTTCTTGAACAGAGTCAGAGCTGGTTCAGAAGCCCTGTGTGGTCTGAGCCAAAGGATCGGCTAGCCTGCCTGCCTCCAAGTTGCCTTCTTGGCTAGTGGGCTGTCCCCTCACCCTGGGTCACAGGGAGAAGTGGGTCTTGGCCAGGGGAAGTGGTCTGGAATGGCCCTCTGGTGTCGTCACTGGGGGCTTTTAAAAATGAGTTTCCTGGTAAGGAAAACTCAGGCCTCGGGCAGGATTCTCGGTAGAATCTCCCGGGTTTGCTCTGATTTGACAAACACTAGCAGAAACCACCCGGTCGTCTGTGTTCCAGCAGCCAAGTCCCCAGATGCAGCGTCAGCAGAACGCAGTAGCCAAGACACAGGGATGTTTGCTTCAAGGCCCATGCTAAGCCCCAGGGGTGGGGGGCATGCAAAGGAGAGTCCACCCATCAGCTTTGCCCCTCTTATTCACACGTACTAGCTTCTGAAGGAATGGCTGGCATCACAAGTGATGCCAGAGGGGTTATCCGTGAATCATGACAGTCTAGGGCCCCTGTCAGGTGGGCAGTGAGTGTCCAGGTTGCCTCTGAGGCTGTGGAGGGGCCTGCTGTGGCCCCTCTTACCTCTCTGCCACCTGCCAGCTCTTCTGGAACTAAAGTCTGCCTGGGCAGCTGCGTCCATATCTGAAAGGCCCATCCCGGGCCAAGGGCCATGGGAGAATGGTCAAAAATGTAAGGAATGGGGGAGCAGAGGAGACCAGAGTTGGGGATGGAGAGAATCCACCAGGTCTGATCTATATCCCCAGCCTCTCTAGGCTTGACTGTGGGACTCGACATGTTTCATATTTCCTCTGATTTCCCTTTTTTGAGTCTGTGAAATGGGCATGGCTGGCGGGTCCAGCACATAGGTTGCTCCTGGCGTGGCGTTAAGTATACAGCAGGGCCCATCTGTTTCCAGTTAGAGTTGGTCTTGGTTCCCGCCTTGTGTTGGGGTGCTGCCTCCCACCTCATCAGTGCCAGGTGTCGAATGGAGTTGGTGGGGGCTGGAGAGGAGAGAGGGTGCTTGGCGGTGGGGGACTTGGGGAGCGAGCCTGCCCAGGGAGGGCAGCGCCGTGGAGTAGGTGAGGCTGGGGCACAGAGGTTTCACGCGGCTGGAGAGCTCGGGCGGCTGTAGTGGAGGTGTAGCACTGCACTTGGGGAAGCCTTCCGGCAGCAAGTGCACAGATGCCAGGCGAGGGGGCGTCAGGAGGCCTGGCCCCTGGATGCTTTGGAGGATAGGAATCGGGGCCGGGCTGGGGTCCAGGGCCCAAACTCACTGTCCCAGAGAATAGTGGGACCACTGGCATGAGGGGCCCTGCCAAGAGGACTGGGTTTTGCCCTGCTGTTTGCCCTGTGCATCTGGTCTGGCTTCCAAGCCCTGGTTGTGGCCTGTCACCGCCTGAGAAGGGCTCTTTGCTGGCTGCAGTGGCTGGCTGGATAAATGGACAGGTTTGAGCTGGCAGCTGCTGCGCCAGACCGTCTGACCTAGAACACCACATCCTGGCCTGGGCTTCCAGCTGCTGTCCGCACTGTGGCTTCCCCTAGTGAGGATTGGAGCACCTACTTTGCCCGGGCCATAACTCCCTGCCCACTAGGTTTTTCAAGTATCACAATGTTTACTGATAGATAAAAGATGTAAAAGCAGGGCATATGACATATGACTTGATAAATTAAGTAGAGTTAATTTCAGTATGAAAATAAGAGATACCAATTCATATTCTCACCATTTGTTTCATACCCACAAAAACCACTTCAAGGGCATTAACGATCTCTCAAAACTTACCAGTTTTGTGCAAGTAAACCATGTTTCTTTTTTTTTTAAAATAGATTTATTTATTTTATTTATTTTTTATTTTTGGCTGCATTGGGTCTTTGTTGCTGCGCGTGGGCTTTCTCTAGTTGCGGTGCACGGGCTTCTCATTGCAGCGGCTTCTCTTGTTGCGGAGCACGGGCTCTAGGCGCGTGGGCTTCAGTAGTTGTGGCTCATGGGCTTAGTTGCTCCCCAGCATGTGGGATCTTCCCTGACCAGGGCTCGAATCCGTGTCCCCTGCACTGGCAGGTGGATTCTTAACCACTGCGCCACCAAGGAAGTCCCCCATGTTTCTTTAAAAAAACAAAACAAAATACTTGTGCACCTATCCAGAGTCAGGAATATTAAAAGCTAGCTTGTAAAACCCATCACTAGAGGTGGAAATACAGGCTTATGCTAATACAGCAAAATCCCTCAATTAGAGTTAAGAATTTTTCTGTAACAACCAAATGGCTAATCAAATACTGCAACAACTCGAGCATTACTGAGCAAAGCACCTTCTTACCCCATGCCTTATTCTAGGTGTAGGTGGGCCTTGGCCACACTGGTGAGGAGGGGGAAGAATGGACCCAGGGCAGGGCTCACAGCAGACGGCCAGGGGTGAGGATGGAGGAGTGTGCACACCTCCTGGGCAAAATGGCAGCGGGGTCCACAGGGCAGAGCAGGGGGCTGGTGGCTTCTCCCTGCCCCACCTTGCCCTCAGTTCTGTCCCCCTTTTGGGTGGCCACCGGAAAAAAGGTGTGAATGGTAGAGCAATGGCAAAGACAGCGGATGATGAAGGCCTCCTGCAGGCTTCACGAGGTTCAAGTCCACTCTGAGTGCCCAGGAGCCACAGAGGACAGGAGTGCTGACTGCCACCCGGGTGCAGGTAGAAAGTGGCCACTCCGATGGCACGCACCCCTCCCTTCCTCCCTCCCTCCACACCTCCCTCCCATATACTCTTCCATCTCTTCTTTGGCACACCTGACTCTGGGCTGGGAGCACTCTCCTCCTGATGGGGTACAGGAGGAGGGGCACCACAGGGTTCCCCTAAGTCTGTAGAGTGATGATGTGCCCCACCCGCCCTTCCTCTCTAAGCAGCCCGGTACAGCATGGCCCTCCAGGTCCACAGACACACGGGGAGGCCTTAAGCCGGGGCAAGGCGGGCGGCGCTTGTGGAAATGTTCACAGGTGTCGCCCGTCCTGCCATCCTCTGGGCAACCTTCCAGGGCACAGAAAGCACGCATTCCTCAGTCAGCAGAAGCCAGCCTCCGCTGTTGGGCCCTAATCCACACTCGCATGCACATGCACACGTGGGTCCCTCCTCAGCCACTGTCCTTGGTACTGCCATCACTACCACAGTGTCCCCCATTTCAAAGCCCAGTAGCAAACCTTCCTGCTGTCTTCACCAGCCCTCTTCCCAGTCTTCCATTTAGTCCACGGTTACTTACTGAACATGAAAATGCACCAGAACATACTGTGTTCTAGGCTCTAGCATACTGCAGTGACCCAGAGTCCCTGCTCTCGTGGTTTATGTGCCCCGTGCCGGGTGGGATGCGACGTGTTACAAAGAAAAATGGCACAAATGAAGGGACACAGTGGTGGGGCTATAGGAGAAGCCTCTGAAGATGGGCATTTGAGGAGAGCTCATCACTTTCCAAGCAAGGGGACAGGGAAAGGCCCTGAGGTGAGGATGTGCAGATGAGTGATGGGGTCTGCCTGGTGTTTTAAGATCGCTCTGGCTGCTGGGTGGAGAAGAGACTGGGGGATGGGATGCACGGGCAACAGCTGTGAGACAGGTTGTTGCCACGATTCCCCTGGGACTCAACCTGTCCTGCCTCCCCAGGGCCCTTCTGCTCTGTCCTCTCCTCCCTTTTCCCTCACCCCTGCTCTGAAGAGCTCAGGAGAGCCCGTGGGCTTGGCTTGCCTGCCTCCAGCCACTCCTCGGGCAAGGCCAGTCTTTCTCCCCAGGCTCATCTCCGCCTCACACCGCTCATTTGCCCTTTAGGCCACTCCTCACTCATGCCATCCTGCTAGCTGCTTCCTTTGCATTTTCCTGTCCCTGCGTTTTGCCTGGCCCAGCCTGGAGTGTCCTCTCAGTCCTATCTTGGTGCCCTCTCCACTTTACCCTTGGCCTGGGGCATGTCCTTCATTTCATATGCATTGTTTCTGCCTGGGGGTACGTTGGCTTGCTCCTTTAACCCTGAGGCTCTGGAGGGTAGGGCCCATGTCTTATTCTGCTTTAAGTTAGGACCATCCTGGAGCCCACCATGCAGGAGAGCCTCAAAGGCTGTGGGTTGTGAATGTCACCTTGGGTTGGGGTTTCCCAGGTTTTCTTGTCGTTTGGGGGAACAATGGTTCTACTTGTACTTGGACTCTGGGGCCCAGTGTCCTAGCTTTGGCCTGACTGCCGTGGTGTAGGCTCTGAGCCAACAGGGAGGTGGAGGCAGGGACAGGAGGTCAGGGTAGCAGCAGGGCACAACTGCAGGAGAGGGTCTGGGACCCAGAGTCGGGGTGGGGACAGGGACTTGGGGTCCTGGGGAGGCTTAGCACGGCCGGCTCTCACCCCCCACCCTTGGGTTTCAGACCTGAAGCTGCACCTGCAGAGCACCGACTACGGCAACTTCCTGGCCAATGAGGCATCACCGCTGACAGTGTCCGTCATCGATGACCGGCTCAAGGAGAAGATGGTGGTGGAGTTCCGCCACATGAGGAACCATGCCTATGAGCCGCTCGCCAGCTTCCTGGACTTCATTACGTGAGTGTTCTCTATAGGGCCTTTTCCCCCCACTGGATGGGACAGCTCCTCTGTCAGCAGGGTCCTCCCGGGTTGGGTGGCTGGGCTGCTCATTCAACAATGCTGGGCCCGGGCCACCACCTATAAAATGGGGTCACCAGCCACTTCAGTGCTGTCTGGGAATCTGGTGGGCAGGCCCGAGTGTCCCACGCTGTAGTGCTGGATGAAGCTGCTTTCCCTGCGTCCCTGGTGTCAGCAGGCATCAGGGATGACAGGAGCCCTTTCCCTCGTTCACCCTATAACGCTCACCCTGAACACTCACCAGGCCCCCACTGCCCATGATGGGGTTGGGGGATGGGTAAAGCCTTGAAGAGTCAGGTTTTGGGATGGACCATTCAGGCCCTATGACCCTGTGTGGGCTGAGGCTCCTCTGTCATCTCTGACCATGGCCCTGGGTCTCAGGGAGAAGTGGGGCAAGGCGGAGAGGGTGCTGAACACCTGGCCACCTTTCCCAGTTCTGGCCCAGGCCCCCATGCTAACAATCCTTGGCTGCCCAGCGTTCTTACTGTCTAATCCTTGGGTGCAACCCTGCCTCCACTAAGCTCCTGGAGAAGAGGAAAGGACCCTGAGACCTACAGGCTGGGGAGGGCACTTGGACGAGACAGCCTCTGCTCGCCAGGTGTGCCTATGGAAACAGGGAGGTAGAGAGGCCCCTTCTGCCAGGATGGCCCAGGAGCCATGAGCCAGGGCCTGGTGGACAAAGAGTTGGCCCCAGCCCAGGTGGCTGCCCAGTGCAGGTGGTGGACAGAGACATCGGTGGCTGGCTTACATGAGCGTGCTCTGCACTGCTGGAGTGTGAGTGTGTGTTGTGGGGAAGCCTTTCCAGGCGCTCTTCTGGGTACTGTCTAGCTTTAACCCTTCCCTGCTAGTGGGACCCCCAGATCCGTGGGACTTGCCATACCTCCTACACTTATACTTGCAGGGACAGGGCTGGATGCCTGCTGCTTGGGCTGCTTCCCAGCCCCAGCCAGGAGCAGCCATTTAGTCGAGATCCACTTGCTCAAGTAGGGGCTGCAACCAGAAGGGCTCTATCCTTGGGTTGAGGCCACAGGCTGGGACACTTGAAGGGCTCAGGCTGGGAAGCAGGCTGTCTCCTGGCCACAGGCCTCCTTCCGGGGGACCTCCCTGCTGTCCTGGCTGGATCCATATCACACTGCCCTGGCCCCCGTTAGGGTACAGCCGACATGGTCCTTCTGGGCAGGAGGCCAGAGATAGCATGTGTCTCGTGCTGCCACATTGGGGGTCATACTGCAGTGCCCATCTGTCAGTCAACCCCTAGCCTGGGCCTGGGTGTCCTTTACCCCAAGGCCAGCGCTGAAGGACATACCAGGAAGCAGTGCATTTATTGCCAGAGCCCAGCCTTCACCTTGTTTGCACAGGGCTCCTTCAGCTTCCTGGTGAATGTTCTGGCCTTGCTAGCTAGGCTGGCCAGAGGAGGCTGACCCCATGCCAGTGGTCAGAGGGCAGATGTCATCCATCCTGCTGCCTGCTTGGCCACCTGCCTGTGCTGCCAGCCCCTGGCCTGTCTTGGTGCCTTCAGAGGCTTGGTCTTAGCCTGCCAGGCCATGAAACTGGAGAGGGCTCTGAGCGTGACTGAGGCTGCATGGCCGCCAGCTGTTTGCTGGAGGTTGGCTGCAAGCACCAAGCATGCTTAAAGCAGCCAAGCACTATCCTGTGGCAGGCTGTCACTTCCCCGCCCCTTCCATTCATGGGTGATTGTGGCTCACAGTCTTCCCATCCCCTCAGTCCTGCTCTGTCTCGGGAATAGCTCGGCAGCCACGTGTCAGCCTGTCTGAGCCTGTGGCTGCTCGTTCATGACCTCGTCATCTCCAGTGACCTGGCCCTCTGCTCTCCGCTTGAGCCACCCCCACGATGGCTGCCCAAGAACATGTCACCACCTGGAACTGCTCCGGCCCTGAAATCGCTGAGTCAGGCACCCCGTCTCTACCCACAGCCTTCAGGCCTTCCAGCCCACTCTCAGCCCCTTGTGGGACATGGGTTCCGGACTCAGCAGGGCTCTGGACCTTGCTTCCTCCCCCGCCACCCCTTCTGTCTTCATTTTCCTCCCTCCCCAGCTGAGGTTCCCTGGTCCATCATTCAAGCACTCTTCTGCCAACATCCGCAGCGCTCTTGGCCGCCCATCTCATGGTCCCACCCGGCTGGCAGCTCCCCAGCCCTGGAGGAAGCCCAGCAGCCTCCAGCCTCGAGGCGCCCTCCCCCACCTCCGCTGCCAGGAGCAGAGCTGGGGAAGCCAGTGTTGGGTGGATTTTCCCTGCTGCCAGACATGCACACTTACCAGTTCAGCTGGCCTGGCCTGTCCCTGCCCAGCTGGCCACTCGCTCTCCCTACTCAGCACCCTGCAGCTCCCCACGGAGGGTGGGAAGACCACCTCCCCATCTTAAACACCACTGATCTCCTGCCCCCAGCCTTCTCCCTGGGTAGATGGCCCACCTCTTCCTCCACAGAGACAGTAGAAGCCAGTCCACCTCCCAGCACTGTGTCTGTGCCCCCAACCCCGTTCCAATGGCAGAGGTACCCTCTTCTTCTCTTGGGTCCTTTTGCCGATGTCCTGAGTCCCCTCACCCTACTCCCTGAACCCTGAGGGCCACTCATCGGCACTCCTGTCTGTGCAGCCCCTTCCCTTCCAGATTCTTCCCAACAGCATCTACACAAGTTCAAATCTCTCACACCATTGAAAACCCATCTTGTGCGGCCTGAACTTTTACATTCACTCTGTGTTCTCTCACCTCTTGCATCCTGAGCCTCCAGTCCGCTTCCAGCCATCCCATCACTCCACCAAAGGCCCCGGCTAAGGTCACCGCTGACCTTCGTGTGGCCAGGGTCTCCAGACCAAATAGGAGCCACACCCGTCTTACCTCCTTCCAGCAGTCTCCTTCCTCTCATGGTGTCTCTTCGATTTACCTCCTTCCTCCCCGGCTGCTCCTCCTCTTCCTCCTCCACTCCACCTCCGTAACCTCCTCCACCCTGGCTCATCCCAGGAGTAAGGAGTGTTGCAGAAAGGGGTGAAGGCTTCCACAGGGGCCTGTCCAGGGGACCTCCCCAGGCCAGGGACTCGCCACTGGCTTCCCTGAGGAGGTGGCTGTTTGGCTGAGGGGAAGGGCATTTGAAAGAAGAATTGGGGGAAGGCAGGGGGAACCATACATGTCCCAAGCAGGTGGAGCACGGGGCCCCTGGCTCTGTGACCCTCTGGGAAGGAGTCAGATACCCTAGAGATGTCCAGAGGAATGTTACCGGAAAGGAGAGTGCCATCCCCAGGTGATGGATGTGTTAGCTAGATATCCCATCCTGGATGTGGGGGCTTGAGGGAACAATGCCAGTGCTGCCCACAGACAGAGCTGGCCCAGCTGGGGCAGAGGTTGGGACCACCACAGAGGTCATCTTAGCTCCAGACTTCAGAATCTCTTAGTTGCCTTTGGAGCTGCCCCAGGATGGCTGGAACTGGTTTCTGCATTAGGCAGTGAGTTCCTTGTCATTGCAGGTGTGCAAGCAGAAGCTGGGCAAGGTGTCCTCTGCCCTCCTGTGTGAGAAACAGTGTCCAGTGCTTTTGTAGATCCCAGCCAGCCTTGAGCCAACACACATGACCAGTATTCAGCTCTGGGCCAGGTGCAGTGCCAGGAGGGAGGGAGACTTATGGATGCAATATGATGGGTGCCAGTGGTGGTGCAGATAGATTCTGGGGAGGCCCGTGGGCAGCTGCCACAAATGGAACCAGGGGCTTCAGCATTGAGAGGACTCGAGGGTCAGATGGGGTTCGAGAGGCCACTCAGAGTGGGTGGCCAGAGTGGAGGCAGCTGCCTCACGTGTGGTAGACAGGCCCTGAGTGAGAGAGGTCCCTCTGAAGTAGACTGTCATCAGTCATGTGGTTTTGAGATGATTCAGCTCAATTTCATGGTGATAACATATGTAATACATCACTGTACCAAGGGCTCCTTCCAGACTCAGCCATTCACTTGCTGTCTGACATGGGGTAGAGCCTCTGTTGGGTTTTCTGAGCTTCAGAGGAGACTTTGATCTGGACCATCCCATATGGTGTCCTATGAGAGAGTAGGCCCCAGAAGGGAAGCTGGGAGAGAATGGCTTGTGGAGAAGTGAGTTTGGTCTCTGGGGATTCCCAGGTGGGCCCCAAGGCCTTGTCCTTAGATGAGTGAGCCTCCCTGGAGGGGCCGTCTCCAGTGTGTAGCACCCGCCTGAAGCTCAGGTACCCATTGGCAGAGCCCGGGCACGGTGACCTGCACCATCTGGGGGAGGTGAGGTCTCATATTCTACTGTGCCAGGGGCCTCAGTGCCACCAGCCTGGAGTGGGCAGCTGGAAAGAAGCTTTGTCCTGGGACAATGGCCTCAAGTGCCCAGTGGGCCTGCCACTCTCCCCAGGTCACATTTTCCAAACCTTGGGCTCTGCTGGGTCACAGCGGGTATCATGTGTCCTTAGGCCTCCCTATTCTGGCCCCCCAGCCTTCACTGTCCACAGCCACCATTTCTGAGTTGATAGCAGGGTCTCTGTAGGCTGGGGCACTAGGCCTGCTGTGGTTTCTGGGTCCTGGGCTCGACCCGGCTCCAGCCCTGAGGGAGAACCAGCACTGGCTGACACTCTGCTCCTGAGCCTGAGGGAGAGTATGCAGGTGCCCTTTGATGCTGAGAAGTCTCAGGTCTCAGGTTGGGTCAGGGAGGACCCAACTGGACCTCAGGAGAGGGGCAGGATTTTAATAAGGAGAAGGTCAGGGCGTCACTGGCTCTGCTGGGGGCTGTACTTCAGTCATCCTAATTGCAGAGGGGAAACTGAGGCTTGACAGGTAATGTGCTGAAGCCACAGCTTGATATGTCTGTTCACTTTCCACCTGGGCAGTGCTCTGTAGGACCCAGATGTGATTGAGCACATGTACTTACTAGCAGCTTCTGCTGGGAGCTGTAGATGGGCCAACTGGCCGGGAAGTCATCGTGGCCTATCCAGCGCCAAGCCTGGCCCCCGGGGCCAAATGATGAGACCATGGGAGCAAGCCATCATGCTCCAGCAGGTGGCGCCAAAGGGCACAGCAGAGGGACAGGGCTTGGCTAGGGGCTGGGAAGACTTCTTGGAGGAAGTGGCTTTCTAAACCCCATCCCAAGGCTTCTTTTGGCCCAAGCTGACTCTTGAAGGCACAGGGTGAGGGAGGGCCTCAGGGCAGAGGAATACAGACTGCCCTACTCCCACCCCAAGAGGGCCTCTTTGGCCTGGCGGGCAGACGCCTGTCCACTCCCCAACTGTCTTCCTCTGGAGGGAGACGCTGACCAGCTGGAACCTCACACTCTCCTATTAAGGCCAAATGAAGGGAGGACTGGTGGAGTGGCTTTCTGGGGGCAGGGAGGCAGCAGCTCAAGCCAGACGAGAAGGAGGATTTCCCTGACTGCTGAAGGCCTTCACCTTGGGGAAAAAGCAGGCAGCTGGGCTGGCATCATCTCTGCCATGCCCTGCCTCCTTTCATCCCAGGAAAGGAGATTCTGGCTCTCATTGGGCAGGGGAGAGAAACAGGGGCTACTGCCATAGTAACCTTGTAGCTGACCCGGGGGAGGGGGCCGCTGGGCCTGGCACAGGGTCATCCAAAGCTGGCCTAGCCTGGATTAGAAGGGGGCCTTGGAAGGGGCTGGGGAGCTTTACTTGGCTTAGCATTTCCCTTGGTGCCCAGCCAGGACTTCTAGCAGGAGAGTCTGGGGGCAGCCAGGGGGTGCTCTCACCAGCCCTCACATCTGCTGTCAGGGCTGAAAAGTGAATCATAGCCATCCTGTTCCACATCACTGGAGGGGCAGCAGCAAAGCCAGACAGTGGAGTCTTCCCACAGGGCTCAGCTCTGAGCTGGGTCAGGACCCTGACGATTGCCAAGGCACCTTCCTTGGGCCCTGACACCAGCCCTGTCCCCAACATAAATGAATACCCTGTGGTGCAAGGAGCGGAGAGGTTTAGAGAAAGGAAACTGACTTGTGGAGATTCCTCTGAGAAGACAAGGCTAGATGGGGAGTGTAGAGTCAAGGCATGGGGACCTGGACGTGGGTGGAGGTGCACGGACACTGACCAAGAGACATAGTGCTCCTCTGCTTTATGATGTGACAGGGCCTGGGGCCTGCAACCTCTGTGTCTCATATCCTGTGACAGTGGGGCTGGTGATGCTGGTGGTTGTGGGATCAGTTGGATAGAACAGCTCGAAGAGGTACAGCGTTCTCCCCGTCCTTGCCCAAAGTCTGGTGAGCGCGTGAACGAGCATCTTCGGGTTCGGGGGTGGGGACTTTGTGGCTGTCTCAGGGAACACGATGGCTAGAGGGGGCTGGATGGGACACAGGTGGAGTGTTGCAGGAGATGATGTATACTGGGTCCTGCGGTGCGTGAGATTCTGGAGGCATCAGGGGCAAGAGGGATGTGCTGTCCAGGGTAGGGACAGTGCAGGCTGGGGCTGGAGACCAAGGCACAAAGCTCTGGCGGGATCTCTCTGAGGTCCCTCGACTCTGCCAGCTCTGTCAGGTTGGGGCAAAAGGCTGGCCGTTTGGGCCCCTCGGCTCGCAGCTGTGAATGGGCCCTGCCTGAAGCCCTCAGTTTGAGAAGGCAGACCTGTCTCTTCTCAGCACACATCCTGTGGCTGACCCAGCCGGATTGGGGGCGGAGAGAGGGCAGATGCCTGGCCCCAAGCCCGGGAGAGCAGAGGTCATAGCAGGGCACCGGGCTGGGTGGGAGTTGGGGGAGTGTGTAGCAAGCCGGGGGGTGGGGGTCAGGCGGGGACAGGAGCTGTGGTTTCTTCCTCCTGCCGCCTTCCTGGCAGGCCCTGTGGAAGTTCCTCCAGTAGCCAGCCCTCTGAGCTGAGGCCTAGGTCACCACCTCCTTACTTTTCTTCCCTTGGAATTGGGGGCCACTTCCTACCTTGGACAGCCTCAAGATACTGTCACAGGACAGCTGTTGGCCCACCCAACAGCCAGGGTGTGCTCAGTGCCCAATTCAGGGCAGCAGCCTCCAGCCCAGCTCCCACCCTTCGGTAGGAGCCCCACTCTGGTCTTGGAGCTGAACCCCCAGGCCTCATCCAGCTGCCTCATGCCCTGAGGTCATCACTGGTGACAAGCTGGAGGAACGTTGTGGCTCCTGCAGCCTGACTGGGGCCCTCTCACCCTCTTCACCCCATTCCTCACACAGGTGACTACACGGAACTCTTGGCCACAGCCCCTTTGTGGCATTGCCTCAATGTGTGGAGGCAGAGCTTGCCCATTGCCAAGTCTGAGCTGGGGAGCCTCACCCCTCCCCAGCTCTCCAGCCCCCTCTGCTGCCCGTGCACTGTCCAGAGCGGGCCTTCTGTGCCAGAGGGAACTGACCTGAGCCCAGGCTCCTTCCAGGTCTCTGGGTCTCCTCCAGGCCATCCTGGGTGGATCCTCAGGCCCTAAAGGAGGAGGCAGTGCCCTGTCTTTGGAGTGGGCTGCACAGGGCAGCTGTCTGCCTGCTTGTCTCAGCCTGACTGACCAGGGGCCTTACTCCAGGGACCCTCCCTCTGAGTCTTCTCTGGTTTTCCCTAGAGAAGCTTCTCCCCACTCCACTCCTCAGCCTCTCCTCCACTTGCCATCTCCCCCTCTGTCCCCACCAGCAGCCAGAGTGCTTGTGGTATTCCTTGCTTATATCTGCTCATGGGTCCCTCGTGCTCAAAACGAAGTCAGGACCCTCAGCCGGGCCCACAGGACCCGCCTCTAGGCTCCAGCCTGCTGGCAGCACCGCGCCGGTTCCCTTCCTTCTGCCAACCCTGACCGTGCTCAGTTCCTTGAGGCGTCCGCCACTCAGCGATTGCTTCCAGGCCTTTGCACACACTGTTCCCTCTTCCCAGAACACGCTTTCATCTCCCAGTTCTTTCATCCCCCAGGCTGGCCCGTGTGCCGCACCTCCGTGTGCCCGTGCTTCCTGTGTCCTGCCAGAACACTGTTCACACCTGGGGGGTAGTTACTACCTGCTTCCTGATCACTCGTGGGGCATGAGTTCTCCCCCCAACCCAGGGAGGGGCCATGTCTGTCCTGTGCTTCTGGTGCCGGAGGGGGGGGCACCCTTGGACAGGGAGAGGAGCCTGAGGTGGTGCTCGCCGTTGAGGGGCTGGTGGCCTGCGCCGGGTGGGGGCA
The DNA here is from genome assembly GCF_949752795.1 of Hyperoodon ampullatus. Classification (NCBI taxonomy): domain Eukaryota; kingdom Metazoa; phylum Chordata; class Mammalia; order Artiodactyla; family Ziphiidae; genus Hyperoodon; species Hyperoodon ampullatus. The sequence continues at coordinate 19,499,559 of NC_136931.1, forward strand.
GGGGCGTGGTGCTGTGCCAGGACTTCAAGGGCTGCCGCGCTGCTGTGTGCCTCCCGCAGTTACAGCTACATGATTGACAACGTAATCCTGCTCATCACGGGCACACTGCACCAGCGCTCTATCGCCGAGCTCGTGCCCAAGTGCCACCCACTAGGCAGCTTTGAGCAGATGGAGGCCGTGAACATCGCGCAGACGCCCGCCGAGCTCTACAATGCCATTCTGGTGGACACGCCCCTGGGTGAGCTACCCTGGCGGAGGAGGGAGGTGGCGGGCAGCGGCATCAGTGTCAGTGCCTCTGTGTGGGGTTTTCGGACCCCCGGGGGCGGCCCTGAGCCAGAAAGTGAGGTCTGCCCACTGCTGGTTACCTTTCTCTTCCCTTCCACTTCGCCTCCCATTCTCTCCTCCTCACCCTGCCTTTTGCTCCCTTCCTGTTGCTTTTGCTGGGCCAGGCCGACTAGTCCCAGGGCCTGACTCAGACCATCTCATTTTGTGAATCTGTCTGATTTCTCCAAATGCAGAGGAGGGCTGAGCTCACGGAGAGTGGAGAGAGAGTTTTGGGTCCCTTGGAGTCTTGGGAGCTCTGACAGACCATGGCCCTAAGCTGGGCTGGAGTGGCTTACTGCCTGTGAGGCAGAGGAGGCGAGCAAAGAGCTTCACTTACCTCCACAAAGCAGGTCCCAGGGGCCAAGTCAGGCAGTGTCTGGCAGGATGCAGAGTTCATGTCAGAGGCCAAGGAAGGAAGGGGAACTGGGAGCTTTCTGCAGGGCCCTGCCTAGGCAGCACTGGCTCCTGCCTGCCTTGGAGGGAGGCTGGGGAGAAGGCACTAAGGCTGTCACCAGCTAGTGCCCTCACAGCCAGAGTCCTAGTCCCCAGGGCACCACCTCCAGGAAGCCGCCAGGGTTGAACAACGGGGCCCTAAGCTGCACTTGGTCCTGCACTAAGAGGCCTAAGCCCTACTTGCTGGCCTTATCTGCACAAGATCTTATCTCTCACAATAACTCTGAGCTAGTTCTGGGCTGTTGGTGGTTTCTTCAGTTTCTCCACCTTTAAAGAAGAAACAGACCAGTGAGTCCGTGGGTCCCTGGGGATCAAGGGACTCTATCCTGCTTTGGCCTCTAATTCCCAGCCCTCCAGTGGCCCCCTGGGTCACTGCTCCATGCTCACCCAGCTGTCATGCTCATTCCTTGTTCTAAGGAGAAGGATGGTTTTCCAAATGTGGGCCCCAGGCTCTCCTGGGAGATGCAGAGAAGTGGGCGTCAGGCCCAGAATCCACAGCTGCCCCTCGAGAAGGGAGGATGTCACAGCCTCTTATGCAAGCCTTTCTTTGGCATGATCTGAGCTTGGGTCTGCCCCAGAGGCGATTAGATCATGTTATGGCTGGCCGCCTCCTTTATAAATCAGTTTTAGGAGCAAGAAGGCAGGAGAAGCTCAGGTCAGTACACATGGCCTGGAGTATTGCTTCAGCCACTTCTAAGGCAATAGTCCAGACCAGGTTGAGTGCCCCCCAATTACCAGCCAGATGGGCCTTGTGGCAGGGGTCCTCTGTGCCCTGCAGGGGCAGTTGAACATCAGCATGGTTCTTGCTTCGGCCGAGTCCACTCGCCTGCCCCTCATACCCACGTCTTTCCTCCCCAGCGGCTTTTTTCCAGGACTGCATCTCAGAGCAGGACCTTGATGAGATGAACATCGAGATCATCCGAAACACGCTGTACAAGGTAGTGCCCCTGGACCCAGTGGTGGTGAAGTAGGTAGGCGGGGCCACGGGCACAGTGGGCTGATGATTTATGTGGGGTGCTGGGACAGGACATAGCTGCTCCAGGCTCCTCTCCCAGGGGCTTATCTGCTCACTCTCTGGCTCCCGTGACTGGTGCAAGACTTCATGGAACAGGTTCTCCATCCCTTGGGCCCAGATCAAATCAGCAGGAGTGGCTGGTGCTCCGCAGCTTGGCCTGTCAGAGCGGGCTCCTGAATGGCCACTCCCGCTGCATCCAGGAGGGTTACTGGCCACCACCCAGGCCACAGCTCTCAGGTTCACCCCACCTGGACTGTCACCAGCAAGGACAGGCACCTGAGCACGGTGTGGGGAGGAACCCAGCCAGGCATAGCCAGGTCCCTGTGTCCCCAGGTTCCCAGGTCTAGAACCAGTGCTGTGGCCCATCATCTTCAACCCCACCCACCTTCTGCTTCCCACCAGGCTGTGGGACAAGCTGGTGACCCCTGGAAATAGAGTGGGCTTGGGATTCCTGGGTCAGCCCTGCCCTGGCCCAAAGAGGTTAGGAGCAGGGCTGAGAGCCAAGGAAGGGGGCCGGCCAGGGACCAGTGAGGGCTTTTTGGGGCAGACTGGGCCCTGGCCACGGTGAGGACCTCTGAAGCCAGGACCTCTGATGGGTCAGTAGTGGGCAGGCCCTGAAGGGGGCCTGAAGATAGCACTGGCCAACAGCCCTGCTGACCTAACCCTGAGAACATCTGTCTCTTGGATCTTCATGGTGAGGCTCTTCTCGTGTCCTAGTTGGAGCTAGGTGGCCAACACAGTGGCAGCCGGAGCGCAGGCCCTCCAGTCTCCCTGTGGGGGTCTGGGCCAGGGTGCAGGGAGGGTCTGGAGGTAGGTGAAGAGCCTACCTGGAGGTTGTAGTAGTGTAGGCAGAGGGACAGCACATGCAGAAGCAAGTGTGGAACACGGGCCAAGTGGCAAGCAGTTTGCCGTGGAAGTGCAGGTTCCAGATGGACAGTGGGAGACAGGTCTGGAAAAAAAGGCAGGCACAGGATCAAGTCACCCAGGGTCTTGAACGCCGGGCCAGAAATTTGAATTCTATCCTGTGGGCAGGGTCGGCCAGCGAAGGTTTCCAGCAGGGCGGAGTATCATCAGAATGTGAGGACAGACTAGAGGGGACAAGACTAGAGGCAGGAAGATTATTGGCTTCTTTACTCCTCGGGACTGCCCTAGAAGCTAGGTAGGCATCAGTATCCCCATTTGTAAGACGAGGAAACTGAGGGCTTAGAGGAGGGTGGGTTGCCTGAAGCCACTTGCTAGACACTGGCAGCACGGCTCAGCTTGTCTGCAAAGCGAGCACTCTCATTTGCCTGCCAGTAGGGAGAGAGAGAGGGAGATGGGGAGGGCGGGCCATGGGGGCGGGCGGGCAGTGGGAGCCGGCTCAGGTGTGCCAGTGCTCACGCTGCCCGCAGCCCCCGCCCGCCCCCACGGGACTGCTGCCTGCCCAGCTGGCCCACTGCCGGCTTCCTTGCCCTGAGGCAGGGTGAGGGGTGCGGCTGTCCCCCCAGCCTCACCCACACCGTCACCGGGCCTGGCTGGTTCTAGCTGGAGTCACTGGCGAGGGCTGCCCGGGCACCAGCTTGTAAACACCGACCCAATGATACAGGCGCCGTGCCAGGACCGCCTGTCAGGCGATGTCCCAGCCCAGTGGCCACAGATGGGAGATTAGGCGGACCCCCAGTAGTGGGTGGGAACTGTCGGCAGCTGGTGCAGCAGACATGGGCTGGCAGACTCCAGGGGACAGGATGGGGGTGGGAAGGTGACCTTGGTAGCTGGGCCTCTGGGGTCTTGCCAGTTTCTTCAGCTCCTGAGCCTCCTGAAGAGAGTCTGGGCCTATGCCACCAGTCTCCACCACCCTGGGGTCAGCGTCTCCAGGATCAGTCCAGCTCGGCAAAGGCTGGTGGCTTCCCCCACTGATAAGAACTGCAGGCCCCACTGGGGCAGGCCTGGAGATTTGGACACACCCAGCTTGGCTGGCCACGGGGAAGGAGGTGGCTGGGGATAGTCCCAGAGGGACTAAACAGTGCCACTAATCCATGGTAGGATTGGCAGCTACCACGCGAGCCCTCTGCTACGCTGGGGTCCACTCTCCCTTTCCAGGCAGACTTCTTTCCCCCTGACCTGTTCTAGACTTTTGTTTCCTGTGACCCCAGTGGTCACCTCAGGCCTTCCCCTGAGCCCAGCTTGCCCAGTGCTGCTGGCCAGGCTCAGCCTGGGCTCGTGGACTCCTGGCTGTCATCTCACCTCCTCTCTTGGGTCAGTAGAACCTGTGGCCCACATCAGCAGGTGGTGGGTGGAATGTTCTCTGCTCCTTAGAGGGCAGACCTCGGCACAGAAAGCTTTCCCTGCCTCCCAGCCCTCACCCCCAGCTCAGGAGAATAGTCTCTAGCCTGTAGAGCTGGAGTTCTTATGGCCATGCCACCAAGTGGGACCCCGGAGCACCTGAGTAGAGGGAGCTCCCCAGGGGGCCATGAGACTGTCCCCCTTTCCTTGACATAGAGAGGTTCAGGGAAGGAAGCCTGCCTGGATCTAACGAGTTTCAGGAGTTAGTCGTGGGAGGGACCTGAGGCCTGGGTTGACCTGGCTTCTCATGCCCAGCAGATCCAATTTGCCTGGGCAGGAAGTGCTTGTTCCCACCGGCAGCCTGTGTGTCCAGCCATCACATTGCAGGGCTGACATCTGTACTGGCAATAACCATCCCTCAGGAGGAGCTGGGCTGACAGTACAGTTTGGTTCCTGCTGCGTGATGCCTGGGAACTACCTAGGGGATGGGAAGAGGAGGAGGTGCTCTTTAAGGTGGGGTGCTGAGAGGGGCCAAGGCACCCAGTCCAGGCCATCCCCGTGAACTCTCAGGGGTCACCATCCTTCACTGGCCCATCGACACGTGGTTTTCTGAGGAGAGAGGGGAGGAGGGGAGATTTGGGGGAGGGGCAGGCAGAGCAGCAGGGGGAAGACGGAGCCCTTCTCTGAGCCTGGCACTCCATGGGATGAGGGTGTGAGGGGCACCGCACCATGAAGCAGACAGTGGGCCAGAAATTGTTCTGTCGCTACTGGGTGGGGAGAGGCAGCAGGCTACTGCTACTCGGCTGATTAACAGTCGGAAATCTGTGGATGTTTCAGGGGCTCTGACACGGGGGCTGCCCTGGCCACGGGTATGATGTTTGGATTCACCATGAAAGGGGTCGGGGAGGGAAGGAGGGAACTGTGAGGAGGAGGCCTGGCAGACCCCCTCGAGTCTCCCTGCCTGGGCTGAGGAAGCTCCGTGCTCTGCACAGGCCTACCTGGAGTCCTTCTACAAGTTCTGCACCCTGCTGGGTGGGACCACAGCCGATGCCATGTGTCCCATCCTGGAGGTGAGTGCCTGCCCACCCTCCCGCCTGCTGGTCCCCCATCCGTGGCCTGGGGGAAGCCCTGCCAACTGACTGGCTGCTGCCTCCCTCCCCGTCCCTCTCTCCTCGCCTGTGCACCGGCCCCACAGTTTGAAGCAGACCGCCGCGCCTTCATCATCACCATCAACTCCTTCGGCACAGAGCTTTCCAAGGAGGACCGTGCCAAGCTCTTTCCGCACTGCGGACGGCTCTACCCTGAGGGCCTGGCCCAGCTGGCTCGGGCTGACGACTACGAGCAGGTCAAGAACGTGGCCGACTACTACCCGGTGAGTGCCCTGGCTATTGAACGGTGGGCAGGCATGTAGGCACCCACGTCCCCACCCCATACCCAACAGCACCCTCATGCTCATGCTTCCCCCTGCTCCCCTGGGCCAGGAGTACAAGCTGCTCTTCGAGGGTGCGGGCAGCAACCCTGGAGACAAGACCCTGGAGGACCGATTCTTCGAGCACGAGGTGAGTGCTGGCCCTGCCCATCCTAGGGAGGGGTTGGTGGCTTAGGCCTGACTCTGGTCATGGCCACCTGCACACCACTCCTGCCTGGGTCTGCAGGTGAAACTGAACAAGTTGGCCTTCCTGAACCAGTTCCACTTTGGTGTTTTCTACGCCTTTGTGAAGCTCAAGGAGCAGGAGTGTCGCAACATTGTATGGATCGCGGAGTGCATCGCCCAGCGCCACCGAGCCAAGATCGACAACTACATCCCCATCTTCTAGCACCCTGGCCCAAGGCTCCCCACAAGTGTGTGTGTGCGCCTGTGTGTCTGCGTGTGCTGTGACAAAGCTCACGGCTCACCTGCGTGCCCTGGGGGGTAGCACACTGTCCTAGTGGCTGCCCAGCTTCCCTGATCCTCTCTGAGACTGCTCTTGGGCCTGAAAAGGGGCTGGGCACCTGCTCCCCCCACCAAGGATGGACCAAGCCCCCCACCTCCAGAGCAAGGAGGCCCCCTCAGCCCTATGTTTACAGTCGCTGACATGTCTGAGAAGCATGTGGTCACTTTTGTGTTCCTCCCTAACCTGAGAACCCCTGGGGGCAGCGTGAACCTCCTTTTCCCTCAGCGGGTCCCCCAGAGCCATGGCGCAGGGGCAGGATAGAGCGTGCGTGTCCTTGGGGAATAGGGGAAGTAGCTCCGCCCCTCTGAGACAATAAAAACTGCCCTCTCTAAGCCCAGCTGTCTTCTGTCTCCTTTGGGCCCTAGTCCCTCTCCCAGATCCCCAACTCCCCTCGGGCCCCACCCTTGCTGAGCCCACCCTCACCTAAGCCTTCTACCTTCCTTCCTCGGGTGGCAGCCCTAGGCTGGCCCTATCCTTGTGCAGCCAGATTCCTCAGGGTGGGGAAAGTCAGTGGAGGATTAGCCCCTTCCTCTGCTGGAGGCTCTGATAGGCCTGTGGTGCTGGCTCCTGACTCTAGAGGGCGCCCAGGCCTCCCTCTTTGCTTCATTGAGCCCCAGAACTCCCTGGGCTGGGGTCATTACCCCCATTTCACTATGAGGAAACCTATGGATAAATGATCTGCCCAAGGTTGTTGAAGGGGGTTGGGTGTAAAGCAGAGTCTGTGCCCAAAGCCTCGGCCCCCAGGCGGTGCCCAGTCTGTTTCACAGCCACAGCCTGTCACTTAGGCAAACATAGCATCTCCCCCATTCTAGGAGAAATAAAATTTGTCTTTATTCAAAAAGTGGCAATCAGGCAAGTAGAATATGCAGCCTCCCTGTGGCTTGGGGGGCTTGGGGTGGGTGGTCAGGGCCCTAATTCTTGAGCCAGTCAAGAAACAGTGGGATTCACCCTTCAAATCGCAGCACTGAGGCACTGGTGCCAAGAAATGATCCTGAGGGGGTCCCCAACCTTCCCAGTCACTCCTTAGTTTACAGAGGCACTGTCTGCAGGATCCTGTCAAAGGCTACAGCTGAGTCTTGCACGAAACTCCCCATCCAGCTGGCTTCTCCAAGGTGCATGGTGGAGCCTTGTGCCCAGGAGGGTCTGTTTGGGCTCATGAAGCAGGAGAGGCCCGGAGGTTCACTGGGAAGCCTTAGCCTCACCAGGCCTGGCCTGTGACATTGGCAGTGGGTGGGATTGGGGTCCTTTAGGCCAGGCTTTGGGGCAGACCTGGGGGTCAGAATGCCCAGGGGAGGACCGAGGGCATAAGGGATCTCCTCTGCTGGAGCAGTTCTATGCACGAACTGCTCATTGGACAGTGGGGGAAGGGCCCAGTTTAGGGCCTGGGTCCTGGGCTACATCCCGGGCAGAGGTAAGGCCGGGCTGGCCAGGCCGCAGTGCTCTTGGCACATAGGGACTGATGAAGAAGGACTGCAGGAAACGACGCCGCAGGCCCTCAGGCAGGTAGTAGTGGATGAAGTACATGAGCCCCAGGCCATGGCCTGGGTAATAGCGGCGGCGTGGTTGAGACGCCAGCAGCGCATCGGTGATGGCATCTACAACCGGGCTGAGGTCTGGCAGTGCTTGGCTCAGACAATGCAGGAACTGCCCGTTCAAGTGCTCGATGTAGTCCTCACCATAGGCCTGCAGCAGCTCTCGGGGCAGGTTGGCCAGCAGCTGCCGCTTGCGCTCTTCCCACTGGTCCATGTCTTTCACTGCCTCTGGGGAAGGGGTGGCAAGGTCAGAGTAGGGTCTGTTAGGGAAGCCAAAGCCAGACCCAGGTCTGTCTAACTCACAACCTGAGACCCGCCCCCAGCCAAAGCCACGCCCATTCCTCAGACCCAACCCCACTCCAGAGAAGACCACACCCACCCCACCTTCACCCTCTCCCCGACTACACCACACAGGCCCCAGCCCCAAATCCCTGAACCTTACCTGTTCTGAAGCAGGCAGGCTGGATGACGCTGACCTTGACACCCCAGGGTAGAAGTTCACAACTGAACGTGTCCATGAGCAACGCGACAGCCGCTTTGGAGGTCCCATAGGCAGCCAAGCATGGAAATGGCATGTCTCCTGGGGATGGATTGGGAGTGGGCAGCTCAGCCTGGGCCAGGGGCTCCAGCACCTCTCCCCGCCCTGCAGGGGCACCTTTTCTGCTCCGGTGTGGGAGGACCCTCACCTGCTGGGCTGCTCACGGTCACGATGCGACCGCTGGAATGGCGCAGCAGTGGCAAGAGGCCCTTGGTCATCTCAAGTGTACCGAAGAAGTTCACCTCCATGCAGCTGCGGAACGTGGACACTGGAGACAGCTCCGCATCTGCCACGAGGATGTTCTGACCCGCATTGTTGACCAAGCCCCACAGACCTGAAAGCATGGAGCCAGGAGGGAAGCTGAGGGTCAGCTCGGCAGCGGACCTCCGATCCCTGCCCCCTCACACCTGCCCAGCCACGCCCTTTCCTGGCGGAGCTGAGCCTACTGACCAGTGCTGGCGGTGTGGGCCTTGGTGAACTCCAGCACGCGGCTAATGTCTGCTGGCTTGGTCAGGTCCATCTGTAGCAGCTTTAAACGAGGAGAACAGCAGGCACGCAGCTCTAGGGCACCAGGGCTATTCAAATCCAACACGGTGGCCAGCACTGTGAAGCCCAGCGCGTCCAGCTTCTTGGCCGTCGCCTTGCCAAAACCAGAGTCACAGCCTGGCCAGGGAAGGACAGCCAGTGAACTCCCACTGTGGCCCAGTCCGGCCTGAGAAAACCCCAGGGTCACCACGGTCTGGATGGGATCCAGGCCTCTGACACCCAACGTACCAGCAGTCAGCAGCCCTCCCTTCTTTTCCTAAGCCCATCTCTGACAGGCTTTGCCCCTCTGGCTGAGCACCTGAGTACCAACTCTTTCACAACTGTCATCTCCCTGACGACTCATAGGTACCCCATCAAACGTGGCTTATGATCCCCACTTTACAGATGAGGAAACTGAGTCCTAGTAATGCTAAGTTGCTTCCCAAAGTCACTCAGCCAGCATACAGTAAGGTCAGGACTCTATTGCAGGTCAGCCAGTCCCAGCTGAGACCCAGTCCCAGCTCTGATGTCCTTCTGTCTGGTCTATATCAGGCCTCAGCTCGCATGCGCAGTATTACTGCACAGCCTCCCTTTCTCACTGCCTTTTCCCAGGCTTCTTCTTCTTACCTGGACACTGAAGCAGCCCCCTTTTGTAGTGCTGTCCCATCTTGCCCCCTTGGATCCATTCTCTACCTAAGCAGCCAGAGGGATCCTTCCAAAAATGACAATATCCCTCTGCTGCTGAAAACCTCTCCAAGGCTCCCCACAGCCCTTAGCATGAAGCTGAAGTCCTCTATTCCCATCATCCAGACCCTGTACAACCTGAGATCCACCTTCCTTTCCAGCCTCAACACCCTCAACTATTATTCCTGGCTCTAGGCAAGTTGGAGGTCCATCTGCACTTCACCCCTGACCACCACCCTTGGAATTCCAATCAGTGGCAACACTGGAGCATTCTCTGAGCCCCAGATCACTTGCCCCCAGGACAGGGGCACGATGGATGAAGATAAGAACAGATCTGCGTTAGAATCCCTTCCCACGCCCACCAAGTGTGACCTGAGGTCAGTTACCACTCTTGGAGGCCTGATTTCCCGTCTTTGGTATGTAGAGAGATGAACCACCAGGCAGAGCCAGCCAGTGGGCCGGATAAACCCCTGCTTCCTTGATTGTTCCCATTCCAATCCGGCTCCACGGGTGGCCAACCAGGGCTGGGAGCAGTGAGGGAGGAGGCTCTCTGGAGCCTGCCCCCATGGTGGTCTTGCTGAGCAGAAGCTGCAAGGTGGTTCTGCACAACCAGTTCCTCCCATTTCAGCCCTGTCCCCTCTGTTAAGGCAGAGAACAAACCTAGGCAGGGGTCTGCAAGCTGGGCTTTGTGTGGCTGGGGACCCACCAGCCAGCCCCAGTTGAGGGGTATTTCCTAGGCAAATCTGGCTGGGGGAGGGGAGTGAGCGCCCTTGTGTGTGTGTGTGTGTGTGTGTGTGTGTGTCCCCATTTGCCTAAGCTCCCTTCCAGAGCAGACAGGCCCTTCACAGGGAAACTGAGGCCTTCCAGAACCTCAGCTCTGCGGTCCCAACACAGTCACCCAAGCCTTTCTTACCCTCTTGCTCACCTGCACACACATTTGGATACCTGCACATAACTCCAACCTACGTGCAGCGAGCCATGAACAACAATGGGCTCACTGCCATGAGACCCCAGCAGTGCACAGCTGTGCACACAAGGCACCCAGCCACTCAACCCAAACCCTGACCCCAGGGCTGAGCTCCCCAAGTAGCCTTGGCCAGCAGTTCTCAGGGAGGAGTGGGTGGCAGCTCTGGCAGCCTCAAGACACAGCGTTCCTAGCAGGTGAGGCAGGACCTGGTCACCTACTTGTCTTGCAGTCTATGGTGAGAGAGGAAATCCCAGAGTTTGGGGGCATTGGGAAGCTTGGAGGCCTACTCTTTTTTTTTTTTTTTTTTTTTTTTAGAGACGGGGTCTCGCTATGTTGCCCAGGCTGGAGTGCAGTGGCTATTCACAGGTGCGATCCCACTACTGATCAGCACGGGAGTTTTTTGACCTGCTCCGTTTCCGACCTGGGCCGGTTCACCCTGGAGGCCTACTCTTGATGCTTACATGGGGTGGACTGGGCAGTCTTCTTCCCCTCCTCCCTCACGGGGCTTTGCAACCAGAGCTGAGGGAAGCCCAAGTCAGAAAAGGCATCCCTCCTCTCACCTCACTCTCAGGCTCGAGGCTAGGAGATGTAACAGCGGCAGCACAAAGGCCTGGGGTGAGATCCCAGGAAAGACTGCCTGGGTCACTAGTATCTGCAGATGGCCTGGGTCCTGTTGACATAACTCAGTAATTAGAAGGCAGGAGGGGAGCTGCCTCATCCCTGGGGGAAGAAGCTCCCTGCTTCATACCAGGAGGTCTGTCATCTCTCCTTCCTTAAACCACTAAAACTGGGGTCCCTTGAAACTTCACACTCCACCCTGAACTAAGGTCTCTCCCATCCAGCCTGAGCCCTGCTCTGTCTCCACCATCTTAACTGAAGCCCAAACCCTCATGCCGCCTTCACCCTGCCTCAGTACATTCTGGCTTCTTGCCAGGCATTCAAGGCCCCTTCCAAGGAAACAACCTCATATCCCACCACATCTCAGCAGCCAGACTGGTTACTGACTGTCCCCTGCCCAGGCCATGCTCATTCCTGCCTCAAGCTTCTATCCCACACCCTTTGTCTGATCCAAAACACCTTCCACACTTCACCTATCTCCACCCATCCTCTGAGGCCCAGCTCAAGGATGGCCTCCTCTGGGAAATTCTTCCAGCCCCATCTGATCATGCAGGGCCCCCTGCTAGACTGAGGTCTCTGGGAAGCCAGTCAGCCAGTGGCTGCCCCCAGCCTAGGCCCAATGCAAGGGCAGAGTGCTGAGCACCTGTCCAAAGCCATGGGGGTTAGGGGAGAGACCGGGCTGCCCCTCCCCCATACAGTGGAGCCAGTGCCCACTAGCCTTTCTCCCCCTCCCCACTTCAGGCTGGGCCTCAGCTCCTCCTTCCCTCCTTCTGATGACAGATTTATTCCTTGCTCCACACAAAGAGAGCTCAGCCAGGTGACCAGAGGCACCTGAGCCCAGCTCTTCAAGACCTCACCTCCTTCCTGGGCACAGAGGACCAGGAGGAATGGGGGTGGCGTGCTGGGTGCAGACTCCGGACAGCTACTTCAGCAATTTAGGCTTGGATGGTGGGATCTGAGAGGCAGCTGAATGCCCAGCTGTCCCTCATGATGACCTCAAGCTTTTCTGGACTCCAAGGAGCCCAGCCAATTGGGGGTCCCAACTCTTCATCTAAGCCTATTCCTCTAATCCCAGGGAAGAGGAGATGGTACCTCCCACGTGGGGATGTTAGGCAGAGTTCAAAGGGTGACCATCCTCTGAAGTCCCTCAGAGCAGTGTCCTCTGTCCGAAGACTGCTCTCTTGGACAGGGACATAGCATAAACCCCAAACTCCAGAAGGCTCCTTCTTTCTTAGCTACAAGTTTCCCCTGCGCACCTGCCCGCTCCCTGCCTCATTTTCCCTCCAGCACTCCCCGAAGCCACAGGCAGTTAACCCGAACTTGGGGAGGTGCCCTGCTCTTCCTACTTGGCTGGTTCCCTGCACCCAGGGGAGAGGGACTCCCCCACTCCTGGTCTAGGGGTCCCGCCTTGCCTTGGCATGCCCACGGGGAGCCCTCTGAGTGTCCGGTCCCGCCCTCGAACCTGGAATCCCCGCGCTCCGCGCCCCGCGCACTCACCGGTGATGAGCACCGCGCGAGTCGCCACGGGCAGGCGCTGCGGGCGCGCCAGGCGGGACAACACGATCCAGCCGGTGGCGGCCAACACGGCAAGTGCGGCCAGCGGGGGCAGCAGGCGCTGGCACAGCCAGTCGAGCGCGGCCAGCAGCGCCAGCGCCGCCAGCAGCGGGCGGCCCAGACGCAGGTCCGCGCGCAGCAGCTGCAGCAGCGCACGGGCCGCCACAAGCAGCCAGGCGCCGCCCGACGGCCAGGGCCAGCTCTCCATGGCGGCCGGGCCGGGCTGGGCCGGGGCGGGGCAGGGGCCGGGTTGGAGAGCAGGGATTGGGACTCGGGCCCGGGGCGCGGGGTGGTGCAGAACACCAGCCAGGGGCGGGAGAGATACTCGCTTTCTCTGTTAGCCCTCGGGCCGAGTTTATAAAGAGCCCCGGGGGCGGGGGCGAGGGCGGAGCGGAGGCGGGGAAGGGGCGGGGCTTTCCTTTACTTCTCTCCTCGCACCCCCTGCCCGGCAGGTGCCCCCACCTCTACCTCCCGCCCTCTGCCCCGCCCCCGAGGCCAGATCCGCTTTCGAAGAAGCCGGAACCGAGTCCCAAAGTTGCTGCTCGAGGAGCAGCCGCCTCGCCACCCGCCGCGCCCGGGAGACGTCCGGTCGGTCTAGCCCTAGTGCCCCGCATCCGCTCACTCCTGCGCCCCGACACGCGCGCCCTGGGCGGCTGAGCCGCGGCTCCCAGGTGAGCACATCCACAGCTCACACTTGCTCGGGACGCCTGAGGACACGCGCAACCTCCATCCAAGTTCCCCACACTGACAGCACCGCCGCGGTCGCCGGGCCTGCCAGAACACCGCGGGCAACCAGCTCGCCTTCACCAGGCAGCCGCGGCCAACGCCGGCACACGTAACGTACTCCGACGCCCTGCGCCGCTGCAGGTGCCTAGCACACACGCGCTGACATGCTCTCACACCTAAGCTGCCCGTGGCCACCGACCGATTTGGGGCAGGGGGCTGGGGGGAGGAGGGTGACCGACCGGGTTCGCGAGGGTCTCTGCCCCGCCTTCCCCCTTCCTTCCACTTTCCAGCCCTGGGGATGCAGCAACCCCACCCCCTCCTGGCACACAAGTGTATATGTGTGGGCGCGGGTGTGTGGAGGCGCGGTTCTGAGGAAGCATCTAGGCCTCCCATTAACTCCAGCCCACCCTCCAACTCCAGGGACTCCAAGAGCCAGGCCAATGGGGACACCTGGGGAGTCAGTGAGGGCAGCCTCTAGAACAGGGTGATCCCTGCCCTGCTCTTAGGATTCCCCAGGGTATAAAATAAGTGAATGTGGGTGCATTTCCCTGCCTGTGTGTATGAAGTTCTGTGTTGATGCGGGGCCTAATGGCCCCCCACCTTGCCCACCCCAGTGTCTGGCACCCTGTGCTTGGCATCCATGCCAGACTCTGCAGGCACTAGGAAATGGTGCCAGTACCTTGCTGCCAGGTCCTGTGCTGAGGTCAGTAGGTCAGCCCATGGCAGAGGGGTCCCTGCTTCTTATGGATCCTTGCCCAGTGCTTCATCCATGCCCACACTAGTTCCTCGGAGGTCATGGACCCCTCTCAATCCTGTTGCCCATTCTTTATCTTAGATGCTCAGCCTCTGTGCCAGGGCTTCAAGGCAATGCTTCCTCCAAAGCCTTCTCTGCCATACAGGCATGGCCCCCTGATGAGCCGGGGGAGTCTCAGGGATGGGCTGGGGGTCAGACCCACTTAAGGGGAAGGTGAAGGACCCATATCCTTCCCAGAGCCACTTCTGTGCTTCCACCTATTCCTCCTCCTGTAAGTACAGATTACAAGCTAGCCCTGGCCCAGGGAGGCAGGACTTGCCTGGGGAGGGTGTGTGTGCCTGACTTTGGGTACATGACCTTATGTGCCTGTGTATGCCTGTATTTGTGTACACTCATGTCCGTGGGCTCCATAGCTTGTCCATACACAAATGACATGTCTCTCCCTGTGCCATAACCCTGTATGTGCATGTAAGTACATGTGTGTGTGTGTTGTATGTGTTTTCAGTGACTCCCTTGGTCTGGGTCCATTCTCTGGAAACTCAGGGAAACATTCACTCTCCAAAACCTGTTGACTCCTGTTGTCCTGAATCTGTGTCCCAGTCTCAGAGGTGGACACAGCACCCTCGACCTGGCCTCCTGATCTGAGCTGTAGACCCTGGGTTGGTGGGACCCTCCCCTCCCAGCACTAGTTGTCCTCCTGAGAGTCTGGCTGTGGTTTCTCCAGCTTCAGACCATTAAGGGCTTCCCCTTGGGACTGCAGAGGGGATGTAGAGGAGAGGAAGAGGGGTCCCAGGCAGCTTCCAAGGTCAAGGCCACACAGGTAGTGCCAGTGCTTGCCAGAGCAGGAGTCAAAGGGTAGGGAGGTAGAAGTGGGAAGGCAAGGTGAAAACAGAGTCTGAGAAACAAGATCATACACTGTCCTGGGGAGGAAACATGAAGGATCCTGACTCATTGGGAAGCCCACGATGGGGAGAGAGACTTGCTGAGAGGGGATGTAGAGAATTGTCTTTGGTTGTGGAGTATAGGATGGCTAGGATGGGCTGGAGGTGTTGCCTGTTCAGCTTCTGGGACACTGTGCCACCTTAGATAGAAATATTAGTCTTGCATGGTTTGGGTCTCATGGGACTGGATGATCTGTCACATTTTTATTTAACCCACCCCTCCAGAAATTCATCCTACTTCCTAGGCCAGGTGGCCAGGAGGCTAGGCGGTCAGGCCTCCTTCCCAGGATCTATGCGTCAGCCCCCTGTGACCTCCTCAGCCGCTGACCCCTTACCTCTCATCAGGTGGAGACATTCTGGAAGTAGAAAGAAGGTGGTTCAGGCAGTCATGACTGGGAGGGGCTGGCCCAGCCCTGTCTGAGGCCTGGTGCCAGGCTGTGGCTGCCCAAGGGCAGAGAACCAGCCTCTGCCAGAACCAAGAGTCTGGGCTGGCAGGGTCCTCCACGGAAGAGGAGGGAAGGGGGTGGGGGCAGACGACAGGAGCCCCAGCAGATAAGGCCGGGCCTGGCAGGGGTCGAGGAATGAAGGGCGAGCGGAAGGAGCGGAGCCCCTGAGCCACCCCAGCCCTAAGCCCTCAACCCATAGTTTTCCTTCGTCCTTAGTCTCACGCCTCGCCACCCCTCGAGTCAGAAACCTGGTGAGCCAACCCCCCCACCCCCCCACCCCCGCCCCGTGCCCCAGGCTCTGGAGGGCCGTGCGGTGGCGGGGGCCTGGCAGGCTGGCTCCGGCCCATTCCTGCCGAGCCCGGCGGCTCACTGGCCCCATCTACTGGCCTTTGGGGGAGGGCATGGCTCTGAAAGGGGTACCGGGAAGGTGACCGCTGGACCTGAAGATGGTAGGAACAGAAATCCAGGATGGGGCGTGCCAAGTGGCAGTCTCTGAGAGCTCATGTTCTGTTCCCTGACCACACCAGGTTTCTGGAGCCAAGCACTCACTTATCACCTCTTCTTCCTTCCTCTGTGGTCAGGCTGTGGAAGCCTCACGCTCAGTCTCTCCCCCACCACGAGCTCATCTTCAGGTTCAGAGGCAGCAGAGTCCCAAGGAGGCCCTGCCTTGTATTCTGCTTACCCCCTGGCACCTCATCACTCCTCCCTCCTGGCACAACGGCAGAGGGGAGCCTCTTCCTGCCAATGGCCAATCTCTCCACCCAAGTTCCAGACCCCATCCCTCCCCGTCCTCACAGGGAGCAGCAAACTTTTATTGAGTTCCTACTTCATGCCGGGCCCCGTGCTGGGCACCGTGGCTGTAATAACTAATGACTTGCCCCCTCTCAGCAGCATGCACGCTGGCTCGGCTCTGGCCTCTCCCTCTGGTAATTGCAATAAAGAACTTCTCTCCCTCAATCCTATATCCCTTTCCCCAAGCATTGTTCTCATGCTCCCTGCCACCATTCTCAGCCACATTTCTCGAAAACTGTCTATAGTCACCATCTCCCCTCTCCTCTCCCCACTCTAGCTCTGAGTCAGCTCCCACTCTTGACCACGCCAAGGGTCGCCAATGAATGACATCCTAGTCCTCACATACCATGGATACACCTCTGCTTTCAGTTAACTCCTCAGTACCCCAGGCCCTTTCTCCCTTTGGCACCTGCAAAGCCACTGCTGCTGGGTTTCCTCCTACCTCTCTGGCTCTCCCTCTCAGCCTCCTTCACAAGCTTCTCTTCCCTGTGGGTGAGCCTCTGGCTGTGGAAGCCTCATGCTCAGTCCCTCCCCTACCATGAATTCATCTTCCTACTCACATATTGGTGACTCCCACGCTTCTTTCCAGCCAAGGCCTTGCTCTTAACTCCAGGCCCACATGTCCAGCTGCCCCCAGATGCCTCCCGTGGACACCTATAAGCCCCTTACACTCAGCATGTCCAAAACTGGTCTCATCATCTTCCCTAGTTCTGGCAGCCGACCCCTCCTACCTCATCCTCAATCTTCATTCCATGCACTGGCCTCCAAACCTCTTGCTCTGTCCCAAGCCCTGGGTTGGGGTGCAGAAGCCTCACAATAGCCCTTTGTAGTGGGTATCATCATTACTATTTTACATTCAAGGAAACTGAGGCTTCCGGAGGCTAGGAAAATTGTTCAAGGTCTCAAACTCAGGTTCACTTAAGTTTGAATCTTGGACCAGCCCCAAGATTCATAATCAAGTGTACCAGAGCCTGAAATCTGGCTCTGTTAATGCAGAGCTAAGTTTGCTACATGTGCCCTCTTAGACTTCATTCTGAGGGCAAAGGAGAGCTGGGAATAGTCTTGAGCAAATAAGGCCCCTGTCCCAGTTGGCCAGGAAATGGGTTTGGGGACAAGGAAAGAGGGGAGGCTGGGAGTCCTGTTGGTGCATCCCTACAAGGGACAGAAGCAAAGGTGTGTTTTGGATAAACAGCCCGAAGTGCTCGTGGACATGTGAGGGCTGAGCCCAGAGGTAGCTGGGTGCCCATGGTCCCCAGCACATCACTCACGTGGCACAAGAGGCTGGGAGACTGCCAACTCACCGGGCATGAACTGAGTCCCCCATCCCTCTCCTCTAGGCTGTGCGCCTGGAAGTCAGGCCCTTCGCTTACTGGGGAGAAGGGATGGAGAAATGCAAGAAGCCAGGAGTATCACTTGCATTTTCAAACTGTGTCCAGCACCCTTCTCTGAACTTCTTTTCTTTTGCTTCCAGGATTGAAGGCAGGTATTTGGGGATTAGGGCCCTCAAGTTTGGAAAACATTAAGAGAATTTGCTCTAAAGGGTTTTCTGGACCAGCCGCAGGGGAAAGGCAAGCCCCAGCTGAGAACACTGGCTGGGACAGCTTGGTTAATTAACTCCAGGTGAAACTGGTCTTCTTGGGTCCTGCAGTGAGGCTCTGAGTTATTCATAATCCTCTGCCACATTTACTATGTGCTTGCTGTGTGCCAGTCCTTGTGTTTGACTTCCTCATGCTTAATTTTATTTACTATCCTCACATTATCCCTATGAAGTAGGTACTACCATTCTATACATAAGAAAACAGACTCAGAGAGATTCAGTGACATGCCCTAGGTCACTCAGCCGTCCAGACACTCTGCTCCCAACCATTAGGCAGCACTGCCCCCTGGCCTTCAGCCTAGGAAGTTGGGATTATTCAGTGGGCAACAGCCAGGTGAAAGACTATCAACCTTTTAAAATTTGCTTCTGGGAGTTTAGGGTTTTTGAGCATGAGCCACCCATTTTTCTTGCTTGGCCCTGCGATAAAACTTTTTCTGCTCCAAAAAATTTTTAAAAATAAAATAAAATAAAATTTGCTTCTGGATTAGAAACATGTCTCCCAATGGTAGAATTAAGGCAAGTTGTTAAAACTAATTCCAAAACTTGCTTCCTTACAACTTCCATCACCCTGATTCAGGCCTTTTCTTGGCAGAACAACTGCAAAAGATACAAAAATTAGTTGCTGTTGGCTGGCTGGTTTAATTTATTTGCATATACATAATTCAGTCCCACCCCTTGTGGCTAATACCCTCCTTGGGGAGCTGTGGCTATTTTCTGATTGCTGGTGGGGAGGCCTGTGCGTGTTGTTTTTTCAAATAAACTGAAACCAGATGGAGGGGGTTTTGTTCACTGCCCTGCCTCCAATTTTCTCCAGCAAATTCCTTGAAAAGCCAACCACCTATGAGTGGTGCCTATTCTCCTTGGAGGTCCCTCACCGCTGGTATGCAAATAGCAAGTGGGGCTGGGATTTCTAAAAGTGAAAACAAAGAGAGGAGAAAGAAGCTTCTTGGCACAAGGGTTTTGGGCACATGGCAGGGTCATCTCCCTGTGGAGTCCCGATTTTCCATCTGCACTTACAGTTTCTGTCCTCATCTCCCTCCTTTCCTCTCCCCTGACTTGGGGATTGAGCTGGGCTTGAGTCAAAATCACCTGGACCAATCACTTGGTAAAAATATGGATTTCAGAGCCCACTCCACACCTCCTTTGCAGCGCTAACCACTGGCATGAGACCCCAACTCTCAGGATGGGTTGATCTTTGAGTCAGTGGAGAGGGTTATCTTCTAGAAGGGGCCCAAGCCACTCTTGCTTTCATCCTGGGAAGACCAGTTGCTCAAGATGGTTATAGAAATATTTTTAACCGCCCGCCAGGTCTAAGGCTTTGTAATGCCCCTCGAGCACCTCATCAAGAGATTCCTTGTTCAGAGCGATAAGCGAGGGTACGCACTGGCCACAGTGCCAGGGGTTAACATTTTTCTTTGGAAGTTGAATTGTGCATTGTCATAGTGAAGTATGACCCAGTACCCAGGCTGGGAGAACACTTCTTTCCGAGCTCCAACCTTCATTCCTAGCTCATATCTCTGTTCTTTCGGATTCCAAGGCTTTTTAGATAATTGTGTCAGGTTACATAAGCTTTCGAGATATGAACACTCAAAGGAAATTCCTCTGGGAGCAGGCATGAGGGGTTCTGCCACATAGTTTGCTTTAAAGTATTTGAGGAAAAATTCAGCCCTGCACATTTCTGAAATAAAGTAAGAATAGTCAATGATTTTGTATGCATGTACCATTCCCCATAGAAATGAGGAAGCAAAAAGACAGATATCATGCTGAATAGAGAAACCCCTCCCAGGGGAGCACATGCAGGGCCAGGTGGAGGCCAGTTGCAAAGAGGGCAGCTTTGACCGGGCTGCCATGGAAATCCTTATCAGTGCAGGATACCATTTTTTTTTTCCCCCTTTCTGCATCTGAGATAACACATGTGGTAAATACAGGCCTTCCATTTTCCAAGAAACATAAAATAAAAACTGAATTACTGGCAGAGAAGCTTTAAAATCTTTGGTTCCTAGGACACTGTGAATACATTCTCCACACACCGTGATCTTTATTTCATTTGCCTCCGAGGGATGGCCCTGCATCATCTCTGTTGCATAAGTTGCTGTTTCCAAACACCTTGCTCCTAACTGGAGACACAGAATAAGTTTTATCTAGGTCTGAGAGAGTTCTGGAGGGATGACATCGTGTTCCAAGCTGCACTGGTCAGAGTCAACAGTGAGAAAGCTGCCAGAGTCTTCTCACCAAGGAAGCTGAGAGAATATTGTAAATACCAAATGGCACTTCTTTCTTAAAGCAAAAATGGTCACAAAAACTACTTAACAAGGAAAAATTAATGGGAGGAAAATGTCTTGAAAGTAGCAAATAAAAAACATCTTTACAAGGGACATGGAAATAATAGATTTACTATGATGAAGGGACGGTAATATAGGAAAGTCAATTTTTACACCAAGAATAATTCAACAAGTATTATTTTTTTTATTTTTTTTTTTTTGCGTTACATGGGCCTCTCACTGTTGTGGCCTCTCCCGTTGCGGAGCACAGGCTCCGGACGCGCAGGCTCAATGGCCATGGCTCACGGGCCCAGCCGCTCCGCGGCATGTGGGATCTTCCCAGACCGGGGCATGAACCCGTGTCCCCTGCATCGGCAGGCGGACTCTCAACCACTGCGCCACCAGGGAAGCCCAACAAGTATTATTTACCTTACAAAAGGCTTCACAAAAGAATTCCTATAAGTAGCTCTATCCTTTCATTTGTTTGTTCCCTCCTTCGTTCATTCAACAAACATCTATTGAGTGCTTACTGTGTTCCAGGCTCCATGCTTAGGGAAGCCATGGTGAGTTAGATAAATGTTCCTCCCCTTGTGGTCTCTGTGTCTGGCTGGAGGACAGCCCCTAATCAGTTCACTATGCAATCAAGAAGCCACTACTGACAGAAGGAACTAGACAGCAGAGTCTTGTGACCTCTTCTATTCTGAGTGTCAGAGAAAGTTTTCCTGGAGGAAGTGATGTTCCAGGTATCAAAAGCATCACATGCAAAGGCCCCTAGTATAAGAGGGAGTCTGGTCCTTCAAGTAAATGGAGGTCAGGAGGCTGCAGAGGTCAGCTGGAGCCAGGGGGCCAGGGAGGTTTTGGAGGAGGTTTTTATTCTAATTTCATGGTATATCGAAATACTGCTCCCCGGGGAGCAGGGAGAGTCATTGAGAGTTGTAGCAAGAAGTAAAATAATCAGTTTGCCTTTTTTTCTTTGCTTCTTTTTTTTCAAGATGGCCACAAGCTGTGAGGAGAACGGACTGATGGAGATGGGGAGCCCCCAGTGGAAGCGAAAGACCAGTCATGAGGACGCTATGTTTCCAGGGCAAGAGATGCTGGTGGCCATGGGGACAAGCCAAGTGGATGGGCTGACTCATCCAAGGCCCACTGGAAAGTGTACTGTGACCCAGACAAAATGGACCCAGAGAGCAAGAGCTGTGGCTAACCATATCCCACCAGGTGAATTTGATAATTAAAATTTAACTCCATTTGTTAATGAAACGGAGAGGATCATTTCCTGATTGAAAGACAAGTAGGGTCTAGATTATACGTATCAATGTCCACTACCAATGGGACATTCTGTGTGCTTCATATGCAGGACCACATTTTTAGGCCTCATCATGGCTCTATGCAGTAGCTATTGTTATCCCTGTTTCACATAGGAGCAAACTGAGATTTAGAGAGGTTAAGGAATTTGCCCAACTGGTGACTGGCAGAGCTGGGATTGAAACAGGTAACCACCGACATGCCCTGGGACAAGTGATAAGTCCCAGGAAGCCTGGGCATACATTGCCTCTAATTAAGAATGGGCTGCTGGATCCAGCCCAGGGTGGGAGGAGCTGCCTAGGAGTCTCTACTGGCAATTCTAGGAGTCAGGTAAGCTAGCTTGGAACCTTGTCACACACATGTGCACAAGTTCTTTAAACCACAGTTGGGTTTTTTGTCCCTACAGCCTGGGCTGTTCACCCTGGGCAGACCTGCCTTGCTGGTCAGGGGCAGCTGCTCTGGGCAGGAACAAGTCCTGCCCTAAGAGATGACTTCTGTCCCAGAAAAATGTGTCTCATGTTTTCATAGAAACTGGCCAGAGGGGGCAGTAGGAGCTGAAACTACACGAGGTAAAGGGAACCCTGTGGGAAAGAGCCTGGGGTGGGAGCGAAAGACTTGGGTTCCAGGAATTGCACCAATCAGGGGACAGGAATGAGGAGGTAGACAGGAGCTCGCTGAGCTGGGCTTTCAAGCCATGCTTTGGCATTTCAATTGATCCTAAAGGCAAAAGGAAGCCCTGGAAGTATCTTAAACAGAAGACTGATGAGGTGGTGTTAGCAATGTGTGGCCTTCCTCAGTAGGTGATGCCCTGGGCCGTGTCAGGTTCTGGATTGGTTACCACACCAGGATGACAGACTCAGAACACCATCAAATTGCCTGTGCCTTTAAGAAGCAAATTTGGCCAGGGGGAGTCTTCTTTTCAGAGAGCTTGGCCTGAAGTCACTCAGATAGACATCCAGGGAATCTGGGCAGTCATTTTTGTTTCAAATGAAATAGCTTTAACTGGATACATGCATGTATATACTTAACCCTATTTGAAACCCACTGTATTGGTTTCCTATTGCGGATACAACAAAGTGCCACAAATTCAGTGGCTTAAAACAACATGAATTTATTATCTTACAGTTCTGGAGGTCAGAAGTTTGAAATGGGTCTCACTGGGCTAATGTCAAGGGGTCAGCTGACTGGTTCCTTCTGGAGGCTCTAGGGGAGGATCTGTTCCCTTGCCTTTTCCAGATTCTAGAGGACACCTGTATTTGTTGGCTCATGGCTTCTTCCTCTATCTTCAAAGCCAGAAGTACGCTGTCTTCAAATCTCTCTGATCTCTGCTTTCATCATCACATCTCCTCCCACTCTGACCCTCCCATGACTCTCTCTCATAAGGGCCCTTGTGATTATACTGAGCTCACCTAGATAATCTAGGATAATCTCTCCCATCTCAAGATCCTTATCATATCTGCAAAATACACTTTGCCATGTGAGGAAACATATTCATAGGTTCCAGAAATTAGGATATGGACATCTTTGGGAAGCCATTATTCAGACTACCACCCACGTTAACAAATAAAGAGAAAGAATGATAAGCCTGGCAGCTAGGAGGAGAATGGACTGGAAGCAGGTAGGCTGATGTTAGGGAGACAGAGAGAAGGCTGCTGCAGAGTCAGCAAGAAAGATGCTGGTGGTCTGGGCTACAGTGGGGTGGGAAGAATGAACACAGGACGTATTTCAGAGGGAGGACTGCCTGGTCTTGGGGACCGTATGGGTTAGCTGGGCAAGGACTAGGGGGAGACTGGGTAGGCAGTGGTGTCCTTCAGAGGGCCTAAAGGGAGGAGCAGGTTTGTGGCAAGGACGGACACGGACAAAGAGGGCAGATAGGGATATGTTGCATTTAGATACCCATGGGACACCTAGAAGTGCCTGGGAGGCAGATGGACCCAGGGTCCAGAAGGCTTGACTCTCCAGTCCCTCCCTTCCCTGTGGGCATAGAAGGGCTCACCCTCCACCTTGATTTCTGGGTCACCATCTCTTTTCGACCCTAAGTTCTACAATTCCAGATAAGAGTTGAGGAGTCATCTTGTACTTCTGAGGCCAGAGTAGCACTGATATTTATTCCATATCAAGTTTGAGTTTATCAGTCCTGGAAACAAGAATTTGCATGGTAGAGAGATAAAGACACTTGCACAGGACCCACAGTTGGCATATGACAGAGCAGGAGTTGCTATGTTGCTTTTGTTGTATGCTTGTGGCTGATAATTTTAGGGACAGGGATGTTTTCTGTCCAGCCCATTCTGAGCAGGTAGCCAGCTAGCTGCTCACCTTTTTAGGGCCTTGGAGATATGGATAGGACACCTGGTGGAAGACAAAGTCTCTTCCTGTCTTTTGAGAAAACCTGAGCTCATAGGAGGGTTCATTCTGAGTGTCCCCAAGTGGAGGGGAGAGGGAGCATTCAGGGAAACCAAGTTCAGCAGGGAGGTCCCTCAGGCGGGGAAAGGGAAGAGAGTCTGCAGGCCCTGAAACAGAGGAAGCAAGTGCCTGTCCCCTGGCAGCCCCGGTGCAGCAGGCATGGCCCCACAAGGCCCAAATCTAAAAGTCCTGTAGGTGGGTGGGACAATGGCTGTGGCCTTAGTACCAGAGAGGACCCATGACCAGACAGTGCTTCTCACAGTGTTTGCTCCTGCAGGAGATCCTGAGTCCTTGGAATAACCTGGGTAAAGAGGAGCCTAGTAGAGACCAAGACTGAATTTCCCATCAGCCTGGAATATGGGAGCTCCCAGTAGGATTTATGCTTGATTTAAAGGAAATAAAGAGGGCTTCCTTGGTGGTGCAGTGGTTAAGAATCTGCCTGCCAAGGCAGGGGACACGGGTTCGAGCCCTGGTCCGGGAAGATCCTACATGCTGTGGAGCAACTAAGCCTGTGTGCCACAACTACTGAGCCTGTGCTCTAGAGCCCGCAGGCCACAACTACTGAGCCCACGTGCCACAACTACTGAAGCCCACGTGGCTAGAGCCCATGCTCCGCAACAAGAGAAGCCACGACAATGAGAAGCTCGCACACCCCAACGAAGAGTAGCCCCCGCTCACCGCAACTAGAGAAAGCCTGTGCACAGCAACAAAGACCCAACACAGCCAAAAAATAAATAAATAAATTTATAAATAAAGAAAGAAGATGCTACTATTATTATTACTACAACTACTATTATTTGGCTGCACCGCGGGCCTTGTGGGACCTTAGTTCCCCGACCAGAGATTGAACAGGACCAGGGATTGAACCCGACTAGGAATTGAACCCAGGCCATCGACAGTGAGAGCGCAGAGTCCTAACCACTGGACTGCCAGGGAAGTCCCAGAAAGGAGATATTTTGAGCTCTTACACTTCACACTTTATATTATGGGCCACAATATGTACACTGTATTTATTTGTCTCTAGATCTGTCTTCCCCTTAGCCTGTAATCTCCCTGAAGGACAGGGATCTCGTGGATGTTCCCCATGGTATGTCCAGTGCCCAGCACATACTCATTAAAAAGTGTGCAGGCTGACTGACGGTCTCCCTGAGAGTGGTGGGCTCAGGGGGGAAACTGGAGGGGAACACCTCTGGGACAAGTTAGGATTTCGAGAAGACAAGCTGTGGATTGGGGGTGGGGAAAGTGGGTTTTTCAGAAGAAATGTTGGAAAGGAATGGAGAATGGTTGGGCTAGGACTCCAGGGGGTCCCTGGTGAGCCCCGCCCGGAGCCAGGGTGCCGGCGCGACGTGACGCAGCGCGGTTTGGCCGCTGTGGGGCGCCGTAGCCCGCGCCGTTGCCAGGGGAACGGGTCCGCGCCGGACGAGGCCCAGCCCGTGTCAGCCTCGCCCCGCGGTAGAGCCAGCCCGCTCGAGCCGGAGCCGGAGGACTTGCGGGCCTAACCTCCCCCGCGCGGCCCGGGATGGGGCCCCATTCCGGGGCGCACCGCCTCCGGGTCCCGGGGACCGTCTCCGCTGCGAGAGTCTGAAGCGCCGCCGCCCTGGGGTGGGTGGACGGCCAGGCGCGGGGGCTGAGCCGCTGAGTGACCTTGGCAAGGCCGATCTGGCACTGTCGAAGACGCGCAGGTGAGGAGCCCCCGCTGCAGTTCTCACCTCGAAGCCTGGCCTGAGTCACGGGGCCAGAGCTGCCGCCGCCCGGCCGAGCTCTGCGCCTGGATCCCGCGGCCTGGGCTCCAGGTACCGGGCAGAGCGCCCGGCTTCCTTCTAGCATTCATCCGGTTCACAGATCTGCATTGAGCGTCTGCTGTGTGCCAGGCTTTTTGCCAGGCGCGGGGCCACGGAGGGCTCCAGAGAGGACGCCGCGGTTCTCCAGAACCCGCAGTGTTAAGAAGGGGCGGGGCGGGGGGTGCGGGGAGCAGGCGCCAGATACACGACTAAAGTGATTTCAGGTCGGGTTAAATGCTCTGGTGCTGAAATGAAGGGAGGTGGTGAGGGAGGGTCCGCTCTATCATGTGACTTTTAAGCCAAGAGCTGAAGGTTGAAAAGGAGCCAGCATTGTGATCAGGGTTACGGTGTTTCTGGAAGAGGCAAAAGCAAATGCAAAGATCTGGAGGCAGCAGGTACAGAGGAACAGCAAGCGTGAGGGGAACCTTGAAGGATGCGGTGGCAGTTTCAACTTTATCCTAGCAGGAGGAGGAAACCATTGAGGAGTTTTGATGAATTTCAAGTTTTGAAAAGCTCACCTCACTCTGGTGAAGTGAGCAGTGTGATTGTGACAGGGCATACTAGGAAGTCAGTTGAGGGCCATCCTAGTTCTGCCAGTCTAGCTGTGCCTCCTAGAATTTACTTAGTGTCTCTGAGACTCAGTGTCCTCATCTGTGAAAGGGGCATATTGTTCTGCATGTTGTTTATGAGAGAGAAAGTGAGGGGCCAGCGACATCTGAGACCAATGACTAGAGAGGCCTATGAGAACAATTTGAAATGATAGGACCTACCTCAGAGAGTTGTGAGGGTTTAATAAGTGAATTCCATCAAAACATTTAAAGCAGTGCCTAGCACAGAATAAATGCCCTCTAAATGCTAGCGATGGTTATTGTTATTGTTGAAATACTGTAGGGGAGCAATGACTGGAGCTTGGATTAGGGTGATGGCAGTAGAAATGGTTAAGAAGTGGCTTAACTTCCCTTCTTGAAGGAGAACTGGATTTAGAGATGGGTGAGGGATGGTCCCTGTTTTTGTGGAACTGGTGGTTCACAGAGGGAGACGGGTTTGTAAACAGATAATCACCATGAGATTCAATAAAAGCAACATTGGTACTTAATTAGCCAGGTTTTTTAAATTTTGTTTTTCTTACTTATCTGCTCTGTCACAACTTTGTTCTTAATGATGGTTTCTTGGTGGGTGTTCCTCAAGGCTTGCTTCTACCATCATGGGAGTTGATTTCCTGGTTAAAATCAACAATGCTTGCCTCTGCTCACTGGCCTTGTTTCAGCTCCATGTTGCTCCCTTCTTCTTGTCCTCTTTCCTTGGCTTAACTTGAATCCCAAATAGTTTGCCGTGGTTGCTTCAGGAAGAGAATGGCACAGGAAATGTCTGCAGACCACGTCAGCTCAGGAATGACTGAGGTTTCAAGCTTTTCCTGCTCTAGCATCAGACTTCTGTGTGTTGTTGATGTAAGGAGCCCAGCCACATCTGAGACCAATGACTAGAGAGGTCTATGAGAAAGGCTTGAGGTTCCAATTCATTTTCTGGGAGTTGTTGTGATGTGTATCTCTTAGTCAAACTTCCCAGAATCTTAAGTCCAGAGACTTCTTTGGCACCTGTGGGTAATTCTAATAAACAAAGTGCTTGCCCTTTGAAAGTTCTTTTATAACTGACATTTTGTGCTGTGAAACAGTGTGCACCATGCAGCATTTTCTTTCCAGCCCCTCCTTTAGATGGTTAAATTGGGCATCTGTTAAATCTCAGTGAAAATGGGTTTAAAAGTAGATCCTGGGAAAAAACCAGAAAACTTGTTTTGAAGTATCCATAGAAAATCACACACACAACAACCATAAATCCTCTAGCAAAAAGAAAAGATGGTTGGGAATGAAACCTTCCTGTGGCATGCACCTTCCCTTTGGGTTCTGGAGTCACGGGGAGCTGAGCTGACCTTCAGCTGAGAACTGGAACAAGGTCCTGCCCAGGTGCTCCTCTGTTGTGCTGCCTGGTTGTCTGATTCCAGCTTTAACAAAAGCCCTAACAGCTCACAGGGAGCTCTTCAGCTGAACAACTCAGAACTTCTTTCGAGAGTGAGAAAGCATTGAACTAAAACTGAGTGCTCTTTTGTTGCATGGTTGTTAGGCAAGATTTCCTTGTTTGCCTGGCGCAGTACTGGGCTCTAGATCACACGAGCACATTTGGTCCACATGGCAGCCCACTGGGGCCAGGAGGGTAAGAGATGACACCCTTCAGTTATTTATTTGACATTTTTTTTTCAAAAGTAGTACGTGCACATGGTAAAAAAAAAAAAAAAAAAAAAAAAATCCAAACAGCACCAAGGAGTACCTGGTAGAAGCAAATCTCTCTTATCCCCAGCCACTGGATCACCTTCTCACAGGCTATCCCTATGTTTGCTTTCTTGCATTTCTTTCCAGAGAGAATCTGTGCATATAGGAACGTAGATGTCTATCCATCCACCTTGGTTTTCACTCACTCGCAGCACACTCTACAACTGTCCCACATCTTGCTTTTCTGCTTAACTGTGTATCAAAAGTCATTTCATCCCTCATTATTTTTGATGTTATACAGCATTCCATTGTGTGGATGTGCCATATATTTGTTTATATTGTTTTTTGTCCTTTATTATTACAAACAAGACTGCAATGAATCTTTGTGCACTTTATGAGCATAGGATAAATACCTAGAAATGGAATGTCTTGGCTCAAGGGTATATGTGTTCTCAAGTTTGGTAGACATTACCAAATTGCTTTCCAGCTAACCTTTTTGAAAAATAAATAAAGGAGAGAACCAAAGAGATGGCTTTGTGAAATTTGCCCACCAGGTCCCTCAATCTGTGAGTGGCAACGCAGGGACCAGAACCAGGCTATGTCTCCAGGCCTAGCCCTCTTCCCTGGCTCCAACCTGTTTCTCCCTGTTGGTAACTCAGATCTCCAGGCCCTCCAAGCCCCCACGTCAGCCCTGTCACCTCTCTTCTGACCCCATCACTGTACCTTCCCAGTTCTGTGGCCTCTACCATCAAACCCTCTGGTAATTAAGTAGATTCTTTCCTGAAATTCTCAGACATCTTGCAGAAATGCAGGAATGCCTACAGCCTCTCCAGGGCTGGTACTTTTCACCTCAGTCTGGTTCTTTTACAATGCTATTCATGAATCTCAGAACAACATTCCTAAATGTTTTTTTTGGTGAGAGCAGAGGTGGGCAAGAGGGAAGTGGACCAGTCAGGTAACTATTCTGTAGTTCATAATGAGAACCTGAAATGGTAACATTTTCCTCACTTAAATTAAGCATATAAATTAAGGTAGCCTAACCGTATTTGGAAAATGCTATTTTAGACTTTTAGCAAGTCAATGTTAACATAGATTATTGTCATCCTAGCAATGGCCTTCCCCTTGTTGGGACAGGGAGGGACCTGCACAGGCCCTCCAGCCTGCCTCAGAAACCAGGTGGGCCCTTGGCTTACCAGGGCAGTGGCTACCTTTGGGACGGGGCCTCTTTGCTCTTGTCTTCTTTCTGTCTCCACCAGCTTAACTCTGTTGTTTGTTCGTGGCAGCAGAAGGTACTTGAGAATCTTTTGTCAAGGTCCACATACCTCTCAGCCCACCAAAGACGCAGCAGGGCATCAGGGAGCTTGTGGGCTTGACCCCACTTCCCACCCAACTCCTCCCAGTACACAGGGCTGCTGGGCTGCTGCCCTCCCTAGGCCAGCCTGCTGTGGTGTCACCTCCCCCCATGCCCTTTTGCTTCTTGCTCATGCCCTCCTTCCCAGTGTGACTAGAAGGCTTTCTAAAACACCCGTCACCTTTATGTCAACTCCCCTGTTTAAACTTTTCTGTGATTCCCTGTGGCTCTTTCAACAGTGCCTCAACTTACTCACCTGGCCTCCTGTGATCACCTTGTTACTGAACCAAAGTCAGATCTGCTTGCCCAACACGTAGCAAAGCCAATCTGCTGACACCAGGCTGTGGTGAAGGCAACTACAGTGTTTACTGCAGGATGCCAAGCAAAGGGAGTGGGAGACATGCCTCAGGTCCACTCCAGCTTGGTCTTTGAGTTAGAATTTTCTTTTCTTTTCTTTTTTTTTTTTTTGGTGGGGGGAGGGAGGAGAACAAAGAGGCTGGGATTAATCATCGTCCTGTGACATTTTTGCGACATTTCTTAATTGTAGTTTCAGGAGTCAGAATGTCTCTGGTTTATGATTCTTTGGCCAGGTGGTCCATGGCTCAGGGATCTGTTAGCTCATCTTGCCCTGGAGAAACAACCTGAGTTTGTACATTAATGATGACATCTATAGTAGCAATTTTAGTACATTAATGATGTCGTCGACAACAGCAGTTTTAGTCATGTGACTCTGGTTGTTTAGTGTTCAGTTAGCACAGGATTGAGGTCAGAGGTGACTTGAAAGGGAATAAAGTTTTGGATAGAGAGATTAATCATAATCTTGGTAAGGGAACTTGGTTTTAGGGGCATTTGGTTTCAACCTAGGATCTGACCCTGCAACTTCCCAGGGCTCATCTCTCTCTCTCTCTCTCTCTCTCTCTCTCTCTCTCTCTCTCTCTCTGTGGATCTTGCTCTCTGACCCTAAACCCACCCACTCTGTGTTCTGTCATACTGAATGGCTGGCCCTTGCAGGGCTGCCAGAATACCCATTCACCCACTTCCCTGAAATCTGTCTGGGCCCCCAGAAAGCAAGCCCCTGAGGGCAGGAACATGGTCTCATCTGTGTTTACATCTTTAATGCACAAGGGGGCTGGACCGCAATAAGCTAAGCACTGACTGGGCCAAGGCATGAGTGTACAAGCTGGCCATGTTGTCTGGTAGCAGAACCACGCATCTTTTAATCTGGTCTCCTAGGGAAGTGCTGAGAGGGGTAGGACAGCCAGAGAAGTCCCTGGGTCTGGTGACAGTGCCTGGTCCCATCCATGCTTGAAGCCTCGTCTTGGATTCTCTCCTACCTCCAAGCCCTTTTAATCAAAATTTTTTGGGCCAAAAGAATTTGTGGCCACCAGCTCCACAAGGGAAAATATCATCAGTTAAGAGTTGGTTGTCTCAGGCTATTGTTGCAGGTGGCATGGTACCAGGCTGCCACCGCTGCAAGGGACTTACACCCAACAGCACCATCCCCTCATCCATGGTCTCATACAAGTGGTACCTCTCTGGGCCAAGGGTACTTGGGTTTGGTATCAGAGCAACCCCTAAGGCTGTTTGTGGTAGGCCCCTGGCCTCAGGTGGTGACTCCTCCTGCCTCAGGTGTCAGGGATGCAGCAGCACTGGGGATGCCTGTGGCCACTGCCAGCCCACTCCGGCAGCGGGAACCTGTCAGCTAGCCATGTACCTCTGCTTCTTTCTTTATAAACTACCTCAAGGTGTTGGGTTATTCAGGTGTGAGGATGGCAAAGAGAAAGTCAGGACTTAGGAATCCCAATTAATGGGTTCCCTTCAAAGAAGTTGCCCTGGTGATGGTATCACTGGAGAACCTATGTGGAAGCCACAGGGATTTGTTCTCCTGAGCAGAACTGCCCAGCTCAACTGTATACACTGGGCTTGACCTGATGACCTTTGTTTCCAAAAATCAAGGACAAAGATTTGCCACCTCTGGGGATATTCCAAATAAAGTGATGCCAGCTTTTTGATCACCTTTGTCATCTTTGATCAAAGCTGAGAAGTTTAGAATGACAATCCAGTGGCCCAGCTCTTATGACAATGTGTTCCTTGGGACTGCTGACTTAAGAAAGCAACTTCAACCAACCCCATCACTTTGGGCATAACCTCATAAAACCTCACAGAATATCAGACGCAGTAGCCTCCTCAGTCTGGAGAGATGAGGACACCCCAGAGGGCTATTTTAAGGGTAATCATAACGTCTACCATTTAGGGAACATTTATGTGTCAACGCTTTACCTACAGCGTTGCTGATCTATATACAGCCCTAGGCAGGCATCCCTACCCCTGTTTTTCAGATGAAGAAACTCAAGCCACTCAGCTAGTAAGTGAAGAACCAGGACTTGAACCTAGATCTGTTTCCTCCAAAGCTGGGGCTCTTTTTTCACCTTTCATTGCTTTTTACTGAAGACAAAGCAAATGACCAAAGAATTCCAGTGGAGTCCCTGGGAGAAAACTAGGGTCACTCCATTTAGCTTTGTGATGAGGCTACTCAGACTCTCCAAGTTTGGTTTACGGGAGGCTCTGGGCCTCAGGTGGGATGAAGGGCAGAGTGGCTGAGTGTGAGTGTCTGGTAGCTAAGGTAGCAGCCATGGGGCTGGCGTGGGGTGGGGTGGAGCGGGTACGGGTGCCTGGTGACTGTGCAGATTGAAGGCAGGGCAGAACGGGCCAGATGGCTTTGGGTGAGTCAGGATTCCTCATCATTTACCGTGCCCACATTTCCTTTTATTTCAGATGTTTTCAAGTCAGAAAACATTTACTGAGCACCTACTATGTACAAGGTATGTTCTGGGTGCTTGGGGGAGGGGATGTGGGGAACAGAGGTGAATGAATCACAGTCACTTTGCTGCCCTTAGGGGAAGCTGGCATAACGGGGGGGGGGGGCAGACATGGAGATGGCAAATTGTTCCAAACAGCAAAGTGACTTGCCCAATAAAGACTGAGTGTGAGGGCCCCCTGACTAACTTGGGGCATCAGGGAAAGCTTCCTGGATGAGGTGATGCTTGCAGTGGGCTCTGAAGGTCAGGTCACATTTTGTTGGGTTTAGAAGTGAGGAAGGTGTTCAAGGCAGATGTGCTGAGCAGGGTCTGCCATACCCTTTGGCTTAGTCAGACTCCCTGGCCGACAGGCATGGACTCCTGAAAGGAGAGTCCAGCTGCCAGGGTTTTTTCTGCAGCTCTTGACCTTCCCACCAAGAGCTCCGAATTGGCCTGTCTACCCAAGTGGGGCACTGCCTGCCCAGGCTCTGGTCCCACCTCAGGCCCAGAAGATACTGGGGTTGGGCTCTTTCTCCTGTAATGACAGGCCTACCCGTCTGCCCTGCATGTATCTTTGACCACCGAGTCAGCTCTTGGGCTGAGCGATGGTGGGATGGGGGTAAAGAGTGCTGCCATCTGGTGGTTTGGCTCTGGCCAAGGCCTGTCTCTCCCTGAACTCCCTCAAGTGAGTCAAAGACATCAGCTCACCTTTTTGTTCTCACTGTACCAGGCCCACATTTACTTAGAGAAACATGGTCATTTCCACTGCTGGAGGGAACCAATGAGGATTCCTCCCCTCTCTTGTGTGCTGGCTTCTCTCCAGCCAAGAAGCCCCAGGTAGCTTATCTGAGGCACAGGGGAGATGGTTCAGGGTCCCCTAGTCCTTAAAGGGATTACATGCTTGCGGAGGGGCAGAGGCCAGGTCCCTCTTTGAACACCTCCACTCCCTGTCTCCCTTAGCAAAGTGTAACGGGGCCCTCTCCGACACTTGCATTTGGGCCTCAGGACAGAGGTGACTAATCCTGACAGAATCAGCATGTGTTCTCATCGCTCTGGCCTCAGCCTGATATTGTTACCAGATGAGAACATGTCTTACTGGGTTTAACTCTGATGGCTGTGGAGACAGAGCAGAATAACAGGCAGTCACACTGTGAGCTGAATAAACCCTGGACCTTCCTACCTTGTCCTGGCTAGGACTGGGGCCAGAACTTGCTCTGGGGCTTTGAGACTAGCACTCTACTGCCATCCTCCCTCACTGCCAGGCTCCTCATGCTAGGGCCCCGGATTCCCCTGCGGAGTGGCTGGAGATGGCTTCACATACTAGCCTGCCCCTCCTGCTGAAACCTGACTGCGGGCACGGGGCTCTGGGCTCCAGCCTGGGCCTCCTCAGGCTAATGATCTTTCTACCCTTTCTCCCTCCGGAGATGAACATCTGCAACAAGCCCTCTAACAAGACAGCCCCTGAGAAGAATGTGTGGACAGCACCCGCACGGGCCAGCGGACCCTCCCCGGAGCTGCAGGGCCAGCGGACCCGCCGGAATGGGTGGAGCTGGCCCCCTCACCCGCTCCAGATTGTGGCCTGGCTGCTGTACCTCTTCTTTGCTGTGACTGGCTTTGGGGTCCTTGTTCCCCTCCTGCCTCACCACTGGGCGCCTGCTGGCTATGCTGTATCCTTGGGAAAGTGTGGGACTGGTACATAGAAGAGTGGGGACGATGGATGGAGGGACATGGGCGAGGCCTGAAGCTGGGTTCCAGAGCCTCAGAGAGTGCAGATGGGCCCTGTCTCTGCCTGGGGGGACCAGTTGCCTACCTGCCTGGCCTCCAACCCCCATCTGACCCCTCCGCCTGATTGGGTGAGGGAACAGGCCTAACGAACCTTGGAGCGTTGAAAGCCCCACACAGATGGGAACCTCATCAACTGAGGTACCACAAGAGCAATTACAGAAGAGAACCTTAAAGCTCTCTTTAAGCTAATTGTGCCCAGAGCTCAACAAGGGATAAAAGAGAGTACCGTATTCCATTTATGAAATAATTTTTCACTTTTTGGAAAGAATAATGGTAGAATTCCTTTACATGGTAAGTTTCCTGGTACATTTAAAATGTGGTTTTATTTACAGAGATTATTATGCTGTACCCAGGACTGTTTAGGAGCTCATCGATTTTATAAATCAGACTCTTTTAGCCTAAGGTTGAATTGACAGGAGGAGGGATAAATATGCCCTGGAAGCTCCTGGGAATTGTGACAAACATGAGCTTGCCTGAACTTAGTGATGTGACTGCCCCAGCCCTGGCCACAACCCCCAGGAGCAGAGGATGTGGCTGCAAGTCTGGGCGATTGAGGGGCAGCATGTGGCCATGTGCCCCAGTCCAGAGGGTGCCCATGAGAGTGTGCCTTGGTGTGTGTGCTTCATGGAGATGATTCTTTGGGCTTCTGGGAGAAGGTGGCCTAGGGTGAGCTAAAGGAGTTAGCAGGGATGAATTTGAAAGTCTCAGGCGTAGAGTCAGCACCCTTCAACTCAGCCCTTTCAGAGCTGCACAAGGCTGAGCAGCTTCTGCCAGCTCTCCGCATCTTAGCCTCCTCCTCTATCTGACAGGAGGAGTCCTGCCTGCTTCCCAGGCAGGGGACAAGGAGCACACAAAGATGTCTGTGTGTGTGAGCACCAGAACGTATGAGCCATGAATGTGAGCATGCTCTCTTGGGAAACCATAGAGCCCTTGGCTGGTGGGTAGCCAGGGCAGGTGGGTGCAGAAAGACTCTAGAGAAGCTTGTTGGTCTCCGACGCCAGCAGTGTCACTGAGGCGCTTCCTGGTTCACTGGGGCCGAGGGCCTAGTCATCAAATTTGTACATGAAAACTAGACTTTCTCTGAGGTGACCAACAGGGCTCAGTCAGTGCTATTACGTAGAATGCTTCATGGAACATTCCTCCCATGATCCGGAATGGGTACACCACTCACTCAGGACTACCTGGCTTTCTGCAATAAGGGTACCTGGGAAGCCAGATTAATAACCACATGTTTTGGAGTGAGCAGAATCAGAGCAAATAACGGTAACCAAGAGTAACTAGCATTTATTGAGCACTTATATGTGCCAGGCACTGTGCCAACCCCTATACATGGATGATCTTGTTCAACTCTCATAATCTGTAAGGAAGGTGTTCTCCCCACTTTCATAAAAGAAATTGGGGGGGCTTCCCTGGTGGCGCAGTGGTTGAGAATCTGCCTGCCAATGCAGGGGACACGGGTTCGAGCCCTGGTCTGGGAAGATCCCACATGCCGCAGAGCAACTAGGCCCGTGAGCCACAACTACTGAGCCTGCGCGTCTGGAGCCTGTGCTCCGCAACAAGAGAGGCTGCGACAGTGAGAGCCCTGCGCACCGCGATGAAGAGTGGCCCCCGCTTGCCACAACTAGAGAAAGCCCTCGCACAGAAATGAAGACCCAACACAGCCAAAAATTTAAAAAATAAATAAATTTAAAAAAAAAAAAAGGAGAGGAAACTTTATAGAGAGGGGAAAGTTGGAAGGGGCAAAAAAAAAAAAAAGAAATTGGGGCTCAGAGAGATTATAAAGTTTTTTTTTTTTTTTTGGCTGTGTTGGGTCTTTGTTGCTGCACGTGGGCTTTCCTCTGGTTGCGGCGAGCGGGGGCTACTCTTCATTGCGGTGTGCAGGCTTCTCATGTGGTGGCTTCTCTTGTTGCGGAGCATGGGCTCTAGGCGCTCAGGTTTCAGTAGTTGTGGCGCGTGGGCTCAGTAGTTGTGGCACATGGGCTCAGTAGTTGTGGCTCGCAGGTTCTAGAGCGCAGGCTCAGTAGTTGTGGTGCACGGGCTTAGTTGCTCCGCGGCATGTGGGATCTTCCCGGCCCAGGGCTCAAACCCGTGTCCCCTGCCTTGGCAGGCGGATTCTTAACCACTGCGCCACCAGGGAAGCCCTCAGAGAGATTAAATGACTTCCTGAGGTCACACAATTGCTACTCAGTGAGGCCAGAAGGACTGCTCAGGCAGTCTGACTCTGAGGCAGTGGGATGGTTTGAGGGTTTTGTCCTCCCCATATTTATTGCTTTGGGCAATGCTGGAGGCTCATAGAACCACCTGGTTTGGCACTCCCATTTCCAGGCCTGAATGGTTCTCTGTCCTCCCATCAAAGCCACCTTCCTTCTGCAGGCTCCCTCAGAGGCCCCTGCAGAATGAGGTAGGGTAATGGTGTGTACCAAGCACTGACCTTGCACCTAGAACTTGCCTGGGCCCTAGGGTTGCAAAGATGGGTAAAACAGGGCCCCAGCTCTAGGTGTTCCGCTTCCAATTGGAGGAAAGCCTTGTAGATTGGAGATCATCACATGGTAAGTATGGGGGTAGGGATTCATACAGCAGACTGTGGGTGCAGGAGGAGGGCCATGTAGACCATCATCACCACCCAGATGCATACCTGTTGCTCTCAGCTCCCCTCCTTCCCTCTTCCTGGCCTCTCTAGGTACTCTTGGCTCCGCCCCTTTCCTTCATCACCTATATCCAGTCAGTCATCAAGTCCTGTTGATTTTGCCTCCTAAAAAGCTA
Source organism: Hyperoodon ampullatus (assembly GCF_949752795.1). NCBI lineage: Eukaryota > Metazoa > Chordata > Mammalia > Artiodactyla > Ziphiidae > Hyperoodon > Hyperoodon ampullatus. The sequence goes on from NC_136931.1 coordinate 19,535,932, forward strand.
TTGTATTTGCCCTCTTTTCTCCCCACTGCCATCTGCCTCTTTTACCTAGATGACCATTTAGTTTCCAAACAGGTCTCCCCACACATGCTCTCACCCCGGCCAGTCCATCTCTATCCCTGCAGCCAGAGTGCCCTTTCAAAAAACAAATATGATAAAGTTACTCCCCAGCTTAACACCCTCTAATAGCTTCTTCCTGCCTTAAGGTTCAAGATCATCATGGCTCTCCACATTCTGGACTCTGCTTATCTCCCCAGCATCTTCTTATTTTATTTCCTCTGTTGTTCTCTGTTGCAACAACACTGGTCTCTGCCTGGAAGCTCCTAGCCTCTCTCTCCACCCCAATACCCAGCTAAGTTAGAAGTCAAGACCTAGCAGGCCATGGGCCAGTTTGGCCTACAGATTTTTTTTTTTAATTGAGGGATAATGAACACACAAAATGGACATATCTTAAGTGTTTCTTTGGCAGGTACATTTAAAAAATTATTTCCTTGTCAACATTTTAAACATGAGACGCCTCATATATCCAGACACAAATCCAGATTTCTGGTTCCTTCTGAAAAGCCAGAATTTGGTGACATGGGCTCTCTTTCTTGCATGGCACCAGTAAGCTGAGCTGGAACCACACATCTAGTTGGGACTCTGCTTGTTCCCAGTACCCGGCCAGGCCCCCTTTCCTCTTTATATTACCTGCCACGTTCCTGTTATCTGTTTCTCTCTAAGTCTCAGCTGAGATGATACTTCCTCAGAGAAACTTTCCAGATCCCTTCAGACTAGATGAGGTCACCCAGTTACAAACTCAAATAGTCCCCTGAACTTTCGTTATTGCAGTCAACCTACTCTTTGATTAACCTCTGTGTTTCCTGCCAGACTGTAGGCCCCTTGGGGCTAGGGACCAAGTCTGTCTTGTTCCTGCCATATCCCTCAGTGCCTGGCATAGAGAAAGACCTCAGTAAATAGCTGAATGAATGAACCAGGGGGGTGGTGGGGAGGGAAGAAGTGTTGGAACAGGCAGGAAACTAAACGTTTGCCCACATTCAGTGTGTCTGAAGAGAGCCTGGAATGGTAAGGAGTAGTGGTTGATGATACCAGAGAGGTTTGAGAGGATCCAGAGGAAAAGGGGCCGTGAACACTGAGCTGAAGAGTAAACTTCAGCTTGAGAGCCACTGCAGGAGTTTAAGCGGTCAAGCCTTTAGGTTTAAGCTTTTCAGAGCTCACTACCCAAGTAAAGGGTACTCAAGGGGATGCAGACATGAGAAGCAGCGTCAAGAGACTATGGAATAACCCAGGCAAGAGGTGACAGCCTGACCCACAGCCAGGGCCGTAGGGATAGAGAGGTTGTGTTCGGCCACAGGATTGTCTCTTTCAGCTCTGGTATAGCACATTAGGGTGGAGCCTGGCTCCTGCAGACATGTAGGAAAATTTGGCTGCTGGGAAGAGGAAGAAAAAAGGAGGTTGGACAGGTGATGGATGGAGGATAAGTGATGGAGAGATGATGTCTACTTGGCTAGCAAGAGGATGGATGGATGGATCGACAGATAGCTAGATGGAGGGTGGATGGCTGCCTGGGTGGAATCTATTAGTGAAGTTTTACACATTCACTTTGCAGTAAGTTGTCAGCATACTGTGTCCAGCATTTGGTCCAATTGCTGAGCAGATAGATCCTGGAAGATCTGTGTTTCAGGAATTAGCCATGCTGCCCCCTGGCCAGCCCCTGAACATGTTAGGCCATCCCAGACATTCAGCCCCAAGCCTCCAAGTACCTGGACTCTAGATTGCGGAGGCAGTAGATACATGAGGCCCTGTCTGCAAATGATTCTCCAACTGGCATGGCTGCTGGGAGAGGATGTCTTCTTCCTTCTCAGAGCTGACTTCCTGTGAAAGCAAGATAAACAAGCTTAGAACTTATATTTTGCATCCTTCAACCTTTAGAGGATGATCTCTTTCAGTCTCATTTCACCATTCAGAATCGGAAACCAGGTCAGATTCTGAGGTAAGCTCAGCCAGGGCCTACACCAGGCCTGGATTAGTGAGGCCAGGGCCCTGTAGTTGGTCTCCTCAGCAGCAGCAGGCAGTGCTGGCTTGTGAGCTCCATTACCAGATGGCCCCTCTGCTCTTCCTTATGGGGCACAGGTAGGAGGTGGCACAGGTAGGAGGTGGCACAGGCAGAGAGTCTCTGCACTGGGGAGTCACATGTAGGTAGAGAGCAGTTCTCTGGCTACAGGAAGGAGAAGTGGGGCTCTCAGCCGGCAGTGTGGAGTGAGTCTTTAACCTGCTGGGCCAGTGCATGGGCGCCATCTTTGCTGGCCACCTCGTGGTGCACCTGACTGCTGTTTCCATCGACCCAGCAGATGCCAATGTGCGGGACAAGAGCTATGCTGGGCCTCTGCCCATCTTCAACCGCAGCCAACATGCACACGTCATTGAAGACCTGCACTGCAACTTGTGCGACGTTGATGTGTGAGTGCGTGTGGACTGGGTGTGTGTGGCCGATGAGTGTGCCCGGGGAACTGCCAGTGGGAGCTGAAGGCAGACAGGGGCATGCCCAGGCTTTACAGTCATTCTGAAGCCTCAGAACCCTCTTATTTCACACAGTCAAGAATCTTAGTGGAGTGACAGAGAACTGGGTGAGGGAGAAGGTGATTGGAAACAGAAGATGAGGAATAGCATTTCCAACAAAGTAGGAAACAATTGGCACTGCCACAAACACTTCTGATGACTAACTCTACCAGTAACCACCCCCCTTCTCTCACCAGCATTCCCAGGTATGGGCAGAGAGGGGAGCAACACTTGACTACTTACCATGTGCTAAGTGCTTATGAACAACCACCCTGCAGAGTGGGCAACATCTTTCTCACTTCACAGAGGAGGAAGAGTCCAATGCTCAGAAAGGCTGAGTGGCCTGAGGTTGGTCATATGGCTACTGGGCAGCCAGATTCACAACCCAGCCTGCCTGGCCCCGAAGCCAATACTATTATCCTTGTTTATGCATGAGGAATCTGAGGCCCAGAGAGGCCAAGTGACTTACTCCAGATCACATTAAGGGGTCAGAATGTACAGAACCCATACCCCCTTGGCTGGTCCAGACTGCCTCCCTAAGCCCCTCTCTGGAGCATCCCAGTCTCCCAGCCTTAGGTAGGGGATCAGGGATGGGGGTATGGTTCAAGGCTAGCTCCACACTTTTAATATTAAGCCCCAAGCAGCCTGTTGAAGGGGTTCTGTCCATAGGACAGAGAAAGAGGCAGTGGCATTAAGATGCTGAGGACTTCGGCATCAGGCCATCCTTTCTTTCACTAGACACCAGTCAGCGCGTTGTTCCTCAGTGGATGCTCTAGCAGTTGCTGCGTATTCCAGGGCTCCATTCTGTTCTGGGGGAGAGGGTCGAAATTTATTCTTCCACTCTCCTTTGGCCTTTCCTGGTTCCTCCCTGGGGCAGGGAGACTCTCTTGCATTCCTAATTTAGCCTCACCTCACCTGACCCACTGCGGTGAACTGCTTACTGCTCACCCAGATGTCTGCTTACCCCTCTTCCTTTGGCTCCCTTCGGATTAGCCCAGATAGACGGGGGATTTCTGGAAGAATGCCAGGAAAATTCCCATAGTCTGGCAGAGAAACAGGGACTCAAAAAATGGCGATGTCAGGAAGAGCAACGCAGGCCCTGGGTCCAGCAGCCTTGCTCTCTTCTGCTCCCTGGCCCCATACCTGCATTGCCTCCTGGTTGGGCAAAGGGGGTCCTTGCTTGGAAAGGAAACTCCGTTTTCGTTTCACGCCACCATCACCTGGGTGCACTGTCCCAGAGCGGGACAGTATAACGCCGCCTACACCTCCTCCCGCCGCTGGGTACACCTCCCGTCCCCGCCCCCACCGCGCCTCTTCAGAAGCGCTGCTTCCTCCGGGTTCCCCGCCCCACAGTGCCCCCCGCCAGAGGGCGCGCGTGCCTCCCTTTGACGCGCTCCGCTCTCCGCTTAGGCGCGGGTGGGTGACCCGCTCCAGGCGCGGAACCGGCAACCCCCCAGCCAGGCCGGGCAGCAAAAGGCGGGAGAAGCTCGCAACCGTGCCGTGCCCCCTCCCCACCTTAGGAGTGCTCGTTCCAAGCACTGCAGCGCCTGCAACAAATGCGTGTGCGGCTTCGACCACCACTGCAAGTGGCTCAACAACTGCGTGGGCGAGAGGAACTACCGGTGAGAGCCAGGCCCGGGCCACAGGGGTGCCTGGCAATGCCTGTGTCTGTGCGAGCCAGGGGCCTTGAACCTGCGTATGGGGCGGGGCGATGATAGGGGGACTTGGGGGACCTGTGAGCTGGCGTGCGTTAGTGTGTGTGCCGGTCTGAGGGTGATGCTCCCGATGGCTTCCGCCGGAGAGCAATGAGGGTAGGTTTGGAGTCTTTCTCCTGCTGGCCCAGGGAAAGGTGGGGAGCCTGTTGGGGGTGGCCGCCTATATTCACCTTTGCCCTAAGGCTTTGGCTTCGTGAGGAGTCAGGGCTGTGGGGTCAGAGGCCCAGCTCCCCATCCTAACCACCGGCCCTTCTGAGCTCTGGACCCTTGCCCAGCTGGAGCACCTGGGTGCTGACAGCTGCCCACGGCTGGGCCCAGGCTCTTTCTACACAGTGTGGCATCTGCCTTACTGGGCGTCCTGCTCCTCGTGCTGGTGGCCACTTATGTCTTTGTGGAGTTCTTTGTCAACCCCATGCGGCTGCGTACCAACCGCCACTTTGAAGGTCAGTGTGGGCTCCAGGCCCACTCCCATCCCCCAACCCTGGGCCTGTTCTGGTCACTGGTTACATCCCTGGCTGAGCACAGTCTGCCTGTGCCTTGCAGTCTTGAAGAATCACACAGATGTGTGGTTCGTGTTCCTGCCTGCTGCCCCTGTGGAGACCCAGGCTCCTGCCATCCTGGCTCTGGCTGCCCTTCTCATCCTTCTGGGCCTGCTCTCCACAGCCCTGCTCGGCCACCTGCTCTGCTTCCACATTTATCTCAGTAAGTGCCCCCTGCCCCTACCCCCACATATACACCCACACCTGCCTTTCAGGGGATGGGAGTCCCTAAGCTGGAGGAAGTTACCCGGTTTGGGCCGTAGAGCCCTGAAACTATGCCCCTTCCTAGCGCTGGCTCGCTAATGGTGACCTGGTCTCACTCCATGGCTTAGTGTATATGGGGACAATGGTTTTAGCCTGTGGTTGGGTACCCTCCCTCACCTCCTGAACTCCAGGGTTCCTTTTCCATTGCACTGAGCCCTCTCTTCACCCCCTCAGTGTGGCACAAGCTCACCACCTATGAATACATCGTGCAGCATCGTCCGCCCCAGGAGGCAAAGGGGGCCCACAGGGAGCTTGAGTCATGTCCCCCCAGGATGCGGCCCATTCAGGTATAGAAGTGGCCCAGAGGGCTGAGGGAGTGGGAGAAGGGGTGTGGGAGGGGTGGTGAGCTGTGCAACGCGAGTAGCCAGTGACTAGACAGGGCAAAGAGAAGCAGGCCTGGAAGAGCAGCTGGGTCAGGGGGTGCTGGAGGCAGCAGAGACGAGGGCAAGCCTGTACTAAGCACGTGCCTACTTGCTCAAGTGTGGGCACAGCCAGAGGAAGCCCTGTGTTTCCCCGACCCCAGGGGAGAGGCTTGAAGCATGTGCTGGAGGGCACAGAACGTGGGAGCCTGGAAGCAGGCAGGTTGGGGCCGCAGGAGGAGAGAGGGATGGATCAAGGACTGGGTCACCAGGATAGAGCCATCAGTTCTCTCCACCTGTGACCCTGAGCCCTTATACCCATTACCCCATCTAAATCTTGAAACAGCCCATGAGGCAGGTAATGCTACCGTACCCATGTTGCAGATGAACATATTGAGGCCAAGAAAGATTAAGCAAGCTGGGTCTAGGAAGAGTTAAGGTCTCTGCACTCTGAAGCAGGAATCCTCCAGCCCAGGCTCGGGGCCTGGCCAGCCCAGCTGTTGATCAGCCTATCCCCATTCCCATGCCCCTTGGCTTCCTGAGGTCAGCAGCTGGGGGTGGGGTGGTCCAGTCCTTGGAGCCCCCAGGGACTGGGAAGGCAGGGGGCCCAGGCAGGCCTTGTTGGGAAGGCTGAGCTCTGGATCCGAAGTCCTCATGGCAACTGGACACAAACACAGGCTGGTGGGTGGATTGGGGGAGTGCTTGGGACCCCACCTCTCCTGTTCTCATCGCCAGGGGTGGGCCAGGCTGCCAGGCCTGGGTAGGCCTGGGGGAGTGATGGCTGTTGGTGGAGACCCCCTCCCCCCGGCAACTGCCACACCGCTGTGTACCTGCCCTGGTGCTGGGCACAGAACCCATGTAAGCACAGTGGCAGCCATCCCGGGAGTGGGCACCATCCCTATCCCCACTTCACAGAGGAGACTGAGGCTCAGAGAGGTAGGCAGGAGACTTTCTCAAGCTTCACAGCCAGTGCCCATTGAGGCAGGGCTGGCCCTGGGATCCCCAGACTCGAATGCTCAGGACCCCTGCTCTGTAGTTACTGCCTGCTTAGGCTTTGGGGCCAGATGTGCCAGCAGCAAGGGCATTTAATATCATCTGAAGATGACCTGAGGGAGACGTCAGAAGAGGGAGAAGGGGTGTGTTTGTCCCATCGTACAGAGGAGAGCTGAGGCTGAGAGGTGCCATGTACCATTCAGGAATGTGCAAGTTTTGAATGTCTCTGAGGGAGGATTGTAGGGGCAGCTGTGATGAGGGGAGGGGAATTTGAATGGGGACACCCGGGTGGCACCCTCAAACTTCCCCAGCTGGCTAGGGCCTGGCTCCTGTCCCATTCTGGCCCCGCAGGCTTCTGAGACCATCCTCTACTGCTGCCCTGCCCTCTGCCCTACACTTCTAGAACCCAGGGGCACCAGGGTAGGCTTTGCCCCCTCTATCCTGGGCCCTGGAGGGGTGCTAGGTGCACACTGGTGAAGAGGAAATGTGTGGGGGAAGGATTCCCTTGGCGTCCCAGCCCTTGTGACTGGCCTTTGACTCCTTCCTCTTTCCCAGGGCTCCTCTGCTCAGGCTGGCACCCCCACACTCCTCCCCAAAGAGCCAGCCTGGGCAGGTGTTGGGCACAGGGCTTGCCCAGGGTTCATTCTCTGCCTCTGTGTAGCCAGCCGGTGACTGGCTGGGCTCTGGCCCCCAGATCTGCTAGGGCCGTCCTGCAGGCAGCCTCCCCACCCCCACCCTGAGCAGGAATGTGGGAGGGGCCCCACTCTGGAGCCGTTGCCCCCAAACATAGGCTTGTTTTAGAGACGGTGTTGCTGTTATAGTGTCGTCTCTGCATTAGTCAGGATGCCCGGGTCTCCATGGAAACGACTGCCGAGTCGCGACAGCTGTCCGGTGCCCTACCCCCAGCCACCCCACATCCTCCGCCAGGCTCCCTTCTCGGACTGTTTTTCCTGGCTTTTATTTCCTCACCTGCAGTCCTCTTGGGCGCAGCCCGGCGCTTGCTACGTGCTGCGGTGCAAGCCTAGGCCACTCCTGCTACCTCCCGGCTTCAGACCCCTTCACTTTCAGGGGTTGGATCTGCTACTCCCATGGTCACTGTGAGGGTTAGCGACTAAACAAGACAGAGAGCACCCATAAGCCTGGTCCCAGGTGGGGCTGTGGCGCTGTTTTTTCCACCACCTATTGCCTTCCCTTTACCGGTAGAAGTTGGGGAGACCGCTCATCCCCCCACTCCCCGCCAGCAGTTAGATTGTGTCTGGTACTCTGAGAACTCAGCTCCGAGGGAACCATGGATTCCTGCAGGTAGCCTCGCAGCCTCGGGTGCACACCCGGGTGTGTGAACTGCCCAGTCTCCCAACTAGGGAAAAAAAATCGGTTCAGAGACTGGAGCCCTGGGAGGAGCCAGGAGCAGGAGAGGGCCTCTCTTGAGTCCTTCTTCTCCTCAACCCAACTTGGCCAGAACAGCTCTAGACTGGGTACGTTGTACACATGAGGCTGGAGGCTTCCTGGAGGAGGTGGAGTTTGACTAAATGAAGTGAGGAAAATGGTGGGGGTGGGGTAAGGTACAAAAACAGGTGTTTTAAGCCTCATTCTGCATTGGGGTTTTCCCAGCATACCTGGGAAGCCTGGAGGACAGCCCTAGACGTCTGTGCCCAGGCCTCCCACAGAGACCAGTAAGGGGGTGTTGCATCCAAGACAGAGTGGGCCCAGGACCCAGAAGGCCCTGGACCCACACCTGGCCTCCCAGCCTCCCTCACCTCCATCTTCCCCAGGAGATGGAGTTCTACATGCGGACCTTCAGCCATGTGCGCCCAGAGCCCCCTGGCCAGGCCAGGCCTGCCTCAGTGAATGCCAAGTGAGTGCAACCTGGGCAAGTGCCACCTCATATCTCCCATTGGCATGGCAGGGCCATCTGAGGTGGGAGAAAGGGGTTAGGCCAAAGCCAAGGCACAGGTCTTGGTCCAGGCTATCATGGCCTTGGACAGATCAATGCCCCTTTCCAGCTAGGAAGGGAGGCTTACTTTAGGACCTCCAACAGGGTGGGATTTGTAGGAACAACAGCATCCAGCATTTATCCTCCCACTTCCCCTTCAGCCCCTCCCGGTTCCTTGCCACCCGCGGCCACGTGGAGCCTCCACCGCCCTCCTCCCCAGAGACTCTCGCTCTGCCCCCCCGGATCCGACCCCAGGTAGGGGGGGACTGTGCTGGGCCCCCTGCCCAGGAGGAAGGGGATGGGAAAGAAGCCTCCACCCCTCTCCACTCCTGCGCGTCTTTTGGCGATGTGAGGTCTGGGGAAGGGGTACTCAGGCTTCCCCCTGTCTCTGCAGAAAAAAAGGAAGCGGCGCATGTATAAGGTACGGACCTCCAGAACCTTGGACCGGGAGCTCCCGTTGCCCAGGCTGCCGGGTGAGCGCCCCTTCCTGACCGGATCCTGCTCGGGGAGCTATGAGGGAGGGAAAGGTAGGGCCCTAAGTGAGTAGCAGCTCCTAGTCTCACGTTCCCTTCCGACCCCATAGGGCCGCGGAACCCCGGCCGCCGCTCCAGCTCGTCCTCGGATTCCGCTGACGCCAGCCCTGCAGGCGCCTACCACTCGGCGTCAGCCGAGTCCATGGACGAGATTCCAGTGGCTCAGACGCGCCTAGGCAGTGCCGGTCTGGGCGCCCCCGTGGGCAAGGGCAGAGAGCCCGGGCTGGCGCTGCAGGCTCGTGCGCCGGCCGTTTTCGTAAGCCCGAGTAGCGGCGAGCCCGGTGCGCGGGGCTGCCCGGAAGCCGCTCTCGCTTAGCTGGGACAAGAAGCAGGGATGGCGGAGGAGCGGCGGGACAGACTCTCTATGCAACACCCCCACCCCCGCCGCACTGAGTGCACTTTAGGGGCCCCTAAGGGCCGGCGGGATCGGCCCCCTCCCCCACGACTCAGCAATAACAGCCCCACCAGCCGTGATGCTCCAATAAACTTTTTTATGCTTTTGCGGAGTTAGTGCATACCTTCTTAATGGCAAGGGCCACAGGCCCTCCTGGAGCTGGACCATTGCCAGTCAGCTAGGGGCAGAGCGTGAGGTGGGTTCCCCACCCCCACCCCGTACGCTGAGTGGCCACGCAGATTGTCATATGGAGAAGCTCAGGTACGGGGCTCCTGGTTGGGAAAGGTCCTGGAAGCTGCCTGGAGGAATTTATTTTTCTTGAAGATAGGGCTTGCACTTGGAGAGAGGAGGGGAAGCAGGCTTTGGGGTCGGGAGGCAGCAGCGCCAGCAGAGACTGCGAGGCTAACACCGGGTTGGGGTGGGAATAAATGAGGACGCGGACCCAGGAAGTCCAGGAGCTTTTCCCTGGCCGCGGGAGAGACGTCGGTGTACCAGGATTTTGGGGCTGGCACTCGTGATTCGTTTACTGTCCCCTCCCGCCCCCAGTGACCCGGAGTTGTGACCTGGGATGCCACACGTTCATTGGAGAGCTGTGGTCTTGAGCCAGCTCTAGACCCCACTGTCACTAAGGGAAGGGACCTTCCCACTCCTCTGCACGCCCACCCCACCCCCGCCCCCCGCCAAAGGCCTTCGGTTGCTGCTCTGGGAAGTTGGATCTCCCCTGGAGGCGGGGAGCAGCTTTGAACTTCGGGCGGAGCCCAGGATGGGGGCCATCCGAGGACGTCCAGAGCTACAAAGGTCTGGTCACCCCAGCCACAGAGCTGCCCCGGGTGCAGCGGGATGAGACTATCGCAGCAGCTCCGCCCCCGCGGAGCGCGGAGAGGGCGGGGTCGGGTAGGTGGAGCCAGCGTGACCTTGGTCACTCTCCCGCCGAGACAGCCCCGGGGGTGGGACTCGCCGTCACCATGGAAACCGAGAAACAAGGGAATAATACGGTGGAACCGCCCGGCCTGCAGTCCCGCCCCAGAGCCGGCAGGGAGCAGAGCTGCGGAGCCGCCTAGTCTCCTTCGTCCATCGGTCCATTCTTGCGTCTTTCTTTCTGTCCATCGAACGTGCACTGCAGGAGCAGCCACGAGGGAGAAGCCGGTAGGAGACCCCGGCGCCGACCACTCTAATCAATATCCTGCACGATAAGAAGGGGGTGGGGTGGGAGCGGCCTGGGAGGGGTCCCAACCCTGGATGGTACCGAGTTGAGGACACCAGCTGAGCGGTCCTGCCCTGGGCCCAAACGTTCCACCCCCACCCCCTTGCTGACTGATTACTCCAGCTGTCCCAGCGGGAGCGAGCGTGGCCTGCAGACCCCTGGGACCAGGGCCTGTGACTTGGCACCACCTGATCAGCCTGAAATTACCAAGAATCCATCTTCTCACAGACAGGAGTGAGCACAGGTGCAGGGTCCTGCTAGGCCCCTGGAACAAGCATCCTGTGGCACTCAAGCTCCCTCAGACTTCACCCTTGGTGAACAAAGTGCGGGTCTCCTTCAGATTGCTGGTGGGAGACTGCAGTGTAGGGAGAGGGAAGGGGAGTGCTGTTTGAAAGGGATTCTGGACCCACCGAGTTGCTGCAATGTAGGAGCTGCGGGTGATCCCAGTTCCAGAAACTGCAACTTAGGGATGGGTGAGTGTGGTGACCCGGGGAGGGTTTTCAGTGTTAAGGCCAGTGGTAGTGGAAGGAGTGTAGGCAGGCAGGCAGGCTCCAGGCTGTGGTCACTGGAGGCTCTATTATAAAAGGGAGAGGTGGAAGATAGTTGCTGAGGACACAACTGAGGGTGTGGTCAGGGGCTGCAGATGTATGGAGAGAGGGTGAGTTGTGAGGCTCTGGTTAGGGGTCTCAGTAAGGCCTGTGGGTGTGTGGACGGGCGACCCAGTCCCAGGGCTTCCTGTGTATAGATGGAAGTGGCTGCAGCGCAGGGCTGAGGGTGTGGTCAGGGAGGTCTCAGTACCAGGCTGTGTTACATGGAGGGAGTTTCAGTGCAGAGCTGAGGGTGTGGTCAGGGAGGTCTCAGTACCAGGCTGTGTTACATGGAGGGAGTTTCAGTGCAGAGCTGAGGGTGTGGTCAGAGACTGCAGTGGGTGCTGTGGGCAAGTGTGGGGAAGACCCTTTAGTGCAGGGCTGAGGGTATTATTGGGGGGCCTCAGTACAGGGCTGTTAGTATATGTGTGGGGCGTGCATGCTGAGGGAATGGCCCGGGCCCTTTGTCCCAGGGCTGTGGGTGCGGTCAGGGGACTGCAGTAAGGGGTGTGGGAGGCACTTCAGTGCAGGGCTGGTGTGGTCAGGGAGGTCTGAGTACCAGGTTAAGGGGTGTGGTCAGTGGGACTAAGGCCGAGGGTATGGAGGGCCAGGGCTAAGTGCACACAGCTGTGAGAGTGTGGACTAGTGCGGTGGTGCTCAGGGTGTGGCCAGGAGGCCTCCATAGAGGGCTGAAGGTGTAGACATTGGGGAAGTGTACTTCAGCGCAGAGCAGAGCGTAGGTGTGAGGATTACAGGGCCAAGGCCACAGTCTCACTTGCCATCATGCCTCTAGGGGCTCATAACTCTACAACCCCCACTCAGGCTAGCCCCTCAATCTCCTGCTCCTCCTAGACTCCACAAATTGGGACGTTACAGCCCCAATGGCTGGAAAGGGGCCAGGAAGCCACGGTTGTGCCCCAGGTGCTGGGAGTGCTGATGTGCCCCACCCGTGAACCCATTCTCCAGCCCGGCCCAGCAGCACTGGGAGCTTCTCCCTGAGCTGCCCTGACACCATCCTGACCTTAGCAACATTCTCCAAGCAGTACCACCCTCCCTTAGCAACTGTCTCCAGGCTTCACAAACTGTGGCCAGGCCAGCCCCAAGTTCCCCTTCCCTCATGTTTTTGTTTAACAGCAAATAGTAACAAGGTCCCAGCTGGGCCAGCTGCACCCCTGCCTGTGCTCTGGCTCCCTTCTCAGCCTGGGCTGGGTCTTGCTGGGTCCTCATGACCCTGAGAGAGACACTGTCCTCACTAAATACCTGCCCAACCAGCAGCCTGGCCTGGTCCTGACCCAGCCTGGCATGGAACTCCCAGGGAGGGGGCCCGCTCTGCCACCCTCACTTCCACCCAAGCAGGCCTTGTGCCAGGGCCAGACAAAGCCATGGCCCCAGCTGCTGCTCTCACAGTTTTTCTGGACAGTGCTACTCTGTTCCCAGCCTGGTGCGAGCATCATGATTTCATCTTCTGAACTCCACTCTGAGCCAGGCTGGCATTAAGTGACAGGACCTTTCCTCTCGGGGCTCTTCCTCACGGCTCTGGGGCCCAGTCAGACATTGAGTGCTGGCCCCTTTCTGCAGGCAGCTCCATCTCCAGCTCTGAGGGTATGTGGCAGAAGTGCCTGCAACTTCAACCTTGCAGGTTTTGAGGTAGAGGCAGTGATGCTCTGTGCCTTGGGGTGGGGGGGAGAGCTTGGCTAGGAGGTGACCAAGGTGGGTCCCTAACAGGGTGGCATGGCAACGAGCACAGATGTGGCTGGGCTGGAGGAAAGCTTCCGCAAGTTTGCCATCCATGGTGATCCCAAGGCCAGTGGGCACGAGATGAATGGCAAGAACTGGGCCAAGCTGTGCAAGGACTGCAAGGTGGCTGACGGAAAGGCTGTGACAGGGACCGATGTCGACATCGTCTTCTCCAAAGTCAAGTGAGCCCCAGGCATTCCCTGCTTCTGATGTTCCCAGAAGGGGAATTGGGGGGCTGGAACCAGGGAGGATGTGGAGAAAGGGGAAAACTCATGGTGTCCACATACCTGGCAGGGGGAAGTCTGCCCGGGTCATCAACTATGAGGAGTTCAAGAAGGCCCTAGAAGAGCTGGCACCCAAGCGATTCAAGGGGAAGAGCAAGGAGGAGGCCTTTGATGCCATCTGCCAGCTGGTGGCAGGCAAGGAACCAGCCAATGTGGGTGTTACTGTAAGTGCCCTGATGGTCTCGGCTGGCCACTGAGGGGGGTATGGGGAATATTGGCTGGGGTTGGAAGGGCTGGGCTCCCTAACCAGGTACCCCTGGGGGAACTCTGTCCAAACAGAAAGCAAAAACAGGGGGTGCTGTGGAACGGCTGACTGACACCAGCAAGTACACGGGCTCCCACAAGGAACGCTTCGATCAGAGTGGCAAGGGCAAGGGCATTGCTGGGCGGCAGGACATCCTGGATGACAGTGGCTATGTGAGTGCCTACAAGAATGCAGGTACCTATGATGCCAAGGTGAAGAAGTGAGGCCTGGGAAGGCCCCCCCTAGCACGGCTGCCCCTGCCAGAGGCTCAGGCCTGGGCCTTAGGGGCATGTGGAGCAAGAGAGCCCGGTCCCCTCCTTGCTGGATCTGCCGCCCAGCGCTTCCTACCCAGCCCTATGGGGCCAGCCCACCAGACCTCTGACCCAGACTGCTCTGCATCCCCTTCCCCTTTTTCTTTCGCCCTCGACTTCTGTCTGTCTGTGGAGAGTCTGTGCCTATAGCCTCACCACCCCAACCTAGCCCCGGGCATGGCTAACCCCTGCCTGCTTGCCTCATATTTAAGCTGCTGCTCTGGCCAAGTGCCTAATTCTTACCCGGACCTCAATAAAGCCACCTTTTTTACCAATATGGCCTGGTCAGGTATATGACAACAAGGGTAATGACATTCACACCCCACGACCCCTCAGTGTCATCAACCCCTTCCAAGTCACACTCTGCTGATTCTTCCACTGGTAGCTCTGCCCAGAAAAAGACACACACACACCAGGCCCCTTCCATTAGCACAGAGCCAGGCTGAATGAGGATGCTCTATAGGGAAATCAAAAGTCTTTTACCTCAGCCCTGACCTAGAGTTCTGACATCATGGCTATCTTCCCGCAATTAGGGCCTCAGTCTTGGCCTCTCTGCTTTCACAGCAGGCGGGGGGGGGGGGGGGCGATGAGACAGCAAACTCAGACTGGGCTAAGCATTGGTGGGGCCCAGTGCCAGGCCTCAGCTCTAAGCTTGCTGACAGGCCTCCACTCCAGAGGGCTACCAAGGCGAGTCATTCTGGGCTGCATCTCAGAATATCAGAAAATGCAAGACAGCAGACAGTAGACAGTTCAACTCCCAATTTTATAGCTGAGGAAACTCAGGCCCAGAGAGTGAAGGGGCTTCTTCAGAATAGAGGCCGGAACCATGCCTCTTGCCTCCCTGGCCAGGCTCTTTCTAACACAGCAAGCCCCAACACTGATTTCCAAAAATGAGGCTGGATGGCCAGCGATAGAACTTGGCACCCAACATCAGCCTTTGACAGGTGAGCAGGGTGTCCAACAGTGAAGGGGCCTCTTCTTGCTGATTCCCTCCCATCTGTTCATCATCCCAGGTTGCAGGGCGGGGTGGGGGGGTCTCTCTCTGATCCTGAGAACTCCTGGGAGCTTTCAGATCAACCTTTTCTCCCCTCTGAGGTTCTCAATGTTAGGCCAGAGTTATCCCCAAGTCTAAGGCTTTGGGGCCAACTCTCCCTCCTTCCTGCTGACAAGTGGGCTGGATGGAACTTAGGGACTGCCCAGAGTCCCTAAGAGTGCTAGAAAAAGGCTTAAAAGGCACACATTCACAAATATTTTTTCTCGACCCAGATAACAAAGCAAAGCAGCACAACTGTTTATTCCCTCTCCCTCGGGCTGTTCTAGGACGTTCTTGCCCCAGGTGGCCCCGGAGTCCCTTGAGCCCAAAGTCACTTGGAGCGAGGGTAAAGAGTGGTAGTGTGGCTTGGAACAGAGACGCCGGGGGGTGAGGTGAGAATTAGAGAGCAGAGATCACCACCTGGTCACAGCAGAGCCTTGCCTAATGGCTGACAGTTGTGGGATCCTCCTGACTCCGCTGACCTTGCATTGCCCAGGGAAGAGTTTCAGACATCAGCATACAGTAAGAGGAATACTTCCTGCAGCCCTGGGGAATTGGTTTAAATTGCAAGCTTACTTAAATTAGCATAATAGGAGAGAAACCCAAATCCTGCGAATTGGCCTGGTCCAGGTTATTAAGCTATTAAGCTGCAGGTGAGATTACCATCCAGTGCTACGGGAGCAGCAGTTTGGCCCCTCCTATGATTGGCAGTGTGGCCTAGAGGAGCCCAGAGAGACAACTGGCCGAGTCCTGAAACCCCACCTTGTAGGAGTAAAGCCCCCTCTTCTTTAAAAGTGGTTATGGAGCCTGAGGGAAATCAAGGCCCACCCGGAGCCAGGAAGACCCTTAGTCTAGCAGAATCTGGTTCATGGCAGGAACTGACCAAACAATGCCACTTCAGCCCTTCAGTTATCACTGCTCCATCTCCCCATAGCCTCCTCATGGTGGAAAGCTTTGGGTACCCTTGCTAGCAAAGCCAGTTGGGCAAGGAAGAGAGGTTAGGATCTGTGGGATGGAGCCATTAAAACCCTCTATGTATAACTGGAGGGAAGGCCAAACCTCAGAGGGGCCCTGCCTCTCCTTTTGGAGAACTTCCCTGAGGACCTGTTTTCCATCCCAGCCTTGTTTCCTTCTTTCTCCTAATTGTGCCAGGCCCAGGGTGAGGAATTCTTGTCCACTTATTTTCTACTTGCTTCAGGGGTCTTCCCCCACTCCATGTTCCCCCACTCCCACTTAGCCCCATAGGGCAACAACTCTTTGGCCCTTCCCTTGATGCCACCAATCCCTACCCCTGCCCTCTGGGCCAAGGGCCACACAGCAAAAATCAGAAACACAGTTGACCTCTGCACGAGTGGCCAGCAACCCTAGAGAGGGGCCTGGCCTAGGGTAGGACCAGCCACTTTCAGTGACAATAGAAAATAGAGCGGAAGGTGACTTAGTCTGGGTCAGGCTCTTTGCTCCTCCTTAGAGGTACCCTGAATAGGTTCTGGGCTAGCATTCTCAGATGTTCATAGGAGAAGGAAGGGAGGGCTGGGTTGTAGAAAGAAGTCTGTTATCCCTGCCTCCACCTCCCCTAGCCCCCATTGGCTGTCCAGTAAGTTGGCCTGTGCACTGGGCTGGGACGGTGAAATATGACAACACAGGGCTGTAAGGCTACTAGCTAATGCTACCCTACCTGGGCAAGGCTTAGGCTCTTTGGAGGCCTCTCAATGGGGCCAAGATAGGCCCAGGAAAGCGGGGAGGGGGGCTGTTCTTACTGACACTTCCAGAGAAAACGAGCTGACTCTAGCTCCCTCAGAGCCATGCAGCTCAAAGAAACTTATGGCTCCTCTGTGCATGCTCCTTTTGGGAACCTACATAAAATTGAGAGATCTGTAGATTTTATTTATAACTTAGAGATGTGTGATCTTAGTTGTGATCTTCATGTCTCATTATTACAGCAATAGCTCTCCTTCCCTGCACAGCACCTGGGTCAGGGGAGCAAATAAGTGTCTAATCTTTCCACCTGCCTCTCTCTCTGACATGACCCTGAAGATGAAGAGAAGTACAATATGACATTAGGTTAACAGTCCTTTGCCCTCTACAGCTCTCTGGCAACATTAGCTACTTGTGCAACCTTGAAGTAGAGATATACCTAGAGCCACTTGCATTATCTTTTCCCATTGATGCCTAATCAATCAGGATTAAAGAAAAGACTGATCCTCAGTCGGAAATACAAGGTACTGACATGTAAAGTGGATGCTGAGCCCAAAGCTAACTTTCAGAAGCCACACCTCTGGTCTGGACTGCACCAGCCTTCTCTCTCATCTCTCTAGCTCCTCTCTGGTCCACTCCACACAGCCGGAGGTCAATCCACTCTTCTTATAGAGAAAGCTTCTCAAACACAAATCTATTGAATACTACCCATCTGCCTTCCCAATCTAAAATCTTTTGGGAGCCATGCGACCTAGCTCCTGTGTATCTCCTCTCAGGCCCTCCATTCCCTGAATGAACCATGTTCCTTCCCATTTCATGGCCTTTGCTTATGCTATTTCTCTCTGCAGCTCTCCCCACTGAGCTCTGCCCTCAGTCCTATGCTTTGCCTGGTGACCTCCTATTTAATTCTTCAGGTCTTGGTTGAAAGATCATTTCTTTAGGGGACATTTTCCTGATATCACACCTCCCTCCCAGGCTAGGACAGATCCCCCAGTTATATACTGTCATGGCACCATGACCTACATCTTCCCTGCCCGGTGATCCCTCTGGGGGCCCCTGACTCTCCTACTCTGTACTCTTGGCCTAGGAGGCTCTGCACCCCCTCTACCTGGTACCATTGTACTCATTCTGCCAAGCTTCCACTCAAGTCCTCACTGATGACTTCTCCAATTCTCCAGAGTAGGAATTACCTACTCTCTGTCTGTCTTTCCAGGATCTCTCTAGGCTTTTATTTAGGCCTGTTTGGTGCCAATGGCAAGCTCTGTGCTCCATCACACAACTAAAGTGTTGGCTGCTCCAGGAAGACACTGGACCTTGTCACCTTTTCACTATGGTGGGAGAAAACCCAAAACACGTTTGATGAACTGATCAATAGAGGTTCTCCAAAATTTCTGCTAACACAAAACATACCTGGCCTTGGATGTTCTTTTTAAACTTCCTACTACACAGTTTCAACAGACACTTGGGAAAAATGTCTAGTGTTTTTTTCTTTTTGACATTTTCAGCCAAACGTTTCTATGTGATATGATGCCTAGGACTAAGTGCCAACTATTTATGTGGGCAGAAGGAAAGAACGACTTGATGGGAGGAGATAAAAAGAAATAAAAAGGCCCAACATAGTCTAATTAAAATAAGATATTTTTCTTAATCTTGTGAGTGAATACCACCATACTAGTGGCAATGACACTGAGAGCCCCCTGGGGCTGAGAGGGAAGCTGCAAAAAAGGTGTGCAGTGCTAGCTCCATGGACTAGGCTCTGGGACAGAGTCTGAAACACTCTGTATTAGATACTGACCCGTACCATGTGCCACTGGTGAGGAGGAAGACAGCGTGCTTTTCCCAAAGGGCGATGATCTTCCCAAATGATGACTCTTCTCAGGAGGCAGGAGTGCTTTCCCAGAATAACCTTTTTGCTCTTTAGTCAGCTGCTGCAGCAGATACTCATTAGTTACCACCAGGGATCTGAGGCATGGGGAAAAAAGACAGTTATGAAGTCATAAAAGCAAAATAGTTGCCATTCTGACCTGAAATGTTTGCTAAAGATAAATGTAAAAAAAAAATAAATAAAAATAAAAAAATAAATGTAAAATGAAGTAACATCTTTAAATAGAAAGAACTGTCTGATTTATGAGTTGGTTATTTTAAAAGCAGGCGGACAGTTTATTTATTCATTGCAGTTCTGTTTACATTCCAGACTGACTGTAGCAATAACATAGTTCACATTTTATACAGTGATTGTTCTGATCTTTCCAAAGCACTTTCATGATGAAGTAAGTAGACGCACGGGGAGACTGGCACCTGACCAGGCCTCCAATTTCTATCCCCAAATCTTAATTTCTACTTCTTCTAATCTATCCTGCCTCTGCAATTAAACTAAAGGTGCTAGTCATAACTGTATTCTTGGACTCTGTATTACCATGTAATGTTGGAAGCTGTCAGAGACTGCCCCTCCCTGCCAAAAAAGATGCATGCACAATGCTATTCACTGCAACACTATCTGCAACAGCAAGATACTGTAATGTCCATCAGTAGAGGACTAATTAAATACACACACAGTGGAGTCCTATGCATGTATAAAAAGGAGTGAGAACGAACTCTATACACCACTGTGAAATGATTTCTAGATAAAATAAAGCAACATTATGCCTCTTTTTATATAATAGAGGGGAAATACAAATACACACCCACACCTGCAATGGAAGGCTGGTGGGAAGGAAGGAAAGGATAGAGGAGACAGGTAAGGAAGCTAGATTTGTCTGAATTTATCTGATTTTGTGGATCTGACTTTGGGACCATGTAAGTTTTACATTAATTATACACAAGATTAAATCAAAATAATAAAAATATTCCCTATGAATCAAACGAAATGAATTGAACCTGTATATTGAATTGATGGTTTAACAACACACAGAAGAATTATTTCAAGTTACTCTAAAATATAGCATCACTAAAGATATATATCTTAATGTTCTCAAAGTGTGGTCCCCAGGCCAGAAGCAAGAGTATCACCTGGAAACTTACTAGAAATGCAAATTCTCAGTTCCCAACCCAGATCTGCTGAATCAGAAACTGGTGTGTTCTGGAAAGCAGTATTTTGATCCCTGAGCAAAGTGGCCTGGATACAGGTGGTTTGCACACAGAATAGAGTTAATTTGAAAAGTATATAGATATTAACTTGCCAAGTAAAACAAAGGAGATAAAGGAAAGTAAACATCTGCTTCCAGAAGTCAGCTAGATGGACCCAGTCCTACCTCTGACTTTCGTGGAGAAGGGCCACTGTCTCCTCCAGCTTTTTCAGCTGGGCAAGCTCCTGGTTCAGGCAAGCCACCTGCATGTTCAACTGTTGGTTTTTGCGCAGAAGATCATCTACAAAGGTTACAGTAGCCAGGGGTGAGAGGATTCCAAGAGGCTAGTCTTTGAGCAGAGCTTGAGTGATCAGAGAAACATCTTGAAGAGTTGTGGGCCCCACTGCACCCACCTCCACACTCCATTCACCATTCCCTCCCTTGGAGACAGCAGATATAATGGCAAGAATATAGGGTTTCGCAACAGACATATCTGAATTAAAACTCAACCACTTAATCTTGCACGTTAGTTCATTTTTGTGAGTTTCACTAGAGCTAGTAACTCTGCCGGGTAGCACTGTTATGAGGAGTCAGTGAGACATCTGTGCTCACATAGCATAGGCAGTCAACAAATATTTGGTGTCCTTGTATTCTCCATTTTAGTTCATGAATGTATGTCCTTCACTCTGTATGGAATATGTGAAAACATCTAGAACTGTGTCAGGCACATGACAATAGCTCAATGAGTGCTTTCAGAAACTGGATTTGTGGCCAAGGCATTCATATCTAGCGTTCCAAATATGTTGCCACTGCCTGCAATAAATAATAAGGTAGGTAAAAGCACAGGAACTCTGGTCCTAAGCAAGTCAGTCTTCTAGAACAGTACTTAAACTTTAATATGCTTACAGATCACCTGGGGATCTTTTTAGAAAACAGATTCTGATTCAGTAGGTCTGAGGTGAGGCCAGATGTTCTATATGTCTAACAAGCTCCCAGGTGATACTAATGTTGCGATGTGTGGCTCACATTTTGAGTAGCAAGGTTCTGGAAGGTGGAAATCAGGGCTGCAACAGCTGTATTTATCACCAGTAATCCAAAATAGAGACCTGGGTCTCATGGCTGATTGAAAATAGGTATCTAGGGCTTCCCTGGTGGTGCAGTGGTTAAGAATCCGCCTGTCAATGCAGGGGACATGGGTTCAAGCCCTGGTCTGGGAAGATCCCACATGCCGCGGAGCAACTAAGCCCGTGCGCCACAACTACTGAGCCTGTGCTCTAGAGCCTACGAGCCACAACTACTGAAGCCCGCATGCCTAGAGCCTGTGTTCCGCAACACGAGAAGCCACTGCAATGAGAAGTCTGCACACCACAACGAAAAGTAGCCCCCGCTTGCCGCAATTAGAGAAAAGCCCGCACGCAGCAATGGACACCCAACGCAGCCAAAAATAAATAAATTTATTTAAAAAAAAGAAAGTAGGTATCTAGTGAATAAACACCTATTTATTTTCAGTGCAGGTAAGTGGAGAATGATGTCTTGATTATTCAGGCTTATGAATATCAGATAGTGATGAGATTCAGCTCTGGAAATTCAATGCTGATTTCCAAATCAAATTCCTCATTCAAATCCAAATACCCATAATGTTTGTTTGTGGGTGCTGAGCTAGAAGCTTAAAGTCGAGGTAGACTTTATCTACCCAAACTATACTAATAATAAAGTAGTACAAATCAAAAATTCAATGGGATATTATTTTTCACTTATCATAATGGCAAAAAAATATAATACCCAGTGTTGGCAAGGGTGAAATGAAAAGGCATTCAAATACATACTTACTGCCGATATGAGTGTAAACTGAAATCATCTTTCTTGGGAATGATTTGGCAATGTGTAACAAAAAACTCAAAAATGTCCACATTTTTTTTTTTTTTTTTTTTGCGATACGCGGGCCTCTCACTGTTGTGGCCTCTCCCGTTGTGGAGCACAGGCTCCGGACGCGCAGGCTCAGCGGCCATGGCTCACGGGCCCAGCCGCTCTGCAGTATGTGGAATCCTCCCGGACCGGGGCACGAACCCACGTCCCCTGTATCGGCAGGCGGACTCTCAACCACTGCGCCACCAGGGAAGACCTGTCCACATCTTTTTTTTTTTTTTTTTTTTTTATAATAGTGTTTATTTTTACTTGTTGACAGTTTGCTTTATCTATTTATTTATTTTTGGCTGTGTTGGGTCTTCGTTTCTGTGCGAGGGCTTTCTCTAGTTGTGGAGAGCGGGGGCCACTCTTCATCGCGGTGCGCGGGCCTCTCACTATCGCGGCCTCTCTTGTTGCGGAGCACAGGCTCCAGACGCGCAGGCTCAGTAATTTTGGCTCACGGGCCCAGTTGCTCCGCGGCATGCGGGATCCTCCCAGACCGGGGCACGAACCCGTGTCCCCTGCATCGGCAGGCAGACTCCCAACCACTGCGCCACCAGGGAAGCCCTGTCCACATCTTTTGACCCACTAATTCTACTTCTAGGAATGTCTGCTAGGAAAATAGTCTAAAATGTACACAAAGATTTATATACACAGATATTAATAGCTGCATTATTTATCACAGCATAAATATTAGGACTCTTAGCTCCATCAGAAGAGAAGAAAGAGAATCTTAGAGAAGCATTTTCACTCTAGGATCTTTTCTTCTATTTCAGGTCTTTCGAATGTTTGGAAATTCTTAGAATTAGAATTATTTATAATATAAAAATGGCAGCTTTATTTATAATAGCTAACATTAAAAACAACTATAAAGAGGACTGAATAGAGAAATATGGTATATTCATGTAACATTATAGGAAATGCCTGTGCTATTAAATTAGTAACATTAGGTTGTAGAAATCAGATTGCCTAGGGTAGAGAGTAGCGGGAACTGAGTGCACAAGGGTCAAACTTTCTAGAGTACAGAAGTGTTCTGTATTTTGATTGGGATGCAGTTAAATGAATATATATATCTGTCAAAACTCATCAAACTTAAAATGTGTGTATTTTGCTGTACATAAATTAGTTTTTAAAAATCAAGACACAAATTTTAATTCTGAGTTAAATACATGTATAGGCATATGGTGAAAGAAAATATACCAAAAACACTAATTGTAGTTATTTCTGGGTAGTGAGATTATATTTTCTTTATATTTTTCAAACTTTCTGTAAAGAACACGATCTTCTGCTATAATCAGAAAAAACAAGTGTCTTTCTCAAAAATAATGACAATAATAACACATTTGTAAATGCTTTACACTGATAAAAGAGTAAACTCTTTTACTCTGGTAACTCAAGTCACCTGCATTACAACTCTGAGGCTAGATGGTTGTTTCCATTTAGGAAGCCATGTGAGCTCTGGATGACGAAGCTTATTAAACGGGCCATCTTCCTGAACTTACCATAAGTGAGGGACTGGTGCCCACTCACAACTGAGGTGGTAGCACCTTCCTCCAATTGCTGGATTTTTTCTGACAAAATGAGGTTTTCCTCCAGCACTCTGACCCGTTTTTGCTTCAAACTTTCCTTTAGATTAGAAAACAAAATACAAACACGTTAAGAATCTGAAATTCTGAGGACTGCTTTCAGAAAACTGAAAAAATCTTTCCTCTGTTTAGTGATAAGCTGAATGGAGGTCAGCATCTCTCTTTCTCACTAGAATTTTAATTCATTGGTAAGCATAGCTCAAGTGCAGCAAACAAATTTATCACATGCAATTGCAATCTTTCCTGTGAGTTATCCACTACTCTTGCAGAACAAGTGGTTGTTTTGACAAGTGGCCAGTCACCTATCTAAAGTTTCTAGAAACTAAACTGGATGCCTGAAAATCCTCTAATGTTAAGAAAAGGGGGGAAAAAAGCCTAAGAATATGAGTCCCTTCTTTCCCTTCCAGAGCCAACAGCCTAACACTCTAGGAATGGCCCCTGGTTTAGGGCTCTCCATCAGAAGGGAGGAAAGATAATCCCAGAGACATCTAACTTCCCTCATCTGAATCAAACCATAACCTTCGAGAACATGGTCCTAAATGTTTTCATTCTAGGGCCTTTTTTTTTTCTTTTTCCATTTCAAGTCTTTCCTTAGAATTTTTGGATTAGGGCTAGGATTAGGGAGTCATCCCTGCAAAACCTCCAAGCTGTCCCTGCAAGTTTTGTGTTCCAGATTTGCACAGACTGACTTTTCTATATTTCAGTCCAGAAACATCTAGGTGCTCATGGTGATGATGTTCTTTATGGCACAGACCTGCTCTAGTCTTGCTGCCCCATCCTTTTCTAGTAAAGAAAGAGTAGGAAAAGAAGACAAGAGCAGCATACCATGTCATTAGGGACCAGCTGCCCCGTCTCCTTCAGTTCCATCTCCCTCTTGTGGAAGGCTTTTGACCTTCACGTCACCTTCAGGACGTGAGCGACACCACTGCTGAGAAGGAGCAGGCACTACCAAAGTCAGAAGCAGATCTCGGGCAGGACCTGCCAAAAATTCAGGTTGGATACACGGGCCAATCTTAAAAGCTAAAGCACAGAATTCCTAGTCAATAACTACCAGCTCTGTAGGACAAACAAGGTAATCTAATATCCCCTTATTTCAAGAATTTAGTAAGTGGCTGTAAGAGATGTTTCATGATGGAGATAAAAAATTATGGGCTTCCCTGGTGGTGCAGTGGTTAAGAATCTGCCTGCCAATGCAGGGCACGAGGGTTCAAGCCCTGGTCTGGGAAGTTCCCACGTGCCACGGAGCAACGAAGCCCATGCACCACAGCTACTGAGCCTGCACTCTAGAGCCCGTGAGCTACAACTACTGAGCCCATGCACCCGCGTGCCTAGAACCTGTACTCCGCAACAAGAGAAGCCACCGCAATGAGAAGCCCACGCACCGCAACGAAGAGTAGCCCCCGCTCACCGCAACTAGAGAAAGCACGCACGCAGCAAGGAAGATGCAATGCAGCCAAAAATAAATAAATAAAATAAACAAATAAATTAAAAAAAATTATATCCCACATCTATGGAGACAACAGCAGACCCTCGTGAGTGCATGCTCTGTGCTATTATTATCTAATCACTGATGAGTGGCTCCTGGGGATAATTTCCTACAAAACAAGAGCAAAGGATCAATGCAGGAAGGAAAGTAACTGGGCTAAGACTTCTTTTCCTGTATGTCCCTTTAGAAATGAAAAAAAGAGGGCTTCCCCGGTGGCGCAGTGGTTAAGAATCTGCCTGCCAATGCAGGAGAACACGGGTTTGAGCCCTGGTCCTGGAAGATCCCACTATGCCTCGGAGCAACTAAGTCCGTGAGCCCCAGCTACTGAAGCACGCGCGCCTAGAGCCCATGCTCCGCAACAAGAGAAGCCACCACAATGAGAAGCCCTCACACTGCAACAAAGAGTAGCCCCCATTCACCACAACTAGAGAAAGCCCGTGCACAGCAATGAAGACCCAGCACAGCCAAAAATAAATAAATAAAAGAAAGTTTTAAAAAAAGAAATTAAAAAAAGAAAAGTTAAGCCCAAACAACTTTAAAGTTTCGTTTTTTACTTAAACTTTTACCACCACCAACAGCTCCTTGAATTCTTCTTCTATTAAACAACAAATAAACACATGGGGACAATATTTGCAAAACCGTTTTCTCCCAAGTTCCTAAAAAAGAGTCCACGTCATCTAGTCACTGGAGTTTTTTGAATCATATTTTTCGAATCGAATATTTCAACAGGCATCTCAGATCTCTAATGATCAAACCCAATTTCTGTTGTATTTATTGTTGGCACTTTCCCAAGGATCATAAAATCCTTTTGTAATCATTAACATGACCTTGCTCTATTTTATATCTCATCACGAAGTTACAGGAGGAACAAGACAATTGATACACGAGGGAAGAGTGCTGATAAAAACAAAGAGGGGGGCTTCCCTGGTGGCGCAGTGGTTGAGAGTCCGCCTGCTGATGCAGGGGACACGGGTTCATGCCCCGGTCCGGGAAGATCCCACATGCCGCGGAGCGGCTAGGCCCGTGAGTCATGAGTCATGGCCGCTGAGCCTGCGCGTCCGGAGCCTGTGCTCCGTCCGCAACGGGAGAGGCCACAACAGTGAGAGGCCCGCATACCGCAAAAAAAAAAAAAAAAAAAAAAAAAAAAAAGTGTTAACAAAGAAAAAAAGAAAGTTGGTTTCATCTTTTAGTTTGGATCTGAATAGAATATTAATGTCTAAGGCAAATACAATAATATATACAAGGATAATTTCAAAGGTAACAGTATCTTCTATGATAATTTTCTGTAGAGATTTTCGGAAGAAAACAAAAAATGTTTTAACACCTATGTCTATGGCTCAATGTATTATGTTATGTAATATGGAAAGATTAAACTGCAGAACTTTTTTTTTTTTTTTTTTTTTTTTTTTTTTTTTTTTTTTTTTTTTGCGGTACGCGGGCCTCTCACTGCTGTGGCCTCTCCCGTTGCGGAGCACAGGCTCCGGATGCGCAGGCTCAGCGGCCACGGCTCACGGGCCCAGCCGCTCCGCGGCATATGGGATCCTCCCAGACCGGGACACGAACCCGCATCCCCTGCATCGGCAGGCGGACTCTCAACCACTGCGCCACCAGGGAGGCCCTGCAGAACTTTTTTAAGGTATTATATATCATAAAATAAAATGGGGAGTAATTTAATAAAAGTTATAACTCATAAGCTTATATTTAGTATATTAATATATAATAAACATAAATATCCCATAACATTTTAAATGTTATGTTAAATGTTATTGTTGGACCCAGTACTAAAGATACTTTTTATTCAGTGAGAATCTTATGTATATAGATGTATAGGTAGAGCTCTCCAATGAAACTCCCAATTGTTTATTCATTCAGATATGATGTATATGTCTATTTATTTAGTCATGTCTGAATGAATAAAAAACAATTGGGTATTTTACTGGACAGATCAATCTACAAATATTTTCTGTAGAGTCTCAAGGGACTTCAAGAAAGCTGTTATATATTAAAAACAGCCAAATTATTTCTCAATCTTTGGCTCTTTTGATATTAAAACTATAGATGATTAATTAGATAATGCTGTCATATATGACAACTGTGAAGCAGAACACCAGACAGTGATACCTATGACTTGAGTCACACAGGTGGCCTATGATTAATCAGGAAAAGCATTACAAATGGGATAAACGTTTATTCAACAGATCTGTACTGAACACTGATCATGTGCATGGAGATTTCTACATAAGGACTGTGAACGTATGAAGAAGTAAAAGATGAGGTCCCTAGGAAGTTAACAACCTGATTAGGAAGAAAAGTCATAGAAAAACTGGTTACACTACAAGCCCACTTTAGAGGATCTTGTCAAAAATGGATATTTACTGTCACTGGTTTTTCATGTATTGGTAATTCCGTGTGCACATCATTGAACAACTTAGAAACACATACATGCCTTTACGTATTTTCTTTCATTTATCACAATGCAGTGAGAGTGGGGGATAATTTTTTTATGAACTTTGGAATAATTTTGTTACTTTTAATTTTCAGCAAATTAAAAGCTGAAAAGCCATGTTTCATGGCTTTTTAAAAAATTATTATTATTATTTTTTGCGGTACGGGGGCCTCTCACTGTTGTAGCCTCTGCCGTTGCGGAGCACAGGCTCCGGACACGCAGGCTCAACGGCCATGGCTCACGGGCCCAGCCGCTCCACGGCATGTGGGATCTTCCCGGACCGGGGCATGAACCCGCGTCCCCTGCATCGGCAGGCAGACTCTCAACGACTGTGCCACCAGGGAAGCCCTAAAACTTAATTTTTATAATTTGTCTATGATTCTAAAGTCAGTTGGTCAAAAATTTTCACAAATTCATGTTTGGTTTAATTTTGTGTTTTTTTTATATGGGATTATTTTTTATAACTTCTTAAATGCTATTCTGATTTATACCTTTCTAGAAACTGAACAGTGTATTTCTTTTATATTTATATTCAAACAGCTCTTTTATAACTTTTCATATAAAGAAATATAGTATCTAACAGGAAAAAAGAAATGGGAATTTTTAAGATAGTCCAGAAAAGTGCATTGAGATTTTAATTGCTATTTTAACAATCCTATCACATGAAATAGAGGTGGAAAAATCTCCTAGAACACGTCTTATTAATTAATATAGCACCCAAATATCCTAAGTGTTGCTGTACCTTCGCCCTAAATACATTAACACCAGTGCTCTTTGTCTGGAAAAATAGGCATCAGTGGCTGAAAATGGAAAACAAAAAAGGACCAAAAAGTCAAAAAGTATTACAAGACTGCCCCCTTTGGTACACAAAAATTACAAACACCTCCAAAGTTTTGAAAACTGAATAGAAAGTATTTAAAGGGTTAAAAAACCAACCAACGAAACAACCCCCCTTATAAACCCATGTCACTGTGCAAAAAGATTTCCATCAACTGAAAAATAAGTGACTAGAAATAGTTGTTTTTGACCAAAGCCCCTGCTTTCTCACAAGGCAGTAAATGATTAAATGACAAATGATTCGTATGACAAAGATTATGTGTTCAAGGGAAGAGCATGCCCCAAGAGCTATAGTTCTTTTAACTGATGAGAAGAAAGCTTCATGATGGAAGTAGGGCCTGGAGAAAAATTAATATTCAAACAGATGAGAGGAGAGAAGAAGGCATTCTCCATGGAAGGATGTATGCAACGGCAGCAACAAAACTTAGTTACTAAGTAAGAACAACACTAACTATCATACTACAATTTTATGAAATGAATTATATTGTATATGTGGGAATGGTTCTTGATTTGTTGTTCATTCTCTGAACCAACTCTCAGCTAAAAATCCCTTGGAAAATCTAATTCATCTTCTTAATCTAATTCATCTTGGAAAAAAATTGGAATAATTTAAATTTCTGGACAGGAAAGCAATGCTTTTAGAAGAAAGATCCCAAGCAAGTTAGTGATTTATGGCCAAAGCAAATGTGTAAACATGATAAGATTATAAATGTCAATGCTACAGAGGTCACTCTTCAGCCAACCCTGAGCCCCTGGCAACTTCTGCATTCCTTCCTGTGGTAAACTCTGTCCACCACTTCTCATTATCAATATACTTCTCCACCATGTTTATGCTCTGGAAGTAGATTAGGGACCCTGCTCCCTGTGACAGAAATGAGGAAATGCTGCAGAAGGGGAATGACCTTCCCAAGGGCAAAAGAATCACAGGCTTTGGCCTGGCAGTATTACCCACTGGCCTCTGAAAATCCCTTTGAATTTCTACCACTTTTCATCCGAACCACCACCACCAAAACAGAACCCCATTCTGCTCTTGGACCTGATGTGCTTTTGCACAAGCACAAACAAGCCAACACTTGCCTCGCTGCCTGTAGCATCTCTGAAACCATGTTTTGGATTCAGGGTATCAAGGATATTTTCTTTCCATTTGAATCCTCTTCTCAATGGGCTTAATGACCCCTTGGTCAAACTCTCTCTGTTTTCTGAAGTCCCAGTAGGCAACAGCAGTGTCTGCAGAGAGTCTCCCAGGATGGTGTTGTTTGGGAAAGAACCATGTGCTGGTGTTAAATCGCTGAGGCTGGTGGATAATTTTTGCACTACATTCACCAGCAGAGCAGGGTCGCTGTTGAAATGGGTTGTGGCGTACAGATCTGTGAAGGAAACAGGTCCAGAGATGAACCTGCTCTTCAACTCCCTCATGTCTTACTTCCATCCTTACCCTGTCTGGAGTCCAAGGGTCATAATGATCTCTCCCTAGTATATACCCTCAACTTTCTGGACCCTTTCTCTCTCCCTCCACCTGACAAAACCCCAACTCTGGTTAAATCCAACTGTGCACATACTCCAAGCCTACAGCAGAGCAGTGGGAAGTGACTGGAGAACAACATATATCTCTTTCCAACATCTTCACTTTAAATTCATAACCACTATCTTAACTGGGCCCGACTATCCTAATACATTACTCTAATCAATTTACTCTTCTATTCTTTAAAAAAAATTTTTATTTTATATTGGAGTATAGTTGATTAACAATGTTGTATTGGTTTCAGGTGTACAGCAAAGTGATTCAGTTTTACATATACATGTATCTACTCTTTTTCAAATTCTTTTCCCATTTTAAAAAATGTTTATTTATTTACTTATTTATTTATTTGGCTGCGCTGGGTCTTAGTTGCACCATGCAGGATCTTTAGTTGTGACATGTGGGATCTAGTTCCCTGACCAGAGAGCAAACCTGGGCCCCGTGCATTGGGAGCGAGGAGTCTTAGCCACTGGACCACCAAGGATGTCCTACTCTTCTGTTCTTTGAGATCACTATTTCACATCTCTCTTCTCCTCAAACTTCCAACACCTTCTCCCCGCTCCTCACTCTCAGTTGCTGATCTCTTTACTTCTCTGAGCAAAAGAGAGGCAATCAAAGAAAACATCTATGTGTTCTAACCACTAAATCTACCAATTCCACCTGTGTTTGTGTCTATAAATTCCCTCCCTTCCTCCTTGTAATAGATGGACTGTCTGTGCTTCTATCCAAGGCCAACCTCTCCACTGGTAGACTGGATTCCATCTCCTCTTGACCACTCCCCAATTTTTTTCTTGTAATTGTCCCTTTTCTGTTCTGCATCATCAATTTTTCCTCTACTGGAGCATTTCCACCATGATCTCCTTGATTCCATCCTCCTTCCAGCTACATTTCCATGTCTTTGCTCCTCTTCACTGCAAAACTCCTTGAAAGGGTCATACATATTTGGTAACTCTACCGCTTCTCCTTTGATTCTTTCTTGAACTCACCTCAACAAGGCTTTTATTAACAACGCATCTCCTGAAGCTGCTCACTAATGCGTTGCCAAATACCATGATCATTTCTCAGTCCCAGAAGTGTTAAAGACATCTATTAAGGACATCTGACACTGTATTTATCACTCTCTCCTTCTTGAAACATATTCTTCACTTGGCTTCCAGGATACCACTCCCTCTTGGCTTTTTTTTTTTTTTTTTTCTCCTACCTTAGTAGCTGCCTCTTCCTTGCTCTCCATGATGGTTTCTCTTTATCTACGAGATTTCTAATTGTTGGAGGACTCAGATTAGTCCTCAGATATCTTTTCTATCTATATTCACTCCCTTGGGGAGATCTCATCTAGTCTGTTTTAATGCCATCCACACACTGAATTCCCAGCCCCACCTTCCTCCCTGAACTCCAGACTAATATGTCTACTTATCAAATTGGCATCTCTGAGAAGTTTTAATAGTCACCTCAAACTTAAGCTGACTAAGACCAACTCTTGGTATCCATCCTAAAACCTGTTCCTCACACTCTTTTCCATCTGAGTAAAATGGTAACTCCATTCTTCCAGTTATTCAGACTTGAAACCTGGGAGTTATCCTTGACCTTCTTTCCCTCACACTTCATCCTCAATCCACTAACAAATCATGGAGTGTTATCTTCAGAACATATTCAGAATCTATTTCTCACCACCTACATTGCTATCTCTCTAGTTCAAGCTACCATCATCTCTTATCCAGATTCTAATCTGTTAATTTTAAAAACTTCTATCCTTGTTCCCCATTGTGTATTCTCAACTCAGCAGCCAGAGTAATTCTTAAGTTAGATCATGTCACTCCTCTGCTACAAACTCTCCAACAGCTTCTGATCTCACCCAGAATAAATGTCTGGCTATCTGACTTCATCTATACTCTTTACCTAGCTCACTCTGCAGCAGCAGCCCTGGCCTCCTCATTGTTCCTTGAACATGCCAAGCATGTTCCAGCCTCAGGAACTTTGCACTTACTATTTCCACTGTCTAAAATTTCTCCCCCCAGTTATCCACATGGCTCACACTCTCACTTCATTGAAGTCTCTACTTTTATGATATCTCACCTGAGAAGCTTACCCTGACCATTCTATCTAAAACATCACCTCCTCCATATTACTCTCTAATACCCTTATGTTACTTTCCTTCACAACACTTATCATAACCTGACATATATTTATAACTTGTTTATCATCTGTCTTACGCTCTTTAAAATAGAAATTCCATGAAAGTAGGGACCTTTTTTTATGGCAAAATATACATGGAATTTTATTTTTGTTTGCTACTTTATCTGCAGAGATAGAATAGTATCTGGCACATAATGGGTATTCAATACATTTTGTTGAATAAATAACTAACTAAAGAGTGGTCTCTTACCCTTAAACTAGCTTTTTCTGAAAAAGTAACTCAGAATAGAAGTGACTGTGGCCAGGGAAGACTAGATGTAACTAGAAATATGTCCCAGGATGCTATTAATATTTAACTAAAATAACATAGAGTTATGAAGTCTGCATTTCTATAAATTCTCTATAAATTTTCTCTAATATATCTATCATGTTAAACTCATACCCTGCAGATTTCTCAAGATTCTATGGACTCTGGTGACTATCTATCTATCTATCTATCTATCTTTTATTTATTTATTTATTTATTTATTTATTTATTTATTTATTTTCAGCTTGCAGGATCTTAGTTCCCCAACCAGGGATTGAACCCGCACCCTAGGCAGTGAAAGCACAGAGTCCTAACCACTGGACCACCAGGGAATTCCCCAATCTAAGAAATATTAATTCCAAAATTTCCAGTTATACTTCAATCTTCATGCCTATGAAAGAGGTCTATAAACTAACAGGAAGCTATTACCTGAACTAAGCTTCAAAAGCCTTCCAGTGCTGGAGTCAGGGTTTGACAGAGAAGTCAGTAAGTCTCCGCAGGAATGGGATGTGGTGGCCTTCATGTTATTTGAAGGTTTTGTGCTATATTCTCGGTAGTTCCTGCTTCTCTGAGGACTTTTACCAAGACTTCCATGCAGGGATGGATTTTGAGAATAATGACTATCATAATTTTCTAGACCAGCATCTGAAGGTAACTGATAGGGATGAATCTGTCTAGAATCACCCACATCCAGGCGTTTACTCAATGAGGCGTCATGGGTAAGCTGATAAGTATCAGGTTTTGGTATCAGATCCTTTTCTGGAGAAGAACCTGAAGACTTGTTGTCCAAAAAAGATATTCGGTACCCTTCTCTAGCCATCTTCTCTGGGGTTCGAACTGTGGATTGATGAGGCAAGTAGCGTCTGAATTCTAACCATCACCAAGGGGGAAAAAAAAAACAAAAGACAATGAGAATTCTTCTTAGGGTATCCCTGTTCACTGGATATACCTCTGTCTACCAAAAATAAGTTCTCAGAAAGAGATGGTTTATAATTTTTATAAATGGTAGCATAAAGTGATAAAAGGATTCCTACATGGAAAAACAAAACATGTTGGACATTGTGTAGACAGTAAAGAATCTGTAACATTCTGGAGACAAATTTCATGTCAACCTAATCCTGTAGGAAGTTCCTTCTAAAACTGTAGTGTCAGAGTTTTCTATATATGATTTCTACTATTTTGGTGCACTCCCACATGACAAAAGTTGTGATCTTAGGTATTCAGACAATAGTTGGTAGGTCTATGATTTCATAGACGCCTCGCAATAAAGCTAAACTCACTCCTACCCCCAACCTCTACCCAGAGGATCTAGGTTCACACATTGGGAACCACTATCCAAAACGTATGAAAATCCCTAATCCAGCTATAAAGTATTTCTCTCAGACAGGTGTATCTGTTACCTCCAAAAAACCTCAGAGTAGGGCAAGTAGAGCATCAGACAAAAAAAGAAGTCTTCGTGCTCCTTGGGGCTTTCAGAGATTCATACGTTTGAAGACCTTCCTGAGTTAGTCACATTAACTTTAAAAAAGTGGGGCCAAGTACCTTCTATCTCTACAGAACCTTTAAGAATATCAACATTTTTACCAAGGGCCAGTCTATATAGTAGGGGAAAGGTTATAGAACAATATCTTTATGTAAGAAAAAGAATCTAAGAACAATAATGAGATTAGATAATTCAGACTATCCCTCCTGTTGAAGATATTTAAAAAGTGGGATGATATATGTTCTTAAAAGCATCAAAGAGCTAATAAGCTAGTGAGGAATCTCTAGGCCAAAATCTAGAAAACAGCAAGAACTCATATAGGTGAGTCTAGCACTTAAAGTGACTTTTACCCTAAGGCGCTTCAGAGTGAAAGGTACAGAAGTCCAAGTTCAGGATCCATCCAAGGTAAGGAGTATGAGAAACCACCCCTTCACCCACTCCCCACATTAATATGGAATCCTAATCAGGATACAATCTTCAAAGTAAAGGTAAACTGGAAATAAACCAGCACTTGTACACTGGTAATCCAGGTTTGCATCATCTGGGTGGTCCAGGGAACCTCAAGCCTTGAGCTTGGATTAAGGTGATTCCAGGCTGATAGTGCCCCAGGCAACTGGTAGAAGCAAATGAAAATCTGATCTGGAAAAGATATCTTCATGTAAGACTTAAATCATTCCTACAAATAGTTTTTAAAATACAATAGCCAGCAAGTAGCCAAAACAAACAAACAAAAAAGGAAATAAGACAACACAAGTGAGAATGAGTAGAAAAACCAGACAACATGCACAAAAATCGGAATTAATAGATGCAGCCTATAAGATGGCTATTTTTACTATGTCTAAAGATATATAAAACAGCTGGGTGGGCTTCCCTGGTGGCGCAGTGGTTGGGGGTCCACCTGCCGATGCAGGGGACGCGTGTTCGTGCCCCGGTCCGGGAGGATCCCACCTGCCGCGCTGAGCGGCTGGGCCCGTGGGCCGTGGCCGCTGGGCCTGCGCTTCTGGAGCCTGTGCTCCGCGGCGGGAGGGGCCGCAGCTGTGGGGGGCCCGCGTACCGCAAAAAAAAAAAAAAAAAAAAAAACAGCTGGGAAATTTCTGCTTATAAAAAGTGACCCAGCAGATTTGAAAGAGAACCAAATCGAATTTATAAAACTGAAAATAAACTACTGAGATTAAGAATTCAGAAGACAAGCTTAACAACAGATTAGACACAACTGAAAAGAATGTTAGTAAATTTAAATATGGGTCAGAAGGAGTTATCCAGAATGCAGATCAAACCAAAGAGAGATAAAAAATATAAAAGAATAAGAGACAAAGAGGACAAAGTGAAAGAGGACATACATTTACTTACTCAAGAGTCCCAGAAGGACAAGATAGAAAAAATGGGACATAAATAATTTTTGAAGCACTTTACAGAAATAATAAGACAGAATTCACAAATTCAAGTGTAATAAATACCAAACAGGATAAACAAAAAGAAGTCCACACACTGAAATGCAGAAAATCAAAGACAATTGGAAAATCTTAAAAGCAGCCAGAGGAAAAATAAGACAGATTATCCTTGCAGGAGTGACAAATTTCTAGCTCAGCGGTCCCCAACCTTTTTGGCACCAGGGACCGGTTTTTGTGGGAGACAATTTTTCCACAGACATGGTCGGGGGCATGGGGGTGGCTCAGGTGGTGATACAAGTGATGGTTCAGCCAGTGATGAAAGTGATGGTTCAGCTGGTAATGCAAGCAATGGGGAGCGATGGGGAGCGGTAGATGAAGCTTCGCTCGCTCGCCCACCGCTCACCTCCTGCTGTGCAGGCCCAGGGATGGGGGTTGGGGGGACCCCTGTTCTAGCTGACTTCTCAAAAGCAACTACAAAAGATAGAATACAGTGGAATACCTTCAATATTTTGAAAGAAATAACTGCCAACATAGAAACTTATACCCAGGGCTTCCCTGGTGGTGCAGTGGTTGAGAATCTGCCTGCCAATGCAGGGTACACGGGTTCAAGCCCTGGTATGGGAAGATCCCACATGCCGCGGAGCAACTAGGCCCATGAGCCACAACTACTGAGCCTGCGCGTCTGGAGCCTGTGCTCCGCAACAAGAGAGACCGCGATATGAGAGGCCCACGCACCGCGATGAAGAGTGGCCCCCGCTCGCCGCAGCTAGAGAAAGCCCTTGCACAGAAACAAAGACCCAACACAGCCAAAAGTAATAAAATAAAATAAAAAAAAGAAAAAGAAACTTATACCCAGCCAAAATACCCTTTAAGAATGATAGTGAGGGCTTCCCTGGTGGCGCAGTGGTTGGGAGTCCGCCTGCTGATGCAGGGGACATGGGTTCGTGCCCCGGTCTGGGAGGATCGCACATGCTGCAGAGCGGCTGGGCCCGTGAGCCATGGCTGCTGAGCCTGCGCGTCCGGAGCCTGTGCTCTGCAGCGGGAGAGGCCACAGCAGTGAGAGGTCCGCGTACCGCAAAAAAAAAAAAAAAAAAAAAAAGAATGATAGTGAAATTGGGGCATTTTCAGACAAAAACTGAAAGAATTCATCACCAGTAGACCCACACTAAAGAAAATTCTAAAAGATGTACTATAAGCTAGAGGAAAACTATCTCAGAAGGGAAGTCTGGGATTAAAAAAAAGAAACGTAAAGGAACTGCCCTGGCAGTCCAGTGGTTTAGAATCCGTGCTTCCAATACAGGGGGTGTGGGTTTGATCCCTGGTCAGGGAACTAAGATCCCACATGCTGTGTGGTGCGGCCAAAAAATTAAAAAAAAAAAAAAAAAAAAAGAGCAAACAAAGTGGTAAATACATGGATCAATTTAAATGAACAATGACTTTGTAAAAATAGTATCTTGTGAGTTTTAAAAATATAGAGAATTAAAATCTATAATAATAATACATAAATCAGGAGGGATTAAAAGGAGTAAATTACTTTAAGGTCTTTGAATTATCCAAGAGAAGAGTTAAGGTACTGATTAATTTTAAAGTTGAATAAGTTAAGGACACATATTATAGTTTTGGGAATAGTACCAAAAGTATAGAAACAGAGTGTAACTTGTAAACTAGCAGAAAGAAAAAAATGGATGAATAAAAACATAATAAATCCAAAAGAAGGCAAGAAAGGTAAAAGAAACACGGAATAGTCAGCCAATACAAAAAGTCAAGAACAAAGGAAGTCAGAATATCCACTCTTCAACCTGAAAGACCTCACAGGTCACTAAGCATCCAGGGCAGCCCCTTATGAAAGCAGAAAAGAATTCATCATGTAGTCTCCCAGGACTGAGACATCTCCATCTTCTCCCAAATCCCATCACACCTAGATTTCTCTGACTAGTGTGGAGAAAAATACTGTAAGCAAAATATTTACCATCTTCCTGGTGATTCTCACTTAGTATCTCCTTTCTTGCCACTTCCTGCATCCAAAAAAATGTTTGAAAGTTTAGGAGAAGGGAGTCAGTGGGCATTCAGACATGAGTTTAACTAGAACAGGGAGGTTCAGAATACTTTCCTATTAGCAAGCAAGTCCATCCTTGCAAACTAGGGAAAAAGATCTTCAAGCAAAGGTCCAGATTTAAGCTTATTTTAAAATAGTCACAATACAAAGAGATTCTAGAGTTGCTCTGGAGCAGATAAGGAGATGCCTTGAAAAGACAAAATATCCTTAGATGGTAAAGGACATACCAAGCAGTGAAATATTGTATTTTCTCTGCTTTAGATAACTCAGCATAGAAGTTAGATGGTACCACCTTTTCCAACTTATTTCTGCTTGAAGAACTCCCATACTTATTTTACCTCTAGTAAAGCTGAGTATCAACCATAGGAGCTACTGAGACTTTTTAATAGGCTGAAAATTAATCTAAGGCATAATTAAGCAAGGACTGATACAAAGTAGAAAGCTTTCTAGAGTTTGCTTTTTACAAAATCATCTTCAAGTATTCAGCATCTTTTTGGTAG
This sequence comes from Hyperoodon ampullatus, assembly GCF_949752795.1. Classification (NCBI taxonomy): domain Eukaryota; kingdom Metazoa; phylum Chordata; class Mammalia; order Artiodactyla; family Ziphiidae; genus Hyperoodon; species Hyperoodon ampullatus. Next base: position 19,573,027 of record NC_136931.1, read on the forward strand.
TTATGCAGAGAAAGAAATCCTACTTCCTATTTCTTAAACTAAGAGGACATATAGCAGGCTATTCAATTTCTTTTTCTCTCATACTTCAAGAAGTAATTTCAAAGTTTTTTTAATCTAAAAAGTGCTATTTAATGTTAATTGTAGATTACAGTATACTTTGTCTCCATTTCCTTTAAAAGAATACCAAATTTTTTTAAAATGGTAATTGAAATAGTTTCTAAATTACCCAAGTAGAATCTCCCAAAACAAAGAAACCAACTAAATGTTAATCTGTCTTTTTATAAAATGAAGGTATTATAAATTCAACCTGAAATCTTACTATCTTTTTCTTTGTACAGTATTGATTATCCAAACTGTGGATTAATCAGAGTCTTTCCTTCTCTTCTCTCTCCTTCTGGCTGTTTTCAGCAAACTTATTGCTCATAATTTATCAATAAAAATGCAGACAAAAGGAGAAGTTGAATATGAAGTAGTCAATTCTGCTTCCTGCATCATATTCATTCATATAAATAAGTAATGGACTCCCACCAATTTTTTTCTCTAAAAACTTATTTTTAATTCTTCCCTCATCTTGCATGATCTCTACCTCTTCATTGCCCACAACTTCTATGCCATCTTTACCCCTTAACTTTTCTTTTTTTATGTTTCAATGAAGAGGCAGTGTTGGGAGAGCCACACCTGAGATGTTAAGATCCAGTAATTAAAAGGCAGAGGTAGAAAATGTAAAGAAGCCAGGTAACAGGAAATGGAGACATGGCGTAGAGAGGAGAAAACTGAAAACCAGACAAAACCTGTAACAGTTGTATCCCTGTTTGAGTGCCAAAATGCCTGGCATAAAATGTGCTAAAGTTATATGTATAAATATACTACATTTGATCAGGTACTGGGGGAGAGGGAAAGGGGAGATTGAAATTAATGGAGAAGGCCCTTTGCATCCTGTCTTGTGCTTTCCTTTTAAAGTGTCTAACATGCCTTCATCAAAAAAGTCCTCTTAAGTCAGACAGAGAAAGACAATATCATACATAGCTTATATGTGGAGTCTTAAAAAATGATACAAATGAACTTATTTACAAAACAGAACTAGAGACACAGATGTAGAAAACAAACTTAATGGTTACCAAGGGGGAAGGGGAGAGGGATAAACCGGGAGATTGGGATTGACATATACACACTACTATACATAAAAGAGATAACTAATAAGAACCTGCTGTATAGCACAGGGAACTCTACTCAATACTCTGTAATGACCTATCAGGAAAAGAATCTAAAAAAGAGTGGATATATGTATATGTATAACTGATTCACTTTGCTGTACAGCAGAAACTAACACAACATTGTAAATCAACTACACTCCAATAAAAATTAATTTTAAAAAGTCCTCTTAGACCTTCACAATAATTGAGAGTCCACTGGATTATTAGCATTAATCATTGATTAGTCAACAGATCAACAGGAAAGTGAGTACATTACCTGTGTCCCCAGTGGCAAAGTGTCTAATTTCTGATCTGGTATACTATTGCCCTGGGTTACAGAAGTACTTGTTGGGGGATCCTTTATTTCCCAGTTAGGGAAGGGAATAAAAAGTCCTTTGTTTGAGCCTGTGTCAAAAGAAAAGGCATACGATGAAGCACTGACCAGACTTTAAAGGCAACATGTCATATGGAAAGATACTAGAAGAGAAGTCACAAGATTGAGAGTTAGTTCTGGTGCCACTACTTGGAGACCATGTGAACTTGGAAAAACTGCTTAACCTCTCTCAATCTCTCCACTTGTAAAACAGTGATGATAAAATCTAAATTTCCTATCTCTTAGAGTTGAGGTGAGGTTAAAACAAGACAATGGATATGAAATGGCTTCATAAATTATGAAGTGCTCAAGAGAAATTAAGAAGAAGGCAAATATTTTGCATACTTCTGAAGTGAATATATAATAAACTTTGACACCAATTCAACAATCTCCAGCTACAGGGGGAGATGGCTGGAAATAGACTCCTGACATCAGGCATCTCCAGGGCTTTAATCAACAGTCTGCAGTGATTCGTCATTTTAAATCAGCTTCATCATTTCAAACCAGCTTCTTTCTGCCTTGATTTCCTCATTTGTTCAAAGAAAAAGACTAATCAGGACCTATTTCATAGAAACGAATGCCAAATCCTTAGGTTTCCCAGTATTTTTGCCTACCATTAGAGAAACAACTTTAAAAATAGAAAGGAAAGGGCTTCCCTGGTGGCGCAGTGGTTGAGAGTCCGCCTGCCGGTGCAGGGGACACGGGTTCGTGCCCCGGTCTGGGAGGATCCCACATGCCGCGGAGCGGCTGGGCCCGTGGGCCATGGCTGCTGGGCCTGCGCGTCCACAGCCTGTGCTCCGCAACGGGAGAGGCCACAGCAGTGAGAAGCCCGTGTAATGCAAAAAAAAAAAAAAAAAAAAAAAAAAAAAAAAAAAAAATAGAAAGGAAAAATAAACAAAAACTGTATCCTATCCTGGCCACTTCAAAAAGAGTTAGTTAGGATTTCTATTAGATTGTAACACTTGTACAAAAGTTTTTGCATATCCTTGTTCAATACTTATTAATTGCAGAATTCTGGGATTTGGGGTCTTCTGGGGGACCCATGGATGAAAATAAGAGGTTTTTGTTTAGGGAGATTTTTTTCTCTAGTAGGATTGTATAAGAATTAAGATAGTTTCCAAAATTTGGGCCTTAGTCAAACAGTGTGCTCTTCTGCTAGTTCCCATGTTCAGGCTCTGGCAACAGAAAGCTACTATAAGGCAGGGCAACTGAGAATACAGAGTGAGAATAAAGCCAGCTTTTTGAAACTCCAGCCCTTCAGTCCATTTGGAGCTCTAAAATGCTTCTTATTTCTGAGTTGCCTCTTGGGAATGAAATGTCCTACTACTTCAATACAAGATGTTCTTCCACCCTTGTACTTGACAGAACTGTATTTCTCAAAGTGCCATAAGCTGTCAAAGTTTATGTTCTGTGGTTCCTTTGCAGTAACAACACAGGAAAAAAAAAACCCAAGGTGAAGCAGAAATTGCTGATTTTAACCTGATTCTTAGTAGAAAATTAGAATGGTTAGTAAGCTGTGACTTTGGGTTCAAGGCTCCTCTTATCCCTTTCCTACAGAACAACACAAACTTCCCAGGTGTCCAAGACCCGGCTCCATCCTGGTTTTTCTTCTACCCTGCTAATGCTCTTTTTAAGATTCACAGGTTCTTTTTCTTTCAACCTACCTCTTGGTTCAAACAAATCCCCCAAGGTCCAAACTCTTTGCTGAATGCTATCATACCTTCTCTTTGGTGTCAGCTATCTCCCAAATCTGGTTGACCCTAAATCTAAATCTCTTAACTCTGATCTGTCGTTTCATGTCCAGACTTAAGTTTTTTGAACTGCCCCCCAAAGTGTGCCCTATAGACAACTAAAAAGTCAGTATTTTCTTTTCTTTTTTTTTTTTTTTTTTTTGGCCACACCGCATATCTTGTGGGATTTTAATTCCCCGACCAGGGATTGAATCTGGGCCCAGCAGTGGAAGTGCTGAGTCCTAACCACTGGACGACCAGAGAATTCCAAATTATTTTCTAAATCGAACTCATAATCTTCACTTCCAGTCCTACTTCTGCTGATGGTCCCCACCTCCACCCCTAACCCTCGTCTTAATACTGGCATTCCTATTCACCCAATCCCTCAAGATAGAAACTTGTTCTTTGATGTTCTCTCTCTCATCTCAAATGTCAATCAATTATCAAATTCTATAGAATCACTTTTTTTGGTGGGGGGAATCTTTATTTTAATTGAGATATAATGTACATGCCATATAAGTCACCCTTTTACAGAATACAATTCAGTGATTTTTACTGTATTCACAAAGTTGTACAACCATCACCACCTTCACTTTCATCACCCCAAAACAAACCAAATTAACTGTCACTCTCAATTCTCTCCTCCCCACCAGCCCCTAGCAAACATCAAATAGGATTTGCTTATTCTGGACATTTCATGTAGATGGAATAATATGTTTGACCTTTTGTATCTGGTTTCTGTCAAGTAGCATGATGCTTTCAAGATAAACATTGTAGCATGTATCAGTACTTCAATCCTTTTTAGGCTGAAAAATATGCCTTATATGGATATGCCATTATTTTGTTTCCCCATTCATCAGTTGATAGACTTTTCGGCTATTATGGATAATGCTGATTTCATTCCTGTACAAGTCTTTGTGTGGACATATGTTTTCATTTCTCTTGGGTATATATCTAGGAGTGGAATTGCTGATCAAATGGTAACTCTAACTTTTTGAGGAACTTCTAAATTGTTTTCCAAAGAAGCTATACCATTTTCCATTCCCACCAGAAATGTAGGAAGGTTCCAATTTCTCCACATCTTTGCTGTCACTTGTTATCTGTCCTTTTGATTCTAGCCATCCTAGTGGGTGTGAAATGGTATCTTCCTTGTGGTTTTGATTTGCATTTCCCTGATGGCTAGTGATGTTGAACATCTTTCATGTGCTTGTTGGCTAGTTGCATAACTTCTTTAGAGAAATGTCTATTCAATCTTTTGCCCATTTTCTAATTGGGTTGTTTGTCTTTTTGTTATTGATTTGTAAGTTTTTTTGCATAGAATGGATACTAGACCCTTGTCAGATATATGATTTGCAAATATTGTCTCCCATTCTGTGGGTTGCTTTTTTATTTTCTTTGTTTTTTTAATTAATTTATTATTATTATTATTATTTTGGCTACACTGCGCGGCATGAGGGATCTTGTAAGTTCCCCAACCAGGGATGGAACCCATGCTCCGTCCAGTGGAAGCACGAAGTCCTAACCACTGGACTGCCAGGGAATTCCCCAGCTTTTTTTACTTTTTTTTTTTTTTTTTTTTGCGGTACGCGGGCCTCTCACTGTTGTGGCCTCTCCCGTTGCGGAGCACAGGCTCCAGATGCGCAGGCCCAGCAGCCATGGCTCACGGGCCCAGCCACTCCGCAGCATGTGGGATCCTCCCAGACCGGGGCACGAACCCGTGTCCCCTGCATCGGCAGGCGGACTCTCAACCACTGCACCACCAGGGAAGCCCTTTTTTACTTTCTTGATAGTGTCCTTTGAAGCACAAAAGTTTTAAATTTTTATAAAGTGTGACTCATCTATTTTTCCTTTGGTTGTTACACTTTTGGTGTCATATTCAAGATATAGGCTCACTCCTGAAAAAGATAAACCGACACCTTGCTCTGCTACATTATGACTAAGCATGTCATGTACCACAGTCAGGAAAAATCAGGAAAAAGAAACAATTTGCATTCTGAGATAATTTTTTTCTTGTCTTATACTTCAATTTATTTTCTTCTTTTTCTTCAGATGTAAAATATATACAACACTTACTTCCAAAAGCAAATGTATTTATGACATTGTTGTGAAGCCCAGGTTTTTATACCCATATAACCAATGTGATAGGACCATAATTCATTATCTTTTTACCACTGAAAATTGTTTTATATTTTTAATGACAGAGAAATGGCTTTATAATGCTGATCCTGGTGGCAAAGAACTAATAGTTGGCTACTTCAATTACCAGTAATCTTAGATGGATGAGGCCCTGCTTCACACATTTGGCCAAAAACCTTGCAACCCATCTGAAGTAGAAACAGAGATGCACTACCCAGATCCCTTTCAAGGAGGACTTGATTTATTCTTCAGAGTGTGTCTCAGCTACAGAGAACTACCTCCTGATGTCATGCCCTTCCAGAGGCAGGCCATATGCAGTGACCAAAGTGGGCCCAGGGGCAGTCCTTGCTCTAGAGCTGTCCCTCTGCTCAACTCTCCTTCCTCCCCTTCCTTTCGATATTGATCTCTAATAAACATCTTGTACCCTATATTCCACTGAGATAAAATTTTGAGAGCAGAAATAATGGGTCTAACACTAGCCTCCAAAATAAATGAAGGGGACTTCCCTGGTGGTCCAGTGGTTAAGACTCCGCGCTCCCAATGCAGGGGGCCCAGGTTCGATCCCTGGTCAGGGAACTAGATCCCCATGCTGCAACTAAGAGTCCGCCACAACTAAAGGTCCCGCACATGGCAATGAAGATCCTGCGTGCTGCAACTAAGACCCAGTGCAGCCAAATAAGTAAATAAATAAATATTTAAAACAAAACAAAACAAAAAAACCCAAAATAAATGAAGACTTGCCATTTCCTTTAAATTGCTTATCCCCAATGAGGACAACTTAATCCCTAACTTTTGAAATAATATATATGATATATATTATCATATATTATTAGTATATATAAATTATAATATATATTATAGTGTATATAATATATATTAATATATGATAGCCATTGTAGATATGATAATAATGAAAGGAAATTATAGTTTTTCCCGCCATGAACAGACTGCCTAAGTAACCTTGTGTTTTTCCCCCTTAAATACCTGACATGTATTCCATTCAAAATTCAACTCTTTGAAGTTTGGACTCCCTAGCAAAACATTGCAGGTAAAAACACTTAATGTTTTATCTCCAAGTTTTCTTTTCATATCCTCAAGGATTTAATCAATCTGTACCTCCTCATTTGCATTCACACTGCTATTATTGCCCTATGTCAGGACATGTCCTTTTTATCTCCCATTGGGACTACTGTTCCAATTTAGAGTTATCTCTGTCACACATTTAATCATGCTTACCACCTAAAACACCTTTGCTACCCATTTTCAAGAGAATAAAATGAAAATGTTTAGTAAAGAGGCCCTTTGCAACTTGGCTTTAGTCAAGCACCTTAGCTCCAGTCACAAGCTGAGTCAATTTCCTAATCTGTCACACCTGTTTCTTCTACTTCTCTATGCACTGAATGCCCAACTATGCCCAATGAATTCTATTTGAATGCCCAACCTAAATGTCTCCTTTTTGTGAAGTCTTTTCCCAGGTCCCCAGTCAATACTAACTGCTAGTGCCTCTCCCCCATAGTTCTTTATCTCTATCACACTCGAACTCATGTCTCAGCCTGACTTGTAACCTAATAGCTATGATAAATCTCTCTGGTGTGGGAGTATCTGAAGATCTGACACTGTTGTGTCATCTCCTAATGCGCCTAGCCTCTAACACAGGATTTTCCAGTGGATATACACTTGTTTGCTGAATTGCTCTCACATCCATTATGTCAGAGATTGCCAGTTCCCCTCCACTATATCCTTTATTCACCTCTTAGAACCCCCAATTACATCCCTAGACTGCCAACATCTGGATTTCTATAGGAGGGAGAAATGCACTTCTATCTGCCACAAAACCTTTCCTCATTTGTTCCTAGCACACCCTGAGCCTCTATAGCATATGCCCATCTACATTAGTGTTTCTCAAACTCAACATCCTCATAAACTCTGAGAATATGAATCCAGTTTGAGAAACTTCAATTTAAGAAACTCAGTGTATAAAAAGATATTTAAAAAAGAAGATTATATTGGGTGAAAGTTTGGCAATTTCTTACAAAACTAAACCCTTGGTATTTACCCAAAGGAGTTGAAAGCTTATGTCCATACAAACACCTGCAAATAGATGTCTATAGCAGCTTTTTTCATAATTGCCAAAACCTGGGAACAATCAAGATGTTCTTCAGTGGGTGAATGGATAAACAAATATTCCGGATAATAATAATGGAATATTATTAAGCACTAAAAAGAAAGTAGCTACCAAGCCATGAAAAAATACGGAGGAAACTTCAATGCATATTACTAAGTAGATGAAGCCAATCTGAAAAGGCTACATACAGTACGATTCCAACTATATGACATTCTGGAAAAGGCAAAACTGTGGAGACGGGAAGATGGCAGAGTAAGAAGCATCTGGCATCTGTCTCCCACCTAGGCAACAACTGCACTGGCAGAATTCTGTCATAACTATTTTGGAATTCTGGAGTCTACTGAAGACTTGCAACTTCTGGGGAAGACGTGGAAGGTAAATTAGGGTTAATTTTGCTTAATTTCAGTTCTTAGCAAAGTAGCAGCTACCCATCCCTCATTCCTCATGCAAAAGAAAGAAGCTGGACCCTTACCTAACATACACACAAAAATTAACTCAGAATGGACCAAAGACCTAAATGTAACACCTTAAACTATAAAACTCTTAGAAGAAAACATAGGGAAAATGCTTCATGACACTTGATTTGGCAATGTGACACCAAAAGCAAAGCAACAAAAGAAAAAATAGACAAATTGAACATCATGAAAAATTAAGGGGCTTCCTGGTGGCACAGTGGCTAAGAATCCGCCTGCCAATGCAGGGGACACGGGTTCGAGCCCTGGTCCAGAAAGATCCCACATGTCGCGGAGCAACTAAGCCTGTGCGCCACAACTGCTAAGCCTGCGCTCTAGAGCTGGCGAGCCACAACTACTGAGCCCACGTGCCACAACTACTGAAGCCTGCGTGCCTAGAGCCCGTGCTCTGCAACGAGAGAAGCCACCGCAATGAGAAGCCCACACACCACTACAAAGAGTAGCCCCTGCTCGCAGCAACTAGAGAAAGCCCGCACTCAGCAACAAAGACCCAACGCAGCAAAAATAAATAAAATAAATAAATTTATTTTAAAAAATTAAAAATTTTGTGCCTCTAAAAACAATATCCACAGAGTAACAAGGCAACCCACAGAATGGGAGAAAATATTTGCAAATCATATATCTGGTAAGGGATTAATAGCTAGAAAATATAGAGAACTGCTAACACTCAGCAACAAAAAAACAAAAACTTGATTCAATAGCAAAGGACCTGAATAGACATTTCTCCAAACGAAGATATACAAATGGCCAATAAGCACACAAAAAAATGCTCAACATCACTGATCATTAGGGAAATACAAATTTAAAAATACAAGATACCACCTCACACCCATTAGGATGGCTACTATCAATAAAACAGAAAATAACAAACGTTGGGAAGGATGTAGAGAAATCAGAACTCTTGCTCATTGTTGATGGAAATATAAAATGGTACAGCTGCTATGGACAACAATATGGCAGTTCCTAAAAAAAATTAAAAATAAAATTATTATATGATCCAGTAATTTCACTTTTGGGTGCAAACCCCAAAGAAGTGAAAGCAGGGTCTTGAGAGATATTTGTATACCCATGTTCATAGCAGCATTATTCACAATAGCTAAAACATGGGAGCAACCCAAGTGTCCATTAACAAATGAATGGATAAGCAAAATGTGCCACAACTAACTGAGCCTGCACTCTAGAGCCCATGCTCTGCAACAAGAGAAGCCACCAAAACAAGAAGCCCACGCACCGCAATGAAGAGTAGCCCCTGCTCGCCACTACTAGAGAAAGCCTGTGAGCAGAAACAAAGATCCAATGCAGCCAAAAATAAATTAATAAAAATAAATAAATCTATTTAAAAAAATATGGAGATGGTAAAAAGATCAGTGGTTGCCAGGGGTCAGAAGGGGAGAAAGGGATGGCTAGGTGAGCACAGAGTATAGGGCAGTGAAACTATTCTGTGTGATACTAAAATGGCAGATACATGTTATTACACATTTGCCAAATCCATAGAATGTACAACACCAAGAATGAACCCTAAAGTAAATTAAGGACTTTGGGTGATGATGTGTCACTGTAGATTCATCAGTTCTAACAAAAGCACCACTCTGATGCCTGATGTTGGTAGTGGGGGAGGCCTTGCATGTGTGGAGGCAGGAGGCATATGCGAACTCTGTACTTCTGTTCAGTTTTACTGTGAATCTAAAGCTGTTCTAAAAAATATTCTATTTTTTAAATAGCAGACTAATACTGCAAAAGAATATTTTTGCTTTTACATCTTTTAAATATTTTTCATAACTGCATCAAATAAAAGCACAAAATTAAAGGGTCTCACACTGCCTATGGACCTCTAAGATATATCCCTGGACTAGGAGTCCACAACCCTGAGTTTGAAGAATACTGATCTGTATCATTCATTTGACGTTTTCATATGCACTGCCTGAAATTGTGTTACTTAGCTCTTTCATGTTTGTCTCATTATCCTAATTATGTTGCAAGTGATTCAGGGAATGGCTACATTTTCTATTTCTAGGATATATGTTCTAGAAGATAAATTGTGAGTTTACAAAAAAAGGAAAAGAATTTTGGTTGAGGAATCAAAAAATTTCACTAGAAAGAATGGACTTTGAGTAGGGTCATAAAGAAAGATCAGGATTTTGATTCAAGCATTCCAAGCAGAGGGGACAGCATTAGTTCAGGGGCAGAAGAGAGAAAAAGGAAGAACTATGTGAGGAGGAGGGAGTGGTTTGGTTTGATTGAAGCATTGGATACTGTAGTTGAGAAACAGGAGATAAGGTTTCAGGGTAGGTTGAAGAGATAACCTGCAGCCACTGTTTAGACAAGCCCTGTGGGTCAGATTAAGGACTCTTAATTCTGTAGATGAGTGGGAGTCATGCAAGTTTTTGAGCAGGCAAGTATAATAATCACAGCTGAGTTTTAAGAGAATGAAAGAAGAGACTGGGAGGCAGCATGGTGTAATGTTTAAGAGGACTTTGATGACAGATGGACTAGAGTTTGCATCCCAGCTCTACCACTTACTGTAAAATTAGAGCAAGTTATTTCACCTCGTTGGGCCACAGTTTCCTCATGTGTAAAACAAGGATAATTATAACCACCTTCAAGATTGTTGTGAGGATTAAATGAGATAATACACAGGGCCTGGCCCAGAGTCTATACTCAGTAAATGATAGCTATTAGGCATGCCTGTTAAGAGACTATTAGGAAAGGGAAAAGAAAGCTTGTTAATTGTGAATCATAGTCTAAGGTATGAACATTCAGCTGGACTTTAGGGGAGGGGCAGCATCAAACCCCGCTCTGGTTCTGAGCCTCAGTAGTGGGAAAGTGGTGGTAACACTAATGAAACCCTAAGAGCTGTTTAGGGCTGGAGGAAAGGGGTTCATTTGGTTTTTTAACATGTTTAGCTTGAGGGGCTGGAAAATTATTCAGTGGTGATTCCAAGTGTATATTAATAGTTGGTCAACAGAAATGGGGGACTGGTGCAGAGAAACTGGTACAAGTTGTCAAAGCTAGACCAACATATTTAAGAGTCATCTACAGGGAGGAAATAAAGCAAGCTGTGGAAATAGATGAGATCAATAGGGCAAAGAGTAGAGAAAAAAGAGAGTCTGAAGGCATAGCCTAGGTGTGCTTATTTTAGGGGTATGGGAAAAGAGAGAGGGAAATTTGAAAGAGTCAAAGATTATGTGGTTAGGAGACTAGGATGAGGATCCATGACAGTGAGTTTCCCTGCCAGCCTAAAGGATTGGTAGAAAGCACTGTTTTGAACAATTGAGCTAGTGGGAAATATTTTTCAGAAAGTTTTCTTCTAGCCTGTGGCATGACCTTTAACGTGGTATAACCACTTTAGTCATATTGGATTACCAACAGTGCTTACAGGCAACACTCCCCAGGGATCTAGCACAAACATAATTTTCAGGGGAAAGCAAAGCTCTTTAACGTTTCAACATGGCAAAATAAATTTTACATTAAAAAAAATTCCAGCAACAGCTGGAGCTTCCAAGAACCTTTAGAAATGGGCCCTGTGTCTAGTAAAGCAGTTTGTTCTCAGTAAAGACCGTGCACTTTAAAACGTTTTAATTCATGGAGTCACTCTGTGTGTGCTAATGATGTAATATGATATAAATGAAGTTTAACTCAGCTCATACAAAAAAAGGCAGTCAAATTATGCTTTAGTGTATCTTTGTCTTTCTGGAAATGGATATATAAATGTTTGTACCTAGAAAAAAACCAAGAAAGCTATATACCAAATTAACTGGGATTCTCTTTAGGGGACAGGCTTCTGAGTGATTAAAATATTGTTCTTCATGCTTTTCAGTATTTTCCAAAATTATTACAATAGAATTTCATCAATTTTGAAATATAAAAAATGCTACTTAAGATGAAGTAGAGCAATCCATGGTCCATGACTTACATGTGCTGAGACTTCCAAGAAAGGAAAATAAAAATCATACCTCACTATGGCTTATTTTACCATGAAATACTGTGAAAATAACTTGTCAATTAATGTCTACATGGGTAGATAAGAAGTCAGGAAATAAAATACTGTATGTTACAAACTGAAAACCCTTAATGTCTAAACTGCATAGTCAATCTATTAGTTATTGTTGAGATTTTAAGGATTAATTTTTACAGTTTATATATAATTCAATAGACCTTTCAAAGGGACAGAGGCCTTGATACAAAAGAAAGTTTTCTCAATTAAAAGGTCATCTGAGGGGGCTTCCCTGGTGGCGCAGTGGTTGAGAGTCCGCCTGCCGATGCAGGGGACACGGGTTCGTGCCCCGGTCTGGGAGGATCCCACATGCCGTGGAGCGGCTGGGCCCGTGAGCCATGGCCGCTGGGCCTGCGCATCCGGAGCCTGTGCTCCGCAACGGGAGAGGCCACAGCAGTGAGAGGCCCGCGTATCGCAAAAAAAAAAAAAAAAAAAAAAAAGTCATCTGATGAGTACCAAATTAATCTATAAGGGCACATTGAATGCAATTTCTCCAGTGGAAAGCTTTCTCCTAGCCTGTGACATGACCATTAATGTGGCATAACCACTTTATTCACGTTGGATTACCAATAGTGTGTACGGGCAACAATCCCCAAGAATATAGCACAAACACAAGAGATTCTGTAGCTGCAAAGGTTCAAGGTGGAGAAGCCCAGAAAGCTAATGGTGTGAGCTGCACTGATGCAGATGAGTCCCGAGTCTCTGGTTAATGAATCCTGTGGAGATCGGTAATGCAATTTTCAGGATGGCCTATATATAGGTGATATAAAGTGATGTAAGTGAAATTGAACTCTCTGAGTACAGCTTGTGCACTTTGATGGGTTTTGGCTTAGGCCTACTCAGTAAATAGGGCCCTTCTGGGAGTGAAAGAAAAGAGGAAAAATACAAGCCAGTAAATCTTGTGCTTTCTTCAAATGTGTGTTATTTCTCAACTATTTTGTCTTCATCCTACTCAAGATTGGCCATGAAAACAGAAACAACTAATGTTTTAATCGTTTTGTGATCAGAAAGGGAAAACTTACCAGTTTCAATCCTGTTATCAACATCAGTGCTGACTTTTGATGCAGTGCTCTCATTTGCTACAGAGTTTTTCACTGTCTTCTCCCTAGAGCTACCACATCAAATAATTTATTTAAAACTCAAAAGAAGCTTCTGAGAGCACCAGTAAAGGCTATTTAGAAAACATTATTTCAGGGTGATCAGATTTTTTTTTCAAATGCTCTAGAACATATTATTTTCACAAATATTTCAGTTAAAGCTTTTCTTTTTTTTTTTCGGTACGCGGGCCTCTCACTGTTGTGGCCTCTCCCGTTGCGGAACACAGGCTCCGGACGCGCAGGCTCAGCGGCCATGGCTCATGGGCCTAGCCGCTCCGTGGCATGTGGGATCTTCCCGGACCGGGGCACGAACCCGTGTCCCCTGCATCGGCAGGTGGCCTCTCAACCACTGCGCCACCAGGGAAGCCCCTAAAGCTATTTTTTAAAAAGTCATATTTTCATTGGGAATAATGAGAGAGAAAGACACTATAGTTCAGTTTTTAAAGCATGAAAGCCAGAAAGTTCAGAACTTACTCTGTTTTCTTTTTTTTTTTTTTGCGGTACGCAGGCCTCTCACTATTGAGGCCTCTCCTGTGGCGGAGCACAGGCTCCAGACGCACAGGCTCAGCAGCCATGGCCCACGGGCACAGCCGCTCCGCAGCATGTGGGATCTTCCCAGACCGGGGCACGAACCTGCGTCCCCTGCATCGGCAGGTGGACTCTCAACCACTGCGCCACCAGGGAAGCCCAAGAACGAGCTCTTACTCTGTTTTCTTGACACAAACTTAGGTCTGGGTGATTGAGGGAATTGTATTTCATATTATAAAATAATAATATTTTCTTTTGTATTAAAAAACTCATAGTTAAGACACAGAAAAGAAGATTCTTCTACCAAGAATTATAATGGAGACAACTATAGTCATTAGTTTGAAAAAGAGACAAGAAAGGCAAGTGTTTGCACTTGGTTGATGTAGTATAGTAAGATTGGGAAGTACAGATTGGGAAATACAGTAAGTACAGACAGCCTAGACTATAAGCCAGGCACTTTACACCCACCATTTCATTTAATCATAAAAGCTCTCCTATTAATCTATTATCACCATTTTATAGGTTGGGGGACCTGGGACTCCTTCACCCAAGGTTGGAGAGCTTATAAAGTATTAATGTTAATACCGGGCACTTGAGCAACATTTTACCTCTGTTTTTGCAGTCACTATAAGGTAACTAAACAGAAATATAGTGGTGAAAATTATTTGCCTCACTAGTAAGTTTATTCAGTTATACATTAACTCATCTTTGGATTTCTATAGTAAACAAGGTACCCCAATGCATATAAAATAGGAATTAATTTACAAAGTACATATACAAATAATTTTTAAGACATATTCCATTTCTTTCTACAGCAGGGTGAATTTTAGTCTATGTAAATTAACCTCAATAAACTTGACTTTAAAAAAAAGGGAGCTTAAAAAATAGGGAACTAAGGCTGCTCTCTGAGGATTACATTATAAAATATATAATGGATCAGAGCAGAGACAGGCAAAGTCAGTGGAAAAGAGCAAGATTCCAGGCCAACAGGCACTGACTTCATTCATTCATCATTCAACAAATTACTCCTTAGCACCTTATATGGGCCAGACATTGTTCTAGGCACTAGGGATACTGCAGTAAACAAGACAAGCAAGGTCTTTGTTCTCATGGAGCTTATGGTCTAGTGGAGGGGAAAGACAATAAAGAAGTAAACAAATAAAAAGCATTCTGGGGAAGAATATTTAATGTTGTGTGGATATTTTCATATTTTATCAAATTAAAAATGGTATGTATAGGAAGAAAATTACTATAAAATAAATGTAATATATTTATTTTATATTTACATATTGATTATATAATATATAATGTTATATATTGTTATAATATATAAACATTCACACACAAAACACACACACGCACACACACACATACATATACCTAAGACTAAGAGGATATTTACCATAATACAATTAGTATTTATTTCTGGGTAGTGGGATTATGAGTGGCTTATTCCTTGTTTTTTTTCCTCTACTTTCCATATTCTCAACAATAAACCCACATTACTCTTACCATCAGAAAAAAGTACTAATAGATACATCTACATGTGTATATAAGTACACAGATGTCTGGAAGGATGTATACCAAACATTACTAGTAGTTAATTCGGTAGCAAAATATGGAGTGAATTTGACTTTTTTCCCCTGTACTTCTGTAGTATTTAAATTGTTTATAATAAACTTTTCTTTTTCAAAAATAATAAAGCAACTTTTTTTTAAAAGCATGAGTTTTGGGGTAGAAGATATGGTACCTTACTTTGATAGCATTTTGGTAATGAGAAATAGAAAAAATCTACCATTCAGATACTTTAGAGCTTAAAGGTCCATTTACTTTTGGTTTTGTACAGAAATGCTTCCCTTGTCATTCTTTAACAAATTTATCTCTAACGACCCTGCCCATGGTAACGTAATCCTCCTAATTCAATGGGAAAAGACCATGTACTGATTTATAACTCTACCAAGAAAGGGTTGGAATACATTTATGGGGATGATAAGTAATACCATAATATCCCTATCTATAAACTTTGAACAACAACTTTAGAGAATGTACAATGATTATATCCAAAGAAGACCCAATAGTTCAAGAAAGCAGAAGTGTTCCACTGAGGGCCAGATTCTCACCCCAGATAAATCTCAAAATGTTGCATAGATACTTTGATTTCTGATCTGAGGATTCTTACAACTTGTAGAGATTTCTGCTGCAAAATGAAGAAAGTTAAGCAGGAATCCACTATTCTCTGTCCAGAACCAAACTAAAAAATTTTTTTGTAAAAAATCTTCTTACCTTTTTTCCACCTCTAAAAGAAAATTTTCATTGTTACCCAACTGACTAAAATGCAGCTTGGCAGCCTTTCTCTCACTTTCTCGTACGGCTCGGTCATCTAGAGGCAAAAACCGTGGTCTGAGCATGTTTCTTTTTGGAGTAAACAGTAATGGGTCAGAAAAGCATATTCACAGAGTAAAAACTAAAGATCAGTCTCATCTTTTGTTAGAGGTGGGTCACAGAATAATGCTATTATGTTGTCACTGGAGCACTAGTAACTCAGGGAGACTACAGGGACATCATAGCAACAACTGCCACATAAGTGTAACTACCTCTGCAGCAAAGTACAGCTTGGGCAGCAAACAATCCAAATGGCCTAATCTTAAGGCTGAAAGTTACACCATTTCTGAAAGACTTTTCTTAGTTCCTCTATAATAACTTTCCCAGGGGCATGTAACATAGAAGTTTATATCAATAAGAAATGTATACTCTATAATAAAATTATAAAGAAATACAGACTAACTCATTTGAAGGAATATTTATTGTTCCTTGACAACTAAGCCCCAAAGAGTTGTTGTATTCGTTTTCTATTGCTAATTCAGTTACAAAGTTGGGGCACCTGGAAAAATAAATCTCAACCTGGAAACTTTTTGTTGGGGAGGAAGTGGTGGTGAAACCATCAACTGAAGAAAACTAAAGCTGGAAGTAACTGATAAAATCATAGATTGTCATTCAATAAACAATAAAAGGACTTGTCATACATCCTGCCAAAACAAAAGAGTTACATAAATATTGACTAATAAACAAATATATCCTGCCAGTGCATACTCTGGGCCAACATCCAAAAGGTTACGAGGCAGCTGGTTTAAAGTAAGATTCTGGGGCAAAGAACAGGGGAGGAGGGTCTCACCCAGTTTCTCCAGAGTTTGTAGCATGTACACAGCAAAGAGCCTATAATCTGTATCTTTCCTGACAACAGGATTGAGTCTCAAATCTAGTTCTTTGAGGAAGGGTAAAGGCTGTAGGCGGGACACCTCCACTAATGAAGGAATGTTGTTATAATATAAATTCAGGTCTTGGAGTGAACATAAATACTGGATGCCCTGCAAGGAAAAGACTACCTTGTGAAACTGCACATTGGGAAGCACTAGGAATCTCACAGATAAAGATGGAAATACAACTATTACTTTCCATCCTTAAACAGTTACCTGAGACACCCATGAGAAAGGCAGGGTTGAAATTCCCATTTAGTTACCTGAGAATAAGAATGCTGCAGCCCATGGGCACTGGATGTGCTATACATTAAATAATTCATAGATATCATACACTTCCTCCTTTATAAGCTCTGACATCCAAATATCTGCGGTCAGTTCTCTACTTCTGTTGCCCCCCATCACTCTCCCAATCCAATCCTTCTCAGTGGTAGCCAGGCCAAGTCACTTTTGCACTTCTCTCACCCTTGCTATAACCACTCTCCTGACCCCAGGAGCACCTCAATTTAAAAGAGGGAGGGAGGGAGGGAGGCAAAAGAGAGATGGTTCTGGGGAGAATGGCAGGGAAAAAAATTAAGTGTGTATGTATATGTTCTTATATCTCAAGACCTCACTTTTAGGGTGAATGGACTATATGGCAAAACAAAACAATGCGATCTCCAAGTCTTCCCTCCTGGACCGGTCAAGAGCCCCTTTTGTCCTTGTTTCCCCCTTCAGAGTTACTGCCACCCCACAAGCTCCCCATCCTCCAATCAGTCAGTTCTCCTTGGTAGAAATGTTTTGCCTTCTTCTGTTCTATTTCTGTGGACTTAGCAACCCCACTCCCCTCCCCCCACTTCTCTAGCAACAGTAAAATCAGAACTGGGACACTGGAGAAGAAAAGCTACAATTTTTCTCCTTTGCTAAAACCTACTATTGAAAATAATTTCATGTATTTGGCTAATTAGGTGCTTGTGCCCAACACTAAATTTCAGGACAATATTTCAAAACATGTACATATATGTATAATCACATACTGTTAGTAGTAAAAATGGTTACCATAAAAGGAACTCTGTCATTGAGAGTTATTTCAGAAAGGTAAAATTATTTTCCATCATGTATTTATAAAATAATGTTTTTATTCTCCTCTCATTTAAAATTAACCTTTTTATAATTGCAGGAAGTTTAGAAAACTCAAAGATATATTCAAAACATTTCTGAATAGAACACTGTTTACAGTTGGATGCATTTCTTTCTGGCTTTTTTCAGTTCCACTAACTTTTACATTGTGAAAGGGTCAATGGTTGGGAATATTTATCAGTGCTTTTGGCCTCACTCTCAGGGCAGTACACCATTAGGACTGTCTTTAAATGTGTCTGATGTCCCAGCTCAAGTAATCTTTTAATGTCTCATTGTAAAAGTCAAGGAAACAATTCTTATCCTCCTCTCATGTTTCCCAGTTGGCATAAATTCATGTATTCCCCAATGCCACACTAGAACTAAACACAAAACATTTCTCTCCTGGGAAAATTAAGCAAAATGATTCAGAGCTGCTAGAGATGAATACATGCAGATGAATCATAGATGCAAAAAAATTTGTAAAACTAACATTTATTAAGTGCTTCCTATATGCCAAACACTACAGGAGTCTTATATATGTAATATTTGATTACACATGCTAATTTGATTAATCTTCACAACAGTTTTCAGCCAATTTACAGAAATGGAACAAAAGAGAGTACAAAAGCAAATGACAGCAATGTTCACTCAATTTTTTTTAGTCTGAAAAGAACAATCAAATAAAAATACATATGAGAAGAGGGGACCTAAATAACTCTGTACTAATACTTTCTGAAATTTGTGGGCCAAATACAAAGGGCTGTTATCAAAGAGTCTAAAGACCTAGTTCAACTTGGAATTTCTGCTTTTAGAATCCTAGTTGGAAATTTGATCTAGCTTGGATTTCTTCTTTTGGGGCCTTTAGTTTTAGACCTTGAGATTGGGTCTAATTTGTGTTGTTGAACAAGTTTCCCCTAAGAAATGCAAAACTGGAGGAATAATCCAGATCATTAACCAATCCTGGATAAAATCTATAAGTCTTTCACCTTCAGTCTTGCACAGAAGGGCTTTATCAAGACAGCCCCATAGCTGGGCAAAAAGGGAACAGTGGAAGAAATACAATTTGGGGGTCTATGCAAAGAAAATAAAACTTCCATCTCTGTGTGTGCGGGCATTTATATTTGTAGAGCTCTTTCTCTGTGTTTGCTAATCCTCACACTTTGTGCTTAAGCATGCTCCCACCTACTTTCCTAAACTGCCCTCTGCACCACCATCTCCTGGCATGGAAATTTTTGTTTTCAAGACAATCATTTCCTCCCCCTCCTAGAAAAAACTCACAGTAGCCACTTAGGCCATGCACCAACATCATCAGAATCCCCTGGGAATGTCCTGGACCCACCACAGATTTATTAACTTAGAGTCTCTCTCGGAATAGGGACTAAGACTCTGTACTTTTATTATTATTATATATTTATTTATTATTATTATTATTTTTTTGGCCATGCCGCATGGCTTGTAGAATCTTAGTTCCCTGACCAGGGATTGAACTCGAGCCCTCAGCAGTGAAAGCACAGAGTCCTAATTACTGGACCACCAGGGAATTCCCAAGAATCTGTACTTTTAACAGTGCTCCTCATAATTTTTTAACACACATTAAAAATTGTACTATTGCCCTAGGCAGTGATAGTTTAATATAGTTTTCTCTCAGTATAAAAGGAATTTTCCCCCAATATTTTATAATAAAAAATGTCAAACATAAAAGAATTTTACAGTGAATAGTAAAATTTAGTTTGGAAACATTTAAAAGGAAGATGCTATATTCCCCAGGCTGATATTATCTACCTTTTATTTCTTCCCATCAAAAAAATAAACTGACTGGTCATAGAATATAGAACTTACCTTCAGGCTAGTGATCAAATTTCTTGATAAATCTAAGGATCGGAGACTTTTAAAATTTCTGAAGGCATCACCAATGGAATGGATTTTTCCAGAGTAAGATCCCTGCAATGAAAGAGACTCCATCAGTTCTGAAAAGAGATCATCAGTAGATATATTATGATCTCTGCTTGGATAAAGAGCAGAGTCACTGAAAACAGGCCTTCCTTCCTCCCGTATCTCATCTGTGAAAGATCCTACATTCAAGGCTCATAAGAAGATCAGATCATCCTTTTAAAAGCATCAATATGGGGCTTCTCTGGTGGCGCAGTGGTTGGGAGTCCGCCTGCCGAGGCAGGGGACACGGGTTCGTACCCCGGTCCGGGAGGATCCCACATGCCGCGGAGTGGCTGGGCCCGTGAGCCGTGGCTGCTGAGCCTACGCGTCTGGAGCCTGTGCTCCGCAACGGGAGAGGCCACAACAGTGAGAAGCCAGTGTACCGCAAAAAAAAAAAAAAAAAAAAAAAAAGCAAAGCTGCAGAATTTTCAGAAAAAAAACACAGGACCCTTATTACATCAGTGTAGGGGGAAACTTCATAAATAAAACACAAAAATCACACATCATAAGGAAAAATAAACTTGACTACCTTTTTTTTTTTTTTTTTTTTTTTTTTTTTTTGCGGTATGCGGGCCTCTCACTGCCGTGGCCACTCCCGTTGCAGAGCACAGGCTCCGGACGCGCAGGCCCAGCGGCCATGGCTCACGGGCCCAGCCGCTCCGCGGCACGTGGGATCCTCCCAGACCGGGGCACGAACCCGTATCCCCCGCACCGGCAGGCGGACTCTCAACCACTGCGCCACCAGGGAAGCCCTTGACTACCTTAAGATGAAAATTTTCTGCATGACAAAGGATAAATATTTATTAGAAATTTTTAGTACAGAGAAATATAACAAAGAAAACAAACATACAGAAAAGGTCTATAAGTGTACCACCAAGATTATCCCTTTGGATATTAAAAAGAAAGTAATGCTTATTACACAGCCAGAAAATTCTAACAGTACAGAAAAGTACAGAATAAAAGTAAAAGCCTCTCTCCCCCAAGGTGACCAGTGTGATTTTATACAGAAGAATTTTAGAATGCATATACCAGCACATTCATTTAACTGAAAAGTATCCATGTTTTGGGAATTCCCTGGCCGTCCAGGGGTTAGGACTCCGCTCTCTCACTGCCCAAGTCCTGGGTTCAATCCCTCGTTGGGGAATGAAGATGTGCAAGCCACGTGGCGGAAGGATAGAAAGAAAGAAAGAAAGAAGGAAGGAAGGGAGGATGGAAGGGAGGAAGGAAAAGTATTCATGTTTTATTGGTAAGTAAAAAAAGCAAATTGCCGAATAGTATATATGCTCTATTCCTTAAAAAAATAAAAAAGGATACCTATGTGTGTATGTTTGTATAAGCAACAGAAAAGGAGAGGGAAGAATATTCTTTTACTTTAGATACTTTTGTATCGTTTGGATTGTCAGAATGAGCACAATTTTGTTATTCACATGTAATAAAGACAAGCTAACAAGCAAAAAAAAAAAAAAAATCCTGCCACATATTATTCTAGCTGGAAAATGGAAGGGGTATGTGCCCCCCCAAATCAAATTGAATAAATTTTTTAAAAAGAAAGAAGGAAAGGAAAAAAGAAAAGAAAGGTACACCAGTATGTCAAGCCAACGAAGCTTTTCTTAGGTAACTTGTAAATTAGGGGAGCTCAAAGCATTAATAGTTTGGAAAAGAAAAACCTGAAATATCTACATCAATCTATCTATATGCACACCAAACCATTATCTTTGGGGTGGGGTGGGGGATTTCCAGAAGAAGGACCGATTAATACCCTCTTTGCTCACTCATGCAGTGTTTGACTGTTACCAGCGTGTATTAATTTTCAGAAATTTTAAATAACAAATAATTTAAATAAAATAAAACCAAGTTATTGCATATCCCACAAATAAAAAGTACTGGAGGAAGCAAGAAAGGTAACTTTGTTACGGTTAGAGCGCAGGTTCTGGAATCAGAGTCCTGGGTTAATAAACCCTGGCTGCATTACTTACAGCTGTGCGGCTTCGGGCAAGAGTCTAAACCCAATTTTCCTCAACTGTAAAATAGGAACAGTAACAGCATCTGCTTCACAGGCTTGTTATGGGGATTAAATAATGCAGGGAAAGCATTTAACACAGGGCCTGCCATTACGATGCAGTGAATTTAGGAAGGCTAAAAGTTGAATCTGGAACGCTGATAACTTTTCCAACATTTCTACTCCTTAAAAACTTAGAAAGCAAGCTGTGTGAGTCAAACCCCAGGTCAGAGGTGGAGTCAGCAGTCACTCCGCCCGTTTTACCTCTAGGACGAAGTCAAGGCACTGATCTAAACGCCTGGAGAGATCAGCTGTTATTCCTTTTATATCAGACCCCTTTCTGAGTCTCAAAAGGAGGCTACGCATCCAGATGGATCAAATGAATCGCCAAGTTCTCGAGGTGAAGACTGGACGAAGAGAGGGGCTGATGATGGAACATCCTTTCCCATTTCACCCCAACCAGGAAAAGCCCTCCTGGGTCGTTAGTTTCCGAAACTGCCAAAATTAACGTCCTCTGTGGCTCCTCAATAGTACCCCGACCTCAAAAGCCCTTCTGACAGCGCTTCCCTTCTCCCGCCAATGCCCCTCTTGGGGCTCATTTTCCTTCCACTAGTTCAGACTGTCGAGTTCTGTGTTCCTGGCCTCAGGATCCGCTTAATCTTGTTTCTCCTTCTCCATTTTTGACTCGGCTTCTCTCCCTCAATTTCTCGCCCTCCGCCCCAGACTCCCCGGTTACTTCAGTTCCTTCACCTCTACTTCACTGTAACCCTTCCGCCTCAGTAACCCCTCCTCCGCCTCAGAGACCGCTCCTCCGCCGCCGTTCCCCGCCATCTACCTCAGATTCCTCTGCCTCCCCCCTCAGTTTTCTCCCCTCAGCCTCTAACCCCAAGCTCCCCGATCCAGGCCCTCCCGGCCTGGCCCTACCGGGTTGCTCCAGGGTCAGCGCCCCCAGGCGGCGGATGCCCTCCTCGTCCAGCTCCCACTGCTCCGCCATTCCTGCCCACCTGCCCCACTCCGCCGCTCACCTGTCACCGCCCGCGAGGCCGCCCAGAGCGCTCCAAGCCCCGCCCCGCGCCTCCAGGCCCCGCCCCGCCCCGCGCGCCGCCGCGCTTCCGGGGGCCGTTACTGCCCGGTTCACGCTCCTGCCCACCCGCCTCAGGACCCTAGACGATGGTATGGAGTCCGCCCTGGCGGAGGCCCCAAAACCGCTAAAACAGCGAATGGGTGCGATGTGGCGGAGGATTAGGGCTGTGGGGTTAGGAACCTGACTCTGGGACACAGGGGGTGGATATAGCCCCAGCTTTGAAGGGTTTGGGGGCTAGTTCTGAGGAGTCAGAAGAATGTGCCTGCTTTGAGAGTTGAAGTGTTACAGCTCTGAGGGTGTGGGGGACGCCAGGTCTGAAGAGTGGGAGTGTGCTTCTGACGGGGTGGTCTTCATATCTCTAGTGCTTGGGGATGTTGTCTCTGAGGCAAGGCGGTGGGCGGGAGGGTGACCGTGGTGGGTGTGGGGGAATCTGAAGGATTGGGTTGGAGGGCAGCTCTCTGAGGCATGATGGGAAGCTCCAGATATGAAACGTTGTCTCTGAGGAGTTGAGGTCCTGTCTTTTTTAAAATTTTTATTTATTTTTGGCTGTGTTGGGTCTTCGTTTCTGTGCGAGGGCTTTCTCTAGTTGCGGCAAGCAGGGGCCACTCTTCATCGCGGTGCGCGGGCCTCTCACTCTCGCGGCCTCTCTTGTTGTGGAGCACAGGCTCCAGACGCGCAGGCTCAGTAGTTGTGGCTCACGGGCTTACTTGCTCCGTGGCATGTGGGATCTTCCCAGACCAGGGCTCGAACCTGTGTCCCCTGCATTGGCAGGCGGATTTTTAACCACTGCGCCACCAGGGAAGCCTGAGGTCTTGTCTTTAGAGCATGAGGCAGTTCTAGTTCTAGAAACTGATTTGGAAGGAGCTCCTCTGGGAGAGAGGGCTCAGTGTGGAAAAGAGAGATACCCTTTGGAATGGGGTGGGGATGACTATGCTGGGGCTACCCCATTTCCTGCAGTCAATCTGGCAAGAAGCCTTTTGTCTTTCAAGTACTACAGGCCCCCAGCCTGTGACTGAGGGCTCTTCCCAGGCCGGGGTAGTTCTGCACTAACCAGCTCCTGAGCAGTCTTTGGGAAGAAAACTCTGGAAAGCATAACCACATCCTTAACCCCAGCCCTCCCTCCAGCAGGCTTCTCTTGAGAGCCCACCTGTGGATGGGCCATGTACCTGTAAGAAGGAGGCAAACTCTGTGGCAAGACCTCTTGTCCTACCCTATCTTTAATAAGAAAAGAGGAACTGAGACCAGAACTGTGGCTCACCTTCAAGGAGCAGGTTTTATTTGGCACCCAAAATATGCACACTTGGGACACTTTCACTGAGGTCTCAACCAGCCTGTCACCTTTAAGGAGAATAGAAAGCAAAATCAAGAGTCCTTGCATATTTATGCTTTCTGGTCTAGGTGGGGTCCTTAGTTACCCTCAGCTTGTCATGTTCAGCCTTACCTACGTTTAGAAAGGCCAGGACTTAAAAGCTTAGATTAGCTCACTAGATTGGCTTTTCCAGCTCTGCTTCTGTGAGTCGTGACACCATTACAGTTTGTAATCTTTCCTTCATGTCCCTTTTAATTCTTCTAGCCTCAAACGAGCCATGTATAATTGTTCTTCTTTATATCTGAATATTTCAACAAGGCTTGTTATAAGAGAAGAGAACCCCACCCCCTTCTTTATTGCATGCATTTATTTTCCTAACTCAGCTGTCAAAATAGGAGGTGCAGATTTCTGTTGGAGAAGTGGGCTTTTCCTGCCTTGAGAAACCACCTCTTATTTTAACATTCTTTCCCCCACCAACATTTTAATACAAATTTGGAAACATTTAGAAAGTTTGAAAGAATTTTACGGTGAAACTATATACCCACCACCTAGATTCTACAATGAACATTTTGCTGTAATTGTTTAATCACATATCCTCTATCCATCCTTCTATCGATTCATCTTAGTTTTTTTTTTTTTTTTTGCGCTACGTGGGCCTCTCACTGTTGTGGCCTCTCCCGTTGCGGAGCACAGGCTCCGGACGCGCAGGCTCAGCGGCCATGGCTCACGGGCCCAGCCACTCCGCAGCATGTGGGATCTTCCTGGACTAGGGCACGAACCTGTGTCCCCTGCATCGGCAGGCAGACCCTCAACCACTGCACCACCAGGGAAGCCCCATCTTAGCTTTTGATAAATTTTAAAATAAGTTACAAATATTGGTACATTGCACCCCAATCACTTCAGCATGCATAATGTTTACCTAGAATTTGTTAACCTAAAACAATCAGTTATTTTTTTTACCAGCAAAACAGCTTTATTTGGGAGCAGTAAAGAACTGCAACTCAGGACATGCAACCAGGGTGAACCACATGCAAGTCTGGTAAAGCAAAAGAGGAAACTCTTTTATAGGGAGAAGGGGAAGTTGGGAGGGGCTGTTATAAACAAAAAAATCCATTGGAGGAAACTGGGAGTTTGAAGTATAGTGACTTTTCATTGGCTGAGTTGTGACAGTCTCTCACTGGCTGAGCTGTGCCAGGCAAGGAGAAAATCTTTCTTCCTCCTGCTGGCCAGTAGTAAGGTAGTATCACCTCCTGCTGGAGCTTTGAGTTATGTCTCTTCCGTTGGATCTTTTATTGACCTTGAGTAGCATGTGTGTGAGAGCTCCCTCTTCTGGCCTCCTGACTCCATTTTAGTGAGGCTTCCCTTTATTTTCACAAATTCAGTATTATTTTATGGTTCTTTTTTAGGTAAAATGTTACATACTATTTACGACTCTTAATTTTTTTTATAAGAGTAGTGCTCCTTGAGTGTTTTTTTCTATTATTATAATTTATTATAACGATAGACCACATGATCATCTCTAGTAACCAGAATACGTTTTTTTGTTTTTTTACGTCTTTATTGGAGTATAATTGCTTTACAATGGTGTGTTAGTTTCTGCTTTACTTGAGTGTTTTTTTTAAAGTCTGATACAGATTGTATGTTTGATGGCTTTCTGCTATTCTATAGTGTTGATAAGTTAGGTCATCTTGAAGCAAAATGCACAATTTGTTTATAAATAGATAACCTTCAACTTTTAACAATAAACTGAGGAAGGTTAATGATCTTTGCTGCTTTTGTATATATAAAAAGGAACCCACAGCATTCAGCCATCCTGCCATGGCCTTAATAATGTAATGTCTCTGCAGGTATGATTCCAAGAGAGCCCTGACATATTCAGTGGGGTGGGGAGCACCTCATCATAACTCTTTCAAAAAGAGCTTTATTAAGATATAATTCACATACCTTTCAATTTACTATTTTAAAGTGTACTATTCAGTGGTTTTTAGTGTGGTCACAGAGCTGTGCAGCCATCACCACAATCAATTTTAGAACATTTCCATCATCCCAAAGAGAAATTCCGTACGTATTACTAGTCATTTTCCATTTCCCCTCCAACCTCCCCAGCCCTAGGCAACCACTAATCTATTCTCTCTATATATAAATTTGCCTATTCTGCACATTACATATAGATGGAATAATATGTGGTCTTTAGCATCTGGCTTCTTTCACTTTGCATAATGTTTCAAGGTTTTGTCTATGTTCTAGCATGTATCAGTACTTCATTCCTTTTTATTGACAAATAGCATTGCATTGTATGAATACACTACAGTTTGTTTACTAGTTCATCAGCTGATGGACATTTTGGTTGTTTCTACTTTTGGGCTATTATAAATAATTCTTCTATGAATGCCTGCAAATTTTGCTTGCAAATTTGCCTGCAAATTTTGTTTGGTCATAGGTTTTCATTCCTCTTGCATTTATATCCGGAAGTGGAATTGCGAACCATGTAAGAACTCTGTGTTTAATGTTTTGAGGAACCACTGAACTGTTTCGCAGAGCAGCTGCACCATTTTACACTCCCATCAGCAGTGTATGAGATTTCTAATTTCTCCAATCTTTGTCAACACTTGTTATTATCTGTTATTTTGATTCAGGTCATCCTAGTGGGTGTTAAATGGTATCTCATTGTGAGTTTTGCTTTGCATTTCCCTAATGACTAATGAGGCTAAGTATGTTTTCATGTGCTATTGGCCATTTGTGAATCTTCTTTGAAGAAATGTCTATTTAGATTCTTAACCCACTTTTAAATTTGTTTATTTGTCTTTCTATTATTGAGTAGTAAATGTTCTTTTTACATAGTCTAAGTACAGATTCTTTATCAGATAGATGGTTTGTTCCATTATATGGGTTGTCTTTTTACTTTCTCGGTGATGTATTTTGAAGCACAAATGTTTTTACTTTTGATGAAGTTTTATTTATTTATTGGTTTGTTTATTTATTTCACTTTTGCTTTTTGTATCTTATCTAAGAAGGCATTGCATAATCCAAGGTCATGAAGATTTTGTTTTCTTCTAAGGGTTTTATATCTTTAGCTCTTATTTTTAGGTTTATGATCCATTTGGTGTTAATTTTTTGTATGGTGTGAGGTAGGAATCCAACTTTTTTTTTTTTTTTTTTTTTTGCATGTGGATGTCCAGTTGTCCCAGCACCATTTTTTGAAAAGGCTCTTCTTTACCCATTGTCTTTTCTTGGCTCTGTTGTCAAAATTAATTAACCATAAATGTAATGGTTTATTTCTAGACTCTTAATTCTGTTTCAGTTATTCAAATGTCTGTCCTTATGCAGTAGCACACCATCTTGATTACTGTAGATTACTGTAGTACGTTTTGGGGTTTGTTTGTTTTTGTAGTATGTTTTGAAAGTGTGAAGTGTGAATCCTCAAATTTCATTCTCCTTTTTCAAGATTGTTTTGATTATTCTGGGTCCCTTGTATTTCCATATGAATTTTAACATCAGCTTGTCAATTTTTGCAAAAGAAAAAAAAGCAGGTGGAATTTTCATAGGGATTGTGTTCAATTGTACAATAGATCAATTTGAAGAGTATTGCTACCATAACAATATTGTTCTTCTGATCCGTGAACATGGGATGTTTTTCCATTTACTTAGGTGTTTTAAATTTCTTTCAACTATGTTTTGATGTTTTCAGAGTACAAGTATTGCACTTCTTTTGTTAAATTTATTCCTAATTACTTTGTTCTTTTTGATACTATTGTGAATGGAATTGTTTTCTTAATTTCATTTTTGTGTTGTTCATTGCTAGTGTATAAAAATACAGTTGATTTTTTTATATTGATCTGTACCCTTCAACCTTCTTGAACTCATTTCTAATAATTTAATAGTGAATTCCTCAGGATTTTCTTTATGCAAGATCACATAATCTACAAATAGAAATAATTTTACTTCTTCCTTTCCAATATGGATGCTCTTTATTTCCTTTTATTGCATAGATCTCTTTTCATTTTCCCTTTAGGAGGAGCCTGGTATGCCTCATGAGTCAGCAGAGGATTTGTTTCATTTCAACGTCGGGGGTTGGCATTTCTCAGTTCCCAGAAGCAAACTCGCTCAGTTCCCAGACTCCCTGTTATGGAAGGAGGCTTCAGCGTTGACCTCTTCGGAAAGCCAGAGGCTGTTCATTGACAGAGATGGTTCCACATTCAGGCATGTGCACTATTACCTCTACACCTCCAAACTCTCCTCCAGTTGTGCAGAACTGAACTTGCTCTATGAGCAAGCACTGTGTTTGCAGCTGATGCCTTTGCTGCAGGTAAGATACTCTTGTCTTCCAAGAGTGGTGATAAGTAACATAGGTCTTACGTCACTAAAATGTTGTGTCCTTTTATATATTCGTTGCTGAGATGATCCTCTTAATGAGGAAGTGTGATGAGTGAGATAAGGTAATAAACGGTACACTAGAAACGCATGTTCTGAATAAAGGATTTCATCCTGACTCTGCCTTATCTATGCCAGCAGCCACCACAGACCCAGGATAGGACTTTCCACGGCCTGAAAGGGTGTTCTTGACTCTTGGAAATCCTAGCTTAAGCTTCTTCTTTCTCTTGTGGTTGAATTTTAAGAGGTGGAAACACTAGAAATTGTAGGATTTGCTACATACACTGTGTCTGAGATTTAAAATCTAAAAGATTTGTCAAGAACATTACTTCTTGGGACTTCCCTGGTGGCCCAGTGGTTAAGAATCCTCCTGCCAATGCAGGGAACATGGGTTCGATCCCTGTTCCGGGAAGATCCCACATGCTGCAGAGCAACTAAGCCCATGCACCACAACTACTGAGCCTGCGCTCTAGAGCCCGAGAGCCACAACTACTGAGCCCATGTGCCACAACTACTGAGCCCATGTGCCACAACTACTGAAGCCCATGCGCCTAAAGCCCGTGCTTCAGAACAAGAGAAGCCACCACAATGAGAAGCCCACTCGCTGCAACTAGAGAAAGCCCGTGCGCAGCAACGAAGACCCAATGCAGCCAAAAATTAATTAATTAATTAATTAAAAATAAATAAATAAAAGGACATCACTTCTCACTGTGCCTGTTAGGTACACAATGTTCACTTACAGCAAAGTAAAACGTCCTCCAAACTGCAGAATCTTTCATTTGTCTTCACTTCTCTGTTTTCTAAGACTTCTTTTCTCGGTGTAAGAGCTTTAAATACCTTTACTTTTAAACCATCATAGTATCACTGAAGAACATTACCTTCTTTCCTAATTTTTCTCCAGACTACAGAAATCATTTCTGTGGTTTATCTTAATTAGTTTATTCTTAGTTTTTGAACAATGATATTTTTTTAACCTGGAAGAACTAAATATTATGACCGGGAAGGACCATTGGCCATGCTCCATGTTAATCCTACTGTCTGGACAAGGTGTTGTTTATTCTGTCTTCACGAGCACTGACTGACAAGCCACAGTGCAGCTCAGTGCACTATGAACTATGCCTCTCCAACACCTCAAAGAAGAGAACTGAGGTAGACCACGCATATCTGGGTCATATGGGAATGAGAACATTTCATAATGCATGTTTTCATGGACACTATTTACGAAATCAGTGTTTTCTCTTAAAAGGTATTATACATTTGGAAATCAAAATCCTTAACATACTCCAGTGCAAGTTGTTGTATATTCTTTTCTTTTTATTTTTTTTAAAGTTACCCACCCGAAATAAAAATTTTTTCAACTATCCCAGGAACTGAGTACTAGAATTGCTTACAATTGGCTTCCAAATCACTTAAACAGCCTGGAATGTCAAGATGGCTGCTGATTTTTTTTTTTTTTTGGCGGCGGAGGGGGTTGCACCACGCGGCTTGTTACCCAACCAGGGATCAAACCTGGGCCCCTGGCAGTGGAAACGCGGAGTCCTTACCACTGGACTGCCAGGGAATTCCCAAGATTGCTAATGATTCTATACCAAAGCACCATTTTGTAGGGAAAACGAGAGAGTCACTTGCAGAAAATCAAAGAGATCAAGGCAATTTTTTGAAGAACCATTTTAAAGAGCACAAGCCTATTATACAGTTTATCAGCCCTTTAATTCCTTTGATGTCCTTACTTCCCAAATTGAAACAAAATATATTTGGGAAGCAACTTCTAAACGGGAGGTAACAACTCAGAAGCCAATGAATTGGTCCAATTCCAAAGTTCCAAGTTGTGTGAGCAGTAGTATTTGAGGAATCATATGGATCTGCCTCCCTAAAACAGACCAAAAAACAAGTGCTTATGTTTTGGAAATGGTGCTCTAAATAAACATTTAGGCCGGCCCAGCTGAAGTAGTATTTATTCATTGAAGCAGGGTGTAAATATAGCTGGAGAATCAACAGCAATCTCAAGCAAATCAACAGCCTCACTCGTTTCCATCACTTTCCCCACTCCTAAGGCCTGTCCACATACTCAGGTTCTTGCCTAAATGTACAAATATTTTGCTTGGAGAAAATGGAGTTTGCCAGTTCTAGTCTAAAGACCCTTCTCAGGCAGCCCACCTTAATGCATTCAGCCAGTATTTATTGAAAGCACTGTGGTTACCAGGCATTATTCCTATGGGCTTTAAGGAAAGCATAGGATGATCCAATAAAAATATAATATAAACCACATATGTGAGCCACGTGTGTAATTTAAATTTTTCTAGTAGCCACATTAAAAAAAAACCAAGTGAAATTAATTTTAATAATATATTTTATTTAACCCAGTATATTTAAATACTGTCATTTCAATATGTAATCAATATTTTAAAATTAATATATTTTACATTCTTTTTATGTACTAAGTCTTCAAAATCTGATGTGTATTTTACACTTAAAGCACATCTCAGATTCAGACTATCACATTTCAAGTACTCAATAGCCATATATGGCTAATGGCTATCATATTGGACAGCACATATCTAAATTGTTCTAACCTGTTAGTGCTGCTCACTGTAGAGTCCTTCAGATTTAGCCCCTAGCAATAAAAATGGGACTTTGCCTCCCACTAACTAAAGTTCCCATGCATGCAACAGGAGGCATATCCTACACAGGATTATCTATAATATAGTAAACTTTGTTGGAAAGCCATATAGGATCCAACAAGTAGAATGAGATGGGAAGCTTCTGGAGGACAGGTGCCTGAGCTCACAATGCTGCTCTGCTCTCTACCCTTCCTCATCCCCTCACATCCCTACCCTTTATCTCTCCCGTCCCCCAGCCCCGTCCACCTGCCCACCCCACCTCCCCCTGGCCTGTAGCTTTGGCCTTCAAAGGGCACGCTCAATACCTATTATTGTCTTGATTCTAAGTGTAACATTTATTGTGTATTGAGCACCAATCACAGGCCAAGCACTGGAGATACAGGAATAAACCATACAGTCGTACAAGGTCAGATAGAGGTGTGTGCTATGAAGAATAGAGCAGTGTTTCCTGTGTAATAGTGAAGGAGGATGGCATTTCTGTATTCTAGAACTTCTTGGGGTTTCAGAATGTGTTTATATGATTTTCTTTTTGTATGTATAGTTTTTATTCTATCAGTCACTGCCCTCATAGTACTGGAATTTAGTTGAAAGAATAAAGCATTTACATCTAATCTGCTTGTTTTGTAATGTACTGATGTGTAGTATGTGGTAAGGAGATAGCAAGTGACTGAGGCCAGCTACTCCTTTAGAAAGAGTGGTCAGGGCTGGCCTCATTGACAAGGCAACATTTGAGCAGAAGACCGAATGAAAAAGGGACAAGTCATGCAGATGTCTGGGAAAGAGCTTTGAGGCATAAGGAATGACAAACACAAATGCCCTGAGGTTAAACGAGTGACTTGGAAGAGGCAGACTCAGCAGCCATTGTCAGGTGCAATGAGAAGTAAGGAGATGCCGGGACTTCCCTGGCAGTCTAGTGGTTAAGACTCTGCGCTTCCAGTGCAGGGGGTGTGGGTTCAATCCCTGGCCGGGGAACTAAGATTCCACATGCCATTCGGTGTGGGAAAAAAAAAAAAAAAGTAGGGAGACGCCAAAAACAGATGAGGTCAGAGGAGACTATGGACCAGATCTTGCAGAGTCTCACAGGTGACACTGAAGACACAGGATCTATTCTAAATGTTATAGGTACCTTTCGGAGATGTTTAAAGAAAGAAGTAAAATTATCAAATTTAACATTTTAAAAGATCATTAGACCTTGGGTTAAGCAGTGTTTTCTCAGGTACAACATCAAAAGCACAAGCAACAAAAGAAAAAAAAGATGAATTTTGAATTTCATCAAAATTTTAAAATTTTGTGCTTCAAAGGACACCATCAAGAAAGTAAAAAGACCACACACAGAATGGAACAAAATATTTGCAAATCACATATCTGATAAGGGACATGTATCCAGAATATGTAAAGAACACTTACAACTAAACAACAAAAAGACAATCAAATTTAAAAATGAGCAAAGGGGGCTTCCCAGGTGGCGCAGTGGTTGAGAGTCCGCCTGCCGATGCAGGGGACACGGGTTCGTGCCCCGGTCTGGGAGGATCCCGCGTGCCGCGGAGCGGCTGGGCCTGTGAGCCATGGCCGCTGAGCCTGCGCGTCCGGAGCCTGCGCTCCGCAGCGGGAGAGGCCACAGCAGTGAGAGGCCCGTGTACCGCAAAAAAAAAAAAAAAAAAAATGAGCAAAGGATTTGAGTAGACATTTCTCCAAAGAAGATATACAAATGGGCAATAAGCACATGAAAAATGCTCAATATCATTAGCCATCAAAGAAATGCAAATCAAAACCATGATGAGTTACCACTTCACATCCACTAGAATGCCTCTCATCAAAAAGACAGTAACAGGTGTTGGCAAAGATATGGAGAAACTGGAACCCTCATACACTGCTGATAGGAATGTAAATTTGTGCAACCTCTTTGGAAAACAGTCTGGCAGTTCCTCAAAAAGTTAAACATATCATTATGACCCAGCAGTTCCACTCCCACGTATATACCCAAGAGAAATTAAAACCTACAGGATGTCCACACAAATACTTGTAGACAAATGTTCATAGCAGCATTATTCATAATAGCCAAAAAGTGAAAACAATCTGTATGTTCATCAGCTGATAAACAAACAAAATGATATGTCCATACAATGGATTATTATTTGTCAA
The DNA here is from genome assembly GCF_949752795.1 of Hyperoodon ampullatus. Taxonomy (NCBI): domain Eukaryota; kingdom Metazoa; phylum Chordata; class Mammalia; order Artiodactyla; family Ziphiidae; genus Hyperoodon; species Hyperoodon ampullatus. The sequence goes on from NC_136931.1 coordinate 19,606,486, forward strand.
TAAAAAGGAATGAAGTACTGATACACGTAACAACAAAGATGAGCTTTGAAATGTTATGCTAAGTGAAAGAAGTCAGACACAAAAGACCATATACTGTATGATTCCATTTATATAAAATGTGCAGAATACACAAAGTTAATAGGGACAGAAAGTAGATTAGTGGTTTCCTAAGGCCAAGGTATGGGGTGAGAAGGATAGGGTGAGCAAAAATAGGCAGTGGACTGTAAATGGGTACAGGATTTCTTTTTATGATGTTAAAATAGATTGTGGTGGTGGTTGCACAACTCTGTAAACATACTTAAAATCATTGAATTGTATAAGTGAGTAAATTTGATCATTTATATATAATATAAAATTTATTCACATTAGATATAATATGAAATATATTTCAATAGAGCTATAAAAACATCATTAACTTCTGGTTTGACATTAGACCTGGGGTCAGCAAACTATTTACATCCCATGGAACAAATCCAGCCTACTACCTTTTTTGTACAACCTGTGAGCTAAGAATTGCTTTTACAGTTTTAGATGGTTGAAAAAAATCAAAAGAAAAATATTTTGTGGCACATAAAAATTATATGAAATTCAAATTTCAGTGTTCATTAACAAACTTTTATTGGAACACGCCAAGCTTATTTGTTTATATATGGCCTATAGCTGTTCTCAAGCTACAATACAGAGTTGAATAGTTGCAACACGGACTATATTCTCAAAGCCTAAAATATTTACTATCTGGCCTTTGACAGAAAAAATTTGGTTGACCCCTGGTCTAGACTCTACTGGGGCAAGGGAGGAGCAGGAAGACAAGTTAGGAGGCTCCTGAAGCATTCAAATGAAAGATAGTGATGGTTTGGCCTAAGGTGGTAATGGTAGATTTAGAAGTGTTCAAATTCTGGATATGCCTTGATGACAGAACTGATAGGGTTTGCTGATGAATTGGAGGTAGAGTGAGAGAGAATGGATAACTCCTCTGTATCCTGGGCAATCAGGTGAAAGATGTATTCTGAGGTGCAGGCTCAGAGGGAAAAATCAGGAGTTCGGATTTGAATGTATTAAGTTTGAGAGGCAAGAAAATGGTGCTTGTTAAACATCCAAGTGGTGATGGGGAGGAGGCAGCCAGATGTATAGATGTGGAATTCACGGAAGCAGTCAGGTCTAGAGACATAAATTTGGGGTCATCAAAGTTGGTATGTAAATCCATGAGCCTGGATGCTTAGGAATGTCATATCTTGTTCACAGGGGAGATAAAAACTAGTCATTACAGGTCTGTACACTAATGTCACAGTGCTTCCTAGGACCTTCTGTGTAATTTGGGGAGTCCCCTTTGTGTAAATGTAAGCTGCTCCAAGCCTCTCATATGCTATCAGCTTGGTTGGGCGTCATAGCTGCTACTGCAGAGTGTGAAATTTTTCTTCAGGGTAACTCACAAGGGTTCAAGGTCCATGGCAGACTGTTGATTCCCTTTCACTTGCCCCCTTGAAGTCCACCGAGGACTTAGTACGTTGACAGTATATGCTGCTTGCGTTTCGTTTTTCATTGCCTTCTGAGGACTTCTAAGTTTGGAAACTTAAATCGTTCCTCCTGTGAATGTTCAGCTACCAGCAAGCAACCCCAAAACGCCTGCATTCCTTGTGCTCAAGGGAGCCAGAGAGTTTTTATGTTGATCACACAAATGATGCTTTTAAGAAAACAGACCACTGACGAGTCTCACATTTCCTATTACTCATGATGTGAAGACAGATTACCACTGTGATCTTGTAAAGGAAGATTATGTAAACAGCAGATATTTATCCCAACAGTGTAGCTCATCTGTGGATATGGGTAAGTGGATAGCTCAAGTGTAAATGCCTTGACATGGCATCAGGGCTCCTCACAGGACAGCCCATCTGCTTGTCCTGACTCATATCCCAACACATATACATACCTACATGCATGCATGGGTACATATGCATGCACATATGCGCACACACACACCCTCCCCTCAGTGTTCAGGCATGTCACTGAGCACCCTAAATGCTTTCTCTCCACACCTTTTCACTTGCTGTTCCCTCTTTCTAGAATGCTTCCCCTTCAAGATTTAGCCTAAATGAGGCCCACTGGAAGACTAGCCTGACATTTCCAGGTAGAGTTTTGCCTCTCTGCTCTCAGATCAGTGCTAATTCTGTTGAGACCATGTATTCATATGTCTTTCTCCCTCACTAGCTTGTATTCTTTTCATGTTCACACTCCCAGCATCTCTCACAGTACTGGGCCTGTAACAGGTGTTTAATAAATATCTGCTGAGAGAACATTGAATGTTATACCCAAGATGACCTGTGAAGGCTGAATCTACTTCAGGGTGAGGGGGCTGGAGCTGGCAGTGGAGGGGCAGGTTTGAGCCGCTGATAGGTGTGTCTTATTTGTCTTGTTTGGCTGATAGCAGCTGTTCTGAATATCCTTTTGTTCTACCGGCCTTGCTTCCTTTGAGCTTCCAGTGGTGCTGGCCCTCCTTGTCTTTACAAAGCAGTTGGAGATTTGCAATCTCCCCCAAGCTCTCTTACCATCACATTCCTTCCAACAGCCCACATCAGAGCATAAGGCATCGCTGAGCACTGCTGCTGCTTTGGAAATCCTCCGTTAAGTCCCAAGGCTCTGCCAGTGGGGCATTTGTCAGCCATCTTTTGGCAACCACATACACACACACACACACACACACACACACTCGCCCCTGTGCCATCAGTCTTATGTTGCCTCTGATTGACATATTTTTTCACTATTATCTAGGCCAAAAGCAACATCAGTTATCCTTGTGCTAGCAAGTAGCCATTTGAATTCAGGTCTGTATTTCCCTAAAGAAATCCTCCCTCTAATAACTTTCTGGGTCATAATATATGAAGAGTAAAAGTACTAGAAGTAATATTCAGGCAGAAAAAAAGGGAATTGAAGTCCACAGAAGACTAGCCACACGCTCTGTGGCAACTTCAGTCAGCAAAGCCAAAGGACAGCTGGAAGCATGGGCTCTCTGAAGTGCTCTTCACTCATTCATTCATTCATGCATTCATTCCACAAAAATATATTGAGATCCCACAGACACTATTGTGGGTGCTGCAAATACAGCAGAGAACAAAACAGGCAGGGTCCTCATGGTCTTGGAGATTATATCTATTAGGGGAGACTGGCAGGCAGTAAATAAATAAGTAGGTGTTATTGAGACCAACAAAGCATGTTGAAGGGGTTAAGGGATGCTTCCCATGGATTCTTACAGCACCAAATGGCTTCCCATGAGAAGAAGGCCTTGTATTCTAGAAATCAGAGCAAGGATTGGCTGAGAAAGTTTAGAAAAAAACCTAGTTGAAGCTCCTGGGCCTAATGCTTCCAGCATGTCTTGAGTGGCAGGAATTGCGATCTTTGTAGATTTACTTGTTTGTGTGGTTTTTTTTTTCCTTTTCAAGATTTGTCAAACACACCTTTTTGGGGGGAAAATGGTACTGCTTACACTTTACATTAGTGGAAGGAGCAGGAAATGGAGATTTCATTTCTATAAATTAGATCATTCTTCCCTCAATTAGCACATCTCTCAAGCTAGTTGGACTCTCATTACTGACCCACCCCAAAGGACACACCTAGGTACCAAAGAGCACCTCCAAATAGTGCATCCAAGTCCATCCTCAAACAGGTTGTTCTCCCAGGTAGGGATTTCCCTCCCCCAACATGTCGCCTCCCTAGTGGCTGATTTAGAGTTGTTCAAGGACACCATTGTTTCTTCCACTGAGAATCTCGGGATTTGAATCTGCAGATAAAGTAAATGGCAGGTTCAGGTTCCTGTGATTCGGTTAGCTTAGGATAGGCTTGGAATGATATGCTGTCTCTTGCAAGCTCTCCCTAGGTTCACTTCCTTTTCATGCTACTTCACCCAATGTCTTTCAATCCATTACCAATCAGACCCAAGCTGAGCCCTTTCTTCCTGTCATCCTGTCTCCATCTCCTCCTTCATCCCTGTCCTTCACCCCATTAGATCTTCCCTCTGGACTCCAGCTCCCAAGTTGGAATTGCTGCCTCCACTGTCCTCTGAACTCTCTGGTCTCTGCCCATTGTGATCCTGTGCTGGCTTTTCCTATGGTTTTGGATTCCCACCATCTTTCTCAGTTTTTATGAGTGCAGTCTGCTTCTCTGCCAGCTCCTTTTGGCTCCCCCATGTCTCATTTTGCTTTTCATTCCAGAGGACTCAGCCCTCCAGCCCTCCATTTTTATGCATTCTTTCATTCAACACAGCGGTTCTGAGCACTTACTACATACTAGGCTCTAGACTAGAAGCTGGGGATGCATCAATCCAGTCCTTTTTCCAGGAGCCTCGGTAGAGGGGGACGGACAGGCCTGAAACCAAGCCAGAGGCTGAGATAGAAAAGTTTGCAGGGGCCTGTGGGAACAGAGGGGGAGGATGAACCACTCTGGCTGGGGGAGGCTCCAGGCTCTTCAGGCAGGGAAGGGAGGAGAGAGGTATTCTGGGAAGAGGGAACAGCATACATAAAGTTGAGGAGATATCACTGAACATTGTGTGTCTTTGGAGTTTTATGCAGTTAATGTCACAGATGATGGGGTGGAGACAGAAAGAATGGTGGCAGATGAAGCTGGAAAGGTAGTTTGAGATTTGACCACTGAAAGGAAGGAAATTAATATTTCCTTTAATCCTTACAACATCTTCCAGATTTTACTGTCTCCACTTTGCATGTGAGGAGCCTGAGGCTTGCAGAGGTTAAGTGACAAATGGGAGGCAGCTGGTTAAGAAAAGTGGTTAAGAGCACAGGCTCTAGTGTCCTGAGTTCCAGTCCTAGCATCTCCACTTACGTGGGGTACTGAGTACTCTTTCTCTTCCTGGATCTTGCTTCCTATTTGCTAAAAGAGAGTGATAGTACTAGAGCCTACTTTGTGAGTGGGGGGACATTAGCAGGATTCAGTTTAAAAGTGCCTGAGCAGTAAATGTTAGCTCTTAAGTGACAGAGTCAAGATTGAAACCCCAGTCTGTCTGAGTTCAAGGCCCTTGTATTGCTCATGTATACCCTGCTCCTGGTCCTTGATTGTGAAGGAGCTTACGTGCACTGCTAAGGAGAATTTGGACTTGATCCCATAGATAATGGGGAACACTAAAGATTTTTAGGATGGGGAGTGGTTTGGACTCATTTTCCTGTTTGAAAGATCACTGAGTGGAGAGGGCCTGGGGACAAGGAGACCAGGACTGGGGGAAGGGAGAGGAGAGAAGGGGTGGTGCCAAGAGCAGAAGATGGAGTCCTAGGACTTGCTGGCTGACTGGGTGGAGATGGTGTGAATATCATTCAAATCACAGTCCCTGCTTTGAATCCTTCAATGGCTTCTCTTAACCAGGGGATAGACTGCTCATCCCAGCTGACAGAGCTCTTTACTCTCTGGCTCTTGTTTACTGCTCTAAATTCACCTCACACACTCCCTCAACCTCCATACACCTTAAACAAAGCCATATTCAAGGCAGAGAAGCAGGTGGCTGAGCATATATCCTTACCTACTGTCCCCCCGACCCTGTCCTGTCCCTTCTGTGCACAGTCACCATTTTCCTTTCTTTGCCTCACAGCACAAATACTGCCAGGCTATTATCCCTCACCTTAACTCAATAATCCTGCCCACCCACTGATACAGAATCTGTTCCAGCCTCTCAGTAACCTTCCTGGCACCTCATTTTTATTCCTCTTTGCCCAAGACCAACTATTACCTCATACGGAAATCAACCTCTCACTGATTTTCCTCCTGAGAACGGCTACAGTTTGACATAGAAGCTAAAGTCGTGTGCAGTCTTGAGCAAAGAGGGACAAGAAAGCTTGGGTCCCCTTCTAATGCTGTTGAAAGAAATCCCAGAGTTCCTGGAGGTCCTGAAACTTCATAACTGATGCTGCCTCTTATCTCAGTATATGTAAACTGTTGGATCCAGGCACAGTATCTGACTGTGGCCCTGGTGTTGTACAAGTATTTCTCAAATGAATGAATGACAGACTCACTTCTGCTGTTTCATGCATGCACTGTTCTCCTCCATTGTCAGTGCCTCCAGGAAAGCACTCCCCATGACCCTGCCATTGTCCAGTCCTTCCACAAATCCATCAGCCACCCAAAGTGGGGAAGATTACCGGCTCCGGTCCTCTCCTTTTACAGACCTTAAGCAGTTATGAGGGTGCAGTTTATAGCCATGGCCACCAGAGGGCTTTTCTCAAAGCTCAGGGTTCCCTTGAGCAGCTTCACAAGAGCTTCACCAGTGTAGGTAAGCAGGTTCTTTTATTAGTTTCATACTGCATCTGAGGTGTTCCGTCCATTCTGAGGCTCTTAGATAAAGAACTGGTCATGTGGTGCCTTTAGAGGACTACTTTTCCAGCTATTTCCAAAAATTTCTTGGGAAAATACTATTTTCTTCTAAGGAAGGGACAGAAAAAATGGGCTTGATGTTATGGTAATCTGCGCCCTGTGCAGGACTTTTTAGGGAGGGTAGCTCCCTGAATGTGGGTAGCATGACATCCTAGCTGGGGTGCTCCATTCCAGCCTCAGCCCACCCCTGGTCACCTGCTCCTTCAAGTGGAGAAGCTGGACTTGGAAGACTGCTTGGGCAACTCACAAATCCTTTACCTGCAACTGTCTCATCAGCAAAGTGGGAATGCAAACACCACATCTATCTCACAGAGCTGTGTCAGGGTAGATGAGCAAATGTAGGTAAAAGTGCTTTGAAAAGTGTGATGCTCAGTGCCACCTCCATTTCCCTATTTAAATAAATCACATTCCAGGATTAGGATGAGCACAAACAATAAGCAGATCACAATTATAACAGGTCAAAAGGGTTTCTGAACTCTTGAGGAGAAATGATAGCAGAAAATCTCAAGTTTTTTTTTTTTTTTTTTTTTTTTTTTTTGCGGTACGCGGGCCTCTCACTGCTGTGGCCTCTCCCGTTGCGGAGCACAGGCTCCAGGCACGAAGGCTCAGTGGCCATGGCTCACAGGCCCAGCCGCTCCGCGGCATGTGGGATATTCCCAGACTGGGGCACGAACCCATGTCCCCTGCATCGACAGGCGGATTCCCAACCACTGCGCCACCAGGTTTTTAATTACTAAATATAAATTACTCTCAAGATTGCATAAGATAAATTTCTATCAATCAACATAAAATTATAATCCAGAAAAAATTATTTCAAAATCAGAAAAGAAATAGTCATTGATATTTTGAATATCAGCATATCATCTTATAGACATACACTTTTATATTTTTGTGAGTGACTATTTCAAAACACTTTACCAAAGTAAGTCACAAACTATTTTTCCTGGTATTTTACCCTAGAATTGGTAGATAGTTACTTGGTTTAAAATTTTCAAAGCAATAATCTTCTTTATCTCACAGACTCTAGATAATCTGAAGGAAGGGAAACACCATCTACGTGTGAGGTCTGCAGACATATCTGTTGCAGAGAGAGCATCTTTGAACTACTGGCAAACATGGAAGTGTATCAGCAAACCCTCAGAATTTCCTATAAAAAGCCCAGCCTTCACAGGTATAACCACAGGCTGACCTTTTCTGAAGCCCAGACCAGCTTCTCTTCTCACTCTAACAGAAGTGGCTTCAATCCAGAGAGTGCCCTGATTTCTGAACTAGTTCTGGATGATTTCTCTACCTTCCTGTCATCTCCTTTGAGCTTGTACCTGCCACATGCCCTCTCCATGACTTCTTACTCACTGGAACTAAACATCCTTCTCCATGTTCATTCCCCTGCATGCTGGTTTCACTTGGGCAAGGCTGGGCTGCATTCCACCCTGTCCTATTGGTCAGGGCACTCCACCATACTTTCAAGTCACCTCTAGCCACCACACAAGGAATGTCTCCAAATGATCACTGTCTGGTGGGCGCCTTGCAGCATAGATCGACCTACCTGGGACGCCAGAATAGCCATTCATAATTATTGATGGGTTTTGAGCTTTCGGGAGAGTCAAAAGGATCTATTTTATCTGTAGGTCATCTATTTTATCTGTGGTTGGTTTGATCAATTGAAAAGAAACAAATAGGTAACCAGTATGAATTTAATGACTGAGTATATAAGCCAAACCTTCACATGTCCCACTGCCCTTCACTGCAGAAAAACTAGATTTCCATGCCCTGGTCCCCACCACACTTCTGCCAAACCTAGGGTTACATCTGAAGAGAGTGAGTGAGAAGAAGGAGGTATCTGGCAGGGACTGTCTCTGGGGTGATCTCTTCAGCTTCCTCCGGGGCCCCTGGGTCAGTGAGAGCCCTGCCCACTTCTGAGAGCCCTGGCCTCTGGGAGGTGGTGACGCCCCTCTGCATGTTCTCCTCCAGGCCTACATGATAAGGCACCTTTGGGACTTATGGATACACCACTGTTAGACACAGAAGAGGAAGTGCACTACTGCTTCCTGCCCCTAGACCTAGTGGCCAAGTATCCAAGCCTGGTAACTGAAGACAATCTGCTGTGGCTGGCTAAGACCGTGGCCCTCATTGAGTGCGAGTGCAGCGAGTTCCGCTTCATTGGTGATTGCTCTATCCGGGGAGTTGGGGGAGGGGGAGGGGAGGGGGTGGGGGGTGGCGGCAGGCTGATAGGACCCATCCACCCCTCCTAACCCCACACCCCTTGGAGGCCCAGCTTGGGGCTTAGGGCCTCAGGAGCTTCCCTGGGCAGAACTGGTGGAAGCATGACAGAGCCTTCCTGGAAGCAAATGGATTCCCAGCATTAGACTCCCACTAGCCTCAGGGCTATTTTATTCTCTGTTCATTTTGGAACGGCCTGGGTGTAAAGGGGCACTGGAAACCAGCTGCAGTGGTGTCACGGGCCACAAGAGTTGGTGTAAAGGGCAAGACCCTGAGCTGGACTCCAAACTACTTCTCTCTCTGCCTTTATGTATCCAACTGGGCTCTAGACCTCAGTTCCTCTCACCATAAAATGAGGGAATAGGGTTGTTTCAGAGGATGGTCCCTTCCTCCTCTCACTTCCACTAAACTCAGGATAAAAGGGTGGATGGTGAAAGGTTCCTCAGAATCATTGTAGAATTGTCCACCTGAGCTAGTGGCCTAAGGAGGGATGAGATCTTCAAGCCTGGACAGAAGAGAGCCTCCCTCCTCCACCAGGACAGGCTCTGGTGGGGTGTGAACTGAACTGATTCCAAGATGCTGCTGCTGCCTATATGAATAGGGCAGGAAACACCCAAATTGTACTGGGGACCAAATGCCTGGAACCCCAGCCTTTCATAGTCACAGTCACCTGGAAAGTTGTCTATAATGTGCTTCTGAATCTCCAAGTTGATTCACACAGGACAGTAGCATTGGCTCCATCTCTGCCTCCCACACTGCAGTCCAGGCAGGGACAAACTGCAAGAGCCACCTGCCAGCCCAGGCTCGGCCAGGCCCTTCCTCTCTAAGCGGCAAGACAACTCCCTCTTTTGGAATGACCTGCTCTTGGGTCAAGACTCACAGGGTAAGTCTCAGGGCCAGTGTGTGCTCACCAGGAAGGCCTGGCTTGGGAGCCCCAGGCCAGGCCATGGGAAGCCACACCCACGGACTTAGACACAGGAAAACAAAGTAATTTGGGGTTTTTGACCTTGAAAACCACAGACTGAAAGCTAATCTAACCAGGTATGTTTGGAAATTGTTTTGGAATAAGGAGCACCTAGGATAAGTTGTAGCACCAAAAACCTGCCAAAACCTGGACCTACAATTAGATCAGAAATAACCTTGTTAACCCATTTTGTTTCCCTTTGTTTTTCAAGTGAATTTTCTCCGCTCACAGAAGATTTTACTACCAGATAATTTCTCCAACATAGATGTGTTAGAAGCAGAAGTGGAAATTCTGGAAATCCCTGAGCTCAGTGAAGCTGTGAGGTTGTACCGAATGAACACGGGTATGTCACCAGGGGAACCTTGCCCTCCCCTTGACATCCTGGGGCAGTCTGGGCTTTAGCCAGAAAAGCCAAAAACAAACATCTTCCCTCCCGCAACCACTCTGGGCTTTGGGTGGTGGTGAGAGAAGTGGGTGTTTTGGCTGACTTAGAATCTGAGAAGAGAAATTTCAGTCTGAAACCCAGTGTGCCCTCTGTCTGCTCAGTCTTGCCACTGACCTGTAGGTAGTTCAGCCCAGCCTGGGTGGGGAAACCAGGCCAGAGTGTCGAGGGGAGGGAAGTTGGGCCTGAGGCCCGGCTTCCCAAGGTCAGGGGAGGTCTGCCCTCCTTGTGGATGTGTCAAGCAACTGGGAACTTGTAACTAACCCCTACCTGCCACTCCCATCCTTCCTCTTCCAGGCATAGCTGGAGGGCGTGGGAAATTCCCCATAGGACTTCAGTTATCCCACACACACCCCAGTTCCTTTGTCCCCCCTACTTCAAATCCCTGGCTGCTGTGCCTGTTTCTGCCTGCTCCTGACACTTTCTGACCCTGGTCCAGTCCTTCAAGTTCCCGGCCCAACCTCATTCCAATTTGCTCCTCATATTTTTTATTTGCCTTTAACCATCCCATTTCCCAAATCCTGCATGTCTATGGAAGCTACTGTGCATGTTGCAGGAGCTAGCTACCTTAGTGTGGCCTCAGCTGGCATTCTGAGAATATATAGAACTGTCTTGCACATGTGAAGTTTGGCCTGTGTGTCACCAGATATTTATTCCATGGGAATCAGACTTTCCCTACTTTTAGGCCAGCTCTCCCAGACTCCTCCCCGGGCAAGTGAAGTCCTATCCTATTTGGGGATAGTGGCATCCTGCTGCAGGTCTCAGGAGCCTGTCTTGGGATCTTACAACCCACTTCAAAGGGTATAAGTTCAAATCTCTCCCCCAAAGACTTCTGTTCCTTCAGAGAACATGGATCAGAGAGATGAATAGAGCGGTGCATGCTGCACAAGAGCTATGTGAAGTTGGAAGGGAAGCATGCCTGTGGACAGGCTCTGTAAGCCATAAAGCAGCCCCCAAACACAAAGCATGTTTTCTGTCTTTTTATAAAGCACCATAAGTAAGGGAAACAGCTCTCGTAGCCTTGGAGGTCGAGGCGCTCTCAAATCTCAGCTCTGCCCCACCTAGCTTTGCTATTTGGGGCAAGGTTCTTAACTGGCCTCTCAGGACAGTTTCCTCATCTGTGATAAGAGGAGAGTACTACCCCTCTTGTAGGGTTGGAGATGACCCATGAAAATCACCTGGCAGCTTGCCACTGGCCCACTGTTGCCACTGGAACAGGGTCCTGTAGACTGTGCATTGTGCCCACTGCAGGAGAACAAGGTTTCACCCATGAGCCCGTAATACAAATATCCAACCTGAAAGTAACACTACACAGTGTGTCCTCGGGGAAAATTCTGCCCAAGAGTGATAGGGACTGTGAATCCGGGAAGCCTGTAATGCACATTAGGTTCTATGCTATGGTTGTCATTCTTTACTCATGGATAATTAGAGCAGAGCTTGGAACTAAGGGAAATTCCTGCAGAGGCTGGGGCCAGATGGCTGTTATTCTGAAATTCAAATGTTAATGATACAGCTAATTAATCTACCCCCCCATACCCACCCCGCCTCTCAACAAATAGTTTTGACCTCTAAACCTGACTGAATATAAGAAAAACTATACTGATTTCGAGCAGATCCAGATTTGGCTGTGCAAGGAAATAAGCTCCCTCAAAGTCTCTTTAGTTACTAATTTAAGGCAGCAGTAGGAAGCAAGACCCAAAGCTTCCAATACAGTTATGACCATGAGGGATCTAGGAGTCACCCCTTTCTCTCTGGCACAGGTGGCTGTTCCCGGACCTCCTGTCCTCCTCCAAGCCCTGGGAAGGGGGGCCGTGCAGCAGGCCTAGAGTCTGTGAAGCCACTGTACATGATGGCCCTGGGTCTGCTTGTCAAGTACCCAGACTCTGCACTGGGACAGCTCCGCATCGAGAGCACTCTGGATGGAAGTAGACTGTACATCACTGGGAACGGGGTCCTCTTCCAGCACGTTAAGTAAGGCCCTCCTCAGAGCACAGCTTGGTCCCACTCAGGCTGAGCTTTACCTTTCTCGAGGAACCAAACTGGGGCCCTGCCCATGAGCCAGAGATAGTGTCCTTGGGGACAAACTGATCATTTTAGCCACTCCCACTACCCACACCAGCACCACCAAATTTGGGCCTCAAAGGAGAGGCCTGGTGCCAAGGTATAAGGTTCCCAAGGTTCAAAGGTCTCACACTGTCATATTTCCATCCTCTGTAATCCATTTCTCTGGTTCTAGCCCTATGCTAGGTCTGAGGTGACCAGGCCAATCACAACAGTTAGGGTGCTGGATAGTCCCCCTCCTTCAAAGGCCCTCCCCACAACCCTTGGGAGGCTCACTGACACACAGAAAGTCAGAGCCAGGGGTGAGCCCCCCCAAGAAGCAAGGCAAGGCAGGCTTCCTGGAGGAGGTGATACCTGGCCTCTGCCTTGCAGGATGAGCTCAGACTGTTCCCATTAGTGCAGGGACATGGATTCTAATCCTGTTTTTAAAATTAATTTAATTAATTCGTTTATTTATTTATTTATTTATTTATGGCTGCGCTGGGTCTTCACTGCTGTGCGCGGGCTTTCTCTAGTTGTGGTGAGAGGGGGCTACTCTTCGTTGCAGTACATGGGCTTCTCATTGTGGTGGCTTCTCTTGTTGTGGAGCACCTGCTCTATGCACGCGGGCTTCAGTAGTTGTGGTGCACAAGCTTCAGTAGTTGTGGCTCGTGGGCTCTAGAGCACAGGCTCAGTAGTTGTGATGCATGGGCTTAGTTGCTCCACGACATGTGGGATCTTTCCGGACCAGGGCTCGAACCTGTGTCCCTTGCATTGGCAGGCGGATTCTTAACCACTGCACCACCAGGGAGGCCCCTAATCCTGTTTTTTTTTTCTTTTTTTTAGATATTTGCCATGTATTTCTTCTTAGGTCTTTTTTCTTTTTAATTAATTACTTTATTTTTATATATATTTTTATTTTTGGCTGTGTTGGGTCTTCGTTTCTGTGCGAGGGCTTTCTCTAGTTGCGGCAAGCAGGGGCCACTCTTCATCACAGTGCGCGGGCCTCTCACTATCGCGGCCTTTCTTGTTGCGGAGCACAGGCTCCAGACGCACAGGCTCAGTAGTTGTGGCTCATGGGCCTAGTTGCTCCGCGGCATGTGAGATCTTCCCAGACCAGGGCTCGAACCTGTGTCCCCTGCATTGGCAGGCAGATTCTCAACCACTGCGCCACCAGGGAAGCCCCCTAATCCTGTTTTATAGAAAGGTAAACAGGTTCAGAGTAGAGCAACTCTCTTAGGCTCACAAAATACACTGGTACCAACACTAAAGATAGAAGTGGGTTTTCCTGAGCACCTTGGGAGAGGGTCAGCTAACACCAAATACTGTCTTACCCCAGAACTGTCATTTGTGGCCCACACCATCCATCTCTCCCGGAGATGTCCCACCCCTGATGTCACAGGGCACAGAGGGCAAAGACAAGTGCCTTTGGAGGTGGGGGGTTTCCTGGGCATACAAGGTATCAGTAATCTCCCAAACCGTGACAGGCTGCCACATAGTGACTGAGATGTCTTGGGCAGATATTTATGGGGGCAAAAATGGAGTGACTGGGCCCTGGCCTGGATTCTGGAACGTGAGACAGGGCTTGGAGGCTTGCAATTAGTCAATTTAGAGGGCTTTGCTGAAATAGGTCAAGCTCAGCTCCAAAAGGGTGAGCCTATGTGTCCAAGTATACCCCCCTATGAGACATCACCAGAAACTAGTTAAGGAAATGATGTTAGTGGCCACAGGCTTGAGTTAGTGTAAAGGCAAGACATTCTAGACATGGAAGGTTGACAGGCTGGACTCCCTTGGGGTGAAGTGCTGAGGCTCTCTGTGACAGGCCTTTCCTCTGGGCAGGAACTGGCTGGGGACTTGCTGGCTGCCCCTGACTGAGACCATTTCTGAGGTGTACGAGCTCTGTGCCTTCCTGGACAAGAGGGACATCACCTATGAGCCAATGAAAGTGGCTCTGAAGACTCATCTGGAGCCGAGGACTCTGGCACCCATGGATGTGCTCCGTAAATAAAGAAGCTTCTCAGTTTGAATTCAACATCAGAGGAGGGTCTAGGGGATCACAGAGGAAAGATAAGGCTGGCTAGAACCAGGAACTGTAGATGGAACAGAAAAGGAAAGCTAGACTAACATCTGTGGGTTTCGCCTAAAAGGAAACTTTCATGTTAGGTGACCCCTCCGCACCCCAAGCCCACAGGTAGCCTCAAGTAGTCCAGGCTGAGCAGTGCAGACTGACCCAGCTGGGGGGCCACATGGGACCCCAAGGGCATGCCTGCCCTGGCTCTGGGAGCCGATGCTATGCCCATTTGGTCCTCGCAGCCATCCAGGGAAGAATGATCCCTGGGTCCATTTAACAAAAGAAGCAGAGGCTCAGGGAGGTAACTTGCTTATATCACTAGATCGTGGTCAAGCTGGGATTTAAATCTGAGTCTAAAGCCAATGTTGTTTCACCAGCTGCCTATAACTGTTTCCTAACAAAAAGTGTTTTAGATCAATGTGTGCTGTATTACTATCATTCAGCAACATTCAGTACTTATTTGAGCACCTACCATATACCAGGACAGTAGATAACACTAGAGGTACAGAAGAGAGCAAAACAGACCCAGTTTCTATCTTCATGAGGTTCACAATCTAATTATATACCTCTTGGTTATATCATCTATTTATATACCCTTCATTCATTACAAAGCTCATTAGAAACTGGTTCTTAATACAGAACAAAGCCTAAATCTAGTCACCCCAGGAAAAGGGTCATGAGTTCATCTTCCCAGAATAAAGCCCCGAGGTTTGGTCTCTGAAGAAGTGACAGTGATTTGATGAGAGGCTGGCTCTATGATATTTGCCAAACCATAAGCACAAACATATAGAGGGACTCCTAGCTCCAGTCTGAGTGGCCATGTGGAAAATTACACACCCAGCCTGAAACCAGAAGCAGTTAGCAAGGTACATCAGCCAAGCTTTCTTGGGAGAGGTGGGCCAGGGGAAGAACAGCAGTGCCCTTGGGGTTGGTGGCCCTCCCCCAATGCAGAGTTACCAGCTGACCCTCCAAGCTGCTGTTCTAAACCCACTTTGACACCCAGGAAACCATATGGTGAGCCACAGGGAAGGCCTGAGGAGCAGAAAAGGTTGATGTCAAGGACTTCTGCTGCTTCTCAGACTAGGCAACAGAATATGACTGATGAAGATATTGTGTCTTAACATGTAATGGACAAAATGCCCTACCTAATTTCCCTTCTGGCCACATGATGTGTTCCCTCTCATTGGTTTCCTTAGATGAGGAGTGGACGGCAGAAATCACTGTGTATTCCCCCCAAGAGATCATCAAAGTTTATGTTGGAAGCCACTGGTATGCAACCACCTTGCAGACCCTGCTGAAGGTACTGCTGGCCCAAGGCTGCCCTCCTCTCCTTTTGGCTTCTGCGGCTGAGAAGAACCTGTCACCTGACCCGTACACAGCCTTCAGCACCTGATTAAAACGAGGACCTTCCCTCTGCTCCATGGCCCAAAGTGCTTTTATTGTATGAGCAGCATTCTGGGAAGGCTTTTAGGAGTTTGGGTAGGGATGAGGCCAGTTTGAGGGGCCTGGACTGAGCAGGACATAGGGTGAGGTTCCAGATGCCTCAAGAGAGTGTTCTAGGAGCCAGCAAAACTTGAAGCAGAGATGATGTTCTTCTCCCTAGATGCTCTCCTCCTCATTATGGCTCCTTGTGGCCAACAAGATAGAGAGATGGAAATCCCAAAGCCTCTGCTCTAGAATGGTTAGGAAAATGAAGAGAAGGCTGACCTGCCCCTTAATAAGGACGTAGCCCTTTAACAGACTAACAAGAGTCTGGTGTCCAACCCTTTGCAGTATCCAGAACTGCTGTCCAACCCTCAGAGAGTTTACTGGATCACATATGGACAGACCCTGCTGATCCACGGGGATGGCCAAATGTTTCGACACATTCTCAACTTCCTGAGACTTGGAAAACTACTTTTACCATCTGAATTTAAGTGAGTGAAGGAAGGAAATCATATAATGAAACCTCATCCCTCTTCAAGATGGAAATTTGAGTTTGTAGCCTTCAGGGAGATTATATTATTTCCAACATGTGAACTGCTGTTCAAGGCAGCAGCTCTGGAGGCTTATAACCCCATCCACACTCCCACCCCAGATGCCCAGTGCGACATCTCCTTGTCATTTGCAGGGAATGGCCCCTCCTCTGCCAGGAGGTGGAGGAATACCACATCCCATCCCTCTCAGAAGCCCTTATCCAATGTAAGGCATACAAGTAAGGAAACTGCTCCTGACACCATGTTCTAAAGTTTGAACCTTTATATTCCTCTTGGGAATCCTGTCCTAAGTCTCACCTCCCAGTAGGACCTGTTCTACTTAGAGTTAAGGGGGTGGAGCAGGCCCAGGATTGGGCAGGGACCTAAGCAAAACCCTTTAAAGCCCCTTCTCCCCTGTTGTCTAGAGTTAACTCCCAGCCAAAGGGCAGACCTGGTCGATGGACTAGTGGAAGCTTCTGCTTACTAACCAAACCCTCTTGGAGTCTGCAGGTCATGGATCCAGGAGAAAGAATCTGGAAATGAAGAAGTTTTTCCCATCAGAAGGCTGCATGTGGTGACAGAAGGGCCAGGGTCACTGGTGGAGTTCAGTAGAGATGCCAAAGAAGTAAGTCCCAGCATTCTTTGGTTTGGTGTTGTCCTGAAAGAGCACCAGCACAGGGCTCAGGGGGCAGACCGCTACTGAGGGCTATGGCAAAATGAAAGAGCCGGGCCTACATGGCTCCTGGCACAGTGACTGGTTTCTGAACCTGGAGGGAGACACAAGGAAATGGCTGCCTGTGGCCTGGGATGCTGATATGTCCCTTTGGCGTGTGAAAGGACCCTGGGCTGGTACCACCTCCACTCAGACTGAGCAAATCTCAAATGTAAGACCCATGTGGGGGATGGGATTGTTCTGGGTAAGCAAGTGAAGTCTTAGAGACCCAGCTTATGAGATCTTGGGTAAGGCTTTGACGTGGAAGCACAAAATGCCCAGAGCTGCTGTGCCCTCCCTCTCCAGACCACAGCTTGCATGCCTATGGAGTTCCAAGACTGCAATGACAGGACTCCACAGAACAAGGCCAAGGGGACCCTGGCCAGGTCCAGCCAGATAGAGGAGGCTGAGCAGTACTTCCGGACAATCCAGGTGTCCCTATGCCGAGGTGCCAAGAGGGCGGGTAATCCCAGCACATACTCACACTGTCCTGGCCTATGTGCCAACCCTAGACACTGGGGGGCCCACCCTGAGAGTCCTCCCAAGAAGAAGTGCACCACAGTCAACCTCACACAGAAATCTGAAAGCAAAGACCCTCCTGCCACCCCCATGCAAAAACTCATCTCCCTGGTAAGGGAATGGGACATGGTCAATTTCAAACAATGGGAATTCCAGCCACTGCCAGGCCCCCGGAGCAGCTCCTTGGAGGAAGCCACCCTGCAGCTCCCCTCAGGAAGTGAGGCTGTTTCCCAGCCCAGCACCTCAGCTTCCTGGAAAGGCCATTACACAGCCTCAGAGAAGGACCCAGGCCCACAGGCAGGGGCTGGAGCTGGAACCAAAGACAAGGGGCCAGAGCCAACCTTTAAGCCATACTTCCCCATGAAAAGAGCTGTCACCTTGAAGGACTGGGGCAAGCAGAGGCCAAAGGAGAGAGGTGAGTCCTGTCCCATCCTTGACCTAATTCTCATTTACAACAGAGAAGGCAAACCTTGGCCAAGACCACAGAGCAAGTCAGTGATTAAGGGGGACTACAGCTCTGCACTCACTGATGCCAAGCAGAAGACCCAGAAATGACAGGCACACTGGCATGACTTGGGGGCTTGAGAAACTACCTGAGGCATATGGGAGGAAGTGCCTATGAAGTGACAGGAGCACAGAGAAGGGTTGGGGGCTGAGGAGTCAGCAGGGGAAAGAAGGAGAAGCCTTGGGTGCTTGAGGAAACACAAGTCATGCGTCTAGCAGCTGGAGACCAGGCTTCACATGAAGTGATAGAGAGATAAGGCTGAAGACATAAGGAAATCAGAATAGGTCTTGTGGGCCAGGTTCAGGACCTAGCAGTTTGTTCTGATCCTAAGGGGAGTGGACAGCCACTGAAGCATTCTAAACAAGGAAGCAAGCAGTCAGGTGTGCATTTAGAAAGTTTGTTCCAGGGCAGAGGAAATGCAGCAGCAGGAGGATACATGTTAGAAATGCCAAGATCATTCTAGATGAAACAAGTTAGGCAGTTGGAAGAAGCAGGAAAGTATCAGGCCAAGGAGGGGGCAGGTTTCTAGTTTGGGTGATTGCAAGGGGGCGGATGGTTACTGAGGTAGGAAGGACAAGAGAAGGAGTAGGACTTGGGGAAGAGGACATATTGCATGTGAGGTACTGATGGACATGCAAGGGGAGAAGTCCAGAAGACAGGAGGGTATATGGGAACCGGGCTGAACAGACAGGTGTGTGTGCTGGGGAAGTGTGGAGCAGCCCAGGGAAGTGAGCTGAGAACTGCTGTGATGGACTGTTTCCTCTGCTCCTTCAAAGTCCTTCCTACAGTATTCTGTCATTTTCCCTCTTAGTGGCTCGGGCCCTGCTTGGAGGGGTCTTCTTGGGCCCCACCTGTGAGCCCCAAGTTGGTTTCTCAAGCATATTCTTTTTTTAAAAAATTAATTTATTTTTGGCTGCGCTGGTCTTCGTTGCTGCACATGGGCTTTCTCTAGTTGCAGCAAGCAGGGGCTACTCTTAATTGCAGTGCGCAGGCTTTCTCATTGCGGTGGCTTCTCTTGTTGCGGAGCATGGGCTCTAGGCCTGTGGGCTTCAGGAGTTGCAGCACGCAGGCTCAGTAGTTGTGGCTTGAGGGCTCTAGAGCACAGGCTCAGTAGTTGTGGCGCATGGGCTTAGCTGCTCCGCGGCACGTGGGATCTTCCCGGAACAGGGATCGAACACATGTCCCCTGCATGCGCAGGCGGATTCTTTTTTTTTTTTTAATAAATTTATTTATTTATTATTTATTTATTTTTGGCTGCGTTGGGTCTTCGTTGCTGTGCACGGGCTTTCTCTAGTTGTAGCGAGCGGGGGCTACTCTTCATTGCAGTGCGTGGGCTTCTCATTGCGGTGGCTTCTGTTGTTGCAGAGCACAGGCTCTAGGCACGTGGGCTTCAGTAGTTGTGGCTCGAGGGCTCTAGAGTGCAGGAGCAGTAGTTGTGGCACGTGGGCTTAGTTGCTCTGTGACACGTGGGATCTTCCTGGAGCAGGGATCAAACCTGTGTCCCCTGCATTGGCAGGCAGATTCTTAACCACTGTGCCACCAGGTAAGTCCCTCAAGCATATTCTTCAGAATGGACATGTGTCAGCAACTCCCCACAAAAGCTCCTCTCATAATTTTACAAAGATTTCCAGTCCCTCGCTGGGTTGTCATCAGCTCTACTACCAGTCCTAGTTCAACAGAGGATTTGGAAAGTGCCTTGGAGTTCTGAAATTCAGGATTTGGCTTGCAGTGATTCAAGGGCAATGGAGAGAGGAGAGCCAGAACATGCCCCTGCCAGCCCAGGGTACCACTTCTGAGAAGCTGGAGGCAAAGGCTTGTGACTGACTGTACTGGTCTGTTGCCAGAGGTCTCCTCCCTGCTTGGGCTCTGAGGTGGCTTAAGGAGAGCCCTCTCCCCACGTTGTTTTCACAGCAAGTCCTGCCCCTGAGCAGTCTCTGCCTGAGGCCAGTGAGGTGGACAGCACAGGGGTCATCCTCAAAGTGACCCACCCCCCCGTGGTGGGTAGTGATGGCTCCTGCATGTTCTTTGAGGACAGCATCATCTATACCACACAGATGGACAACCTCAGGCACATGCCACCCACAGCCAGCCCCCAGCCCCGAGGTAAGGCTCTGGAGCCATGCCTGGCCCTGCACTTCCTCGCAGAGATGCCTGAGCCCCCACCCAGGGTACTTCAGGGATACAGCCTCCCTTGGAAGCCCTACACCTCTCCCTTACTCCGGGCTGGCTCTAAGGCTCTAGCCGTGGCAGATGTGGCCACATCCACTCTCTCCTCCACAGAGGTGACTTTCCTGAGTTTCTCTCTGTCCTGGGAAGAGATGTTTTACGCGCAGAAATGTCACTGCTTCCTGACTGACATCATTCTGGATTCCATCAGGCAAAAGGACCCCAAAGCCATCACAGCCAAGGTGGTCTCCCTGGCCAACCGGCTGTGGGTACGTGTGATAAGCCTCAGGCCCTGTTCCTTCTCCACTGTCCCCTTGCCTCCACAGTAAGTAGGCAAGGCAAGAGGAAGCAAGCCAAGATATGGGGTCAGGGCAATAAGGGAAAGAGGTCAGGGGCAAAGGGCAGGGACAGGGAGACAGGGCAGCAGCATCTGGGCCAAGCCTTGGCCAAGAGGCAGTTTGAAGTGATAGTATCCTCTGAACTCTGTGGCTCCTGCAGGCCCAGGGAAGCCCCTGCTCTGCATCCCACTCTGAGGGGCTGGGAGCAAATGTGTGTCACACTGCTGCCCCCAGCCCTGCCTGACTGTGGCCTCTTCTGGCAGACCCTGAACATCAGCCCCAAGCAGTTTGTGGTGGACTTGCTGGCCATCACTGGCTTCAAGGATGACCAGTACACCCAGGAACATCTGTACAGCTGGGTGGAGGTGAGGGCCACCTGCACCCCACTGGGAATGGCGACCCTCCAGATGCCTCCGACGGACACTGTCTTGCTGCACGAGGGCCAGCCCAGTGCTGCCCAGAAGGCAAGACAGGCAACTAGACCTCTAGTCTCTGGTCCCAGGGAAGGAGGAACAATGGATGAAATTAACCTATCTAGAGTGGTCAAAAAGTAGTATTCAGGCCACTGGTTTTTGTAGTTTTCCTCCCATGTTAACAGTTTAGCCTCCATCACTAACAACCCTGACTACACTCAGGGAAGCACATCATATGAGCTCAAGGTTTTGGGGTGCTGAAATCAGAGAAACTACTGGGAGTCAGATAGATGTTTTCAATGACTGATACCAACTTCACCTACTCAGCCATGATGTCAATACTTTTGTACATTCCTTT
Source organism: Hyperoodon ampullatus (assembly GCF_949752795.1). Classification (NCBI taxonomy): domain Eukaryota; kingdom Metazoa; phylum Chordata; class Mammalia; order Artiodactyla; family Ziphiidae; genus Hyperoodon; species Hyperoodon ampullatus. The sequence goes on from NC_136931.1 coordinate 19,627,552, forward strand.
TATAGTTAAGCTGCTTTAAAGCAGTTTTTATAAAGAAAAGGAAAATGTTCAATAAGGGCAAAGGAATGACTCAGGTTTTTTGAATCCTTAAAATAATTTTAGGATTCACATTTTAACATTGTAGGTGAAAAAGATTTAGCTAATTTTTCATTAATCTGGCATTTCTGTAATCAAGTACATTACTATAACACCTTTCACTATAAACACAAAAGTGCCAAGTTACTATCCTCTGCCTACTCTATTGAGTGGAAAGTGAAGTCAGCATCTACGACTAGAAAGTGGAAAACCAGTGGCAGGAAACATGCACTTTTGGCCCTCAGTTCATCCTGTTGTGTTCCCTGGTAGCCACTCCAAACCACAGGTCTGTGAGACGCCTTTAGGTAGAAGTGAGCTCAACAGCATCAAGTGGCCTTGCCTTGACCCTGCCCCCAACCAGATAGGAGGACCCCATCCACACAGCCAGAGTAAGCAACCAGCCAGAAGTCAGGAATAAGACCAGCCTTTTCCTTCCAGCTCACGCTGCCTTTCGCCAGGAAATATGGCCGCTGTGTGGACTTGCTCATCCAGAGGGGCCTGTCGAGGTCTGTCTCTTACTCTCTCCTGAGCAAGTATTTACAAGATGGCTAAGGTGCCCAGAGAAGCTGCCCCACAAACACCCCATCCCATCGCCAAGGTTCATTTTAACCGGGGATGTCCCCAGGATGTGTGTGCCCGTCCAAGGGTGTGTTAGTTTATTTTTTATTATAAACAAAGAATACATCACAAGTCAAGGGTCTGGACTCCATCTCTGAGACACCAAAGACCTTACAACCAGTGAAATAATCTTAAACTGAAAGCTATTCAAAAAGCTTTGAATCAATATAACCAAACTCACCCAGGAAAGAAGGGCCTGGGCCTAGGGAGCCAGGGCAGGCAAGAGTAAGAGTCCAACAGGGATGAGCTTGGCTTTGAGACCAGGGGTTGGGAAGCAGTGGCTAGGAACCCACCTGTATTCCTACTGAGGGGTGGGGCAGCCCAGTCACTAGATGTCCCACCAGCCTACAGCATAGAAACAAACACCCACCCTCTGTTCTGGGTGGGAACAACTGGGGTGGGAGCTGGAGATGGGGAGAGAAAAAGGGGACATGAGGCCAGGGGCCTAGAATCAGGGTGCTCATTTAGGCTCTGCAACCAGCAGCCCCTGGAGAGGTCCCTGCTGATCTGCCCGATGACACAGACATCAGAAAGGGTAGTCGACAGGGCTGTGCATGTGGGCTGGAAGCGACCCAGGTGCCACCCATGGCCTGGTCATAGCAGATCCCGAGAGAGGTGATGTTCCTTGGATCTAGCAGCAACTGGATCCACTGCCCACCTTCAAGCCCAGGCTCAGACCTGTGGTGCAAAGCTAGGCATGAACATGTATTTCCCTGGCTCAGGGTCCAGGTGGGGTCTCTGAGGAATGGCTCTGACCTACCACCCCCATTTCTACCTAAAAGCAAGGCAGCCATAGGCCCAGGCAGGGCTGAGAAAGGGCTGGTGGGTATAAGGCTAAATGGAACTCACATAGGACAAGTCCTCCAGGCCCCTGCCCAGGGCCTGCCCTGACACACAGCTGCTGTCCGAGCCACTGGAGCCACTGGCTGACGGGCACTGGGAGGAGACCTCTGAGTCCTCAGGAGCTAAGAAGGGAGACTGGGTGAGCTGTCAGCAGAGGCCCAGACCCCAAGCCATGCCCTCCTGCCTCTGGCCAAGCCCAGACCTACTCAAAGATGGCTGGCTGCCCAGCTCAGCTTCAGTCTCCAGTACTGCTTCCTCTGGGAAGCTGGTGGAATACAGGGGCCAGCGGAAGCCCGGAACAGCTGGGTCTCTGTACAGATGCAGGTTGAGGGACCCCAGTACAGAGCAAGAAGCAGGGTCTCCAGAAAGGGAGCTTGAGGCCCCCAGGTAAGGGCTGTCATAGTCAAATGGGGCCACAGCAATGGAGGCCCGAGAGCGAACTTCTGTATGAGAAAGAGGATCAGGTTGGGACAGGCCAGAGCCCAGGTGGGCCAAGGTCCTGAGGGGAGCACAGGCTAGGGCTGACAGGTCCATGTTGCCACCTGTGCAGCTCTCCTCACCCCAACCCCCTGCAGCCTGCCTGCTACCTTGGCACTTCAGGATATAGTTGACGGTGCGGTCATTGATAGCTTCTTTGCTGGGGGCGATGTCCTGGAAGGCCTTGTTCCCCACACCCAAGGACACCATCTCAGCCATGCGCACCTCTGGGTGGAGAGTGGACATCTGGACATGAGCCCAGTCCTTTATCACTCTTCCCCCTTATATTAGTCTCTCCTGTACACCCATAGCCTGCAGATTGTCCTGTGCGCTGAGCCTTTCCCAACAATCCCATGAGATGTCATAATTCTCCTTTTAAAGATGAGGCCTCTGACACTCAAGAGGTTAATACTGTGTGCACAGTCTGAGACTGAGTGCAGGACTGCCTGACTTTGGAGTTCTTTCCCCTGCGCCGGCTGCTGCTGAGGGACCTTTTCCACCCTCCCAAGTATTTCCAGGTCCCTAGGGCCCCCTTGGGGCCCCTCTGGGACAATGTGAGCTCTCCAAGGAGGGGAGTGTGGGGTGAAATGGGGCAGGGACCCACCCTTGTTGTGGACAGCCTGCCTCCAGAGCAGGCGGGAGATGTCAGCTGTCCAAGCCTGCTTCGTAGCCAAGCTGGCAGCTTGTAGCACAAAGGTGTCCTTGGCCTTGCGACGGCGAAACCAGATCTCAAAGCGCAGGTTGCTATCCCCACAGCACTCAGTGAGGCCAAGGTCTGCCATCTGTGTGGCCAGGAAAGGAGCTTAGTGAGGCACTGGGGGTGCAGTGAGCAGAGGGAGGGGTTGGGTGGGCCTACCTTGAAGGAGCGTTTGTAGGCAAATGTGTCAATGCCTTTGGGTCCTCGGCGAGGCTTGCTGAAAAGCAACAGCTCCTCAAAGAGGAAAACACGACGCAGGGACTTGTGGCGCCCAGAGCGCACCGTGAACTCATCCTGTCGGACCAACTGCCCCTGTTCTTTGAGGTTGACCTGCCAAGTTGGGGCCCAGTGGGTGCCCAGCCTCTTCTGCCCCCTCCCTTCACACCCACTGCCCCTGCCCACCACAGCCTGTGATGACTCACGTCACAGCCCTGGATGGCATCCATGGCTAGCAAGTCATTGCCGTGTCGCAGCTGGAAGCGCACGAGGCCCTGGGCAGCCCGCAGGGCACTCAGCTCTGGCACGGTCCCCCCGCAGGCCCGTGCCAGCTCCTGCAGCAGCAGTGTGTACTTGCTCATGCGCTGGATGGGCTTCAGCAGATAGGAGGCCAAGTCCAAGTGGTCCCCCAGTGCTTGCTGCTTGTCCTGCCAGGTGCGTAAGAGACCGTCAGGGAGCTTCAGGTTATTTGCTCCATCCCCCCCTCCCACTAGTCTCAGGCTCACCTACCCTGAAAAAGGTGTGACCATAGCTGGTCATCAGGGCATCGGAGCATGGTTTATTCTTGCTGTAGAGTGCGTACATCCCAAACTGCACCCTCTGCAAAGATACACAGCTTGGTCTGGTGCAAATGGGCCAGCATCCAAGGGGGCCAAACCACTCTCAGTTTGGGAGGACCAAAATGCCTAAAGGTCCCAAGGAGGCCTCCCCACACAGAGCCAGTGTGCCCTGCTTTGAGTAATGGGTGATCTGGCAAGAGACACTGTGCAGAGAGGGGCTTGCCCTCAGGCCCTCTGGGGAAGAAGTCCTGCACACAGCTCTGCTGCTCCCACAGCTCTGAGGGCAGTGCTCTAATCTCACCTCACCTCGGACTACACCTTCCCTTGCTTACTACACTATGCTACACTGACTTCTCTCTTCCTTGACCACTGGGCCTCTTTCCTGCCCAGGGCTTTGCACTTGATCTTTCCTCTGGATGGAATGCTCTGACTGCAGCCCCTCCCTCTGGCCTTAGCTCAAACATCAGCTCCTCTAAGCGGCCTCTCTAACTGCTCTCTCTAAAGGGGATACCTCTGCCTTGCTGCTAACTCACAATCACCTATCTATCCCGTTTTTTCCCTCCTAACCTCAACTATAATATGGAATTATCTTTTTTACTTTTATGTCTCCTCTGCAAAACTAAGAGCACCCTGAAAAAAAGGGACCAGTTGGTCCGGCTCATAGCTGTACCCATCATAGGGCCTGACCCCAAGCACATGCCCAATAGCTCTCTGTTGAATGTGGCAGAATCAGCCAGGGCCTGTACGGCCTGAGGAGCTTACATGGCGCAGGAAAGCATAGGCCACCCGGGGTGGGTGCTGGGTACAGGCCTCCAGCTCACGCAGGAAGAAATAGCGGTGGAAGTCCCGCAGCTTCTCCAGGTTGCCAAAGAGGCGGGCGCGCTGGCCACGGAGGCCCTGGGGCACATCAGGGCGATCCAGCTCGGGGAAGTAGTTCTCCATGGTGTAGTCAAGAGCATGGACATACTCCCGCTCTGTAGCCACCATCTCCGCCAGCAGCAGCTGGAGTCTACCAGATAGGTGGAATCAGGACCCAACATCTGCCCTGCCACACTGCCCTCCCCGCCCTGCTCACTGCCTACCTGTTGGAACTCCCGGGTTCAGAGCTACCTGGCGGAGGCATGGTGGGGCATGACCCTGACTGGGCACCAACTCCAGCCTCTGGTCTGTGGCAGGCAGCCACAACGGCCTCATGGTGGCAGTGGTGGGCAGATTCTCTGAGACTCAGTCCCAGATTCCGATCAAGGCTGTATGCCTTCCTCAGGGGAAGGGTAGCAGGTACAGCCAGTACCCGGCTGACACACAAGCTAGCTGTGCTACCTGTCAGTGGTGGCTTCAGAGCAGCTTCCATCTTCTGGTCCAGGGCCAGCCAGGTGTCCTGGCACCGTGCCCAGGCCCAGCGGCACTCCTGGCGGATACCCTCAGATCCCAGCCCTGTGGCTAGAGCCCACATCTTTCGGAAGTGGGCAGGAGGCAAGTCAGGATGCTTGGTCCAATGCAGCTGCAGCCGTTGCAGCACAGCCCCCGGACGTTCCTGTTCCAGCTCTGCCAACACCCGCTGCCCCTCCTCAGCCCACATCAAGGCCTGCAACACCAAGGCCAGATAGGCACTGAGGAAGGATCCCACCACGACCGCTAAGCCTTCTCCTCTACCTCCCCCCATCCCCACAGAATGCTGGCCCCAGGCTGCATCCTCAGTGGTAGGAATTTTGGGTCAGACTGAAGACAAGAAGAGAAAACAGGCAAGGTATACAACAAAACTCAAGCTGTCGTAGAGCTGAGCAGCCACCCCTCTGGCTTCACTGACCACCTGGAGCCAGGGATGGGACCCCTCACCCACCTGCTTGAAGAACTGCAACAGCCTCTCAGCATCTGCCAGCCGCTGCCGCCGCTGGGCTAAAGCCCTACAGAAGTCGGTCAACTGGGCTTGCAGGGTCAGAAAGCGGGCCCCAGAGGGGCCCAGTTCAGCCGCATCCCAGCCAACCAGTGGCTGCAGAAGTTTCTCCCCTCGCCTGACCTGCTCCTGGAGACAGAGACTGGGCTCAGCAAGCCCAGGCCTGGTAGTGCAGCCCGCGAGCCCAGGTCTTTTCCACAGATGTCTACATGTCCTCATCAGTCACTTCTGTGAAGACCTTCCCTCCACCCCCAACCCATTCCCCTCTCTCTCCGTGCTCAATGAACAAGTAATTAAACTCACCTGGGCAATTCGGTCCAGGTCGCAAAAAGGGCCTTGGGCCTGAAGCAGCATGTCCAATGAGGGTTCCCTTGGTTCCTCAAGTGCTGGCCAACCCACCTGCTGTAACCACACTTCAATCTGGAGGAGTACAAACAAAGAAAGGAGAGCTGCTGTGGGGTGGGGGTGATGCTTGAGATTAAAGGTGACGCCCACGTGGGCGGATAGTTCTCACCTGGTGCAGCTCGCCCTCCTGGGCCTCCAGCATCTGGACCAACTCCAGTGCTTGTACTCGCTGGTTACTCTGCAGGGTCAGTTGGTGCAGCAATCCATCCACGCGACCATACAGCTCCTCAACCTCATCCACTGCAGGCCTGGTGCATGGTACATGTCTTAGCGCCCCTGCTGAGTGCCTAGCTCCACTCCACCCTGTCCTAGGACCACAATCCTGGCTGGTTCTGAGCCAGCCACTGAGTCCTTAGCACGGGATATGGTGGGCTGGGGAAAGATCTGGGATTGCACCTACCTGTAGTCTGGGCTCAGGGTCACCTCTGGAACCTCCTGCTTCAGCCATGCCAGCTCCAAGGCTCCCTGGCACTGTAGCCATGCCAACCGAGGTGAGTCTAGTACATGCTGCATCAGGACCCGTGCCTGCCGCAGCAGCCGACCGACTTCCTGTGATTAAGGGCAACAGGCAGTGGAGGTGTGCATGGAAAAGGAAGAAGATAGGGAGCATTCGGGGAGGTGTTGAAAGGAGACACTCACCCCAGACTCCATGGGCTGGGGCACAGCCTTCATGCTCTCAATGGCCCCCTGGAGCAGGGCACAAACCACCTGGCAGCTCTGCAGTAGGGTTTCCAGACGCTGTGAGCAGAGGCAGGCATGACCAGGGCAGTGCACAGTGCTAGTCCCAGGCATCTTGGATCCCAGGCCACTGCACTGCTCAAGCCAGCCCAGGGGAGCCTCCTCTGCTGGCCAGATTGCCTGCCTACCCACCCTATGCCCCACCCAGTGCACTGACCATCCGGAAGCCCAGCCAGGCCTGGTGGCAGTAAGGCAGGCCTCCTCCTAGTGAAGTGGGCAACGCCGAGGTGGAGATGTGCGTCAGCAGGCTCTGATGAGAGGACAGCTGCTCTAACTGCAGAAGAAAAAGGTGTAGTGGACTCAGGCCTGGTGGGGAAGTGCCCCACCTCCACCCTGGCCAAAATGGCTCAGTCCCTACCTGCAGCCCTGAAGGCACCTCCTGAGGCATCTTTCCCATTAGCAGCACCTGGTGCACCGACCCTGGGGCTGCTTCCTGCAAGGAATCTGAGCTCAGCCCTGCTCCCAACCCTATAAAAAGGGTTGGGGGGGAAGAGGAGAGCTATAATCCTGTACTCACTTGCAGCTGGCTGAGCCCCCAGAAGAGGGAAGAGATTGGGGAACAAATGCGGGCGTCCACTAACACGGTCAGTCCCAGGGCCTGTACTTTGGGCCTAAAGGAGCAGGCTTTGGTTCAGTATCTGTTTCCACAACCCTGCCATCCCCTTGCTCAGGTTCTGTCCCCCAACCTCCACCCCCCAACCTGGGGATGCTTCGCAGGTAGAGCAGGAGACGGATGAGTTCATGGCTGCTGCACTTGGGGTGAAGCCAGGCTGGGTTATGGGCACTCAGAAGCAGCACTGCCCTGCCTTCTACATCCCGAGTCCCTGTGCAGAGAAGGCAGTGAACACCTGCACAATCAAGTCACCCCACCTCTTCTGCCTCTAGTGTCTCCCAGTTACCTGGCAGGGCAGCCAGGCCACTGGCAAGCAGCTCCCAGGCGAGGTCTTGGGCCAGGAGGCAGTCAGTGGACTTAAGGAGCCTGGATCCGTTGGGGTCTTGGGAAGGAAAATGGCTTGGGTCTACACTGGGCCATTTACCCAGAGACCCCTACGTGAACTTGGGCTTTAGCCTGAGTAGAGTCAGAGGCCTCCCCACCTCCAGGTACCCTCACTCCCTTCCAAGACTTTCCTTCCTTACCTGCCTCCAGTAGCTCTGACGATGTCTCAGATAAAAGATCTCCGAGGTTCACAGGGTCACTGTCCAACCCTTCAGGGTCCAAGCGGACTGGCATTGCCCTGCCTGAAACTGAGTCCCCTGCCAAGCCTCCTCCTTGGCTGTCATTCTCACCCTGTGCCAGACTAAGGTGGGAGTACATTGGGCACAGGAGCATCTCCATTCCAGAGGAGGCTGGTTCCTCCCACTGGACTGAGGAACCTCCTAATACGCCCCTCTGGCCATCCCCCGACCCATGTGCAACCTTCTGTCCTGGAGGTGACTGAAGCTCACCAGGCAGAGGGCTGCCCTGTAGCCCTTCCCCCTGGGCTTCCCCTGCTGGTGGGCTCGGAGGATTGGGGTCCTGCATCTGGGGAGCAGGTTCCCCCTCATCCCAGGCATCTCTGAAACTGCACACAGCAAACCTCCAGTCAGTGGCGTGGCCCTGGGAGGCTGAGGACTCATCCCCATCCTCCAGGGGCCCTTCCATCACCCCTTCCTTAAGGGTGGGCCTGCTCCCGGCAAGTGGCAGAGGGGCTAAGCCCTCGGTGTGAACTGAGGCCTCAGCTCATCCAGGAAACAGGTTGAAGATGGTCGGGTAGGGCTGCATGGGCGATGCAGGTAGAAGGCACTAGGCCGTAGGAGGTGCCAGTCTTGGTGCCCGGCTCAGGAAGCGCAGTCAGTGCCGCAGTTCAGGCCTGAGGAGCGGGTAGAAGAGCCGGTGTCTCTCCCTCCAGCTCACGGCTCGCGGGTCCACGCTCACGTGGGCCTTCGCTGGGAGGGCCCCAAGCTCGAACGCTCACTTGCCGCGACGCTGGGCGGGCCTACGCAGGTGGAACGCTCACGGGGTGGGCGGGGCGCTGCCTCGTCGCTCGCGCTCCTGTGGGCCCAGCCGACCCTGGTCCCCGCCCCCGCGCCACTGGGGGACTCGCGCGCCCGCTCCCTCGCCCGCCCGCCCGCCCGCCCGCCGCGCTCACGCCCGGGGTACGCGCCGAGGGGAACCCCGAACCCGGGAGGCCAGGCAGCCAGAGCCCTCGAACGTACCACACCGCCGCCTCGACGGCGAGTACGGCGCGGCGCCTGGCGTTGACGGGCGCCACCTCCTGGCCGCGGGGACGGAAATGAGCGCGGCAGAGGACCGGGCGCCGCGCCGCACCGCCCCCTGGGGGCCGGAGGACGCAGCCGGAGCCCACCCCGCCAGGCCCGACGGCAGCCGCCTGAGCCGGCCGGAAAGCGCGAAAACGCGGGCTCTCGCAGCGCCCCCGGCCCATCCGCCCCCTCGTCCCCCGCGGGCCCGGACGCCTCAGCTTCACCGCCCTCCCCCGCGCCGCCGCCCAAGCCCCCGCTGACTTTGGCTTGGCTTCTCAGTTCGCCGGTTGGGCCAGCAACCAACGGCCTTCCCACCGCGCCGGCTCAGCGCGCCGGAAGCGCTCCCCCGCTGGGGAAGGCGGCGTAGGTGCGCGAGGGTGAGTGAGCAAGGGGTCTACCTGGGGCTGAGGGAAGGGGCTTGCAGGGTGGCGGCGGAGGGGAGGGGGGGCGCTTCTGCTCTTGAATGCACGCAGGATGCAGGGAGCCCTACCACAGCCTCCCTCAGCAAGACAAGGAGCACAAGTTCCTGTCAGCCGAGAGAAGAAAAGTGTGGGTCCAGGGGCCCAGGAGGCCTCTAGGAAGAGAGACTCCCTAAGCCCAGGCCAGCTGCTTGGTGCTGCTGGCAGCCAGTAGGGGTATCTTCATGGAGGGTGGGAGGGAGGGGCCCTTCCGTTGCAGACCCCATCTTCCTTCCAGTCCTCAGTCCCAGGCACCAAGAGCCAGGTTGTATTATCCCATGACGGGCTGCTGTTTGGGTTAGAGGGAAGGAGGAGGCAGGGAGGGGACTCTGTGGTGGGAGCTGACCCAGACCTGCCAGGAAGCCACCGATCCGCCAGGCCCAGCCCCGCCACTCGCTTGCGTTTTCGTTCCTGCACTTCTTTCATATACACTCCCTCCCCAGCCCCACACCCCTCCCACAAAATCCCACCGAGGAGGCTGAGACTGAGGTCAGGATTCTGGAACCAGAGGGCCAGCTCTGCTCTTCCACTTACCTGATGGGTGAGCTCCAGCAACTCAGTTCTGTTTGAGCCTCATCTTACTCACCTGTAAAAAAAAAAAAAAGAAAAAAAAAAGAAAAGAAAGTCATTCTTTCCTCCTGGGATTGCCCCGAGAACTAGGAAAGACCCTGTATGTTGAAGGTCCACTTGCTGCCAGCTCTTGGGCGGTGTTCGTGTCCTGCCCCTCATTTCATCCTCAGTTGGGGGACCCTGAACAGGTGAAAGTCACTTGGACAGTTGACCTGTGAGATCTCTCCCAGCTCTGAGGTGTGAAGTCCCTTTGGGGCATGTGGGCCTGCTGTGCCCCATAACATGCTCAGGCCCTTGGTTCCTTGTGGGGAGAGGGCAGTGGGTGCAATGGCTTCCCTGGCTCTAAGGTAGTCACTTCCTTCATGAGCCCAGGGAGGCTGCCAGAGGAGGGAACCTGGGCATCAGAAGCAGGCACAGAGGGAACAATAGCAATCCTCCCCTCCCCACCATCGCAGCTGCTGCAGCTGCCACGTCAGCACCAAGTCCAGGTTCTCAGAGCAGCTGCCCGGGAGCCTTCTTCATGAGGGGATCTGGCTGTGAGTGGGGAGCCTTGGAGTTGTCCTGCTCCATCCCCAACCCCCAGCAGGCCCTCTCATCCCACCCTCCTCTAGCTTCCGCGAGCATCAGGACCAACCTTGGCTCCCTCCCCAGCTGTCCTAGAGCTGCCCCACTGAGTCACTGCCTCCAGCTCCCTCCCTCCCCTTCTGCTGCCCACTGTCTGCCCACCCCCACCCACCAGCCAGGCCCCCTGTGAACCCTAAGAGCTGGTTGGACCTGCTGGCAGGCACATGTACCCCTCCAGTGCTAAGAGAGACCTCAAGCCACAGGCCATAACTGACCCCAGCACCCCTGAGCGCAGGCAGACAGACTGATTCAGCGGCCTTGGTTTATTCACTCCACATAGAATGTATGCTGTAAGCTTTGCGAAGACAGAGACTGTGTTTTATCCACTTCTGTACTTCTAGCACCTAGCACAGGGCCTGGAATAAACGTTGAGGGGTGCCTGAGACTGGTCGCACTACCCCTGTCCTCCTGAGGTTCCCCATTTATGAGCCACATGTAAACCAGAGTCACAAATGGAGACAGATTCAGAGGCTCGGTCTGAAAGGGATGCAGAAGAGGCAAAGAGCTGCAGGATGCATAGCCCCAGGATGGCAAAGATACAGATAGAAATGGGGACAAACTGAGCCTAGTGGGGAACACTGGGGGCTGGGCCTGGAGCCAGCCAATGGCCAGCCAATGTGCCAATGACCACAGCAGGCTCTGTGGGCTGAGCTTGCAGGACTGAACAGTGACTCATGGGGCCCATCTCTGTGGCTCTCCTGGCAGCAGAATCTACTCACAGCAGCCTTTTCCACTGAGATCATTAAATGGGGATCGGCCTCCCCCCCCGCCCCTTCCCCAACCTTCCCTCAGCTTTGCATTTCTTACCAACATGACTCAACCAGAAATGAAGTGGGAGCTCTGTGCCTCAAGGGGCCTAGTGATAAGAGATCCACAGTCATTGCCCTCATTCCATCCCAAACCTTGCATACCCTTCTTAGTACTGCCCCAGACGGTTAAGTTGACAGCTAGCCTAAACCCTCCAGATCTCTCTCACCTCTGGCCTAAATAAACTCCAGACTCCTTAGAGTGGTCTTCAAGACCTTCTAGAGCATCACAGCCTTCCTGACCAGCTCTTATACAGGCCTGGAAAACTCATCTGATCACAAGTCTTGTCTCAAACTGTCTCCTGTACCTGGAATGCCCATGTCCATCTCCCCAGGTCAAACTCCTTCCTCCTTCAAGGCGCTGGAGGCCACTTCTGCCATCCTGCCTTGTCAGGTGGTGACGTGCTTGCTCTCCTGCATCCCAGGAGCCTGCCTCCTCCCGGCTGTGCTCACCTGCTTTCTTACCCTCGGTCTGCTCATCTCTGACCAACCCTATTTGCCTGGAAGCCCCCCCTTTCTTTAACCCAGCTCCAGGCCCAGGAGCCCCTGTGCACCCCCCTCCCCTACACCGTCAGCTGTCTGATGATGGGGATTTTATTTCTAAACCTTTCTAATCTCGTAATTTTTGAAGGATGTGGTGTCTGGGCCACCTTCCTCTGGAGACCTGGTTAAGATTACAAATGGCTGGGCTCCCGTAGACCTGCTGAGTCAGAACCTTTGGGGGTAGGCCCAGGAATCTGTGTCTGACAAGCTCCCAGTGATTCTGATACTGAGGTCTGAGAACGGCTGCCTGCCGTCTTCAGCACAAGCACCTTCACATCCCTGGGCTGCTGGAGGAGCCTCCCAACAGGTCTTCCATTTCTAGCCTTTCCTCCTACCAACCCTTCCTCCACGTGGGGTTTCACACATCCTCCACCTGGCACCAGCTACATTCGAGCTCCCTAATGCGCATCACTGCCCACACTCCCCAGATCATAATTCTCCAGGCTGGCTTTATGCCACCTCTAAAACTCAGTGGGGTCACCCCACCCAAGCCTTGGTGTCCCTGGCTGGTCTCTCCCGAGCACATCACCCACTGCTCCTTGCTTTTCACCATGTGTGCTCCAGATATCTTTTATTCACGCGCTCTTCCCACCTAGAATGCACCCATGCAATTTTGCCCATGTTTTCAGAGCCCCTCCACACACACACACTCATGCTCCTCCCAAAGCCCTCCCAGATCTCCTCAAGGCCTCACATGTTCCTTGGCTTGTAATGTAACACCAATGATGCCAAACATAATCCCTTACCATGGGCCAGGCTGTATACTAGGTTTTTACATTTCATCATCTAATCCAGACAGCAACCTTATGAAGTAAGTATGATTGTTACCTCATTTTAGAGATGAAGACACTGGGGCTCAGAGAGAATATGTGACATACCTAAGGTAACATAGCCAGTGAGTGAGAGCTGGGACTAACTGCTAGGCCTTAACACTGCCGACTGTAAGCAGTGTGAGGGCAAAGCCTAAAAGTCACTCTTCCTTCTCTTCACACCTTCCCCAGGCATAACACAGAAAAAAATGTTGACTAAATTTGTAACCTTTGCAGTGTGTTGGGTCCTTCAGATCTGTAAAGATGAAGAACAGGATGGTGATTACCTAGGGCTAGGCAGAGGGTGAGGAGTGACGGCTGATGGTAGTTTCTTTTGGGGACGATGCAAACGTTCTAAACTAAGGCTGTGGTGAGGGTTGCACAACTCTGTGAATATGTTAAAGACCACTGAACTGTACATTTTAAATGGGTGAATTTTATGGTGTGTGTGTTAGGTGTCAATAAAGATAGATACTTTTTTTTTTTTTTAATCCTCCAGCACAGTGGAAATTGAATCTGGGTCTGCTGTTATCAGGGATTTCTGTCCCTAAATGTTTCTGGACCCCACACTATCCAATTTGTGTCAGAAACACTCAAGGTAACCAGCGCCCTTGAGATTGTCCTCCCGTCCGCCAGGTGCAGAACACGTCTGTTCATTTGTCCTGCACCTCCCTCCAGGTGTTTAAGGAAGGCTTATCCGGTCCCAGTGTGTGGTGGCTGCACCTTGGCACCTGACCTCTGGGGTCTCTTTTCCTACAGGTTGTTCCCATTTTGTGGACTCCCAGCTCTGTGACCCTGTGCCCATACAGCAATCCCCCGGACTGCAGGCATCCTGTAAGGTGACGTACTGGGAAGGAATGGGAGGGGAGGGAGGGAGGGCCATAAGGCCTAACAGTCCTTCCCAGGACCCCCCTCCCCACTCTATGTCCAGGAATCCCTGGGGCAGGGAGTTGGAAGTTTCCATCTCCCTCACCACCTGCCGTCTTGCCCCCTGCCCACACCCTAGAACCCCCAGACACATGAACACAGGACACACATCCATCCGAGAGATGTTTAATGTATCTTAGGTTCAAAGTACAAAATACAGGGCCGGCGCTAACCCCAGGAAAGTCACCTGCCACTCAGTCAGCCCCTTACCACTGCAGCCAGGCATCCCAGCCCCAGAGCAGTGGAGCAGTGGCCCTGGGATACCTGGCTCCTTTCCTGTTTGGGGAATAACAAGGTGACAATGTGGGTGGGAGCCCAGAGGCCATCGTCTCCCCTCCTCATAAAACCCAGACCCAAGGATCTGAAAGGTCCAAACTTGGACACAGCAGCAGATCCCCCAGAGTAACCCTGGCTAAGAAGCAGCCCTGTTGTGAAGCCTGGCCCAGCCCTGTGGCCTTAGTCCTGGAAAAGGAGGAACTATTGCCCCAGTGACTGACAGCAAAGGGAAGGAGATAAAGCAAGGAGTGGAGACAGATTCCCACTGCCCTAAACAAATCGATTATGGGTAGCTGACCCAACAGGGCAGCAAAGCCTGCTGCATCTCCCACCCCATACCCTCTGAGGACCAGCCCCTCGTGGAGCCTTGTGCCAGGGTACTGTCCTTGCGCTGGTGCTAGGGAGGAGATGGAGGGCAGGAAAGGCCAGTGTCAGCTGAGGAATGATGCCCTTGCTTTGGGGGCAAGAACATCTGCGTAGAGTCACCCCATGAGGACCCTCTGGGGAAGGGGCATCTCTGGGCCTTGCCCCTAGAAGCTCTGGATTGGGTCTTGAGCCAGGGTGGGGCCTTACTGAAAGGGAAAGTGGCAGGAGTTAGAAGCAGGGAGGGTGGTGAAAAAGGTCCCTGTGAGGACCAGCCCAGGAGACCCTTCTGACCTGCCCCAAGGGAGCCCAGTTGCTACTTCAGTCCAGGCCCCTCTAACCCCATGTCAGGTTGAGTGCGCTCCTCTGCCCATTGTGCAGGGAAGGTTTCCACAGGGCCTCGGCCCCCTGCTCCTCCTTGAGTCCCTGGGCTACAGCCGGCCACCTCTGTTGAACTGGATGCACCAGTGGGAGTTGGCGGTGCCTGGGCTGAGATGAGTGTGGTCCTCGTGTCCCATGAGGGGCTGCAGCTCCTGCTGCTGGGGGATGTCAGCGCTGCTCTCGCTGTGAGAACGGCCAGCCTTGGCCAGGCTCATGGGAAAGGCAAAGCTAGGGCGTAGATCAGAAGGCAGGTTGACAGGGGCCTGGGGCTCTTCAGTGACCAGTGAGCGGGGAGGCAGGCGGGTCATAGGTGGGGCCTGGGTACAGGGCGGGGATGCCAGGCTCTCCAGGGACGAGATGCTCTGGTTCCAGCTTGTCTGCATGTCCACGGGCACAATCTTGGTGGTCTCTGAGGACACGTAGACTGCCAGGTCCCCCTGCCCACTCTTCCAGGGCAGCTCCTTCTCTGCACAGGTTGGGGAGGGGGGTATGATGCGTGGGCTTGGGCACACCTCAAAGCTCCCTGGGGACAGAGTACACATGCACTCATTACCAATCCAATGGAATCTTTCTCAAGTGTAAGCACACTTTGAATAAATCAGTTCATTTCGCAGTTGCCACATAACATCCATGTGTGCAGTTATTCGATGCATGCCTTGCCAAGTGGAAGCACCACAGCTGGTTTTGCTCCCCATGGTATGCCCAGCACCTAGCACAGGGCTGGGCACATAGCAGTTGCTCAATAAATACCTTTTGAACAAATGAAAATAACTAAAGCAAGAGAAAGTGGGATCAAGGCAAGAAAAAACCCATGTACGATCAGCCCTCACCCGACTTGCAGTGCTAATCTTAAACCGCATCCTGCCAAGCCCCATCCCAGGGTGAGACAGCAGCAGGGTGAGGAGGATCTTGAGGCTTGGCCACTGGGTTCCTTGCTTGAGTTCCCACCACAGCCCTTTGGTGGGACAGAGTCCAGGAGTGTGAGCTCATGCAAACCTAACAACAGGCTAAAGCTGTGCCGGCGAGGGGGATGCCAGAGCACAGGGGACCTGAGAATCCCAGAACTGCTGGCAGCCAGCATGGAAGGCCTGGCCGCTGCGTTACAGGAGGTCTGAGGTTCTGAAAGAGGAAACCTGGGAAAGAGCAGCCCTCTGGCCACCTACCACCCCTTGTTCTCCAAAGTCAAGCTCAATGCCTTGTGTATAATAGGTGCTCAGTATGTGTCTGCTCATTGATAAAGTCCTGAGCACTCCAAAAATCTTGACTGAGTATGTTATGAAATGTATTAATTCTGGGATTGAAAGTAAAACTACTTCTCTTGAAAGACCTGGGATGCTGGATTGAATTTTAACAACAACAAAAACTAAACAAAAAACTTCAGTGTTCACCTTTAGAGGATGCTGGGGAACTGACTGTTGGTATGAAAACTGATAAATAAAATGAAAAATTCAAGCATTTATCCATTCTTCCCTATATGAACTGTACCTCAAAGTAACTAAGTAATTGATTAAGGGAGGTTTTTTAAATAGAAGAATTACTGTTAATCAATGCAGATGAAAAAAGAGACATAGAATATCACCATTGTGCGACCCTTAATGAAATGTTGGATCTGGCAGTGATCACCAATGGCTGCCAAGACCATCTGATGACACGTTGACAGGGAACTTGATAATGGATGGATCAAGCCAACAACAGCTAAAGCCTGTTATCAATGTTAACCTCACAAAAAGAGAGACACCCAGATGGTATATGCTTCGTGGTGTGATGAATGCAATACGAGGTACAACATCACCACCTATGAAGAATGCTTACCAAATCTGATCTGGATTTAATTATTGGTTTAGAGGAAATATAAGGGTCAGTGAAACATACTAAATGATGCTTTGGGGATGCAGTCAGCAAAATCCAGACAAGGAAAGACTGTGGGACAAATACCCAGGTTATTTCAATAAATCTAGTGCAAGAAAAAAAGGTATTGGTGGGGGGAACCTATAAATCAGGGTTTTTCAAACTTGACATTATTGACAGGTTGGAAGAGATACTTTGTTGTAGGGGGGCTGTCCTGTGCAGCGTAGGCTGCTTACCAGCATCCCTGGCCTCTACCCGCTCATTGAAGAGGTACCCCTCCAGCAGTGACAACCCAAGATGGCTCCAGACAATCCCCTAGAGGGCAAAATCACTCCACCACTACCCTCTTAAGAACCACTGCTGTAGATTAAAAGAGACTTATCAACCAAATTTCATGGGTGGGTCTTGTCTGGATTTTTATTTGAACAAACCTACTGTAAAAAAAAAATACTAAGGGCTTCCCTGGTGGCGCAGTGGTTGGGAGTCCGCCTGCCGATTCAGGGGATACGGGTTCGTGCCCCGGTCTGGGGGGATCCCACATGCCGTGGAGCGGCTGGGCCCGTGAGCCATGGCCGCTGGGCCTGCGCTTCCGGAGCCTGTGCTCCGAAGCCGGAGAGGCCACAACGGTGAGAGGCCCGCGTACCGCAAAAAAAAAAAAAAAAAAAAAAAAAAATACTAAGACAATCAGGGAAACTTGAACACTGACTGGATATCTGATAACAAAGATTTTGGATATGATAATGGTATTGTGGTTATATTTTTAAGAAGAATCCTTATCTTTTAGAGATACATGCTGAAGTAATTTTTGATAAAGTGATAATGATATTTGAGATATGCTTCAAAAGAATCCAGTGAAGAGAGGGGCATAGTGAGGGTATAGATTGGTTAGGAGTAGATAATTATTGAAGCTGGCTGGTGGATAGATGGGAAGTTTAGTTTACTATTCTGTCTCTTGTATATTTTGAAATTTTCTATAATATGTTTTTTAAAAGACACCTAGGGTGCTTGAGCCAACTCAGGCTCCTCTCTCAGGTCAGGCTGCCACCCTCACTGGGTCTGTACCTGAGGGCTGGTGTGCTGAGCACGGGTTACAACGGAGCCTGGTGTTAGGTTTGCTTGTCACCTCGTGTTTCTCGCCAGAGAGTAAAGGGAGGCGGCACGGCAGTAAAAAGGCTTTGGGCTTTGAATCGGGGGGGTCAGGTTCAAATTCTGGTTCTGCTGGTTCTGGACAAGTCCCAGATTCCTTTGAGCTCAGTTTCCCCATCTTGGTTGTTGTGAGGATTGAATCAGATCACGTATGTCAGGTGTCTGACATAAAGGAGATGCTCAGTAAATGCTGGTTGGTGAATAAATGAGCGAATAGGAAGAGGGATTGTCTGGACTAGAGGCCATCACTGAAGGGGGGAGGAAAGCAGCTGCGCAGCTCCAGAGGGAGGTAGGCGGGAGGAAGCCCTTACCTGAAACTTTGCCCTCTTGGAGAACCTCACTGGTAGCCCGAGCCACAAAGATGATCCCTTCGTCGTCCTCCTTCTCTGTCTCCGAACTGTCGCTGTCCTCCTCCTCCTCAGACTCTACGGTTAATATCACAGCAGCTGGAGAGGGACAAGAGCCGAGTGGGGTTGGCCACCAGCAGCTGCCTCTTGGTACCGCACAACCCCAAGCCGGACCCCCTGTCCACCCAGGTAGAGCCCACAGTTGGCAGGGACACCTGCTTTGTCCTGTGGCTGTTACAGCGCTGGCCTATGGAGTTGGGTGTTTGAGAGGAAGGGAGGTGGGGCTGCAGAGCTGAAGGAGGCAACAGGGAAAGCCAAGTCCTCAGAGGAAGCCATAAGGAAAGTCACACTTTCTAGCTCCCCCGCCATCTCTCAGCCCCAGATCCCATCGTCAACTGGAAGCATAAACATCTGGAGGGCTGGAAGGCCCATCAGTGTGCAGCTCATCCAAACTCCTGGTTTTATAGATGGGGACACCAGGGTTCACCCATCCTTCAAGGCCCAGACCAAGCTCCCCCTTTATGGCACCTTCTCCAAGTCCTCAAGGCCTGTAACCTGTAGTTAGCTATCTGATGTCACAGATGTCTAATAACTGCTTAGACATGTTCAGCTTTGAAATCAAGTATGCCCATCTAGTCCCTGAGGGGAAGAGCCCCAGTTTATGGTATTGAATGCTGTACAGAGGAGGTCCTTCAGGCTTCTGGCTGATGGGCCCCTGCCCTTTCCCTCCCTATCCCATCCTCAACTCCACCCCACTCCCTGCTTGCCTGTGTCCTGGAAGCCCAGGTCTCGAGGAGGTTTCCCATTTGTAGCCTCCGTGTTAGCCATGCCATCCTTCTAAGGACCAAAAAACAAAAAAACAAAAACCCCTAAGCCTCTGGCCCTGGCTCCAAACCCCAACCCTGTAGTCTGGTGGGGTCAACAGGAGGACAGGTCTTCCTGATACAGCAGGGAAGGGAATCTGTCAATCCCAATGGTTCTACCATCCCTTGACCCCACCCCCACCCCGGCAAGTGTTGTGGAGTCTGACATGCCCCAGCAAGGACGCTCAGTACGTCAGCTTGGGCTGAATAAGGAGCTCATGGAGTCCCCCCAACAAGGAATCTGTCTTTCTCCTGCCCATTTCACCTCTGGTAGGTGGTCCTGCTGCCTCCCAGCAGGTGACCACATGGACAAGAGGCTGATCTCCTTCTGAAGCCCTTGCCTTCCCCTTCTGGGGCTCCAGGAAGATGCAAAAGGGAACCCAAGCTGCTGCAGCCCCCAAGTCCCTGAGAATTATCCATCTAGGGGGTCCCCCTAGGCTGGATTCCAATACTTGGGAGCTCAAAACTGCGTGCCGTCAGCCTGCAGCTGCAAACAGGAGTCCCAGAGAAAGCACATGCCTTCTTGCGGCCGGCCTTGCGGGGTCGTGGCTTGCTCTTGGTGAAGCAGATGTTGTGCTTGGTGGACTTAAAGGACTCCAGCCGCCGCTTCATGTTCTGCTGGAAGACCTCCTTGTCCTGGCGCTCCTGCGCATCCTCAGAGATGAAGTGGCGGCTGCAACTGGCTTTGTACTGACAATGACAGCCCCGCCCTGCCGTGAGGCTGGGTGTCCTGGCCTCCCACAGGGACCCCAGTCCACAGCCCCTTGTTCACCATAGCTCCTGCCGGCCCACTGTTGCCAGAACTAGCCATGGATTGAAAAAACAAAACAAAACAAAAATACAGTAGGGACCCAGCCAGACTCTATACTCTCTATATGCTCAGTTCACTGGGGAAAAACTTTCCTTTATCCCAGAACCCGTTCCCTCAAATGTGGTTTTCCGTATTCCCTACTGCCCTCTCCCAGTTCTCTCTGATCTGAAGTGACAAGAGGCAGGGGACCCTGTGTCTTGTCCCTCAGGGCTACTGTAAGGCCAAGGGGGGCATTTCCTTCTTTGCACCTCTGTTTATCTGAGCCTGGTCCACATGCCTGGCCCATTTGCCTCCTTTTAACTACACAGGACTCTCTGTCCAGCTGGAACTCTCCAGCTAGCCAGTTCTACAGCCACCATCATGACTCCTCAGGCTGCACTTTGAACTTCCATGACTCTCTCTCTTGATACCTTCGACCCTCTCAGTCCAACAATACCTGAATTGGTGTCCAATTCAGGACCACCCCCATCTCTCCTCTTTCCAAGTCTTTCTCATAAAGACCAAGCCCACTAGACACTCACTTAGACTGTCTCCACCTCTGCCCTTGACTGCTGAGAGGCCTTTTCATTACCTAGTGGTAACCCCCCAAAGTACTGCCCGCATGTTCCCAATCATTTGTCTTGCCTCACATCCCCAGTCTGGTCCCTTTCCTTTGCCTCATATTTTCTGCTTCCCTGAGCTGGATCTAAGAGCCCCCTTTAAGTCTCCTCCCAGCTGCCCTCTTCTACACACACAGAGGTGCCCCTCCCTCCTGGGCGTGCAGGGGCCCAGCTCCTTCACAGGGCTCCTCACTCCCCAACCCAGGCCTCCGCTTTGCTTAGCTCACTCCCTGCCTCCATCAGTTCCCTGCTGTGCTCCCTCCTCCCTCCCGGTCCTCCACTCTCCTGCATCTTCAATCCTTCCCTCATCACTGGCCCCCCTCCCTCTGCTTTTAAGCATGCTCCTGCCCTTACCTCCTTGAAAAAGGCCTTTCCATTGATACCATTGCCTCGCTTTTGCTGCCAGACTTTTACACTTACATTCTGACACTTCCCCTAGTACCCATTCCTTGACTATCAGAAATACAGCTCCGTGTACATGTATAGCTGATTCACTTTGTTATAAAGCGAAAACTAACACACCATTATAAAGCAATTATACTCCAATAAAGATGTTAAAAAAAAAGAAAAAGAAAAAAAAAAGAAATGCAAACTAAAAAAAAAAAAAAAAATACAGCTCCAGGGGTGTTTTGCCTGATTGCGACTTCAGTGTGCTGCTTTCTCCCTGGTCAGCAGTGCCGTGGCCTCTGGTTAGGCAACATCTGTGCAATGTCCAGCCCTCCTTATGCCCCAGGCCTCCGAGACACCATCTGCTACTGCCCCTCCAAGGGCTCCTTCTCTCTCGTCTGCTGGCTCCCCTTCCCTTTCTTACATGTGCATTCCTCAGTGTTGTCCTTGGCCCCCTCCCTCCCCTCTAAGTGTCCTCCCCAGTGAAAGTGTCCACTCTCAGCACCAGCTAGCCCAGGGATACATCTGTGTTTCCCAAACATCAGCCATCAGACCAGCTACATTTGAATCCCCTCAGGGGACTTACTAAGAGCAGATTCCTCATCCCATTGCACACTACAGGATCAGACTCTCCAGGAGGTGAAGCCAGGAATATGTATTCTAGCAAGCTCCCTGGGAGATTCTGATGTAGCCAGGCCAGGAAACCTCTGATACAGATTGCTTCCAAATCTTTATCTCCAGCCCGTATGTCTCTCCTAAACTACAATCTTAGGTTTCTAACTGCATACTAGATACTTCTGTCTCTCTCTAATGACATTTCTGTGAAGAACATGAGGAATTATGGATTGTGTTCTGGCATGACTAAGTGGATTTAGAACTAGTTGAGTAACCATACCCAAAAAATTCTTGATCAAGGTCAGTCTGGAGGAAAGTCTTTAGTAGCATGCCACAGGGCTCTGTCCTCAGCTCTATCCTGTTCAACATCTGTATGTTGATTTTGATGAATACAAAGTTAACAGGCTTAGCAAATTTTCATATGATGTGAATCTGAGGAGATATTTGGTGGCAGACATGGGATCCAAACAATGGAATGATGGGCTGAATCAAATAAGATGACATTTAACAGGGATAAGCACAATCTTAATCCAGTTTTTTTTAATTGACTTCACAAGAACTGGTTGGACTGAACCATTGACCAGTCTTACACACACACATCCACAGACAGTCGGTCATTATGTACTTCCTGATGTAATACAATAAGAAATACATAGCACACCTATCGACTGTTCCTGAATACAACCAGGCCTCCAGATTTAACTACCAAGAAAGACAGTATGTAGAGGAACAATGTTAAACACCACCACTGGAATACAATCAGCAAAATCTGTAAAATGGAACATTCTCTGAGATAATGTATCCAGTTGCTTCAATAAGTAAATAATGAGAAAAAAAGGAAGACAAAACTATCACAGATTTTTTAAAAATAAAGAGACATGTTTACTAAATGCAAACTGTGGACTTTATTTGGGTTCTGACTTGAACAAACCAGCTGGAAAAAGGTATTTATTGACCACTGGCTGGAGATTTGAGGTGAGAAGGAATCACTGTTGTTTGTTGTAAGTGATAAGGGTACTATGGCTTTTTTTTTTTTAAAGAATTCTTGCCACCTAGAGATACATATGGAAATATTTGGAGATGATATGATGTCTGGAGTTTGCTTTCAGATAATAACGTGTAGCTGGGGTATAGGGGGCACAGAATGTGACAGAATTGACCACGCATTGAGACTTACTGGAGGTGAGTGGTGGTCAAATGAGGTATTCTCTCTAGTTTTGTGAACGACAGAAATTTTCCATAAGAAAAAAGTAAACAAAACCAAAAAACAAACAAACAAAAAACCCCACAGGTTGGATGCGACAGGGTTTAATAGTCATTGACTGAGGAAGACATGGTGGGTTGCCTGACTGTAAGAACAATGTGGGGCCTCAGGGTGGTGAGCCAAAGCTGGAGGGATTCTGGGCTGTGGGAAGAGAATGGCAAGTTCCAGAACTAGGAAGATGAAAGAGCCCCTGTGCCAAACCCAGGCCACGGCAGTGAAAGCCCAGAATCCTAACCACTAGGCTACCAGAGAACTCCAAGGGCCCTCATTTCTAATGACTAAAGAAGACACACCAAGGACAGGAGCTGCTGGCCTGAGGGCAAGGAGGCCTGTGTGGAAGGAAGCTGTTTTGAAACCTTTGCAGACTTACTCTGCAGAGCTGCAGAGAGTCAAATCAGGACCAGTGGGAGAAAATTAAAGGAAACCAATCTGTCTCAGCGGTAGAAACAGCCTTGACTGTTAAAGCTGCCAGGAATGGTAACAGCTGGCTTCCCATTTCAAAAAGGTTCAAGGTAATGGCTTGCTGCCCCCTTGTGGGGTTGTGACAGATTCCTTCCTATATGGGTTGGGCCTTTCCAACCCCAAAGCTTCATGACCTGCATTGGACTAACTCGCATTACCTAAAATAGATGTCTGCCTCCCCCAGGTTAAGGTGGTCCTGCAGGCGGCTTCCTCAGCACTCCTGCCTCTGTCTGTGACCCCATCAAGCCCTCTGTATCTCCTGCTCTCCCCTTCCTGGCTGATCACACGGTTCTTTGTGCTTCTCTCCCCTCCGACCACCCAGGTCTAATCCGCAGTGGTTCACTCCAGCTTCCCAGCTGGCTCTCCCAGCCTCTCAACTCACCCCCTCCAGTTTGATCTGCCCTCTGCTACCAGAGAAGACATTTTAAGCAGTTCTTGTAACAGGCCAACCTTTCTCAAAAAAAAAAAAAAAACTAAAGGTTATAACCAACAAGATGAAGCCCACACTCTTCAACTGGGCATCCATAGCTCTCCACAAGCTGGTGCCAGCTGCCTCTTGAGCCTTGCATCGTGGCCTCCCCAGACAATGCTCCCCCTCAGAACTCTGCCCTGCCTGTTCTCACCCTGTAGCGAGGTTTGTAAAGGCCTCCACAGAGCAGGTGGTGCATCACAGCATCCTCACGGTCCCGGCCGCTGCGTACTGTGTCAATCACCTGCAGATCCAGACATGCTCCACTGCCACTCTCCCTCCTGCAGGAGGGAGGAGACACGTGTGCTAGGGACGGGCCAGGAGGCACAGGCCAGGGGAAGGGCAGAAGCAAAGGTGCTCACAAATCTCCCCAGAAGGGATTCAGAGAGAGGGCGCAATAGAGAGGAGCTTGGGGAAGGGGAAGGGGAAGGGGGCTCAAGGACTTACAGCAGGTTGGTGACAGAGGTCTCTGCCACAGAATTGCGGCTGGGCATAGAGGGCAGAGTGAGCCCGGTGGAGGACAAGACGTGGCCTCCCTGCAGGGGCCAAGTCAGAGGTCAGAATGGCCATCAGATGAACGGTGGCCCAGACAATCAGAGGGTAATGAAAAGAATAACAATGGTTAACACACTTTGCTCTTTTGAAGTTCCAGGGACTGTGCTAGGCACTTTTTATACTGAATCTACAAAACTCTGACAGAGGTACTTTTACTCGCGCTTTCTTACAGTTGAAACTGAGGCTCCGAGAGGATAAGTGACTTACCCAAGGTCACAAGCGTGAGATGATAAGAACTGAACCACATCTGCTGACTCCAGAGTCCAGCTGTTTCCCACCTTCCTGTACTGCCTGCTAGACTCTACATGTCAGCATCAGGCCACGCTCGTTCCTGTAGCTGCCACTTCACAAGACTATGGAGTCTGCTGGGAATTCCCAACTCCCTGCTCAGGGCCTGCCTGCTTGTCACTGCTTCCTGCCTTGCCCTGCTGGCCACCTGCCCACCCACCATTGTCTGCCGGCCCACCTGGTCCACGAAGCTGATGGCATCCCGGATGTTGAGTCTGTAGTACACATCCCAAATCTGGTCCCGGATGCGGTAGGCTGACCGCCGCATCAACAGCTGACTCAGGTACTTCTTATCAAACTGCTCCCACCTACAGAGGATGCCAGGCCCGGTCCTGAGTGCCATCCCCAAGGCCTGGGCGGCTGGCCCTTCCTCAGACAGGGCAGGGGCACCGCCAGCGCTGGGCCTATGTCTCTTGGTGTGGGCATCAGTCAGGGAGAATCTCGAAGCTGGTCCCTGCCCTTATGGAACTGACAGTGTTGTAGGAAAGCCTGACATTAATGAAGTTATTACATATAACTGTAAAATTACAACCATGGTAAGAACTATAAAGGATAATTATAGAGTATGATAGGGATTTGTCCTAGTCAGGGAGGCCAGGGAAACCTCCGTAAGGACTTGATGCCTGTGGTAAGATCTGAAGGATGAATAGAGGTTAAGTAGGTGAGAGGGAGGCAAAGGAATGTTCTAGTAGAAAGAACAACGTGTGCACAGGTCCCAGTGGCCAGGGCCGGGGGAGCATGGTGGGTTCTGAGTTTCTAAAACAGGGTTCATTTCATTGGCAGACAGATAGTCAAAGACACAGCTGAGCACAATGCGGCTGGTGTCTGGAGGTGCCAGACCATGCAGGGCAGAGCTGCGCAGGCCTCACTGGGGAGCCTTGTCTTATCCTGAGAGTACTGGGACACCAGTACTGCCAGTACTGCCCAAAGGGCTTCAGGAAGACGTTGCCCAGCCTGAGCCTGACTGTGTCCCTCCTCAGAAGTGTGCACATCCCCCATGCTGCCCTGGCTGGTGAGGCTGCCGCTGCTGAAGGAGCCTCGGGGCAGCTCCCTCACCTGTCCCTCCAGTAGTGATAGCCATGGTGCCCCACAACGTCCTCCACTGCAGCCAGAATGTGGTCAAAAGTCTAGAAGGGGGGTGGGTAGGGGGACCGGATCAGGACTCTGCGCAGAATAGGAGAAGGAGAGAGGGGCAGGTGGAGGGATGGGGTTCTGGTGCCCACGTGCTCATGCAGCTCCTGGTTCAGGGTAGGTTTGTGGTGCTCACTCCTCTTCACCTTCAGCCACTTGACCAGTGGCTTGATGGTCAGGCCCTACGGACAGGCAGCCAGTGAGCCCCGCCCTGCCCAGTTCCCTGCTGCCTTTCCTTCCCCATAGTTGGGCTTCACCTTCTGTACCCCCACCTCACTGCACTCAAGGTCTGGGAAGTCAGGCCCCCCTGCCTCCCACAAGAGGAAGAGGAGCCCCTCTCGCGTAGGCTCCAAGCCTCCCCCAGGGCCTGCCAGACCCTCTCCCCATCCAGCCTCGTGGGCGCTCCCACCTGCACGATGACTGTGAAGAAGACCACCACAATAGTGGTGGCTACAAAGTAGTCCTTGGCAGGGATCTTGGTCCTGTCCAGGAGGATGACGAGAGCGAAGGCCACAGCCCCCCGCAGGCCCCCATAGGACATCACCACCTGGTCAATCTTGTCCAGAGGGACCAGCCGGAACTGATTCAGCACCCACGTCTGCAGGACTACGCCTACAGCAGGAGGGAGGCCAGTGGGAGCAGGGTGTTGGAGGGCACGCCTACAGCAGGAGTGGAGGGCACTGGGCATGGATGGCACCAAGTATCTGGGCTAAGGTCTGACGGGCTGGGAGGGGTGAGCAATAAGGGGAGGCTTAGAAATTGTTGACAAGGATGTGGACTCAGACTGGGAGATAAGCTAGGAGGGTGGGCAGGAAGGAGGGTGGGCAAGCAGGGGGTGCGGGCAATACCGAGGGCTCGGAAGAACAGGATGAAGAAGAGGGTGCCCAGCACCAGCCCAGAGTCCCAGGCCCACTTGGAAGAGTCCACGGCCGAGATGCCAAGCAGCATGAAGATGATGGTCTCAGCGCAGCTGGCTAGAGTCTTCATTGTGTACTTGACAGCTGTGCGGGACTTATGGGAGATGTTGGCCTCCACGTACTTCTTACAGCCCAGGCCACACATAGTCACCCTGGGAGAGGAATGGAGAGTCAGGGCGAGTGAGGAGGGGCCACAGGAAGCACAGCCTTTGGGGTTTGAGCATGCGCGGGAGAGGGTGTTGCCCATCACAGGATGTCAGATTCTCAGAGCCAAAGCCCAGGGAGGCATGGAGACCATCCAAGGGTAGGTAGTGGTGGTCCTGGGATAAAAGGGTCCGAATCTCCAGGCTTCCCTCTCCGTGCCTTCTGGAGGGGGAAGGTGGGAGAAACATGCTCTGACTAGCACACTGTCTGAGGCACCTTTTAGAGTTCTGTGGCCACCAGAGCCAGTAGCACCAGGCCTCAAAGTCCACTTCCAGATCAGCCTACACCCCAGAGAGCACTTTAAGCAGAGGAAGTTTGGGTTCTGGGGTGCCCAGGACAGCCCTAGAGGCAGGTCCTGGAATGTTACCTGAGGCTTAGTATCTCCCCAGGGGAGTCTGAAGCTCCCACTCCCACCAGGGCTCCGGGAGACCTATGGACTCCTCCGGGTCCTGCTTCTGTCCATGTGAGGGGCGACCATCTCCAGTGCCCCCTCCCAGCTGCCTGCCTGCAAGGCCCCCAGGACTCACGCAAGAATGGCGGAGAGCGAGGCCATTTCAGCAGTAAGGTAGGCCGCGTAGGCGAGGAGGAAGACCAGCAGAGGCTCGATGATGCGGACCCGCTTGGTGAAGCGTGTGGTCAGGGCCAGGAGGAAGGCAAAGACTAAGCCCACGGCTGCCCCGCCCAGACTGACCACAAACAAGGAGGCTGGGGGAGGAGTGGGTTGTCAGCATGACCCCTGGCCCGGACCCCACCAGGGCTGACAAGACTGCTGCCTGGCAGGGAGTGGAGGATGATGCCCACTGTGCTCCCCGGGGGTCAGGGTCCCGGAGCTAGGATTCCAGGAAAGGCCCTCCTTCTCAGGTTCTCAAGGCCCTATTTCTCCATACAGGAAGGAAGGGAATGAGGCAACCCGAGCAGCGTCCTCTGTCCTGACGCGGTGGGGGGCAGGGGCTCAGCAACCCAGGGGAGGCAGACCTCCAGTGCCCGCCAAGAGGGAGGAAATACTGACCGACTCCCTTCAGGTAGTCAGTGGCCTGCACGTTGGCAGAGCCCATCTCCACAAAAGAGTTGCAGACCTTGTACAGCACCTAAGCGAGAAGAGGAGCGTCAGGAGCGGCGGGGGAAGGCAGCAACCTGGACTGCGTGGAGAGGGGGAAGCAGGGACCATACTTCTTCCCCAGGGCCCGGGGAAGAGTGGAGCCTGGTCAGAGCATGACAGCCTGGGGTCAAGGAACGGCAGCCAGCCGAGCACTCTCACCACAGTAACTGCATCATTGATCAGGGACTCGCCGAAGACGATGATAAAGAGGGTCTCATTGACGTGCACCTCCTCAAAGACAGCCAGCACGGCCACGGGGTCCACTGCTGAGATGAGGCTCCCGAACAGCAGGAAGTCCAGCAAGCCAGCCTGCACTCTAGGGGCTTTCGGGGGACAGATGAGAGACAGCAAATGGTGAGGTACTGAATTGCCTACAGCAGTCCCTGTGACAAGCCCAGACTCCAGCCCCACTACTAAAACAAGTATGTCCAGAAAGGACCTGGGATGGTGAAGAGAGCATCGGCCTGCAGGTCAGGAGACCTTAGGTCTTGAGCCTAAGGCCTGCCTTTGCCACTTACCAGCTCTGTGATGTTGGCACTGTCATCGTCACATGACTTCTCATAAGCCATGCCTCCCCATGTGCCTGCCTAACAGTACTGCTGCAAAAATCACCCCAGGAGATGGCTACGATAGCTCTATGTAACCTGGAAAGCTAAGGCGGCACTGACAATAAGAACTGCAGCAACAGGAATAATAACCAGCAGCAGGTGGAAATTGGCTGCTGACTGGCTTTATTTGGGAGAAGAACGAAAGAGAGTGCTTTCTCCCACACTGGTGGTTCTCAGCCTCAGGAATTCGACACAGTTCTCAGCAGGAGGGGGAGGGACTGTCCATCCATGAGGGCTGAATATAGTATGGAAAGCACCTACCACAGGTAGGACTTGAACATGCCATGTAATCTCTGTGAACCTCAGTTTCCACATGTATATATTGAGAATAATAATAGTGAGAACAGTAAGAAACTCAAAAAGTTCCTTATTTAGCCAGTGGCTAATACATAGTAAGCAACCAATAGATATTACCTATCATTAGGATTACTGTTACTATGGTCTGATGTCCTCCCTTCCCTTCCTGCCCCCAAATACTTCACTGACCCATTAGGAAAACCAGGTTGGAGTCCCCAAGTGGAAACTGCAAACCTCCCCTTGCGTCTGTGAAGAAGTCTGAATTATCGGCATTCAGGGTTGAATGGATTTGGGGGCCAGGAAATCAGGAAGAAGGGAACAGGACAGGGCAGCCTGAAGGCAAAGAGCCTCAGTAAAACAGACCTCTCCTGCCAACTTTGGACCTGATATCGAATGAGTTTAAGGGCCTCTATCTCCTCATCCATTAAAGTGGGACAAATTATACCCCCAGCAAGGTTGCTATGAAGAGCCAGTGGGATGAGTAAAGAGAACACCCAGTGTAGTGTCTTGCATTCTGTGGATGTATAATATGTATTTATTAAAAATAATAATAAAAACAGAAAACCACCCTGATGTGACCTGGGCAGAGCCCTCACAGGAAAGGTGAGCTGTGCCTCAGGGGAGCCAGGCTGGCAAGTGGCAGTATGGTATCAGGGCAGGAGGCGGGCAGAGTCCCAGCCTTGGCAGCCCACACACAGCTGGGAGCCACGCCCCTACTCAGCTGTCGTCTGCAGAAGCCCAGACTCATCTGGCAGGGACCTAAATGAAGGCTGAGGGCCCATCTGGAGCATTGCCTCACACTCCAGTTGGGAGGGACCTAAGATGGAGCCCTCAGGGCATGGCTGTCGTCAACACAGGATCTTGAGAGCTGGAGGAGAAGGGAGTTGGGTGATGAGTCTGGCATAGCCTCCCGCTACCAGTCCAGGTCTTAAGGTCACTCACCCACAAATCCAGCCTGCTGCAGGCCCCAGAGGGCAGCACCTGTCGTGAAGGCATTCCAGAGTGTGCCCACCACAGCGTAGGTGAGGATGGCGCCCAGGTTGTCAAAGAATAGCCGGCTAGGCATGAAATAGCCCGAGTCCAGCACGATAGGAGGCAACAGGAAGAGGAAGAAGGTGCCTGGCTCCAGCTGGTATTCAGCTTTCTTGGCCACAGCCAAGACAATGCCCCCCAGCACCAGTCCCAGCAAAATCAGCAGGCAGCTCTCAGGGACCAGAGACGTCACCTTCCGAGACAAGTGAAACACTACAATGCAAGAAGAGGGAAGGAGGTATCAGCTTATGGGATGCGCGCACGCGCGCGCACACACACACACACACACACACACGCCTATAACCTCCCAGTCTTAGAAGTTTATTCAAGGTCAGGACCCCTGACACTGGGACCAAGGAAGAAGAAAAATTCAGGACTGCTAGAATCTCCAGCCTCCAGGGCTTCAAGTCCCCTACTGCAGCTAAAGTTGTCGGTTTCTTGGTGCTCCTGTCATGGTAACCTAGACCTTGGCTTACTTTTTCCACTTCTGGAAATGCCCCCTCCTCTCTACTCTCATCCTCGAAGGACCTCACCTTTCTCTGATCTCCCTTATCCATTGCCATTATTTGAATCTCAGCAAATACTAGGTCTATTTTTATGCATAACACAGCTGTAAAAATCAGGACCTCTGGAGTCAGGCTGCCTGGGTTTAAAGCCTAGCTCTTCCATTTACTAGTTCTGTGACCTTGGAGCAAATAACTTCACCTCTTTGACTTTCAGTTTTCTCAGTAAAATGGGGATAAAAACAGTAATGATCTCATAGGATTGTTGTGAGGTTTAAGTAAGACAGTCTACGCAAAAGCACTTAGCCCGGTGATTTACAGTAAGCGCTCTATAAATGTTACCTGTTATTATATCATTGCGCCCTGCCTCTCGAGCTAGACCATAATGCATATCATACCTCCTAGGAGCACTGTAGACCTCCTAGCCCAATGTGCTTTTCATTTTATGGGCTCACTAAGGACTCAGTAGTTGAAAAAGCATGAAGTTTAGCAGTCAGAGGTCCAGTTCTTCTTCTGGCTCCATCCCTTCCTAATTGTGTGATCTCAGGCAAATTACTTAATTTACCTGCATTTCAATTTCTTCTCCTGTAATATGGGAAAAATTACCCCTCACACAGGGTGAGGATAAAATGATATAAAATGATAAAATGAATTTTCCTAGCAGAATGTCAGACACATAATAGGATCTCAACAAATGTTAATTCAGTATGACTCTGGGAGAAAATAATAACAGATCTGTCCCTAGGAAAGAAGAGGAGGTTTTCTAGCACTGTTGCCACTCCTACCTTTGCCTCCTAATATAAACTGTTTTGGCTTTCCCTTGGGACCTGAGACCAGATGAGCACCTCTCCCCAGACAATCCCTAGAGTGGTGGGTAGTGAGGGAAGCCTCTGTGTTAGGCTGTGTGAGACCCAATGCCAAGACAGTGCCCTTTGGAAGCTGTACCCAGAGAGCCTAGGACAGTGCCTGGCACATGGTGGGATCTACATAAATATTTGGTGAATAAAAGGAAAAAAAAATCTCCTGGTAATGAAGCTGGGGGAAGGTATCTCTGAACATTCTACCCATCTCCCCTGCCCCCAATCCCAAGGATTTTGTTTTGTTTTGTTTGATGAGAAAAAGGCTCTCTTCTACCTCCATAGGAGATGTCATCCAAGCTAGAAAAAGCACTGTGATGTATGGGGGAAACTACAGTCATTGCTGTAAACCCTAAATAAGACAGGAACTCTCCAACTGGCAGACTTCTCAGCAAACCCAATTCTTGGCTCCCAAATCTGAGGCTCCTCCCACCTTGCTCTCATTGCTGCCAGGCCCTAAGGTGAGCTCAGCCGTAGCTCTTCCCACACTCATCCCTACCTGTGGTCCCCCTTTCCTCTCCCTCAGGGACTTTATTCCATCCTTATCTCCAGAGCATGTATTAATCCCAGCAAAAACCCTTCACAAAAGCCTGTTCTCTGACAGCACTAGGCTCCCTGAGGGCATTTCAAGCCCCATTTTCCATTATTAATGGGCTGCCACAGCAGAGTGGAGAGTTCTTCTGTTCCTGCCCAGCCCCACCCCCAGCTGTGTTCCTGCGGGGAGAAGGGGGCAAATCCTAGACTGTGTGATTCCTACATGAAGACTGTATTGGTGAGACTGGAGTACAGGCTGTGCCTGCATAGATGGGGAGTGAGTAGCAACGGCTCAGCTATAATTAGTCACCCCCACAGCAGAGCCTGCACAACAGGGAGAGGGAGGAGGGTCTGTGGTGGGAGGAGGGACCACTGGCTGCTCAGAAGTGGGGAGGAAGGGGCAGAGGCGAGGAACAGCAGTTCTATTCACGGAAAGGAGTCTGAAGCACAACCTTTATTGTGCGGACTGAAGGGGACTGGATGTGTGAAAGCATCTAGTGCAGGCAGTACAGAGCAAAGCCCCAAGAAATGGAAGTTTATTATATCCTGAGGTGGGAAGAAGGTAGACCTGAATTGGGGGCGGGCACAGCTAGGCACAAGAAGGGGGCACCTTTAGGGGAGCAGAGGGGGGATAGAGGAAAAGTGGCAGTTTAGTATCCCAAGAGAATGGACACTTGGCGGTGGCCTCCAGGGAAGGCTGCTTCCTCAGGACCAGGATGCCTGGGTTTGCAGGAGAACACCATCCCCTCAATGTCCCCACACGTCTTCACTGCTGACAGAAGCTTTTAGGAGGCTGGGATTGGTGGAGGAGAGCCCAGATCAAAGAGCTTACTTCAAGGAGAAGAGAGGAAAGGGCAAAGGAGCCTAGGGGTGGGGCTGGAGAGAGCTGGGGCAGCCCTTTGAGAAGGCAGATCTTCAGGGCTCCCACTCGAGGAGAAGGGGAGGAGGGAGATCTACAAGAGGAGGCGCAGAAACAATGTGAGAGCCTGGATTTGTGGAATCGGAAGCTAGGTCGGGGCACTCTGCAAGAAGCCGGCCCGGATCTGGGGACTAGGGGTTGGGGGCGGGTCCAATGACGGCCGCCGGCCCTGGCGCACGCACACACGCACTCACCGATTTTAGCCAGGCTGGCCACCAGGATCCAGAGGGCTACCAGGTAGGGCGACTCCACCTCGTGCCACTGCCAGCGGAAGAGCGCCAACCCTGGGGGAGGCTCACCCGGCGACCCTGGCTCCTGGGTGGGCTCTTCGGTTGTTCCCGCCCCCGCCAGGGGCAGCCAGAGCAGCGGCAGTGCGGCGCGCAGCATCCTGCCGCCAGCTTAGCAGCCCTGCCGGCACCGCACGGCCGCCGGCCCCGCGTCGCCGCCGCCGCCGCCGCCTACCGGCCGCCCCCGCGTCACAGGCACGTGGGGCCCGCTCCCCCCAATCCCGGCTCCGATACCCCCAAGCCAGGTCCGGACTCCGAGACCCTGCCCCGGGCGTCCGTAGTGCGGACGCCTGCCCCTCCGCTCTAAACCAGTCTCGACTCTGGAAATTCCCCAGTGCAGCCCTTCCCCAAGTCCTGCAACCTATTCCTTCAAGCCCGCTCCCCCAAACTCTCCCCAAACCTCCCCCGACCCGGATTCAGAGCTGTGAGCGGCCACAGCCCTCCAGGGGCACCTCTGCATTCCACCAGCCGGTGGCGACGGCCAGCCGCTGGAGTGACCGGGGTCTGCCGGGGGGCGGGGTCCAGGCGGGAGGAGCGCGGCCCCGCCACCGAGAGTGCTGCCAGCGGCCAGCAGCCGGCCCCCGATACCGAGGCCGCGGGCTCCGGCGCTGCCCGGTGCAGACTGGAGGGGTCCCCTTCGGGTCCCCGCCCAGACCAGAGCTGCGCACGCGCACTGGGCCCGTTTTAGAAAGCCGTGAGGGACAACTGTCCCCATCGTCCCCAGAAATCCCAAGGCCCAGATTGGGCCCAGCTTATTCCAGGCTGAATAGGAGGCTGTTCCTCTTCATTTACCAAACCGAGGGACAGCCGGCCTCACTTTCCCTTAAACTACAGTGAACGCTTCTCACCTTTTCCATGAGACAATGAAGGAAACGTATCTTCTTCCCTAAACTATGGAAACCCCAGTCTATCGATTCCCTTCAAACTAAGAGGAATCCACCCAACCTCTTCCCCAAACCTGAGGGGGCATTCGGCTTATCTCGCCCCAAACTGAAAAGGACCGTTTCCAATTTTCATTCAAGCTGAAGGGCAACCCATCCCCGTTCTTCCCCAAAATTGAGGGTAACTTTCTACCTCGCCGCCAGACTGAGTCATCCCATCCTTTTCCCAGAATTAGGGGCACCCGTCCCTCTTTTTCCTCCAACTAAAGGTAAATGATCCCACCTCTTCCTTCGAATTGAGTGTAATCTATTTTCACTTCTTGCTCTAAACTGAAAGGGACCCATCTACCTGCTTTCTCCAAATGAGAGAAGCCCATCCACTTCATCCCTCAGCTGAAGGAATCAGGACCTTCTCGCCCCTAAACTGAGGGGGACCTGGAGGACCACGATCCGAAGAAACTTCCACCCCACCTTGCCCTAAAGAGAGCGCAGCCTCACCGCCCCCAAGCCCAAAGAAAGCCTCCCCGTGCTCCGCGCGCTCTCGAAGTGGGTGAGGGGCGCGCGAGCTCGGGTTTTCCCCCAGACCAGCCAGTGAACTAACAGGACCATGATCACTTCCTCTGAGTGGCTGGCTGCAGTCTCCGCCACCGGCAGCGGTTGCCCACCCCTAGCCTCCGGAGACTACTATTGGCTCCACCCCCTTCCTCCGCCCCGCCTCCGCCTGGCTCCGCCCCTCTCCCTCGGCGTCCGGCCCGGTCCCGCCCAGACTGCGAGCTAGTTGAGGAGACGCCGCGGCGCGGCCAGGACCCGCCCGGAGGCGCACTGAGCGAGCCACTGGCGGAGCCATGGCCGGCGAGGAAGACCGCGGGGACGGGGAGCCGGTATCAGTGGTGACCGTGCGAGTGCAGTACCTAGAGGACACCGACCCTTTCGCATGTGCCAACTTCCCGGAGCCGCGCCGGGCCCCCACCTGCAGCCTGGACGGGGCGCTGCCCCTGGGCGCGCAGATACCCGCGCTGCACCACCTGCTGGGGGCGCCGCTCAAGGTGAGGGGAGCCGGAGAAAGGTTGGGGGCGACCGAGGGCTCAGGGTCAGCGCCATGAAAGCCTTTGGGAGCCCCTCGAGGAGAGGCTGGAGCGGGTGCGCTCCTCCGGGAAAGTTTTGGGCTGGGGACCCAAGGTACACGTTGCCCGGCTTGTGGGGAACGCCTCTCAAGTTGAGGGAAGCTGAAGAAGGGAGGTTGGGAGCTTGTACTCTGCGGCGCCCACGCTGGCCCTCGAAATGAGGCCCACCTGGGGAGGCGCTCGGGGTCCGCTCGCTGCCAATCTGCCTGGTTAACTGCTCTGGATAGGGTGGCGTGGGTGTTTGGGCGGTAGCGGACTTAGGAGACGGAGCTGGGGATAGACCAGCTTTCACCTGCTTCAGGTCAGGTGGGGGCGGGACCACGAGGAGGGCGGACCCGGGGCGGGCCACTGGAGGTGTCTGGAGGCTGGATTGGGTCCAGCCGAACGGAGTGTTGTCCCTGCCTGGTGGGGCCCGGCTGGGGAGTGCCGGTGGAGGATGGTCTTCACGGGCTGAGGGGAGTTCCCGGGAAGCGGCCTGGCCCGGGACACCCCGAGCGCGGGAGGCTGCACTGGTGGAAGAGCCCTTTGAGTCATCGCCCCCACCGTCTCGTACAGCTGCCGCCGCCGGCCGGGAAGCTGGAAGGGAGGGAGCGGGCCGGGCTAATTTTAAACCGCCGGCCTGCCCTCGTCCCAGAACCGACTCGTGCACAGTGCCGGGAGAGGCCCTTTTCCAGATGGCCCGCCCTACCTCCCCTCCTGCTCGCTGCGCTCAGCCCCCCGCAGGCAGCCTTTTCCGGCGCACTCGCAGGCACCCGGTTTCCGGGCCAGAACTCTGGGAGGCACACAATCACCTCCCGGGGTGCCCCGCCAGCCAGTCAGCACCGAGTGGTGAGGAAGAGAAGAGAGAGTTGGTGGAGGTGCCTTCCCCTGATCCCAGGCTTAGCTGGGCGCTGAGTTGCGCAAACTTGCCCCCCGGGCCTGGGGTCTCCCCTGGAATGTGCCCCAGGCGCCAGGCCCCCAGCTTACATTCCTAGCGCTGCGGGCCTGCCCCGCCTCCAAGCGCGGGCGGGAGAAGTGCTGAGACTATTGGCCTGGAGAGTGGCGCGTGTCTGAGCAGAGCCCAGGCTTCAAGGACAAGGATTGAAGATAGCAGCACATTGGCTGCCCTCTCCAGAGTTCTGATGCAACCCCTCCTCGTCCTGCCCTGTTCAAAGGGGCAAACTGAAGTGGACCTAAAAGAAGCACCTCCAGCCAGAGGCCACCTCCCATTCACAATGGGCTCTGGGGAGAGAGGGTTGCTGAACTGAGGCCAGGTTCCTGCCTCCAAGCTCCTGGAACTCCTAGTACTGAAATAAGCCTGGAGCACTACAGAGAACATAGTATTCCTCCCGCCCCGGACTCGAGGACAGAACTTAGCCCTAACACCCCTCTTCCCAATTAGGGGCAAGTTTGGGAGGTCAGCTACAGGAAAAAGGATCAAAATTACCCCTCGCCTCTCCCCCTCATTTAGGGACCCATCACCACCACCCCTTCAACCAGGGCTCTGCCCTCTGTTCTCTGCTCCCTAGCTGAGAGCTACGGTAATGCGTTAAGTACCCCCCAACTCGGTCCTTCCTGGTCTCCCCACTTTCAGAACTCCCACCTGGTGTGCCTGAGGACTGCCATATCCCCCACAGGCAGACTATGGGGGCCTGCACACTGGGTTGCCACTGTGCTTGGAGCCAGGACTCCCTGGGGCTGGCAGCTCTGCCAGGAGTGGTCAGATGCACTGTGATGTGCTCATCCCAAATATAAACTGTGACCACAGCCCCAGAATAGAAGGCCAGAGGAAGAAGGGCTGAGAATAGGGCAGGGGCAGGGACATCAGAGAGCTGAGGGAGGGGGACCAGGGCTCCTCCTTGTAGGAAATGTCAACAGCTGGTCCCTCCCCTAGTCCTATAAGTGGGTGGCCCAGGGGCACAGACATGACTCAGGCCTGCTCCACAGCCCTCTAGAGGGGAGAGGTGGCCCAGAAACCCAGGCATCCCCATCCCAGGCTGTAGAGCAAAATAAGAGGGAGGGGTTCTGTGCTCACTGTTTCATCCTCTGCACAGTTATCCAGCAGGAGGACAGTTCACAGCCAAATGACCTCTGCCTCCCGCTCTGGCCACTGACGCCCATCAGCCCCCCCATGCCCTGCCCCTTCCCTGGGAATGTACAGAGGCCCAGCCCACTTTCCCTCTGTGGCTCCACCCACACACACCCCATTGGGCTGTGGCTTGCCTGTAGAGTTCCCCTGGGGGCTTCCTTTTTAAATGTTTCAGAGCTCTCAGGTCCGAAAAGGCCTTGCTCATTTCCTCCCGGTTTAGGAGGAAGCTCCTGGCCACAGCCTCTGACTCATCTCCTGGCCCTGGGGGTGGGACAGGGGGTGTCCTGGCAGTGCCTTCGGTCATGTGTGGTGTCCCCAGGGGGGACTCAGGAATATCTATCTCCCCTCTGTGCCACAGCCCTGGGACCTGCCCCTGCCCCAGGGGAGAACCTGGCCCTCTGGCCCTGCCTCATTTTTTTACCCAGAGCTGCCCAGTCCCACCCTCCCTGCTCCCCTGTCCACTCTCCGTGCTACCCTTTGCCCTTCTGGGCCTGCCTCACGAGCCCCTCCATGATATCCAAAGGCCCTGCCACATCTGGGATAGCACAGACTCCTTTCTCCCTGGGCTCTGGGCAGAGGGACCTGGGTACTGCTCTGACCCTGATGCAAAGGCCAGATGAGCCCCCTATTCCTAGCAGCAGAGATAGCCCTAGAAATCTGTTCATTACCAGCAACTTTGTTTCCCCAACTGCTGCTAAACATTAGAGTGGAACAGGCGTGGTACTTGTTTCCTGACCTTGCTCATCCCTACTCCAGCCTCAGTTTATCCCTCAGGAGCAGTTGTGACAAAGGGGCTAAAGTGTGAACCTGACCTTCTGGGACAGGGACCAACTGGAGGGGTCCCAGAAGATTCTTAAGGGTAAGATGGGGTGCTCTGGTGATGAACTGAGCCCTTTCCTTTTTTGTTGTGGAGGTCTCTTTGGGAGACTATAGAAGATGGTGATGTGGGCATGAGTCATGGTCTCCTCCCATCTTTCCCTGGGGCCAGCATGTCCAGTCTGTTCATTCTGGGTTGCAGCCTGGTAAGGGACCCAAACTTAGTCCTGGCAGAAGTATGCACTGTTACCCCAATGTGTATTATGGTGTGTGTGTTCATTTGTGTTCCCTTGCTGGAACTAAGAGGACCAGTTTGGGGTATTTGCTCAGTTCAGAAAGCTGAGGGGTGGTCTCCAGCCCTCACTCCACCTCCCCTGCAGGGTTCCCTGGAGCACTTCCAAAGTCCATTGGCCCAGGATCTAGGTCTGTTAGCCCTGGTTCCATTCAGCCTGGGGCAAAGTCACAGAATTTCTGAGCCTTGGTTTCCTCACCTGTAAAAGGATTATCAGAAGAATCAAAGGAACCAGGCAGCCCAGTGTGTGACACAGAGGAGGCATAACAAATGTGGGCTAACCTCCTCAAGACCAATTCATGTCATCTCATTCAGGAAGTCAAAGTCCAGTTGGAGACCCAAGATAAAAGGGAAGGAGGGTCATCAGAACACAGGGTCTTACATTTTTAGGAAAGGAGAAGAAAAATGTAGTTAACAAATTATTTCCTAAAACAAGAGTCCTTCAGCATGTAATTCTGCACTTTTCTCCATCTTCCTTGCCCCTGGCATTCTCACTCGATTATACTGTTATGAAAAATATTGGGTAGTAGGCAACATGGTGTCCTAAGCTTGTAAAACCATATGTAACAAGTTGGTTTGGGCTGCCAGAAAAGCCTAGCCCAAGGAATCAAGAGAAAAGTGGGCTGGGGCAAGATAGGGGTAGGAGATTAAGAGGTACAAGCTACTATATATAAAATAAATAAGCTACAAGGATATATTGTACAGCACAAGGAATATAGCCAATATTTTATAACAATTTAAAATGGAGTATAATTTTTTTTTTCTTTTGGCCATGCTGCGCAGCTTGTGGGATCCTAGTTCTCTGACGACCAGGGATAGAACTCGGGCCCAGGCGGTGAAAGCGCAGAGCCCTAACCACCGGACCGCCAGGGAATTCCCAAGTATAATCTTTAAAAATTGTGGATCACTATGTTGTAAGCCTGAAACATACAATATTGTAAATCAACTATACCTTAATAAATATAAACAAATAAATAAGCAGAGAAAAGTGGGCTGGAGGCTGAAGCGAGGGGCTGAGCCTGGGAAGAATGAGGGAGAGACTCCACCCCAAGACAAACATCAGAGAAGTGTGGAAGACAAGAGCCAGGAGGGAGTCCAACTTGTGGGCCTACACTGACCCTGTGCTGACCCCAAGTACTGTCCTCAGGGACTAGGGTTTGGGCTTACGCCAGCCTGGCCCAGCCCCAGGGTGTGAGAAACAAGGCCCAGAGGTTTGGCGCTCAGAAGGGTGACCCCAGGATGGATCTAGAGACTGTCATACAGAGTGAAGTAAGTCAGAGAAAAACAAATATCATATATTAAAGCACACATGTGGAACCTAGAAAAATGCTACAGATGAACCAGTTTGCAGGGCAGAAATAGAGACACAGATGTAGAGAACAAACGTATGGACACCAAGGGGGGAAAGTGGCAGGGGGTGGTGGTGATGGGATGAATTGGGAGATTGGGATTGACACATATACACTAATATGTATAAAATAGATAACTAATACGAACCTGTTGTATAAAAAGTAAATAAAATTTAAAAATTAAATAAAAAAATAAGGGTGACTCCAGGGAGGGGCCAGGGGTGTGAGGGACAAGCAACGTCCAGCTGGCAGGACGTCTCCACTCCTTGGAGCTTGCCTGACCCTGCTCCCCACTCCATCTCCACCCGGGACAGACAGTTAAGGGAGTGGGGCGTCGTCCCGGAGGCTTTGGGCTGGCTGTTACCTCTGGACCTCCTTCCCAGAAACGGGGCCCTGGCAGGATAAGACAGGTGAAGTGGCTAGGGAGCCGCTGCTACCACCACAGAGGGGAAGGGGCTCATCTGAGGAGGCTGGGGGTCGTAGAGCATTCAGTCTTCAGGACCCTGCCCCAAATGGATGCAGGTATTCTGCAAGGCAAGGGCCACGCTCAGCTCACTTGGAATTAGAGCCTGCAAGTGTGCGTGCAGGAGGGGAAGAGTGCTTGCTGGATCTGAGCTTTCTGTGGGTGTGCTTCTCACCTGTGCATGGCCAGTAGCATATATATACCCTGCCTGACTGTATTCTTGGGTGTGTAAGCCACTCCCAGGCGGAATCTGCTCACTCCTCCAGTGTTTACCTTTACAGCACCCCACCCCTCCCCTTTCTTAGCACCCGTGGCAGTTGTGCTTCTACATTTATTTGTGGCCTTTTTCTGAGTCAGAACTGCCTGCCTCCCCAGCGGGGTTGGAAGACAGGGAAGGCAGAGGCAGTATCTTGTTCCCCGCTATGTCCTCAGCACCTAAAACCAG
Source organism: Hyperoodon ampullatus (assembly GCF_949752795.1). Lineage (NCBI taxonomy): Eukaryota > Metazoa > Chordata > Mammalia > Artiodactyla > Ziphiidae > Hyperoodon > Hyperoodon ampullatus. The sequence continues at coordinate 19,667,553 of NC_136931.1, forward strand.
CCTGGTTCGTGAATATTTGAATGAATGAACTATTCTATATGTGTGTGACTTGGGGGAGTCTCTGAGGGGGTTTGTAACTTTGGGGGAAATATGTTTCTCTAGGGTCCCAGAGTCCTCCAGTCCAAGGCAGAAGGAGATGTAGCTGTGCCTGGCCGGGGGCGGGGGGTGGGGGTTGGCTGCTGAGTCACCATGTGGGAAGAGGAACCAGGAGGCATGTGGGGCTGCCCTCAGCTGAGCTGGCCCTGGACAAAGGACCCCAGCCCTGGGGCCGTGCTGCCCCATCTCCGGGCCCGTTCCCAGTAGGCCCTGGAGAAGACGACTCTGCTCCCAGGGAGGGGAGGGAGGCCAGGCCTGCCCCAGGGAGGGCAGGCAGCCAAGCAGGAAGTGGGACAGAAAACAGGCTGGAGTGTTTGTCCTATGTCCCACGTCCCACGCAGGAGCCTGGGGGGTGGGAAGGAGTGGGAGGTGTGGGTGTCACCAAAGGGCCTTACAGGCTGAACTCAGGCTCTCAGGCATGAGCAGGGGAGGGGCAGGGGCAGGAGCTGGACTCCCCTAACCCCAGGGGACCAAGGGCAGCTGGAAGTCCTGGGGCTGGGTCCAGAGCAGGGCAGCGCTGACAGAACATCAGGACAAACGTTGGGGTTGACTCTCCCAGTAAGATGGAGACCAGAAGACACTCTGCCTCTCCAGAGGTGGGCTTTCCCTGGGCCTCTCAAGAAGCACCACCACTCAAGTCAAGGGAACTTTCCTGAGCCGTGCACACTGGCACTGTGCTACGTGGTGGAGGCATCAGGGAGTGGCACGGTGCTGCCCTCAGACTCTCCAGATCCACCTCACTAGGCTTCTCTACAGGCACTTCTCAAGGGGCCAAGAGTCATCCTGATGATGGTGGTGGTGGTGGTGATGATGGTGGGGAGCCAGCTCAGGGGGGTGGGAGACATGGGAAGCAGGCTCATGGGTAGAGCACCTGACTTCTTGTTACGGTGCAGGTTCCAGGGGCCCACTGTAGGCTGACTGAGTCAGACCCTAAAACCTGGTGATTAATAGGCCTCTTGGAGGTCTCTGAGGTCCAGCTAGGACCATGGTGACTGTAGCCCACTTGGGGCAGGGCAAAGATCCTCAGGCTTGGAGGGACTTGGAGCCCTTCTGCTCACTATCTTAACTCGGGGAGACACACGTCCCCCTCTCAGCTGGGTTTGCACCTCCCAGCATTCTTAACACTTTCTCCCTGGGTGTTGAATGTTCACAGCTGCGAACTTCCTTGAAAGCAGGAACTTCCTCCTATTTTCTCTCCATTCCCCTTCCTCATTCATGTTCAGTAGCTCAACAACCATTTAGGGAGCACTTGCTTTGTGCTAAGTGCTGTGATAGGCTCTGCAGATATTGCATGGACAAGACAGACATGGTGCCTGAACCCAGAGAACACACGGTTAGTGGGGAAGGAGACTAGTGTCTAGGATGTGTGGAAGGCCTCAGAGGAGGGTACACACAAGGGCTGGAGGGATTTGCATAGCATTGGCTAGAGGAGTCCAGGAAGGCTTTCCAAAAAAGCATTATCTAGGAATTCCCTGGCGGTCCAGTGGTTAGGACTCCACGCTATCACTGCCAAGGGCGCGGGTTCTATCCCTGGTCAGGGAACTAAGATCCCACAAGCCGTGTGGCGTGGCCAAAAAAAAAAAAAAAAAAAAAAAAAAATATATATATATATATATATATATATATAATCTCATCTGAAACCTAAAGAATGGGTAGGTATGAACCAGGAGAAAGCTCTTTGAGCCACATGGGCTTTGCACATAGTAGGCCCATGGGAAACGACTGCTGTAGGAATGCATGGTTGCACTGCAGGCCCTTGTGGTGTGCCTCTGCCAGCACCCTGAATGGGAGGTAGGAGGTCCATACGTACTCCTGCCACCTCTTCCCCAGCCCTGACAGCTGTTCCCTTTGCCCCCAGCTAGAGAACTGTGCCCTGCAAGTGTCTCCGTCTGGATACTACCTGGACCCTGAGCTGTCCCTAGAAGAGCAGCGGGAGATGCTGGAGGGCTTCTTTGAAGAGATCAGGTCAGAGCTGATGGGGCCAGGAAGGCTAGGCTGGCTCCCACCCTTGCCCCCATGCTGGAGGGGCTGGCTCAGGTGTCAGCAGCCAAGACACTTGATCTCTAGCCAGGACTGTGGGTCTCCTCCTACCACCCCAGGGAACTGTGCCGGGGGAATCCCAAGGCCTAGCCAGTGTTACCTGCTGCCTGGGATCGGGGTGGGGGCTCTCCTACATACCTGAGATGCCTGTGTTCTTCAAACCCTCCTATCTGGACAACCCTTTGGCTTGGAGAAGCATCTGGGGAAAGGAGCTGTGGCCAGGTTTTGGCTGCCTTGGTGTGGGTGGAGGGACCCTGAGGAATGGGCTGGGAGCTGCTGACTGGGCTACTTGATTCCAGCAAAGGGCGGAAGCCTACTCTGATCCTGCGGACCCAGCTCTCTCTGAGAGTCAATGCCATCTTAGGTGAGTGTGTGAGGATATCAGCGTCGAGCGCCTCCCCTCCCCACCCCCCACCCCCGCCCCGGTTGTCTCCGTTTCTTTCAGGCCTGTGCTGGACAGCAGACACAGCAGATAGGAGACAGGATGTGTGACTCCTCCCATTCCTATCCTGACCTCTCTTCTTCCAGGGCAGCTGCTAGACTGCGGTCGGGCTTGCCCAGAGTCAGGGAGTGGAGGAGGAGGTGGGGGGGTTCAAAAGTACCAGAAGATTCTTTGATGGGGGGTTGTGGTTGCATCCCAGTAGAAGGGGGTGGGGGGCTTGTGGTGTGTCCCCTTGAGGTTTCCATGCCCACCTACCTCTTGCAGAAAAGTTGTATGGCTCCAGTGGCCCTGAGCTCCGCCGCTCCCTCTTCTCACTAAAGCAGATCTTCCAGGTGAGGCCCAGAGGTGGGCTGGGGGTGGGCATCCAGGCTGAACCTCCCCCCACTAAACTCCCCCATGGTGCCCGCAGGAGGACAAGGACCTGGTGCCTGAATTCGTGCACTCGGAGGGGCTGAGTTGCCTAATCCATGTGGGCGCTGCTGCGGACCACAACTACCAGAGCTACATCCTCCGAGGTCAGCCTCCCCCCTCCCCCATGACCCCTGCCTTCAGTGACCCCTTACTGACCTCTTCTTGTCCCTGTGTCCCCAGCACTAGGCCAGCTGATGCTTTTTGTGGATGGGATGCTGGGGGTGGTGGCCCACAGTGAGACCGTGCAGTGGCTATACACACTGTGTGCCAGCCTGGTAAGTGGCCCTCCACCCAGCCATGCACCCTTTTCCCACTGCCTCTCACTGGGCCTCAGTTTCCTCTTCTGCAAAGTGGTCTGGAATGGAGGGGGTCTGTGGCCCCTCTAAGCCTCAAAGGCACTTCAATACCTGGGCCTAGAGATGGCTCTTTCTGCCTAGACTCTCCTCTCTGGGTCCGGCCCCAGGAGCCCTTCCCCCTTCCCACCAGGAGCCAGCACAGGTCTGGCCCAAGCCCCACTCATGTATGGTGACCCCTTCCCCCCAGTCCCGCTTGGTGGTGAAGACAGCCCTGAAGCTGCTGCTGGTGTTTGTGGAATACTCTGAGAGCAACGCACCACTGTTCATCCGTGCAGTCAACTCTGTGGCCAGCACCACGGGTCAGAAACTGTCCCTCCCTCCTCCATTGCTCAGGGCTCTCTCTCCTACTTGTTCCCATATGACTGCTCCCTATCTGGGTGACAGGTGCTCTTCCATGGGCCAATTTGGTGTCCATCCTGGAGGAGAAGAATGGCGCTGACCCCGAGTTGCTGGTGTACACTGTCACCCTCATCAACAAGGTGGGATAGGGGGAGCAAAGGGGGAACCAAGTGCCAGTCTGGGCCCCTCAGGCTCTTGACTTCTGGTGTCCATCAGCTTTAGCCTTGCCGTCCTATTCCCACCCTCCAGACTCTGGCAGCGCTCCCGGATCAGGACTCCTTCTACGACGTGACGGATGCACTGGAGCAGCAGGGCATGGAGGCACTGGTCCAGCGCCACTTGGGCACCGCGGGCACTGACGTCGACCTGCGCGCTCAGCTTATGCTGTATGAGGTGGGCTGGGCGGGCTGGGCTGTCAGGGCCCAAAGGCAGGAGAGAGGAGGGGAGGGAGTGCGGCCGTTCTCCAGTGCCCCACCCCACCTACTTGGGCCTCAGTCGCTCCCATCTGGGCTCAACTCTCCTAGAGCGCCCTGCGGTTGGAGGATGGGGACATGGAAGAAGCCGTCGCAGGTGGGCGGCGCATCACCCGCCGAAAGCCTTCCTCAGAGGAGGGCAAGAGGATCCGCCGATCTCTAGAAGTGCGCTCCCCGGAGCCTGGGTAAGAAAGAACTGCCTTGGCGGAGGCGGAGGCGTGGAACCGCCAGGAGGAGCCCTGCCTCCTGACAGGCCACACCTCCAGCTCCACAGGCCCCGCCTCACCAGTCGTCTCGACCTCCTCCTCCGCCAGCCCTGCCTTGCCGACCGGCCCCACCTCCAGCCCCGTAGGCCCCGCCCCACCTACAGGCCCCGCCTCCAGCGCCGTGGGCCCTGTCTCTGGCCTCCATACCACCCTGAGCCTCTTTCCTACCATCTCCGTGACGCGCTCACCCGACAGCTCCTGCGAGAGGAGCATCTACAAGTAAGTAGGGAGATAGAGGCTGTCCCGGGAGTCTTTCCTCCAGCTGTCCCTCCACTCTGCGCCCCTTCACGGGCCCTCCGCCTCCTCTGCCCAAACTTCTCTGCCCAAACGCGTGCTTTCTTTCTCTTTCTTTCCAGACTTCACCAAACTGCTCCTGTTTGGTAAGTGACTGCTGGGGGGTGGGGTTCGGCTCTGACTGGACCTCCTCCTCCTGCGGCTTCTCTTCTTTCTGGCATTCTGCCTGTTTTGCCAATGTCATCTGTCTCTCTACCCCCTTCTGTCTTTGTTTCTCTGTCTCTGACTCTCCTGTTTTGCTCTGTGTCTTTTACTGCACCCTGTCCTGCGTCATGTCGGTCTCTCCCCTCCACTTCCAGGTTCCTCACATCATGCCTCCCCCTCCTCTTCCCACTGTGGCTGGGAAGGAACCCCTGGTATCACTGCCCAGCTCTGTGTGGGTGTGAGCAACTGGGCTTTGGGGTGGAGCACGTACCGCAATTACCATTTCTTCCTCTCATTCCCCCCTACCCAGTGCCCGTGAGAGCCCATCTGTCCCCCAGTTCCCTACTGGGCAGGCCAGGCTGGAGTAAGTACAGAGGCCAGCCTGCCAGGCCTGCCATGTGCTCAGGGCTTCAGCATTGCTTCCCCCAGCAGGGGTTCCACGTGCCTGATGCAGCCAGAGCTGGGGGACTCTCCCACTTATGTGTCCTCAGTTACCCAAGGACTAAGCACTAGGAAACAGTTCACTGGGGTCATAGAGATCCCAGTGCTTTAACAGTGACACCTTAACAGCTTTGATCAGTAATGAGGATGTGGACTCCCAACCTGGAGCCGATTCTCCTGTGTCCTCAGCCCAGGATTAGGGCTGGGAGGGGATCTAGCGTGCTGTGTGGTGCGGAGGTGGAGGAGCAGCCTCCATCTAAGGGAAGGACAGAGACTGAGTGCCAACAGAGGCTGGAGAGGCCGAAAGAGAGATGGGATTGCCTTTATTACTTCAACATAAACTGAGTGCCTTTCGTTTACCAGGCCCTTTTCTGGGCATAGGCCATAGCTCTCAGAAGCTGCTAGACATGCCGAGGGAGGGACAGCCTGGTGTGCCCTTCGGGACAGCTATCCCCTCCCCCTGCTCTAAGGGTCCTTGTCTAGGATCAGAACAGTGAACATGAACAGCAACAAGGTTGCAAGTTAGATGTTAAGTAGAACTTCTCCCCGTATGTTGACCTGGGAATACTGGCTTGGTAGTGACCCTCCCCAGATGTGGAAGACTGAACAGGAGCTGGCCTTGGGGCGGGGTGGGGGGACAGGTCCTGGGTCTGCTCAGCGCATGGACTGTTCCCTGTGTGTCTGTGTGTGCCTGCAATTAGGAGCAGTGCCCAGGGGCCCAGCAAGGCATGTGCACCACCCTGGGCTGGGGTGTGTCAGACACCCTCACTGACAAGTCCCTCCCCCCAGAGCCCGGTTCCTGGAGAATGTAGCAGCAGCAGAAACAGAAAAGCAGGCTGCGCTGGCCCAGGGCCAGGCAGAGACATTGGCTGGAGCCATGCACGATGGTGTCGATGGACACCCAGGTGAGCAGGTGGGTGGGCAGAATCCACCCATGTTGCCCTGTTGCTCCACAGAGGACGTGACACTGACGGCTGTTTTCCTTTTTCTAGACACCCAAGAATTACGGGGCTCCCCAGAACCAGCCCCTGCACCCGAAACACCCCAGAGCGCTGCCCCTCAAATCCTGCTCCGTACTCGGCACAGCCTCGAGCCAGAGCCCAAGGAGCCCTTGGCCCCACCAAGCCCCAAGGCTGAGCCCGTCCGGGAGCTCCCTACCAGCGTACCCAGCCTCTGCATTGGGGACCTGGACTTCTCAGATCTGGGGGAGGATGAAGACCAGGACGTGCTGAACACGGAGTCTGTGGAGGCGGGGAAAGGGGTCCCGCCCCCGCCACCCCCGCTCCCGGGAGGCCCCCCACCTCCTCCGCCCCCACCCCCCCCACCCATCAAAAGCCCCTTCCCACCACCACCCCCAGCTGCCGCTCTTACCCCCTCAGCACCTGATGGCCTAGCCCTCCCCACCAAGAGGAAGACAGTAAAACTCTTCTGGCGGGAGCTAAAGCTGGCTGGGGTCCATGGAGGCTCTGGCAGCCGCTTTGGGCCCTGTCCCACCCTGTGGGCCTCACTAGAGCCTGTCTCGGTGGATACAGCCCGGCTAGAACACCTGTTCGAGTCCCGTGCCAAGGACGTGCTGCCTTCCAAGGTAAACGTGCCCTCGTCTGCAAGGTAACCCTAGGGCAGAGGGGAGGCAATCAGAGCTCAAGCGTCTGAGCTGCTGGGGCTGCCACTCATTTCCCACATGGGGAAACCGAGGCAAAGAAAGGAGTAGCGACTTGTCTGAGGTCCTTCAATAAGGATTCAGCCCAACCCTAACTAGCCTCTAAGCCCATCCCAAGGCCTTACACATCCCAGATCCCTGGTTGTGGGGTAATCCCACCATTTAGCCATTCAGAGTGGGGCCTTAGTGTGCCCTCTTAGATTGTTGCCCCAGTTAGACCCTTTGCCAATCTTACACTGCCCTTCCCCCAATTTCAAAGAAAGCTGGTGAGGGCCGCCGCACAGTGACCACCGTGCTGGACCCCAAGCGCAGCAACGCCATCAACATCGGCCTAACCACGCTGCCACCTGTGCACGTCATTAAGGCTGCCCTGCTCAACTTTGATGAGTTTGCTGTCAGCAAGGATGGCATTGAGGTAGGGATACCCAGCTAAGGGTCCAGCAAGTCCGGCCCTCTCCTTTGGTCAGTGGGCATTTCCTGTCCCTCCAGTGGTGGGGATGGGCTTGGCATTTCCCCAGACTCTGGGGCTGCCCCAGATGACCTAGGGAGGAGTCAAGACCAACACCTGAGGCCGCAGGCCAGCACTGAGTGGCCTATGTGGGCCGGTGGGTGCGTTCTCAGAAGCTACTGACCATGATGCCCACAGAGGAGGAGCAGCAGAAGATCGAGGAGGCCCAGCTGGCCAGTCCTGACATACCCCTGGGCCCAGCCGAGAACTTCCTGATGACTCTCGCTTCCATCAGGGGCCTGGCTGCCCGTCTACAACTCTGGGCCTTCAAGCTGGATTATGACAGCATGGAGCGGGTACCTGGGTCATGGGATGGGACAGGCAGTGGGGACAGGTGAGCATGATGACCATGCAGTCTGAGTCCCTGGTCTCCCACACCAGGAAATTGCAGAGCCACTGTTTGACCTGAAAGTGGGCATGCAACAGCTGGTGCAAAATGCCACCTTCCACTGCATCCTGGCCACCCTGCTGGCTGTGGGCAACTTCCTCAACGGCTCCCAGGTGAGCTGAGAGCACATGAGGGTGGGGGCCGGGGCTCTGGAGCCAGCCACCCTCAGGCTCAGGCTCAGGCTCAGACAGGGTCCTTTCAGAGCAGCGGCTTTGAGCTGAGCTACCTGGAAAAGGTGTCAGAGGTGAAAGACACGGTGCGCCGACAGTCACTGCTGCATCATCTCTGCTCCCTGGTGCTCCAGACCCGGCCTGATTCCTCTGACTTCTACTCAGAAATTCCTGCCCTGATCCGCTGTGCCAAGGTCAGCACCTGCCAGAGGCCTGACTAAGGCTGGCCGTGGCATGAGGGAGCACTGCTTCTCTCCCTCTCCCTAAGTGGGCTGCTGGGCCAGGGCTTGCTTAGGCTACAGGCATGCGCGTGGGCTGTGTCCTCTGCCAGAAACTCTTTCTTCTATTGGCATGGCTACACCTACTCTATCTTTAGGTCTGTTTAGCTGCCACTTATCCCAAGAAACCTTCTCCGTTCTCCACTGCATCAAATGGACTTGTCTGTCTCTTGCATCAGACTGTGAGCTTTTGGAGGGCAGGGGCCGGATCTCGGCTGTGTCCTCAGGGCCCAGGCTAGTCAGCCCAGCACAGAGGCAGCTCAGGTGGTGTCTTTCTGTGGGGGGACAGCATGTGTACTCCCTGCTTTTCCAGGTGGACTTTGAGCAGCTGACTGAGAACCTGGGGCAGCTGGAGCGCCGGAGCCGGGCAGCTGAAGAGAGCCTGCGGAGCTTGTCCAAGCACGAGCTGGCTCCAGCCCTGCGTGCCCGCCTCACCCACTTCCTGGCCCATTGTACCCGCCGTGTTGCCACGCTGAGGGTCGTGCACCGCCGTGTCTGCAACAGGTGGGGGCGTGGGCCAGAGAGGCAGGACTGCCACCACCATCCCTCAGACCCCAAGCAGGACTCACCACTCCTCCTCACCCCAACCTGGCTAGGTTCCACGCCTTCCTGCTGTACCTGGGGTACACAGCGGAGGCAGCCCGTGAGGCGCGCGTCATGCAGTTCTGCCACACGCTGCGGGAGTTCGCACTGGAGTATCGGACTTGCCGGGACCGAGTGCTGCAGCAGCAGCAGAAGCGGGCCACATACCGTGAGCGCAACAAGACCCGGGGACGCATGATCACCGAGGTGGGTGTCCCTTCCAGGTCTTGACTGCCACCCCCATGGTTCTTCCTCTACTCCCAACCCACCCCTTTCCTCTCTCCAGACAGAGAAGTTCTCAGGTGTGGCGGCTGGGGAAACCCCCAGCAACCCATCTATCCCAGTGGCTGTGAGCAGTGGGCCAGGAGAGGGTGATGCCAACAGTCACGCCAGCATGAAGAGTCTGCTAGCCAGCAAGCCCGAGGACACCACACATGGCCGCCGCAGCAGAGGTGGGACCTACGGCCGCTGGGGGCAGTGGGCTCTGGGACCGCTTTGGCCTCACCTCCCTATCTGGCTCCCTCAGGCGTGGTCCAGAGCAGCTCCCCACTCATGCCCACAGCAGTGGGGCCCTGCCCTGTACCCCCAGAAGAACCTCCAGGCTCCAGTTTACCCAGTGACACTTCAGATGAGATCATGGACCTGCTAGTGCAGTCAGTGACCAAGAGCAGTCCTCGTGCCTTAGCTGCACGGGAACGCAAGCGTTCCCGTGGCAACCGCAAGTCTTGTGAGTATTCCCCACACACCCACTGCCCACCTTAACCCCATCAACCCCCTCCAACCCTGCTCTGTCCTTGCAGTGAGACGGACGTTGAAGAGCGGGCTCGCAGAGGACCTGGTACAGGCACTAGGACTGAGCAAGGGTCCTGGCCTGGAAGTGTGAAGGTGCTGCCTCCATGATACCTATCTATCTGGGCCCCAGCCTGCAGTGCAGGAGACTATGGTGAGGAGGGACCAGAGCACAATTCTGGGCCTCTTCTCAACTCGAGGGCCACTCTGTGCCCGTGGCCAGTGCCGTGAGCAGTATTAGCTGTGTGTGCCTGTGTGAGTGCACGTGTGCATGTATGAGCTCCCTGGACACGTGGAGCATAATAAAGTCTTCCTAGCCAATCCAAGAGCCTTTTTCTTCTTTCAAAGTACCCACCACACTGTGCCTGTAGCAGAAGGAAAATACCAAAGGACTGGCTGTTCCTGCCTTATCTCTCTTTATCACCCACACAGCCATTAGCCACACTGTAAGCCATTTATTCACCAATCCTATACCTTAGACTGCCTTTGGCCCTTGGACTAGGCCCTCATTGCTCCTGGCATGGGGGCCATGTAGCCTGATAGAGCCACCCGGGGCCCAGAAACCTGTAGCCACAATGTCAGTGGCTATAACCGCTTCATCTGCCGCCGCTCCTGTCGGCGCTGCCGTTTCTCGTTGTGCTCTGGTGCTGGGGCGCCACTGTCTGCTGTAAACCAAGGGCCCAGTACATTGACCCACAGGAGGTAAAGGGCTCTGCCCGGCGCCTAGGAGAGAAAAGGGAGCTTGAAGCCAGGTGCAGGAAATGAAAGAAGAGAAGGGGTGGATGCCCCAGCTCCTCGTTGGGAGCCCCACGACCCACGTACCAGAAGCCAGAAGGACCAGATGTAGAGGGAGAAGCAGCTGAGCACCTGCACGATAGCTGTCAGGAGGATCACATCTTTAAGGTGCCTGTGGATAGAAGGGAGGCTGCAAGGGCTAAAAATAGTAAACGGGGAATTCCCTGGCGGTCCAGTGGTTAGGCCTCCGTGCTTTCACTGCTGAGGGCCCAGGTTCGATCCCTGGTCGGGGAACTAAGATCCCACAAGCCACACAGAACAGCCAAAAAAAAATTTTTTTTTTTTAATAAAAAATAAAAACAGGGGCTTCCCTGGTGGCGCAGTGGTTGGGAGTCCGCCTGCCGATGCAGGGGACACAGGTTCGTGCCCCAGTCCAGGAAGATCCCACATGCCACAAAGTGGCTAGGCCCGTGAGCCATGGCCGCTGTGCCTGCGTGTCCGGAGCCTGTGCTCCACAACGGGAGAGGCCACAACAGTGAGAGGCCCGCGTACCGCAAAAAATAAATAAATAAAATAAAAACAAAAATAATAGATGGGCCCTAGTTCAACTCCCTTCCACCCTCTTCAAGTCACAGGTGGCTGTGGGTCTTGGGCCCCAGCACCCCAGCCCTGGCGCCGCTCACCTGGGCTGACAGCGGGGGACACTCACTCTGCCATGCCCTGCTCCATGTTGAGATCCATTCCACCATCCATCAGGGCCCCATCCTCAGAGAAGGCTGCCCTTGCCATCGAGCTCATAGAGTGGTAGCTGGCCCCGTATACTGCCAGACTAAAGCCCAGGGCCATCTGCCGAACAAGAATGGGGGTATCAAAGGCCAGCCACTGACCCTATGTGCTTACCCACTTCCCAGGATGCAGGACACTTACCCAGGCCCAAAATGAAGCCGATGAGTAGAAGAAGACCAGGGTGACAAGACAGTAAATGGCCTGTAAGCAGACACAGGATCAGGCTGGGATTGAAAGCTTACTAGGGACTTCCCTGGTGGCACAGTGGTTAGGAATCCGCCTGCCAATGCAGGGGACACTGGCTCGATCCCTGGTCCGGGAGGATCCCACATGCTGCAGAGCAACTAGGCCCATGCACCACAACTACTGAAGCCCACGTGCCTAGAGCCCGTGCTCCGCAAGAGGAGCCACCGCAATGAGAAGCCCGCGCACCACAACGAAGAGTAGCCCCCGCTCGCCGCAACTAGAGGAAGCCCATGCACAGCAACAAGGACCCAATGCAGCCATAAATAAATAATAAATTTTTAATTTTTAATGAAAAAAAAAAAAGCTTACTAAACCATGGACCTCCCTCGACTCTGACCAAGATATTAGGCCAGGTGATGAAAGAAGACAAGTGGTTTCTTATACGGTTGAGGGAAGAGGTCTGCTTCCTGAATACCCAGACTCCCCTCCGACACTTCAGCCCAGGAAAGAAGCCCCTGTGTATTTAGGATGGGAAGGGCTCTCCAGTCAATCTGAGACTCACACCCTCATTTTGTTTTTGGTTTTTTGTTTTGACTATTCAGCACTTTCTCTGTGCCAGGATCCTTTCTCATTTACTTTTAGTTGGAGTTTTCTTCTGGAGCTTTAGCTGTCATACACTGCCACCACTCCACCCCACCAAACAGAGCTGAGGGCTATGGAACACTGGGTGGGCACAGAAGCAAGGAGGGAATCACTTACATTGGCCCCCAGTATGATTCGCAGGTAGAACTTCAAGGTCTCTTTGTTCTCCTCAAATATCTGCTTCTTCCCTCTCGTGCCCACTTTGCCCTTGGGCTGCAGAGAGATGACGAGATGCTGTCAGAACCCTCATCAGCCAGGGTCTTCCTTATCCTCCCCACCATTCCGGTTAGCTACAGAGTTCCATCTGCACCTCAGCCGAGTCTCCGTGGTGCTCAAACCTAGCACAATCCTTGGGATGTCCACCCCTCCTCCAAACCATCCTGCTTAGGGCTGACAGCATCTTTCCAGCACACCCAGCAATGACCGCCTCCTGCTCGGGCTGGGAACAACCAAACACTAGGCTGGTATCTCCTGAATCCTCTGATAAGGTCCAGTTTTGGGCTGACAAACCCTTCAAGGGGGATCCCTGAGTGGGCTTGAATGGCGACCCTCTCCGGCCTCTGCTAGAGTAAACCAGATCTGGGCTAACGCCTACCCCGCCTCAAGCCCCTTAGATCTCCAGCTAGTCCTGGCACTGTCTGGTACTGACGCCCACCCCTCTCCGGCACCAGCTCTGGTACGTTCCTGCGCCTCTCCACTCCCCACCTTAATCTAGTACGGTTCAGCCACCGGACGGCACCTCCCTCTGGCGGACCCACTTCCTTTGATGTCCTTCCTCTGTTTTCAGTCTCCCGGCCCCGAGAGTGCTTTGCCTTGCGGACCCCGCCCTACTCGCCCTCCTTACCGCCATGGTGCGACGCAAATACCCAGCCGGGGAAAGATGGGAGAGCGACCGAAAGAGCACTCAGTAGGTACCACATCTGCTGCAAGGCACTTCCGGTGCAGACCCAAATCGTCAGCAACTGGGACGGAAGTGGGAGATCCACTTCCTTCCCAAGCTCCGCCCGCCCGAGTCGGTGGGACTTCACTTCCCAGAAAGCCTTGCGCGGGGGCGGAGGCGGCAGGGATGCGATGGCTGAATCTATGCCGCTGGAGGTGAGAGGAGGCCGCCCTCAGGCCTAGCTCGGGACAGGCCCCGCCCTCGGGGTCCCAGGCTGTGGGGAGCGGCTGTCAGACAGCTCGCCTTGGCCCCGCCCGTCTGGCGGAAACAACCAGCCCGGGAGATCCAAGGACCTGCTGGCTATGGGTAACGGCCCCGCCTTTGGGCCACCCCGTCCCCTTACCTTGGGCGACCATCCTCTCCTTCCCCATCGGCCCCAAGAGATGGCCGCTCTGTCACCTCAGCGAGAACAGGGCCTCTGCCTACCCTGCATCTCTTGAGATGGCCGCCCCTCCCCCTCAGCTCTGGAAGATGTCCGCTCCATCCCATCATCCCCGAAGGGTGACCGATCTTATCCCCATTGGCCCCTTGGAATGGTCGCTCTATTCCCTCCTCCCCGAGAAACGGCTGCCCCTTCCCCTGGCGGTGGAAAACAGACTGCCCCCTCCCATCAACTTCGGGCATGGTCTCTGAGTTCCCTCACCGGGCACAGGCCTGCTCCCCGCTCCCTCGGCCCCTAGTGATGGCCATCCCTGCTTCCTTCACCCCATGGGATGTTTGCTCCCTCTCCTTAACCTGGAGCAAGACCACTCTGCCACTGTTATCCAGAGAGAGATGATAAGTTTTGTCCCCAGTGGTCTCTTGGGATGGCCTCTTCATCCCTTTTCCCCTGAGAGCTGGCAACCCCCTCCCTCAGCCCAAGGGAGACAGGCCACCCTTTCCCCATCAGCCCTTGGAATGGTGCTCCTTTCTCTTAGCAAAAACAGGACTGCTCCAACCCCAGTGAGCCCCCTGCAATGGCATCCTTTCCCCCTTTGGCCCCAGAGGATATCTGTTCCATCCCCATAGATCTCAGAGATGACCAGTCATATCTCTAGTAGCTCCTTGGGATGGGGTTCGTTGGGTGGCCACTCCACCCTTATCACTGCTTCTTCTGGTCCCTCTAGAAAGACCTCCCCACTTCTCAGCTCAAAGAATCATGCTTCCTCCTCTCAGGGAGGACAGGTTTGTTGCCCTCCCTTTGCTCCTTGGATTGACTGCTGAGCCCCAGAAGACAGGATGGCCACTATCTTACCTCGGCTCAGTCAGGTTTTCCTGCCTCCCCTTGGGGATAGGGGCTTGATCAGTCCCAGTCCCCATCAGTGTTCTCTTCCCCATGCCTAGCCTCCCTGGCCCAGAGGCTGTTCTCCCCAGTCATTCTCCTCTCAGTAATGATCTGCTTTATCTTCCCACCCCTTCCTTGAGCAAACCTTTGGTGAAAATAGAGGTAAAAGACCGTCCATCCTTACTTAATGCAATTCAGTAAGTATTGACTGAGTACCTTCTGTGTACTAGGGATCAGAGAAGGAAAGAAGAGATCAGAGTGGGCTGGGGCAAAGGTCCACATAGGCAAAAGGAAATAAGGAAATAGACATGCTGTGTTTGTAGGACAGTGAGGAGACTGGATTGTGGAAGCTCTGGAATCAGGGGTCCGGTCAGGCCTGGAGGCCTGGCAGTGCTGACCCAGGAGAAGAGATTTTGTCTTGAGGGGACTGGGAAACCCTGAAGGTTTTCATCAGGAGTGCACTGAGACTGAAAGCTGTGTTTTAGGAAAATTAACCTTGTTGCATTGCGAGGAATGATTAGCAAGGATGAGCCTGGAAGCAGGGAGATCAGGTGGGAGATTGTGGAAGGAATGAAGGCTGGGGTGATGAACATCTGGGCTACTAAGGTGGTAAGTTTTCAAAAGCAGAAATATTAGTAACAGCAATCCAGGAACCATTTATGGACAACCTACTAGATGTGAAGCATATTATATCTATTAAATATATATATATATTATATTATGTATATATAATTTAATCCCCATCATAAGACTATGATCTAGATTTCTAATATCCCCATTTTACAGGTGTGGAAAGTGAGGCTCAGAGAGGTCAAGTACCTTGCCTGAGGTCACACAGCTAGGAATCTGTGGAGCTGGGATTTGAATGAGTCTAAGTTAGCCTGGCCTAAAGCCTGTGCTTTACACCTATATCTGAGAGCAAGGGACAGAAGAGCATGAAGAGTACAGAGTATTCTCAGGATCATCAGGTGAGATGCACTGTTGGCACTGAAGCTCAGGGGCTGGAAAGTTGGGAGGAGAGGCTGCTTTGGACTGAGGTTGAGATGAAGGTGATGGTAAAACATTTGGATGAAGAATCCTGTGGAGAGTTGGCAATACTAAACTAGCACATGAATGATAAAACAATATGTCCATATTGAATTGCTGGTTATTCCTATAGAGGTAACTGTTAAAGCCATGCAAATGAATTTATTATCCCAGAAAGTAACAGATTGAAAGGCCCAGGTCTGAACCCTGGGAGCCAGAGAGGAATCCAGAAACAGGGCAGTTGGAGTGGTGAGTGGAGCCCTAGAAAACACAGTGTCACAGAAGTCAAGGAGGGAAGATTCCAGAAGAAAAGAACAGTTAACATCAGATAATTCCTGGTCTCACAGGCAACTCCCTTCCCCAGTCCCTAATAGGGCCTCCACTCCCACGCACCCCCAGCCTCATAGAGCATAGGTGGAGTGACAGTCTGAGCCTACCAGGCTGTTAAGATTTTCTTGCTGATAATCTTAACAGTCAGCTGAGTAGCCTAGTTGGCAGTGAAGAAGATGGGAAAAGAGTGCGGTCCCAGTGTAACTTCCTGAAGATCAGAGAAGGAGCACCTGACTTGCTGTGTTCTAGATCCTATGCAAGACACTTTACCATGTTATTTAATTGTCACAACAACCCATTTAAAGCTCACTACAATTGTCTTTTTATAGATAAGGAAAATAAGGCTCGGAGAGGTCAGTTGAGAGAATAAGGATCTAAACTAGGTTTATCTGGTCCCAGTGTCCAAGTTCTTTTTAACAACTTGAGCAGGAAGTTTGATTTTTATCAGTCAGAGCAAACCTGCATCCAGGTGGTGCTCAGGAGAGGTTTGTTCCCAGTAAAGATACCTGGCGGCTGGAGAGGGGAAGTGAAGACTCCATGAAGCTTAGGATCCAAGATGAACTAGAAGCCAGTGCTCTAGTCCCCTCTGACCTACTGTGCTATCAGCTGGAGAAGGTTCCAAAGGCCTCCACCAGCACTAACAGCCCCCAATGCCCATTCTTTTTCCCTCAGATGCTCACATATATTCTGAGCTTCCTGCCTCTGTCAGATCAGAAAGAGGCCTCCCTCGTGAGTCGGGCCTGGTGCTGTGCAGCCCAGAATGCCCTTCGGGAGGTAAGGTACCCACCCTCACCTGGCCCATTCTCAGCTGTCTCACTTCAGCTTGTTCATGGCCCTGCTCATGCATCATTCATCCATTCATTCCTGCATACTTATTCATACATACTTGGTTCTGGGTACAGTGCTGGGGCTCTACAGATGAATAAAACTCCCCTGAGAAGCTCATAGTCCAGTGAAGGAGAAAGACAAATATGTGAGTGATCATGATGTCGTGTGCTCGGTGCTGTGACACTGGAATGAAGGGTGCCATGGGGACATGAAGAAGGACATCGAAGGAGACTGGCAGCATCAGGGAAGGCTTCCTGAAGGAATAGGATGAGGATGAAGGTTGGTCTTCCAGAACTCATATCAGCACAGGTGAAGGCACCAAAGTGTGAAACAGGTCTGGAAACGACCACACAGGTCCCCTATGACTGGAACTTAGGTGTGTGTGTGAGAAGTGGTGGGAGATGAGGCTAGAAAGGGGTCAGACAGCAAGACAGAGGTGCCAGGTGGCATTGCTGGGACTTTCTCCTGGTTATCATCGTGGGGCCTTTAAAGAAATATTAGGCAGGGGAGTGACATGTGGTGATTTGTGTCTTAGACATCTGCAGTGCAGAGTGGACTGAGACGGCGAGTCGGAGTGCAGGGAGACAGCCCACTAGGACGTGAATGCAGGCATCTGTGCTCGTTTGAAGGGCAAGCAATGATAGCTCTGTTTCAATTTTGACTTCTTTGATTATCACTGAGGTTGAACAGTTTTCTTATTAGCTGACCATTTACATTTCCATCTTTTGTGTATTTGTGTTCCTTGTCCATTTAACTATTGGGGTCTTAGTATTTTTCTTATTCATTTGTATGAACTTTTTATAATTAAAGAGATTAACCTTTTACATATTTATTGAAATACATTCCTAATATATTTGCCTTTTAATTTGATTTGTAGATATGTGTTTGTTTATGAGGTTAAATTTCTAGGTTGTTGATTCTGAACATTTTTTCTTTCTTATTTTTTCCATTGCTTTAGAGAACCTTTGCCTCTCTTCAGAGATCTGATAAATATATACTCATATTTTGTGTCTTTCTTTTTAATTAGAATTTACTTTTTAGATCAGTTTTAGGCTCACAGCAAAATTGTTTCCTGTGTTTTATGGTTTGAATTTTTATATTGATTATATTTTTTATGGGTGTAATTTATTTTGATTTATGCTCTAAGGTAAGGAGCTAAACTGATTAGTTTTCAAATAGCCCAAATACCATTTATGTATAATGAGTTGGAAGCCTCCTCTGTCACATATTAAATGTGTGTGTTTAAGTAGGGTCTGTTGTTGAGTTCTCTCTCCAGTGTCATTGAGCTTAGTGTCTAGAGGAATTTGATTTGAACTTGTTGAAAATTTGAAGTATAAGACATCTAAATGGTGAGATCCAGGTGGCAGTTGGGTTTCTGAGAGAGGAATTCAAGAGAAGGGTCTAGGTAATAAATATATATGTGGGTGTCATTAAAGAACAGGTGGGCGTTTAAGCCACGGATCTGGGTCCCTTCCCCTAGGGAGAGCGCGAGGAGCCCTGAAGAGCAGGCCACAGAGAATGCCCCCGAGCGGACACCAGTCCAAAGGCACGGAGAGGGGGAGGGGCCTACAGAGGGGGCTGAGGAGATCCCAGCGAGAGGAGGACACACAAGTCAAAGGTGAAGAGCATTTCAAGTGTTGAGTGGATGAGCAACAGTGTCAAATCCCACAGAGTCCAGAAAATAAAGAACAGATAGTGTCCACGATGTTTGACATACAGGGTGGTCACCAATGGCTTCAGTAACATTTGGCATCTGGGGAAAAAGGCCAGGTAGGTTGAATGAATGAGAGAAGAAAGGATATGTAGAGGATGACCTCATTTGCAAGAAATTTCCCCATGAAAAGAAGAAAAATAAATAGAATTGTAATGAGAAGTTGAGGTGGGCTAAACAAAGGATTTTAACTGGGAGAAATCTCTAATGTGTTTATGTGCTGAAGGAGTCAGTAGTGAGTGTAGGGAGGAGAGAGGACCTGAGGTGGCAGCCAAACAGGCTTCAGGATAGTACAAGGCTTGGTCTTGGGTAGGATGGAGAGGATGTCACCTCTCCTGAGGAAGCGAAGGGGTGGGGGTGGCAATGTGAAGCTGTTTGTTGAGGCAGTTCCTTGAAGGCTGGTGGCTTCTTTGCGTGGTGACCGTGGAGGCCAGGTTGTCTTAGGGGAGTTAAGTGGGAGGTAGAGGCCAGGGCCTCAGCAGAGAGGTTGGGAATATTCACACGGCAGGAGGAAGATGGGAAGTTACCAGAGACACAGGGAGGGGCCTCACTCACTCAGGTGGTGATGCTGCCTGTCTGTGCCCAGCACTCTGCT
The DNA here is from genome assembly GCF_949752795.1 of Hyperoodon ampullatus. Lineage (NCBI taxonomy): Eukaryota > Metazoa > Chordata > Mammalia > Artiodactyla > Ziphiidae > Hyperoodon > Hyperoodon ampullatus. The sequence goes on from NC_136931.1 coordinate 19,686,273, forward strand.
GAGCCCTAGGGGTGCAGGGCTGGGGCTGACACAGCACCCAGAGTTGATAGTGAGAGGGAGACAGCACAAGCCAAAAGGAGGGGGTAGGGTGCTGCACTCAAAATCTTATGAGGCACACCAAGGATGCAGAGAGAAGATTCACAAAAGACTTCATGGAGAAGGGGATGCTTGGGCTAAATCTCCAGAGGGGAATAAATGCTTGCTAAATAGACAAGTAGGAGTACGTGAGGGGTCAGACACCGCCCCCCCTGCCAAAAATAAACAGAAAACAGCTGAACCCAGGCAGGGGAGCATGAGACAATAGAAGGGCTTGAGTGCCAGTCAGGAAGCTCAGTCTCCATGCTGTGCAGTGGCGAACCATCAAAGGGCCTGAAGAGTGTCGTCAATTGCCTTTTGTAAGGATCACCCTGGTGACAATACCAAGGATAGACTGGAGCCAGGGAGACTGGAGGCCCGGACCCTGATCAGGAGGAAACTGCTTACTATATTTCTGACAGACAGTAAGGACACCTGAACTAAGGCAGAGCAGTGAGCGGGAGCAGAGGGACACGTTACAATGTATCAAAGAGACGGAGTGGAGAGGACTGTCCAGTGTGGACGTGAGGGAGCGGTCCAGGATGACTCCCAGATTTCTGACTTAGGCGATTTGGTAGAGGGCACTGAGAGTTTAGGAGAAGGGCCAGAGACCAGCAATAAGGCAGTAAACTTAGATTTGGGCATATTGCATCCTTGAATCCGGAGAGAGGTCCATCAGATCATGGCTCCCAGTATCTGGTGCTCAGGAAGAAGGTGTGGAAAACAAAGTAGTTGGAATGAGATGAAGTCTGCTGGGTGCACGTGGAGGGAAACAGCGTGTGTGTGTGTGTGTGTGTGTGTGTGTGTGTGTGTGTGTGCGCGCGTGTGTGCGTGTGTGTGCGCGTGCGCGCGCGCGCGTGTGTGTTAGAATGGAACAACCCATGGAGAACCCACTGGTCTATGGACTGGGTCTTTCTCTTCTTTGGTGACCCTGAATGGAAAGCAGGCTAGAAGGCAGGATAGCCAAGAGGGCAGAGTCTCAGAACCCCCAGTAGGGGAGAGCATCGGGGGAGACTGGCCATCCATAGCAGGCAGCATGGCATGGCAGAGAGGACACTTGTGGGAAGTCTTCAGGGGAGCCCCCAGATGCTGGTGACCTTGCCAGAGAGGAGCTGTTGCTGGGAATGAGTGATTCTGTGGGGACAGTGGTGGAGGGGTAAGTGGGCAAAGCCATGGTAAAGAGGTGGCCACAGTGGGTGTGGGCGCCCATGTGCTTCCAAGAAGCTTGACAGTGGAGGGGAGGGGGTGACAGGTGAGAAGAGGGGGTGCAGGATCAAGGGAAGCTTTTGCTAAGACTCCGGGGTGTTTGTGGACTCTGGGGAATGAGCAGTGGAAAGGCAGGGTTCTCAGAGGAGAGGGTGGGGACAGGCTCAGTAGGCCAGGAGAAGGGGGTCACCCTGAACCAAAGAGCAGGAGAGGGAAGGAGGTTAGGATGAGTCCTGCCAGGGGTGGGCTGGTGGATGTGAACAGGGAAAAGGGAGGGCCTTCCCACCTAAGGGGCTTTGGTTTCTTTTTGAAATGGTCAGGTCATCTCTGAGAAGGCTGGAGTGAGGGGAGGGGGCTACAGTAGCGTCAGGGGCTGGAGAAGATAGCGGGCTTGGAGAGAAGTCCGAGGGGAGTGAGAAGAGAGGGGGAGGCAGTGAGGAGGTGGGAGTCGGCAGGCCAGTGCTGACAGTGCAGGCATAAGGGGAGGCCACGGCTTCCTCGGGCAGAATTCTGTATCCCCAGCACACACCCAGAGGAGGCAGCGGTCTCATCATCCCTGGCCAGGCAGGGGACAAGGAGAATGGGCACAGCAGCATGACGGGCAGGGCCACAAGGACCCTGAGGAGAGGTAATCCGGGGGAGGCCTCTTGGAGTCCAGCAAAGAAGGAGAGCATAGAAGAAGCCAAGTGGGCAGTCAGGCCCCGGGGATAAAGGTGAGACTGGTATAGGAGTAAGGGAGGGAGGAAAAGGAGGAGACCAGGGTCAGAATTTGGGATCGTAGAGTCTACCATTTTAGCACTGGGGCTGCTCCAGCTAACTCTGAACTGCAGATAGAACATTGACAAAGACCCGTTTGGCGCCTCTGCAAAACTCAGTCCCCCACTCCACCCCCAGGGCTGGGAGTGCTGGGAAGCCAGGCCACAGATACCTGAGCATCTAGGGCCCTGCTGGCACCATGTCCCAGAGACCAATCTGCGGAACCCTGTTGGCAGGAACCATCTCCCAGGGCTCAGCAGCTTGATAAGGAGGTGGAGCCCCAGCTAGTAGGTGCTACAGAAGATTCTGGCTGAGCCAAGCTGGGGCCTATATGGCTCCAGGCCAGGCTAGGATACTAGACTTGGTGACTTCTTATTCTCCCTGACCTGCCCGCACTTAATTCCATTTTTTCTCAAATAAGAAGGTAGACAAAGGCAGCACCCCGACAATACACCCAGACTCTGTCTGTACCGGGGCGGGGGTGCTATTTTGCCTGCCACTGGGCTGGTCATTGAAGAACTCAGGACAGCTCCCACCCCCTGAGGCCTTCTCCTGCCCAAGGCGTCTATAACACCTCTGGAAATGACCCCCAAGGTCTGACTCCTCTCTGGAGACCAAAGCCCCTGGGCGCCAGGGCATATATTTTCTCAAAGGCCTTCTGGAAAACAGGTGTGTTAACTTTGGATTCCTGTGCCAGCAGACAGGAGGGCCATGTCTCCGTCAGATGGCTTTTCAAGTCTGCACACAGGCCTGCCATCTCAGCTCAGGACTTCAGTAGTTATGACAGAGTCCTGGCCTCTCACAGTCAGGGGACATGTATTGCTTTTAGCAAGTTTAGGGCATTTTCCAAATGATTTCACATTTACTCTTAAGATGCCAGCATTGGGAAGGGAGGAGCCCAGGGGGCTAGTCGGCCCCTCTGTGATGGGGTGGCTGAAGCTGGAGCAGGTACCTGTGTAGTCCTCCCTTAGGCCTTTAGAAGCATCTTCCTAGGGCCTGGGAAGGGGGACTTTCCTACACTGGGGCCAAGGACCGAACCCAGAAGCCTGCTGCTCTGCCCCCACAGATGATAAATATCCCTAACAGGTTGCTCCTGGGCTCCTGTATTTGAGTCCCAGGTAGACCACCTTGGTGATGGCTTAGAGGCTTCCTCCTCTCCACCAAGAAAAACAGTGGGGAGCAAGGAGGCAGTCTCAAATCTCACCCTGGCCCCATAGCTGCAAGTCCTTTAGGCCAGGCCCTGCACCTTTATTGGGGTAGCTTTTTTTTTTTTTTTTTTTGGCCGTACGCGGGCCTCTCACTGTTTTGGCCTCTCCCGTTGCGGAGCACAGGCTCCAGACGCGCAGGCTCAGCGGCCGTGGCTCACGGGCCCAGCCGCTCCGTGGCATGTGGGATCTTCCCGGACCGGGGCACGAACCCGCGTCCCCTGCATCGGCAGGCAGACTCCCAACCACTGCACCACCAGTTAAGCCCCATTGGGTAGCTTTTGCTGCCACCTGCCAGCCCTGTACTTGGACGCTGGGCTGTTCATCTACCTTGTTCACAGGGAGGCAGTTAGGAGAGGGAAGAACTTTCCTGGCAGCCAGGGCTCAGGAAGACAGGGAAAGAAGGAGGACTGGAGGCTGCTGGAGCTGGGGCCTGCGGGGGTGGCATATGACTATTGGGGGCAGGTGCTGCCTGGCAACCAGCACCGCTCTGCACTCCCCCAGCCAGAGTTCATTCTACTCATCATCAGATTGGCTCATCTGTCGTCACTGCAGGGCTTTGAAAGGGCTGGAGGCACGCTTTACCTTTCCTTTCTAGAACCTTTTCTCCCTGATCTTTTCGGTACCCTCCCGAACCTCACACACTGAGCTCTTCCCCAGCTCTCCTTAAATCTGAGAGAGGGACCCAGGTCCTCGGGAGTCCCCACTACTCCACTGTCTCCCAGTGTCCATGGGGGGAATCTGTCAGGGGAGCTCCTCTCATCCATACTGACCACAGGGTCTGAAATGGGAACCTGGTTTGACACCCTTATTCCCGTGAAATTCGCCGGGCGCTGGTCTCCCTCTTACCGTACGCTCCTCCTTCCCGTGAGGACAGCCATAGTCAGCTGCTTCTCTCTGGGGCAGAAGCCAGGCTGATTCTCCACACCTGGGAATGAGTTCCGTGCGTCTTCCTGGGAGAATCCTGTTGATAAGTATCTTGCAGTGAGCGCGTATTAGGCGTCATTTCTACCCTTCTGGTTCCCTTTTGATGATGTTCTGTGGGGAACAAGCAGGGATGTCAGCTTGTTCTTGCCGTTACTCACAGGACAGGTTTTTTGGGGCGCTTGCTTGTGAAAACAAGAGCCTTTGAGTACCACTTGCCTGCAACCTGGGCATTGGTCAGGGGTAGAGAAACGGGGATAGGATTTTAGAAGCCAAGTCGTCTTCTCCCTCCCCCCACAGACCAGTTCCACACATTCCTGTAGCTACTGTCCTTTGGCTCCTTCTGGCACAAGATCAGGGAAGGTTCTACGAAAACATCTCCCTCACTGGGGGCTCCCCAAACTCGTAAACAAACAAGCTTTTTCCCACAACAACTTAGCCCTGAGCTTGCCTCCCAGCCCCACCCAACTCCGACTGTGTGCTCCCCGCGCTCGCTCCCCTGATCCTCTACGGCAGGGCCAACTCAGCTTCCTCCCTGCCTCTGAAATTCATCCTATGAACTCCTGCCCACAGAAACGGGACGCTTCTCCCTCCTTACCTGGACAGATAAGACAGACCCTCTAAAGATGAGCCCCAGGGCTCACAAGCACGTCTTGAACTCTCGAGCCTGAAGGGCCTACACTTGTGAGCGCGCCCACGCCCCCACGCATGCACACAACACACTCAGTGCATGTGCACGTTTTCACTCACACACAAAACCCATTTTTGCAAACATTCATGTGGCTGAGACACTGAATGTGTGTGGCCACCAGGGGACCTCGGCCTCACTTTCTGCCCCAGATCTCTGGCATCTGGGCCACGGGGGATTGTGCTGAGCAACACCTGCGTAGCTTCTTCCCGCCCTCAGCTGTTCCGAGGGCTATGTATATACTCTCGCGAAAGTGTGGGAGGCTGACTGCTTAGCTAAGGCCAAGCTGAGGCCCTGGATTTGGAGCCGAGTCCATGGGTCTCAGGGCCACGTTCTCAAAGTCCCAAAAGTTGGGGTCCAGCATACTTTGTCCTCCTGCTCCCTGGGGGCTTCTCTGGCTCTCCTCCAGGTCACCCCCCAGCCCTCCTGTACTCAGCATGCAAAGTCCCCACTCTGGCCCAGGCCCTCCATAGGCATTCAGTCCCGTCCGTCACTAACCTTCCTGTCCTCCCCTCATAGTCATCCCCTTGGACCCCCAGTGTGACCCATCCTCCCAGCTTCCACTTCCCATCAGCACCCCCTCAAGCACACATGACACCACACACCACAGTGGGTCCCCATTGTAGAAAACCCCTTCCCTGACCTGCCCTCAAATTCTGGCCAGCGAATTGCCCCTAGACCCGATGGCCAGCACACTCTTGAGACCAGAGGGCTAACCCCAGGCCCGCTGCTGCCCCATAGGCCAACGTGAGGTACAACATCCCCGTGTCCTCTGCCTCCTTTCCAACCATCAAGAGCCTGGGGGGGTCTCAGGGGCATCTGCTGCATCAGCCTGACCAACCAGGATGGCTCGCCGGCTTCACACCAGGTGCTGCAGTCTGTTGCCTACATGCAGAGCTTGTGCCTTGGTGGGGGCAGCCCCACAGAGGTCTCCTTCGTGGCCCTGATCCTGGGCTGCCCGGCCCTGCGTTTCCTTGACCTCAGTGGCTGAAACAGCCTCGTCACATCGGGCATGCTGCTAGCTCAGCCCAAGACAGCACAGCGGGCCCAGCAGGCACTGAGCGGCCTCCATGAGCTCAGTCTGGCTAGCCTGCGGGACCCGACCGATCTCAGCTTCAACCGGCTCAGCAGTTGTGTCCCCAGCCTGGAGCACCTCTCCTTGGCCTACTGCCACCTCACCTTCGAGCCAGGCCCAGCCCGGGGCTCCATAGGCCCCCAGGATTCCTCCCCTTCCCAACTCTCCTTCCGCAACCTGCTGCAATTCGTGAAGGAGCAGGCTGGTAGGCTGCATGCCCTGGGCCTGAGTGGCACTGGCTTGCCACCCGAGGCCCTGCAGGCCCTGGGCCAGGTGGCCGGGCTGCAGCTGCAGGAGCTGAGCCTGCACCGCTGCCGGGACCTCTCCACAGAGGCTGTGGCCGCCCTTTGCCACCAGCAACCAGGCCTTACCTCCCTGGACCTCAGCGGCTGCTCAGAACTGGCGGACAGGGCACTCTTGGCTGTGAGCCAGGGCCTGTGGCGCCTGTGGTACCTGAGCTTGAGGACGCTGCAGCAGCTGACGGATGTGAGATGCTCAGCCCTAGGGGGCCTGCGGGAGCTGCAGAGCCTCGACATGGCCGAGTGCTGCCTGATGAGAGGGCGGGAATTGGTCCAGGCCCTGGGCTTGGTGTGCGGAGCTCCACCCACTGGCCTCCCTCAGCCTGGCCTACTGCTCCTCACTCAAGGTGAGCGTCCCATCCCCTTCCTTCCTTCCTTCCTTCCTTCCTTCCTCACCAGGGCCAGAGATTGGGGGAACTGGGAGCGTGGCGCCAGGGAGGCGCCCAGTGTTTGTGTCCAAGGGGTAGTTAGAGCTGAACTGGTGACACAGTCGGGAAGAGGAAAGGATCCTAGACAGACAGGGCTGCTGCCAGCACTCCTCCCCACAGCCCCACCGTGGGTCCAGGTAGAGGGAGGTCCAGGAGACCAGGGGGCCCAGCCCACAAGGTGGCACATACCTCACGAGCCAAGTGATTGGTGACCACTGCAGTCTGGGGAGGGGGGTGAGGGTGGGTGCTCTGGGGGCCAGGAAGGCCGATGAAAGCGGTGACAGAACCGAGCCCTGCGGGGAAGGGGTACTGAGGTCACACAGCAGTCATGGTTCAGGCAGGGCCCGAGGGAGGTAATGTGACGTGGGAGCAGAAGGGTCATTTCTTGACTGAAGCCAGTTCCTTCAATAGGGCTCAGCCCTGTCCCTCTGGGTGGCGTCCCTGTCTTCCCGCAGCGTCAGTCTCTTCCTCTTTAGCAGATTATTACTTCAATCTAGCACTGTGCCCAGAGCATTCCCCACCTGAAAAGCATCTCAGCCTTTTCTCCCAAGTGCCTCTCTTCCCCCACCCTACTCCATCCTCGCGGCTTCACCGCTGTGCGTCTCTCAGCTGCTCTCTCTGGGGCCCCACCTTCCCGAGCCTCTGCATCCCTCTACAAAGCAGCTTCCTCTGTTCTGCCCTTAGTTCCTGCTCCTGGTAGGTGGCAGCCCTACCCGCTCTGTGACCTCACAGTCCTAGAGGGCGCATATTTGATTGGCTCAGCGAGAATCAGATGTCCACCATTGGTGCTGGGAGCACAGGCAGGGTGATCACCTTAGAAACTTTCACCTGCATCCTTCCTGCCCCAGCCACTCTAGGCATTTGCTTTTCTCCTGGTGTCCCACCACTGCAGCCCACCAGGTCCACTCCGACACTCACCAGCACAGGAATACTGTTGCTTCCTTCCGTGGACCCTGTGGCGGCTTCCTGTTGCCTGTGGGGCTGGAACCTTGGGCAGAACCTTCCTAGTGACCCCCCCCCGCCAAGCCCGGTGACACAGGCACAAGCCACCACTCCATTGCCCTCTCCCTCTTCCACTTCCCTCCTAGGACGCCTCAGTGCCCTCCCTGATGCCAGCGCTGGGTCCAAGCCTCAGGGTGCTAGACTTATCCTCCTGTGTGGCCCTTCACCAACCAGACCGTGCAGGCCATCTGCACCTACCTCACCCACCTGTCAGTCCCGCGCCTGGCCTGGCGCAAGGAGCTCCGTGACCGGGGGCTTCTGCGCTTGGGGCAACCAAGTGAGGAGACTGCAGGGGCGGGACCCTTGAGGTCACGGCGGGCGGGGCGGTCCCTGGGCTCAGCTGCCCTCCTGCCCCTCCTGCGCCTGTTTCTGGGAACAGCTGAGGGCCAAATTCAGGAGGAATCTGGGAAGCAGGGGCTTCCTCTCACGGCCACCCCGAGAGCTGGGCATTGGGCCTCCAGCCGCAAAAGGACCCTTCTCCCCGGCCACAGGGCCCGCCCCGCTCACGCTGCAGGCCATACGGGACTTGGACCTCACAGCCTGCAGCAAGCTGACTGATGCCAGTTTGACCAAGGTGTGGGGCTGGGGATGTGGATAGGCTGAGGGCCCTGGGGCTGAAGCCAGCGGTCGGGGCCAACCCACTTTTTGCCTGGAAAAAGTCCTTTCTCATTGGCTTCTGCAGCCCGTAGCTATTCCTCTGGCTGGGGATGGGGGAAGCTGGAAGGGCTCCAGCGCCACACCACCCGCCCCCCGCCATTCTCGCAGGTGCTCCAGGTCCCACAGCTGAGGCGGCTGTCACTGAGCCTGTTGCCAGCACTCACAGACAAGGGCTTGCTGGCTGCGGCCAGAGGCTGCCCCAGCGTGGAGCGCTTGGTGCTGAGTCACTGCAGCCGCCTCAGCGACGAGGGCTGGGCCCAGGCAGCCGGCTCCCGGCCAAGGCTGCAGCACCTCAACCTGTCCAGGTGCAGTCAGCTCTTGGAGCAGTGAGTGTGTCCAGTGCTGCACAGTGTAGGGGCTGGGCTGGGGCCCCGTGCCGGGTCAGGCGCTCGCCCAGTGGCCTCCCTGCGGAACGCTGGGTTCCACTGGGCAGGTGTGCAATCAGCTCCGGATGGTAGATGTGGCCATGTGTCCTGGCATCAGCATGGCTTCCGTCAGGCACTTCCACGCCCAACTGCCTGAGGTGACCTGCATCCAGTCCCGCTTCGTGGGAGTGGCTGACCTGACCCTAACACTCTGAGGCCAGGTCAGTAACCAGCCCTGTGCCTCAGCCTCTGTCACCTCCAGAGGCTCCAGCCTGGCCTCTTGACCTGGAGTTTGACTCAGTGCCTCCCACCTCCCTCTGCTACATGCCCCAGAGCCCCTTCCCCAAGCTAAAACCCCCTTTTCTAGGACTAAGGGTGGGACTGTATCAGGGCAGCCCAAGGGGCTTCCTGCCCGACTCTGCCCCACAGCCCAGCAGGAACCTTTTCCAGCTACATGTCGCTGCCACAGGCCCCTGGAAATGCCAGCTCCTGCATCCTGTCCAGGCCTGGGTCCAGAGGCCAGGCCCACAGGTGGGCTGGGTCTGGTGCTGGAGGAGCAGACCCTGTGCCTCTGGCCCTGCCCCTTCTCACACTAAGGCCTGTACTGTTCCCCACAGCTCTCCCAGCCCCCTACCAGCACTGAGCTTTACCAGCCAAGCCACAGTCTTTGTTGTATACCCAACAAGATTAAAAATTCCAGATCTCACGTCCTTGACCGAAGTTCTCAGACCAAAGGGCCCCTTCCCTCCCCACCTCAGATGAAGCAGCCCAGCCCAGGGACAATGTGTAGGAAATGCCAGGTTCTTCCTCACACCTGGCCCAAAGTCCTACAGGTGCCCCCAGCAGGTCCTAGCTTCTTCCCCACATGGTGGGAGACTCCAGAGGCCTCTCCGCAGCACAAGCCCCAGGACATGTCCTCTAGCAAAGGCACGTCTGTGTACCCTCATCCCAGCCAGATCCCAGGAGCACAGTGATTAAGGCTGCCTGAGTCAATGAGGCTGTTTTCAGCACACACACACACAAAAGACACTAAAGAGGATAGCATCTCTGGGTAGGAAGCGTCATTAGAGGTCTAGTCCAACCTCCTAAACAGAGACAGAAGCTATAAGCTTAGCCTGGGAGGTCAAGGAAAGACTCAAGTCAGTGAAAAAAGAGGAGGGAGGGAAGGAGACAATTAGGCAGAAGGGACCAGGGAGGTGCACATGGGCAGGCCAGAGCTGGTGCTGGGTGTAGGGGTAGTCCCAGTCCCGTGGCGGGCAGGGAGGATGCCAGCTTGGACCGAGCATCCTTGATCCACATGCTTGTGACTCTGTAAGCCACAGGCACTCTATTGAAAGGGCTAAACCACAACGTCTCTGCAACCCATCTCAACTCTGTTCAATCACGGTACCGTGACCATTATCCATGGTCAATAGGGAGACACTGAAGAATACAGGGGAGACAGTATGTGTGTGAGTGTGTGATCAGATCGGCTTCCTGTTTGAGAAAGCAGTGTGGTAGTTGGTATTGAGAAGATTGGAAGGGCAAGACAGGAGGCAGGAAGTCAGGAGGTTCTTGCCAAGATGATGGTGGCCTGTAACAAGGGACTGGAGACACTGAGAAGGAAGAATTGATGGTATTAGGAGACTTAACTGCACTTGGGCTCCCCATTTGCACCTTGAACTCAACTAGGGACTATTCTAAGTGTGGTGGGAAGTCTAAATGCAGGAGTGGGTATGTGGGGCCCTGAATGCCCAAGTCAGAAGCATAGCTAGAGACGGGGAACAAGTCTCATCAGTTTTTAGGTAACATGGTGATGGTTAACACTTAAAAAAGATATTTTGAGGAGGCACTGGGAAAGAGAGGTAGTGAGAGGCATGGAGGAGGTCAGAGGGTGGTGGCTGGCAGCTTCCAGCCTGCCCGTGGGTCCTGTGGGTGGATGTGCTCCTCTTTGCCTCAGAGGCTTGGGGTCTATGACCATAGCCTCCGAGCTTCACCTCCAGCTGGCCTGTCTGTGGCCCCCACCCCACCCATGCTGCTGCAGTTGGGTTTTAATCAGAATGCAGGCTTCCTGCACTAAATTCTCTCTTGTCAGAGTCAGCCTACATCCTCCCACTGGCCTGGGGGACATCTTTTGGAATCTTGAGTTTGCCCTTCAGCACAAAGCGTACCCAACTTCACATCTCTCCCTTCAAGCGTCTCAACAGGGGGCCATCACGACCCACAAATGATGCAGGGGAAGGGCCAAGCAGGGTTGAGGACTGAGCTCAGACTGTCAGGAGCCTTCTGGAAACATGGCTCCCAGACTAGACCCCTGCTAATGGCGCCCAGAAAGGCATCCACTTGGGGAAATGCCTCCTGCCCTACCACCTCTCCCTCAGCTGGCTGGCAGCCCCAGACCTCTCTCAGCTGGTGCCCCCAGACTACAGGCCATCCTTCTTTGCAGGCCTAGCACTGAGGGAGGCTGAGGACTCGTGCTAGAGAAGGGTAACAGGGCCAGCCGGTCCCCACTGTCCTTCAGAACACCAGCCCCTCAACTGTAGCTGCCCAGGTTTGTGGCCCCAAGCTGTGGCCCTGGCCTGACGCCCTCATCTCATCTGCCAGCTAAGCTTGAAGGCAGGCTTAGCCTGCAGGGTTCAGAGCTGGCTCAACACATGTCTAAGAGCCAAGCAGACTTTATTTCTGCTGCAGCCTCTGCTGGTCAGGGTGCCTGTGCTTCTGCCCCCCTCCACCCTTTGTGGCCACCACAGTGGCAGCAGCTGTGGCCCTTGGCCAACCTCACTGTCAAGGTTCAGCGATGCTGCAGTCGTAGCAGAAGTTGAAGTTGGTGGGGGGCGGGGGAACGGGGGGTGGCTGCTCAGGGATGGGCACATTCTCCAGCTCCAGCAACCGCAGCTTGGTTTCCATGGTCAGCAGCTGCTCCAGGTCCAGCCGTGTCTGCTCACTGCCCATGGGACTGCCCAGCAGGGCGCTCAGCCCATCTGTCCACAGGTGGAACTGGGGATGGGGCCATCTCCATGAGGGCCTTCCCGTCTCCTCCCCGGCCCGTCTGCCCGACTCTGCTCAGCCTGCCCGGACACTCACCTCCCGTTTGGATGGGGCAATGAAGTTGAGGTATGCCTCCTCCTCCCCGTGGTCATAGCTGACTGAGAAAGCTAACTCACAGACGTCCTAGGGAAGCAAGGGAGCCAGAAGCACTAAGCAGGGGGCAGGGGCAGGGGCAGGCAGGAAGGAGCCCCTGGTCCCCACTGCACTCACCTTGTTCTGCTTTCCCGAGCCCTTCTCCCGGACGTGGGGGCAGTCCTTGCCTGTCAGCAGTGCCCTGATGTCGGCCACAGGGACTGCAGGAAGACGGTAGGGCTGACCACTGGGACCCCAGGCGGTCCCGGGGTGGGGCGGCGGTCTGGGAAGAGCAGGTGTCTGACCCCCACCCTGCCCTCCTTACGCTGCTCAGGCAGGCTCTCGGGGGCGGGTGGGCCAACGCCCTCCTCCACGTCCCCATACTGCAGCACCTTGTGGTTGGGGGACAGGCAGCAGAACCACAGCTTGTCTGTGGGCAGAAAGGGGAAGAGGGAAGGAGTGATGAGAGGGACACGCCCTGACCCCAGCCCAGCCGCTCTCCAGCCCCACTGCCCACGCAGTGACCCTGGCGCCGTCGGCTGCTGATCTTGCGGAAGAGTGTCCCCTCGCAGAGGCGGAGCAAACGCTGCTGGCGGATCAGGCCCATGAGCTCTGGCTTCAGCTTCTCCCGCAGCTCCCTGGGGGAGGGGGGGAGGGGGCTCACTGAACAGGACGACCTGGGCCTGAGCGAGGCCCAGGGAGCAGCAGGGAAGGTGGGGGCTAGGACTGGGACCCATCCCCAACAACTCACAGAATGGGAGGGGCCAGTGTGCCTTCCTGATGCAGCCGCTCTGTCTGCCGCAGGCGCAGGACCTCCCCGTAGGTGAGCGCGTTCACCTTGGTTCGGAAGAGCTCCAGGGAGCTGGGCTTCAGGGCCAGCGTGCGGGCCAGCTGCTCCCGCACCACTTGCATGACCTGGGGCCACCCCAAGCTTAGCTCAGGGCCTGAGTTCTGGGCCCCGACCCAGTACAACCCCCTGCCCTGGCCCAGGTTTCCCTGTTCCCACCCTATGCACCTTATCAAAGTCTTCCTGAGTGGCCCGCATCTCCTTCCAGGTCTTATTCAGCAGCTGGATGCTCACGCAGAAGAGCTCATGGAAGCTCTGGTCTTGGCCAAAGAACATGGGCGAAAAGTCCTGGGCAGTTTCGGAGCCTGGAGCGGGGGGGCAGGAGGGGCTCAGGGAGAAAGTGTGTGCAGCCCCTGGCCCTCTCTGCCCTTCCGTCCCCCGTTTCCTGGACACGCTGTGCCCAGTACCACTCACAGGGCTCCCCGACATGGAGCAGTTCACACAGCAGCACAGTCAGCTGGATGCTGCTCCGGGCAAAGGGACACTCGTGCTTGTCCTCACGGCTGCTGTTCTCCAACACAAACTGGGGTGGTGGGAGCACAGGACGGGGTGGGGAGTCACGACTGAGGCTGTGGAGACCCCCCGCCTAGGTGGCATCCTGCCGTATCCCACCCCAACCTGTCACTGACCCGGCTGTAGGCGCTGGGCGCGTGTCTGGAGAAGTAGAGCATGTTGTCCAGGGCCAGCAGGCCAGGGGGCACGCGCTCCAGGTCCTGCGCAGGGTTGCTGTTCTGGGGGAAGGGGGAGAGGCAGCTGAGGAAGGGCCCAGCCCTCTGGAACAACAGCAGCCCTGGGTTGAGGCAGGGGCAGGGAGCTGGATAGGGGTCACTCACAGAGAAGCCCAGTTTGCGGAACTCGCGGGCACAGAGGGAACGGCGACGGTCAGCACTCAGCCCAGTGCCCAGGGACTCCCCCTCCGGTTCAAAGGCAGCCTGACGCAGGGCCTGCAGCTGCTCCCGCTGCTCCTGGGGTCATTGTCGGAGTGGTGTTAAGATTGAAGATTCAAGGCCAAGCTCCAGCCGTCCCCAGCCTCGTGTGCCCCAAAGGCACCTACCGGGCTGTAGGGGTCCAGTGGCGTCCGCATGCGTGGCTCCAGCAGCCCGAGCGTAAGGGCCTGCAGTACGTACAAGTGGTGAGCCATCTCGTCGCCCAGTGGCGCTGCACTGTGGATGATGTTCTGGAGAACAGCCAGTTCACGGGTGTGAGTGTGGGCTCACGAGGAGAGGAGTGGGGAAGGGTCTGCCTGGCCTGGTCCTTCCTACCTTGTAGATGAACTGGCGAAGGTTTCTCTGCCACAGGTAGTCAAGCATGTGCTGAGGTGGGTGGGAAGGGGACTCAGGTGATTTAGCCCCACCATGAGCACCCATCCTGCAGGCCCACTGTGGAGCACAGTGCCCACCAGCTCCTCCCCCCACCAGTCCAGCCACTGGTTGGACACCCACCTTACGTTCAGCAGCGCTGGCCCCCTGCAGCAAAGCTGTCAGCAGCGCCATGGCCTTGGTTTGCAGCTGCTGGTTCATCCTGAGACAGGAAGAGGGCTCAGCCGGCCATCCAGGGTCCAGCCCTGCTCCACTCATCTGTACCCCACCTCCAGACACTTACACCTGTAGGTGCACCAGCAGCCTATCCAGTGGCACCTCACTCTTGACCAGCTGGCCCAGGGCAGGGCTGCTCAAGGTCACACTCTCCAGCAACCCCAGGGCCAGGGGCTGCACAGATGCATCCATGAGGTTCATGTTCACATAGCACACCACCTTTAGAGGAGCAGGGGTTGTCACCACCTCAGCACCATGGAAGGACAGACCCTGACACCACTCCACTGCCCCCACCTGTTACCCCTAGAAAAGCCCACCCACCTTCCTAACAAAGGGGATGCTGAGCGTCTCCCAGGACACCACGCCATGCTCCATGAGCTCCAAGAAGGCCCTCAGTGCGAGGGCCAACACCTCTCCTAGGCTGGGGAGACAGGTGGGGCTGAGAGGACCAGACCAGGACGCCCAGCCCCACCATGTCCACCACCCACCACAGCCCTGTGCTCACTCGTCCCCATCCTCAATGATGGAGCCTAGTCTCTGAAGCCCATCACGGCTGATGACTTCCCGGGTGAAGGTCATGTCTGGGGCCAGCAGGACGAGGTGCCGAAGGGCTTCCCGGCGCCCTTCACAACTCTCGCTCTGCAGCCCACGCAACAACCGCTCAGCCTCAAGGTCCTGCCAGGGGTGGGAGCAAGAACAGAGGTGAGGAGGTAAGGAGTGGGAACTGGGGATGTGGGGACTTGGGTGTCCACTAGGTGGGGCACTACTGGGCTAGGGCTGGGGCCTCCAGACCCAGGGCCCAGGTGCCAGTGGCGGGCAGAGAAGAGGCATAGCAGAGGGGCACAGAATGAGGGCAGGGTCAGGAGGGGCATTACTGGGGCAGTACTGAGGCACAGGATGCTGCCATTCTTGATCTCCGTGCGGTTCTGGAAAAGATGGCAGAAAATGGAGAGAAGTCAAGAAGGGCTCTGAGGATTGGTTAATTGGGGTTGTCAATAAGGGAGGATTTGGGAGTCAGTAAAAGAAAGATCAGGTTCCAGAGAGTGGGACGATGACTCTGAGTCAGAGCCAGGTGGGTTAAAGGGGTCACAGAGTGGAATGTGGGGCGGGGAGGGGACTCACGTTCTCAGTGATGTATCTCCTGTGCCCATCAGCAAACTGTAGGGCATAGCGCTCAGAGTGAGGCAAGCTCCACCTGTGGGCAGCAGAGGCTCAGCGAGGCGGGTAGGGGGCGCCCTCTCCCTCCTGCCCTCCCACCAGCCACCCGGCGTGCCCCGGCAGACCCGCACTCACGCGTCGCACACCTCCTTCAGCACAGCGGCCAGGGGTTTCGCCTACAAGTGGAACAGTCACTCACCGGATGGGAGTGGGAGTTGGGGAGGAGGCTGGGGGAGGCGGGGTGGGCTACTCGAGGGGAAAGGGGCGACCCGGAGGTAGGTGGTGGGGTGGACGGAGGCCAGACAGTCCGGGTGACCTGGTCCAGCTGGATGAGCTGCGGGATGGCGTCGCGCATCTGGACGGCGATCTTCACTACATTCCGCGGGGGCGCCATCGTCTACCCGAGGTGGGGGCCTCTGTACTTTCCAGATGTGCAACTTCCCGCCGAGGGCACACCTGGTCTGAGGCCCCTGAGGACGAAGGTGTTCCTCTGCCCGACACTTGGCTCCCGTGGCCCACAGTGACAGCCCAGGCTCCCACTCCCAACAAGGCGCCGCGGCCTTCCCAAGGGAGCCAGAGCCGAGGCTAGTTCCGGGTTAGAGTCCCGGGGGTAGGAGGGTGCCTGCCCCGCCCCCGCAGAGGCGGGCCCCGCCCCGCCCCAAGGTGCGGCAGGTGGGGGTGGGGAGGGCAGGCTGTCAGCACCGCCACACCTTTTCCAGAAAGTTGACCCGCCCGTTCCCACCACCAATCCAGCACAGTCCCAGGGAGGATCCCTGAAAGAACCAGATCAAAGACAGCCTTAGGCATGGTCTTTATTCATTTGGACACTGTACAAATATTACAATTTCCTTTTGTTGCAAAAAGTATAAAAATAATCTTTATATAGGAATCCATTCGTTACTGCAAATCTTTCTAAATCTCTGCAAATGGCTCTAAATGAGGATAAATGAATAAACAAGAGGGGGACTGTGGGGCAGGAGGAGGCCGGGCCAATCCTCAGGGACTCTCCCGACCAGATTCCTAGCTAGAGATCTCCATTCCTCCTGTTAGCAACCTGCCCGCCCCAACAGGTTCTCAGGGCCAAGGGTCCAGCAGAAAGGGGGCACACGAGCGCGGTACAGAAGGAGCTGTGTGATCCGCGTGGGGAGAAGTGAAGGAGACTAGGCTAGGTGCTGGCAAGTGCCCAGCCCCACCCCATGCTTCCTCCTGGAGGGGGAGGGGCTGGCAGGTACAGGGCAGTGGGGCTGGATGCACTGCCCTGGGAGGGTGATGGAGGGTCCTTGGATCTGTGCCACTGGGTGGCAGCTGAAACTGAACTCTGGGAGGGCCGGGGGAGGCTACCAGGTAGGGGAAGGCCCCCAAAAAGGAGTGGCAAACACTTTGGCTCCACAGTGGAGAGGGCTAAGCCCCTTTCCCCTGCTCTCCCAGCACAGAACAGGTGTTGGTGCAGGAGTGGGACTTGTGGCCAGAACTGTGCAGTGAGGGAAGGCTGAGGAAGCCAGGAGTCTACGGCTCTCAAGTTGTGTAGGGGTGGGGTGGGGGGAGGTCCCCAGGCAGCCCCCAGGTTAGACAGTCTGTGTCCCAGCCACAAAGGGCATGCCCCTGTCAGTCAGAGGTTGAGAACAGGCACATCAAAGAGGTCACAGACACCTTCACTCTCATCCAGGTTGTAGATGTAATCGTGGTCTCCAGGGGGTGGAGAAAGGCGGAGGAGGGGTGCAAACACTGCAGAGAGCAACAGACTGAGGCCCCAGGGGCAAGACGCCACCCAGCAGCCACCCAAACCCTGCCCACACACACTCACCCCCCACCTGCCTGGGCCACCTACCTTCTGAGGACATCAGCTCCTCCAAGAGCTCTGAGCTCATGCACTCTGGGGATGGAGGGAGAGCTCAGTTACATTCTGGCTCCCGCCTCTCCACCCACCAAAGCCCATGAAGGGGACCACCCAGCCGCCCATCAGGAACTTTACCCTTTGCCCAGGTACCAGGCACAACCATAAGGTCCTCAGAGGGGCAAGAAAACGGCCCTAACACCCAGTGAGCTGTGGCCCTCACCCCAGCCCCAGGCAAGAACACAGCCCTACCTCGAGTTGGATCAAAGATTTCTGACAGCTCTTTGGGGAGCTCCAGAACTGAAAGACAAGAAAGCCATGCTCAAGGGCACAGAGATCCAGCCTGGTCCCACTCTAGCCCCCACTTCCCCAGATCCTTTATCACCCACCCAGGGGCTCCATACAGCTGAGATGTAGGCCCTGCACCAGACCAAGCCGGCACTGTCTGCAAGTCTCCCCTACCAGACCTGAATTCCTCGGTGCCAAAGGACCACTGGAGGGAATCGGTACAGCCCTTCTCACTCAGTGGTTCGGCAGAAGGGCAGCACACCCTCTCCACTTCTGGGCTCAGAATATATACCCTGTCTGATGCAGGATGCTCTGTCTGATGCAGGATGCCCTGTCTGACAGAGGATGTGCTGTCCATCCCTGCCCTTGCTAAGCACCTACTTGGTGCCAGGCTCAGAGACCACAGCCCAGGCCAGGTCACCTGGCAGAGGAGGAGGCACTCTCAAATAGGGGATAGTGCTACAGGGTGATGACACTGCTACAAGTGTCTAACCAGGAGGACACACATGGGAAACAGAGGAAAGGAGTGCTGGAGCTGGATCACGAGGGATTTCATATGCCAGGTTTAGGGGCTCTGGTTTTATCTAGCAGACCTTTGGGAGCTGTTAAAGGTACTTTTGTAAACAGAGAAATGCCAGTCAGGCTGTGTTTCAAACAGATTCTTGTCAGTCGGGGTAAAGAAGATGCTGAAGAACTCAGGAGAGAGGTGGCTGGCAGTGATCCTGAGTGTTAGGATACATGAGGCCATCCATGGGGGATGTCTACCAGAGAACTCACTAAGCTGATGTGGGGTGGGGAGCAGGAGAAGGAGGGAGAAGGAGATAGAGCTGGAGTTGACACCCAGGTGTCAGGCCTGGGTGACTAGGGCCAGTGGTCGGGTAGGCACAAAGGTGGAAATCCAAGTTTCAGTTGAGGACACATGGGAATGAAGTGCCCACTGGATGTGCAGAGGAAGGCACGTGGACACAAGAGGTAAAGTTCAGGCAAAAGGCCTAGGCAAGATGGAGGCTGGGATTCATCTACCCAGAACTGGGGCCCTCCACAGGTGTGGAATGAGCCAGAGATCTGGGAAGCCAGATTTAAAGGAACGCCAGGGAGAGGTCGGAAGCAGCAGCCAATTAAGGGAGAAGAGCCAAGAGCTGACATCGTTAACGTCAAAGGAGAAAAAAAGAGCATCAACACAGAGCAAGAGAGCACCAGAGCGACTCGGCCTAGAAACCTGCCGGAGCTGTCGGAGCCGGGCAACTCATCAAGAGCAGCACTGGTGTAGCATGGGGTGGGGGGTGGGGGTCCTGACTGCCGCAACCTGAAGGCTGACTAGGGGACCAGGATATGGAGTAGAATGGAGATGACTTTTTCAAGGAGTCCAAACACAGAGGATATAGGGAAGGAGAGAGACACAGGCGATGAAGTGTCATTTAACGAGGAGAGACTTAGCAGTGCTCGAGGGTCGAGGAGAATGAGTCCTGGAAAAAGCAAACACTCAAGTCACAAGATGGAGAGGAGACACCAGGCAGATGACACCACCTCTCCTAAGAACATACTGCCCACCTTTGGAGCCTGAGGGCCGTACCACAGCCCGTTCCCCAGGAGAGCGTTCACACCTTCCTGAGACCGGGGTCCAAGGGTGGCAGGCAGGGCTTGGGGGAGGGCCAGGGAGTTGTGTGTCAGCCCAGGAAGGGGGCAAAGGGGCACCAGCACCAAGCCAGAGGCCAGGCTCCTCACCTTGGCTGGCAGAGCTCTGGTTGATGGCAGGGGGCTGGCCAGCTTCGGCTGAGGAGATAGGAGAGTTGGGTTCCAAGCCCAACTCTGTTTCTGACCTAGGACTGTCTGAGGCTGGGTTCTCACTGCTGCCAAGGGGACAAGTACTCACCACCTGTGGGGTCTGCCTTGATGGGCTCAAAGGAGGTAGAAGGGTTGGGTCCGGATGAACTGCTATTGCTGCTGCTGCTGCTGCTGCTGTCCAACAGGGCAGAGGACTGCAGCGGCCGGGTGTCCAGTGCTGTCAGGCCTAGCGGGAGGGAGCTGAGCTCACCACCGTCCTTGTTATCGGTTCCAGGGCCAGCACTCACTGCAACCACATCCCCCAAACCCAGTCACTTGGGGACAGGAAGCAGGGTATTGAAGCTGACCGTGCTAGAAGCCACAGCCAGGATGATTAGCGCCCTAGTTCCTAGGCCCAAGGAAAGTTAGGCACTGCCCATCACTCCCCAAAAGGTAACGTGAAAATTAGTCACTGAAGGAGACAAGGGCACGAAGCCTGCAGGAGGGAGACTCACGGACATGGCCGCCGTGACCACACTTCAAGAGGGGCTGCCAGGGCAAGTGTGACACTGGCGGATCTGGGGGAAAACTGCCACCACTAATGCCCCTTCACACAGTCCGAACTTCCCTGTTAACAAGGGCCATTCGCTGCACTAGCAAGGAGAGGCCTGCGGGATGGGGGAGCAGGAGAAAGAACCCCACAGGGTCCCTTCCACTCTGAGTACGGCATTCCATCATACAGAGGTATTGCCTCTTGGGCCCCAGAAATCACCCCATCACCACATGGCCATTGTGCCTCACCTGTGAGCTCAGCGGCTGGACCGGCCACCCCCTGGGCTTCGGTGCTGCCGGGAACAGGGTTGGGGGTGGTCACCTGGGGACTGCTTGGGCGTGAGGCATCCTGGGGCGGGACCAGAGCAGGCTTGGGCAGAGGCGGAGGGGTAGAGACAGCAGGTGGGCTCTGGAGCAGATCTTCGGGTGGCGGCACAGGCACCGCCACAGGTGGTGAGCTCCATGCCTCCTTGTTCACCAGCAGCACCTCGATGGGGCCACTTACGCTCTTCAGGTGAATCTGGTACTTCTTCTGCCCGTTGAGGCCCTACCGGTGAGGGTGTGGGGTGGAGGACAGGTGGAATTGGAAGCAGGCTCGGCTCCTGCCTGACCCTGGGCAAGGGCCAGTGTCCTCTCCCACCCTAGGCTGCCCGTCCTCCTAGATAACCTCAAACCCCAGGCCTCCCCCTACCTGCCCCACCCGGGACTTATCGGGCTCCACAGCCAGCACCCGCCCTCAACCAACCCCGCATGGTTGGGCTGAGCACCCACCTCTGGGATGGGCACCTCCAGGCTGGTGCCCGACGGGGCCCGGATGGCAAGGAGGGTGTCTCCTAGGATGACAAGGAGGATGGATCAAGGCCCACGGGCTCAATCTGAACTGAGAATGGGGTGCCCATCCCTTAGAGCAAGGACGGAGATCATGGTCTCTGAGGGGCTGGACAGTAGGCTGGGGCAGAGAACTAAAGCTTTTCTCCTCCTAAAAGCCCAGGGGTCAGTAACCAGAAAATCTGGGTTCAGACACATGGAGCAAAAGATTGCTGGCCATGGGCACCTCACTTGATTGACGGGGCTGCTCCCCAAGCGTAGATGTTCTAGCCAAGGCCAACATCCCTTCCCCAGAACCAGGCTGGGAGATGCAAGATGAACAAGAAACAGTTCCTGTACCTACAAGGCAACTAAACTAACTGTAGGTTGGAAGTGGGCACCATTGCCCCCTGCATACAAGCATACATGAACATGCAAACACACGTTCTCCCTTGTATGCTTCTGTCACACGTGAGAAGCCAAACCTAGGGGACGATGTAGGCAGGGGTTGACCCAGGGCCCCAGCCCAGGATTCTTGTACCCTCTCAGTATGGTTAGCCTCCATAGGGTCCCAGTGACCCTTAAACCCAGGACTTACCCTGTCTGGTTGTTCTTTGGGCAGGCCCCAGGAACCCTCTTAAGAGACAGAAATCTCTTGGGCACTGAGTCCACTGCTCAGGGCTGTGGCTCAACCCATCCCCACACCCATCTCCCCCAACCCAGGCTGTGCTCACCAGCAAAGCATCTGCAGATGTCCTCATGAGTCACGTAGGCCAAGGTGTGGGGGTTAAGGAGAACGGCTGATGCCCTGCCCGTAGCGACAGATGGCTGACCACAGAGAAGACCCAGCTCTCCAGCAGAGGTCTGACATATATGCTCTCAAAGAAAGTCCTGAGGCCTGGGGTCTACATGGGGAGGGATCACAGTCCAAGACTGGTGGGCAAGAGGCTCTGAGGAGGGAGCCTGAGGCTGGAACCTGGCCAGGAGCTGTAGGACCGCCCTCCCCAGAGGGACAGGGACTAGGGGACCCAGTCCAAACCCAGCTAGACTAGAGGGCCCCTCACCCACTCCCCCGGAGCAGGGACTGCCAGGAGGATATCAGCTGTTCTGCACGTCCTCTGTGACGTTCCGGATGCTCTGCTGCACCCACACCTTGTGCTGGTCTAGTTCTTGCTCTCGCTGCTGCAGCTCCTCGATCTCTGCCTTGAGCTCAATCAGCTTGTCCGCGATCTCCCGGGTATTGCAGCCAGGCCCCACGCCCCTGAGCCCGGGGAGTGGAGCTGAGAGGGGCTGCCAAGAACTCTGGGTCCCACGGCCCCTGCTCTCTCTTGCACCCTCCACCCCACACCCCTGACGCTTCTGGGTAGGAGATCCCGTTGCCCTCCCTGGTGCCCCCACTCACTTCCACTGGATGCTATTCTTGGATTTTTTCTCGATCAGCCCGATACCTTCCAGCACGTTAGTAATGTCATAAATCCGCCGCTTCTGGCGAACAGCTAGGGTGTCGGCTGCCTGGCAGGCAGAAGAGAGTGGGGAATGCTCAGCCCCACTCTCAGGTGAGACTTAGTCTGGAGTAGTCTGAAAAGGGGGTGGCCTTGATTCCAACCCTCCTCCCAGGCACTACAGCAGCTCGGGACTGTGGGGCGGGAAGAGGCCTGGCGCAGCCTGAGCTGATGTTCTGATGCTCTTCTCCCCACACCTGCCGGGGAGGGCCACGAGGACCAACACCTGCAGCCCCAAGCCTGGCACATAGCTGACGCCCAATGGCCTCGGCCGAATGAATGAAACAGCTCCCGGCCTCCCTCCTGTGAGAAAGCACATGGATGGCGGCCTGCTCTGAGGGCTCAGCTGGGCCGCCCCGGGGGTTCCCGCTACCGGCCCAGGCCTGGTCCACCATCCCCCCTGTCGCCCCTTAGCCCGGGCCTCACCAGCTTGAGGTCAAGCACGCCGTCCTTTGCCTCCTGCAGAAGCGACACGAACTTGGTAGTGAGAAGTCCCAAACTCTTCTCGTGCCGGCTTGGGGTGCCCGGGGGCGGCGGCGCCTGCGGCCCGGCCTCCGCCATAGCGCCCTCCCGCCACCTCCCCTCAGCCAGGCCAGGCCAGGCCGGCGCCGCCGCCACTTCCGCTTCCGTTCCTGGCCTCCAGGCCGCCGGCGCCAGCATCGCTGCTTCCGCTTCCGCTCCGCGCCCTCCCAGGGAATCCAGCACAATTCATCTCTACGAACACAGCCGAAAAACTTCGGGGACCATCAACAATTGTCCAACCGCCGAAGAGGACGAAAATAACCCCAGGATCCCCGGAGACCAGCGTTGTTGAGGAAGGATGTGGAGGAAGTCTTTGGGCAGCCCCGGCAGCAGGGAAGGAGGAGCCACTGGAACCTTACGGGCTGGCCAACCTGGCCCAACTCCACTAACTCTACCCCAACCCTCATCTCAGGAGAGGAGACTGTGCTGCCTGATGAACCCAATGTGTTTCCCCAAACCTGCTCCTAAAGGCTGCCCCACTGTCTTGGGATCGCCCATCCTATTCCTGTCCTTCACTTCCTGCCAAACAGCAAGCACTAATTACATCTAGCTTGTCCACTTGTCTCCATCCCCACTCTCTTTCCCTGATCCCAGCCTCATCTTTCTCTTATCTCCACACTGCAGTGCTCAGAGGCCATGGAATTATAACCACTTTTCAACCAGTGCAAACATGTTTACCTATGTGTAAATATATGTAAAGCGCTTAGAGCTGTTCCTGGCATGTGGGAGGACTGTGTGTTTGCTAGTATCGTTTCATTATTTTTAACATTGTCATTATTTATTATTGTTTACTTTAGGTCAAGTTCTTTGGGAAACAGGGATGTGCCTGCAAGAAGTTTACTGAGAAGCCACACCTGCAAGGGAGTAAGACAGGCAGAATTGCGCAGAGAGGAGAATTAAACTGCGATGCAGTTAAAATAGAGGCCTCAGAGACTTCCCTGGCCGTCCAGTGGTTAAGACTTCGCCTTCCAATGCAGGGGGTGCGGGTTCGATCCCTGGTCAGGGAGCTAAGATCCCACATGCCTCACGGCCAAAATACCAAAACGTAAAACAGAAGCAATATTGTAACAAATTCAATAGAGACTTTAAAAATGGTCCACATCAAAAATATCTTGGGCTTCCCTGGTGGCGCAGTGGTTGAGAGTCCGCCTACCGATGCAGGGGACACGGGTTCGTGCCCCGGTCCGGGAAGATCCCACATGCCCTGGAGCCACTGGGCCCTTGAGCCATGGCCACTGAGCCTTCGCGTCCGGAGCCTGTGCTCCGCAACGGGAGAAGCCACAACAGTGAGAGGCCCACGTACCGCAAAAAAAATAAATAAATAAAATAAGTAAATTTATTTTTTAAAAAAATCTTTAAAACAGAGAACTTGGCCTATCCTACTCGGAGCTCTGAAACTGGGGTGACTCTTCCAAGGCCTTCCAAGGCAAGGGTACCTGGCCTTTATACCCTAACATTGACTGACTCAGCTGTGAGACCTCAGCAGCCTACATTTCTGGCAGCTGGGGGAACAAGTATCTTTGTCTTGAAGGGTGGATTCGGGTAGTAGCCAGTGTCCACTACATTATTACTACCTAGTAGTCCCTTCCATGGCTCCCTTTAACTCCCAAGACAAACATAGCTTTCATAGCCCTTCCACCCGTCTCCGCCATCACCTACCACACACCGTCTTCACAACAGCCTGTGGTCTCTTGCTCCTGTGCAGAGGCACACCCACCTCTGAAGGGCCCGTCAACACAGTTGTCACACTGTGATGTTGTCTGCACCCATATTTGCACACCTCGCTCTCCCCCCAGGTTGGGGCCATCTAGTTCATGTCTGTGTCCTGAGCACAACAGATCCTGCATAGGCTGCTCAAGTCTCAATGATCACAGGGAGTACACGCCCCCTCCCCCCAAGGAAGTGGCGCCCTGCCCTCCCCACTCTGTCCCACAGTGCAGATGCTCTTTCCTGTTGGGAATAAAGTACCAGAGACTCAGCTTCCTTCCTTTCTGCATGTGGCCTTGGAGAGGGCGGGACCTTGGAGGGAGGAGGGAGCTCCTGGGCAGAGAGGTGGGACAGAGGCTTCCTTGGGCAGAGGAAGTCTCTTGCTGCATGCTGAGGTGTGGGTCTCATGAGCCAGTGGTGGGAGTACCCAGCTCTGCCAAGAGGGCCAGGGGAGAGGGCCATCCTCAAGGCCAAGGCTATCTGTGGAGGAGGGAGAACTGGACGCCTGGCCAAGCCTGGTGAGTTCCATATCAAACTGTCCTCTGCAACTCAGAGCAGGAGCGGTGTCCAGTGGAGGCCCATGCCTACCCTGTTTCACTTGCATCTGAGGGGCAAAAATGAGAAACCCGGCAGGCAAAGGTGTCTCAGGTTCCTTCCCATCACACCCACCTCCCTCTCACTTCCTGAGGGGGCTGGGCAAGAACCTTCCTCCTCCTTCTCAGCGGGGCCTAGAGGAGGCTGCAGCTCAGAGGAGTTCCCACTCTACTTGCTCTAACCTGGACCTTCGCCCCCATTCCTACCTCCGCTCCGGCTCCTCCAGCCATGGACTCAGCAGCCAGGGACAAAATGCAGCCCGCACTTCCCCCTGGTATGAGCCCTTCTGGGTGGGCTGAGGGGGGGATGGTGGCAAGAAAGATGGGGATGGTGGGGTTGGTCCTCCCTGCCAGGTCTGGCTGGAGCTCTATAGGGAGGGCAGGGAGAGGAGTGGACTGCCCTGGGGGACAGGCCGAGGGGTAGGAAGGGGAGCAGATGTGGCAGCCACTTCCTGCAGGCCCTGCCCAACTGACGCGGCTGCCCAGGCTCTTCCTGCCCAGGGCCTGAGTGGCCGGAGCAGGAGAGGGCGGAGCAGCTGGCCCGGGGTGCAGCACTCAAGTGGGCCTCGGGCATCTTCTACCGGCCAGAGCAGCTGGCCAGGCTCGGCCAGTACCGTAGCCGCGAGGTGCAGCGTACCTGTTCCCTGGAAGCACGCATCAAGGTGGGCATCAGGCAGGAGGTAGGAGTGCTGAGGGCGGGCTGCAGGTCTGGCCAGGCCTCACTGGCTGCCTCCCTCCCACAGTCGGTGGTGCAGTCATACCTGGAGGGTGTGAAGACCGGTGTGCGGCAGCTGGCCTGGGCCCTTGAGGCCGTGCAGGGAGTCCGCGAAGCCCTGGGCCAGGCTCATGGGTTGCTCTGGGGTATGGCTGAGGCTGCACAGACCCTAGAACCCCTGCGGGAGCAGGTTGTGCAACACAAGCAACTGCAGGCCATGTCTCAGCTGCTGCCCCGGCTGCGAGCTGGTGAGTGTGTAGGGCCCTAGGCCGCAGTCCTCCGACAGGTAGTCAAAAACCACCATCACTGATCAAGGGCCTGGGGCGCCAGCGGGAGATTGCGTGGATGGACACGTGGGCGACCTCCCAGAGAGCAACTCAGGCTTCAAATGGCATATGAAGAAAGGGTGCATATTAGTTCATTCTGGGGTTCCCAAGCATGGGATGTCTGAGTCAGGACTGACACCAAGTGGCTCTGGCCAACCTGGCTGTTAATTTACGAAAATATTTCCCTAACGGGGTGGATGAATAGCCACTGGCATGGCCCTCCCAGTTCCTCCCTGCCTTCCCTCCAAGATCCCTGACTTCCTCATTTTCCATCAGCTCAAGGGTTTACCCCTGGCCCACCATGTAGGCCCTTCCCTGGGTCGTTTCAGATTGACCAATGCTCTACTGTACTGATCATTAAATATTTTACACATCACCCCAGCCCCAGGGCCTCAGCATCTACTGCTATACCCACTGCACAGGTGGGAAGGCTGAGACCCAGGGCTGCCTCTTCTCCCCGCTTAGTGCCTGCTGCATTGGCCCACACACAGACCCTGATTGATGCCCAGCGGCTCCTGGAGGCATATGTGAGCCTTCGGGAACTGGAGCAGCTGCAAGAGGAGACATGGGCACCTCTCGGGGGCCTGGAGTTGCCACTGTTCGAGGGGCTGGGCTCTCTGGCTGAGGCTCTGGGCCAGGCTGTGGAGGCGGCTGCAGGGGCTGCCGGGCGGCTGGCACGAGAGAATCCAGCCCTGCTGGTGGCTGCTATGCGTGTGGCCGAAGTGGACGCTGGGCGCACAACCTCCCTGGAGCAGGCCGCCCGGGACTGGCGGCAGCGCTGTCTGCGGGCACTACAGGAGGGCTTGGAGCAGGTCCACTTTGGGACACCTCTGCAGCCTGGGCCAGGGGCACTAGCACAGTGGCTGGAGGCTCTGCGGGTGGCTCTACCAGCAGAGTTGGCCGCGGCTGAGGCACTGGTAGCACCCTGCTGCCCACCACACTACAACGTGGTCCAGCTGTGGGCCCACACCCTGCACAGCGGCCTGCGCCGCTGCCTGCAGCAACTCCTGGAAGGGCCTCAGCTAGAAGCTGCCGACGCCTTCACCTTGCTGCATTGGGCACTGCATGTGTACCTGGGGTCAGTGTCCCTGGGGCAATGGGAAGTGGGTGCATCAAAGGCTGGAGGCTCAAGGTAACACTGGGCTACCCATGTCCAGGCCAGAAATGATGGGGAGCCTGGAATTAGGGCCCGAGGCTGATGTGTCTGACCTGGAGCCCCTCCTGACCCTGGAGAACATTGAGCAGTTGGAGGCAATATTTGTGGCCAAAGTCCAGGTGAGTAGTTGGGGCCCGGGTTCAGAGCAGCTCTGCCACCAGCTGTGGGCCTGTATCTGTGGAGTCGCATGTCCACCTGTCTCTAGCAGTGTCAGTGCCCTGCTACATACTGCTGCACCTTGCCCCTTTCCCCAGGCAAGTGTGGCCCAGTGGCTGCAGAAGGCACTGGACGGGGATGTAGCTGAGTGGGGCCGAGAGCAGGAGCCTGACACAGACCCATCTGGCTTCTACCACTCACCAATGCCAGCCATCGTGCTGCAGGTGGGTGAAAAGTGGCAAGGCAGGGGGGCAGCTCTCATAGGGAAAGGGAAGGAGGGCAGGACTAGGACTCTGCTGATGGCTGCCCATCCCTGCCTGTAGATCCTGGAAGAGAACATTCGCGTGACCAGAATGGTCAGTGAGTCACTGCAGCGGCGGGTGCATGGCATGGCACTGTCAGAACTGAGCGCATTCCTGAGGAGGTCTGCCAAGGCACTGACCCACTCCCAACCCCTGGCCCTGATCCTGGGGCAGCGCTAAGGGGCTCTGAGTGATAAGACACACCTGTGGAAAAGGGCTCCTTCAAAACAGGGCCTTGGGTATCTTGGAGGTGGGGCCAGAGTACCAAGGACTGGGGTTGCAGAGTGACAGCAGATACAGGAGCCACCTCTGCCCTTTGCAGCTTCAGTGATGCTCTGATCCGATTCTCCCGAGACCACCTCAGGGGGGAAGCAACGGCCCCTCATTACGTGCCTTACCTACTGGCTACCCTCAACCACCAGTCAGCACTCAGGTACCAGGAGGCCCCCGCCGAGCCCCACCTTCACTAACCCCTGACTGAATACCTATTAGGTATGGACCCAGCTCACACTAGGCCTTTAGGAATTTTGGACTCACATAGCCCTGGGGTTCCTATCCTAGTTCTACTAATTACTAGCTGTGTGACCTTGGGCCAGTTACCTAATCTTTCTGAATCTTGCTTTTGTCATCAGTAGTATATGGGACATTCTGAGAATCACATGAGATAACAGATAAAATGTACCTACCACAGTACCTGGCACATAGTGTCAATTATTCATTCATTCAACAAATATTTATCAAGGCCCTACTCTGTGCCAGGTTATGTCTGGCATTACAGCTGTGAATAAAAGAAAAACATTCCCTTCCTCTTGGGTCTTATGTTCTTGGGGTGGGGGAAGAGAGGACAAACAAATTAACGATGATTTTGACTCCCTCCTGACTGGGATTAACTCTCTCCCCTTACCGAAACAGAAACTGAAAGACATGACTTGCTCAAGGTCACACCGCGAATTAGAGGCAGGTCCAGCTGGCCTGTGTCCCTTCTCGCTCGCTGAGCCCACCACTCCCATCCTCAATCCACGGCCCAGACTTCCAGAAGGGCAGGGCGCCGCCCTTCTTGCCCCCCTCACGGAACACACTTGCGCCACTAGGTGGCGCCCGAGTGGCTAGACAACGAAGGGCCTCTCGGGCCTTGGCCTTGGTCCTGAAGCCGTACTTTTGGTCGGTCCAGCTCCTCCGTGTCCGTCCTGCAGCCCGACTGGGTGGCTCCAGGGGCCTTGGCTCCGGTGGAGGCAGCGCTGGACGAGTTGCAGAGGAGGATCTGCCGCCTGGTGTTGGAGGCGCTGCTGGCGGAGCTACAGGTGAGGCTTCAGATGGAGATGGGGGTGGGAGAAGGAGATACAGCGTATGCATGGGGGTCTCTGCGGGGAATGCCGGATCTGAATCGTCCCTCCAGCCGCGTCTCTGACCTCCGCTCCAGCCCCTATTCGCGGCTCTGCCCTCTCGCCGATGGCTGTCGAGCCCAGAGCTGCTGGATGACGTGTGCGAGCGGACCGCGAGCTTCTGCCAGGACTTCCGACACGTGCGGGATCCTGCGGTCCAGGTGCGTTTGCGGGGGAAGGCTGGGGAGGGGGGAAAGCGCCCATGGGAAAAGCGTCCTGGAACCATTTGATCGTGCTCCCCGCAGCTGCTGCTGGCCGAGGCGGAGCGTACCGTGGTGCTACAGTACCTACGTGCGCTGATGCAAGGCCGCCTAGTGTGCCGCGGTGCTGACGAGCGGACCCAGGCGGCCGAGCGCCTGCGGCACGATGCCGCCCAGCTTCGGGAGCTTTTCCTCGGTTTGGTGAGAATCTGGGTGAGCAGATGGGCGGGAGTCTCAGTGGTTGGGTAGGGGCCGAGGGCTGGAGAGAGACCAACCCCGACGTGTTCAGGGCCTGGAGGAGAGCGTTCAGTGCGCGCCAGTGCTGCTCGCCTTGAGGGAGCTGCTGAACCTCCGCGACCCCACGCTGCTTGGTCTCGAGGTGGCAGGCTTGCGGCAACAATTTCCCGACGTGAGGTGCGAAGACGGGCCGGGAAGGGAGGAGGGACCCGGGGGGGCTGGGCGGGGCTGACGCACCTGTACTCCATAGCGAGGATCACGTCTCCGCCCTCTTGGACCTGCGCGGGGACGTGTCCCGAGAGCAGCGCCTGGCCGCACTCAGCTCTCTGCAGGCCGGCCCGCAGCCCTCGCCCCCAGCGGGTGGACGCGCACTCTTCAGCCTCGTGCCAGCACCTGCACCCCCGCTGTCCTCCTGCCTCCCCTCGGGGTCCTGTGCCTGACCCCCGGCTGTCCGCAGAATAAAGCCACGGCTCCCGTACGCCTGAATTTTGTGCGTTGGAGAAGGGGGGATAGAAATAAAAGTCCCCGCGAAGGTCAGGGGTTCCAAGTGCAGTGACATACCTAAGGCATCCTGTCTCCAGTTCTGAAATACGTCTGCGCCCCACCTATCCCGGCATCAGACCTGTATATGGGCTGCTTTCCCAAGCACCCGGGCTTCCGCCGCTGTTTGCGGACTACCATCCCCACGTGTCCGTGCACCGGCAGCGAGCTCGCGTCTCCCGCGCGACTGCTGAGTCCAACTACGGAGGCGGAGGGGGCGGGCTTAAGACAACACCCCACCCAGGGGCGTGACCCGATGGCGGACCCCCTCCTGCTCTGCCTGGCCCCACCCCCAGCCATGTCCTCGGGCGCTTGAGGCCGCGGAGATTGACGTGAATCCGCGCGCCTTCGTCTGAGCGTGCGCGCGCCCGAGTGCGTGCGTCACCAGTGTCTGCTCCCGAGAGCTGGGCAGCCGGCGGCCGGGGTTGCGGAGCGGGAACGGCGGCGGCGAGAAGAGGATTGAACAGGTGGGGGCGCGGCACGCGGACGGAATCCCCCCACCCCCGAGAGGCCGAGAAGGCGTTCGATGCGACCCCTCTTCATCTACCAGGGAACCCCGCTCCATTGTCCTCCGGCCCCGCCCTCCATTGGGCACTCCCTTTGCCCCATCCCCCGCCTCTTATTGGCTGGAGGTCACGCCCCTCCTCGATCTCCCAGTCCCCATTGGCTCCTCTTCCACGTTATCCTCTCCCGGAGTTTCTTATTGGCGCAGGCCACACCCTCTCATTTATCACCAGACTCCGCCTTCAGCCTGGGCTCCTCCCACAACCATCTTTCATTCAGTCTGCATCTAGAGCTGGCTACTTTGGTCATGGGGGTGAATCAGAACCGTCCCTGCCCTCAGGGAGTTCAGGGTATGATGGGGGGACACGGACCTAGGCTCCAACAGTGACAGCCTAGGATGGTAAAGAAGCCGCCTGGGCACTGGGAACCTCTAAGACGCTGGGAAGGCTTCCCGGAGGAAATGAAGCCTAAACCAAGTCCTGAAGAATGGTTAAGGAGTTTGCCACGGGGAGACATTGGGAGGGCATTCTTGGCAGAAGGACCTGAGACATGAAAGAAACAAGCATATTCTGGTAATTGCAAAGAGGTAGGTCAAATGAAAGAAGTGGAGATGAAAGGGATTAGTACAAGCAGAGGCCCGGAGACCAGTGAGGAATCCAGAAAAGTGTATAGTTAGTTGAGGGGAGGGAAGCCTGAGGCCTGAAATCTTTTCCAGCAGCTTGTCACTAGGCAGAGTGCCGGGAGGAGCGGGAGGGGATCAGAACTAGATGGGGAAGCAAAGTGCAGGGAAGGTATGATTCCAGTTCTGAGAAGGACAAGGGCTCTTGGTTTCATTTCTTTATTAAGCAGCTGTTCTGGGGACACAGCTGGGAACACTTAAAAGGAGAAAACAGATAACGCTCAACTTGTACTGTACTTCAGATGGTGATAACTGCATCATAGGACAATATTGTGGAGAAGGGGAGGTTGTGGTGGAGAGCGTCTAGGGTAGGTTTATTTTAAAGAGGGGGTGTTAGGGAGGCTTTTCTAACAAGATATTTGTACAGAAATCTGAGGAAAGTGAGAGTGACCCCTGCAGTTATTTGAGGGGAAAGCAGTCCAGACGGGGGACATGTTCAGTTTGAGATACCTGTTAGACGTTCAAGTAAAGATGTTGAATGGAGAACTGGCAACACTAGTCTGAAGTTTATGGAAGAAGTTTGGGCTGACATATTTAAAACCATGAGAGTGGATGAGATCACCTAGGGAGTGAGCATAAACGGAGAAGAGGAGAGAATTCTCCAAGTTCTGGACATTACAGTGTCAAGAGGTCAGAAAGATAGGGATTACCAGCAAGTAAGACCAAGAACAAACAGCCAGTGAGGTGGGAGAACCATGTTCCAGTGTATTTGGGAACCAAGTGGAGAACATGGCCAAGCCAAGATGAAGTCATTAACTTTGTCAAATTCTGCTGGTCAATATGAAGATCATTGGTGACCTTGGTCAGATCAGTTTTGATAGAGAGTGGGGGACAAAAGCCCCCACTTGTAGTGAAATTGAAGAGAGAACAGGAAAGAAGGGATTGGAGACTGAGTATAGATGACTTGAGGTGTTGTGTTGCCCTAGGAAACCGCCGGAGGGAGATGCAGTGGAGCTGGAAGCGTGTGGGGCCAAGTGAGGGTTTTGTTTTGTTTTTTAAGATGGAGAAATAACAACATGTGTTTATACTGATGGGAAGAATCCAGTAGAGAGGAAGAGATTGATGGTGCAGGAGATGTAGGAAAGGAGAGAAATGCTGGACTTATGTCCCTGAGCAGGTAGGAGAGTTTGGAGGCTGGAGCCTTCAGTCAGTCTCTGGGGAGAGACTGGGTTGGACTGAGCCCTGGTATAGAGTCAGGGGTGAGTGTCCCGACACTGGCCTTGGATGACCACTAGGAAGATGACTCTAGGGGACAGACCAGGGATTGGCTTGGATTTGCTGCAGTTTCCCTCTGCTCACCAAAAGCTGATTCTAATTTGGATTTGAGCAGATGGCCCAGGGAGAGAGAGCATTCCAGGTGGAGGGACTAGCATAAGCAAGGGGCCTGCAGGCATTCAAACTGACGGAGGCCTAATCCCAATGGGCTGGAGGAAGTGGATGGAGCCAGGTGGGAGGGGCGGGGTGAGACTGAGAAAATGCCATAGGTAGAAGGCAGGTAGAAGGTAGTGAGACCCCCTCACCTGTCATCCTGGCAGCTGAGGCTACACTGTATCAAACTCCCAGTCTGGGTGGGCACTGAGCACAGGGGTTAGAATCATGAATAGGGGCTTAGGCCTTGCTCTCAGAAGCTCACAGTCTAAGGGGATTTGAGTAGCCACCATCTAGCTGGGTGTATGAGACTCTTCCTCTTGCTTTCCCCCAGTCCAGCTTGCTTGGGTGAGCCTGCTGGAGGGGATGGACACTAGGGTGGAGGTGAGGGGTCAGGTTAGAACCTGGCGTCAGGTCCTGGGCCCACCAAAGGCCCAGCAAGGGCAGTGTGGATGGAGCACAGGGCCTGCTGGTCCGCAGGCCACACCCACTCATGCTGGCCTCCACATCCCTTTCTGTGTCTCCAGAAGTCGACCGTGTGGGGAGTTGGAGTGACCCAGCTGGATGTGACCACCAGGACAGAATGGTGCTGGACTCAGGGGATCAGGTGTATGAGCAGGCACCCCCCAGCCCGCCATCCAGTCCCTCATCCTTGGGCCATAGGCTGAGGCCCTCAGACCGAGATGGGACAGCACTGTACCCCTGGCCTCGGTCCCTGGCCTTGCCCCTGGCTCTCTCAGTCCGCTCAGCCCTGCGGCCCCGGCCTGTGCTGCAGCCCTTCTCAGAGCTGCACTTGGGCCACCGTGGCCACATGCGTCGCAGTGAGAGCACCTACACCGTAAACAGTATTGGCCGGCGGGGGGGCAGCACCCAGGGTCGGGTGCCACCTGGACGGGGACGGGACCCAGGTGGGGGCACCCTGCGGCCTGCGGCCTCCCTGCCTCACATTGCTAAGACTCGAAAGGATGCAGGCCGTGGTGCCAGCAAGAGCCCCTGCATGTTGGTGGCTCTGCGGCCAACCAACATGGACCGGGAGCGGGACAAGTTCTTCCAGTCCCATTACACCTACAACCCACAGTTCGAGTACCAGGAGCCCATGCCTACGGCTGTGCTGGAGAAGTACTGTGAGGCCTCTGGACAGTTCCTCCATCAGGTCAGTCCAGACTGCCCACCTCACCCTGGCCCTACCACCTGAGAGGCCTGGCCTGACCTGCCACTGTGGCCCTTTGTGCAGGCAGTTGGCATCATTGAGGCTGTCCTGGAGAAGTTCGGTACCTATGAACACTTTGAGGCTGCGACCGGGGGCCAGCTGCTGACCAAGTGCCAGATCTGGTCCATTGTGCGCAAATACATGCAGAAGGAGGGCTGCGCTGGGGAGGTGAGTTCGCCCTGCCTGCGAGGCCCCTTTTCCACATGCTCCAAACCAGGCTGCTGAGTGGGCAGTGCCAGGCCCAGCTCTACACTGATGGAGCTAGTGACCTCGGGCAAGCCCTGCCCCTGCCCCGGTAAGGTGGGAGCTGGCTCCAAGCAGAGGTGGGGAAGGGTGGGTGTTGTGGCCAAGTGTCCAGCCTGGCTGCCTTGTGGCATCAGTGGGTCCACCTGCACACTGGCCCCTGGGCTGGTGGCCATGGCTCAGGGCTCTGCCGCCTGCAGGTTGTGGTGCAGCTGAGTGAGGACCTGCTGTCCCAGGCAGTGATGATGGTGGAGAACAGCCGACCAACATTGGCCATCAACCTGACTGGAGCCCGCCAGTATTGGTTGGAGGGCATGCTGCGGCACGAGATAGGTCAGGGTGTGGGTAGGCGGGTGGGCGGGTAGGGGTGAGAGGGGGCTGGGACAAGGGGGGGCAGTGAGGGTCTCCAGTAACCCCACCCCCTCTTTTTCTTCCCCTTCCCTCCTGAGGATGGGCCCCTTCCCTTCATGAGCAGCTACCTCCTTCCTCTGGCTCACAGACATAGGCCAGAACATGCCAGCCCACTCTCTGGGCTCACCCTCATTTCTTGTTCCTTCTGGGTATCTTTTCCTCCCTCTACTTCCTCTGTGACTTCCCTTGACAGTGGGGCAAGACTGCTGAGGCCCAGACAGGCCAGAGGGAGAGCCCTAAGGGTCCCACAAGCCCAGCCAACATGCAGGCCCTCCCCGGTGGGTGGAAGTTCAGATCCTGGGAATGGAATTAGCTGAAGACACACAGAGCTGGGTTTAGGAGGGGGTAGGGCCGGGCTGGAAAAACGAGCATGGGACACTAGTTACTGTTCTTTTCTGTCTGTCCCTCCTCCTCAAGAATCCTGTTGCTCTGGGCAAAAGGTGGTTTTTGCTGGGGACATCAGCATGATATGGGCATGCAGGATGTGGGGCTGGGCTAGTGTGTGAGTTCCTGCACCTCTCTGGGGGCTTAGGGGGCAGTGTGAGTTTGGGAGAGTTTGTGTGTGTGTGTGTAGCCCTGGACGGGTGAGGGAGGGTTCATGTATGTGAGACTCTGGATCCTTGGGTGTGAGTTCACCTGAGGAGGGTCTTCATGCTGCCTGGGGTTGGGTGAGTATGAGTTTGGGGTGGAGGGGACTTGTGTAAGAGCCTGAGTTTAGAGGCATGAGGATATGTGAGTCGCCAGCTAGAGGTCCAGCTGGGTGGACCAGGACCCAGGCCGGGCAGGAGGGTCCCTTGGATGCGCGGCCCAGCGCAGCCTCTCCCTCGCCCACCCCACAGGTACCCACTACCTGCGGGGCGTGAACAACGCGCGGCAGCCGTGGCACAGCGCCGAGGGCCGGCTGCAGTATGGGCTGCGGCCAGCCAACCCCACCGAGGAGGGCCTGGCCAGCCTGCACAGCGTGCTGTTCCGCAAGCAGCCCTTCCTGTGGCGCGCCGCCTTGCTCTACTACACCATCCACCGCGCCGCGCACATGTCCTTCCGCCAGCTGTTCCAGGACCTGGCGCGCTACGTGCAGGACGCCGACGTGCGCTGGGAGTACTGCGTGCGTGCCAAGCGCGGCCAGACTGACACCTCGCTGCCCGGTGGGCGCCTGTGCGGTGGGGAGTGTCCTGATCTGTGGCAGCATGCGGGGGGTGCAGGTGGGGCTTTGGGCCTAGGGCTCACGGCCCTCCCGTGTCCACAGGCTGCTTCAGCAAGGATCAGGTGTACCTGGATGGCATCGTGCGCATTCTGCGGCATCGCCAGACCATCGATTTCCCGCTACTGACCTCGCTGGGCAAGGTGAGGGACCACGGGCCTTTACAGGGCCCAGCCAGCTCTCCCCCTCACTGCAGTATTCCCTGAGCCTCTGATTGGAACTCAACTGAGGACTGGGTGCCAGGCCTCTCTGATGGGGGGAGCGTGGGTGGATGTGAGCACAGGAGGTGAAATGACAGTCTGGCAGCCAATATAGGTGCTTGAGCCAGCCCACAGGCGTGTGCGTAGACACTGCACTTCAAAGGAGGTGAGAGCATTCCAGGCCAAGGGAGCAGTCAGGAAGGCCCGGGGAAGGAGGCTGGCGAAATGGCCAGGCAACGAGTCCTTGGCCCTGGGTATTTGTGCCAGGCTGAGGAAGTCGAATTTCATCCAAAGCAATGGGGAATCCTAGGAGCTTTGAGCAGAAGAGTGGCACAGGTGGTTTGCTTTAGAAGGCTCCCTCTGTCATATGGGAGGAGAGGCCTAGGGAAGGGAGTGCAGGGGGAAAAGGAGGAGGCCTTTCCAATCACTTTTGCAGAATTGGTGATGGTCTGGCATAAGCCAGCAGTGGCCATGCAGTTGGAGAGGAAGCGGCAAGCTGGAGAGATCTTCAGAGAGTGGATCTTTTTAACTCAGTGGCCACTCTGAGTGGGAGGGTGACAGATTCCAAGCCCCCACCTGGAATGTGACCTAGGGGACTGTGAGGAGGGTGGGGATGGCATAAGCTGGCACTCAGTAATGCTGGATATGGGGAGTCTGAGGTGCCTGAGGGATATCCCGGGGAAGGCGTTCAGAAGGCAGCTGGATACCTAGGTTTGGAGGTGAGGGGGAAGCTGGACTGGAGACAGGAGTGAGGTTGTAGGACATAGACGATAAAAGAAGGTGTTGAGAGAAAGAGCAAACACCCAGGGCTGAGCCTCAGGGTACGTAACATTGGGAGTGGATCAGGAGGGGAGAGGGAGGAGTTCCAGGAGCAAAGGGCTATGGGCCATTGCAAGAGAGCTGGGACAAGCTGCCTGAAAGCCAGGGCACCCTGCCTACTCCTGAGGCCCAGCTTTCTTCCTGCAGGTGTCCTATGAGGATGTAGATCACCTTCGACCCCATGGGGTGCTGGACAACACCCGGGTGCCCCACTTCATGCAGGACTTAGCACGCTACCGGCAGCAGCTGGAGCACATCATGACCACCAACCGGCTGGATGAGGCAGAGCTGGGCCGCCTGCTGCCTGATGACTGATTCTGGTTGAGGCCTACAGGCAGAGGCCCTGGAAAGAGGGCTCCAGATCAGCCCCCAGAACATGAAGCTGGCTGCTCTGTGCTTCCACAGCCTGCGTGTTTCTTGGGAATGGGGAGGGCAGAAGCATTTCAGGAGGGAGGAGAGGCAACAGCAGAGAGTTTGTGTCCCTTGCTAGCCTCCCTGGACCCTGAAGGCCAACAGCAGCATGTCCGGCAAACTAAATCTGCCCTCCCGTCTCCAGCTGCCTTTTGAGCAGAGGAAAAGCCTGGGGGCAGGAGGGAAGCTGAGAGTGGATGGGGATGCGGGCCGTGGCTTGGGAGTAGAAACCTGTTCTTGCATGAGATGGCTTTGGGTGTCTGCATACTCCAGTCTTTCCTCCCCCACCTGGCCCCTTGGTGCTCCTTCAGCTTTCATGCTGTCTACCTCTCACTGGGTCCTGGTGGGGCTCTCCCTTCTTCTGGGGTGACTGCCTGAGCCTGAGGTCCTGGCTTTCACACAGACTCAAGGAGCAGGGATCCTGGTAGTAGAGACCCAGCTGGGCTGGGGTGTGCTTTCCAGCATTTTGCCTCTCCCACTGTCATGTATTTATTCCTTATTTATGTGCTCTACTTACTGGGGCTGGGACGCAGCAGCTTCTGAAGGTTTGGTGGAGGGAACAGGGCTCCTCTGGAAGGCACCGACTGTTCCTAGCTACACACACACACCTACACACACACACACACACACACACACACACACACACCCCTTGTGAATCAAGCCAAGAGCTCACCTGGCCCTGCCTTCATCCCCTGCACTGGCCTCTACTGTCCCTGTGTTTGCCCACATGCTCACAGCTGGTCTCTGGCAGAGGTTGGCATAGCCTGGCAGCAGCCACAATCAAGCCTGAGGGGCAGGCCCCTCGTTGTTCCTAGTTCTGAGCCCCTCCTAGACCAGGGGAGGTGCCAAGATGATTGTGGCTTCCAGTTTCACCTCAGACTCAGCTGTGTGAGGTTGACCCTGTCCTTCCTTGGCCTTCGTTTTCCCATCTGAAAACTTGGAAACACAGCTGGAAAGTCCTTATTCATTTAGTCAGTGAATATGTATAGAGCGCCTTCTGTGTACCAGTTAACTGGTC
Source organism: Hyperoodon ampullatus (assembly GCF_949752795.1). Taxonomy (NCBI): domain Eukaryota; kingdom Metazoa; phylum Chordata; class Mammalia; order Artiodactyla; family Ziphiidae; genus Hyperoodon; species Hyperoodon ampullatus. The sequence goes on from NC_136931.1 coordinate 19,724,239, forward strand.
ACAACCCTCACTGAGCTCCCAGTCCCGAGAAAAGCCAGACAATTAAAACAATTACAATGAACTGTGTGGGCTCTGCCTACTTGAGATCCCTTTCTCTTTCTAATCTCACTTCCCAAGGTGGTGAGCTCGAGCCCTCTCTAAGTGGAAAGATGTACCCTTTTCCTGGCTCTTTGTGCCAGGCCTAGGGGCTTTCATGAGGTGGGGCTGGTGACTACACATGTCCCCAAATGGTTCACGAGGATAAAAGGGCTGTGGAGCAGGGCCCAAGGGTCTGGCCCTTGTCCCACTGGGGACCTGGGTCTGGGGTCTCCAGGGGTACAGCTTGGGCTATTGAGGATGGAAAGGGGTTGAGGACTGGGCCGTGGGCATAGGGCTGCCCAGGTCATTGGGACTTAGAGGTACAAATCCACACCCTAGTTCCTGGGCAAAGAGCCAGAATCACAGAGTCCAAGCTGACCCTCCAGAGTTTATTCACTTTCAGTGGTACTGGGACAGATGGAGCCTTCGTGGCATCTGACCCCAGCAGGGCAGGATCCTAGATCCCATCCTGCTAGGGCGAGGAGCGGCCTGTCAGCGTTAAGGCTTTCAGGAATCTAGAGATGACGGAAGGGGTGTGGTCAGTCAGGTGGAGCCCCCCCTCCGCCTCCCAGGCCACGCCCTCCCGCCAGGTTTGGTCGGCCTCACACCTTCAGATTCGTCCCCAGCCTCTAGGTCGGGCTCCGGCTCCAGTTCTGGCTCTGGTTCTGTCCCTGGCTCTGGTTCCGGATCCATTTGGGGTTCCAACTCCGGCTCAGCCCCTTCAGAGGTCTCAGCTTCCAGCTCTGGCTCAGTTTCCTCGAGGGTTCCGGATTGCGCTGCCTCGGAGTCCTCAGGACCCCGGGCCTCATCGCCATCTGAAGCTCTGGGCAGCCAGGGGCATGCGGTCCCTGAGTCAGCTGCCTCAGGAGTCCAGTGGCTTGGGCATGGAGGGTCGTAGCTTCGTTCTCGGTAGCCTGCGGCGGAGGTGGGAGTGTCTCAGGCTCATTTTACCCCTCTGAGGTTTCCTCTGCACACGTGCGGGTCTTTGGGGAAGACCTCAACTCCGTGCTCCCACGCCACGCCCCCTCCTCTGACCTAGGCCCCGCCCCCGCGCTCTCTCTCACCCGTGCCCACGTGCTGCCAGTCCCAGGCGGGGTCGGGCGCGCGCACGGTTCGCTGGGCGCAGCTCAGCAGCTCCTGGCAGGCGGCTTCGCCCTTGCTTTGCACCAGCAGCAGCAGGCGGCGTACCCTGCGCTCGGCATCAGGCAGCGCGTCCAACGCCTCGTATTCGGGCCCGGTGAGCACGCCCCGTGCCAGCAGCGCATCCAGCAGCAGCCCCGAGTCCGACTGCAGCGTCTCTACCAGGCGTTTCCGCTCGCGGTCGATCGTCTCTGATGGCCTCTCCTGCGTGTTGCCCATGGTGGGGGCTGCATGGGAGGTGGGGGGAGAGAGGTAGTGGGGGCCGGAGCTCCCCTGACCTTGACCTCTCTCCCAGGGCCCCAGTGAACACCCGTGACTGGGGTCTAAGTTCACCTCGATCTCGGCAGTCAGCGGCCGGCCAGCTCCATAGTGCAGCACAGGATCCGTCCTCCTGCCTCCCTGGCCTCTTCTGTCCCGTCTCCTCAGGCTCCTCCTTCAGTCCATAATTGTTAACTGTGGCTATCCAAGGACCCTTATCTACTCTGACAGCTCTCCCCAAGCATGTCCTCCCTCCTGAGCCCCTGCCACCTGCAGATCCTGCGATAGATTCAGACCCAGTTTATCCAAACTAACTTCTCTTTCCCAACCTGCTTCCCCAACTTAACAGGCAGAAAGACCTACAACTGATCCTGATACCCCACACCCAGCTTGCAGTCAAGTTCTTCCCAGTCTGTCCAATATCTGTCAACCTCACCACTTACTTAGTCTAGCCTTTCACTTCCATCCTAGACCCTGGAGAGCCCCGAATCCACACCCCTCCCAGATCCCGAAGTGCTAAGAGCCTCCGCTGCTCCTCTCACCCACTGGAGGAAGTCCAGACCCCTTATCCTGAGGTCCATCCTTCCAGGACAGGCCCTGCCCCTGCACCACCTCACCAGTGCCACCACCATGTTGTAACCCCAAAGTGGTCTCATGGTCTCTCCTGGTTCTAATACCTGAGCAGGGATACCTGAATTCTCTTGAGTTTTAGCTCTGACCAAGATCTCCTGACATCACCTGAGGCCAAACTGTCTCCCTGCTGCCCTGGGAATGATTTACAGCCATCATCTTTAAGTACCCAGGGCCCAACTCATAAAAGCTACCAGCAAATATTGAATTTTCACTGTTTTCCTCCATAGATCCTCCCATTTTGAGAGGCAGTCTCTCCCAAACAGCAGGTGTTAGGCAGAAATTAATCTGCCTTGTACATTTACTGACAAACAAGGACAATGGCCCATCTCCTCCTGGGTGGCCTGACCCAGGCTGCAAGGCCCCTGGCATTGAGGGCAATTAGGTCAGGCCCTGGACCACTCCCCCTCTCAGCCCATCTCCCCTGGCCTTGGCTTTGTCCACAAAACACCCTCCTGGGTCTCGTCCTCTCTTTGGGGTCCCTCCTTTACCTCCTTACCTGGTTCTAGGTCTAGGATTTGGCCCTAGCCCCCATCGTGCTTCCCAGGTCTCACTACCTGGTGTCATGCTATGCCTCCCTGGTCATTTCACCCCTCCTAGCCATACTGAAGTGTCAGTCCTTCCCCCAGGCTATGAGTAGAGACCAGGACTACTCTTTACCCCTCTCTCTCCCTTCATGTCCCATTAGGGACAAATTCTGCTCCTCCACTTCTCAGTGAGTTATCAGCATCTCCCTCAACCCCTCTATGGTCACCTCATCTCCTATAACAGTCTCTCTGAGTACCGCGCACTCCTATCCCATCACCCCCACAGAACAGTGACTTTGACAACTCTCTGGGGTAGGGCTTTTGTCCCCATTTTACAGATAAGGGGACAGGCTCAGAGCGATCAAGTGGCAGAAGTGGAATCTGACTTGCTCCAGCCTGAACTACAAGGTCTCCTGCCAAGCAAAATGTCAGCCGTAACTACCTGTCCCCCCCACCCCCACAGCTTATCAGAGAGAATCCAGACTATCTGTTCACTTCCCACCCCCTGGACAGCCAGGCTTTCCCCCACTTCCCTCCACCACTCAATACTGGCACTTCCCAAACTTTGTCGATGCTGTTGCCTAGGCCTGGAATGCCCTTTCCTCCCCCCATGCTGTGGATCCATCCTCCAAGACTTAAATGTCCCCTCATCCAAATTCCTTGAGTGTCCCACAAGCAGACTGGTTCCTCCTCCTCTGTACCCCAGTGAACAACATATACCCTCACCACTAGGCTGACATCACTGCACTGTGTACTGTGGATCCTCTGCCCTCTTCACCTGAGGCTTCCAAAGCCTGTCCCCCAAATCGAGTGCAGGAAGCGAGGGAGGACAGAACCCATCTGTACAGGTGCAGAGGGAGGGGGAAGATTAGACTGGCCCCTCCTTCTCTCTCACGCCTCCCCAAGTTCTTTTCATGTTAGCCTCCTCCTTCCGTTACCCCGAGTCCTGTCCTCTGTCCTGTCTGGGGTGCAGAGACCCCAGCTGGTCCGGGTCCTCTCCCTGAAACTCAATGCTCAGAAGTGAATACCGAAGTTATCTCCTTCAGTGGTCACAGCCCAGATCCTTCCCGGAGCACCAGGCAGCTCCAGTTACGAGGCGTGGAGGGGGTCTCTGCCGCCCTCCCCACCTCGCTCCCCGAGCGTCCTTTTGCTAGGGAGCGAAGGTGGTGGAAAACTGCGGGAGCCTTTGCGCACGTGCGAACCCTTAACTCCCCTCCACCCAGCCCCGGAGCTAGAGTCCTGCCGAGGGGCGGGGCTCACAGACCTCCTTCGGGCGCGGCTGGTTTTGGTGGGGCGCGGATTTTGCCCAAACTCAGTTTCTCTTCCCTACCGCAGCCGGGGGTCGGGGCGGGGGGGCTCCCGGTCCGTGCGCTCCCGGCGGCCCCACTCACGGGTCGAGCCTCGGCGGGGCAGGAGATGACGAGGCAGAAAGGGCCGGGCGGGGTGGAGATGGAAGCAGCAGCTGCGGCGGGGGGCGGGACGGCCAGGGCTGCCGGGAACCGGGAGGGGGTGGGGAAAGGGGGCCGTTCCTCCCGGGACGCGGGGAGGCAGGCCGCAGAGGCCGCGTACCGCCTGGGCTCGTACACGTAGTCTGCTTTCCCTCTTCACCCCGGGCGCGCCGGATGAGTCAGGGAGGGAACAGTTAAGCCCGCGGCCCCAAGTACCCCGGCAATTCCCAGGCGTTTTACACCTATCCTCTCGTCGACCCATCTCTGCCTGTCACAGACAAGGCTCAGAGAGGACCAGCTTACCCAGGCTCACAGAACGGATGCACTGCGGTGCTGGGTGTGACCCCCAAAGCCCCCGCTTCCCGGAGGTCGCAGTGGCCACGCGCCAGCCCTGGATTCGGACCCGGAGGATGGGGCCTAAGCAGGAGAACTAGGGGCGGGCTCCCCAAGCACCTCCACCCTTCAAGGGTTCCTCGATTAAAGATTAAAGCCCTAGGATCTGGACGCTGCTACGAATGCCAAGTCGCCCACCACCCATGACTTCTGTGCTCCATGGTCGGTAGAGAAGAGACCAGAAACACAGAAAAAAACGCAGTTTTATGCAGGGCTCGGTATTGGAGAGGGGCTGCCAAAGTAGGAGGGGCTTCACTCAGCCTCCAGCAGGGGCTCAAGGAAGCCGAGCCGGGCGTGCTGCCGGGCAGCCCGCCCCTCAGCCAGGCTGGTTTGAGTGGAGAGGGCTCTCAGGGGGAGGGGTTGGCCCCTGGGCCCAGGTAGGAGGCGCGGCTCTCAGGGGTGCTGTAAATGGTTAAAGCTCCCGGCAGGCTAAGGGCTGGGCCTCCCAAAGCGGCTTGGACATCCAGCAGGAGTGGTGCCCCCAGCATGGAGTCCTTCCCTAGGAGGAGTGGGGCTATGCTCAGCGGGGAGAAACGGTCGCCTCCTTTCTTAGGGAAGGAGAGCCTCACTCGCCTTGCCCTCCAGTCAGTTAGGATGAAACATCCACTCTCAACCTCCCCACTCTCTTCCAGTGGCTCAAGTAGCTTAAGCAGTACTCTGCAGAGCAGCCTGACTCGGGGGATTTCCCTCCAAAACACCAACTGCCCAGCCCACACAATCGTGGTAACTCAGGCCCCTTAGAGCCTCCCCCAGGTCCTGAGTCACCACAATTATTACCTGGCCCTGGAGAATTTAACCCCTTGACCGCCAGCTCAGTCTCACCCTTCTCTGGAACCAAGGGCTGCAACTGCATAAGAGAACCCCAGGAAGCAGCTGGGGAGGGGAGCTGGGGCTTTGGCTGAGGGAGAACAGCTGCGGACTAAAGGGCTTGGCTGAACAACCCTGAACCCCCCTGCCCTCCCCACCCCCGTCTTACCAGGGACAGCTCCATGTCTAAGTCCATGAGAGTCCACTCCCGCCCTTGGAGGCTGGTGCCCAGCACCTAGGGGGAGCTCTGGGTCAGTGGTGTCCTCCCCAGGCTGCACAAACAGCTGGACCCCACCAAGCCCCATGCCCCTGCCCTGCTGAAGGTGTACTCACATCTAGGGGCCCTGCAGGCTCCACACTTTCAGGGGGGCACCGAAGCAGCATTGGAGGCAACAGACTCTCCGGGCTCCGGGCTCCTCTCTCCAGGTCCAGAGGCCCCCTGTGCACGGAAAACTGCCGTTGGCCTGCAGTGCCCAACCTCACCCCCCATTAGGTTCCCAAGGAACCTGAATACATCAGGATCTAAATCTGACAACATATAGAAAATGCTGGAAGAGGATCCCCACACACACACATAGAGGGGCACACAGAGAGTGCCTCTGCCTCCTGCTTTTCGCCTGAGGTTTGGGTTGTGTCCCCTCCCTATGCAATTATCAATACCAGTGGTTCTTTTTGTGTGTGTGTGTGTGTGTGTGTGTGTGTGTGTGTGTGTGTGTGTGTGTGTGTGTGTGTGTGTGTGTGTGTGTGTGTGTGTGTGTGTGTGTGTGTGTGTGTGTGTGTGTGTGTGTGTGTGTGTGTGTGTGTGTGTGTGTGTGTGTGTGTGTGTGTGTGTGTGTGTGTGGTACGCGGGCCTCTCACTGCTGTGGCCTGTCCCACCGCGGAGCACAGGCTCCGGACGCATGGGCCCAGCGGCCACGGCTCACGGGCCCAGCCGCTCCACGGCACATGGGATCCTCCCAGACCGGGGCACGAACCCACGCCCCCTGCATTGGCAGGCGGACTCCCAACCACTGCGCCACCAGGGAAGCCCCAATACCAGTGGTTCTTAAACTGTTGTGTACTTTAACAGTCTTTACAAGCACCCCAGTGGTTGCATTTAAAATGCAGATTCCTGAGCCCTACCACTGACATGTTTCCACTTTCTAGGGTCCTCTGAAGCTGGTACTCCTTAGAGCAGCTCTGAGAAATCAGGTGAGACCGTGGTGCCCAACGGACGCCCCCCCACCCCTCCCCAAGCCAGCCACCAAGGGGCAGAGAAGGCTGGGAAGTCTGGGGGCTAGTTAGTGCTGATCTAGCTGTAGAAGTGGCCCACAGGGCTTACAGTCAAAAATGGTCTCTCTGCTCACCTGTCAGGAACCTCCCTGGGGCCTCTTTGTTCAGGCTGCTGGGCACTCCTGGGACCCTCGGGGCTGAGGCTCCCTTTCCCTTCCAGGATGGCCTGCACCACAGCCACAGGCAGCGGTGGGGGTGCTGTCACGCAGAAGTCACACTCGTTTGGGGCCAGGGCCAGCCCGGCCTCGCCTTCCCCCCCTGGGCTGGCTGGCTCTTCTTTGAGCAGTGCCAGGCCCTTCTCCCTGCACCAGAGAAAAGCTTCAGCCAGACCCTGGCACTGACCTCTCCCCCATCCCCACAGCCATCTGGGCTGCCAGGCCCTCAGCCACAGGCTCCCCAGAGGGCAGCGCCTGTCCCTCTTACCTCCTGCCACCACTGGAGGGAGAAAGCCTGGTTCCTTCAGGGGATGGAGAGTCTTCCGGAATGTCAGAGATGATGGGGCCCCTGGCCCTGTGAGGGCTGCTGAGGCCCAGGGTGGTCTCTGGGAGAGGCTGTAAGTAGAAGATGAGGCCCAGCCCTTCACCTCAAGCCACAGGGTGAGCCAGAACCCAACCAGTACCACATGGGCTAGATCTAAGGGGGAAGGTTTGAGGGAGGAGGCTGGGCCCATGCTGGGGAGCCTGGGTCTGGTGGGAGGGAATGCTGGCCTCCATCTTCTCTTCTTTTTGGGGAATGCGGAAAGGGAACAGGCTCTCCATAAACCGAGCTGTGCTCTAGGGAAGAGAGGAGAAGCAAAAACCTACCGACTGGATAAAGTAGGGGTCCTGCAGGAGGGCACCAGGTAGGGGGCAGGCGTTGAATTTGGCTGGTGTTGGGCACCCCTCATCCAGCATCAGGGACCTGTGCAGGGTGGCCAGGGCACAGGCAGGGGGCTGGGTAGGTTCATCTCCCATGCCCCTCAGCCTGCACCACCTCCCTCCCACAGGCCCCAGCAGCCAAGTCAGCAGAGCTGAGGCCTGTTGCCAGGGCATCAGTCACATGCTGGAGGCAGAAGGGGCTCCCCCCAGAGATGGGGGCCCTTTGGGGGTAGAGAGGGGAGGGAGGGAGTATGGTTTGAGACCCAGACCCTCTGCTGTTGGGATGCTTTGGGGTGAGGGGTAAGGGGATGATGGGGTGGAAATGTGGGGTTAAGGTCCTGGAACTGAGGAGTCTGAGAGTGGGGGTTTTGGTGGTAGAGATGGGGGTAGAGGGGGAAAGCCCTGGAAGGGGGCCCTTGGGGGCATGGCCATTGGGTGAGGAAGACTGTAATGCAGGGGAAAAGAATGAGGATTCCAGATGAAGGGGCTTCTGGAGGAGAAGGAGTCCTGCCTGGGCTTCTGTGAGGGTCCTGGAAGGGGTGGGGGCGTCCCTGGGTTTCTCACTCACAGCTTTCTCTTAGTTCCTGCGCTGCTGGACCCCGCCTGAAGTGGCCCAAAGAGGCACTGGATCAGCTGAAGAGAAAGCAAAGGGTTAACTCATACTTTGGACCTTGGCCCCCACCCTAACGAGGCACTCCAGGTGGCTTCCAGGACCGGGGGGGAGGGTGGTACGTTCAGGAGTGAGAGAGAGAAGTGGGGTGGGGGGAGAGGAACACCTTGCCAATGACCCGGTGCTGCTGACCGTGGCTCTGCCGCAGTGTCACCACCTCCCTCCACAAGATCTCGTTCTGCCTGGGGGAAAGGCGTGGGAGGGTGCTGAGGCATCTGAGAGTTCGCCCGGTCACCACCCCCCACAGAATGGCAGGCCTGAACCCGCGCCCACTCGGATGATCATCCTTCCATAGACAACAGACTTTCTCAGCTCGGCCCATTGGTCTTGATGGAGGCGCCAAGGCACGAGAGAGGAAGGAGCTGCCCAGAAACGCCTGGAAGCCAGTGCCCCCTCGCCCAGACCCCCCCTCCCCTCCCCCTCCTCCTCCGCCCCCTCCCCCGCACTGCCTGAGCTCCCGCAGCCGCGCCTCGGTGCTCTCCTGCACTCCCCGAAAAGCCTGCACCTCGCCCAGAAGCCGGCCCAGGTCCTCAGGGCGCCAGCGGCCGTCGTCGCCGCGCAGCGCAGGCACCTGCAGGTGGGAGGCACCCTCAAGTCAGAGTCGCAGGAAACAGCTGTCCCACCTCCACCCGGGTTTGCTGGTTCCTGCAGGCCGCCCCCACCTTACGCCGCACGCGTTCCAGTAATTGCTCTCGGCCGCGCACGAAGCTTGGGTGCTGGAACTCGACGTGGTCCCGTTCCGGCCTCAGCAGGCCACCCTGCTCGATGCTCACCACCTTCCGAAAACCGTCTAGGGAGTAGGGCGTGGGGGCGTAAATTGCCCCGTCCCCCCGCACCACGTCACCCACGCCCGCGTCCCGCCCGGCCCTAGGGACTCACACATGTTGAGTTGCCGCACAAAGCTCGCCATGTTGCTGTGCTTGAAGTACTGGGGCAGCACTTCCTTGGCAAAGCGGCTCTGGTCGCTGACGAGGAAACTGGTCCCGCTCTGTAGAGAACGCCGCCCGCCCACCCACCGTGCGGGCGGAAAACAGACGACACCGTGAGCGGTGCCCGCCCACGGCCAAGCCAGCGCTCTGGCGCGCGCGCATACACACTCGCACTCACTCTGGGGACCGAGGCTGCCATTCGTGGGGACGTGGGACGAGGCCAGGCCAGAACCAGCTCTGGCCTAGCCTGGGGCGACCACAATCTCTATCCCAGCCCACCCAGACTCCGTACTCGGTTCTCTGAAAGGAAGAGCAGAGGCCAAACCTGGGTTCCAGCCCCGGACGGCTCCCAGACCCGCGATGTGACTCTGGGCTAGAACCAGGCCCAGCCCTTCCCTTCTCCTGGCCTCTGTGTTCCAATCTGTCTAATGGGCAGGGTGGGAACTAAATGACCTGGAAGATCCTTGGGGTTCTAGGTCTCCTCCAGAAGGCTCCTACCCTTTCCTCTGCCCGGAGGAAGTCGCCTCACCTCCATCTCGAATACCCCCTCCAAGCCGTCGCATACCCTGGACGGCTGAATCAAGGGACCCTCAACCCCGTCCCAGGCAGGGATTGGGTGAGCGTGGACGTTCACTGACGTGGAGGAATCCCGGGGACCACTGAGGAAGTCGAAAGGCCCCAGCCCTCACCGGGCTCCAGCGGATCAGGTGGTCGGTGCCCGGGTCGCCCACCAGCGCCCATAGCTTGCCAAGGAAGGCTGGCACGGGGCTAGGGCCCGGCTCCGTGGGCAGCGCGGCTGGCGCTTCCTGCATGGCGCAGTCCCGGCCCCGTTTAACGCTTGGGCCCGGCCGCCGCGGGCTTGTCAAAGCCGCGGAAAGTGCTGCGTTTGCCGCCCGCTCCGCCCTACTCCGCCTCCCGGCGCCGGGTCAGGTGGGGGCCACGTGCGAACCAGCGGGGCGGGGCTCTGACCGCGGCCTCAGCACTGGCAGACAGAAAGGGCAGTTTGTGAGTGGGGGCGGGGTGCGGTAGGGAGGTAGACCTGCGTTCGAGTCCCACCCCTCTCTCAGGCCCGCTGTTTCCTCCTTTGTTCTTCGGGAGAATCGAGCGTACACAGCGTGGTGTGGGCTGGGAAAGTCCTATAAGGCGATGGCGTAGGGCATAGTGAAGCCTCGGGTAGAGGGGCAGATAGGAGCGAGCTTGAGAGCGGGAGGGTGGGGGAAGGAGAAGCTGGCCCCCTCCCGCCGAACCTTGGGGCGTTGTCATTCCGACGATGCGAGTGCCCCGACACTGACCCCCGCAGCCGCACCAGTGGAAGTAAACCTTGAGATCTCGAACTCTCCCACCCCTGCCCGGACCCCTCCTCCGGCCTTTGCTGGTTCTCCTCCCTCACCCTTCAGAGCGGACCCGGCCTTCACAGGACGTAGAGATACTGCTTGATTTATTTCACACTCAACCCTGAGGCATGCTTTGAGCCACTGCCCTCCCTCCTCCCACGCCGGGGCCGCCGAGCAACGTTTGCAGAAGACTGGGGTTGGAGGAGGGTGATCCCCGTATGGCGGGGACAGTGGGTGTCTGCAGATGTTGACAGCAACGAGTGGACTCAGGTTGCTCCGGGCTGGTACTGACGCCATCCCACAGCCCCCAATTCTCGAGAGGGACAAGAGGCAACAGAGTCCTAAAGGAGCGGACTAGCAGCTGACGCGCCCCGGGGCAAACCCACACAGCATTTCAGAAGCCACACGTCCGCAGGGAGGGGAAAGAGGGTTTGTCGCCTCACGCCACAAGCGTGGGCCGCCAGGGATGTGGCTCCCGCGTTAGCTTGAGCGTGTAGCTGCGCAGGCGCGGGCAGTGCGTGCGGAAGGCGTGCAGCACGGAGGGTCGCACCACGCAGAAGCAGTGCACTTCGCGCAGGCCGGCGCAGCGTTCTGCCAGCTCCTCCAGCGCGGCGTCCAGCTCGGCAGAGGCGGCAGCGCGCACCTCGAGCGCGCGCAAGGTTGCGGCGTAGTGGCGCGCTGCGAAGCGCACCGGGCCTACGGTGTCCCCAGAGAGGCTGAGGCGCAGCGCAGCCACGGGCACAGCAGGCTGCAGGACGCGCGTCACGCTCTCGGCAGGCAGAGCCGGCTCCAGCTCCAGCTCTACGGCCAGTCCAGGGTGGCGGCGGCTCAGCTCGGCCCAGGCTTCGTTAGGCAGGGGCGGCGCGCGTGCGTCTTCGGGACATGCGCACCGCAGGGCCAGGAGCTCAAAAGGTGCGCGGTCTGGCGCCGCCAGTACCTCGAGCGCGGTGCGCGACAGGCTGGCCAGGTGCAGGCCGAGGGCGCGCAGGCAGGGGCAGGCCTCTAGTAGCTCCAGCACGGAGCCTGGCCCCACGCTGCCCACCAGCGTACTGTTATCCACGAAAAGGCTGCAGAGCTCCGGGCAGCCGTGTGCCACCTGCAGCACCAGCGCGTCGTCCAGTGTGAAGGGCAAGCGCCTCAGGTCGAGGTGGCGCAGCGCGCGGGCGGCCCTACAGAGGGCGTGCACGGCGTCCAGGACGTCGCGGCCCGAGTCGAAGAGCCGCTTTTCTCCGCGGCACTCCAGGCACAGGCCTCGCAGCTCGGGGTTACGGCCAGCCAGTGCGGTCAGCAACTCTATGGCCGCCAGGCGGCTCGGCTCCCTGGACGGCACAAATTCCAGACGTAGATTCTGAACGTGGTCCAGGCAAGCGGACAGATACTGCGGCTGCATGCCTTCTAGCTCACAGTCGCAACTTGGGGGTAGAGTGGTGGAGAAAAGGCATCAGCCGGCCGAGTCCCCGCGACCTGGAGAGAGGCCTCTAACCCACTCCTCAGCCTGGGTTCCAGCTACCATCCCCACTTCCTGCCCCCTCCCCACATACCTCCCTGTCCCGGCCATGCCTGGTCGCTCCAAGGTGATGCTAGAAGGGAACTCCCATCCTATCCCTTTAGAAGACTTCAGATGCATCTGCCGCTGGTTGAAACCTTGCCACGGAGAGCCAATGATATTTTAAGAACAGGGCTTTCTCAGCGGTCTTTAAGGAGGCGGGGCGCGGCCTCTGGAATGCCAGGTTCACATTTGCATCTGCTACTTCTCAGCTGAGTAAGGAAGTGATTAAATCTCTCTGCCTCAATTTCCTATCTGTGCAACGGAGATAATAATACCACCTATCTACCACATAAAGTTTTAGTGAGGATTAAATAAATTAATATGTGTAAGGCACTTAGAACAATGGTTGGTACACAGTTGGCGGCCAATAAATGTTAGAAATTATTACACTTTTTTGTGGGGGGCCCGTGCATGTGGAATCTTAGTTCCCTGACCAGGGATCGAACTCACGCCCCCTGAATTGGAAATGCCCAGTCTTAACCACTGGATGTCCTGATTACGCTTTTTAATATGGGGAGAGTCACTGTATCTCCCCAAGCGCTGACTCCACCGAGCCAGGGAGAAGGCGGGAGGGGGAGGAGCCTGCTCACCTGATGTTCGTGTTGTGCCACACAGTGCTGCAGGTGGCAGCGGCAGCCCAAGCTCTGCAAACCCTCGCGGCAGCGGCGCGGTCCCGCAGGGGCAGGTGACGGAAAATGAGTGCCAGCACCTCCTCCGGCAGTTGCTCTCCAGGCTCTGTCATGTCCGGGCGCGGGGTGGGGGTTCCGCTGCAGGAAGGCCAAAGCGTTGAGGGAAACACCTGGAGCCTACGTGTAGAAATGCTTGTAACCCAGGAGCTGCTATGTAATTTGCAGAGCCCAGTGCAAAATGAAAATGTGGGTCTCTTTGTTCAAAACATTATTAAGGGTTTCAAGACAGTGACAGCAGAGCATTTAACCAAGTTATTAAACCAAGCCTGGGGCCCTGTGCAGTGCACAGGTCTCAGACCCATGAAGTCTGCCCTGGATGCCGAGGATCTCTGATTCTCCTTTAAACTACGTTCTCACTTGTTGAGCAAATCCACGTTTTATGCTACATTAGAAGGAACTCAACCACGACCGGTGCACCACGTTGATAAAGCCGAATACCGGATTTGGGATGATGCTATGGGATCTTTCTTCTAGTTACCAAAGTTTTCTTTGAGCAAGTTGGAAGGCGGATGCACAGGCTCTGACTCCAGACAACCACGTCCTCCCCCCAGCTCAGAGGGCCCCTCTTGCCTCCCCCTGCCTCCCTCTACTACACGCTTGCAGCCTCCAGATGGCCCAGACTAGTCTCACAGGGGTCACTGAACGGCTTCCCTCCCAATTTCGACCCTGAGTACTAGGGAAGGACTAAGCCCAAGCACTGAGGACCATTGAAATGAGGCATTCTCAAAGGGCGCGGGGCATCAGAATCACTTGGACACTTGTTCACACTACAGATTCCACGGCCCCACCTACTAAGTTAGGCTCTCCGAAAAGAGTAGGGCCCAGGAATCTGAATTTCAACAAGCGCCGGTGGATTCTACAGGTCCCAAGTTGAGAAGCCCGGTCCTAGCCCCTGCCAGTCACTAGAGAGTAACGATAGGGTTAATAGGGCGGGAGCACTAGGGAAAACTTTTAATTGGCAGAGACCATAAGCCAATCAGAAAGCAGGGACGCGGGTGGGGCACAACTGAATCCGCCCAGAGAAGGGAGGCTCTTTCCTCCACCTCGCAGAGGGAGGTGTCCTGAGTGCTTCCAAGAAAAGGCCGGCGGGGCGGAGAAAGTCTTGGGTTTCTGGGGCCTGAGGAACCCTGGGTTCGAGTTCCGATCCTGAACCCCGAGCAGCCCAGGCTCCCGTTGGGCGGCTTAGGTTCAGCTGGAATTCGGCAGACCCACCTCAGAGCGCGGTCTTTGTTGGAAAATGTGCGTCCTCTTGGAAGTTGCCAATTTTAGTTTAAGGTGCTTAAAGGTTTTCGTACCCAACGTTTCACGCCACTGGCCAGTTTTCTATTTTCTAGGCTAACGGTCCCTGCTGGAATTTGCGCCTCGTGTATCCTGGGGCTTCTGATACCCTCCGCCAGGCCTGAACTTGGGACCCACTGGCACCCCGTTCGGAGTGTCAGGGAGTATCAGAGATCAGAGATCTTCGAGCTCTACCAGACAGAAGGCACCAGAAACGTCTGGTCCTCAGGGGGTGCCTCCTTGTTGATCCATCCGTTGCCCGCTGGAGGAAGAGGAGCAGCTCTCACCCTGGGGCCCTCCGGCCTCGTAAGAACCACAAGTCTTCGAAGTCCCTTGCCGCGGGCGGTTCTTCCTGACGCCTAACCTCAGGCGCCAGTTTCTTACCTGCTCAGAGGACCAGGTGGGGTTTGCCCAGAGACTGGGGACTGGCGGCGGCGGACAGTGGTGGGAAGGAACCGCGGGGAGCCCGAGGGGCGGGACGCCGGGACAGATTGGGCGGCTCGGACTGGGGCACCGCCTCTGCGCTCCGCGCACACCCGGAAGCAGCGCGAATCCAGTGGAGCCGGGCGGGCGTGGGAATCCAGGACGGGCCGAGGCGGCCAGGTTAGTGCAGAGGGTGGGTGGGCTTCCCGGTGCCGGCAGGAGCCGAGGTGGATCCTGGCTCAGAAGCATGGGCGCAGCGCGGATGTCATCCGCGGCTGCTCGGGTCAGGTGGTGGTGGTGGCCTATTGGGCTGTTTACGTGGGAGGCGGGAGAGAGGGTACGGACCTTGGTCCCCGAAAGTTCCTTGTCCCAGTTAGGGGATTTCAAGGGACGGCAGGGCCCTGTGGGTGAGAGGACGGGGTGGGGCTGTTTCTGAACAGATATTTGAGCAGAAACCCTTTGCCCTCCCCAGCCAGTAGCAAGAGCAGAACTCCAGAACGAGGGTGGCCGGGGAGCTCCCCTTGAGAGCTCGGGAGCGGCCCAGCTGAGTAGGATGCTGGGACTCTCAGCCTGTCAGTCCTTGAGGGGCCACGCCCGCCAGCAGGCCGTCACCGTCCACCCGGCCAGAGGTGGGGCTACCCGGGGACTGTTAGGCCGTGTTAATAGAACGCTGCACCGGCTGGCTCCCGGTCGTAGGGGCATATTATCTTGAGTCGGTACCCAGCTAAGAGTTCTCAGCTCAGCTAAGAGTTCCTAGAACCCAGCCCGGCCCCGCCCGCAGAGAGGCGGACTCCGGGTGGGTGGGGCGCGGGGCTTCCCGAGGAGGGGCTTCTTTGGAAGGACACGTAGAAAGGAGTTCCCAAGGGCGCGAAGCGAGCCAAGGGCCCCGGCCGCTTCTCAAACGTTATCTGGCCTTCTCACCCTCTAGCCCGGCAGGCCTGTTTGACTTCTCCCACTTGTCCAGTCGTAGTGAGTGTGAAGGAGCTTCCCCCCTCCTCCAGGTTTTCAATGTCCCGCAGGTAGGCCTGCTGGGGAGACGACGGCCCGGTCCCACTCTTATTTACCCACCCCTTGGGGCGGGACTGCATCTACGGGGTTTACATAAAGTAGAATATTGCTAAATACTGTGAAAATAAAAATCACGCCGTCTCCCCCTTCCCCAACAGAGGTAAACAATGGTAACTTCCTGTTAATTTCCAGACTATGGTTTTGGGTAAACACACAAATATTAATATGTTTTCTAGCAAAAGATTATGGGGGGGGGGTGCTCAAAAGGTACGTCCCTGTGCTCAGACGCAGGGTAGGGTTATCAAGTATCATTTTTCTTGCCAGGTCTGGGTGATGCTGGAGCGCCCCTGCCCAGGTACTGTCCCAGCTTTGGCTCTCACGTTAGGGTCTGGGGGACAGATCTGAAACACAGAATAAACAGAAATGATTTAGCTCACATAATGGAAAAGTCCAAGATGGGACACAGTGTGGTCAGGAGTGCACTTCTTCATCTCTTGGCCCTGTAGCCTCCTGTGCCAGTTTCATTCTCAGGCTCTTCCCAAGCAGTGGAAGAGGAGAACTACCCTTCCTTCTAGCTCAGCTTCAAGATAGGAAGGGAAACGTATGCCTCTTTCCTATTGATCCAGCCAAATTTGCAGGTTGATTCTGATTGGTCCAACTTGAATCCTATGCCCAACTCTGAACAAATCATTTCAGGAAGGCGAATGTAATATGCAGATTGGCTAGGCCTGTTTCACTTGCCCAGGCCTGGAGCTAGGGAGTGGAGTTAGCCCTTCCAACAGGCATGTGGATTGAGAAAAGGGAAGAGGGAAGGCCCCAGAGGTCAGTCAGGATTGCGCGAGGGAATCTGGGCAGGCGCAAACTACAGGTGTCCTTTGAAGTGAAGCCTGGAGATACAGTAGGAATTCAGGTCAGAAAACCAAAGTGGGGGCTGTGGCCCCACAGGGATCCTGGGGACTCAAATTTAAGCTGACGGCATACCATACCAGCACATGGGTCTGGTTGTGCTGTGGGGCATGGGCACCATCCAGGATAAGGATGTCTCCAGTCAGCTTTGAAAAGAGAGACACCCTGGCCTGAGGAGGGAGCAGAACTTCTTTGTTTCTACTGCAACATTGTCCCTCTCCTCTTCCATCCCTGTGACCCTGGGCTCTTTCTCTGAGAAGACAGTGGAGAGACAGTCCTCACTGAAAACCTTGGCTGGGCTGGGCTGGTTTGGGCTGGGCTGTGCAGAGCCAGAAGCACAAGGGGCTGCCTGTGGGATGATGAACTTACCCTCATAAGTATGCCAGCTGGTTGGGGACGGCTGGATGTCAGCTGAGGGGACAGCTCGGCCACGTGGGACTGGAGAATTGTCTCCAGAGCTGGGTTGGGGTGATCTGAATGCCTATCTCTGTCCCCAGGAGGCAAGATGGCGGCTGGGCCAAATGGGCTCGAGGAGTGGGTGGGCAGTGCCTACCTATTTGTGGAGTCCTCGCTGGACAAGGTGGTCTTGTCAGATGCCTACGCTCACCCGCAGCAGAAAGTGGCGGTGTACAGGGCTCTGCGGACCGCCCTGGCAGGTGCGTGAGTGGGCGGGCACTTGGAGAGGAAAAGCCGGCCTGGGGCCTTTTGTGGGCGGGGCCAGGGACTGAGACCTCACCTCTTCAACTCTGTGGGTCTGTGCTTAACCACCACTTTAAGGAAAAGATTCGTTAGGGAAGGGAGGAGGAGGACGCCTGGTTGCGTAGGGTCTGTCTTCTCTGTGTATGCATGTGTGCCCTTGGGTGTAGACTTGTGTCTCTGTGTCTCTGTATGATCTACCTATGTGTGCACTAACGTCCCCCTGCTCCATGCCCCCCACTCCCCGATCAGCCCGCTCACTGCTGTCTACTAATTGCGCATCTCTCTTCTTTTCCTCTCTCACTGCAGCACTCCTTGCCCAAGACCCCCTCCCCAGTACCTACCTTTCGGGTACCCTTTTCCCATCTCAGGGCAGAGGCCACTGGAGGTTGAAGCCGATTGGGGGATCTGGCTCCGGCCTCAGAGTAACGAGAGCCCCTCTCCTTCCAGGGCTGGGGGAGCCACACTAGGAGGCCGAAAACCTGAGACCTCCCGCCCCCTGTCCCGCCAGCCACCTATCCAGAGGGCTTGGCTGCCCAGGGCAAACGCCCCTTTCTACCCTGCAAAATCTCCTGCACGTCCTTTTTGCCCACTCTCATTTGGGGCTTCAGGGTTGGGGATAGAGTAGCACACACTCCATCCTAGAGTGCTCCCTGTGATAGGTCCTGGCCTTTATTCCGGGTTGTTGCTGTTTGCATCCCAATTTTGCTTCCCAGCTGGGAGCTCTGGCGTATAGCCGCGCCCCTAGGTCTGGGGATGGGGAGGGCGTCTTACCTCGGGCTTCATCCCTCCTCCGGCCTCTTGGAGAATGGCCCCGCATGGGGACCGCATGCCACCTGACTGCCCGCCTCCGCAGAGAGTGGCGGGAGCCCCGACGTGCTGCAGATGCTCAAGATCCACCGCAGCGATCCGCAGCTGATCGTACAGTTGCGTTTCAGCGGGCGCCAGGCCTGCGGCTGCTTCCTCCGAACCTACCGCGAGGGGGCGCTGCGCGCCGCGCTGCAAGGGTGCTTGGCGGCGGAGCTGACCCTGCACTCCATGCCGCTGCAACTGGAGCTGCGCGCCGGCGCGGAGCAGCTAGATGCCTTGCTGACTGACGAGGAGCGCTGTTTGAACTGCATCTTCGCCCAGAAGGTGCGGCCGGGCTGGAGGCGGGGGTGGGGTGGGGTGGGGATTCGCGGCTAAGACCCCCACCGACGCAGCATTCCCCTCCCTAGCCCGACCGGCTCCGGGATGAGGAACTAACAGAGTTGGACGATGCGCTCAGGAATCTGTCGTGCGGCTCGGGGGGCCAAGGGGGCGACGTGGAGGACGCTCCGGCCCCCTCGCAGTCTCTGGCACCCTCTCCGTCGGAGGAGAATCCGCCGCCGCCGCCGTCTGGCCAGACTTTTCTGTTCCACGGTCAGCCCGTAGGTGAGACTCCCGGAGAGAAGCAGTGGCAGGATCCTCGGGAGGATGGAGTTTGGGGAGGGGCGAGGTCTGCGCGGGATAGTCGCGGGGCGGAAATGGAAGGGTGTCCCGAGCTCACTCCGCTTCCCACTCCCCCTGCAGTGAACCGGCCGCTGAGCCTGCAGGACCAACAGACGTTCGCGCGCTCAGTGGGCCTCAAGTGGCGCAAGGTGGGGCGCTCCTTGCAGCGCGGCTGTCGTGCATTGCGGGACCCGGCGCTTGACTCACTGGCCTATGAATACGAGCGTGAAGGGCTGTATGAGCAGGCCTTCCAGCTGCTGCGGCGCTTCGTGCAAGCAGAGGGCCGCCGCGCCACGCTGCAGCGCCTGGTGGAGGCGCTCGAGGAGAACGAGCTCACCAGCCTGGCAGAGGACTTGCTGGGCCTCGCGAATCCCCATGGCGGCCTGGCCTAGCCTGGGTACCAGAGAAAGGGGCAGTCGGCCAGTTGCCCAGCCAGGGTTTGGAGCACCTGGGTGACTGCAGGGTCCCTTCTGCTGCTACTGCTGACCTCCTGTCCACCCAAGGGAACTCTGAAGCCACACACTTAACAACCAGAGATGACTGCCCTCTCCAGGAGTCAGACAAGCACCCACAATGTCTGCTGGGGTGCCACTGGGGGTTCTGTTCTAGATACTAGGATAGAGACAGAGCGTATGGGTGATCTGCTGCAAGAGGTCGGCCTCACCTTTTCCCACCGCAGAAGGAGGGCTTTCAGCCAGACCTTACCTCTTCATTCATAGAACAATTCATTACTATTCATTAATTCAGTATAATTCATTAAGGACCTGCTGTATCCTAGGCATCATCCTGGGTGCTTCAAATACTGTGGTGAACAAAACACATGAATCCTGCCTGTCCCCAGTTCACACTCAGTCTGAGACTCTGAATATTAAGAAACAGTAGTAAAATACTACAAGTTTTTTGATGTGAAAAATACAAGGAGTTGTGGGAGCAACTGAGCAGGGGCCTAACCCAGGTTAGGGGTTAGGCTTCCTGGGAGAGAAATGAGTGTGAATGTTGTGGGCGGTGGAATGAGAGAAGGGCAATATTCTGGGCATGGTCAGCCTCAGGTGAGGTCTTGAGGAAGGTGAGAGGAAGGGATTTAGAACAGAAGGTTTAGAGTGGCTGGATCTAGGGGTGAGTGGATTTGCAGAGACCCACTGGTGAGTGGGGGAGGCAGATAGCATGGGGTCAGGTAAGCCAATTTACAGAGTTTGGATTTTATTTGGAGGCTAGTGAGAGGCCTCTAAAGGGTTTTGGCAGTTAAGGCTGGGAGGCTGGTGAGGATGCAGAGAGAGAGAAAAGACAGTGCCCCAGGCTGGGGCAGTTAGCAGCAGAGATGGAGGGAAGGGATGAACATTGAGTTAGGACAAAGGACAACAGGCCTGGTGACACTGAATGAGGGAGGTGGGAGAGGACTCCAGAGTTTCTGCCCTTGCCAGTTGGAGGGAAGGTGGAGCTGCCTGCTGAGATAGGGGCCCTGGGGGAGGTGAAGTGCTTGCTCTGTTTGGGACAAGTTGGGCATGATGTTCCTGTAGAACATCCAGGGAGAGAGTCCAAGGATACCTGGATCTATAGCTTTGAGTTCAGGAGAGTGTCGAGGCCTAGGATTCAGAAATGTACAGGTGGGAGTGGGTGGGGTGGCCCAGGGGGAGGTCCTGAAGGTCACCAACCAGAAAAAAGAGCAACCCAAAGAGGAAGGAGGAAAACCAGATTTGGAAGCCAGGGGAATACCCACCTGCTGTGATGGAGGCTGCAAATCTGTCAAAGCTGTGGAGTGTCCACTGGAGTCAGGGAAAAGGTTACTAGGTGGGGGCTGTTTCTGGGACATGGTGTGGACAGCCTGAAACCAGACCACAGGAGGGATGGGAGGTGAGGCAGCAGAGACAGCCAGAGGAGAGGACTCCTGAGAAGCCTGTGACTGGGAGAGTGAGGCTCAGGTCGGAGGGTTTATTTTCTAAGGGAGAATATTGGTGGGAAGAAGTCAGAAGGCGCAGTCATAGCCACTGGAAAGAGGATGGCACTGGGTAGCAGTGCTGGTTCTCACAGTCTGCCCTCAGAAACTCTGGGGTGCGGTGGGGTGGGGTGGGGTGGGGTGGGTGTTGTCTACTCCAGGCCCCACTGCGTGGCTGGGACCTGGAGGCTCTGAGTTCCAAGAAGACAGATGTGGCAGCCAGAGCTGGGCAAGGCCTGGGCCCTCAATCTCCAGAGCGCCTCTCTGCTCGCCTGTGTCCACATCAAACCCTTTGCTCACTGGTCTACTTCAGGAGTCCCCCAAGCTAAACTAATCCCTACCAGCCCTACCTGGCCTGCAGTGGGCCCAGGCTTGGTTATTTCTTCCTGCAGGAGGCGATGGTGGCCTGGGGCACTAGGGACTAAAGAACTCAGAACTGCCACTGGAGAGACAGACTGAAGTGCTCACCTGTGAAGTTAAAGCAGACAGGGTTGGCCCCCCCTCCTGCATCCAAGTGGATGGATAGGGAGAGGGGCAAGGGAGGACACAGCAAAGAGTCTTGGACTGAATTCCAGAAGATCTGGGGGCAGTGCTCCTACCTTCTGTCTGTACGATGCTGGGCAAGTCACTTAACTCCCTGAAGGGCAGCGTCCCCATCTGGGCATGATCAATGACAGCTGCTGCCAGTGTTGTGAGAATTGAGCACGCAGTTCTTTTGGTCCTTGTGTGTGTGGTGTGTCTGCCGGCGGGCATGGCAGAGCCAGGAGAAAGGAGGCAGCCATGTATCCGGGGCACTTTTTGGACCCTGTCTTGCGGAACCAGGGCTCCTGGAAAGCTGAGGAGATTCACTTCCAAGGATGGCCTGGGAGGGGTCGATGCCAAGCCCTCCTGCGCTGGGGCTCCTGCCCAGCCCAGGCCCTTTCTGCTCCGGAGAGGCAGGGGTGGGGAAACTAACCAGAAAGGTTAGTGCTTCTTCCCGTCCCCTGGAAAGGCAGA
Organism: Hyperoodon ampullatus; assembly: GCF_949752795.1. Lineage (NCBI taxonomy): Eukaryota > Metazoa > Chordata > Mammalia > Artiodactyla > Ziphiidae > Hyperoodon > Hyperoodon ampullatus. The sequence continues at coordinate 19,745,530 of NC_136931.1, forward strand.
ATTGGGAAGTTTGAGCCTGCACGGAGACCAGAACTCACCTCTTTGAGCCTTCCCAGAGACAGCTGACCGTGAGGATCCCTCTCAGAGATTAGTCTCCACTCGGAGACAGCGCTCCGGCAGCGCCAGGGCGGAGCTGACTGAGCTCCAGATGTCCGGGCGCACACAGCTGTAGGGTCACGTGGCAGCGGCCCCGGCCCCCCTTCCTGCCAACGTTGCATTTGGCCCAGGCCCCGTCCATGGCCGCCCTTGGGACCCCGCGCTGAGCCCCGGAGGCCCCGGCATCCGGGGCCACGCCGCTCCCAAGGGCCGAACGTGTATCAGGATCCCAAGGACCGCCGTGGTGGGTAGGGATGGGTAGAAGGGATTCGGCCTCAGCGCGGGAAGGGGGTGGGGCCGAGGCTGCGCGTCTCCCTGTTCTGGCTCTGGGGCACCGTGCTAGGCCGGAGCTGAGAGGGTGGGAGTCGGCTACTAGGAGGAACTTCTTGCCCTTTCAGGGTGCTCATCCCGGTGGGGGGTCAGGGCCCAAAGTAGGAGGACAACGGAGGGGGATGAACGGCCGGCAGCCGGAGACCCCAGGCGTGTGGCCTCCCGCGCCCTACCCCCGGGGAGGGCGGGGCCGGAGCCCCTGCCGGCTGCTGGCTTCCTTGTCTTGAGCCCCTGACTGAGTCTCTCCGCAGGGGCCGCGGGCGCCTGCCAGGCGGACATGAGGCGGAGGCTGCGCCTACGCGGAGAAGCGTCGCTCACGCTGCTCCTCGGCGCCGCCCTCGGCCTCCTGCTCTATGCGCAGCGCGATGGCGCGGCCCCGACGACGAACGCGCCGCGAGCTCAAGGGAGGGCGGCGCCGGGGCCCACCCCGGGGCTCCGTGTATTTCAGGCGCCGGACGCGGGCGCAGCCCCGCCGGCCTACGAAGAGGATACGCCGGAGCCGCCCACGCCCACGGGACCTTTTGACTTTGGCCGCTATCTGCGAGCCAAGGACCAGCGGCGCTTCCCTCTCCTCATTAACCAGCCGCACAAGTGCCGAGGAAATGGCGTACCTCCCGGCGGACCCGACCTGCTCATCGCCGTCAAGTCGGTGGCTGCGGACTTCGAGCGGCGCCAAGCCGTACGCCAGACGTGGGGTGCTGAGGGTCGCGTGCAGGGGGCGCTAGTGCGCCGGGTGTTTTTGCTGGGCGTGCCCCGGGGCGCGGGCACAGACGGGACAGACGCGGAGGGGGCGGGCACTCGAACGCACTGGAGCGCCCTGCTGCGTGCTGAGAGCCTTGCGTACGCGGACATCCTGCTCTGGGCCTTCGACGACACTTTCTTCAACCTAACGCTCAAGGAGATCCATTTTCTGGCCTGGGCCTCCGCCTACTGCCCCGACGTGCGCTTCGTCTTTAAGGGCGACGCCGACGTGTTTGTGCACGTGGGAAACCTGCTGGAGTTCCTGGCGCCAAGGGACCCGGAGCAGGACCTGCTTGCAGGTGACGTGATAGTGCAGGCGCGGCCAATCCGCGTGCGGGCCAGCAAATACTACATCCCTGAGGCTGTGTACGGCCTGCCCGCCTACCCGGCCTACGCAGGCGGAGGCGGCTTCGTTCTCTCGGGGGCCACGCTGCGCCGCCTGGCCGGTGCCTGCGCGCAGGTTGAGCTTTTCCCCATTGACGACGTCTTTTTGGGCATGTGTCTACAGCGGCTGCGTCTCACGCCTGAGCCTCACCCTGCTTTCCGCACCTTTGGCATCCCTCGACCTTCAGCCGCTCCGCACCTCCGCACCTTCGACCCCTGCTTTTACCGCGAGCTGGTTGTAGTGCACGGGCTCTCGGCTGCTGACATATGGCTTATGTGGCACTTGCTGCACCGGCCGCACGGGCCAGCCTGTGCGCGTCCATGGCCTGTCGCTGTGGGTCCCTTCCAGTGGGGACCCTAGCCACCTGTCACAGCTCTAAGCCCCCCTCATTCAGACCCAGGATGTAAATGGGAGGTAGCTTGAAGGGTAGGTTTCCCAGGCGGATTAGTGCTGTGTATGTGGTTCTTACCCAGAAAGGGGCATCCAGGTGTCTTCCTCCAGAAGGTCCCAGGGAGTGAAGATTGAGGTTGGTTCCTGCTGACACACCCTATTGGGAGGTGATCTGGAACCAGTCTAATGGTGGCCCTTTGAGACAGCCAGGGCTGAGGTGGTGGAGAACCAGGCTCTTTGCCAAGCAGGTGAACGTGCTTGGTTCTCCTAGTAGGGACGTGGGTGGGGGTGGGGGTGGCAGAGGCTCATGGAATCTGACCATACTTTTTAGTTTGGAACCCCTAGAGTGATGCCAACAAATGCAGATTTTTCTCAAGGCTGGACCCCACAGGGATGGGTAGGGGCCTGGCCTCAGTCCTCATGGAACTGGCAGCCATTCTGCCACAACTCAATCTGAAAGTAGGTGTTTTGCTTCCTATTTGCCCCTTCAAACTGCATTCTTAGCCACGTCTAGGTCTTTAGATCTGCTTTCCTGGGGCCAAGCCCTCCTGAGCCCTGGGCTAGCTGGAACATTAGGGATGGAGGCACACAGGGACTGAGCGCATTGTCCTACCTAGTCTTCCCCCATGTCCAGCTACCCGCCTACACCCACACAACTGCGCCATTCTCCCACTGGAGCCCGTGCTGCCCCCTTCAGAGGAGCCAAGGAACCTTTTTCTAAGATGACTCCTCCAGCTGTATGTTTCCCCATATTCTTCAACCACCCCCTTTCTCAAAAAAAATCAACGCCTCCACGCTCATTTTAGTATAAACATCCCAGCAACAGCACATGGGGAGCTGTCGCAGAGGGCATAGGTCTTTATTGGAGAACGGGTATGGGCAGGGAATGAGGAAGGTTCCCCCATGCTAGGAGGATGGGAACAGTCCTGGCTGCCCCACAGTGGGATGTGTGAGGGTCTCTGGCCAGGCCACAGTCCACATGGGAAGACACCAATCAGTCACAAAGTCATGGGAACGCCACACAAGCCTGGCTGTAGGCCCAGGTACCACACAGGCGCCCAGGGCAGGTCCCCTGCACATTCATTGTTAAACTATACAGGATGAGGCTGTACATGAGTTAATTACAAAAGAGTCGTATTTACAAAAATCTGTACACACATTTGAAAAACTCACAAAATTGTCATCTATGTATCACAAGTTGCTAGACCAAAATATTAAAAATGGGATAAAATTATACATTTCTCTTCTCAATTCTTTTCAAAAGGATTAATATTTTTAAAGCACATATGCTACTTTCCTTAGCAAGTCCCACGAAGAGACTGAGCAGCCCAGCCCTCCATGAGCCCCAGAGGCCTTGAGCCGTGAATGGGCCCGGCCAGGGGACATTGCCCAGAGCTGAGGCAGGGGGGCCAAGCCCACAGTGCAGAACAGAATGCTGAAACACAAAAAAAGGAGGAAGATGTCTTTGGCTAAAACTTTGGCATTAAAACAAAGAGGCAAACAGGATGGAAACATGCAGCCCTGCCAGCCAGGTTGGGGCAGAGTAGGGGAACAGGCGGCCTTGAAGGCTGGCTCCAAGAGGGGTGGGAACCAGGCCTGGGCACGTACCTTGATGGTAGAAAGTTGTGTTTCAACCAGTTGGGTGTGCCTACTGGGCCTGGCAGGGAGCACGTGCAAGAAAGAAACAGGGAAGGGCAAGTGGGCCACCTTGGCCACAGCCAGCTCATCAAGTAACTAAAGTGGATGTAGTGCAAAAGTTGCAACCAAGTACTACGGACATGCTACCTGCTTGCCTTAAGGGTCATGTGGCAATGTTGGGCCAAAGGCAGGACCCCGTCCTTGTCTGGGTGCCTGTGTCCTCAGCCAGAGAAAGAGCCCCAAGTTTTCCCAATGTGTGGGGGACAGGGGAGACAGAACCCTGTCTCCTTACATGTTAGTCGAGAGCTCCTGGGTCCAGGTATCAAGGCTCAGAGTTTGTGCTTCTCTTTGCAGTCTGTGTCCCCTGTTGGCACCAGCAGGCTGAGATCGCACAGAAGAATATCTGGGCCTCTCACCCCGTGGCAGAGCACCCAGCCTGAGCCCCGCCTCAAAATATCACAACAGCCCTTCCACACTGGCAAGGTGTCCAAGAAAACCCACAGGGTGGCCTGCTGAACAGGATGTGATACACAGTTCCATGGGGGCAGAGGGGCATGGGTGGTGATGTTCCTAGGGGAGTTCTGCGGTTCTCAGGTGGGCACCAGGCCTGGGGGGGCCATAAAGGGTCACCGAGGCAATGTGGTTGTTCTGCATGACCTGGTATGAGAAGAGGACAGCGAGTCAAGGGGGAGGAGTTGAAGGGATGTAAGCAGAGCAGGCAATGAGACCCACAAAAACCAGCAGCGGCATCAGTCCTGGGCTGTGACCGAAGAGAAGGGATTTGAGGCAGCTCCTGTGCACAGGGGCTGGAGGTTGTGTGTGCAACCCACCTGCACACGGGGCTGGACTGACCCCTCAACAACCCCCAGCTCATGCTAAGGGGGTCATCTCTGCTCCTGTGTCTGCCTGTTTCTCTGGGATATATAAACGTCACCACACCCATTTGTCCAGTCCTTCTGGAACTGCGAGAGGTCTGCTGAAGGTATGGCATCCAGATGGGAAAACAGGGGCAGCCCATTCTTCTCCCAAGCCAGTGGGGCTTCTACAGCCACTCACCCCACAGCACGTTCACTCACATGGCATTTAAAGGCCCCCAACACCCCCGGACTGAGCCCCACTTGCCCTGTGGTTACCTTTCCTATTGTACTCACATTTTCAAATATAAATGTGGGATCCCCATTTCCTCTCATCTTGTTGGATTAACCTGCCCAGCAGGGCCCTCAGGCCCTCCCCAATCTCCCTCTCAATCACTTGCCTGTCCTCGCCATGACCACCGGCCACTCAACCCCCAGGGCTTACCTCAAAGATCATCCGCTGAAGACCAAAGCAGAATGTGGAGCCAAATGGGTTGGTGTTGTTTGGGGAGGAGGACCTGAGGCCAGGGAAGCCACAGTTAGAGGGGCAGACAGAGGCCAAGGCTAGGCAGGGCATCCGGTTCCTTTTGGGATGGGGGCTATCAGCCAGTGGTCCCTCATGGCTGTGACTGTTTCCCACACAGGCCCTTGAGGTCCTAGGCATAGTGATGGGCCTCATTCAAGCACCAAATCCTACACAGTCCAGCTGGCACAGAAAGTTAACATGCAGTTGGACTGGAGTGGTGCAAAGTCAGGAGGGAGAGGGAGCCTCAGGCAGGATGCAACCAGGTATTGGGCTGTGAACTAAAGCAGGTAGCAGCTTTGATAGGGAAAAGGGAGCCGAGGACAGCTAGTCAAAACTGCCTCCCTTTCTGAATAACTAGAGGCGAAAAGGACCCCATACTTGGAGGTAGGTGGGAGAGGCGGGAGCTATCCCAAGGGGCAGCCTCTCTGGTGTGAGTAAACATGCAGAACAGCTGGCCTAGTCCTAACACGCAGGGTTGCGGCAGGAAGCATGTTTGTGGCAACACCAGAAATTTCTGTCGTTTCTCTCATTAAGCCATACCCACTGCTAGGGCTCCCTGGGCCTTCTGGGCTGTGAGGAGCTGGATGGGGTGATCAGAGGCCGCAACCTCCCGCTCACCTGTGCAGGACAACAGGCTTCTCCACAGGGTGGCCCAGGAGCTCCTGGATGTTGTCCCACTGCAAGAGGGATGGGGTGACAGGGGATTAGCAGGGACCTGACCCTACCCGTGACAAATGGCTAGCCCAAAGGACATGGGAACCCAGACTTCTGGCAGACTCATGCCTACCTAATTTTCAGACTGCATCAGGTGGGAAAACAGGAGCTTACCTTGCTGTAGGTCGTGCATGTTTCTGTCTGACCATCTGTGTTTTCTGAAAAGAGAACACAGGGTGGTTGGTATCTGGCCTGGCCCGGATTCAGTTCCACACCTGCCCAGGTAGATGTCTCAGCCCACCTGTAACCCCAGCCCTAGCCACCCTATGCACTGGGATTGAAGTTTGGAAACCAGCAATCCCATGGTCACAGGATAAGACCTTGAGGGCCTCCAGGAGACTACAGACCAAGAACACTGTGGCCCCCAGAACACAGAGCCCAACCCAGAGAAGCTGAGGCTATGGACAGAAGCAGGTGGGCAAAGACGCCACAAACCCAACCACTGCCACCCTCTCTGCTTGGATCATCATCTCTTCTTGGATCATCATCTCTTCTCATCATGAGAGATTGATTCTAAAACCCTTTCCTTACCCTGAGGACACTGACTACTCACCTCTTTTTATGGTTAGTGGGATCTTGAACTCACAGCGGTGATAACTAGAGAGAGAAGGCAGATGGGTAAAGGTTGAACCCCTTGGGAGGCCTTGACCACCCCCACATCTCAACTCTGCACCCCAGGAAAAACAGGATCAAGCACACTTGCCCAAAGCCCTGGCTCTGGGCCTGACACAGTGTTCCCTGGGAGAGGCCAGATTTGGGCACTGGAGTCAAACCAAAAAGGGCACAGCTTGGGGGCTCTGAAGACCCTATCACCTCAGATAAGAGGCCAAGCTTTCTGAATCTATTTCCCTATTTATAAAATGGGTATAAATGGAGAGATATAAGGTGATGGGTACTATACCAGGAACAGAGCCAACACTCAGGAAATGTTTGCTTTCCATGAAATAGCAAACATCCAAAGCCACAAGCTCTCTTTGCTGGAGGGGCAGGTACAGGTATACTCACATATTAAAATTATAATGTCCAGGGTAGTTGGTGTGTAGGACAAACTTCTTCACTTTGTGTGTATTCGCATCAAAGAGGATGTCCTGGGATAGAAAACAAGGATGCCCAAGTGGGGAAAGTTACTGAGGCAGGGCAGGGGGCTTTCGAGGGCATGTCCAACTTAGAGACACTCACTCCACAATGGGGATGCCCTTGGGGACCAGCTTTCTCCCAAATAACAATCAAGGGGACAGCTGAGGCTGAGTGTGAAGGGATGATGACATACACCGAACCATCTACAGGCCTCGTCATTCCAAACCTTGTACCAGTAGGCCCAAAAGGCACAAGGGACTACAGCTCCCACTGCTTGCGAACTCAAACACGGTCAGGGATATCTTTCCTGACCAAAAACACCTGATAAAAAAATGTAACCGAGTGCTCGCTTCGGCAGCACATATACTAAAGTTGGAACGACACAGAGAAGATTAGCACGGCCCCTGCAGAAGGATGACATGCAAATTCGTGAAGTGTTCCATATTTTTAAAAAGATGTTAAAAAGGGCTTCCCTGGTGGCGCAGTGGTTGAGAGTCCGCCTGCCGATGCAGGGGACACAGGTTCGTGCCCCGGTCCGGGAAGATCCCACATGCTGTAGAGCGGCTGGGCCCGTGAGCCATGGCCGCTGAGCCTGCGCGTCCGGAGCTTGTGCTCCGCAGCGGGAGAGGCCACAACAGTGAGCAGCCCGCATACCGCAAAAAAAAAAAAAAAAAGGTAACCGAGCACAGATTTTGGCTTACAGGCTAACAAGAAGATTCAGGGGCCACCTGACTCTCAAGGGACTCAAGGCACCTGGCTATTCTGAATGCCATGACCTGCCAGACCCTTCTGGCTTCCACAGGCCCTCTCTGTGGAAGTCAGCAACCCTTGGAACTGAAGTAAAGGCTAGTCTCTAGCCAGGACTCAGATCTGGATTTGACACTGCCTATCAAACACCTCTTTGCACCCCGCCACACCCTTCTCAGGTTCACATCCTGTCAGCTGTTCTGCCTGAGACCCCAGGGTTACCCCTGACTCCAGCCCTCCACCAACAGCCACACCATGTCCCATCAGGGCTGGTCCATTCACTCCATCTTCCCTGACACCTATCATCACTGGCCCTTGAACTCAAAAAGAGGTTCACCTTGGGACTTCCCTGGTGGCGCAGTGGTTAAGACTCCACGCTCCCAATGCAGGGGGCCCGGGTTCGATCCCTGGTCAGGGAACTAGATCTCACATGCATGCTGCAACTAAGTAGCCCGCCTGCCACAACTAAGGAGCCGGTGAGCCACAACTAAGGAGCACACGTGCTGCAACTAAAGGAGCTGGCGAGCTGCAACTAAGGAGTCTGCCTGCTGCAGCTAAGACCCGGTGCAACCAAATAAATAAATGAAATAAACATTAAAAAAAAAAAAGAGGTTCAGCTTAGAACAGTGCCATTCCCTCCTGCCACCATCCTACCCTCAAGAGTTTATGATCCCATTGCCTCTCCCCTGCTACTCCTGGCTCCTCTTTGGTCTTTTCCACACTGGCAGACCCAGTCCTCCTTTCTCCCTCTCTGGAGTACACCATTTCTTTGCTGCTTCAGGGTCCCAGGCCCTAGAAAGCTGAAAGGTTAGAAGACCCAATATCCAGGCTAGCCCTGCCCTCTGAGCTCTATCCTGCTGGTGCAGTTTTCTTTACACTATCATTTCTCTCACACACACATCTACCAGCTGGACTGTCAGCACTGATGGCCACAGCTCCATTCAGCACCATACGTCCAGAGCACAGGGCTGCAGCAATGCCTCTGGGCAGATCCCCTAAAAATACATAAGCACACTCCCAGCCTTTAAGCCTTTTTTGTCTACCTGTCTTTTGTCTCCAGAAGAGGGTCCTATGCTCTACAAAACAGCAGTTCCCAAAACATCTTAACCTGAATGACTCCTGCAGCCTCTACTTGTGGAGCATGTTTCCCTCAGAAAAGAAATAAAGACATACCAGAGAACCCAGTGTTTCTCAGCAATGGTGGTGACAGGAAAGGTCTACTTTGGGGGTACCAATGCCAATGCAAGACGACACTGGTAAAGCCAGCTAGGGCTAGGTTTCCTGCAGCCAGGCATGGTTAAAGCTGCATGTATGCACACAGGTATGCCCAGGGGCACTGCACACTCCCACAGAAATGGAACGCTTCTCTAAGGAATCACAACTTACCACTCCAAGAGTGAAGTAGTTAAAAAAGTAGTCATTGCACTTCGATGGAACTTGCTTATGAGGAGAAGGAGAATGAATCTTCATCTGTTGGGGAAAAAATAACAATGAATTAAAATCCAACCCCTTAATACATTTAATTCTTGGATTAAATGAGTCTACAAATTGTGTTTCTTGTATAACGTTAATCTGTTGGGGAAGCAAGAGTGTGGGAGTCCCACATGCTCGTGCCGAACAACCCAGCCAGATTTGGTTGACTATAGACTGCGCCCTGGTCTCCAAGGAAAGGCAGAACAATCTGACCAACAGGGGTCAGAAAAGAGCTTTCAATTTATTTTTCCATCAGCTTTAATACAGCAGGTCCTATGGGAAAACAGCAGTTTACATTTACTCAGTATTAAGTTAAAGTTGATTAAAAAAAAAAAGAGAGAGAGAGAGAGAGACACCACCTATTCACTTTATAAACACATTTTCCCTACCTTGTCTTCTGACTTGTAGAAGACTTTGTGTGGAGAGCCAAGCATGCTAAGAACATCTTGGCAGGAATCGCCAAAATACACTGAGCGTTCAAATACCCGCATCTTCGCATCTGCTAATAAGCCGGGTCCACAACCTGGAGAGAAAAAGGTACAGGTGGTCAGGTTCCCAGTCAGCGCCTGTGACCCTGCAGCCCAGGGTCCTGGGAGCCCGAGAAAGGCCAGTGGCTGCACGCTGCATTATCAGGTTTGGCTGAGGGGAAAGACTGCATGTAAGCTGAAGTACCAGGTCACCAGGACTTGAGATGCTAGAAGAGATCACTATCTACTCAAAATAATGTGAGAGATTCACTCAATCCCACAAAAGTGATACAGAGCTCTAGAAAAGTCATTCACTGACTCAGCAAATACTCAGTCATTGACACCATGGGCTAGGACACTTTGCTAGATGCTGAGGAAACAATGGTGAGCAGAATAGGTGCAGTCTCTGCCCACACTGGAGCTTATGGCATGACGATTCCAATCAGACCATCACACAACTGTGGTACAATAAACAGCAGCACAGGTGCTACGGAAATATATAAATGGGTGCTATTATCTCTTGCCACTTTCCAGGTCCTGACAAGATACAAGGATTTACGTTAAGAAGTACTTCTCGGGGCTTCCCTTGTGGTGCAGTGGTTAAGAATCTGCCTGCCAATGCAGGGGACACGGGTTCAAGCCCTGGTCCAGGAAAATCCCACATGCCACGGAGCAACTAAGCCCACGTGCCACAACTACTGAGCCTGCGCTCTAGAGCCCACAAGCCACAACCACTAAGCCCACGTGCTGCATCTACTGAAGCCCACATTCTAGAGCCTGTGCTCCACAACAAGAGAAGCCACCGCAATGAGAAGCCTGCACACCGCAACTAGAGAAATCCTGCGTGCAGCAATGAAGACCCAACACAACCAAAAATAATAAATAAAAATAAAATATATTAAAAAAAAAAAGAAGTACTTCTCAATGGTAACCCCCAACCTGAGACTGGACCTGAAGATCACTCTATAAAAGAGCCAAGAGCAAAGCAAACACTAACTTTTAACTCCCTAATTCTACAAACACCAGACCCACAAACACTCAAAAGAGATGAACCAGGCAAGTGGGAGAAAGAAAAAAAACCTGATTTGCCAGAAGTTTCTTCGTTGGGAAGAATCTTTCAACCCTGACTTTGTCTAATATATTTCAGAAATGGTTCTAGTTAAACACACACATACACAGAAGTGGTTGCGGAATAGCAACAGACACACCAAGAGTAAAATTTCCCCCATTCTGTGGATGAGAAGACAAAGTGTTTTGCTCAAAATTATAAAAGGAAGCCAAGAATCCAAGGACTGCAATTCCTGGTACCATGATAACCACCACCATCACCTTCCTCTACACAGGGCTTTATAGCTGACAAAGCTCTTTCTTGTATAAGAATCCATTTGTTATATACAGAAGACTTCAGGGATCCAAAATCTGAAACAAAGAGGTACTGAGTTCTCCAACTAACCCAAGAGTCTTAAGTCACAGCACGTATAAACTGAGTGGCAAAATAAGAGCTGTTTCAAATCCCACTCCTGACACATACACACACACAACTGTGTGTACATTAACTAGGTCCTGGGAAAAACCACAGTCTACATTAACCTCTGTCTATAAATCCTGCACTTAGGCAAGCCTGGGTGACCTATGGAACCCACCAAAAGTCCTGTCAAGGTGGACTGTGTGCCCACGTCTCCAAGTACCAGATACTTGTGAATGTCCAGGTGGGGATACAGGGGAGACACCCTTTACAGGTGAGCCTCCTCTCTTGTCTCACTCTACCTGAAGCCTCCTCAGGTAAAATTACCCTTAGTTCTTTTTAGGAGACTATTTTAGTTTGATTCCCTGGAATGAGTCATTCTATAAATTATTGTGGGGATCAAGACAATTGAATGGACTTTCCATGTTAAAAGCATCACTGTAGGAGCTTCCCTGGTGGCGCAGTGGTTGAGAGTCCGCCTGCCGATGCAGGGGACATGGGTTTGTGCCCTGGGGCGGGAGGATCCCACATGCCGCGGAGCAGCTGGGCCCGTGAGCCATGGCCGCTGAGCCTGCGCTCCGCAACGGGAGAGGCCACAACAGTGAGAGGCCTGCGTACCGCCAAAAAAAAAAAAAAAAAAAAAAAAAAAGCATTACTGTAGCCACACTCCATAGGAAAAAGATGTGAGAAATGGGTTGGCCAGGACAAGCTACCCTTCTGCTTGCCAAAGGAAACTCTCAATGAGTACTGGGTTGGATAGTAACTCAGTGATGCCTTGACTTAAAGTGTTTTCCCCACTGACCCTGTAAGCAGTGAGATGTGACTGCTAGGAGTGTCCTGTACAGGGCGGCAGTCAGAATTGGCTGAGACCCCCTACTCTCAACAGGCTCCTCTTGCTGTCACCTGGGATAATCACACCATCCTTGACCATCCTGCTGTTTCAAGCAGCAATCCTCCTGAGAAGACAGACCTAAATTGCTTGACCTTTTTACCACATCTCAATTCTCTCAAAAACTACAGCTCAAGTGCAATGCTCCTTTAAGTAGCTGGTGTTCTGCCATGGCTAGAAGACCACATTTTAAGAAATTTCTGGGACTTCCCTGGTGGCACAGTGGTTAAGAATCGGCCTGCCAATGCAGGGAACACGGGTTCGAGCCCTGGTCCAGCAAGATCCCACATGCCGCAGAGCAACTAAGCCTGTGCACCACAACTACTGAGCCTGCATTCTAGAGCCCACGAGCCACAACTACTGAAGCCCGTGTGCCTAGAGCCCGTGCTCCGCAACAAAAGAAGACACTGCAATAAGAAGCCCGTGCACCGCAATGAAGAGTAGACCCCGATCGCCGCAACTAGAGAAAGGCTGTGTCCTGCAGTGAAAACCCAACGCAGCCAAAAAATAAATAAATTTATTTTTTTAAAAATTATATATATAATTAATTATTTAAAAAAAGAAAAGAAATTTCTAACCTGGAGGCTGTGAACTATCTAATTGTTCAGGGGAGTGAGTTCACAGTTTATATACCAGATTCTAAACGGTTGAGAACGGATGCCCCAGAGACTGATGCAAGACCTCAGCTTACAAACAAACACTGGTTAGAATATGAACTCCATTAAGGCACAGCCCCATCATGGAGCTCAAAGTCCCCAGGCCATCTTTATGGAGGCAAACTACACACAGGAGGATCTCGGTACCACTAAGTATAATCCAAAGGTCCAAAGGAGTTGAGATTGTCCGCACAAGAAAATCACAAGATGAGGCGTGAATCCTGGAGAGACCAGCTACTGAAGGCAGCAACTCTTTTTGTTCACAGTCAGCAAAACTGAGCAGGGTACGGCTAAACCACAATTCAACAAGCTCCTCTTGCCAGTCTACTCTGAGAAATGAACACAACGGGTGGAAAACGAGACAACATACAACACTGAGCCCATAAGATATATCTCCAGGATGTAGGAACCATTGCAAAGCTACATAAGTACACAGAGGCTGATGTACCTGCCAAGGGAAGAAGTTTTACTGCCGTTTATTAAGATTTGCTCAAAATAAGACTGTCTTGTCCCTTCCCAAATTTAAATGAAAACTTTTAATCATAAACATCAGCACCATTTGTCTTCTACCAACTATCCTAAGGACGTGGGATCTTAGACTATCACAACAAGGATATAACGGAGAATCCACCACCCCAAAGCCAGTAACTGACCTGCAGCAAGTAGGCGAAGTCGTAAACCTGAGGGTCCAGTTCCATCTCGAAGAACATCTACACTCTCAGCGTACACATTGCCCAGGAAACAGCTCAGGGGCATTGCGGGAGCCCTGGGGGAAGGCACAGTGAGCAGAGGCTTTGCCCTCCCTCCCAGGGAGCCCATGGCCTTAGCATGAAGCTTGTGCTCCCCTACACGTACTTGGTATCCTGTAGGCTGTTTCCACTGTAGATGTACATTCGTTTCACAGTTGCTCCGTGGGGTATCTGGAGAGAAGCCAGACCATGGGCAAAATTGGGCTGCAAACACAAGACAAGTATTTTAATAAAAGCACACTGTGGGCCACGCGACTCAGGCTCTGGCATTTTCCCGACACTCATGGTCTTCGAGAACTGGCCAGGTCATGGAAGTAAGGAATTTAGAATAGGAATATCTCAGTTTCAGACAGAACTCTGCTACTGGTACTGCCTTACCTGGTACAAATCTTCTGTATCTATTTCCTCATCTATAAAAATGGGTATGGTTACCTACAGTGTAGAAAGATGGGACTGTGGTTTCTGAGAAACTTTGAAGTTCGCTTGTTTTATTTATCAAGATTATTAAAACTCTTGATATTAAAAAAAAAACTGGCCAGGTCAAAGCACACAGTCCAACCTGTCTCCAGGTCAATAAATTGAACTAATCATGCAAGTTCATCTTTAATTTTACTTAGTTTTTCATTCCTTCATCAGGGAGAAAATGTAGAAATGCCTCCTTTAATAAAATGTAAAACTTACAAAAAGCTATCATTTCATAACACTAAGGATGCTGTTGCCTAAGGATGAATTCTCTCAAATTCCAGGCCATTAAGAAAAACTGTGGTGATTTGGAGTTTTAAAGCACACGACACGGATTTACCTCTGCAAAGTGAGCTCGACCTCACTCTTCAGGTGGAAGTGCCCTCTTCCTGGGAATGCCAGCCTGGGCTTTGTTCTATCAGCTTCCCCCACTGTACCCCCCATTGGCCTCCGAAGACCTCAGAGATCAGGAAACCAAAGAAAGAGCACCTATCCAGCCTCCTCCAATGGTACTCTGCTGACCCATATCACCTGGGCACCGGGCAATAAATATCAGGGAAAGAGAAAGGCTAACCTCGTACTTGGGAACCTCAGTCCACGAATCTAGCTGAAAAGAGAAAGACAGTCCTCTGAAGTTGAGATGGAAGAGCTGCTCAGCGGAGTTGTACACTGTGGGAGTGGGGAGAAGAAAACGGCATGGTTAAATGGCATCAGAAGTTGCGAACACAAACCAGCCTGGCAGGGAGTAATGGCTGGCAACACCTTCCTTGTGTCTCATTTCTGAACTGACCTACTAGACTGAAAACAAGAGGGAAGAGCTTTCCTTCACACCCAAGTACCAATCCCCAAATCCGACAGGAACATGGCTACAGATGACCAGAGGAATCAAATGGACTTGGCTTACCTCCAGGATGGGTCGCACCAAAAGACTGGTCAATCTGCTCAATGGTGGGAGCTATGGCTTGAGAATTGAAATGCACACCACTGAAAAACAGAGATACTTTTTAATACCAGGCTTTGCAAGATGGGCTCACAGATCATTAGAGATGGTGGCTGGAAGAGTTACTCTTAAAACACAGGCGGGTGAGTCTACTATTATATCAAAATAAAAGTTTAACTATAGAACTTCTAAATAAGAGACAATAAATGAGGTCATAAATAGTCAATTCTCCTGAGGTTGATACAGAGAATTAGTCCTCTAGGACCTCCCAAGACATTTGTGGCCACCAGGCCAGTTCAGAAAGAAATAAATCCGGCCTCAGCCCCATGGCATTTGGACTCGGATAAAGAGTACTCAGAAATAGACACCGTTAATGTGTTTTCCCAGGATGCATACTAGTAGTTTGGCTTGAAAAGGAACTTTCTTAAAAAGGGATGAATGTCTTAAAAGGGTACAGCCAAGCGAGGCAGCTTGTTTTCCTAACAAGCAGAAGAACCAGCACTCATGGATTGGGTGAACAGGTATGTGGATGGGGAGGAATGGATCCCAAGCAAAGGAAAAATACCTGGGAGGGGGGTGGGCTTGGGAGCAAAGAAAGGCGTATGATTTCAGATAATGAGCATGAAGATAAATCATTTACAACTTTAAGGAAAATGTTTAAGGTTAAGAATACTTTAAAAAAATATATCACTTATGGAAAACCTCTGCTTTTTAAAAAATTTATTTTATTGAAGTATAGTTGATTTACAATGTTCTGTTAATTTCTGCTGTACAGCAAAGTGATTCAATTATATATACATTCTTTTTCATAGTCTTTCCATTATGGTTTAATACAGGATGCTGAAAATAGTTTCCCATGCTATACAGTAGGACCTTGTTGTCTATCTGTTCTATATATAATAACTTGCATCTGGAACCTCTGTTTTTAACCAGGCACTGTGCTATATGCTTTACCAGTATTATCTCATGTCATCTTCCTAACCCAGCAACCTGATTATTGGTTTCATTTCTCTGATGAGAAAACAAACTCAAAGAGGTTAAGTGACTTGCCCAATTTCACAGAGTAATAAAAGTCATAACCCAAACCCAGGGAAGCTTGACTCTAGAACCCTCACTCTTACCCACCACTGTCTCTTAAGAGGGTAAAGAGAAGCCAGACCTTGAGGTACAGAAGGCCCCAACAAGACTAAAAGACAATCAGAATCTGCAGGGGTCAGTGCTATTATTCATTTGCTTTATCCACTTCTCTACTGGCAAACACTGCTTGAGCCAGCCCAGGAACTGACCCCTTACACACCCTTGAGAAGGTAAGCCTGTTAAGGAAGCTTACTGAACAGAATATTCTAGATGCCAGCACAGCGCCTTACCATAATGGAGGTTCAAATATTTGTGCATCATACAGGCACAAATACATCCCATTTTCATTCTAAAAAGCAGATTTTGGCCCCCCAAATAGTAATCCTTTTGGCATTCTCTTTAGCACAGGGCTTGAATTCAGATGTATCTGGTTTGTCCCACCTCTGTTGGTAATGAACACATAAAGAGGTGCCAGAAGAGGTTGTGCAGGGAAGGGCAGCTATGACCCAGGGGACAGTCACAGACCTCTGAGCTGAGGTCCTGCTTTGTTGTGGGATTAAATAAATTGTCACAGATGTGAAGTGTTTCACACACAGTGTGTTCTTAATGAGGTTTCCTTCTCTTCCCCAGGAAACTGAGTAGACTTGGAGGCTGCAGGAGGAAATCATGGCACCAGGCTGTAATCCCAGAACTGCTGCAGATGGGAATCCTTTACTAACTTAATATGGGTAGCAGATAAAGCCCCTGTGTACCAAGCCTATGACACATAACCAGGAGAAAACTTACCAATATTTTAACTTTACTTTAGTCAAGTCATATACTTCAATCACCTAAAAACAAAAAGCAAATGTTTAAGAGCTGTTAGTGCTCTGCAGTTGAAAAAGATTAATTAGAAAGACATTTACAGAGTAGTGAAGAAAAAAAAATTATCACTAGTTGAAATTCTCCTGAAGCACTGCACATTACTTTTTTTTTTAATAAATTTATTTATTTTATTTATTTTATTTTTGACTGTGTTGGGTCTTCGTTGCTGCACGCAGGCTTCTCATTGCGGTGGCTTCTCTTGTTGGGAGCACGGGCTCTAGGCACACGGGCTTCAGTAGTTGTGGCACATGGGCTCAGTAGTTGTGGCTTGCGGGCTCTAGAGTGCAGGCTCAGTAGTTATGGCGCATGGGCTTAGTTGCTCTGCAGCATGTGGGATCTTCCCGGACCAGGGCTCGAACCCGTGTCTCCTGCACTGGGAGGCGGATTCTTTTTTTTAAATTAAATTTATTTATTTGTTTGTCTGTCTGTTTGTTTGTTTGTTTGTTTATGGCTGTGTTGGGTCTTTGTTGCTGCACGTGGGCTTTCTCTAGTTGCAGCAAGCGGGGGCTACTCTTCGTTGTGGCACATGGGTTTCTCATTGCAGTGCTTCTCTTGTTGTGGAGCACAGGGTCTAGGTGTGCAGGCTTCAGTAGTTGTGGCTCATGGGCTCTAGAGTGCAGGTTCAGTAGTTGTGGTGCACGGGCTTAGTTGCTCCGCAGCATGTGGGATCTTCCCGGACCAAGGCTCAAACCTGTGTCCCCTGCATTGGCAGGCGGATTCTTAACCACTGCCCCACCAGGAAAGCCCCTGTTCTTATTTTTAACTCTAGAAGAAAAACCCATACCACACACACAGCATAAACTCACCCTACCCTTCCTTCTAGTGGATTGTTCAACAGATGTCCATGGATGTTCTGCATCAGGTTTTTAGATATCATCTACTGCTGAGTCACATAAAAGATTGCACATACCATGCTACAGGACAGTAAAACCCTCCACAGAAACAAATTCATGAAGCTTGTGAAGGCTGTAACATGTAAGGGGGATACTGAGCCCCCTTCCTTTTATTATATATTTTGCTGCATTATAAAGACCCAAATCAAGTCCCTTTCAAAAATAGCTTCAAAATACTGTGGTTTACAAAAACAAAAAAAGATGGAGGGGGAGGTCTATCCTACTAGAAAACAAGTCATATTACATTAGCTTAGGTCAAGTGTGACAATATTCAGCTATATCCCTAACGAAGAGCATCTGGTCAAACCTGGAGAACCTCAGGACCCTTGTGAAGTTTCAAAAGGTTCAGCCTCAGATGAAATGTCAAGAACTCAGGATTGAGACAAAGGAAAAGGTATTGAACTCTCAGCCACTAGCGATGCTAAGTAATGAGCATTGTGAAGTCTTTTATGACAATGGCGTCAAGGGCTAGGCAGGCAGTAGCATAGCTGGCTGAGGCCTGGAGCACCATCTGGTATCCTACAGCTGGGAGGTTTGGCCCCCATCGAAGAAGCACAAGCAGAGCTGGTTCAATGTCTATTTGCCCTGACAATCAGGGCTTCATCCTGGAAAGGGCTGTGGGACACTGGGTACAGGAGCATCTGGCATTGTCACAGGAACAGAGACATAACAGGCAGTTCATTCTTGGTCAGATTTGTCCCTAACTTTGTTTGAGAATCATAACTGAACCACAAATTGGGCACCTCTTCACTATAAGGTGCAGCTATTCTGATCCTACCTGCTGCTAAGAATCACTCCCTCTGCTGGGCTGTTGTAGCACTTCAATCTACCCATTCCTACACTATTAGCATATGCTGTTCACTGGTACCACTGAGTTAAGCCCCTTGAGGTCTGGCTCATTAGTTTGCACAGAGGAAGTAACACATGTCAGGGAGTCAGCTGGGTATGAAGATAGCTAAGGGCAATATGAAGCTCAAACATATGAAAAGTGGTGCCAAGAGAGGTCATGCAAGGGCAGGGGAATAGCTGTGATTCATGACAATACCTTCAGAAAGCCTGGGCATGGCAGTGTATTATGCCAAACTGGTATGCCATTTTACTGAGGCCAGGGTCCCATGATGGCAGAGGCCTCAACCCTCAGCCAGAATCCCTGCTTGTATAGCAGAGGCAAGCACTCTGCCTCTTTGAGTGCTACTACTATGGCTGGCTAACGATCCCCCAAGGGCTGCCCATCGCTCACCCTGTGGGCCTCCAGGATATTCTTGCTGTGACACTATCATTCACCTGCCAACAGCCCACACCAACACTTATGGCGTGGCACCTGTGACACGAAGGACTCCAAGACAGTCAGCACTCTGGGTCCCTTGCCAGAATCAACAAGCAGATTTTGACCCATGGAGCTTGCTGGGCCATAGGGACAAGTAGCTGGGGAAATCTGAAGTCCATGGTTTTCCACCCTCTGGGCTGGAAAAGACCTTGATTTCCCTAGAGGAGAAGACAAGGCAGCAGCCAAGATAGGAAAGGAAAAGACAGGTGGCTGTAAAGACTGTGACTTGTGAAGCCTCATTCCATAATGCTCTCTCATAGACAGGGAGTGAGAGGATGGGGAAACTGCAGGAGACAGCATCGGGGAGAAGCAGCTTCTGAAGCCCTTGGATGGAGGGGCAGGCAGATGGGTGAGGTCAGACTTGGTACCAACCAAGGGCACCTGAGGGATTACTTCCTCAGTTTCCAGAGGCTCAGGCAGGGCCCCAGCCCCTCTTTCTTCATAGGGACCCCACAGAAGGCAGAGAGAAGGTTCTATTCTATCTCTTTTCCCATTCCTCACTTTTCTGCATAGTATGCTTACACTATTTTCTTCAGCTTTTGTCACATCTATTTCCCATACTCATCAACAAACCTAAGCCATTTCTATTCCCAGTGGTCAGTTACCGCACTCTGTTAACATAGGGTTAAAAGCTTGGTGTCAGCTAGACCACTTATCCTCTGTCCATCTGTTATTTCATTAGTAAGAAGTACCACTTACAGGTTTGTTAAGATTAAATTAGGAAATGCATGGGAAGCACTCAGCCATGTGCCTAACATGTACTAAGTGCTCACTAAATATATAATATTGTCCTCACCATGCTGTAACTCTATGGCAGGCTGCCTATCTACCCCCCACTGTTGTCTATTTAGGTTATTTCTGGCTTTTCATTACTATGAAAAGCCCTGCTGTAAATATCTGGCATTATTACCCTCCCCATAATCTTTTTGGGTTATGTTTCCTAAAGTGGATTTACCAAGTTAAAGACAAATGACTCTTTGTAAAGGTGCTTCCAGATTAATTTCCCCTAATTTGTGATGAAGCCACACTGAAGACCACCTTCTACCCTTTGCCAGTGTGGAACTTCTGGTCAGTAAAGACAGGATGACTGACCCTACAAGAGGAGGCAAGGGTGTTGTGGGGATAAGAATGTTCACATCAAACTTTCCTTTTTGAAAAACCATCATAAATGAGGAATTCTTATTCCACGTACAGAGCATTTTTCCATGTTCTGTCTTCCAAGCCTTTTGGAAAAGCAACTCTATAACCTAACCAGGACGATGGCTCTGGCATGCCACTGCTCTGAGCCACATTCAACCTTATGACTCTGAGGCATGAGTCTGATGTCACATGACTAACCTTTCATGTCCAGGCATTTGTAAATAGTGTATTAAAAACATTCTGGACTGAAACAGGTGTTAGTAAACTGCACTTGACCGCCAATTAAGACAACCCTACATACCAGCAAGTTGTTTGTTTACATTTCCTTTTAAAGGGGCTCAAGAATCAACTCAGTGCTGGTGGTGTTAAGGTCCAAGCTTCAGCATTTTAGGAAGAACAGTTTCCATTTTTCATATTCCCAGTCTTATTGTTTGACCCAAGAATGAAGCAAAACAACAAGATATAAAAACCTTACTAAAGTCTTCTGGTCCTATTCTGCAGTCAGTCCCCATTTTAAGTACGCTTTTAAAGACTCAGGATCGGACTTCCCTGGTGGTGCAGTGGTTAAGAATCCGCCTGCCAATGCAGGGGACACGGGTTCGAGCCCTGGACCGGGAAGATCCCATATGCTGCGGAGCAACTAAGCCCGTGCGCCACAACTACTGAGCCTGCGCTCTAGAGCCCACGAGCCACAACTACTGAGCCCATGTGCCTAGAGCCTGTGCTCCGCAACAAGAGAAGCCACCACAATGAGAAGCCCACGCACCGCAAGGAAGAAGAGCCCCCACTCACCACAACTAGAGAAAGCCCGCACACAGCAATGAAGACCCAACGCAGCCAAAAATAAATAAATAAAATAAATGCCAAATACTTAGCTCCTCTCATTTTCCTATTCAACATATAAGCCCCCTCCCCACAGCATGTTCCCAAATCTTCAACACTCTTTCCCCTTCACCTCTGGAGCCCGGGGCTGGAGTCCTTCCCAGCCTCTTTCCAACCATCCCAATCCACCCCAGCTTCTCTCTTTTTAGAGGAACAGGCACAGATTCAGTCCCCTATATTGTGGTTGTCTCTAAACCATAAAAGTCTACTCCCACTTATGAATTTCAGAAACATCCCACAATGTCACACGTTAATCAGCCTGACGTGCAACTTTAGTCATCATTTATAGTTACCTTAAGTCTCTGATTGAAAGCATCAAACAGTAGTTTGATCCCGTCCTGAGTCAGGTTAAGGATGAGGTCATGGCTTAGAGGAGACTACAAAAAACCAAAATAATAAATAAATACACACTCTGAACATGTAGTATTCTCACCAGCACCCACTGAAACCTTACTACATAAATGCAGTGCACAGGGAATATCTAAGTGTAGACAGCTGACAGGTTTGGAAGCCAGAAGCTGATTTGTGAACGCAGTGTCCTCTACTTCCAGCCTTTGAATTATTACCTGGGGGAAAAGGCCAAAATTCTGTAAGTATACAGGCCATTTTTTTTCGAGGGTCCCGGGTCCACATCTGTAGCATGGGTTTACTGCTGTCAAACCTGCAGAGTAGTTGATGAGGAATAAAAGCCTTGTAAAAGGCCTCGCCAGGATCCAAACTCAGCAAGTAATGGTCAATGCATGTCAGCTGAACCTATGTCCATTCACTCCCAGGCTGTCTGTACCACCCACAGGAAAACACATTTTATTCTTTGACTGTTTTATGCCAGATTCCAGGACAAAGAAGTACCTTGTGATCTGATTATGTATGAGATGACACTCTTACTCCTCCCTCCCTCCCCCCACCATCCCGTATCAGAAAGTGAAAAGCCCAAGTCTAATACCTAAGGAGTCATATTTCTACATTTGCCCCTTCTGAGTCCTGGGGGGAGGGGAGCAGCAGCAAAGCAGTGGACAGAGCTGGCCTTGAGTCTTGGTGAGCTGGTGACCTTAAATGACTCTCTAAACTTCTCTGAGCTCTAGTTTCTTCATGGGAATACCATCATCCCTTCTTCCCCTCCAGGGTTGTTATTAGGACAGAGATAGTAGATCAGAAAGCACCAAGCTCAGCACTCAGCACACAGTACTCTTTCCTAGAGTCTGCCCCACCTGCCTGCTTCTGTGCCAATGCAATCAATTCAAAGTCTGAAGACTCTCCATACGCCTGAACCAGGCTGCCCAGAAGTAGAAGAAAAACACCACCATCCAAAACCCTGCCCCTTCTTGAAACTGGCACACAGCTGTCAAAAGGGTTTAGACAAGTTTCTTTATAGAGCTTCTCAAGGTAGGCCCAGTAAATGAAGGTATGCCTGTGAGAGAGATATGGGCTGGAAGGCCAGGTGCCACTGCTGGCGTGGGCCTTACTGGAACAATTCTCCAGAAGGAGCTTTCTGAGATTAGCTCAGATTGTGTGCTCCCCTCCACCCCACTGAGCCTCACAAGACAGCAGGCCCAGGTGGCACCATTATGCCTGGCAAACACTAGAAGAAAGAATGTTGTAATTTTCCAGTAGGTCTGTATGAATGTCTAAAACCGTTAGGTCTCAAGCAAGATAATGGAATAATGAACCCTGACCGTAGGTCACTTATTCTCAACCCAGAATACACAGTTCTATTTCTGAGAGGGCTAGTCCATGGCGGTAAGCAGGATGAAGCAAGATTTTAGCATCTTTCAAGATCCTTGCTTGGAGTATCTGAATTTTCTTACACGCTCCCAAGATCTGATCATTTTTTCCCCGGCATTGTTACAATTCAGGACATAACTAAGCAATTTTCAAAAGCAAGCAAATCATCCTCACAATTAATGTTTTATTAGTACTTTATATCTACAGAACCAAAATACATATGTACTATGTGGTGTTTAAGCAGGTACCTTCCAGTTCAGTAAAGCTGTCTCTGCTAGTTGTTAACACCTCTTCCCTGTAAGAAAGATGGGACCTACTTGATAGGCACATTTAATTTCCAAGGTGTGATTTGCTAGAGACAAGATATTTCTGAAATGTTTAATGAGGCCAAATGATTTTCTGCACATGATGGGAAGCAAAGAGACAAATGGGAAAGGAAGGGAAGGAGGGCAGAAGAGGACAGGACCCACATTTAAGAAGCACCATATCAGAGCTCTGAGAGACCATTTCCTCTTTATTCTCATCAAAAGATTATTCTATTATAAGGAAACCATATCCACTTTACAGAAGGAGAACCAGTCGGGTTATTAACTTGCTACAGTCGGACAACCAAGAAATGGGGAAAAGCACAGATCTGAACCAAGGTTTGGATTTAAAAACCTATGATTCTGGGGGCTTCCCTGGTGGCGCAGTGGTTGGGAATCCACCTGTCAATACAGGAGACACAGTTTTGAGCCCTGGTCTGGGAAGATCCCACATGCCGCGGAACAATTAAGCCCGTGAGCCACAACTACTGAGCCTGTGTGCCACAACTACTGAAGCCCGCGCACCTAGAGCCTGTGCTCCACAACAAGAGAAGCCACCGCAATGAAGAGTAGTCCCTGCTCGCCGCAACTAGAGAAAAGCCCCGCACGCAGCAACAAAGACCCAATGCAGCCAAAAATAAATAAATAAATAAACAAACAAATAAATAGAACAAACAACCCCCCCAAAAAAACCCTATGATTCCAGCTGCTTAGAAGACACTGGGGGAAATTAGCTTAATTAATGCTAAAACTACTATTTGTACCCAAAGACTGGAATGACAGACAACAAGGTAGTGATATATGAAATATACTTCAATTTAAATAATTGGTTAAGAAAGTTTAAAGCCTACTTTCAAATGTATCTAATCTTGGGTGCTTAAATCTGATTTAACTAAATGTACAGGTGGCTATAAGCTCAAGAAGCCCATTATCCCTGTTTTGATGGCTGCTACTTGTCATGAGTAAGTCTCTCACGGTCTAACACTGAAAGTCAAATAAGGTTAGGGATGATCTGAGTGCAAAAAAGAGGAAGTCACCATCCTTCACTTAATAAATGAGAAACCATTTTGGCACTGTGGCTCCACGAACCTCTGCCCAAGTCCTGTGTTTTGTGGTAGGCACAAGAATATCCAAGCACTTGCTTGGAGATTATGCATTCCCTGTCTCTGAAGGACCCCTCACATGGGCCTCACTAGGCTGGCAGAGGGGTACAGTACTATGAAATATTATGTTTGGGTATAGGTAACAGACTCAACTCTGACACTAAGCCAAACTGGGGAGCCTCACAGAAATCTCACCTACCTCTAATCCACAACATTCTTCATGTCAAAAATAAGCTGTCAGTTGTTTTAGGATCAGAAACTAATTGAAACAAATGGAAATAAAATCATCATTTCGGTACTTAAAGGGTCTCAGAAAAGGCACTGAGAACATCTTATAGCCTGTGTAGGATCAAAACTATTCCCTGAGGTTTATGACACATAGGGCACCACAAAGGTTGCTCCATAGTGTCTGTGTCCAGAAGAACCACGGATTCCAGTGAGTTCAACAGAAGGGAGATTGCATTTTTAGAGATAAGAATCATCTTATTTTTAAAGGTCTATAAAAATGTTTCTAACTTTACTTATAAAACTTAATAAAAGAAATCCTGATGTTCAAAAAGTTCTGCTCCAGTGCCAACCTAAAATATAGTATACTCTTTCTGGAAACTGAAAAGGTCCTTGTAGGTACATATAACATTATACTATAGGGGTTAATTCTGGGCACAACATTAATAGAGACTACCATAAATCAGACCAAAAAAAAAAAAAAGTAAAACATGTCCATTAACTTGGAGCCAATGTTTTGTAGTTTCCATATATCAGATCATTCTCAGTAAAGGGGTGAGCTATATTTGCTTTTTTTTAAGTCTGGGATGCTGTGCTAGCTAGAAATCTGTACTGCAACAATCCTGAACACAAACCAAAGCAATCAACAAAGCAGAAAAGACTAAACATGAAAGTGGAAGGCAAGCACCCTAGAAGACCAGACAACCCCTGAGGTGACCTCCCACTGAAAAAGCCCCTTTTAAGAGCCAGTAGGTAAGTCAAACGTAATAAAAAACCAAGTTTGGTTATTACGGCTCGTCTAAGCTTGGCAGCACTAGATTATCAAAACCACAAAAGTTTCAGAATCAAAGAAAATGTACTTGGCAACTGACTAGTGTTGAAGACTCTCCCATTCAAATGCATTGACCTAGGAATTCCTGCCAGTCAGTATCTCCCAGAGCATCAGCCTCCAGAGGTGACTCACTGAGTAGGGATGCTATTTCAGTAAACAAATCAGCCACCACTCACCTGTTCACTGTAGAGAACCTGGACATTTTTTATGATGCGACAGTGCTTCTGAAGAATGGCTACTGCCTGAGCCAGAGGCATTCCTGAAATAAAGCAAGGACACCTATGTGGTTACTTGGGCTATCCATTTACTGGCACCTATCACTGTACTAGGCATTAGTCCCTGTAGTAAAGCCTGGGGTGGGAGCAGAGGCCACTAAAGTCTATGGACATATTGAGTAAATAAACGTTCAATAAGCAGTAAGAGCTAGAGAATAAAGTTAACGGCAAGCACTAAGGGAATAACTGCATTGTATAAGGGGAGGGAGTAAATATAAAAGACTTCCTGGAAATGGGGACTTCCATGTTGATCCCAAGCAGGCAAAGGGCTTAGAGAAAGCAAGTCAGCAGGAACCAAAGAATAGAGTAAGAAATGCACTGACTGCATGGCTCTGGAGGCCAAGGTTCTGATTCTCACTCTGCCATGATTACATATAACCTAGGCAGGTCTTTCCTCTCTTCCTTTCTGATATCTGTCTCCTCTTTTAGTCTGCAGGAGCACATGATTTGTAAGGGCTCATTTAAAAACTGAAAAATCACACATTTACCAGAATCAACTTATTTTATGAAGGATTTCAATGGATTCTCACTTATCAACCCACAAACATCCTCTAAATCTTAACACTTGATTTTTTAACTCGTGGGCCATTTTAAACAAATTTCCATATGCCCCCAGTTTAAGAAATCCAGATCCCAAAGACATCTCAAAGATTCCAGGGACTCATGGGGAACAGCAAAAAGTATGTTCTCACAGAGTGCATTATATTTCAAACAAGAAGAAACTCACAGAGACAATCCAAAAACAAAGCTTCATGAGTGCAAGGACAGTGTCTGTGTTATTCACCACTCTCTGGATCCCCAGCACTGGGGACCCATACAGTGGCTGTTGAATAAACATTTATTTAGTGGGAGTGAAGGATTATGGGCTAGGTAATAAGAGAAAGGGAGAAGGACCACCATATGACCTTGGGGCAGCACAGTGGCTCACATTCAAGATCAGTTTACCTCTGATTCCAGGAGAGATGTGCAGAAAAGAGCTCACACACAAAGAATTAGGAAGTTAAGAAATGTGTGACCCATCTACATTTAAACAATGATCTAATCCTGCCTTCATTCAATGGTCCATTCTACAGTTTGAAGAAAGTTGGAGGGAACCACACCTTAAGGTACTTCCCAGCCTTCTATAGCATGGAGCCTGGCACACAGTAGAGACTTAAATGTTTGTTGAGAATATGAACAAGTTGATGCACCATTCAGCTTTGCCATTCCTGAAATGGAGGAGCATCTATGCTGTCTCTCCCATAGGGAATGGGCAAACATCCATGTAGGCAAGACAGATAACCTCAGGTGCTGAGAAAGAGAAGGCCACATGGCACAAACCAGTTTCCTGAGGGACAGTTCTTTTGCACCTAACCACATCAAATTCCTGGCCTTGGAATCTTTGGGTCCTGAGGCTTCCAGGGAGTAACCCGCCTGGAGGAGACAAAGCAGCCACCAATGACCAGTTGTCACACAGCTGCTGGTAAAGGAAGGCTACAAAAGGCCTCTAAAGGGAACCAACCGTGTATATGGCAAAGAAACCTGAGCACCGTTCTAGCTCTAAGAGTTACCTAACCCCCCAAAGGGTGTGGAGTATATGGTCAGTCTACACATCCTACACCTTACTCATTATTTGCCTGCTTATAACCCTCCAGTGGTTTTGCATTACAGGGGGATAAAGCCCAAACAACATGCCATCACCTAACAGCCCTGAATATTCTGGACCTTGGCCACCTCCTCTACTCTTTCCACTGCTCACCAAGCCTCCCTTTGTTCCTAGCACACATCAAGCTCTTGCCCACCTTAGGCTTTTGCACTAACTCAACTCTGTTGAAATGTTCTTCCCAGAACTGGTTCTTCTCACTCTTCAGGTCTTGGCTCACACTTCACTTCCCTGACTGCCTTATCTAATGAAGCCTTCCATTCCATTTAGTTATCTGTAAGAGTCTCCCCTACATGCCTCCTTAAGGACAGAGACAATGTCTGTCTTACGGCTGTATCCTCAGCACCCAATCACCATGCCCACCACACAACAGTAAGTGGTTCTATGTATCTGTTGAGCTCTGAATGAGTGAAATAAAGCAATTAGGTACAATACAAAGATCCTGTAGGCCCTTAGGACCACCCTCTCCCTCTGAGAATTCTCATCCTGTCTCTATCAGTATCACTCTTTCCTGCTGTTCCTCCAACTTTCCCAAGTCTCTATGATGGGCAGTATTTCCTTCTGCCCATCCCTCATTCACCCAACCAACTAGTTTCTGACGTACATCTCAATCTGTTTTCTGTATATACCAAAAGGCAAATAGGGACTTCCCTGGTGGTCCAGTGGTTAAGATTCTGCACTCCCAATGCAGGGGGCCCAGGTTTGATCCCTGGCCAGGGAACTAGATCCCGCATGCCGCAACTAAAGATCCCATCCCACGTGGCACAACTAAGACCTGGTGCAGCCAAATAAATAAATAAATATTTTAAATAAATAAATAAACCTTAAAAAAAAGGCAAATAAAGAGTTGACAGATTAAAAGTGACTTTTTAATCTTCTCTTCAATCTGGCCTCTCCTCTGTATTCTGGATCTCAATATCTCTAACACAGTCACTCAAGCCAGAAACCTCTAGATTCCTCTTCCTTACCCATCTCTCCAAATCTAGTCTCCAAACTTTCTTCCTAGACCCATGCCCACAACACTTTACTAATAGACATCCCTTTTTCCACTGAACAGAGACTCTTTGATAGTGTCCCAGGCAGCTAACTACAAATAGGGAATCTGGGGATCTCATCTTCTTCCACTAGTACATCATGCTCTAATTACAATACCAAGTTGCTTGCAGCTCCCCACACCATCTATCTTTCCCACCTTTTTTTTTTTTTTTTTTTAAACCTGACTGGAAGATTTATGTCTATGGAAGTGTAGTTGAAAAATCTGGCAGTAGACTTCTGATAGGGCTTTCCTGGTGCTCACTGGCTCCAGGAATGGTATTGGTTCCTACAGATTAATAGGAAGCCTTCTCTGAACTCCCAGGTCAGGTCAAGTCTCTTCTCCCCTTCCACAGCACCCTATACAACCTCTACCTCATTATAATAAAATGAACTATTTCTGTACTCCTTCACTCCCACTAGACTAAGCTCTTCACGGCTTATGACCACTTCTTACTCAGTTTTCAATGATTATAAGCAGAGTCCACAGAATGACCCTTCAATAGAGTAAGCCCCCAGTCTCTCTGGAACAAGGTAATCTCAGAGAAAACCATTCTCCAGTGACCTTTTAAATCTACCCTGCTTGGGCATTTTCAAGATTAATTTTTAAAAAATTTTTTACTGGAGTATAGTTGATATAAAATGTTGTGTTAGTTTCTGCCGTACAGCAAAGTGAATCAGTTATACATATACATATGTCCACTCTTTTTTAGATTCTTTTCCCATATAGGTCATTACAGAGTACTGAGAAGAGTTCCCTGTGCTATACAGTAGGTCCTTGTTAGTTATCAATTTTTTTCAAGATTAATTTAAAAACAAATTTAGAGATATGTCTCCATACCAATACATCCTGCAAGTCTCATTGAACACATTTCAAGTTTGCACTGCCTTTACTCCACCATTGGTTAACCCATGGGTGGCATTCTCAGAGACTCCTCTCTGCCTAGGCTTTCCTGTCTCTGTGTTGTTGGCATTTCCCTCATCTCCCAAGAGTACACAAAGGCCAGGAAGGCAGCCAAAAAGCTGGATGCAGCTCCTCACTGTGCCAGGCGGATGATGGCAAGGGCTAGATATATCTGCATTTGCACAGATTCCAAAAAGAAACCTGGAGACACAGCTGAGCCCATACTCAGAAGGACAGAGCAGTGAGAAGCAGAAAATCCCAGTTAGGCTTCTTTTTCTCCTCTCTGCCTTTCTGAGCCTGTTCTTCATCTGGCAAATGGAGGTTACCTTACAGGGTTGTGGTGACTTTAGTCTAGCCTAAGAATGTAATTCTAAAGCACGGATCCACTTACTAGACCTATCCCTACCTATCAGCCTCAACTGCAGTTCAAATGTGTTGAGGGCTGGGAAGATAGAGAAAGAGGAAAAAATTACTTTTTTATAAAAAGCGTGGGGAAGTTAAATGACCACCATCTCTCAGGCAGATACAATTCAAAAATATGAATTTTTTTTTTTGGTCATGCTGCGCGGCTTGTGGGATCTTAGTTCCCCGACGAGGGATTGAACCTGGGCCCCCGGCAGGGATAGCGTCAAGCCCTAAGCACTGGACTGCCAGGGAATTCCCCCAAATGAGGATTTTTTTTTTAGGACCCACAAAGTAATCATCAAGGCTGATGATCATCAAGGCTCATTCCCTGCATAAGCTTTCACTCAAAGTTCAATTCTGGGCCCAATGTACACAAATGCTCTTTTCACTGTTTGTGGTTGCTACTTAGACAGCCTAAAAGAACTACCCAAATCCTTAATTCCTGGAAACTGGCAAAGTTAGGAGTAGGGGTTAAGGTATCAAAGCAACAGTTGACAGAAGAAGCCTTACTCTCCCACCCAAGTTTTTGGAAATCTCAAATGATATCTTAATCGCTACTTTTGACCCAGAGACTGCACTACAGAGATCCACAACCTGGTCACACCATCAAGCACAGTTTGAAGCTACAGTTACAGTTTTCATTCTGCCCTGTGAAGTCTTGGTATGAGCATAAGCTGTGGTTAGGGGAGGTTCTTTCCTAACTAGAAGCCAAACAGCATCAGCATGACAAATGGGCCTGGCGGCAAAGATATTACTGTTAGCCTCTCAATCAAGTTCTTGGTGCTTCACAAGAAGCTGCAGTGTTACGAGAGAAGGTGACTGAAAATTCTCAATAAAACTGGCTCCTACAACCCAGAGGAGGATTGTTGTTCAGTTCACGGAGACACTGAGCACCAGCAGAGTCCTACCAGCAAATCTGTTCTGCAGTTTCTCAACTACCCTATCTCCATAGACACGAGTCTTCCAGATTCAAGGATAAGCTATAGCCCAATGCAGCAGCTGACTCAGTCCAGTAGCCCAAATTAGTGTGACAGAAGTCCAGTCCCGCACAAACAAACAGCACAGACACCCACTCCCCACCCCCTCTTCCTAGTGCTGGAACATAAAAGTAAACACCCTCTGGGGTTACCGAATGCAAATGATTGTACACATAAAGGTAGTGACGTTGAGGAAAGGGAAAAAATGGGCCAAAACTCACAAAATGGCCAACCTGCATTTTCTACAAGCTAAATGTTACTTTCCCCGAACTCCTATTTCATTCAACCTTTAACTCTCTCGGCTAAGGTCTGGGTTTAGATTACACCACACATCAACCACATTAAAAACGAGAAGGAAGCTAGTCAGAAGTTCCTTTAACACACACAAACTCTCCTTAACTCCCTTGACCAGATCCCCGACATCTGACGATGGGAACAGTGCCTGGGTTTCTCCTAGAGGCTACCCACAGCCCAGAAAAGCAAAGGGAGACAGACCACTGGGGCGGTGTTTAAGGGTGTCAGTCACTTCTTAGTTATTTGGTCTGTAAAATGGGGATAGTAATAACAAGAGTAGCGACCCCGGCGGCATACCTGAGATAATTATGCAGAGGAGAATAGGGCCTGGCCCTGAGTCAATGTTTGGGGCGTGTCAGCCATTGTTATTGTTATTATTACTGAAGCACTGCCCCAGGAGGGGCCCCGCCGAGGCCTGATGCAAGGGCTTCAGGGCCTGGCAGAGCGGCACGCTGCCGGGTCGGGGCGGTCGGAGCGGGCATCTAGTGGCTGGAGCTCCAAAGAGCCGAGGAGCCGCGGGCGCAGGGGAGTAAGGAGCACAGCCCAGAGGTGGGAAGGGCCAGGAAGGAAGGAAGGAAGGATCAGCGAGTAGGGTCGTGAGGGAGGACCCCATACTCACCCAGCGCGAATTCCCATTGCTCATTTCCCAGAGAGCGCTCGGGCACTACCTCCAGATCCAGCATTGGTTCGGCTCGCCGGGGCGGCCTCCCTGCGGCAGTGCGGACGGGACCGGAGCTGAAGAAACAAAGCAGCAGGTGACCCACCGCCCCCGCCGACCCGCGGCAGCCCTGCTCTCCACCTCTACCCGGTCGCCAGCGCTACCGGCCCAACACCACACCGCACCTGACCTCACCTCACCTCACCGGCAGCAGCCTTGGGCAGCGGCGGCAGCAGGACCGTCTGCGGCAAAAGTGGCGTGCTGGGCCGTAAAGTGTGGCAGAGGCGGGGCGAAGGCGGGATTTCAATCGCGGGGGAGGAGCTAAGGCGGAGTCACTCAGGCGCAAACTCCGGATAGGCTGCTGCGACAGTCCGGGCGAAGGCAGAGAGAGGCCTCAGAGTACCATCCGGAAGTGCTGGCGCTCTTGGAACGAGGAGCACCATACTCCGTGAACCCCTACATCTGCACACCACACCGCACACGTTTCACACAAGGATGTGTGAACCACGCAATACATGCATGTGACATGGCTGTACAGCACCTGTCTGCCGTCTCTGCATGTACGGCCCACTCACAGTCACTGGGCGCAAAAGGCGAGTTCCGAGGGCGCACCACCTGAGGTCCAGCGGGGAGGGAGGACACGGAGTCTCAAAGCCCAAGACGCGCCAGCGCCCTGGCACTCCCGGTTGGTGCCGAGACTGACGGCGGCCGCAGCTGCCTCTGGTTGAACAGGAATGATTCCTTCTCGCTGCGGCCCCTGGGGCTCGGGTCGAACTCAAAGCAAGCGAGGAGTGGGCTCGAGAATGTGTGTAGGGGCGGGGCGGGGGGCAGTTGGGGGAGAGGACTAGGGTAGAGGGGAGGAGCTAAGCCCGACCTCTTGGCTGAGTACCTTCAGCTGTGCGCAGCCCCCAGGGCAGCAGCTCAGACTCCGCCAGAGCCGGCTTTACCGCCAACGCTGTGTGGTTTTGACCAAACCGCTGGTACTCTTTGTGCCTCAGTTGCCTCATTTACAAGTCGGGAGTAGGGGGTCCTTTAGCCTGTTCAGCCTGAGCTATTGGCCCATGCCCTGGGACACTCTAAAACTGAAAGACAACCAGGCTTCTTCTGGAGCTGACCCTTGGTGAATGCAGCCTCCGGATTCTCACAACCACCCTGAGACGCAAGATTGGTTATAATCTCACTTTACAGGCGGGAAAAAAAATGAGGCCCAGATTGGCTAAAGGCCTTGTGGACCTAGGCGGTAGAACTCAAATTCTTTGCATTACATTGCCCCGGGAGAAAGGTTTTCAGCAGGGGAGAGAGTGACATGCTAAATTCTTAAACTGGCTTGATAGGAGTGTAACATGGAAGGCTCTATCAAAACTTGGCCACTGCTACTGGCAGTGGTTAAGAATCCGCCTGCCAATACAGGGGACACGGGTTCGATCCCTGGTCCAGGAAGATCCCACATGCCCCGGAGCAACTAAGCTGGTGTGCCACAACTACTGAGCCTATGCTCTAGAGCTCGTGAGCCACAACTACTGAGCCCACGAGCCACAACTACTGAAGCCCGTGCACCTAGAGCTGGTGCTCCATGACAAGATAAGCCACTGCAATAAGTCCGTGCACCACAATGAAGAGTAGCCCCGCTCGCTGCAACTAGAGAAAGCCAGTGCACAACAAAGAAGACCCAATGCAGCCAAAAATAAATAAATAAATAAATAAATAAATAAATAAATAAATAAATAAATAAATAAAATTTAAAAGCAAACAGAAAAACATGGAGGGACTTCCCTGGTGGTCCAGTGGGTAAGACTTCGTGCTCCTGATGAAGGGGGCCCAGGTTCGATCCCTGGTCAGGGAACTAGATCCCACAGGCATGCGGCAACTAAGAAGTCTGCATGCCACAACTAAGAGCCCGCATGCCACAACTAAGACCCAGTGCAGCCAAAATAAATAAATAAAATAAATATTGAAAGACAAACAAATACGGAGAAGGATGTTCATTTGCAGAATCCTATGCCAAAATAATAGAACTGAGTCACTAAGATGTCCATCAGTAGGAAAGTGGCTAACTAAACTGATATATATGTATAATAGGATCCATTTTAAAAAATGAAGTGTATCTCTATATGCTGATGTGGAAGGAGCTCCAAGAGAAAAAAGTCAGGTGCAAAATTGTATAGTATTACCCATTTTTTCCCTGTAAAAACAGAAATAAAAGAAAAATTGGCCTTAGGGCTTCCCTGGCAGTCCAGTGGTTAAGACTCCTCCATGCTTCCATTGCAGGGGGGCACGGGTTCCATCCCGGGTCGGGGAACTAAGATTCTGTATGCTGTGTGCACAGTGCAGCCAAAAAACTAACTAAATAAAATAAAATAGAACATTGGCCATACCGTAAAAGGGAGAACATTTCTTGAAAGATTAAACAAAAAATTATCAATAATACCGAATACAGGGAAAGAGGCAGGGGCAAGCGATCAGGGGGACATTTACCTCTTACAATGCGTGGCAAGCATTAAAGATGTGTTTAGGAAAGATTAGTTGGGCAGCTGGCCTGGAGAAAAACATAAGGTTGGTGGGGAGTAATCTTAGTCAATTTGGAATGTCTGAATTTAACTCAAATCCAACTAGACTAGGAATGGTTCTTCTATTTAAAAAACACTTGGAGGGACTTATTTCCGGTGGACAAAGAAGGGTGTAAGGAAGGAGAAAGAGAAAGCCACACACTATGGATAACAACATGATGATGAAATAAAATCCATATTTTATGGCAAGACAAGAAAAATTTAAACATAAAATTTGGGCCTCCTCCCTCCCCTTTAGTATGTGTTATGCACCTGCATTAACCAGACCTTCTTAGGAGATAACATTCCTTCTTAATCTCATCAAGGGTCACAACTCCTTGAGATAACCTTTCTTCTTAATCTTGTAAGGGGCCATGATGACCCATGACCCACTACTCACCTGGTATGCATGATCTGGATTGTGTAAACTGTCAATAGTATGTCATTTAATGTATGGCCCTCTGTCTCAAAAACTTATATAACTGTGCTTTGACCTCTAACGGGTGGAAGAGTTCTCAGGGCTTTCTGAGAGGCAGTTCCCACGTTATAATCCTCAATTTGTCTTGAATAAAATTTTCTATTTCTTTCTTGAATCGACTGATTAAATTTTTCATCAACAGTGAAAAGGAGTTTTAGTTTGGAAAACCCAAGAAAGAGGAAGAACAAGGTTGGGGAGGCCCCTAAGAATCTCCTTATTGGGATAATAGACAGGTTTCTGTGCACAATGTCAGTCAACTACAAATGGTTATATTAGCTCATTGTGCTATCCCAAGCCATTGACTTAAGTGTGATCCACCCAGGTTTTTGTCAGGGGTAGGAGTGACAGCTTTGGGACAGTAGTCTGGGAGGAGGCCAGAGTCCAGAGCCTGAGACACAGAGCAGAAGCAGGAGGTGTCTCAGGGGAGTAGGACAACTTGGGAGAATGTCAGCAACTGCTGTTCCCCCAAACTGAGGATGCGGATGTTCAGAAATATTGAACTGGCTGTTGATGAACTGCTAAGACCTTCAGGGGAGCACAGGTAGTCATCGAGGTGGTCCAAGTCAGATATGCAGGAACAGCCTCAGGTCAGAGTATAGTGAGTGATTAAGTACATGGACTGGGAATTTGAATCCCAGTTCTGTCCTTTAATAGTTTTATGCCTTGGGCAATTTACTTAATTTCTCCATGCCTTAGTTTCCTCATTTGTAAAATGACCAAAACTTCACAGATTTGTTAGGAGAACTGCAATTATAAGAGTGTCTGAGTTATGGTAAAAGCTTTGTGTGTAACTAAAAATTAAAAAAAAAAATCTAGTAGTGGGCCTTCCCTGGTGGTCCAGTGGTTAAGACTCCGCACTTCCACTGCCGGGGGCACGGGTTCGATCCCTGGTTGGGGAACTAAGATCCTGCATGCTGTGCGGCATGGCCAAAAAAAGAAATAAATAATAAAAAATTTTAAAAATGAA
The DNA here is from genome assembly GCF_949752795.1 of Hyperoodon ampullatus. Taxonomy (NCBI): domain Eukaryota; kingdom Metazoa; phylum Chordata; class Mammalia; order Artiodactyla; family Ziphiidae; genus Hyperoodon; species Hyperoodon ampullatus. The sequence goes on from NC_136931.1 coordinate 19,780,677, forward strand.
TTGTTTTTAAAAAAACCTACAGAGCTGTTAATTAAAAAAAAAATCTGGTAGTGACAGAGAACTGATGGAATCCATTGGCAGGATCTACAGATTGGATGTAGACGATGACAGAGAAAAAGAGTCAGGGATAAAAACACAGGTTTCCAGCTTTGGGTAGCTGGATGGATGGTGGTGTCAAGATAGGAAAGTAGCTGGGGGAACTGACACTGGAGGCTGGAAGGATGCTAATCCTTTTGTTAAAACTGTCACATGTGGTAATTTAGGAGGCAGGAAATGTACCAAGTTTGAAGCCCTAGCTGAAGAGCTTGGAAAGCAGAATCTTAGTACCATGATTACTAATTGCTTGTATTTATCAAGGTTAAAAAAAAACCCAACAAAAAACCAGGGATGGGGCCATGGGTCATGGAAAGCGATGAATTGGGGAGTCTCTCCCAATCAGCCTTACAAAGAACACTCCCCTCTCAGAGTAGGGGGCCTTCAAATGTTCTCCCTAATGACATTTCATAACTGTCATTTCATAAAAGACCAATGACTTGATTCTTCCCTTTCTGAATGGAAGTGTTTCCTGCAGTTTTCCTGTCCCTATTTCACCACTGTATATTGGCTGTGTGGGTAGATAACCACATATCACAGAATTTTAGTTCAATAACTGATCAGCTGGGAGTTTTACGTTGTCTCCCATGACAGATATATTTTGTTGAGGGCAAGAAGTAAAATTAAATATTTAATAATTCAAAGGGTGGCCTGTGATAGTCATTGGAGCTATTCACAAATATTCTCTTTCCTGGGCAAAAGGTAGGATTGTGGTTTTCTGCCCAGATGAAGCTGGGCATGGCCTTGTGATTTGCTAGGTCCAATGAAATGTAAACAGAAGTCTCATGTGTCAATTTCAGGTGACAGTTTTAGAAGTCAGTGCCCCTTTCATTACACTATTTTCTTGGCTCTGTCACATGGCTGGCAATGTTCCAGTGATGTCTCTGTCAGCCTAGGTCAATCACTGATGGGTATTTAACAAATAAGAGATAAGTCTTTAAGCCAATAAAATTTGGGGGGTTTTAGGCAACACAACCAGCCTATCCAGATAAGAGAAACAGGGGAAAATTGCCAGTTATGTCTCCTGTACTTTTTTCTCCAGCTCAAAGTGTTTCCATGCCCACTAAGCTACCCTTAATCTCCCTACTGGGTCACCATATGATCAGTGGGCCTGACTTGCTGCCTCTAGTCTTGTTCTATCAACCAAAATGAGCTTTATCAACCACCCATTCCCTCAAACTCCCAACCCCTCAGTGGCTTCCTGCTTGCCCTAGGGAATTGTCCAGACACTTTAACATGGCTGGAAAAGCCCATCCAGCACCGCTTGTGACCCTCACCCAGGCCCCTGCTGACCCTTTCAGATTTGTCTCACTGCGGCAGCGCCCCCTCCACTCCATGGTCCAGTCGTACTCAACTGCGCCTAGATTCTCAAACTTGCCATGTTACTGTAATACTTTCGTCACCTTCTCAATGCTGGAATAATGTTTGCCATCTTTCAGATGTCAGCTCAGATGTCTCAAGGAAGCCTTTTCTTGAGCACCCAGACCAAGTTAGATGTGCCCCGTAACAGCCACAACTTCCAGTACAACTTAAAACAATACTGCTTTTGATTGAGCCAGACTGTAGGTTCCGTGAGGGCAGAGACAGTGTCTCTTTAGGGCACTGGATATATACATTTTTTCTCCTAAATGATCCTAGGAGGTAAAATAATCATACTTTGTTTTAATCTCTTTTTTTAAACAGTGATAGTAAGCCTCTTTTTTTTTTTTTTTTTTTTGTGGTACGCGGGCCTCTCACTGCTGTGGCCTCTCCCGTTGCGGAGCACAGGCTCCGGACACACAGGCTCAGCGGCCATGGCTCACGGGCCCAGCCGCTCCGCGGCATGTGGGATCCTCCCAGACCAGGGCACGAACCCGTGTCCCCTGCATTGGCAGGTGGACTCTCAACCACTGCACCACCAGGGAAGCTCAATATATATTTTTAAAAACATTTTTCCTTTTGGTTGTATGATCTGTCCTTTGCCCACTTACAATCCTAATATTGATGTAAGCCAATACATGCAATTTAAAATTTTCTACTAGCCACATTAAAAAGGAAAAAGGTAGTTAATTTTAATGTATTTTATTTAACCCAATATAACCCAGTATATAAAAATATTTTAACATGTAATCAAAATTTAAAATTAAATCTTTTTTTCTTTGTATTAGATCTTTGATATTTAGTATTTTACACTAATAGTGCATCTCAACCTGGACACAAAATTTTCAAAGGCTAACATGAAATGTAGTCCTCCCAAAACAAAGTTTTAACAGAAAAATATTTAACACTGCCTCAGTTTTTAAATTAAAACATAAATTCAGGGCTTCCTTGGTGGCGCAGTGGTTGAGAGTCCGCCTGCCGATGCAGGGGACGTGGGTTCGTGCCCCGGTCCGGGAAGATCCCACATGCCGCGGAACGGCTGGGCCCGTGAGCCATGGCCACTGAATCTGCGCATCCGGAGCCTGTGCTCCGCAACGGGAGAGGCCACAATAGTGAGAGGCCCGCATACCGCAAAAAAAAAAAAAAAAAAAAGGATGAAGCTTAATAACTCCTCTCTTTCAGTGTGGGCCTAACCCAGCAACTCACTTCTAACATAATGGAATATGGCAGCCCAAGATTAGGTTATTAAGATGTGGCTCTGGACTTCCCTGGTGGCACAGTGGTTAGGAATCCGCTTGCCAATGCAGGGGACATGGGTTAGAGCCCTGGTCCAGGAAGATCCCACATGCCACGAAGCAACTAAGCCCGTGTGCCACGACTACTGAGCCTGCGCTCTAGAGCCTGTGAGCCACAACTACTGAGTCCACGTGCCGCAACTACTGGAGCCCGTGCGCCTAGAGCCCGAGTTCCGAAACAAGAGAAGCTACTGCAATGAGAAGCCCGCGCACCACAACCGAGAAGCCCCGCTCGCCACAACTATAGAAAGTCCGCATGCAGCAACAAAGACCCAACGCAGCCAAAAAAAAAAAAAAAAGATGTGGCTTTCATCTTAGGCATGCACTCTTCCTTGGATCACTTGCTCTGGGAAAGCCACCTGCCAAGTCATGAGCTGCCCTATGGAGACACCCACGTGCCAAGGAAGGAGTTCTTCATCCCCAGCACCTAGCAAGGAATCAAGGGCTTACACCCAATGGCCTGTGAGAAACTGAGGCTTGTCAATGGCCACATGAGTGGGCTTGGAAGGGGATCCTTCAGCCACAATTAAGCCTTGAGATGACGATAGCTCAGGTTGACAATCTGACTCGAACTTCAGGAGAGACCCTGGATCAGACCACTGGGCTTAGCTTCTTCCAGATTTCTGACCCACAGAAACTGTGGGATGATGTTTACTGTTTTAAGCTGCTAAGTTTTGGGGCAATGTGTTATGTAGCGATGGATAATCCACACAATGGCTTATAGCTTGAAAAAGCTCCCCAGTGCCAAATGAGGCATAAATCAAGTAAGATATTTCTTTTTCCAGGTAGCCCCAAACTAACATATCCAAATACCTGTTTCTAGAGGTGATATACTTATTGAAACCATGATGCTACTGCTCAAATACTTTTTGAAATTAACCCTCAGAGTATGAATCTTATTCTTTGGAATTCTGCTTCATGGTACCAACTCAGCATTTAAAGGTATTTGTTATTTGCAATAAGTCTGGTAGTGAATAAGTAAATTTTTCCTTATGGATCAAGCTTAGGACATACTTCTAGAGTAAAAGGCTTAATTTTCTGATGTAGGAAAATGCCAAGGAAAGTCCTAAGAATGTCTGAAATGACACCAGCACAATCAAATTGAGTGCATATTCCTAAAATGAATAGTTTGAAAGATGGTAGTTATTTGGATGTGTAATTTTTGGAATTCTTCCTTCCCTCCAAGGTCACTACTCTATAGTCATACCTCATAGGATGGGTAAATCAAGGCAGATTTTTTGAAAACTATAATATACACTGGGAAATTAGTATTCTTTGTGTTACATACATTAAAGATTTTCTTTGGAATTAACAGAAATGACCACTAGATGCCACTGCTGTTGGTGGTGATTTTTATTTTAAGGTTCAAAAGCAGAATGCAAGAACAGCTCAGAAACAAAATCAACTTTTATGTCATAATGAACACCAGAACAGAAATTGTTGGATTATGTTAATAAAGAGCCAAAAAGCCAGAAGTTCACTACACAGAAGTTTATTGTGAAAGTAAATTAAACATACAAACACACAATATGGCTAATGGTGACAAAAGCAATCTGGTGGCTTAAGGCAAGTTTTAATGAGGATGAATTTAGAAAAGATGATGCAATGATGTAATTTTGTTTAAATATAGATTATGGAAAAATATCAAATTGTACCAATAACTTAAAAAAAAGCAGTTTTCAAAGCCTGCACTTTTGGAGAAAAAGGGCTCATGATCTTAATGCCAGCATTAAGACAGATGGAAGCAGCACAATGCTAAATGACAGTATGTACAGAAGGATGGCAACATGAACATTTAATAACATTTGATCTTAGTTACTGGTGGACTGAAAGCCCTTAGCTAGAAACAATAGAGAAAAATGTGCCATCATCATGTTATTAGAAGAGAAAAAATTTAAGTGCAGAAGTCAAAAACCAAGGAGCTCTGTGATAAAGTAACCTTAAAACAGCACTGTAAGGACCACTTAAAAGGTGATTCCCTCAGGGGAAATTAGGGCACTGAGTGTGTAAACATGTGAGCTGCACAACACCAAATACCAACCAAATTCATTCATAGTACTTAGTTACACAAGATCAGCATGGTCTTTTATGATGCATTATTGTTTATAACAATTTAAACACACTCCTTTACCATGCATGACTTCAAATATATAACAAATATTTTTATTCTGAGATACAGGATATTTTATGAATTATAAGACCTATATACAATGAAAGTCACACCTCCCTTATCAGTCAAGTATACATATATGTTTTAAATGCAATGACCTTATTCAGACTTCAGTTCATTTTCTGAATTGACCATGTCAGTTTTTCAAACTCTTTAAAATAATGCCATTCTATTTTGATAAAATACATTTTTTCAAAAATTCAGAAATGTAGTAACATTTAATGAATGTGACCATGAAAAATATTTGTGAGGTGCCAAAAGACTTAGCACTTTTTTCCAGTCTTGTATTAAAAAAAAAAAGTTGCAATCAATTTGATAGTGAGCCTATTTTAAAAATATTCTTATACTAATTCATCTCAAAAGGTTCTATTAATAGTCCTTTTGGAAAATACCATATATATAACCTGTGAATTTTTTTCCAGAATAATTAATGGAAGAAAATGTATCCTCTGCACAGATGTACATTTTCTCTCTAAGACTAATCTTTCATCACCCAGAATTGTTTTTACAAAAGCATGCATTATAAAATACACATAAAAGCAGCTATCTTAAACATGATTTTAATACATTACCTTTGTAGCTGATTCATCACTGTCTCCAGTTTAATATGCTGTTACATACATGAAGAAGCTCCAGTATCCCTTTTCTGATTGACTTAAAAAAAAAATCCCTGAATAAAACAGAAGCCAGCCTGTGACTTCTTTAGGCATTTCAGTAGAATATAATCATCTATGGAGAATATCTCCACACAAACTCATGAATACAGAACGGAGTCTAAAACAGATCTGGGGCAGACCAGAGTTAATACCAATTAAAATTTTTTATGTTTAAAAAGGAAAGAAAAGGAGCTGATTATCAACATTTAAAAGGATACTGCAACTTTAACAACTGTAAACTTTGTGTTAGAAGGTGTGGCAGACAGCTCTATGCTACTAGGTTTTTAGCTTGTAAATAATGCAAACCATCAGCAGTTTTAAAATGCCATAGACTATAAGAACACAGAAGCAAACAGGGGAAACAAAACAAAAAAACCAAGAACATTTATCTAAAATGAAGCTGTATAACCAACACATCTAAAATTAAAAAAAAAAATAGAGCAACTGATTAGGGGAAAAAACCCTCTGATAAAAATTTTAATTTCTTGACCTGTTCTAAAATGACATGAACTTTTAAATTAAAATGGTGGAAAAAAAGAGCTTTACAAGTGGATAGTTTCAACTCACTAAAATAATGTCAACAAGGTCAGCTTGCATAGAGGAAAATTTCAAATAATTACTGGCTACATGCATACAAAATTAGAAATGCAGGTATTATATCATAGTGCAAAACCATGGCAGTTGTGATGTCTTGTTACTGCCTAAGGTTGAGAAATAGACCGTAGTACCTCCAGTTATCACAGTTTCTGGTCTTTTAATCAATTATTTCTGCAGACTAGAAATGAATATGTAAAGATGAGGGGGCACATCTTTTGTGCCACTAATTAGCGAAGTTTGAGGTCATCACCACCACCTAAACTGGATCCAGGACTAGGGTCTTGTTGTCTTCTTGCCTGCAAAGACAAAATCATAATTTAGGGTTAAAACGTGTTTTGAAAATCAAAGTGCTAACAAATAAATGTTACAGTAGCCCATAAGAAAAGTTTGCAATTAAAAAAATTTTCAGCCAGTATCTCCACATGTAAGAAGAAAAAGAACAATTTAGATTATGTATGAAATATTTTGTTAAAGTTTCCTTAAAAACCAAGAATAAAAAATCTCATTATATTCAAAAGAGCATTATCAAAATATGTACTGTGGATAAAAGAGCAACAAACCTACATTTATAGCTTTGGGAATAAAGGGTTTAACTTGAACACATGATCCAATCACCTTAGAAGCAAACTTTCCCATTTTCCCTTTTAATACTAGCTGACATTTTACACACTACTATATATAAAACAGATAACAAACAAGAACCTACTGTATAGCACAGGGAACTATACTCAGTATTTTGTAATAACCTATAAGGGAAAAGTATACATATACATACATATATATATATATATCTGAATCACTGTGCTGTATACCTGAAATTAACACATTGTAAATCAACTGTATCTGCATGTACTTGTCCAGTTTTCCCAGCACCATTTATTGAAGAGGCTGTCTTGTCTCCATTGTATATTCTTGCCTCCTCTGTCATAGATTAGGTGACCACAGGTGTGTGGGTTTACCTCTGGGCTTTCTTACCTGTACCATTGATCCATATTTCTGTTTTTGTGCCAGTACCATATATTGTCTTGATTACTGAAGCTTTGTGGTATAGTCTGAAGTTGGGGAGCCTGATTCCTCCAACTCCATTTTTCTTTCTCAAGCTTGCTTTGGCTATTTGGGGTCTTTTGTGTTTCCATATAAATTGTATAATTTTTTGTTCTAATTCTGTGGAAAATGACATTGGTAACTTGATAGGGATTGCACTGAACCTGTAGATTGCTTTGGGTAGTATAGTCATTTTCACAATATTGGTTATTCCAATCCGCGTGGTATATTTCTCCACCTGTTTATGTCATCTTTGATTTCTTTCATCAGTGTTCTATAGTTTTCTGAGTACAGGTCTTTTGTCTCCTCAGGTAGGTTTATTCCTAGGTATTTTATCCTTTTTGTTGTGATGGTAAATGGGATTGTTTCCTTAATTTCTCTTTCTGATCTTTTGTTGTTAGTGTATAGGAATGCCAGAGATTTCTGTGCATTAATTTTGTATCCTGCAACCTTACCAAATTCATTGATTAGTTCTAGTAGTTTTCTGATGGCATCTTTAGGATTTTCTATGTATAGTATCATGTCATCAGCAAACAGTGACAGTTTTATTTCCTCTTTTCCAATTTGTATTCCTTTTATTTCTTTTTCTTCTCTGATTGCTGTGGCTAGGACTTCCAATACTACGTTGAATAACAGTGGTGAGAGTGGGTATCCTTGTCTTGTTCCTGATTTTAGAGGAAAAGCTTTCAGTTTTTCACCATTGAGAATGATGTTTGCTGTGGGTTTGTCATCTATGGCCTTTATTATGTTGAGGTAGGTTCCCTCTATGCTCACTTTCTGGAGAGTTTTTAACATAAATCGGTGTTGAATTTTGTCAAAAGCTTTTTCTGCATCTATTGAGATGATCATATGGTTTTTATTCTTTAATTTGTTAATATGGTGTATCACATTGATTGTTTTGCGTATACTGAAGAATCCTTGCATCCCTGGGATAAATCCCACTTGATCATGTTGTATAATCTTTTTAATGTGTTGTTGGATTCTGTTTGCTAGTATTTTGAGGAAATTAGAACACTCCCTAACACCATACACAAAAATAAACTCAAAATGGATTAAAGTCCTAAATGTAAGACCAGACACTAAAACTCTTAGAGGAAAACATAGGAAAAAACACCCTTTGACATAAATCACAGCAAGATCTTTTATGACCCACTGACTAGTGTAATGAAAATAAAAACAAAAATAAGTGAATTGGACCTAATTAAACTTAAAAGCTTTTGCACAGCAAAGGAAACCATAAACAAGACAAAAGACAATCCACAGAATGGGAGAAAATATTTGCAAACGAAGCAACAAAGGATTAATCTCCAAAATATACCAACAGCTCATGTATCTCAATATCAAAAAAACAAACAACCCAATCAAAAAATGGGCAGAAGAGCTAAACAGACATTTCAGCAAAGAAGACATACAGATGGGCAAGAGACAATGAAAAGATGCTCACCAGCACTAATTATTAGAGAAATGCAAATCAAAACTACAATGAGGTATCACCTCACACCAGTCAGAATGGCCATCATCAGAAAATCTACACACAATAAATGCTAGAGAGGGTGCAGAGAAAAGGGAACCCTCTTGCACTGTTGGTGGGAATGTAAATTGACACAGCCACTGTGGAGAACAGTATGTTGGTTCCTTAAAAAGCTAAAAATAGAATTATCATATGACCCAGCAATCCCACTACTGGACATATACCCAGAGAAAACCATAATTCAAAAAGACACATACAGGGCTTCCCTGGTGGCGCAGTGGTTAAGAATCTGCCTGCCCATGCAGGGGACACGGGTTCGAGCCCTGGTCTGGGAAGATCCCACATGCTGTGTAGCAACTAAGCCTGTGCGCCACAACTACTAAGCCTGTGCTCTAGAGCCTGCGGGCCACAACTACTGAGCTCGTGTGCCACAACTACTGAAGCCCGCAAACCTAGAGCCTGTGCTCCGCAACAAGAGAAGCCACCGCAATGAGAAGCCCGCACACCGCAACGAAGAGTAGCCCCTGCTCGCCACAACTAGAGAAAGCCCGCATGCAGCAATGAAGACCCAACACAGTGGGAAAAAAAAAAAAAAAGACACATATACCCCAATGTTCATTGCAGCACTATTTATAATAGCCAGGACATGGAAACAAACTAAATGTCCACCAACAGATGAATGGATAAAGAAGATGTGGTACGTAGATACAATGGAATATTACTCAGCCATAAAAAGAAATGAAATTGGGTCATTTGTAGAGATGTGGATGGACCTAGGGTCTGTCATACAGAGTGAAGCAAGACAGAAAGAGAAAAACAAATATCATATATTAATGCATATATGTGGAATCTAGAAAAATGGTACAGATGAACCTATTTGCAGGGCAGGAATAGAGAGGCAGATGTAGAGAACGGATGTGTGGACACAGGGTGGGAAGGGGAAGGTGGGATGAATTGGGAGATTAGGTTTGACATAAATACACTACCAGGTGTAAAACAGATAGCTGGCGGGAACCTGCTGTATAGCACAGGGAGCTCAGCTCGGTGCTCTGTGATGGCCTAGTTGGGTGGCATGGTGGGGGGAAAGCAGGTACAGGAGGGAGGGGATGTGTGTATGCATATGGCTGATTCACTTTGCTGTGCGGCAGAAACTAATGCAACGTTGTAAAGCAATTATACTCCAAAAAAAAAAATTATTGTGAGACAACCAGAAAAAAAAAAAAGTTAACAAAGGAATTCCAATACCAGATTAGGAAACTGATAGTTACCAAATGTTATTTTTTCCAATAAACAAGTTATATTTTATATTAAGACATTTAAAAAATAAATTTAACACCAATAATAGCAAAAAAATCAACTATACTTCAATAAAATATATATAAATGAATAAATAAAAATTAAAAAAAACAGCTGACATTTATTGAGCACCAACTATATGCTGGGCACTGTTCTAAGCAATTTCCATGGACGAACCAATTTAATCCCTGCCAACTACCTATAACATAGGTGCTATTGTTTATCCATTTTACAGATAAAGAAACTGAGTCACACAGAAGTATATGGCCTATAAATTATATGACTGAAAAATGTAATACTGAATTTCATCTCTCACTGAATTCCATCTCTGCCAACTGGATTTAACTAGGAATCTCTATCTCAAGAAATAAAATTTCAGAATTACTATGGATAAAGTATTGTCTCAAAAGCAACAACGGAAGTATATTAGAATCCTTGGTGCACTTATATATTCAGAAGTATCTTTACAACAATACTTAACAACTAAGAGGCTTGACAATCATAAACATTGAGGATTTCAAGTTTCACTGTAGAATAAACCTTTCTGTTTAAACTATGGCAAATCACTTAATAGAGAACATCTAAGAACTAATATACTGTGCATGACACTCTCTGCTAATATAAAGTTTTAAAATAACATACTGCCCCCCTTTAATCCACACATAATATTTACTTTCAGTCTCTTTCACAAATTCCAATGCATCTTTCTTTTATAAGTGTTCTCTAGTGACTACAAACGTCAGTCAAGCAAACATCTGTTTGTATACAGAACCTAGTTCCCTCAGCAACAGTTTTCCTATGTTAGATAAAGGCTACTCCATTTTACCAGTTACTAAGGGCAGAAACCTCTTAACATCTCTCACACCCAACAGCAAATTCTGACATCTCTACATTTAAATATGTCCCGAATCTGACCACTTCTGACTAACTCTACCACTCTTACCCTAGTCCAAGCCACCATCATCGTTCATGTGGATCTTGTTTTAGCCACCTCTGTTATATGCCAGCAACTGGGACTAACTGCAATTACCTGTGCAATCCTTAGCTAAATGGAATTATGTATTATTATCACCAATTGATTGTCCATTATCTGTCAGTTTTTGGAAACAAATTTAACCAAAAATAGAAATGTTCTGATTTCAATGGTTAATATCTAAAACAATTAGAGAAAGAGCATCCTTGACCTTCAAAGAAACAGCTTAACGAGTCACACCTGTACTGTAAAATCATGTTTAGTCAGAAGCTCCAGTTACATCATCATTTCTCAAGAGGGTTAATGTTGTTTAGACAGAAATGACACAGCTTTATTCACTTTCAAACAAATCGTATAAAACCCAACACTAACTTCCCTGGTCTTTCTTATAAACTGTGATATATTTCTCTAGCAAATCTTAACTATTTATTAGCAGACTGCATGCTGACTAAATTTTAGCACATTCCTTTCATTTAACTAATCAGGTTAATGTTATGCTGCATGGGTACAGACTGAAAGAGCTATGGAATGCATATGCATTAGGAAAACAATTTATGTTCCATACAGAATCAATGTTAAATGTAATGTAAGAACTGATCAATTCTGCAAAATAAGAGATGGTGATATAAGCATCTGGTTTCAGTCAATGAAGGTTAGAAAGGGGCTGAGCAATGAAGAAACACTGAGAAAAATCAATCCTAATTATACATTTATAAATTACTACTAACCTACCAGTAATACTTTGTGAAAAGAATATTTCAGCTTTTGTCTTGGGATAAGAGTAATTTTCAAATTATTTTAATAATGGGATGACTCCAAATGAGTGACAAAAAAACAGTCATCAGCAGGTGGAGGTCTCCCTACTGGTCAGGGCTGTGCAGAGGTTGCCATGGGTTTATTTGTTTAAAATATATTTTTGGTAAAAGCATGGAAAGAAAAGTTGTTTTGCTATTTACTTGTGTTTTTCATTTCTATTTACATTGTAAAGAAGGAATGAGGAAGATGTAAACGAAGACACTATGAAGGAGAATCAAAGATAAAAAAAATAAGGGAAGTCTGAAAGAGTATGAATGAGAGCAGAAGAGGGAAGAATGAGAGAGCTGGGAGACTGGGAGGAAATTTAATGCTAGGGAGGAAGATGTATGGGCTGTTATATGAAGGAGACAAATACAGAAACATTTACGTTAATGAAATAGCTTCCACAGGACTGGAATTCAACAACTGGATGCGCTGCCTTGGGAAGCAGTGCCTTCTACTGCAGCAGTTTTCTAATGGAGGTTGGATGTTTTAGAATGAATTCTGTGAGTAACAAACTAGACTAGATGATGGCAAAGAAACTCTCTGAACTTGATTATCCTAAAAACATAAAGTCCGTAATTTCTAGTTTCTTTCTCCCCAGTCAATCCACATAGGCCCTTGATTTTAACTTTTTATTAACAGTTATTTCAGAATAGGGTTTTAATATAAAGCAGACACCCATGAGCCTGTTCAGAATACAAATCTGTTTTTAATATTTGTAAGTATTAAAATCTAGAAATTTTACTACAGACCCCTCACCACCAATCGCTCCTATCTTCTTTCTTTCAGTATACCATCACCCAGAAACATGGCAAATCTGGTTTCTAGATGGCAGTCATAGGATGTGTTCAAAATGAAGAGACAAAAAATATTCACCGGATACTGGAGCTTTCCCTACTGGTCTGGGCTGTGCAGAAGTAGCCAAGAGCAGGGCTACCCAAATGAAAACGAATAAAACCTGGTTGATTTCCATTCTTTTATTATCAAGATCATCAAACTGCAGAAAACTCTTCATGAGAAAATGCCCTAATAACTAAAAAGAAATCCAATTTATTGAGTGTATACTGTATCCAGATAATGTGCAAATCACTTTATGTTTGACACTTGGCTAAAAGTCAGAACATGGCATGACAGAATTTTAGAGCAGCACAGTACTTTATAGAGATCCAGTTCAACTCTCACATTACAGATGATAGGCCCGAGACCAAGAATGTTAAATGATTCCTCCAAGGTTTCAGAGTTAGGTGGTGGCAGTGAGAACACAAACTCACAACTCTAAAAGGACGAACCTTTAACTTCCAATTAGCATTAATGTCAGCCTCCTAAGTCACTGCTATTTCTCCTGACTGCTAAGGCTGGAAGAGACACAAAGTAGAAATTTTAAGTCCTAATATGAGAGAAAGAAATGCAATTTCTCCAAACTCATTAAGATCGTAAAAACAAGGTGAGCAGACAATCATAAACACCTGTCAGATAAGTAGACTGCAAGAGCTGGTCTAACAGGCACATCAAAAAATACAGTTCTTACAAAGTATACAACTTCAGGAAAACTTTAAATATAAGGTGGCATTTTAAAATAAAAGAGATAGTGGAAATAACTGACATTTCCAGGCTTGGACTAGGGTGGCTCTACCAAGTTAGCAATGTGAGCTTATACAAGCTTCTTATCCTCTTTCAGCCTCAGTTCCTCAAAATTGAGATACATCTTATAAGAGCACTTAAGAATCAAGTATAAAACAAATATTGCAGCATATACTGCCTGGCACATAGTATGCATTCATGCTGTTGCTATCACAACAAAGCTGCTCATAATTTCCCAATTTATCTGTATGAACTTTTCAAATGTTAAAAAAAATCTGCATCCTGCAGATAAGAGTAACTTTTACAGGCTAAAATAAAGTTAAAACAAAATAAATTTTAATAAAACCTACATCTCTTATGATAGAGACCAAACCAAGACCTTGTTTTTCTCTTAGTATGGGAGCAGCAGACCTAGAATCCTTGTCCTCGTTAATCCTCTTCCGATTCTCATCCTTTTTTGTTTTGTTTTAAAATTTTATATTTTAATAGGATTTTCTTTTTTTATAAATTTATTTATTTATTTATTTTTAGCTGAGTTGGGTCTTCATTGCTCTGCACTGGCTTTCTCTAGTTGTGGCGAGCAGGGGCTACTCTTCATTGCGGTGCGCGGGCTTCTCATTTTGGTGGCTTCTCTTGTTGCAGTGCAAGGGCTCTAGGTGCACAGGCTTCAGTAGTTGTGGCATGCGGGCTCAGGAGTTGTAGCACACGGGCTTAGTTGCTCCGCGGCATGTGGGATCTTCCTGGACCAGGGCTCGAACCCGTGTCCCCTGCATTGGCAGGCGGATTCTTAACCACTGCACCACCAGGGAAGCCCTCTCATTCTTTTTTTTTTTCGATTCTCATTCTTAGTCTGAGTTCATATTCTCGGTTCACTTTCATCTGCTGCCTATACCTAAAACACACCTCAGGAAGGCCCAGAAGAGACAGACATTTATGTTCCTTTGTCCTTACATAAAAGTGTCGGTAGAGTTAAGTGATATGAAAACTGAAGTCTGTGGGAATTTAAAATAAATAGAGGCTGTGATTTTTTTTCTTGGACCACACAGAATCAAAGGCTCCAAAAACATACAAAACACAAATATAAAAACCACAGTCTTCCGCTTGTTTTTATTTCCAAATAGTCTCCACATAAAATTCTCATATGATTTACTGAACTTTACTTTTAAAACTGCCTATAGCAGAATAAGCAATAATTATTTACCCATTCTCTGACATTAAAGATAACAATTTATTTGCTAACGCTTTTATAACCTAACCAAATGAAAGCATTTTCTAGGTAATGACAGAGAGAAAATCTCTTTCAGCACCCTGTCACCTTGCAGCTGAATTAAGAGCCAACAGTACTGTATCACAGTTTTAGGTTAAGAGGCCAATGAAGCTGAAGGTAGTCCCTAGACACACCAAGAGTGTGTATGAGCTGCTATAACAGATGACAGAGGTATCTTTCCAACTTATTTATGACGAAAGCACTCAGTCTATACCTTATTAGCCTCTATCTTCCTTCACAAAATCCCAAAGTAAGGTACTGGAATTACAGTTATAGAGATGTGTAACCTGAAGGACTGCCATGGATAACAGGTCAACAGTTTTAAATAATGGTAAGATTCTCAGGTAGAAAGGCACTGGGCCACTTCTATGTGGCAACAGATATCAATGGGCAGGCAGACACTTTACAGAAGAAATGTCTGAGATTATTATTTTTTTTAAAGTCTACTTTTTATTAAAGTACAGAAGAGTGTACAAATCATATATATGAGTGATGAATTTTCAGGAAATGAACACACCCATGTAACTAGCCTCCAGATCAAGAAATATAATATCACCAAACGTGGGAAGTTCCCTCTTTGTACCCCCTCCTTGTCACTATCCAACCCCAAGAGAAGCCAGAAAAGTTCAAGATCCTTTACTATTGTTAAAAAACAAAGAAAGAAAGAAAGAAACACCAGGATATAAAATAGCTTGGCAACATATCTTTGACTTTCAGAGTCTACAGTTAGGATATGCCTGCCTTTATTGCCACTCCAGATACGTTGTGAGCCAAGGTGCATAGAAAGAGAGGATGGGGCTTCCCTGGTGGCGCAGTGGTTGAGAGTCTGCCTGCCGATGCAGGGGACACGGGTTCGTGCCCCGGTCCGGGAAGATCCCACATGCCACGGAGTGGCTGGGCCCGTGAGCCATCGCCGCTGAGCCTGCGTGTCTGGAGCCTGTGCTCCACAATGGGAGAGGCCACAGCAGTGAGAGGCCCGCGTACCGCAAAAAAAAAAAAAGAGAGGATGAAGGAACTAGCTTCCAATGAATTCCATTTTAAATGTCAGATACTGAGTTAGGCAGCACCCTGGGAGGTAGGGTGTTAGCTCCATTTTACAGATGAGGGTCAAGAGGATAAGCAACTTTCCCAATGCCACATGGCAACAAGTAGAGCTAGGACTCAAAACCAGGGCAATTTATTAGAAGCCTCATCCTCATCTACTACCTCAAAGGTTCTCAAGTTACATTCTGCCAGTTACTGCGTTTCCTGAACACATTCCAGGGACTCTAGAGGGGGACCAGAATAATCCCTACTCCTGCTTCACCCAGAGCAGTGCCCCTTTAAGCTCTTTTATACATTAAGGTTCTGTATAAATTTCAAACGAAGACAGGATTTCACATTTTTAAAAACTGCCTATACGTCAGAGAAAACAGATAGCAAGTTCTAGAATCTTCTGCTTTCATCATTCTGTGTTAACACTAGCAACAATTTTTCTCTTCTTGATAGGTAACAGATGCACGATACAAAATTCAAAAGGTATAAAAGATAAACAATGAAAAGTAATCACTCAAGGAGTTTTAGAACTGATTTCAGGTTAAAAGACACTGGGGAAAACCAAAACCACTTGGAGTTCTGCTTCCCACTGTGAGTAACCTTAATCAGATACACACATTAAATGTTCATGAGCACCACTGTTACAAGTTTAGCATGTCAGGGCTAGAGGCCTCAGAGGTTATCCAAACAGGGGTAGGACATCCGTAAGCCTCTGTGCTGCCAGGATCTTAAGCCTCCAAGGACCATTTACTGGGTTACTGCCACCCAAGAGTTACCACTGCTCCTTGGCCCTTGTCTTTAGTCAGTCATCAGGACCACCCACGAGAACCATTATTATTCTTTTCTTCCTCAGTTTTTTCTTTTCCAGGCAAAATGGTTTCTAACTTCTTCTGGTTCTGGCAGATTTTACTTTTCAACTTAATCATCTTTATGGGTGATGTGGAAATTCTTTTCCCAGTGCTGGGCTGTATATGTGGAGAACTTCTGCTTAGGAAGATGGTTTAAGTCTTCACCCTCCCCTTTCATTAACCAACTATTTCAAAAGAGAGCAAGTCAATTAAATTTTCTCAGAGTCTCAGTTTCTTCAAATATAATAAGAATTTTACCCAGGTTAGTGTAAGAAAATCATTTTTTATAAAATTGTTACTTTTTAAAAAACAAAATTAAAAACAAATAAAAAGAATGTTCAATTATATTTTGTAAGATCCCCTTATAGATGTTTGAATTACAATGGAAAAAATGCAACATTCACCCCCAGTGTTCCCCTTTTAGGAAAAAGGAGGTAAACTACAAGAAATAAGCTGACATTAGGAATCTGTCATGATTTTTTTTTTTTAAAGAGAAGCAAAATACACATGCACACAGTGCCAAAAGACATGCATACCCAAAACTCCCCTAAGAGACTGCCAGTGCAAGCTCTGAGGTCAGATTCCAGCCCAATTTTCCAGATAACAGTTCTCTACGAGAACTTTTAAAATTACTGCCATAAGGGACTATGGATCTTAAATCACTGATGAAAATCTAACCATCTTCTCTATGCTCTAGGTCATAATGCAGGGAAAGTGCCCTGATACACCTTAGAGAACAATGTTCTTGTTAGCCAGATAATTCAATTAACTTGAACCAGCACTGTGGTAGAGCTTTTAGTGCTAAAGTACTTTAGAGCTATTATTTACTGAAGGCATACACATATCAAGCACCACACTAAGTGCCTTATAAGCACTTTCCCATTTCATTCTCACAACAATTTCTAAGAGAAAACGCACTTAAGAGAGGTTAGCAATTAACGGACCAGGAATCTCAACTACGCCTGACTACAAAGCCCATGTGCTCAATCACTGACATAAAACTCACTAGAAACAATCTATCTGAGCAACAAATTATCTGACACCTCTATCACCAGACTATATTTTTGTTCATACACAAATACAAACATAAGCACATATAAACTGACACACCAAAATGTTTTTCTTCAAGTAACATTATTTATAATAATCAAATTAACATTTTAGAGAAGATAATTCTTAGCCTCAACTAATCTAGAATTTTATTTAAAGCAAATCATATAAAAAAACTCCTAATTGTTCCATTAGTTGTCAAATAGTTATTCTTCAAATATAATGTAGCTGAACAGCACTTTTTATAAAACAATTCTTATATTCATTTAAAGCCATGTTAGCTTGCTCTAGAAAGACTGACCAATCATGTTCTCTGACATGACAATATCTCTTTTTCCTTCACTCCTTTGCATACACTGTTCCTTCTGTCCAGAATGCTTTCCCCAGCTTGTGTAGCTGGCAAACTCACATTCTTCCTTCAAATCCCTGCAAGTATATTCTCCTGTGAATCCCCCAGGCAGAGGCAGATGTAAGTGCTCCTTCCTCTGCACTGCCACTGTTCCCCTTTAAGTACAGGTGCTGCTAAAGCAGACTGCAATGATCTGTTTATACATCTATTTTCCCTCAAGACTGACAGATGTTCAAGGACAGAAACCATGCATTTTCATCTATATATTTCCTAGTCCCTAATGCAGAATCTAGCACAACACAGTTGGAGTTCATTACTTAATAAATTACCTAGTTAATATAAACCAACAAATTATAAACATTTAAACATCTTTCTGGAGACCATTAACATGTATTATTCTACTGTAACGTACAGGCTCTAGTTTTCAGACAGGCAGAGTAGGAGCTATTGTGTGTGTGTGTGTGTGTGTGCGCGCGCGCGTGCGTGCGTTACGCGGGCCTCTCAATCAATGTTGTGGCCTCTCCTGTTGCGGAGCACAGGCTCCGGACGCGCAGGCTCAGCGGCCATGGCTCACGGGCCTCTTCCCGGACTGGGGCATGAACCCGTGTCCCCTGCATCGGCAGGCGGACTCTCAACCACTGCACCACCTGGGAAGCCCAGGAGGTATTTTTTGAAGCTGTCCATTTGACAACTAAATGCAATGTACAAAACACTGTGGTGGGTAATGTGGAGGTCAAAAAATCAGGGGCCCCACTACACTGGTGATCACACTATGGTGGAGTACAGACAACTTCATAATTGTTTTAACATCCTGTTCAATAAGAACAATGATAGAAATGAGAAGTGCTCTGGAAACGACAAAGTAGAAGGGCTAATTATGATTAAGAAGATTGGAGAAGGGATTGACAGATAACATTTAAGTTGGGCCTTGAATGGGTAGAAAAGTAAATTCTCAGTCAGGGAACGAACAGCATGAGCAAGAAGGTTCAGAAGTATAAGCTAACAAATGCATATTACACATTCGAAAACTTCTTACTATTACAGATACAGGATTCTCAAAGAAAATGCCATGGGAAGTTTGATCACAAGAACTGTAAACGCTTCAGGGACTTCCCTGGAGGTCCAGTGGTTAAGACTTCACGCTTCCACTGCAGTGGGCACGGGTGCGATCCCTCATTGGGGAACTAAGATTGCACATGCCGCATGGTGCGGCCAAAGGAAAAAAAAAAAAGTAAAAGCTTCAAAGAAAAAAATGTATTGCATTATATCCCTCCTGTTCCTTCCCCTAGCTAGAAAGTATTCTTGGGGACATCATCAGTTGCTATCAGCCTATTAAATCAATTCACTCATTGACAAAGGGAAATATCAACCATTAAAAGATAATAATTTTATTTCATACACTAACCACTAAGTAGGCTTGATTTTTTTTCACTTATTTTTTAAAAAATATTTTAACATATATATGAAATAATACCAATAATATCAGCTGACACCTAGTCAGTGCCACATTCTCTAAAAGTGCTTTCACATGTATTTACTCATTTAATCCTTACAATGACCCTATGAGATAGGCACAATTAGCCCTATTTTATAGATGAGGAAACTCAGCCACAGAAAGGTGAAATAATTTGTCAGAGGTGACAAAGTGCCAGAGCCAGATTCAGATCTTGCCATCTGGCTCTAGAGTCTGGGCTCTTAACCACTGTCTTTGTGTACACACACACACATTTTTACATTAATTTAAATAGTGTACATATAATTTAGTGAATGAAAAAACATTTTCTCTACTATGTAACAATGACTTAAAAAATTTTTTTAACGTGGAAAAATTACAAACATAAAAATTACCATCTTAACCACCTTTAAGTGTACAGTTCAGTAGTGTTAAGTAAGCACATTCACACTGTTGTGCAACCAATCTCCAGAACTCTTTTTAATGCCTGGAAATTATTCTATTTCGTTGATAGTCATATCAAATTTAAACACTGGACAAGACTAAATTTGAGTGTTTAAGACTGAAGTAGACATGGATAATAAAACTATAAAAAGACACAAGGAAGTGATTACTATAAAAATTGAGAAAATCATTACTTTTGAAGGGAGGGAAAAGGTCATAATTAGATGTACACATGGAGGGGGCTACTGGGGTAACTGTCACATTTTTATTTTTTTTTACCTGGATGGTTATAAGGGTGTTATTAGCATTCTAATAATTAAGCTACATATTTTTTTATGTAGATTTGGTGTGTACTTTACCATAAAAAGGTTAAAAGAAATACAGTCTAGGTTAATTCCATTCTTTGAGTAGTTTGAAAATAAATTTTCCTCTAGTGAAGAGACTATACAAATGACTGAAAATTATAATGTTACAAAATCAAGACAAATATTTATAGAAAAGTGGGAAATAATGTTACTCCCAGAGAATTTTAATAATGTTCTAAAAATATGTATCCTATGATAACATAAGGTAATTTTTACATATAATCTGAAAGATAATTAAGAAAAAAGAGGTAAGATATTTGGATCAATCAATTAATAGAAAATATACATGATAGTAAATATTTTTTTTGAGGACCAATAAATGAGGAATTCATGTACAACCTTAAAATTAAGACTTTCTTTATAGCAATTACATTTAATAAACACAAAGTCACAGAGTACAACTTTTAAAAAATGAAAGACATTGAACTACTAAACTATTTAAAATCATTATGCACAAACATCACAAATAGAGCCTGAGAGTTTGGGGGAAAGTACTAACCAGTTACTGCCAGCAGCTGTGAAACTCTCACCTCCATTTCCTCCCGATGAGACCTGTCTCTATCTTCAAATTCACGTGTCCTTCTCCGGGCCTCTTCAAAGGCCTGTTGTGCTAATGCATCCTCCTGCTGTCATAAGAATATATGAAACAGATATTTTAATTTTGATTTATAATAAAAAAAATTTGGGGGTGTCTTTTTTGAAAGAAATAAACAGCAGAGTATTTCTCAAAACATCAAAGCCATAAAAAAAGAGAAACTTCTTAAAGAAAACATCAGTATTTTCATGTTCTATTATAACACCTTGGAAATAGTAATCGTGTTCAGTTATATTCTAACAACTGAAAATGCTCTTCCCTTTCTGTCCTTACCTCATCCTCTTCAGCAAAGTAAAATTCTGATCAAGTCAATATTTAAAACATAGAAGTATAAGGAAAAAGAAATTATTAAATACTTCTACAGTGTGGGGATAAGACAGGCCAGGTGCTCTAAGTATGATTCTAAAGCCAGAAATATAAAAGAGAATATTAACAGAATCGACTGTACAAATGTTAGAAACTTCTAGACAACAAAAAGAAAATTCCAAGGGATATTATCAAGAAAAATTTATTTGTAACATATAACAAATCCTAATCCTTTCCCAACTAATGGATAAAGATCTGAAGGAAACCCAGATACTTCAAATTTCTTGTGTCTAAAAGGTAACCAATTTAAACTTTCCCTTTACACTTCTTTAGTCTGGATGGTGGCACTACTCACTCATTTCGGCCAAGAACCGGAGCTGCCTTTGACACTTCACTCTCCCCCGTCTCCATAGAGCCAATCAACCACCAAATCCTATCCATCTGACCTCCTATTTTTTGAATCTTTAGGCTCCTTTTCATTCCTACATTTTCCTAGTTCAGGAACCTAAGATCTCTCACCCAAATTACTGCAAAGTCTCTTCCTGTTTCCATTCTGTCATCCCCCAAGCCAAAACACAGCTATCAGAGCGTGCCTTCTAAAGCACAATCTGACCACAATATTCCCCAACTTAAAACTCCCTCGCTGTCTACTGCACAGGATGCTCAAGTGTGTGATTTGCAGTCACGCACTTCTCAACACTAGGATTTTCAATGGCACACTTGAAGAAACTAAAATATCAAAAACAATGCCAAAAAAGTCATCAATATTCACTGTCCTAGTTTCATTACAGCAAGGGGTGGCCAGGTAACTATGTTCTAGCCAATGATATAGAGGTGCAAGTCAATGAATGGGCCTTCTGAGAAAGTCATTTGAGAGACATGTCACCTTTCCTTCTTCTTGGGAACCGATGCAATGACCAGAGATACAGCAACCATCTTGCAAACATAATACTGGGGATGTTGCCACACACTGAGCACAGTACAGCAGGAAAATGAAAAGACCCACAGCTCCTGATAATATAAATGCCTGAACTGCATACTGTTGATATCTTATTCTGTGTGATAAATCCTTTATTTGGCTGTTAGTAGGGTTGTTTGATGCTTGCAATTTTCACTGACACAAGGTCTATAACTTAAACAAAAGTGAAAGGTGTGATCAAGTCTCCATTCTTATGTTGCATCTACTAGCTCTGCGACCCAGGGCAAGGTATTTCATTTTCTAAGCCTCAGTAAAGTCACATGTAAAATGCACGTAGTAGTAATACTTACGTCTCAAGATTAAATGAGATAACATATAAAAATGCTTAAGTGCACTACCTGACAACATTCAATAAATGCTATTATTTTATAAGCATTTGTGAACATGTAAAGTTTACAAGTGACTAAACATTACTATAAATAGCAACTGTATTCTCAGAATGTACTACATAAGCCACAGGCACCTGCAGAAGAACACTGCTCCCAAATGCCAAGGACTTTCTCTTATTTGATTAGGTATCAACCAGGACAGGTCTGCTGATAACAGGATATCCCTTCTGTCCTGTGCATTCATCCACTTTTTGATTTATTCCACAAATATTCCGTGAGTCTTTATTATGCCCAAGTCACTGTGCTGGGTGCCATGCATACAATGTGTGGGAGCAAATGGTGCTCTTCCTTATAGTTTCTGTTCTAGAGGGGCAGGTGGACAATGAACAAATAATTACAAAAATCAATATATAATTATCAGTTGTGACTGAGTATAGTAAAGGATTACAAGATGAAATGAGAGCATATAACACAAGATGTAATCTAACTCCCTAAGGAAGTTATTAGCCACTAATGTGTATTCTAGCAATACATAGATTTTTACCTTATTAAAATTAAAAAAAGTATTATTACTAATATTTGTAGTAAAATAAGCTAAGAGAGATTTGGTAGCTCTCTACTCTATAATTCCAGCTTCTATCTTGGTCTTTTCTAGTAAGATGTGAAATGTATGTGCAATGAACAGAGTCTGCACTTTAAATGGTTAAATCTGAAAGATGATCAGTGATCCAGTGTTATCCTGATCCTTTCCTGTTGCGAACTTAAGTAACACATCCCTTTCAAGGACAGCATAAAGAGTACTTACTGATAAAACTATACATTCACCCATAAAGCGTGCTCAAATGGATAGGGACAAATAACCCTACCCAGACTCAGGTGGTGGGAGGCTTTCAGCACTCCAGTCCCCACCAGCTACTTGTTATACTAGCCTGTTACTCCACAGTCTATACCACAGTCTGCACAAAGTAGTCAGGTGGGGTCATCATAAAAGGTGGCTGGGTGTTCGTGAAACCCATGTGGTAAATAATGACCTAGCAGTGCTCTCATAGAGACTATTCTTAACCATTCTTGCTACACTGATTTTGTCTTTATTGTATTGCTAAATCTACAACTATATTTATTTTACAGTTTGGTAATACTTACCTTTCTGTGTAATAAATTTAAAAAACAGAAGTATATATTTTATGAAAAATTAAGAATCAAATTCGCTTCCAAGAAAGCTGATGATGAATGCATAATTTGTACAAAATAACAACATTTCCTATTCTCTGTGGGGACCAGAATGATATCACTGATCACATGAAAACCAAAAGAAATAAATCTGCTGAAGAAGCATCAACATATACTTCAAAGGCGACAATTTAACATGTGCAGCTGCAAACGGTACATTTAACACCATTCTGTAAAACATAACTTTTTATTTAAATCAAACGACTCTTCTAAATTTTCACTCACATTCTCGTCAACATACAAAAAGCAAAGCTGTTCATATGTTGGCTTTGCTGACAGAAAAACCCTGCAAAAAGCTAAAGGATACCAGTTTTACATCAGTGTCATTAGGTACTTCAAATAGAAAATCTGTTCAACCCAATACGGTTCAATTTTTCTAATCATATTATAGAATCAAAATAGAACTTTTGGAAGGTCATTATATTGAAGGTGAAACATATTTTTGGGACTGCTAATTTAAAAAGTACAAAAATGAAGATAAATTATTGGTTCTTAAACTGATAATACAAATACAAATGTTGGTGGAGCAAACATTTAAACACTGTATAAAAAATAACATTCTTAGTGAATTTTTAAAACTATGAAATAGAAATTTACTAGTAATTAGTTGTGGTACACATGAAATTCATAATTGTTATCCAAACAATTCTTATCCAAAGTAGTGAGGTATTCTACCAATCACTTAGACATTAGAGTTGCATAAATTACAAATATATTTATGTATCCATAAAGTGACTGAACTATAAAATTTCTGTGACAAAGCTGATGCTGAATACAAATAAATTCACATGACATTATACAGGCACTTTGGATTTTAGAAATTTGAGCCTTTTAAGAACTTCTATGAAATCAACCTAGTTCCTAAAATGGCATTTATCTTTTGTTTTTTTGTAAATGAGTCCTCAGTTATATTTTGTTCAAAATTAGTTGGAAATCTCTGATTAAAGTATTCAATAGTGAAGCACCAAATTTTTCAGTTTTTCAAGCTTTTAGAGAATTGCAATTATTGAAAATTGAACATATAAAGACAACACTGAAATTTATCCTACAAATTACAGAAAATAAAGAAATGAAAGTATAATCAGCAAACATGATTCAATTTTGAGTTTATACAATTATACTCAGAAATATCTTCATTTGTGGGAAACTTATAACATTTTATTGAACTATTTACACATACAAAAAAGTACACATATCTTAAGGCTGTGTTGTCCAATTCTGTAGCCACTAGCCACGTGTGACTACTGCATACTTGAAATGTTGCTAATTTGAGTCTGTAAGTGGAAAATACACACTGGATTTCAAATACTTGTTACCAAAACAGGTAAATATCCCAATAAATATTTATATTGATTTTATGTTCAAATGATAATATTTTGGATATACTGGGATAAATAAAATATAAAAATTAATAATTTTCAAACCTTTTTAAATGTGGCTTTTAAAAAATTTTAATTTACATAATGTGGCTCACATTTCAATTCTACTGGACAGCACTGTCCTAAAAGATAGCTTGATGAATCTTCAGAAACTGAACTTTCCATGTAACTAAAAGCCATATGAAGAAACAGAACAGCACCAGCATCTCAGAGGTCATCTTCTCCTCCATTACAGGAACTACCCTCCTCTCCCAAGGATAAACCACTATCCTTCCTTTTAACAACATGTATTATTAGTTTTACCTATTTTTGTACTTTTATATAAATGGATTCATATACCATGTGCTTTTCTAATACACTCAATGTATTTGTGAAATTCACCCATATTGGTATGCTAGTTGTAGTTTTTCATTTTCATTGTATTTCTCTTTATGAACATGCAATTTATCCATTTGACTGTTAGTGGGCATTTGGGCAGTTTATAGTTTCTGGCCATTAACCAATAATGCCACTACAATGTCCTAGTACCTATCTTTTGATGAATATATATGTATTCATTCCCATTGCATACCATGCCTCAGGACAGAACTGCTGGATCATAGGTATACACATGTGCAGTTTTAGTATTTATTGCCAAATGTTGTGTCAACTTTATGTAATCAAACACCACACCAACTGTTGTTCCGCATCCTTGCCAACGTTTGTCAAAGGTACTCTGAACAAAGGCAAAAAGACAACACCTGTGAAAATATTTCAGTTGAAATACTGATACAATTTAATTTTAAAAAATGTAATTGTGACTATCCTCTGTTTATCTCTTAGCCTACCAGGTACCCGAGCATCTACTGGGGAATTTTGTTCTCACATGGCAGAGAGAGAGATTGAGCAAGCTTAGCTCCCTTGTGCATGTCTTATCAGGACACTAATCCTATCATACCAGGGCCCCACTCATAGGACTCATTTAACCTTAACAGACCCCATAAAGGTCCTATCTCCAAATACAGTCATATTGGAAGTTGGGGCTTCAAAATATGAATTTTGGGGGAACACAAACATGCCGTCCACAATAGCTGGTAAGTGGTGGGGCCAGGAATCATAATTACACGACCATGAAGCGCCTACTCCTAACTTCTATACTTCATTGCCTCTTTACACTTACTATCTTCCAGAAGACTGGGGGATGGGGAAAGCCTCAGAGAAGTGCTGACAGTTGACTGAATGGTTGGTATCCCCTGCTTTAAAATTTTTATATTATGTAAGACCTATTATTATATTAGTTTACTATGACAACAGATGGTACTTACTTTATAGTGATAAAGCCCAATTTGTGGACCAGGGCAACAAAGCAGGGAAATTCTCAGTATGGAAAATACTGTGGGCTAAACTTTAAATTTTTACCTATCACTTTAACAAAATATTTCAGTTTTAGAAGTCAACTCAATCTGAAATTCACCCTTACATAAATTCAATCTGCTTACAGAAACAGCCCTCTAAACTGCCAATTATTTACTATTTTTCTGAAGGAATTGGGTATTCCTTATCCCTGTGGAAATCAAGGTAGCAGAGATTCTTTCTTAAGAATTTTAACTTTGAACCTGAATTTTTTACTAGGAAGGTTTAATTTTTTGATCTCTTAAGAAGAAAATTCCTATATTTCTATATATGGTGAACAAAATGGGAATAACAAATAACAAAAAGAGAGCTTTTTATTCTTGCCATTATTTTAACTTTATTAAGAGTATTAGTATTAAACAACTGAAAAAATTAACACCCGCTAATAATCAGATACTCTGACATGTTCCTTCAGCATTCTGAATATGTCATCACACTATCTTCTGGCCTCCATAATTTCAAAAGACAAGTCAGCTCTTAATCTTATTGTGGCTCCCTTGCATGTAATGAGGGCTATTTCTTGCTGCTTTTAAGATTCTCTTTGTTTTTCAACAGTTTGGCTATGATGTACCTAGTTGTGGATTTCTTTCTGTTTACCCTACTTGGAGTTCATTAAACTTCTTAGACATGGAGATGAGTATTTTTCATCAAATTTAGTTTTCAGCCATTATTTCTTAAAATATATTTTCTGCCCCTTTCTTTCTCTCCTTACCACCTAGGACTTCCATTACATATATGTTGGTCTGCGTGCTGGTGTCCTACAATCTCTGATACTGTTCATTTTTCTTTGTTCTTTCTTCTTTCTGTTCTTGAGACTGGATAATCTCTATTAATCTATGTTCAAGTTCACTAATTCTTCTGCCAGCTTAAATCTGTTGAGTCTGTGAATTTTTCATTTCCGTTATTGTACTTTTCAATTCTAGAATTTCTACTTAATTTTTTAAAAAAATTTAGATCTCTTTATTAATATTCTGTCTTTCATGAGTCACTGTCATAATTGTCCTTCAATTCTTTAAAGGAAGAAATTTTCCTTTAGTTCTTTGAACACACTGAAAAAGAATTGCTTTTAGGTCTTTTGTCACTAAGAACCATCATTTGAGGCAGAGTATCTACTGCCTGCTTTTTCCCCTGAGTTATCAGTCACACTTTTGTGCTTATTTGCATGTCTTATAATTTCCTGTTAAAAATTGGATATTTTAGATAATATACTGTAGCAACTCTGACTTCTGACCCCTGCCTCCAGCTTGTTGTTGCTGTTTTTTGTTTGTCTACTTAGTGACTTGCCTAGTTGTGTGGAGTCTGTTTCCCCAGCAGTGTGCAGCCTCTGATGTCACTGCTTAGTTTTTTTTCTTTTTAAGCCTTGCTTTCTAGGGGGTTCCCCCTGGGTCAGCATAACTTAGTGGTCAGCCAGTGACTGGTCAGAGGTTTTGCTTAAACACCTTGAGTCAGAAGGCTTCTAATCCTTTGCCATGGGATCTGTGTGTGGCTTACTTTCAAAGTGCAAGGAGTTTATCAGTCTACCCTGTATTCAGCCAGGGACTAGCAGCTTTCAAGGGCTCTCTCTGTCCTCTCTTGAACAGGTGTAGCCTTGCACATGTACACAGCCTTTTGGACCATGAGAGGTTAAGTGTGATCTCAATAAGGCTTACTTTAGCTATCTCTTTCCCTAGATTTCCCTGTTAAACTTCTGGCTAGTCTGCCATTTTGTTGCTTCCTGAAACATTAGCTTTCTCCAATTGTTTGCCACAGAGACTGCTATTGTTTTCAATAACAGCCTTGGACATGTATTTTTCCAAATGCTACTCTAAATAAAGTCAGCTCCCTCTGACAGGACAGCAGAGCTGCCAGTCCTCATGGCTTGTCCTGCCTGCCCAGGGTAGAACTTGAGGAACCACAGAGCTAAGGGAGATGGGAGCAGCTCCTGACTAAACTGCCACATTATCACTGTTCTTACTGAAATTCACTAGCTTTGTTTGAATAAATGCCTCTCAATATATGTCCTTTGGCTAATTTCCAGAGACCTTAAATGGGTTTTTGTTTGTTTACAATTTTGTTAAGTTTAATCACTGCTTTTTGGAGAGAGAATCTGCCAAACTCCTCACTAAGCACATAGTGGTAATCCAGTGCAATTTAGAACCACTGAAGGAAAAACTTTCCCCAAACCAGGACCAAAATTTGGGTCTCAATCTCTTCAGAATTCATCAATATTATGAGAACATGAGACTTTCTATACTTACTTTTAAAAAAATACTTCCTAACTTTATTTGATAACAACAAACTATATATAAAAAGAGACAAGGAAGGCGGGGAGGCCCATGGATGGAAGTGCGTGTGCGTGCGTGCATGTGTGTGTGTGTGTGTGTGTGTGCGTGTAGGGGTACTGGGTGGGGGGGTCAAGAATGGAGAGAGGGTCAAAAAAGAGGGTCAAAAATTAGGACTTCCCTGGTGGCACAGTGGTTGACAGTCCGCCTGCCGATACAGGGGACAATGGGTTCGTGCCCTGGTCTGGGAAGATCCCACATAACGCGGAGCGGCTGGGCCCGTGAGCCATGGCCGCTGAGCCTGCGCGTCGGGAGCCTGTGCTCCACAACGGGAGAGGCCACAACAGTGAGAGGCCCGCGTACCGCAGGAAAAAAAAAAAAATTAGAGAGAGGGCCTTCCCTCATCCCCCATCAGAGTTGGCACCCAGAGGAGGGTTCTTGAGGGAGCTGTGAGGGTCCACAGACGTGCCTCAGCCTATGAGATGGTAAAAGATCCAGCATCCAAAAGTGACCCAGTGACTGGCCCAGCTGAGCTCTGACCACTTGTGGACAGTGTATGCCATGCTGTAGCCCTGCTCCTCTGTGGTATCGTCCACATCAACGTCAAACAGGGAGCCCAGGTAGGCCAGGTGGAAGATGGCCAGGGCCCCAAAGAGCAGGTTTAAGGCTCGCACCCCCAGGCCCAAACGATGCTGGTGTGAACAGTCTGGTGGGCACCTTTTCGACAAGACACAGGCACTGAGGATCCGAGCCAGGCGCTTTCGGAGGATGTGCTCCACATAAGTGATAAATGCCAGGGACAGCAGCACCGCAGCCAGGTGGAAGCTAAAGCCGTGCAGGAGGGCGCTGGTTGCATAGGTGACCAGCACGGCTGAAAAGGTCCCGAGGTGGAGAGCATTCTTGAAAACATAGTTATTTAGCCAACAAGACATGGGCAGGTTCCAGCTTGTGACAACTTCCACCATGGACCGGGGCAGCTCCACATTCAGTGGCTTAGAGACCGTCAGGTCCCATTCCAGGTGATCCTTCTCCTCGGTGAAGCCAGCCCCCGCCAACGTGGCTGTGGCCTCAGATAGAAAGCCCACAAAATAGTTGCTGAAGTGGAAGGAGACAGCACTCTCATAGGCTCGCAGCCACTTGTGAAGGAGGTGGTCACCATCAAGGGGAATGAAGTAGGGGAAGAGGTAGGGGCCCACACAGGTGGACAGCACAAGGCACAGCAGGGCCAGCACCAGGCTCTGGGCCACCTTCTGCAGCCACTGGCGGCTCAGCGGGAGGCCTTGGACAGCCCGTAGGTAGCTGTGGAAGGATATCCAGGGCCCAAAGACGATAGTGCCCACAAAGTAGAGGTAGCCCATGAACTCCACAGGCGAGGGCACTACACCCACCTCGCCCCGGTCCAGATCGAAGCCCAGAGACACTGCCTTCATGGCCACAATCATCTGAGCCCCTCGCATCTTGTGCCATGTCACAGTGTCCACCATGTGCATCTCACCCATGAGTAGGTAGATGAGGATGGTGACGGAAAGGAAGACTCCACGATGGGAGGAATGTCGGCAGAGGAACAGCACGAGGTAGCACAGAAGGCAGAGCAGCATGACCCAAACCATGTGCAGCTGGAAGAAGTGGTAGAGGCTGAAGAACCCACCTGCCACGGTGCTTGCATGCTTCAGGTAGGATGGCAACCCAAGCCTCCCGAGGAGGCGGCAGGCGAGGCAGATGGCAAGGAGCAGCCAGATCTGGTCAAGGCCCTGCTGGGCAGTAGGCAGGAGACAGCCCTGTAGGAGCTGCTGGAAAAATTCCTGGCGGCTGAAGGTGGCCATTGTGGACCCCCACGGATGGATGAACAGATGGATAGACTTGGCAGTAAAGAAGCTGCGGTCCAGGGGCCCAGGGACACACCACTGCCACCACTGTCGCCGCCTCCTCCGGGCAGCCTCCCCCGCAAGCTGCAAGGCCGGGACCAGCTGCGGCTCCCAGGGCAGCACTGTATACTTACTCTTAAAGACTGGGTAAAATAGATCTCCAGACAAAGGCAAGATTAGGGGTAAATAAAGGGACCACAGTCAGTAAAGCCTGAAGTCACCCTACCTGGGCTCGCTCCTCATCAAACTCCAGGCAGCCCATACCATCCAGTCTCTGGAGATCAATCCAACCTTTCCAGATAACACAGACTCCATTCAAAATCATGGGAGCCTTCAAATATACCTAAGACACAGAAAGAAGGATGAAAACCAATGATAAGCCATCAGACACACAAAAAACAAAGGATAAACTTACTTATGAAAACTGGTTTTTTTGGGGGAAAAAAAAATACAATTATAAAATTAAGAATTGTAGGAAAGTATACAAAGCATAGCCTCTGACCATATTCTATAAATTAAGTTAATCTGGTTTACCAGGATTTCATTTCTAGTCACAATTTTTCCAGATTATTTATTTTTTTAAAGATTTAATTTTATTTTCATTTTTGGCTGTGTTGGGTCTTCGTTGCTGTGCGTGGGCTTTCTCCAGTTGGGCTTCTCATTGTGGTGGCTTCTCTTGTTGTTGAGCACGGGCTCTAGGTGTGTGGGCTTTAGTAGTTGTGGCATGCAGGCTCTAGTAGTTGTGGCACGCGGGCTCTAGTAGTTGTGGCTTGCGGGCTCTAGAGCACAGGCTCAGTAGTTGTGGTGCACGGGCTTAGTTGCTCCACGGCATGTGGGATCTCCCTGGACCAGGGCTCGAACCTGTGTCCCCTACACTGGCAGGAGGATTCTTATCCACTGCATCACCGGGGAAGTCCCTCCAGATTATTTTTAAAAGGAAGTTTTACAGATTTTGTAAAAACTGTAGTAAGGTGATACTTGAAGTGACATTGTTTCTTTTGCAGCTGAAGCTAGGACAATCAGGTACTTTGCTTTAATTTTTGAATCTTGAGTAGGAAGACATAAAGATGTACAACAACTGGAATTCACTAGCCCCTGAAGAGAGCACGCACTGTTTCTCCCTGTTTGGATACCTGGAGCCACCCAGGGTCAGGTTCTTCATATTTCCTTTCAGTTTTATAAGCTACCTCATAGATTCCTGGTAAGTAATGCTGTTTTTCTTTCTTTTTTTACTTAAGTTAGCCAGAGTTGATTTCTACCGCTTTTAGCCAAAGAACCTTAACTGATACAACATTTATTTATGCATACTAAACATAAGAGAATTCTTCTGTTTCAAGTAAATAACGCTCGAGCAAAAGTTACTTTAGGTATGATTTCCAAATTTAAATCAGTTTCATTTTTGATCACCAAATTAATTTTCATATTGCCTGTAAATATAGTTGTTCTCAAGAGCAATTAAGGATCCATCAAGAAAGGAAAGGTGCTAATGCTATCATCTTGAGGTGAGTATTTTACTGTGATATAGTAAGAAAATATAAAAGAGAAGAAAAGAGAAATTTGTTAGTTCTTACAATCTCCCTCATCATAACACCATTTTATTCTAACAAGTACTTCAAAAAAGAAAAAAACTCAACATTGTTATTTTAGGTCTTCTCTACCTCATTTAACAAGGGCTTCTGAATAAAAATTAGCATAGATTTTTTTTTTTTTATCATTTACTGCCTTAACAAGATCTTTTAAATGCAGAGGATGCAGGACTTCAATGAGTTTTCAAAATTCCAGGTTATCCAATATATCTTTATAAATAAGGTTCTTCATCTGCTTAAACCAAATATATTTTCTTCGGATAATCCCAGTGTTTTTGCGAGCTAAAATTAGCATTATTTATTACCTATAATTATATAGTCAGTAAGGCATTTTCTCATTTTGAGGAAAAAGCTGGAAGCATCAACTTTTTCTTTACACAATTCAGCAGTTTCTTCAACAAAAAAAAATCATGAGGCATTCTTGTTTTACAGAGGTTTAATAAAAATAACTTATTAAATTATTAATTATGTCAGTAATTATAAATATGCAACAAAAATGACTACTGAGACACCTGTAAAATAAAACCTAGAGGACTTATGCCTTCTTAGTGCATATTTAAGTTATTCCCCTCCACTAGTAAACACAACTGTTTTTCCTGTTAAGGGCCCCAATAAACCATGCTGAATCAATTTCTACTGATATTGGAAAAAACGCCAAAAACATAAGGTTCCATTTCTCCTCCCATTTGGACCAAGGGAAACAGTTTACAGTTATAGCTGAAACCGTTTAACCACACATTTCCTTCTGTTCTGATAAGTGCTCATTCCCTCCCACACTGTGAATTTAAAACTCCACTGGTATGCACCTAAGTT
Source organism: Hyperoodon ampullatus (assembly GCF_949752795.1). NCBI lineage: Eukaryota > Metazoa > Chordata > Mammalia > Artiodactyla > Ziphiidae > Hyperoodon > Hyperoodon ampullatus. The sequence goes on from NC_136931.1 coordinate 19,813,556, forward strand.
GAACAAGTAACTGTGACGACCTCATATTCAGTACCTCACTAAACCTAAAATAACCCTCTGAATTGCCTATCAATATAACTTGACTTACCACACCTACTAATCAAGATTCCCACTTATACTCTTTCCAACAGAGGAGGGGATGCTACACAATCGGGAGCACAGCATTTCACTTATCAACCTACCTCATTATTTTAAATTCTCACACTAAACAAAGAGATAATCCTCATCTAATAGCAGAGAAAGGTCAGCTTCATGATCAGATTCTATATTCTTCATCAATGACTTACATCTTTTAGGTTCAAAGATTCCATAATCTAGCTTATTCATATTAACTTCCATAGTCAAAAAATATCTTCCTTACGAAATTACCAAGCTTGTAAACAGCTGATTTATTACTTCTTTATAAAAGTTTTCTCATGACTAAGAAAACCACTGATCTGCTTTGGAAAATTCCTAAATGGGTTCAGAAAATGGCTACAGTTCATAATCAAGGCTAGTGCCTGGAATTGTAATTTAAAATATTTAGATGATCCTGTGATTTATTTAGATTGTTCACATTTAAATAAACACAGTTTTATGTGTAGACCTTCAAAGTAAATGCTTGGCACTTTCATACATGCATGAATACCAAACCTTGAAGTACGAAGAAAATAAAACTCTCTTAGTTTGGCCTTTTGTAATGTAATTTAATAATGTCATTTAAACATTCAGACATTTTTCACTGAAAATAGTGATGGTTTATTTCAAACTGTGAAAAGAAAATGTATTAGAATATGGCCTAGGGTTTAAACCCACTGTCCTAGAACAATTAAATGTTTTATATAAAAAGAATTCTATAAAGCCTTTAAAATGGGTACATATTCAGCTAATCACACACAAAAATAACAAAGCTTGCTTATCTAAAAGTAAAATATCAGAGGATGTGCTTAAGACTTCACAGAAAGTTAAAAATGACTGCAGCCTCACGTTTTGTGTTCTTTTGGAAATAAGGTAAAAGTACTGCACAATTTTTTAATCAGCTCAATCTCTAAGTATCAGCATTTGTGATGTTATTTCAATCCAAATTACACAATCACTTTTCTTTCACATTTGTAGCTTTAAATTCCACATCACTGTAGCAGTAGAGCTTCAGCAAAAACATGTACGCACCAACTGTGGCATTATCCATATAATGGAATACCATTCAGCCATTAAAAAGGAATAAAGTAGTGATACATGCTACAACATGGATGAACCTTGAAAACATTATGCTAAGTGAAAGAAACCAGAAAAAGGCCACATACTATATGACTCCATTTATATGAAACATCCAGAATAGGTAAATACAGAGACAGAGAGGATATCAGTGGTTCCTAGGGGCTGAGGGGAGGGGGGAATGAGGAGTGACTGTTAATAAGTACAGGATTTCTTTTTAGGGTGATGAAAATGATTTGGAATGACAGAGTGGTGACAGCTGCACAATTCTGTGAATATACTAAAAATTCCTGGAGTTTTAGTTAATTTAGTGAAGGATGAATTTTATGGTCTATGAATTTTATCTCAATAGAGCTATTATAAAAAATATTTGCAATAAGTTTTATCTGTTACATAGGTGACATCTGTAAGATATGTATATGGAGATTTTTGAGCAGGCAGTTGCATATAGGATTCTAGCACTCTGTGAAGAGATATGGGCTGATGATATAAATCTGGCAGCCATCAACAACACAGTGGTATTTAAATCCAGGGGAAAGGAAGAGATTACTCAAGCAGTAAGTAGAAGGAGAAAAGAGGGGGACCCATGAAGAACCCTAAGGAAATCCAACTTTCAGATGTTGGGTAGAAGAGAATAATCCAGCAGAGCAGCCTATGAACTGCCAGTGAAGAAACAGGAAAACATGCAAAGAGCCTAGTGGCTAAAGGTTAAGTTAAAGGCCCCCAAGTAAAAATTTCCCCTTTGTTGGCTGCATAAGATTTTGAAGTATTACGTTACAGTATCTTAGGTCACTCATAACTTTTAGCAATGTTCTTATTTAAGGCAGGAGTTCTTAGTCTGGAGTTCAGAAAACCCACATGAGTTTGGGTTTATGGATAAGTTTCAAGAAGACCAGAAACCTCCCAAAATTCTGTGTAAAAATATATGTTCGTGTGCATGTGCATTTTTCTAAGGAAGTCCAATGCTTTCACCAAATTCTCAAAAGGGTGTACAAGGGGAAAAGGATTCAACTATGACAGTAAAAATGCAATTCCTCCCTTTCCCCTCACAGACACCAAGGTCTTTGTAGCACCAAGCTTGAGAGATGATAAATACCCTTCATTTAGTAAAGGGACCAAACTGCTTAAGCAGCTAAACATTAGTTACCCTGGGTTTTGAAATGTGCCAGAGGAAGGATAAGAGAGAACTTAGTTAGTTTCCCATTTATCAACCTGTACAAAATAGTTCTATCTCTGAGTCTGGAGTCTCTTATTCTGAGAGGATATAAATTTGGAATAAACAGTGGCATCTTCAATTGCCCTTTCTTCTGCAATACTATATGGATGTTCAGTGTTTCTAGCTCCTAGGTAGCTGGACTGAGAATAGAAATTGAGGGTACAAAGGGATAGCAGAAAGAGTTCCCTTTATTGAGTGGTTCTGAAAAAGATAATTTCAAGATAATTACAACAGAATAATTGTAAATTTGCAAAGACTCCCCATGCACACTGGTAGTGAGCCATAACATCAAGATACACAGAAACCAAGTGTCAAAGCTACTGATAAAAGCAAGAAGCAGATACTTCACCCTCAAAAAACCCATTTCAATTCAAAAGAATATTTCATTTCCTTATAGTAAACTATTAGAGCTCAAATAATTGTCTCTAGCCAATCAACTGAGATATTAGGGAAAACAGTAGAGGAAATGATCAGTACCCCTTAGGCCCTCAGGACATACCTGAATAATGATTAATAGAAGAACAGAAATATACCTGGAATTTAGAAATGTTTTTCTTGTAACTTTCCTATAATTTCAATTTGAAAGGATTCACCTACTCAACAGATGTATATTACCTGTCATTTTGTACATGGTATTATCGTAAGGGCAGAGGGGAATACATGATGATTTTTTTAAAAATTGTATCCCACCACCCCAAAAAAGATTCCAACACCAGTTAAAGTCTTTAATAAGGAAGAGCGGAATGCATACAAAAAGAACTGTAAGAATTAAAACTGAATTCACCCATTACATTTAAGTAGGACTCACTTAACTCCTAAGGTTAACGGAATGTTCCATTGACAGTAATAAAATTGTAAGGAGCTGGATACAGCAGCTTTGCAACCTCTTTTTAAAGACCACAGTTCTAACAAAGTTGCATATAAACATGACCAGGATATAATATCTGAAGATTATCTACCTGAAAAATCTAAAATATTCAACTGAAAAACCAAGTGAATTAATGAGTTCAATAAAGTGGCTGGTTATAAAAAAAACATACAAAACCCAACAACTTTCCTGTATTACAACAGTAACTATTTAGAAAATAAAATGAAAAATTAAAAAAACAAACCTTATTTTAAAATAGCATTGGCATTTCCCTGGTGGCGCAGTGGTTAAGAATCCGCCTGCCAATGCAGGGGACAGGGGTTCGAGCCCTGGTCCAGGAAGATCCCACATGCCGCAGAGCAACTAAGCCTGTGCGCCACAACTACTGAGCCTACGCTCTAGAGCCCGCGAGCCACAACTACTGAAGCCCGCGCACCTAGAGCCTGTGCTCCGCAACAAGAGAAGCCAGCACAATGAGAAGCCCGCACACTGTAATGAAGAGTAGCCCCTGCTCGCCACAACTAGAGAAAGCCTGCATGCAGCAAGAAGACCCAACGCAGCCAAAAATAAATAAATAAATAAATTTATATTTTTAAAAATAGCATTAAAAGTATCTACTAAGAATAAATTTAATACGAAACAGGTAGGTTCTATAAGAAGAAAATACCTAATTTTTGAAACACAGAAAGAGACTTGAAAAACTAGTGAGATGTCATGTTCTCTAATGGTAAGACTACAAATGCCAATTTATCCCAAAGTAATCCTTATTTTAACGAAATCCAAGTAAAATCTCAAAATAATGTTTTCTGGAATTTACAAAGTAAGTCTATAATTCATACAAAAGAATCAGACTACCCAAGAGAATAAAAGAAAGTATTTTTCTGCTCTTTCAGCTGTTAAGACCTGTGACAACACAATCAGTACATATGCAGTAGTGCTGTGGCAGCCAGAAACAACTTGATGGAATAAACAAAAAAATTTAAAAACAAAACCACATATACAAGTACTTAATAAATGAAAAGGGCAACATTTCAAATCAATGGTAAAAGGGTATTTTACTTAACCAGTGGAGATGGGAAAACTGACTACCATTAAAAAAAAAGTTTGAAAAAAAATAAATAAAATGGCTAAAATATTAAAATAAAACAAGGTAACTATTTCTAAACAAAAGGTAAAAATTTTAAAAATTAGGGACTTCCCTGGTGGTTGACTGGGTAAGACTCTGCGCTCCCAATGCAGGGGGCCCAGGTTTGATCCCTGGTCAGGAAACTAGATACTGTGTGCTTGTGGCAACTAAGCGTCCGCATGCCGCGACGAAGCTCCCATGTGCTGCAACTAAGACCCGGCGTAACATACGTACATAAATAAATATTAAAAAAATTTTTTTTAATTAAAAATCTTAATAATGTGTATGAGAGATACCAGGTTCTACTACATTGTCAGAGGAAGTGTGAACTGGCTAACAATTCTGGGAAGGCATTTTTTGGCAACAGTGTGAATTTTCCTCTTACAAACAGCTCATGGGGCTCAATATCAAAAAGAAACAAACAATCCAATAAAAAAATGGGCAGAAGACCTAAATAGACATTTCTCCAAAGAAGACATACAGATGGCCAAGAGACACATGAAAAGATGCTCAACATCACTAATTATTAGAGAAATGCAAATCAAAACTACAATCAGATATCGCCTCACACCAGTCAGAATGGCCATCATTAAAAAGTGTCTACAAACAATAAATGCTGGAGAGGGTGAGGAGAAAAGGGTAAATTGGTATAGGCACTATGGAGAACAGTATGGAGGTTCCTTAAAAGACTAAAAACAGAGCTACCATATGATCCAGCAATCCCACTCCTGGACATATATCCGGAGAAAAACAGGGTTCGAAAGGATACATGTACCCCAATGTTCATTGTAGCGCTGTTTACAACAGCCAAGACATGGAAGCAACCTAAAGGTCCATCAACGGATGAATGGATAAAGAAGATGTGGTACATATATACAATGTAATATTACTCAGCCATTAAAAAGAATGAAATAATGCCATTTGCAGCAACATGGATGGACCTGGAGATTATCATACTAAGTGAAGTCATCAGACAGAGAAAGACAAATATCATATGATATCACTTATATATGCAGAATCTATAAAAAAGTGATACAAATGAACTTATTTGCAAAACAGACTCACAGACTCACAGCTTTAGAGAACAAACTTATGGTTACCAGGGGAGAAGTGTGTGGGGGAGGGATAGATTGGGAGTTTGGGATTGACATGTACACACTACTATATCTACTACAGATAACCAGCAAGGACCTAGTGTATAGCACAGGAAACTCTGCTCAATATTCTGTAATAACCTAAACGGGAAAAGAATTTGAAAAAGAATAGATACACGACACGTATATGTAAAACTGAATCACTTTGCCGTACACCTGAAACTAACACAACATTGTTAATCAACTATGCTCCAATATAAGAATAAAAAAGTTTTTTAAAGTGTGAATTTTCCTTTGACCCAGCAATGTCATGCCTCTGAACGTATTGTATCCTAAAATTTAATCAAAGATGTACACAGAGTGTTTGATTACAAGGCTGTTCACTCTTAAGGGTTTTTTAATAATGGCAAAAGGTTACAAATAACCTAGATGCTCAACATCTTGTTGTTTAATGTTGAATAAATAATATATATTAAACAAGCTGTCTTTAAACAGAAACATACATAAACAAGATTATGTATTAACTGGCTGAGGAGGATGTTGTGACCAGAGGCTTGCAGGAACCTAACTCTGTATTTTCCGTGGAAGAAGTTGTTCGGTATTCATTAATTCCATGTCTGCAGGGACTTTATAGAAGATAACTATCATAAATTAGGAGAATCAACCATAATTATTTTTTAAAGGAAAGGAATATTATCACTATGCTTAACCCCAAGACAGCATGGGAAGAGTAAAAACTAAATGTACTTTAGAATCAGATAAAACCTGGATTTAAATCCTGGTTCTAACAGTGTATGTGAGACAAATCATTTAAGATTGCTAGTAAGCCTCAGATTCCTACATATAAAATCAAGGCTAAATAACACCTCTTTCATAGCTGATAGTAAAAATTAGTTATGCCGGGCTTCCCTGGTGGCGCAGTGGTTGAGAGTCCGCCTGCCGATGCAGGGGACGCGGGTTCGTGCCCCGGTCCGGGAGGATCCCACGTGCCGCGGAGCGGCTGGGCCCGTGAGCTATGGCCGCTGAGCCTGCGCGTCCGGAGCCTGTGCTCCGCAATGGGAGAGGCCACAACGGTGAGAGGCCCGCGTACCGCAAAAAAAAAAAAAAAAAAAAAAAAAAAAAAAAAAAAAAAAAATTAGTTATGCCAATGTACATACACTTATGAAACATATAGAGCACCACAGAAACTGAATGCTTACACACAATACTTCCACCAAAGTTTTACACAGTGATTTCTCTCCAAGGGAAAGAAGCCATTTTTTTTTAGACAATGAACAGTTGATCACACCGATGAACCAGCAGATAAGCAATAATCCTGGGATGGCCACAGGCACCCAGGAAAACAAGATATTCCACAAAGGAAGTATGCACCCTGCCTTTTAGTTGTAATCATTTCTGTAGTCTATTTAACAGATTCCTTTAGAAGATACTTGGTTCTGACTCATTCTCCTTTAGTCACATGTTTCTCCTCATTTAGAAATGCATAGTCAGCTGCTTGCCTGTTGGATAATCATTACAGACAGTCATTCAATCTCACTTGCCTCTGAATCATAACTGGGTTGCATGTAAGTGTAAAAAATAGCTTCTTCTATAGTGAATTAATGTAATTTACCAATCTACTTCTTACAGTTCAAAACAGAAAACAGTACTTCTGGCAGAAATCGTAACATGGATTAACACAGAATGTGCCTGGAACTTAAAAGATTGAGCAAGCAAACGTGTGCATGCGCGTGCATGCAGACAGACGCACACTCAATAAATGGATGTGTTAACCAAACCCATCCTAAAAGGCATATGGAAAATGAATTAAAATATGTAAAAGTAAAGAAAATAAAAGGCATAGGGACCTGAATAGCCAAAACAATCTTAAAAGAACAAAACTGGAGGATTCACACTTCCCGATTTCAAAACTTAATGTAAAGATTCATTAATCAAAACAGCATAGTATTGGCATAAAGACATACAGACCAATGGACTAGAGTAAAACACCCAGAAATAAACCCTCACATAGGTCGTCAAATGATTTTTGACAAGGGTGCCCAGACCATTCAATGGGGAAAGGACAGTCCTTTTAATAAACGGTGCTAGGAAAATGGATATCCATATGCAGAAGAATGAAGTTGGACCCTTACCTAACTATCTACAAAAATTACTTCAAAATGTACCAAAGACCTAAAGGTAAGACCTAAAACTATAAAACTCTTAGAAGCAAGGATAAAACCTTCATGACACTGGATTTAACAATGATTTCTTGGGGATGACACCAAAGAAACACGTAACAACAACAAAAATAGACAAACTGGACTTTATTAAAATTTTTAAAATTTGTACATCAAAAGACACTATCGGGGCTTCCCTGGTGGCACAGTGGTTGAGAGTCACCCTGCTGATGTAGGGGACACGGGTTCGTGCCCCGGTCCGGGAGGATCCCACATGCCACAGAACGGCTGGGCCCGTGAGCCATGGCCACTGAGCCTGCGTGTCCGGAGCCTGTGCTCCGCAACAGGAGAGGCCACAACAGTGAGAGGCCCGCGTACCACAAAAAAAAAAAAAAAAAAAAAAAAAAAGACACTATCAACAGAGGAAAAAGGCAACCCACAGAATGGGAGAAAATATGTGCAAATCATATAGCTATTAAGGAATTAAGATCCAGAATCAATATAGAGAACTCCTAAAACTCAACAACAAAAAACCCCCAAATAACTCAATTCAAAAATGGGCAAACGGGCTTCCCTGGTGGCGCAGTGGTTGAGAGTCCGCCTGTCGAGGCAGGGGACGCGGGTTCGTGCCCCGGTCCGGGAAGATCCCACATGCCGCGGAGCGGCTAGGCCGGTGAGCCATGGCCGCTGAGCCTGCGCGTCTGGAGCCTGTGCTCCACAATGGGAGAGGCCACAACAGTGAGAGGCCCGCGTACCGCAAAAAAAAAAAAAAAAAAAAAAAGGGCAAAGTACTTGAATAGAAATTTCTCTAAAGAAGATATACAAATGGCCAATAAACACATGAAAAGATGCTCAACAACACTAGTCATTAGGGAAATGCAAATCAAAACTACAGTGAGATACTATGTATAAAATAAGCAACAGGGATATATTGTACAACACAGGGAATACAGCCAATATTTTATAATAACTATACATGGAGAATAACCTTTAAAAATTGTGACTCACTATATTGTACACCTATAACTCATATAATATTATACATCAACTATACGTCAATAATAAAAATAAACCTGCTATAAACATTAAAAAAAAACTACAATGAGATACCACCCCACAGCCATTAGGATCACTACCATCAAAAAAACAGAAAAGGGATTTGCCTGGTGGCAGAGTGGTTAAGAATCCACCTGCCAAGGCAGGGGACATGGGTTCAATCCCTGGTCTGGGAAGATCCCACATGCCGCAGAGCAACTAAGCCTGTGCGCTACAACTACTGAGCCTGTGCCCTAGAGCCCAAGCACCACAACTACTGAGCCCACACACCACAACTACTGACGCCCGTGCACCTAGAGCCCATGCTCTGCAACAAGAGAAGCCACCGGATGAGAAGCCCGCGCACTGCAACGAAGAGTAGCCCACGCTCGCCGCAACTAGAAAAAGCTTGCGTGCAGCAACATAGACCCAACACAGCCAAATATAAATACATAAAAAACAAAACAAAAAAAAACCCAGAAAACAAGTGTTGGTAACAATGAGAAATTGGAACCGCTGTGGGAATGTAAAAGAATATAGCTGCTGTGTAAAAGAATAAAATGCCTAGGAATAAACCTACCTAGGGAGACAAAAGACCTGTATGCAGAAAACTATAAGACACTGATGAAAGAAATTAAAGATGATACCAACAGATGGAGAGATATACCATGTTCTTGGATTGGAAGAATCAATACTGTGAAAATGACTATACTACCTAAGCAATCTACAGATACAATGCAATCCGTATCAAATTACCAATGGCATTTTTTACGGAACTAGAACAAAAAATCTTAAAATTTGTATGGAGACACAAAAGATCCCGAATAGCCAAAGCAGTCTTTTTTTTTTTTTTTTTTGCGGTACGCGGACCCCTCACTGTCGTGGCCTCCCCCGTCGCGGAGCACAGGCTCCGGACGCGCAGGCTCAGCAGCCATGGCTCACGGGCCCAGCCGCTCCGTGGCATGCGGGATCCTCCCGGACCGGGGCACGAACCCGTGTCCCCTTAATCGGCAGGCGGACTCTCAACCACTGCACCACCAGGGAAGCCCCACTGCGCCACCAGGGAAGCCCGCCAAAGCAGTCTTGAGGGAAAAAAATGGAGCTGGAGGATACAGACTCCCTGACTTCAGACTATACTACATAGCTACAGTAATCAAGACAATATGGTACTGGCACAAAAACAGAAACATAGATCAATGGAACAAGATAGAAAGCCCAGAGATAAACCCATGCACCTATGATCAACTAATCTATGACAAAGGAGGCAAGGATATACAATGGAGTAAAGACAGTCTCTTCAATATGTGGTGCTGGGAAAAGTGAACAGCTATATGTAAAAGAATGAAATTAGAACACCCTAACACCATACACAAAAATAAACTCAAAATGGATTCGAGACCTAAATGTAAGACCACACACTATAAAACTCTTAGAGGAAAACATAGAAAGAACACTCTGACATAAATCACAGCAAGATCTTTTCACTTTCTTTCTTTTTTTTTTTTTTTGGCGGTATGCGGGCCTCTCACTGTTGTGGCCTCTCCCATAGTGGAGCACAGCCTCCAGACGCGCAGGCTCAGCGGCCTGACTCATGGGCCCAGCCACTCCACGGCACGTGGGATCCTCCCGGACCGGGGCACGAACCCGTGTCCCCTGCATCGGCAGGTGGACTCTCAACCACTGCGTCACCAGGGAAGCCCGCAAGATCTTTTTTAACCCACCTCCTAGAGTAATGGAAATAAAAACAAAAATAAACAAATGGGACCTAATGAAACTTAAAAGCTTTTGCAAAGCAAAGGAAACCATAAACAAGACGAAAAGACAACCCTCAGAATGGGAGAAAATATTTGCAAACGAATCAACGGACAAAGGATTAATCTCCCAAATATATAAACAGCTCATGCAGCTCAATATTAAAGAAACAAATAACCCAATCTAAAAATGGGCAGAAGACCTAAACAGACATTTCTCCAAAGAAGACATACAGATGGCCAAGAAGCACATGAAAAGCTGCTCAACATCACTAATTATTAGAGAAATGCAAATCAAAACTACAATGAGGTATCACCAGTTAGAATGGGCATCATCAGAAAATCTACAAACAACTAATGCTGGAGAGGGTGTGGAGAAAAGAGAACCCTCTTGCACTGCTGGTGGGAATGTAAATTGATACAGCCACTATGGAGAAGAGTAGGTTCCTTAAAAAACTAAAAATAGAATTACCCTACGACCCAGCAATCCCACGAGTGGCCATATACCCAGAGAAAACCATGATTCAAAAGGACACATGATGGGCTTCCCTGGTGGCACAGTGGTTAAGAATCCACCTGCCAATGCAGGGGACACGTGTTCAAGCCCTGGTCCGGGACGATCCCACATGCCGCAGAGCAACTAAGCCCGTGCGCCACAACTACTGAGCCAGCACTCCAGATACCGCAAGCCACAACTCCTGAAGCCCGGGCACCTAGAGCCCACGCTCTGCAACAAGAGAAGCCACCGCAATGAGAAGCCCGCACGCCACAATGAAGAGTAGACCCTGATCACCACAACTAGAGAAAGCCCGCGCACAGCAACAAAGACCCAATGCAGCCATAAATAAATAAATAAATACAATTTTTTTTAAAAAGGACACATGCACCCCAATGTTCATTTCAGCACTATTTACAATAGCCAGGTCATGGAAGCAACCTAAATGCCCATCGACAGATGAATAGATAAAGAAGATGTGGTACATATATACAATGGAATATTACTCAGCCATAAAAAGGAACGAAATTGGGTCATCTGTAGAGATGTGGATGGACCTAGAGACTGTCATACAGAGTGAAGTAAGTCAGAAAGAGAAAAACAAATATCATATGTTAACGTATATATGTGGAACCTAGAAAAATAGTACAGATGAACCGGTTTGCAGGGCCGTAATAGAGACATAGATGTAGAGAACAAATGTATGGACACCAAGGGGGGAAAGTGGCGGTGGGGTGGTGGTGGTGGTGTGATGAATTGGGAGATTGGGATTGACATATATACACTAATGTGTATAAAAGGGATAACTAATAAGAACCTGATGTATAAAAAAATTAAATTCTAAGGAAAAAAAAAGAAAAGTTACATGATATAAGACTTAAAAGAAAAAAAAAGAATATAGCTTCTGTGGACAACCTGTGGCAATTCCTCAAAAAATTAAGAAACGAATTACCAAATGATCCAGCAATTCCACTTCTGGGTATATACCTAAAAGAACTGAAAGCAGGGTCTCTAGGACATATTTGCACACCCATGTCTGTAACAGCAGTATTTACAATAGCTAAAACATGGAAACAACCCACATGTCCACTGACGAATGAATAGATAACCAAAATGTGGTCTATATATACAACAGAATATTATTATTCAGCCTTTTAAAGAAGGAAGTTCTGCAACATGCTACAATATGGATGAATCTTCCAGACATTATACTAAATGAAATAAGCCAGTCATAAAAAGACAAATACTGTATGATTCCACTTATAAGAGGTACTTAGAGTAGTCAAAATCACAGAGAAAGAAGAATGGTGGCTGCCAGGAACAAAGGGGAAGGGGGAGTTGAGGAATGGGGAGTTACTGTTTAATGGGTATAGAATTTGTTTTATAAAATAAAAAGAGTTATGGAAAAACTCATGTAAAAAGGAGGCAGTTCATGGTGAACCTAGAATCAGAAAATATAGAGCAGCCCACTTCCTCTGATCATTATTTCCTCCAGACCTCCAGCATACTGTGAACAATGGCTCACACTGTGCCAGATGCCCCAAATCCAGAATGAGCCCTAGGTTTTCCATAACCTACTCATGACTCGGCTCACAAACTTCCCCAGAGGCTTTTAAAATTCGCCAGGAAGCTGAATCCAGAAGTAACACTGAGATTTTGTTCAGCTTATCTCCTAGGAACTTTCATGTTGAACTGACATTATAGTCCTTTATTTACATTGCCATGAAGTTTGTGTTTGCTATATTCAGTTTTTCAAAATTAAACAAATCATTATTTAGAAATACATCCATAGGAACAAGATGATAAAGAAAAGCAAGGAAGTAAATATATTAATCAAGGTAGTGAGAAGTTTTTGTGGAGGGGGGGAATAGGACTGTGGAGTTTTTTAAGGCATCACTATCCAACATAAATATAATGGGAACCACAAATGCAACTCACATATATAAATGTAAATTTTCTAGCAGCCATGTTTAAAACACTAAAAAGAAACAGGTAAAATTAATCCCAGTAATGTTACTTAACCAAATATACCTAAAATATTATTTCAAACTATAATCAATATAAAAATTATTGAGATATCTTACATGCTTCTTTTTTTTGTACCAAGTTTTCAAAATTCAGTGTGTACTTTTCCACATACAGCACATGTCAACTAGACTAGCCACGTTTTAAGTGCTCAATAGTCACATGTGGGGACTTCCCTGGTGGTGGAGTGGTTAAGACTCTGTGCTCCTAATGCAGGGGGCCCGAGTTTGATCCCTGACCAGGGAACTAGATCCCACATGCATGCCACAACTAAGAGTTTGCATGCCACAACTAAGGAGCCCACCTGCCACAACTAAAAGAGCCCATGTGCTACAACTAAGGAACCAGTGAGCTGCAACTAAGGAGCCCACCTGCTGCAAACTAAGACTTGGCGCAACCAAATAAATAAATAAATGTTTTTTAAAAATAATAAAATAATATTGCTAAAAAAAAAAGAGCCACATGTGGCTAGTGGCTACCTACTAGACATCACATGGATGTTCCTTTTATTATTATTCCTAAAACTGTACATACTTTTTTTAAATTTATTTATTTATTTATTTTTGGCTGCATTGGGTCTTCCTTGCTGGGTCTTCATTGCTGCACGTGGGCTGCTCTTCATTGCGGTGTGCGGGCTTCTCACTGCGGTAGCTTCTCTTGTTGCGGAGCATGGGCTCTAGGAGTGTGGGCTTCAGTAGTTGTGGCATGCAGGCTCAGTAGTTGTGGCTCACAGGCTCTAGAGCGCAGGCTCAGTAGTTGTGGCGCACAGGCTTAGTTGCTCCACGGCATGTGGGATCTTCCCAGACTAGGGCTCAAACTTGTGTCTCCTGCACTGGCAGGCGGATTCTCAACCACTGCTCCACCAGGGAAGTCCCCGTACATATGTTTTTATCTACTCTTTCATAAGATCGCTTAACAAATGAAAACATGACTAGCTTTTAAGGGGAAAATGCATTAAATAACAAACATTTAAAAAGTAAAATATGCAGAAATAGCCCACCTAATTTGGGACATTTTATAAGGTATTTTAAGTGACAATAAAAATCACATTGTATTAAATTTAACAACACAAAAAGTATGCTGAAATATTATACTGGTTTTATTGTACAGTCCCTCAGAGTTAATGTCATGTGTTGCAAATTTTCACTAAACTTCATTTTTCAGAAGAATGCTCCACCTAGACACACTGATGGTCCATCGTCTGGAAGAGCCATTCCTTCTGTGAGCCATCTGAGAAGATGCTCACGCACCAACAACATTCACACTCTGAGATATACATGGCTTTGTTGAGTAGAAAAAACCTTAGATTTTTAGTCTAGTCTAAAATTTGGTAATCTGTAATATGATTTATATTCTTACACAAAACTGTCCTTCACGGAGGTATATTTTAAATTCCTGGGACTTCCCTGGTGGTCCAGTGGGTAGGGCTCTGTGTTCCAACTGCAGGGGGCCTGGGTTCAATCCCTGGTCGGGGAGCTAGATCACGCATGCATGCGCAACTAGGAGTCCACATGCTGCAACTGAGAGCTCTACATGCCACGACTGGGAGTCTGCATGCCACAGCTAAGAAGTCCGAATGCCGCAACTAAGAGTCTGCATGTCACAACTAAGAAGTCCGCATGCCACAACTAAAAATCTCGCACGCCACAATGAAGTTCCCACGTGCTGCAACTAAGGCCACTGCAACTAAGACTTGGTGCAGCCAAAATAAATAAATAAATAACAAATAAATTAAAAAAAAATTTCTGCTGGCTTTCTCACTGTATAAAAAAGTAATGTTATGTTAGCATAAGCATCACAAACCACCATCAACTTTAACAGTGAGACCCTGAATGCTATTTCTGGACTCTGCAACTCCAAGCCTCTACTCTGAACTCACTTTGCTTAAAGAAGTCCCTATCCCACCCCAAAACAGCTCCATATAGCTCCCTTCATTTCTTAACTCTCTCTTCCCGGTACTTTTTCACTCAGGTTTAACAAGCATTACCACTTTAGGTTTATATAAATTCTTTACAGCTCTCAAAACTTTTCCAAGTCCTATTTGACGTTTACAACCATCCAATAAAAAGAAAAAGTTTAAAAGAAGAAATGAAAACTGAGAGATTAAATAATTCACTTGCAGAAGGTCACAGAGCCAGTAAGTGGTACAAGCTAACACCCAAAACTCATAACTCTATACATTCACCCAAACCACAGTTGCATTAATGGACTGCATTATTAATGTTTCCTAAGTATTTCAGGACATGTAAAAATAGACTATTTCCCTAAAAATAAATAGAGACTGGACAGTCAATTTCAGGGTTAAATCCTTAACCATGTATAACAACAAATGACATGAACTCTTCACATGACTTCAGAATATATTATATGAATATTCCACCCCAACCCAAAATAGACAGCTTACTTGTTCTGCCATCCTCATTCTGTGATTCAAAGTAAACAATGCGTTTTAAAAAATATATTTATTTATTTACTTGGCTCCATTGGGTCTTAGTTGTGGCACGTGGGTTCTCTAGTTGTGGTGCATGGGCTCTAGAGCGTGCAGGCTCTAGAGTGCACAGGCTTAGTTGCCCCAGCATGTGGTATCTTAGTTCCCTGACCAGGGATTGAACCCACGTACCCTGCATTGGAAGGCATTTTTAAGAGAGTCCTAAAATGTTCTGACCCAAGAGGTACAATTTCAAGTGAAAAACATACAAAATTAAGTTATAAAATTCTTTGTTCCTTAACTAAGACCAAAAAAAGGTAATGAAATAAAAGAGGCAGATGCTATTTATTGTAATCCATTGAGTCAACTCTGTTAAGAATTATTTCTAAAAATATTACAGCTGACTTTACCAAATTATTAACACAAAAAATTGATTATGTGTAGTTTTCCAGCAGCCTATCATCACAAATATCATTTGCACTCTGTTAGAAAAACAATTCAAGAAACGTTAAAGGTTGAAAGGAAAAAGATGGAAGTTAAAGGTTGCTCTGAAGTCATCAAATGAGGTCGAAAATGACCATATTAAAATATTCACTATAACAGGAAGAATAACTTGGTGGGCCAAAATATTTAATAACTTTGGAAAGTGGTACGTGGAGTTTCTAGCAACTTACCTAATGATTATTAGCAGTAGTGTGGTAAACTGCAAACAACACAGACTCTTGGGTAAAAGACCTGGGTCTCGATCCTGGCTCTACCTAGGAAACAGATTACATGACTACTGAAGATTTATTTAGCCTCTCTAGGCCCCAGTTCCCTCAGCTGTAAAATCAAGTTATCATTAAATGTGTTCCAATATCAAATAAAAGACTTCACTATAGTGCAGGATTAAGAGAAGTAGTAATGTATATATCATCTAGTACTAGTGGTGGTGATCACCATAAAAGCTAGTTTGTAGATTGTCAAAATGTATTTTAAATGGTCGAGTTCTGAAAACGTTCTGAATTTGATAGTGGTGATGCACATTGTGAATATATTAAAAACCACTGAATTGTACAGATGGATGAGATGGTGAATTCTATGTTACATGAATTTTACTTCAATTAAAAAAAAAATGGCCCAGCAGTAATGTTCTGGACAGCAAAGGGATGGCAAGCCAGGACTGAAAAGCTGGAATAAGCAATACCCTCAAAAAATTTAGAAGGGTTTTCCCAAAGGGCCATTATTTAAAACAATACTCTGCAAGTGAGGCCAGACACTTATTAAAAATTATCATTTGGGCTTCGCTGGTGGTTGCAGTGGTTGAGAGTCCACCTGCCAATGCAGGGGACACGGGTTCGTGCCCTGGTCCGGGAAGATCCCACATGCCGCGGAGCGGCTGGGCCCGTGAGCCATGGCCGCTGAGCCTGCGCGTCCAGAGCCTGTGCTCCGCAACGGGAGAGGCCACAACAGTGAGAGGCCCGTGTACTGCAAAAAAATAATAATAATAATTTAATATGGTCATAATATTTTATTTATTTGAAAACATCTAAATTCTCCTAATGGAACTGCTGCAGTCACATGTTCCTAGGCTACCTTTTTGGTTTTTTTGTTTTTGCTTTTGTTTTGGGGGGGCTGCGTTGGGTCTTCATTGCTGCGCGCAGGCTCTTCCTAGCTGTGGTGAGCAGGGGCTGCTCTTCCTTGCGGTGCGGTGGCTTCTCTTGTTGCAGAGCACGGGCTCTAGGTGCGTAGGCTTCAGTAGCTGTGGCCTGCGGGCTCATTAGCTGTGGCATGTGGGATCTAGAGGGCAGGCTCAGTAGTTGTGGCGCACAGGCTTAGTTGCTCCGTGGCATGTGGGATCTTCCCGGACCAGGGCTCAAACCTGTGTCCCCTGCATTGGCAGGCGGATTCTTAACCACTGCACCACCAGGGAAGCCCTACCCTTTTGTTCTAATCTGAAGATTAATCTGCCTTCATATCTAAAGTTTTAAAACACAGAAGGGCTTAGTATTGACTGTATACATGGAAGAAAGGTTTTCCCCTGTAAAAACAACCTGCCAACCATTCCCAGACTTGGCCCTTTCCTGCTGAGGACACACAGTACAGCACAGCAAAGTATCAGAGTCCTAAAAGCACAGTTACACTGCCAAAAGGCACATTTTAAGTGTTATTTTAAATTCTTGGTTCCTAAATACACATCAATTTGAGAAGGCCCAGCCTAAATGGAAAAGCTCATAGTAGATAATAATTTCCAACTATTTACATTGTATACTTTCATAAAAGAAGGTAACAATAATTAAACTCCGCACCAAAGCACTGTCTATAACAAGAAGAACACAGTTAGCTAGTCTGTGGCTTCTAATAGTCTAGAAAACTAAGTATCAAAGAAGTGATATCAAAGAAATAAAGTCTCTAAGTCTGCTCAAACTAAATAGCATTAAAATTTACAAATGCTTTCTTCTCAGTAAAAAGGAGATGATAAAACTATCAGTCTATGTTATCTATGTAGCAATTAAAACAGCACCTGGCACATAGCCAGTGCTACAGAACTGTTTGCTATTATTATTCTAATTCTTAAATGAAGAAATTAGAGTACACAGGAGCAAAAGGAGTCCCATATATTCAGACGTAGTTAATAAACGTTTTCTGCCCACCAAAACACCTTTACTAGAATGCCCAAAGTTTTCTGTAGGAGAGAAAAAGATTCTTCATATGATTGCCATGTGTACAGTATTGACTGACTGTTTCCTACATTTGCAAAGATCTCCTAGATGGATGAAGACTCATGTGTGCTCGTTAGGTACATCCATGTCCATATTTCTCATCTTTTTATTCTAAAAATTAACACTGATAATCATTTTGTTGCTTCTTTCTTATACAAAGGTATCTATTTCTTTTTTTTTTCTTTTGCGGTACATGGGCCTCTCACCGTTGTGGCCTCTCCCGTTGCGGAGCACAGGCTCCGGACGCGCAGGCTCAGCGGCCATGGCTCACGGGCCCAGCTGCTCCGCAGCATGTGGTATCTTCCCGGACTGGGGCACGAACCCGTGTACCCTGCATCGGCAGGTGGACTCTCAACCACTGTGCCACCAGGGAAGCCCAAAGGTATCTATTTCTAATTTTTCTATTCTTTGATAGTTAATAACAGTAAGATCAGAAAGATATAGATTTTTTAATGTCAGATTTAAAAAAAGTATCCTACAATTAATAAGATGTGCAGAAAATTCAAAGATAAAAAGTAAATGATATATCAAATAGAATATTTTTACTTTAAAATTTAAATATACACAAAAAAATAAGAAGAGCAATATAACAAAACATTAACAATGGTTTTCTAAGAGGTAGGTTATAGATGATTTTTATCTTTTCTAAAAGTGTATTTTCCAAATTTTTCTTATTTCTTTTGTCAGGAAAAAGGTTATTTTAAAACACTACATTGAGGGACTTCCCTGGTGGCGCAGTGGTTAAGAATGCCAATGCAGGGGACAAGGGTTCTATCCCTGGTCCAGGAAGATCCCACATGCCACAGAGCAACTAAGCCCATGAGCCACAACTACTGAGCCCACGTGCCGCAACTACTGAAGCCCGCGCACCTAGAGCCGGTGCTCCACAACAAGAAAAGCCACCGTAAAGAGAAGCCGGTGCACCACAACAAAGAGTAGCCCTCGCTTGCTGCAACTAGAGAAAGCCCGCGCACAGCAACAAAGACCCAACACAGCCAAAAATAAAATAAATAAATTTATATATATAAAAAAAACTCCACTACATTGAAACAACACGGATGAACCTTAAAGACATTATGCTAAGTGGAATAAGTCAGTCACAACAGGACAAATACCATATGATTCCACTTATAAGAGGTACCTAAACGAATCAAATTCACAAAGACAGAAGTAGAATGGCAGCTGCCAGGGGCTGGGGGCATGGGAAAGGAGAATGGAGAATTAATGGTTAATGGGTACAGAGTTTCAGTTTGAGGAAGATGACAAAAGTTCTGGAGATGGATGGTGGTGATGGTTACACAACAGTTTTAATATACTTAACGATACTGAACTGTACAGTTAAAAACAGTTAAAATGGTAAAATTTTTGTGACGTGTATTTTACCATAATAAACAAAATAAAAACACAAGCTCAAAAAACCCAAACAAACAAACAAACAAACCCAAACATGGAGGTCCAGTGGTTAAGACTCTGCTTCCAATGCAGAAGGCATGGGTTCAATCCCTGGTCAGGGAACTAAGATCCACGTGCCGTGCAACGCGTCAATCAATCAATCAATAAATAAAGATTTAAAGAAAAATACATCAAGCTCTTGAAGGAACTACCATTAATTTCAAGATTATCAACATTATGAGCCAGGCAGCATTAAAGTTTACAAATGAGAGAAAGTTAAGAGAGGCATAACAGAAGCCAAAATTACATTTACATTATAGCAGTTTTGACAGAATCTGTATTTTATATTTCCTAATACAATGTTTTTTATTAATAAATATTTTATTTTTAAAAATATTTATTTATTTATTTATTTGGCTGTGCCGGGTCTTAGTTGCAGCATGTGGGATCTAGTTCCCTGACCAGGGATCAAACTGGGGATCCCTGCATTGGGAGTGCAGAGTCTTAACCACTGGACCACCAGCGAAGTCCCCTAATACGATGTTTTATATGCACTCAAGGCTATCTCTACTTTAAAACAGACTCATAATAAAACTTCAATTGCAAAAATATCAATAAAGAACTTGTATTTAATACATAAAAAATGCTTACATCTCAATAACTTGATATCAAAAAATGGGCAAAAGTTTTGAACAGACACTGCCAAAGATACACAAATGGCACACAAGCACATAAAACATGCTCAACAGGGCTTCCCTGGTGGCACAGTGGTTGAGAGTGCACCTGCCGATGCAGGGGACACGGGTTCGTGCCCCGGTCCGGGAAGATACCGCATGCCGCGGAGCAGCTGGGCCCGTAAGCCATGGCTGCTGAGCCTGTGCTCCGCAACGGGAGAGGCCACAGCAGTGAGAGGCCCGCATACCGCAAAAAAAAAAACAAACAAACATGCTCAACATCATTAGTCACTAGGGAGATGCAAATTAAAACCAAAATGAGATACCACTACAAACTCACTAAAATGTCTAAAATTAAAAAGACCGACAGTACAAAGTGTTAGTAAAGATGGGAAGTAACTGAAACTTTCGTACATGGCTAGTTGGAATGTGAAACTGTACAGCCACTTTGGAGAGCAGCTTGGCAGTTCTTTAAAAAGTTATACTCATGAAACAACCCAGTAATTTCAGTCCTATATATCTACCCAAGAGAAATGAAAACAAATGTCTACATAAAAGACTCGTATATAAATGTTCAAAGCAGCACAGTAGCCAAAACAAGGGGAAATAACTCAAATGGCCATCAACTGGTAAATGGATAAACAAAGTGTGACAAGTCCAAACAATAGAATACTACTCAGTAATAAAAAGGAATGGACTACTATACACACAATATGGATGAATTTCAAGAGCAAGTTGTTAAGTACAAAAGACTACATACTGCATGATTCCATTTATATGAAATTCCAGAAAAGACAAAATAGTATGTAATAGAAAGCAGATAGTGGTCACCTGAAATCACACTGCCTGCAAAGGGGCATGAGGGAACTTTCTGAGGTTATGGAAATATTCTGTATCTTTATTGTGGTAGTAATCACACCAATGACTGTACACATTTGTCACTGAATTATATACCTTAAATAGGTGAATTCTGTTGTATATAAATTATATCTCAATAATGACAAATGAAAAAAAACAATTACAAAAGAAAATGGGAAGCAGTAAAGCTGGGATATAGCAGCCCTTCTCAAAAACTTATTTCTTTAGTTGAACATCTCAATAGTCTTTATCCTTGCAG
The DNA here is from genome assembly GCF_949752795.1 of Hyperoodon ampullatus. Lineage (NCBI taxonomy): Eukaryota > Metazoa > Chordata > Mammalia > Artiodactyla > Ziphiidae > Hyperoodon > Hyperoodon ampullatus. Next base: position 19,834,833 of record NC_136931.1, read on the forward strand.
TGTTTGAATTAATCATTCAAAAATACTGGGGTAGGAAACAGAAGCAAAAAGGGAAAGAATTAAGGATGTTTCTCTCAGACATATTTTCTGACATCTCTAACTTGGAATATATAACTGAGATACGGCCAAGACTAAAATGTTATCTTTACACTAAAAGGTAAATCTAGGCAAATAATGCAATTCAAGAAAAGGGGAAAAGATCAGTGCTGTATATCAATTATATCTCAAAAAACCTGGGAGAAAAAAGAGAGGAAAAAAAAAGAGTACATTATCTTCAAATACTTCAGAGGTACATTTACCATATATGAAAATTAATGTAACTCTAACTGGAAGGTACTATGATATTCTCATTTTTAAACATTATTACTTCTTCATGAAGTCAGTCAACTCTTCTTGGATTTAAAAATTGTTGAAATAGGGCTTCCCTGGTGGCTCAGTTATTAAGAATCTGCCTGCCAATGCAGGGGACATGGGTTCGAGCCCTGGTCCGGGAAGATCCCACATGCCGTGGAGAAACTAAGCCCATGTGCCACAACTACTGAGCTGGCGCTCTAGAGCCCACAAGCCACAACTACTGAGCCCGTGTGCCACAACTACTGAAGCCCACGCGTCTAGAGCCCGTGCTCCACAACAAGAGAAGCCACTGCAATGAGAAGCCCACGCACCGCTACAAAGAGTAGCCCCCTCTCGCCACAACTAGAGAAAGCCCATGCACAGCAACAAAGACCCAATGCAGCCAAAAATAAATAAAATAAATTTATTTTAAAAATTATTGAAATAAAACTTTTTTTAAAGCCGCGATTACTTATTTCAATGCACTGAACGGTTGATAACTAAGTGCTGGAAAATATACTTCATGTTTTAGTTGAATTGAAATACTTAAAGTCTAGATCTGACAAGTTAGTTGTAAAGTTGCCTCAATTTCTCTTGGGGAAACCACATTCCAAAGCGTTACCACAGATATCTTTTATTTGGAGTGACTGGGCTGTATAAGGAGGAGAGGGAACTTGCTGCTAAGCTTGAATACGGATTTCTCAAAGCTAACATTAAGGAGTCCTCTAAACTCTGCCAAATTGTGGATGGTATATAAACAGACACAATATTTATTTTGGGACAAAGATCCCGCAAGCAAGTAAGCAAAACACTCCAGAAGCAGCAGTCACAGACCTTTGAAGACATTTAAAACAAGAGTTTGTCCTCATGCATTAAATCAAATGCTGTTAAATTTTGCTTTGTTATTTTATGCTGATGAAAATGAATGATAAAAGATTTTCATTTTAAGTATAAATGTTCAGAAAGGACAAAAAAAAGTAAAACACGTAACTTATCAAAAATGTTTAAAAGTACCTACTCTAATGCCATACACATTATAATTACTCCCAATGTCTGCTATTAACATTACCTGACTATCAATTAAAATCATAAGGTATAGGGCTTCCCTGGTGGCGCAGTGGTTGAGAATCTGCCTGCCAATGCAGAGGACACGGGTTCGAGCCCTGGTCTGGGAAGATCCCACATGCCGTGGAGCAACTAGGCCCGTAAGCCACAATTACTGAGCCTGTGTGTCTGGAGCCTGTGCCCTGCAACAAGAGGCCACGATAGTGAGAGGCCCGCGCACCGCGATGAAGAGTGGCCCCCGCTCTCCGCAACTAGAGAAAGCCCTCGTACAGAAGACCCAAAACAGCCATAAATAAATAAAATTAAAAAAAAAACAACAACCATAAGGTATAAATAGCAATGCAACAACCATATAAAGTTTAACTGCTTTTTCTGGGACCAGATAGTATATTCTAGATATATCTAGATAAAACTAGATAGTCTATTCAATTTCCATAGAAAAAATGGTAAACAGTAGCACTATAAAGTTCATTTGTTCAGTTTATAAAGTGTTTTCATACCCTTTATGCTCACAAACTAGGATCATGTAGTAAGCATAAACAATCATTAATTTAAAAACCTAAGGAGGCTTTCAAAAACACAATGCATGCAAAACCCATTAATCTGACCACTCAAGACTAGTAACTTATGGTCAACCATAATCATCTGCATTTGTTTGAAATAAAAATCAACTGGAAATAGATTCTAAGAGGAAAGATCAAATGAATTGGGTGTTGCTTGGTCTACAAAAATTTAACATAAGAATGATTTCAATTCTACCTGTTGCATTCCTTGTCTTCTGACAGCTAAATCAGAGGAAAGCAGTTTAAGGTAAGGAAGAACTATAAACATTTTGGCTGTTTAGGTTTATAAAATACCAGGATGTACCACTTGGGAAAGATGCAGTCTCCCACCATAGTAGAGCTACCTGAAGTGAAGCTGACGTAAGGCACGCTACAGCACTAAAACTCCTTGATTATCTATAATCTCACCCTACAAACCCATCAAATAGCCTAACTTTGGATAGGGCTTTACAATTTAAAGGGCATTTTCACATATTCTGGTACCTCATTTAATCCTCACATGAGGTATATGAATAGGGAAGACATTCTGATTCCCATTTACAGGTAAGGAATCCAGTTATGACTGTCTTTTGACTCATATCCAGAGCTCTTTCCACTACACTGTATTATTTTAAACCTCTTCTAAGAAAGACCCTTATTAAGAGTCAATGTAGGGCTTCCCTGGTGGCGCAGTGGTTGAGAGACCGCCTGCCAATGCAGGGGACACGGGTTCGTGCTCCTGTCCGGGAAGATCCCACATGCCGCGGAGCGGCTGGGCCCGTGAGCCACGGCCGCTGAACCTGCGCGTCCAGAGCCTGTGCCCCGCAACGGGAGAGGCCACAACAGTGAGAGGCCCACGTACCGCAAAAAAAAAAAAAAAAAAGAGTCAATGTAGACAACTCACTAGATACCTGGGTGCAAAAGTTTCAAATATATTTGACAGACAGACTATAAAATTGTGTGCTCTGACCTGATGGTCAGTTATCCATTAACAGACCTTCCTTACTGAAGACCCTTGGTTTGAAAATATTCCTACAAACACAAAGGTAGAAAGAATGAATAAAAGGACTGGTTTTGCTAAGACCACTTTCTAAGATCATAAAGCCATATTTCAAATCAAAGAGAGTATGGAGCTTCTGTTTCCTATTAGCATTCTAATTTTTTTCTGAATTCATCAAATTTAAGTGAACATTGTGGTAGCCAGCCTCCAAGATGGCCCCAATGACCCCAGCCTCCTCTCATGTTTGTGAATAAACCACCCCCCTCCCTGTTGAGTGTGGGCTAGACTTAGTGACTCACTTCTAATGAACAGGAAAAGACACAAGTGATCAGAGAATAGGTCATAAAAAGCAGGGTGACCTCATTCTTTTTCTCTCTATGGAGAGGAACATGTGACTAGCAACTGAAGCCACCGACCAAAAGTGATGAGTGAGCTTGGAAGGGGATCCTTTAGCTCCAGCCAAGCCCTCAGAGACTGCACAGCCCCAAGAGCTTGACTGCAATCTCGTAGGAGACCCTGAGCCAGAACCACCCAGCCAAGCCACTCCCAGATTCCTGTAAAAGGGCACGAGGGGACTGAAACATTATCTGGATTGTGGGTGGTGTTTACATGGGTGTGTACATTTGTTAAAACTCAAATTATACACTTAAAGTGGGTGCATTTTTTGGTAAGTAAACTATACTTCAATAAAGTTGATTTTAAAAAAAAGCCACTGAACTCTTGAGATAAGCAAAGGGTCACTTATGAAAAAGCAGTGCCATAACTTAAGAAGTTAAGGGTGGGTGGTGAGAAAACAGAAGCTGCAACAAGCTACCACTACAAACTCACATGTCCTAAACTGCACCTCAAAATTGCTCCACCCACAGCTTTTCTCATCTCAGATGACAACAATCCCATACTCCCAGCTGCTCTAACCAGAAAGTTAGAGCCATTCTTTTTTTTAAAATTTATTTATTTTATTTATTTATTTTTGGCTGCATTGGGTCTTGTTGCTGCGTGCAGGCTTTCTCTGGTTGCGGCAAGTGGGGGCTACTCTTTGTTGTGGTGCCCAGGCTTCTCATTGCAGTGGCTTCTCTTGTTGTGGAACATGGGCTCTAGGCTCGTGGGCTTCAGTAGTTGCAGCACACAGGCTCAGTAGTTGTGGTGCACAAGCTTAGCTGCTACGTGGCATGTGGGATCTTCCTGGACTACGGCTCGAACCCACGTCCCCTGCATTGGCAGGCGGATTCTTAACCACTGCGTCACCAGGGAAGCCCAGAGTCATTCTAAAAAAATGTATTTATTAATTTATTTTATTTTTGGCTGAGCTGGGTCTTCGTTGCTGCCTGTGGGCTTTCTCTAGTTGTGGCGAGTAGGGGCTACTCTTCGTTGCGGTGCATGGGCTTCTCACTGCAATGGCTTCTCTTGTTGCGGAGCATGGGCTCTAGGAGCACGGGCTTCAGTAGTTGTGGCTCGCGGGCTCAGCAGTTGTGGCTTGTGGGCTCTAGAGCGCAGGCTCAGTAGTTGTGGCGCACAGGCTTAGCTGCTCTATGGCATGTGGGATCTTCCCGGACCAGGGCTCAAACCCATGTCTCCCGCATTGGCGGGCGGATTCTTAACCACTGCACCACCAGGGAAGCCCCTGGAGTCATTCTTGACTCTCACACCTTACATCCAATCCATAAGCAAATCCTGTTGGCTCTATCTCAAAATATATCCAGACTATGACTACTTCTCACCACTTCCATTGCTACCACCTAGTCTCTCACCAAGACTAAAGCAATAGCCCAACTGCCCCCCCTGCTTTACTCTTGCCCCCTAAACCTGTTGTTAACCCAGCAGCTAGAGTTATCCTTTCAAATCTTAAGGCAGATCATATCACTGATGTGCTCAAAAAGCAGAAACTACTCCCCACTGCACTCAGAATAAAGTCCACGGTGTTACATGGCCTCCCACAGTCACGTAAACCGGCTCCTTGACATCTCCCTCATCTCTTCTCCTACTCCTCTCCTCCTCGCTCAGTCTACTCCAGCCATACCGGCCCGCTTGTTGTTTAACAAACACACTGTGCAAGCTCCCACTCTAGGGCCTTTACAAAGCTGTGTCCTCTGTCTGGAACATCTTTCCTTCAGATACCTGCATGGCTCATCATTCCCTAACCTCCTTCGGGTCTCCGCTCAAATATGACCTTCTCTACCCAGACTATCCTATTTAAAATTACAGACATTCCTGTTCATTGATAACCCTTATTTTACTCTAATTTTCCTTTTTTTCCAGAGCACTTACCACTCTGTAACATATCACATACCGTATGTACTATGCATATTGCCTACTCCTCCATTCCTTCCATAAAACAACCTCTAGGGCAGGATCTTTGTTTTGTTCACTGATGCATCTCAAGTGCCCAGGACAGTGTTCACTCAATACACATAACAGGTGTTCAACAAAGAACTTCTGAATGAATTTTTGAGTAGCTGTGTCAGGTATGAGCTAAGCACTTTATATACATTATTTCATTTAATCACCAGGGCCACCCTGCGAGATATGTATTAAACTCACGTTATAATTGAGGACCATAAAGATAAAATAACTTGTCCAAAGTTACAGAATAATAAATGAAGTAGTATATGAAGCCAGGACTTAATTATACCTAACTTGAAAGGCTTAACCACTCATCTTCTAAAAGCTGGGTTTGAATGGGAAGAGAACTAAGCTGCTTTAGGATGTAACAAGGTCAAGAGTATGCGGAAGAAGAGACACTGATTTTGGATCCAATATAAGGAGCAGAGGCAAATAATTAACATTTAGAGAAATTCCTTCAATTTGTTTTGCTTCTAGTCCTATGGGCACAGAAATAAACGCTAATGGTTATCAGAAAGACATCATAAAAAAGGAGGAAGAGAAATAAGAGACCCTGTAGCCTGAGCTCTATGGATGAGAAAACACGGGTTATCTTTTCTCTAAATTCACTGGAGTACTTATTTATCCCAGTGGTATAGAGTGATATACTAGCAGGGTGTGTTTGTTTGTTTTCATTAAAATGCTTTTTTTCCCCCTAGATTCTACTGGCGTAGTACAAGTGTTGGTAAAATTATATTTGAGAAATATACCATCTATGCACAAACATTTACAGATTTAAATCTGAGGGAAAGATACAGATTTCTGCCAGCATTACCATCCTTGGAACACAGCCATGTTCATTTGTTTACGTATTGTCTATGGCTCCTTTCACACTGTAACAGCGAACCTGAGTAGTTGCAACAGAGAACATACGCCTGCAAAACTGAAAATATTTACTCTCTGGCCCTTTACAGAAAAAAAGTTATAAAACAAGTATTAAAATATAAGTTTCTTGACTTCTTGCATCAGTTCTAGCACTCTTCCTGATATATTTGAAAACAAAACCTCTAAATTCTAGAATAAGCCATCTAACGTTTTTGTTCGTGTTGATCATATAACTGAAAACATCTCAATGGCTTAAGTCCAAAGATAATGTGGTCTTGGACTTCCTTGGTGGTGCAGTGGTTAAGAATCCGCCTGCCAATGCAGGGGACACAGGTTGAAGCCCTGGTCTGGGAAGAACCCACATGCCACAGAGCAACTAAGCTCGTGCGCCACAACTACTGAGCCTATGCTCTAGGGCCCATGTGCCACAACTACTGAGCACACGTGCCACAGCTACTGAAGTCCGTGTGCCTAGAGCCCGTGCTCCGCAACCAGAGAAGCCCGCGCACCACAACAAAGAGTAGCTCCCGCTCGCCACAGCTAGAGAAAGCCCTTGAGCAGCAACGAAGACCCAACACAGCCAAAATCAATCAATCAATCAATAAAATTTATTTTTAAAAATAATAAATAAATAAAATTAAAGAAAACAAAAAAAACCTCTTCATTGTATATATACAAAGTAAGAAAATCCTTTTCAGAGGGGTGGTGGTGGTGGGATGAATTGGGAGATTGGGATTGACACATATACACTAATATGTATAAAATAGATAACTAATAAGAACTTGCTGTATAAAAAATAAATAAAATAAAATTCAAAAATTCAATCAATCAATAAAAAGAAAATCCTTTTCCTAATACAGCCCAATACAAAAATCTTTTAAGTTCCTCAAAGGACTATTTAGATGTTCCTTATGTTTTGCAAATAAAGTGATAGGTTATACTATTCACGATGACACTTAGAAAAGTAATTTAGCAAGTTAATAAAAATAGGTATAGAAATACACTGCAAAGGAAACAGGAGAAATACTGAGTACAAAATGAGGTCAAAAAATTTTCTTTCTTTAAATATTTTATTTCAAGAAGTCAATTTCCACATTAAAAGATGAACCAATCCAAGATATTATTCATTAACATTTCATCAAAATCATAAACACATTTAACTTAGATTTCAATATGGCTCTCAGCTTAAACATTTCCAACTACATTTTTCATATCTTCAACCTAAACTTCCAACATAATAATTTTAAGACATTTATTTGTTTCCCAGAAGCTTTTCCTCAAAACAAAAAAATTATTTCCAAGTTAACATCTTCACATTGTTTTTCTCAAAATTAAATTTGCTATATTAACAGAAGTAGAAAGCTACCCATAAACTATTTCCAAATATTATTAAATTTTAAGCCTACAGAGCCTTTCCCCATTTTTCTCTAAATTTCATTTTTTTTTACAACACTATAGTCACACACATTTTAGTAGAACAAAAAATTTCTTGTCAACACTTTAAAGGAATTAAGTTTCAAATGTTACATGTAAGAAAGCACACTACTCTCTTTAAGGGCTAGAATTTTCTATGGCAAATGATATAAACATGAAATTAGCAATAAAATTATATTAAAAATTTGATTTTTAAAAATTGTATTATATCTTTATAATATGGAATGAAAACAAATCTGATCATATGCCTGTATAATCAGACCTGTGATCTCTTTATTCAAATGTAAATCATCAGATAATCTCTAATAATAAAACAATCCACAGTATTTCAAATTGCAAAGAAATGTTTCCTACCTTGCCTGCTTCTCTTTCTAAGTCGACATACTCTCGGCTAGGTGTTTGTCGCTGTTCTCCCTGCCAGCTGGCCGGAAAAAACTGGAGAGACAGATTGGTTCCTGTGGCCACAAAAGCCTTTTAGAAAAATCAATACAAACAGGATCAGGAGCAGGACATTACATAAATTATGCAGGCAGTCATTTATTTTTACATCAGTTTCTGTCTTAAGCCAGGCAGCACCAAGATTACTTAAAAGTAAAAAAACATGCACTCATCATTTTTCTTAAGTATTAAGTTACAAACATCTGATTCCATTTTGAGGACATTTGCCATTGGCTGCTTAAATATAAAATCAGACATGGAATCAATACTTTCTTTCAGGTCATTTTTTGCTGACGTTAGTATAGTGCACTGCTAATGTCTAACCAGAAGCCACCATCACTGTATTTAAAAACCTGTATTTTTAAATGTGAAAATCACGGAAGAGCTGAATATTTTGAATTTTAAAGCATACCACAATTTAAAGTTGTGTAAATGAGACATTTTAATTTTTCCTGATTTCTCTTTCTCAAAGAAACACTATGCTCCAAAACCCATGTTAAAAATGCACTTGGAGATGACTGGAAGTGAAAATATCTCCACAATATATCACATTGGGAGGAGCTCATTATCATGAATAAACCAACCAAACATCACTTCAAGTGCTTTTTAATAACCAAAATTTATAAGATGGAGACAATATCCTCCATTATGGTTTTTAGCAGAATTCTCTCTCAGAGACAAAAATTCTAGTTTCAGGAAAGGCTCAGCTTAAAAAATACAGACCTTTTCATCCCCATAGGTGTCTATTTTATCCAGTTTCCCAAATTCCAGTCACTTGCACAGTGAATACAAATAAATGTTAATACCTTCCTACTGAAAAAAAAAATGCACCTGGGACTGTCTCTCCTCTGATAAACCATACACTAGCCTGTGATGTGACTACTTCTCATCTCTCTAAAACCTTGAATGATTAAAAAAATATGCATTTTCTAAAATCTGACTTTAGGAGAACTGATTCTGACAATAACAAAAGAGTATTCATCTAATATTTATAGAAGATTTGGATGGCACAGCTCAAAAGACAGAACAATCTAAAACCATTTCAATGAAGCCTCATTCTGTGTAGCCCCTGAGCAATTTACTCTATATTTCCCCCAAGTAAAAAATGGAAATAACCATGTCCCTCTTCCCCAGGGAAAATATGAAAGAAATAAGTAAAAAGCATTTGAAAAAAATTTTTTTTCATCATCTAAATGTAAACTCTTCTTTGTTGAAATCAGAGAACTTTTTGTTTGTTTTATTTTACTAACTAAAGTTCTTAAGCACAATTTGTTTCCAAGCATAGTCTTCATCTGAAAGCAAGGGGTTCACATTTTTGGGCAATTTGTTTAAAGCATTAGTTGATTCAGCTATCCGCTAGTTCTCCTGATGATTAAGGGCTTAGATTCTTTAGAGATAAAAATTACAGTACTTCCTATGATTGGTACTAGTAGGTACAACTGTCAACCTAACTGCTAAATCTCTACAGACATCTTTAATGGCATTTCCCTAATCACTGGGATACCTTTTCTTGTGGTAAATGTTTTATATGAATAGAGACTGAACAAACATCAATATTACAGTATTAATCTTAAAAAAAAATTTGCCCACTATTAGCATAAGTTTAAAAAACCACCATTGAACTGAAATGAACTAATAATAGTTCAAATGAAAACAGACACTAGGTGGCAAACTGCCTAGGCTGTGTGACCTGAGGCCAATTACTTAACTCTGAACCTCAGTTTCCAGTATCTGTAAAGTGCTTAGAACAGTACCAAGTAAATGCTACATGTATTTGCTAAATACAATGAGAAGTAATTTTGAGCTGAAGAAGACAGCCAACCTTTTCAGTCTCAGATAATGAAATTCTCAGGGCAGATAAGAGATTCTGCCCATGAATGAATACCCTCTGTCAAAATCCCGTAGCCATGTTTCTTCAGTATTCACCTAGTAACAAATCCTTCTGCCACCAGTGTACCCCAAATCAGCTCTGTGTTAGGTGAAGACATTCTGCAGCTCTTATTACCTCACCTCCTGCCTGAAGGCCAACCTCAGAAGAGATTTCCTGCTTCATCACTTCATGTCCATTATCTCATCAACATCCATCCCTCTCTGAGACAGGAGAAGTGGTAAAAACAGATCACTCTAAAATACCATTTCCCAAATTTATCTGACCACAGAACTCTTTATTTTATTTTATTTTTTTTACTGGAACACCTACACATACCTAGGAGTTGGGAAAATTCTGTTTGAAAACATGAAGATGTCACACTGGTAAAAGTGTCTGTATGGAGGATTTCTAGAATGTCCTCACTATATTTTATAGGTTTCATTAAATTGTAAAATAGCACACCTGTGCCAGTCCAACATACCTTTTATTCTTCCATCTTCAGGATTAAAAATACATAGTTTTTACTGCTTTCACAGTAGAGTCACCATACCTCTCATAAGTATTTTTTTTCTTTTATTAATCATTAGTGTTGAAGATATCTCTAACACTCCTACTACAAGAGCTTATATAAGGAATAAATCAGATTTTACCAAATAAATTCTACCCCTCACCCATAATCATTTTTATTTCATGCTATGATACGGAGTCTGGATAAGTTTTATAACTAAGAAGAGATGAGCATCACAGCCTTACACTGTTTCACATCTAAATACAAAATAAACCCTTCATTAACCTCACTGATAAAGTTAAGGAGATGTTCATAATAAAAAGAATAAAAGAGAGGGGAGAAAGTGTTGGATATAGTTTAGGGAACTATGCATATTTTTATCAAACATGGCTGCTGTCAAAATAGAAGCAAAAAAAATGCCTTTTCCACGCCTATTTTCCACCACCAAATAAGTAAAAGCCACAGCCTGTTTATAAGTCATAAGATAAATTTTGGGCATTAAACGAAGTAACCTCTAAATTCAAATAATCAAGTACTTATGATGCAAAAGACACTGTGCAAAACCCATACAGAGGGGGCATATACGGAATTAATGTGGTCTCCATCCTCTAGAAGCTAAAAAATCTCTCAATTTAAATATGGCTAACATTGAATTAAAGGGGGGGAAACTAGAAAGAGAGGGAAATGTGAAATTCCTTCCAAACATAAAGTTACTTCCAAAACATCCATGGGTTGGGTATACCATCCACCTATTCCAAAAGGAAATCCAGACAAAGGATGATATAATCACTGAGCCAACTAATGAATGATTCTTGTACCACTCAGTGCCAAAACCAGAAAGTATTTGTCCTATACATTTGAATCATTTAACTATCACAAACACTCAAAAAAGTGGGCTAAAATCTAGACATTTTCTTTTATAATGTGCAATATTGACCAAATATTCTAGAGTTCCTAATAAATTTGGCCAGTATCTTCTCATGATCTGTAATACAATTCTAAAAAGCCTTCATTTTAAGCATTAAAATATTTTTTAAAAATAAACGATTTCAGTGATGAAAAGGGAGAATTTTATGATATGTGAATTATGTCTCAATACCAATAAATAGATTCTCTACTGTACAAGGAATGGGAGAAGCAAATGTTTCAATATGTCTTCCCATTGTTAACCTAAATTCAAACTGCTTCCATACCTTCAAGTGCGTGCAGATGCAATGGTCCAAGTCATGGAGCAGATAATCAGATTCCATTATACAGTGCTTCAACTTTTTTAAAAATTAATAATCAACCTCTTCTCTTTAGTTTTTTCCTATGCACTTTTTGGCTTCATCATTCTCTCTTCATTAGCACCTCCAGTAGGACAAACCAAAAGGAGATGAGGGGAACTAGGACACTTGAATTTTTTTCAACATCATGGAGGTAAGGCACCAAATCCACCACCTAAAACAGGGCCTCGGATCAACAGTGGGTTTTGCAAATCCATGCAATTCTTTAGTAACTTCAGGCCTAAACGGGATATGTTTTTTAGGTTTGGGGAAAAAAAAACACACAAAAACACCAAATGGTTTCTTTCTGATTCTCCTGAAGCTTAACATTCTAAGAAAAGAAGATGGCACGTTCTTGAGGGCTTTTTTTTCCCCTCTATTAGGACAACAGATAACAGATAACTGGATTTACTCTCAGATTTATTCTCAGTTATACTGAAAATAAGACAGTTTCACATATAGGTTTACGAAAAATCTAGCGTCTAAGACACAAACTATCGCCCAAGAATCAGAACCTTGACCGAAGCCCAATTTTTTCCGTAAGGGTGTTTTCTTCCTACTAATAACCGACCCTTTCTTTAATCAGTGTCAGCCTATACAACGACCTTTCCTTGTTTAGTTGGGCTCCGGTTTGAGTTCCACTCGCGGCAAAGTGTTTGCCGAGTCGTGTCTGGGAAACATAATCCACCCGCCAAGAACCACAGGGAAGCGTCTCCCCGCGAGGACGCGGCCCGCCAGTGTCTGGTTTCGCATTTTGAATCCCGAGTAGGAAGTGAGACGGTGCCCGCTCAGTTCCGGGAGCCGCGGCGGCGTCCGCGGCGGCGTCCGGAACCGGCCTGGGCCGCGGCGGGCCCCGCGCAACAAGTGACCCGCGCGCGGCTCGCTCCCCTATGCCCCCGGCCCCCTGCCCCGCCGACTTACGATTTCCGAGCGGCCGTCGCGGCAGGCGTTCTGGAAGCGCGCCTGGCGCTCCTCGTGGGGTCGGTCCCTGAAGCCCGTGTACTTAATCTGCAAGGCAGAGACGGTCCGAAATCAGAAGCCAAAATCCGCGATGCCGCCCGCCCCGCGCGGCACCGATAAGGGCAACCAGAGTCTGCGGGCAGATGGCTGCCCGGGCGAGACTGCCCCTCCGCAGGCGCGCCGGCGCGGGGTTCCCGGGAGTCGCGCCGCCCAAACTTTTCTCCGCCCGGGCCCGCTCGGGGCGCGCCGCGGCCTCCCCGCCGCCCGCCTGCCTCACCTCACATTCGCGGCTCAGCTTCCTGAAGAACTCCTCGTTCTCGAACTTGCTTCTCTGGTCGGGCACGACGCGCGGCATCTTCCCGCCCTGAGGCTGCGCCGGCCGGCCGGGCTCCGGGCTTCCGCGGGCACCCGCTGGCCGGCTCTGCACTGACCGACTGACCGCGCACCCGCGGCGCCCTGACTCTCGCTTCTCTTTGTTTCAGGCGCCCGCCCGCGTGGGCTCCCGCGCCGGGAGTCTGAGGTGCCGCCGCCCGCTCGAGCCCAGCCCACGCCACCGCCGCCGCCGCCGCCGCCGCCGCCGCCTCAGCCGTTGCCTACCGCCCGCGCGGACCCAGCACTCGCAGCCTCCGGCCGCCGCCGCCGCCGCCGCCACTTCCTCTCACCGCCCACCTCGCTAGCCCGCCCGCCCCGCCCCCGTCGGCCCCACCCCTCCTCCTCGCGCGCCCGCCCGCCCCAAACTCCAGCAAACAAAACGCACCATTCACAACTCCGCGCCGCGCATGCGCTGCCTGTCCGCCTTCGGCGCCGCTGGGCTGCAGCGAAGCGGAGCTCCTCCCGCGGCGCGGCCCTCTTCCCCTGTACCGCCCGCGGGCCACTTGGTGTGGAATCGTCCGGTGGGGATCTGCCTGGTTCTTGGAGACAGGGAGCGGCCCGTGCGGGTTCTTCCTTTCCACTGGAACTTTTGGGCTCCACAGCAGCGCGGAGTAACCCCAAAATGTCACGTGAACGCGAGGAAACTTAAGTCCTTGGAGGCTTTGCGTCCGAGAACCGACTGGGAGGGGTGTGGGCTGTGCACATCAAAGACTAAAGGTGGAAAGAGACCAAAGAATCCATCTGAATCCGCATCATGGTGGAAAGGTCGGAGCTGTTGGAGTCAGAAGGGCCTCAAATGGGATCTTACTCAACTCCCTGCCTGCTGGCTGAGGCCCTTAGATAGGCACTGGACCACCCTAAGCCTCAGTTTGCTTTTTTCCAAAATGTAGGTACTCACAAGCTCGCAGTGTTAGCATGAGAGCCTTTATGTAATTCTAGCTCATGATGAGCACTCAATAAATGTAAGTTTCTAAAGAACAAGCTGACTTATATAACCCAATACCAGTTCATATATTTACACAAATGTGCAAATTCTAAAAAACAAGATCCACAAGTTCTAGGGAAGTCATTTAGCCCAAGCTGGAGAGAGCCTTATATGGGATTTATGGCAGAGCTTGACTCAAAGTTGGTCTTCAATAAATTCTGATCCTTAAAATCTCAGCTTGTCAAAAACTCAGGCCAGGGCTTCCCTGGTGGCGCAGTGGTTGAGAGTCCGCCTGCCGATGCAGGGGACGCCAGTTAGTGCCCCGGTCCGGGAGGATCCCATATGCTGCGGAGCGGCTGGGCCCGTGAGCCATGGCCGCTGAGCCTGCGCGTCCGGAGCCTGTGCTCCACAACGGGAGAGGCCACAACAGTGAGAGGCCCGCGTACCGCAAAAAAAAAAAAAAAAAAAAACTCAGTCCAAGTATGGCAAATAGGTGCCAGCTCTGATTGACAGTAGCTGGCCTTATTGCAAAGGATTGTGAGGATACACTTAAGTTCACAGGAATTACTGCCAAGGGCAGTTGGCAATGTCTGTCTGAATGCAGGATTTGGCAGACTTTCCCACCCCTTTCTAGTCCAATCCAATCTCATTTTTACGGTTATGGAACTGAGCTAGGATGAAGGAGTATCCTGGTTTTAGCAGTGTAAGTCCCATGTCCCAGGAAACCACTCAGTCCCTGGCAAACTGGATTGGTTGTTCACCCTGAGGTCCAGTTAGTGACTCATTGCCCAAGGTCAGGGAGAGAGTTTTCAGCAAAATCAAACCTGTAAGCTGGTGGTTTTAACAAACACACTCTTTCTGAATAGCAAACATAGAATCAACTCCTTCTAAGGGCATGCTCCCTGGCCTACACCTAGCCAGTGTGAATGTATGTCTGTACACAAACAGAAAGGGTATACATAGTTATGGATGTCACCAACCACTGTTGTTGGGCCTCCAGCTATCCCAGAATCTTTCCCTCGGGTGTCTTTCAATTGCAAGTGACTGAAAACCAATTCAAAAAAACTTAAAGCTAAAAAGTTGTCAGTTTTCATGACTCAAAAAGAGTCATGTACCACAACATTCACTGCAGCACTATTTACAATAGCCAGGATGTGGAAGCAACCTAAGTGTCCATCGACAGATGAATAGATAAAGATGTAGCACATATATACAATGGAATATTACTCGGCCATAAAAAGGAACGAAATTGAGTTATTTGTAGTGAGGTGGATGGGCCTAGAGTCTGTCATATATTGTGAAGTAAGTCAGAAAGAAAAACAAATACCGTATGCTAACACATATATATGGAATCTGAAAAAAAAAAGGTTCTGAAGAACTTAGGGGCAGGAGAGGAATAAAGACACAGATGTAGAAAATGGATTTGAGGACACGGGGAGGGGGAAGGGTAAGCTGGGAAGAAGTGAGAGAGTGGCATGGACATATATACACTACCAAATGTAAAACAGATAGCTAGTGGGAAGCAGCTGCATAGCACAGGGAGATCAGCTCAGTGCTTTGTGACCACCTAGAGGGGTGGGATAGGGAGGGTGGGAGGGAGGAAAAAAAAAAAAGTTGTCAGTTTTACTTTAAGTAAACAAATCACAGGGAGGGACTCTTCGCTTCTCCATTGCTTCTCACTGCTAATTCTCTCAGCGTCTCTTCAATGGCATTCATTTCCTGACAAAGAATGGGAGAAGCCACTTCTCCATCTCCAAAGTCTCCATCTCCCAGATTGGCCCAGTCTGGGTCACATACTCTCCCCTCTGCCAAAATCACCATTTCCAGGCAGATGTGATGACACTGGCCAACTTATGTCACGTGCTCTCCCATCGCGGATTGGGGGCCTGAGATTGGCAGCTTCAGAGAGAAGCTCATGGTTGAAAGAAGGGAATAGCAGTTTTCCCAAAAGGAGGGAGTCAGAGTAGTACATGGTGGGCCCACTGAACAGTTTGTATCAGCTACATCTGGCAAAAGGTGCCATTTTAGTTTCACTGCCTAAAGATTCTGGTGAAACTGAAGGGGGAAACTTCACATCAGCACAAAGTGTAGATACTTTAACCAGCCTTAAAACATCTGCACTTTATGTTGGGAAGTAAGTGAGGCAGCCTCTACCCCAAGTTACCAAGGCAGAACTAAGTCACTCACAAGGAATAGAAGTTTTCATCCATCTGCTGCTTCTCCCTTAAGTCTTTCCAGTTCAACTAAGAAGACCTTTGGGCACTAGGACAACACAGCCATTGTTTAAATGAGAGGAAGATGATGAGTTTGCTCTCAGTCAATATGGACCGTGGTCTGGGGAACAGAGTTTCTGCTGTTGACTTCTATAGCAGGAAACAAGGATATCCCATGTGAGACCATGCAACACCACCACATTCTGTTCAGGTAGACATTTGTGTAAAACCTTTCATTTCTGTCTCCAAAAGATGATTCACAGGGAAGCACTCTTACTCCACAGTGGGTCCAGGTAGGGCTCACGGACCTGCAGCTGACCTTGGTGTTTGGATTCTAGCAATAATCGTTTCTGCCCTGGGAAATGTGGAATAAATAAAAGTTGAAATCTCACTAGAGTGGCCTAGATGCTCAGACAGACATGAACTTGTTGTTGTTGTTGTTCCCAAGTTTTATTCAAGAATTCATACAAAATATTCCAGATAGTTGAATTTTAATCCTCATCTTCCTCCTCTTCTTCATCTTGATTAATCTGGAAGAAACGCAATTCGTAACTCTCTTTGCTGTTAGCAACTACGCGTAACCAATCATGTAGATTATTCTTCTTCAAATATTTTTTGGTGAGATATTTCAAATACCTTTCGGGAGAAGGCACCTCAGACATTACAGTGATCCTGCTCTTGCTTCTTTTGATTGTTACAACCCCTCCACCAAGATTCCCAGCTTTTCCATTCACTTTGATTCTCTCCTAAAGAAACTGCTCAAAATTGGCAGCATCCATGATTCCATCCTTTACAGGGTGGATGCAGTCAAGGGTAAACTTCAGTACTAGCTCCTTTTTTTGCCCCCCTTCGCCACAAGCTTTTTCACAGGGGCCTTGGCAGCAGCAGAGGCAGAAAGCCCCCATGAACTTTTTTGACAAGGAAAAGGTCATGGTCAAGACAAATCCCTTCTAGGCTCAAGGGGGCAGGACTCGGAGCAGTGGGAGTTCAGAGCAGGACACAGCACTCTAAGTGTCAGCCTCACGGGGGCGGGGTGGGGGGGCGGTGATGACGGCCTGAAGGAAAGGGATGGGAAAGTCTGCCAGGCGGACCCAGAACAGCAGCACCACAGACAGCCTTTGGCAACTCCAGGCCACAGGGTAACCCACACTCGCCATTGTCTGGCGTCCAACCGGCCAGGATGACCGGGAAACGAGCCGCAGGCTGAGGGAGGCCATCTCCTCGACTGACCTCTGTATGCCTTTTTTGGTTGTTGTTAATTTTTTTTCACTTATTTAAAAAACTGGATTAAAGGAAATTAATAAAGGAAAATTTCACCTATATCAGGTATATTTAGCTCTGTGCTTCTGTCCAGATGGGTATGGATTGGTCCAGGCACCACCCAGTGAAGGAGTTTGCTAAGAGCCAGCTCTAGTAGGGCCCACAGATGGAAGCCTGAGGGCGTCTGTTCATTGCCTAGAAACACCCTCCCAACCCCACAAACCTGGCTGAATTCTCTGAAGCCCTGCTGCTCGGAGCCTTCCTCCTAAGGATTCCGTCAGCCCAGGGCCTCCTCTCTCCCACTTTCCCAGTGGGCAGCTGCTCCCACTGATCTTGGATGGGTGGGCAGAGAAAGCACAATACCCCTGAGTAGGGTATTGAGGGGACCCTTAATTGTCTGGCCCAACTGTGAAGCTCTGAACTGGGTGCTTTTATGCCCCTTATGTCAGTTAATTCCCACAACCACCTTCTAAGACAGTCCTCCTTGTCCCTGTCTGACAGATAAGGAAATAGAGGCTCTAAAAAGGTAAATAAGTGGGCTTCCCTGGTGGCGCAGTGGTTGAGAGTCCGCTGTCGATGCAGGGGACACAGGTTTGTGCCCCGGTACGGGAAGATCCCACATGCCGTGGAGCAGCTGGGCCGTGAGCCATGGCTGCTGAGCCTGCGCGTCCGGAGCCTGTGCTCCGCGACGGGAGAGGCCACAGCAGTGAGAGGCCCGCGTACCGCAAAAACAAACAAACAAAAAAAGGTAAATAAGTGACCACAGGACATGGACAAGACCCTGATCCATGAGAGGTAATGAAATGGCTAAGCCTTTGGGGTGTATCCTCTTCGTCCACTCCTCACCATAACCCTGCAAGTTTGTTGTTATTGACCCTGTTCTACAGATGAGGAAACTGGGGTTCAGAGGGGCTGGTGCCCTTAACCATTCCATTCCAAGGCCTGTACCAGTAGAGATGCCAAAAGTCCTGCTTGTCTCCTTAACTGAACTGCGAGCTTGTGGAGAGCTGTGGCTGGGGTCATTCCTCCTGAAGCACCCTGCCATGCTCCCAAAGGGGCCCCAACGGGTTGAATGAAGGGGTCCTACTGTGGGCCTTGAGGCAGGACGTGGTTCTTGCCCTTGATGGCTGCACATTCCTGCCCCCTGAGCCCAACTGTTTGTCTCTCCTTGGCTTGGAAGGTCAAGGCCTCGACGTCCTGCCTCCCAGGTCCAGCAGAAAGGATGGCTTTATACGGATCTGCTGTTAGCTGCCACCCACACCTGCCTCTCCTCAAAGTGAGGGTGAAGTCCTTCCAGGTCCCTGAGCCACTGGTGCACTATTTTCTAAAGAAACAGTTTCCCGTCAGTTAGTGAGGAAATAGTGTACCATCTTGAAGCTGAAATAGGATCTGGAGCCACAAATGAATGTTGAGGGGGGTGGGAGAGAAGGAGAATTAGGGGCTGGCACAGAGCCACTAAAGCCTGGCTCTCCCCAGCTTCTAGTTTTTGGATGGAGATGAGCTTAAGTCCAGGATGAGGGTATCATCTGCCTAAATGAGGCAGTTTCCTGAGCCCTAAATAATTTTTTGGAGATATAATTTACATACCATACAATTCACCCTCAGGCCCTTAAGAATTTCTCCTCCGGGAGGTTTTCCCGCTTCTTAACTGCCCTGCCACACTCCCTCCATCAGCTCAGCCATCCCAGAGGGAGAGGAAAGCAGAGAGGAGCAAGTTTCCCCAGAAGAGCATTTCTTCAGTGTTGGGATCAATAAACCCGTTTGCTTAAAAGGAACCAGATGATTTCATCCTTGTAATTACAAGTTTGACGTTTGCAAATCTTGCCCAGGCTCCAAATGAGCCTCTTTGTCATGGGAGGTGGAGGAGTTTGTCTGGATGGCTGGGGATGGGGACTGAACCTGGTGTGGTGGGAAGAGGGCCAGGCTGGTGTCAGGAGGCCTGGCTGACCATCTGCGAGGGCTGCTGGACTGCTCCCCTTCCCCTCCCCTACTCTCCAAGTTTCTGGAGGGTGATGGGAAACAGACTACACTAGGGAACTGGAGAATGCGGTGCTCTAACCACAGCGCCCTCCTGCTTAAACCCCTCCCCCAAGTCTCCGGTTTGCCTATGGCTGAGAGGCAAAGTCCCTCAGCACAGCATTCGTGATCCCCTGACAGTCATTACTTTCCTTCCCAATCCCATCTCCCATCATTTCTCCCCATGGCACCCTGTAATCCAGCCACACTGGCCTGCCTGCATTTCCCACATGCCTCAGTGCCTTTGCTCTAACTGTTCCCTCTACCGAGCATGACTTCCTCCCTCTTCTCTGCTAGGAAAACTCATACTTTTTCTTTAAATATGAGTTCAGGGGCCTTTGATTGTCCTCTGCAGAGTGACTGCACCACAGTGTCACCTCATTCTCTCCGTTGTGTCCATTCAATATGCCAGGGAGATGGTAAGCACACCTAGGACAAAGCAGTACACTGCGTTCTGGAAGGAGTTGGCTCCCCACTAATTTGTGTTTATTTTACTTCTGTGCAGGCTTCATATGAGTGTCTCTCACTCCACCCTTACATTTCATTTTAATTATTTAAAACTTGTGTGTATTTATTGTAGAAGATTTAGGAAATATAGGGAAAGAAGAGAGTCCACCACTTCAAAACAATCATTGCTAACATTTCAGTATATTTTCTTTGGCCTCTTTCTATCCACATTTCTTCACCCAGCTATGACATTCTATATGTACAGTTTTGAATGTTCCATTATGACCTAACCCTATGGCATAAGTTCCCACGTAATCATATAAAACTCCTAATGGCATATTGGCTGATCCCCTGTTGTCGGACATCTATTCAGGTTGTTTCCCATTATTCACTGTTATAAAATAAGGCTTCTGTGAACGTTGTGGTGCTTAAGGCTTTTTCTTAAAAGTTTTGGATAGTGTTTTTAGGGTCAGTTTCCAGAAATAGATCCACTATGTCAAAAGACACAGGCATTTTAAGGTTCCTGATACCTGTAGCCAAATTTCTCTTTGGCACTGCCTCTTCTCTCTTCTTGAGTCTTAAAAATCTGTTCCCTTCCCCCTCCATTTCTCTTCTCACTATCTCAGACACAGGAAATGCCAACCAAGAATAAACCAAGACCTGCAGAGAGAGATCAATGGATCAATAAAGCAGGTTGAATAATTCAACACTCACTTCTGGCTCATTCATCAACTCTTGAGTCCAAATGCATCCTCTTTTACCATCTCTCCTTTTGTCTCTCTGCTGATACCTTGACACCTTGCCCTGTTCTTGGATTCTTTCCCAAATTTGACAAGCTCTAAACCATCCTTGCAGGCAGGGTTTCCCATCATGCTGTAACATTGCCTTATAAATAGGCAGACAGAATTACTAGCCCACGTCCACCTCACCGGCCTGCTTTCCCTCTAGGAACATGAAGAATAATTAATAAAGCAGACAATAGCCCTCTTCCTCTAGATGACACTTCTGAGTGAACGGTAATGGAGTTCAGCTTCAGACTGTTCCAGCCCTGCCTAACTTCCTCTGTTTAGCTTGCTTCTTTCCCCTTCTCAGCCAAGCAAATTCATACTCTTTCAATGTGGGTTCAGAGGCCTCTGAGAAATCTTTCTCAACTGTGCTGGGCAGAATGACTACCCCATAGCATCCCCTCACCAATGCCTGCCCTGGAGGCTAAATGCAACCTCCTCAAGGACACCGCACAGTCTTGGTAGCTTCCTCAGCCTCACCTTATGCTAACTTCATCTTGCTCCTTCCTGCCCAAGGGGAGCTCCCAGCATGCCTTGCAGCTTGAGTAGGGTTGGTGATTAACATGGACACAGAGATGCACCACCCAGATCCCTCTTCAGTGAAGAACTTGTTACCCCAGCAGCTGGGATGCTCTTATCCCCCTCAGGGATTTCCTGAGCAGCAGAGAGCTACCTGCAGGTCACTCTTCCTTCCTGGGCAGCTCACATCCAATGACTGATCAAGATGGGATTGTAAAGGCCCAGCAGGGCAATGCCGATGGGTCATAATAGCTCTAAAGCTCCCTGCGGAGTCAGCTGAAGCAGTTGTTGGGCCTGCAGTGGAGCTTGGCTTCTCCCTCCACCCAGTTCTGCTTCCTTCCTCTCCCATCAACAGGTTCTGATCCCAAGGGAGCTCCTTAAAAAACAGCCTGTGGCACTTCCCTCGTGGCACAGTGGTTAAGAATCTGCCTTTCAATGCAGGGGACTCAGGTTTGAGCCCTGGTCCAGAAGGATCCCACGTGCCGCGGAGCAACTAAGCCCGTGCACCACAACTACTGCACTCTAGAGCCCACGAGCCACAACTACTGAGCCCGTGTGCCACAACTACTGAAGCCCGCACACCTAGAGCCCGTGCTCCGCAACAAGAGAAGCCACCACAATGAGAAGCCCACGCACTGCAATGAAGAGTAGCCCCCACTTGCCACTAGGAAAAGCCCACGTGCAACAACGAAGACCCAACGCAGCCTCATAAAATAAATAAATAAATAAATGTATTAAAACAAAACAAAACAAAAAACAGCCTGAAGGTAAAGCTTCCTAGAGAGCTCAGCAGTGACAAAGAGTGATTCCCAAGCAAGCTTCGCTCAGTGCCGTATCCCTTACTTCACCTGGGCCTGTCCTGAGCTGGATCCTGCCCAATGAGATGCTGTGGGTAAGGCTTCTTTATAAATATGTTTTAATGTCTTAAGTTTTATTTTTAAAAGTGTTAAAAAACTGTTTTGGAAGAGATATGAGCCATTTTGGGACAACAACGGTTGTCTGGTATGAGCTGAGATTCCTCCTTTGTATAACATGCACGCTACATAACATTTGCTTTACTACAAGCAATTTTCCAAACACTTTCTCACTGGACTCTCCCAAGGTAAGGAGGGAAGGAATGACTGTCCTATTTTGTAGCTCAGAAAATTGAGACTCAGAACAAGTGATGATTCTTTTAAGGGCATGTGGCCAGGTAGCTCTAGAGATCCCAGGAGAGCAAAGGAGTCCTGAAGTTGAAGAAATTCAGTCCTTTCAATCTTTGTCAGAGCAACCTGATGTCAGAGAGCTTTAGTGACTTGCCTGAGAACCCAGAGCTAGCTGGTTCCTCAGATTTCTAATCAAAAAATTGAGGACAGAGACACCTACTCATACCTGTCAGGACTGTTTTGGCTTCAAGTGACAAAAACCCAATTAAAACTGACTTTCACAAAAAAAGGGAATGATCAGCTCATTTAATTGAAAATTCTTGGTTCAGGCATGGCTAGATACAGGTGTTCAAGCACTGACACCAGAAATCTGTCTGTCTCTCTCTCTGTCTCTGTCTGTCTGTCTGTCTGTCTCTCTCTCTCGGTCTCCTTGTTCTGTTTTAGCTTCATTCACATGCTGACTCACCTTCAAGAGGTAAGGACTACTCTTTCCTGATATTCCCACAAAAATCTTGGGATTGACTTTAATAGGCCAAATTTGGGTGACGTGCTCATCCCTGAAGTGTGGACACTGTGAATCTCTGTGGACAGGGTGATGTCATAGGAAAAGGAAAGGATGTACTGGGCAGCCAAAAACATCTGTACAAAGTGTCTGACACAAAGTTATAAACTCTCAAAGCATGGTGGCTATGACAATCTTTAAGGTCCTTTCTAGCTCTGAAATTCTAGGATTTGTACAACTTCATACTTTGATAAAAATCCAGCTGTAAATGTTGGCCATCAAGGGAAGAACTGGATAACAACTTGAGTCCATACAAGGTCCAGTCAAAATACCATAAAATGAGGCGGCTTCCTTGGCCATCCAGTGGTTAAGACTCCATGTTTCCACTGCAAGGGGCGTCGGTTCGATCCCGGGTCAGGGAGCTAAGATCCCACATGCCTCACACTGCGGCCAAAATAAACCCCCTCAAAAACAAAAAAACATAAAATGAGCTAAGAAGGGCCTGAAAAAGGAAGCTGGCTTAACAAGGCTGGGGAGTTAATGATCTCCTACAGCAGAGGATAGCTGCCTGTGGTGTGCCTCCTTTTGTAGCTGAGCCAGAGACAGTGGCAGTGCCAGGGTCAGAGTGGCCCTGGAAGGGATTCCCTGTGGCTCTGGGGTCTGCTACATCCATAGCCCCTTCAAAGGATTCTGCTTCACGTGATCTGGCTGGCCTGGTGGCCAGACCAGTTCTGGGAGCTGAAGGTAAACATGGACAGGCCGGAGGGGAGGACGGAGCTGCAAAGACTGTCCATTGTGGATGCTTTGGGTTAGGTGGTAACCAAGAGATCCCATCAGAGTCTTCTCTGAGACATGGGTGATGTACTTGTGCGTGTAGGTGGCAAGTTCAGAGGAGGTAGGGCATGGAGCTCAGGTAACATCCTGGGGCTCATTCACACTGTAAACCAGGTAAATGGTGCTCCCTGGAGGTGTGTCTTGCAACAGCTCTTCTGGCTTCCATAATACCTGGAAGTGGGAGGGAGGTCTGTGCCACCAGAATAATGAGGTCCACATTCAGACTGTTTCCCTGCTGCCTTGGTCCCACTACCAAGAGTTGTTTGGATATGGTTCCATCCTCCCTCTTCGAAAAATTATTCTTTTCCCAGATATGCTGAGTATTATAGATGTATTGGTCACCTAGAAGACAGGCAAGGTCAGAATTCCTCCTGGCAGAGAGGATCAGAGAGGCCCACCGAGTGTCTGAGATCACACAGCAGAAGGAACAGTTGTATTCAAACCCAAGTCCCCTGTCCATCAGCAGCCTTTCCTAGCTCTGTAGAATCCCATGATTCAGGAGCAAAAAACTCATGGTGGTGTGTCCACCAGATGATGAGAGCCCCAGCAACAGGGCCAGCGTTTTGGAGTCTTGGGTCTGGGGTCTTTGGAAGGACCTGGGAGCTACCAGTCCTTCCCTCAGGCCAGAAGAGCTGCTCCTTAGGCAAGAGACATGAATCAGCACCAGGAGCCTCTGTCAGCTTTTGATGAATTTTCCCGCCACTAGTGCTAATTTCCTGAAAGGCTTTTCTTCCACCTTCAGGCTCCGCTTCAAAAGCGTCCTGGCTCCTTCACAGTAGAAGATACGTAATGGTCACCCAGTGACTCCTTGGTGAAGCCACAGGCATGGTCCTCCATAGCACCTATGGCTGAACAGGCTGGGAGTAGACAGGAGTCCTGGACCATAGCTGGAAGGGCCCGGGGCTGGAGCAGTGTCCTACCCCAGAGATTGCTCCCAGTGCACTGAAGAGTGGAAACCAGGCCTAGACAGGCAAGTGGCTTGCTTGAGGACACACACAGAGGAACAAGCCCAGACAGGAACACACAGCTCCCAAACTGCCTAAAAGAGATATGTTGACCTCTGCTCCATGAGGCCACCTGTTCTCAGCCTCTGGGTTCTTTCAGGGCTCACATGGACCTTCTTCCTCTTTTGATTTGCTCCACAGACAAATAGGCCCAAACTCAACCCCCTGTGGCCATGGAGCTATCGTTGCAATGATAGAGGGTCAGTGGCAGGAGGCTACAGTCCGATCTTGATTAGCTTATGCGGGGAGGGGGCGTGGAGGGGGGAGCTTCCTCAGCAACACCTGGCCCTGCCTGTGCCCTCACCTTGGACTAGACTCCCTCTTGGGGCTTTTCCTGGTCCCACTTGGTTGGGGCAGAGATACCCCAGGCCCTGGGGAGGGTTCACATGAGTTCCCAGGCTGGGCTGGGTGGGAGAGCTCTGAGCCAGGGGCCCACCTGTGGATGGGGGTGTTCAGTTGACCTCGCCCACCTGCTTTATGAAGTTGTTTGCTCTGTTCCATGTCCAGAACTCACTGTCCAGTTCTGCACCACCCTCCCCCGGCCTCCCCACTTCTACCCTCTCCTCCTCCAGTTGCTCTGTACTCTGTAACCTCCTGGAAGATAAGCCTGACCAGGACATGTCCTTCCCATGGCTCCCCAGTACCTCTGGGTAGAGGCCATGCTCTCTCCCAGGCTTACAGGACTGGTCCTCCAGCTCTGGGCCTGGTTCCTCTTTTAGCCTTCCTGTGTGGGCCAAAATGACGCAGAACGGCTGGGATGGAACAGGCTAATTCTTGCCTCAAGACCTGTCCTGCTGCGCCTCTGACGCAGCTCCCCCTCCCTCTCCACCTCCATCCCCTCCAGTCTTTCCTCCTGGTCCTTTCAGGTGCTCCTCCTGGAAGCCCTCCTGACACCCCAACCCAACCCAAGATAGTTCATCCCTGTGCTCCCACAGCCTTTCCAGATGACCCTTTCTATCGTGCCCCCAGAGGTCTCGGCAGTCAGACAACTGGGATGAGAAACAGGTCCCTGCCCACTGCCCCCTTCTGAGTGCCCAGGTACCGCCCTTCTCCAGCCTGGACAGCCCCCGGCACTGCCCTGGCTCTCTGTCCATTTGCTTGTCTGGGCGTGTGTCCACCTGCTTCTGTTTCTTTCCTCCACTCCCTGGAGTTCTTGGCAGATTGTTCCACGGTCTCTTTCACCTGTCTCCGTACCTTTCTTCATGCTTTAATTCAATGCGCTGCCATCTCATTCCACAAAGGACCCAAGGTGCTATCTGTGTCATTGCCTCCCTTCCTCACCCAGTCCCCATGCCCCAATTTCTCAGTGTTCCCCCTGCCACACACACAGCTAATGAGCTTGGTACGGAGAAAGGGGAATTCTCACTCCCTTAGAAGTGATCCCTTCTCCCTCACAGGAAGTCTGGCCCACCAGGGCCTGAGTGAGGTTCTAGGGCACAAGGCAGGCCCCCAGCCCTTCCCTACCAAGGCCAGACCTGAGTCGGGGGGCACAGGGAAAAAGCCACCCTGAACCCCACACTACTGCATCCAGGACTGGTCAAGGGACTCAGCACCTCTAACCCAGCTCCTTGTGGCACAGGTGGGGGAAACAGAAGTATCCTGCAGTAGATCTCTTTTGTGAACCCCATTTGAGAACCTTCCTGCCAAATGCTTCCCCACTGCTTCTTCCTTTCCTCAGCCTCATCCAGAGTGTGTCCTGGGCTTAGGCCCACCTTGTCCCTCAGTACAGGGCTCCAGTGTGTCCAGCTTGGGCCGAACAGGAGTCAGTTGGGGGAAGGGGAAGCCTTGAGGCAGTAGTGCCTCCCCCTTTCCTTCACCTGAAGCCTCCCTGGACCGCAGAGTTTCCATTAGCTTGGGATCCCAGCCAAGCCCCTGGAGCTTCTGCCTGAGGGCTCCTGGAGGGCAAGACTGATCCCTCTTGGGTCTCCCAAAGCCTACAGGTGTGTGAGGCAGGTTGTGCAGGGCAGGGACCCAGCGGAGGAAGTCCATGCATTCATGCATCAGTGAAAGAGACCCGTGGCCCCGCACTGCCCACCCACCTTTCTGCCCACCTCCTCTTGCACGGGAGCTTTAATCAAGCACAAGCTGAGGCTTTCTAAAGCCAGGTCCTGCTAAGGCCTCCAACAGGGAACTGCTCTGGGCTTGGCCAGCCTAGGCCAGAGCTTCGGAGGTCCCGAAGTCAAAGGACCTTGAGGCTGTAAGAGGGCCTCCTCCACCCTCCCCCACCCCCGCCCGCCCGCCCGCCCGCCCGCCGCTGCGCCGCTGCAGCCCGCCTGCCTGGCTATTGAAGAAGACAGGCGCCGGGGCGCAGGCCGTCGGGGGTGCAGGAGCCCTCACAGGGAGGGAGGCCCCGTTCCGCTCACCCCCACCACCCAGCGGTGGCGAGTTGCAGCTCCCGGCGCCCTCGCGTCCGCCCGGGCTCTGGCCCCGCGCCAGGCGCCTGGATCCATCACTGCAGTTGGCTGGAGGCCGGACGGCGCGTCCCCCGGGGCTCCCAGGCGGCTGGCGCTGTCTGCCGGGCAGGGAAGGCGGCGGCGGCGGCGGCGGCGGCGCTGCGGGGCTGCGGTCAGCGCGGGCACAGCCGAGGGAATGCGTCTCCCGCACTAATTGGCCCTTCCCCAGCCGCCACGGCCGGTGATTGCTGCTTCAGTGGGTGGGGATATCGGGGTGTTGGAGGAGAGGAAGGGGCGAGCTGAGCCGCAGGGGCCCGCAGGAGACGCGTGTGCGCGCCCGGTTCCTAGGCCACCTTTGCAGCGGTGCGCCTCCGTGCTCATAGTGGCCCGGGCGAGCCGAGGTAAACTTGGAGAAAAGCCACAGAAGTGTCCTGGGGTCTTCACCAAGATCTAATCAGTTCTGAGAACCGCTCCCTGCGGGGTAGGGTTTGGCAGGGGATTTAGGAAGGACTCTGAGTGGCCATCGGGGGATCCCAGCGAAGGCACGAAGACAGGGTGGAGACAGGGCAGTGCGTAGCCCTCTCCAACCCCCTCATCCAGGAGTGCCATCCGCGAGGAGCAGAAGGGAAGAGAGGTACCCTCCGGGGCGGATGGGGAGGGTATGAGGCAGGGACTATGGGAGGCAGGGGCCCAGCTCACCATCCAGGCTGCCTATCGGAGTTCTTGCTTGAATTCCTAGAGAAGGTCCTAGGGTTTCCCAGAGTCCTTTATGATCCTCGCAGCTGCTGCAGCCTGACTGGCTCCTGCTCAGCTGCTCTCCCTCTAATTTGGGGAAGAATAGCTTCTGGGTGGCTGTTTGGAGACGCTCCCTTCCCTAGACCTGTGTGAGAAAGCCTGAGGAGGGGAGAGCTGAGGGACCCTCAGAAGCAGGTCTGGACCAGACTGGATCCTCAAGGCAGAATGTCCCCTGTAGGCACTGGGGTGAATCAAGCCCAGCTAAACCTCAGCCAGGTGATGAAGTGATGAAGACTCTGAGCACTGTGGTGCCACTCTGGGAAATGGCCTGATGGAAGAGACCCCAGGCTAGGGGTGATGTCATCTGCAGAGGTGGGGAGAATTGCACCCATGAGATGCAAAAGTGGGGACCACTGGCCATGGCTGGGCAGCCTGAAGGCGCCCAGAGAGGGCAGAAGCTGGGAGGGAGTCAGGAGTTCTGGGTTGGAGTCCTAGACCTAGAGCCAGTGCCGTCCTGTCTCTGGGCATCCTTGTTCTGGTCTGTGCAACGGGCCCCAGGGGTCCCAGAGGGGATCTAGTGTTGTTATAGTGTTTCTGCTGGTGTAACAACCAAAAAGGGCCTCCCTCTGCTGCTGGGCTAGCAGTGTGGGACAGGGGGCCATATGCTTCCCAGGGCCCCAATTATCTGCACTGATAGCTCTTAGCCTTTCTCTGCTGCCCAAGTTGGAGGGAACAACCATATCTGAAACCCCCATCCTGTCCCCTCGGCACCTCAGACTTCATGTGCCCAAAACTTGCTCCAGCCACTCCCTAGCTGGGTGTTGTCCCTTACCCATAGCATCCACCTAGCCCCAGGGGCCTTCCCTCTATCCTCTGGTCATCCGTATGCTGCAGCTGCCCCTGTCCTGTCCACTTGGCCTCCTGCATCACTCTGCAGCCATCCTCTACTGTCCATCCTTTCTACCTCTATTTCAGAAACAGCCCCCATTAGATATGCCACCCCCACCCCAAGCTGGTCTCCAAGCCTCTGCTTGTGCTTCTTTTTAACCCAGTTCCAGCAGACTGAGCCAACTCTAAATGCACATCTGATTGTGTCACTCCCCTGATTAAAATCTTTCCCTGCTTGGGACTTCCCTGGTGGCGCAGTGGTTAAGAATCTGCCTGCCAATGCAGGGGACACGGCTTCGAGCCCTGGTCTGGGAAGATCTCACATGTCTCGGAGCAACTAAGCCCGTGCACCACAACTACTGAGCCTGCGCTCTAGGGCCCACGTGCCACAGCTACTGAAGCCCCCACGCCTAGAGCCCGTGCTCCACAGAAAGAGAAGCCACCGCAATGAGAAGCCCGCGCACTGAAACGAAGAGTAGCCCCCGCACGGAGCAACGAAGACCCAACGCAGCCAAAAATAAATAAATAAATACAAGACTTGACCTTTAAAAAAAAAATCTTTCCCTGCTCTCCAGTACATTTTCAATAAAGTTGCTTAACTTCTCTGGACCTCACTTCCTTCATCTGTAGAGTAGAGAAGACTTTTCTTTTTGCAGAGGGAAGAAAGGGAATACTCTTCTTTTTGGATTGTTGAGGTAATTAAAGAAATGAATACACCTAAGGTGCTTAGAAGAGTGAATGGCACATGGAATGTGCTCCAGTGTTTGAGCATTATTACTGTGGCCCACAAGGCCTTGTGTGATGTGGTCCCTGCTCACTGCCCAGCCACATGTCCCTCACAGGGCACCTGACCTTACACCCACACTACAGGAACACTCCAGGTCAGCGGTACCCCAGGAGTCAGGGGCAAAGCCCAATCTCTAACCCAGGCCTGACTCCCAGGCCTGGTCAGTGGCCCCAACCCTGCCCAGAGGGCAGATGGGGGGCTCTGTTTCAGGCATAGAGCTCTGGGGGAACGTGGAGGGGCGGGAGGTGCTGGGTGATCTTTATGGCCCACCACATCCATAGTGTTAGCATTGCCCTTCCTGGGCTGGCTTGGTTTTCTCATCAGTGCTCCCTGAATGTAATGGACATCCTTGGCTGTGAGGGGCGGTACCCATGGCAGGGGTGAGGGCAGGTCTGTGGACCGGAATGTTCTTGCCCATGCAAATCTTCACACATATCTGTGCAGAACCCGTAGGCCATACGGGCCTGCGTCCCTGCTTTGGTCTATCTGGGTACTGCACTCACCAGTCCCGAGATGCACATGGCCCCTGATGACTGGCCAAACAAGGTCACCCAGCCTGGGTCTCCGCCGAAGGCTGCGATGTTCTTCGGCACCCAGCGCAGCGCTGCAACCTGGTCCAACAGCGCCCAGTTCCCGCGGGCCTGGCTATCGCCTGTGCTGAGCGCGCGGGGCTCACGATCAGGGTCCGGAGCCCCGACGCTTGGGGGCTGGGGGCTCCCGCCTCGCCCCCTGTGTCCCTCAGAGACTGGGTCTTACCACCGCATGTCCTTCCTTATAATTGGGCGCCGCCCCATTGAGGCGGTAGCAAGCACCTGTCTGCTCCAGCAAGCATTAGACCATGCCCCTGTCACGCCCCTCACGCGGATACGCCCCATAGGCCGTGCCCCTTTTCTTCCGCCCAATCCTCTCCTCCCCGCTCCCTGAGCCCAAGTCCAGAGGAGGCCCCGCCCCTGGTCCCCTCCTCGGGTTCCCGGCCCCGCCCACCTAAGGAAGCCCAGGACACCGAGGCTGTGGTGCAGAAGCACTAGCACCACTTTCTCCCGGGCCGCCAATTTGGAGCCATCATACGTGGAAGCGGAGCCCACGAGGAAGGCGTGTCCTGGGAACCAGACCATCACCTGGGCGAGAAGGGCTGAGGCCTGAGCGGGACAGTGGGGTGCTTGAGTGGGATGGTGCGTGGTTGAAGGCTGAGTACTCACAGGCAGCAGAGGGTCCCCGAGCGCTCCTACTGGCGCGTACACATTCAGGTACAGACAGTCCTCACTGAAATGCAGCCACTTGTATTTATTTGTGTGTGTTGAAGTACATGGAGGTGATCTGCCCCCAGCACTCCTGAAGGCACCTGTGGGCACGATGTGAGTTGGGGCCCAGTGCTGCGAGGATAGTGGGGAGAGTGGTTTCAACCCAGGTTCTGCAGTGAGGGACCCGAACCCAAAGCATAATCCAGGCAATATGTGTGTATGTGCGTGCATGTGTGTATCCGTGTCCTAGCAGCCTTCACTAACGTTAGGTCCAGGGATGGGAGGCAGGTTGGCACCCCCTGCCTGTGCCTTGCCTTATGGATCTGCCTGGGAAGCGGTTCCCTGCTCCTGCTGGAGACATGCTGGTGCTGTCAAGCCATAAACCTGGGTGCCCTGGGCACCTCCTTTCCTTCATGCCCTGTCCTCCGCTCAGTCTCTGTTCTGCCTCACAACAAGCTTTGAATAGGCCCCCTCTGTCCGTCTCAGGGCTGCTGCCCTGTGAAGGCCGCCACCACTCTGGCCAGGACTCTGCCCCTGCCTCTTGATCTCCCCTGCAGCTCATCCTCCGCACGCTGGCCAGAGAGACTGATAGACAACACAGATCTGACCCCGTCATTCCCCTCCTGATTTCCTTCCCTGGCTCCTCCTGCCCTCGTTCACCCACACTGACCTAGGCCCTCCTTTGCATCTAGTCGTCTCCTTCCCAGCCATTCTTTGTTCCAACTACACATGACCCCTTGCCTCTCACCTGCAAGCCCCTGTACTTCTGTTCTGTCTCCCAAATGCCTTCTCCTCTGCCCAGCAAACTCCTACTCACATTTAAGGTCCAGCTTAAGTGGTGCCCCCTCTGCTGGGCACTTTCCCCTCTGTGCTTCCCAAAGCTCTATCCACCATTGACTACAATGCTGGGTTGGAGTTATTTTGATTGGTTGTTTTTACTCCCAAAGGGCAGGGATGGAGGTGTATTCATCTGATTCCTGGCACTTGGCCCTGTGCCTTGCACTGTGTGGACATCTGGTATACTTATGGAGCTTGGGCTATTGGCCCACCTTGCCTTTTCTCCCTGTTGACCCAGTCCTGAGGGTGGCGATTCTTATAACAACTGGGGCTGGGCCCATTTGACTGAATGCAGGAATCCCTGTCTACCTATTCCTCTGTTCCTTTCTCTTGTCCCAGCCTGTCTTCAGTGTGTGTATGTGTGTGTGTGTACGTAGGTGTAATTCACTCCCACCTCCCTAGCCCTAGAGCACCACCTGCTCCCTTTCAGTCCTTCCCAACAGCACTTCAACATACCTTGGTCCAAACCTATCCTCTACCAGCCACCTTCTCCAACAACTATGCTATCTCTCTCTTCCCCTCAAGGCCAAATGTTTCAACAAGTTGTCCTTCCCTCCACCCCCCACCAGCCTCTCCAAGGTCACCCGGAGGCAGCTTGTCTCTGTCTCTACAGATTGTCTTTGGCCTTCCTTGCTTGACTTCTCGGCAGCAGCTAATGTTGTTAGGATGCTGTCCAATAAATCACATGCAGCATCCCAGCAGGAAAGCCAGGCCTCTTTCAGCCTAGAACAGGAGTTATGAGCATTTGAGGCATCTGTCCCCAACCCACCACCAAAGCCATTTTCGTCAAGGTCACCAGTGACTTCCATCTTGCTAAACCTCTCTCATCATCTTACTTGCCCTGGTAGCCCCTCTATATGGTTGACCACACTCTCCTTCTTGAACAGCTTTCCTCCTCTAGGCTTCTGTAATCCCACCCTCCTGATTTTTCTGCCACCTCACAGGTGACTCCTCCTCTTCTTCCTGGCCTAAGATGGAGAGTGCCCCAGGCCTCAACCCTCATTTCTCTTTTCATGCTGATTATTCTTTCCTGAACTGCTGTCCTTCAGCCCTAGGGCTTCACACTGTTAACCTGCTGATGACCAGTCTCCTTCCAGCTCCATTTATCCAGACTACCTACCCCACATCTCTACATAGATATCTATTAGACATGTCAAACTTAACATGCCCCCAAATGAACTCTTGTTTTGCCCAAACCTGCTCTTGCCCTAGTCTTCTCCATTTCAGTAAATTGTACCTCTATTCCCCTTGCTGCTCTGCCCTGAAACTAGTTATTATCCTTGATTATTCTTCTTCCCTCGTGGCTCAAGTCCAATTCTCTAGCAAATCCTGTCAATTTTACCTTCAAAATAAATCTGGAGCCTGACCACTCCCACCACCTCCACTGTAACTACTCTGGTCGAAGCCACCATCTCTGTAACAGCTTCCTCTCTACCTGTTCCCCCCTTAATTGCCACCCCACAGTCTGTTCTAAGCTATCCACACATTCTTATACCTAACACTCTGTGTTCCAAACAGCCAATGTCTGACAGCTCATGGCCAATGTTCCAACAACTGACACCCAGACTTCTATGCAAGGGACACCCCAATCTCTAAACCCCTGATCCTCAGGGTTCTAACAATGGTTATTCCATATTCTGTCACCTGATCCAGGGAGCTCCAAATAACAGTCACACAAGGTTCAGAATGCCTAGGTTTTTCTCAGTGATGGCCAGTGTTTTAACAACCAACATGCCTGTGATCTAGTAACAGTCAATCGTGTTCTAACAGTGGACACCATGTTTTTAACAACTAGACACCCAGTGTGGTAGTTGTAGTTTTTTATATCACCTGACACCCAGGTTCTCACAGTAGACATTTTTCTAAAGCCAATACTTTATCCAACAGATGCAGAACATTGTTAATGTTCACCACAGAATGTTCTGGACAGTGGGTTACTCAATGGTCTATGTAAACAGTAAATACACTTGTTCTTGGTAAACTGCCAAGCCCAGTGCGTCAAAGGGCAGCCATTGTCCCAACATGCTCATGTGATTCAGGGCTTGAGCCCAGCTCGAGGTTGCACTGAGACCCTGGGACATTAAAACTGAAACTGAGCCCATGCCCTCCCCATTTTGGCCTCCTTCTGCAGGGAAGGGCTGGTGGTGCCACCTGGGCTTGTTCTTAGGTTCAAGCACCAAGGAAGAGGGAAGAGCTCAGGGTTCACTCTGTGTGTGTGTGTGTGTGTGTGTGTGTGTGTGTGTGTGTGTGTGTGTGTGTACTGCTCCTCACACACATTTAGGGAATCTCAGCTCCCCAGCAGGTCCTGGGGGCACAGTCAGTATGCACCTCCTCCTTGCCTGGAGCTCTCCCATGAGAGAATCAAGAACAGCATTATCAGTGCCTTAAACACCATCTGGACCAGCCACTTCATTATATAGGTTTGGAAACTGAGGCCCAGAATGGTTGCCAGGACTGCCTGTGGCCACACAGAACACTCTTTTCAGTGAGTTGTTCAAACCCCGGCCCAGAGGCAGGCATAGGTTCACCGCCTTCCTCAGGGTCTGCCCACCTCCCAGCTGACAGTCCTCTGGCTCTTACACTGGGGCATAGGTGGTAGCATCTCTGATTCCTTCCCAGGGCTCTGGGGGTTCTGGGGCAGTGAACCTGCAGGTACCCACAGGAGGTCTGTAGAAGGGAACTCCTAGGAAGGCATTGATGGGTATCTTCCCCACGTATAACTGCTTTCTTGGAGGGTCCCATATTTGGTAACCACTAGAGGCTCCTTGGTGTGCAAGGCACCTAGGAAGAGAGAAGAAGGGTCACCCTGGACACTGAAAACACCTTGGCCCATCTGCCACGGGCACCAGCACCAGCTTGAAGCTTTTCACAATTGTGTATTTGTCTACTTTTTCTGTGTTCCTCTTAGTATTTTTCTCTATCATTATTTGATTTAAGATTTCAAAGCTATGTTGGTAGATGCGTAAAAATTCATGTCTGTAATATGAATACTTTTCCATTGGTCATTTAATGTCAATAAATGTGTCATTTATTTTGATTTCTGTTTGTCTGATATTGGTATGACTATTTATCTTTCTTGTTGCTAACATCTGCCTGGCATTTTTCTGGGAAGAAATCACACACATATATGCATTCTCACACATATATCCACAGTCACATTAATACTTACATGTACATGCAAATTTATACACACATGGGTATATATGAGCACAGCTCATTTACAAGAAAAAAAATGGGGAAACACAAGAGTTAAATGCGTGCCCAGGGCTTCCCTGGTGGCGCAGTGGTTAAGAAGCCATCTGCCGATGCAAGAGACATAGGTTCGAGCTCTGGCCTGGGAAGATCCCACATGCCGTGGAGCAACTAAGCCCATGCACCACAACTACTGAGCCTGCACTCTAGAGCCCACAAGCCACAACTACTGAGCCCACGTGCCACAACTACTGAAGCCCGAGCGCCTAGAGCCCGTGCTCCGCAACAAGAGAAGTCACGACAATGGGAAGCCCGTGCACCTCAACGAAGGGTAGCCCCCACTCACCGCAACTAGAGAAAGCCCATGCACAGCAACGAAGACCCAACACAGCCAAAAATAAAGTTAAAAAATAAATAATTAATTAATCTTTAAAAAATGTGTGCCCACATGCATATAAGTATAGTTATATATAGGTTACAGTGTATCCACATGTAGCATACATTCACATCTGTACACTACAAGCACCTACACCATAGCTAGCTCTTGCAATGGATACAAACGACACCAAGTTGAATTTAGACTCTGCCAATGGACACCTCTTCTTCTACGCCCTCACCCTGCCTCGCTCCTGTTGCTGAGGGTCGCTGAGACCTCACATTTGTTGCCCCTTCCTGAAGCACCCCTGTCTTTTCTTTCTCCTCCTCCCCATTTATCAAAACTGAATTTTTTGGGAATTCACTGGTGGTCCAGTGGTTAGGACTTTGCACTCTCACTGCCGAGGGCCCAGGTTCAATCCCTGGTCAGGGAACTAAGATCTCACAAGCCACATGACAAAAAAAAACCAACAAACACCTGAATTTTTCTGTGCCCTGGTCCCCTGGAGGCTCACTCTGCAAAGTGACAGAAGGCAAATCTGATCCAAATATTATTGAACTTGATTGTTTATGAGAATCATCTGGGGGAATCATTGGGAAATTCAGATTCTTAGGTCCCCCCTACACCCTCTGAAAGGGAATCTCAGGTTGCATCAGGAAATTAGATTTACAACCCTCTCTGGGAGATTTTGATGCAACTGCTTTTTGCAATAGCATTTGGTATTGGTGTGGTAAGAACACACCCTCACACCCCAGCTGCAGGTGGCCAAAAATATCTCTCTGCCCACATCCCCAGGTCTCTCCTGGTCTTACATAAACAATATCCAGACACAAAGGATTGGCTGTAATGGTGGCCCTTCAGGCATGGAGGCAGGTCAGTGGCAGCAAGGGGCCATCTCAAATCTCCTCTCTGTATGTAACCCTTTGCAATTTACAAAGCCCTTTCACGTGGTCCTCTCACATAGACTTCTCATTTGCCCTGGGAGGAGTGGGGTGAGGCTTGGAGGCCCAGAGATGATCAGTGACCAGCCTGAGGTCTCATAGGACAGAGCCAGGAGGCCAAGGTCTATCATATTATCCAGATTTGCCCTGAATTCTGGGTCCATTTATTGAATAGCCAACGACTGTGATTGACTGAGCCTTTATTATAGCTTGGCACTGTGCCAAACACTTATATGCTATTTTACCTCATCCTCCTAAAAAATTTATAAGGTAACTGTTACTATTTTCCCACTACACAAATGTGGAAATGGAAGTTCAAAGGGTTATATAACTTGCCCAAAGTGACACAGAAGGTCTCACATCAGAGTTCTGCTCTAAACAATAGTGTTTTACTGTCCTCACCCCAGCCACTGGGGGCACCTAAGCATGTGACAGAGTGCTTTACACCCCTGAACAGTAGCTGAGGTGGAGTGGTCTCCATCCCAGCTCTGCTACCCAGAGGCAACATGTAAGCACTTATGAAAACAATATTCCACATTTTTAGTAGTCATAAAATGTTAATTAAAACCAGGAGTCACAATTTCCACAATAAATTACAAATGATGGCACCCAATTGTGGCAAAGATACAATGAAAAGGACATTCACATATACTGTTAGTGTAGGATAAATTGATACACCACCTCAGGAAAATAATTTGGCAAAATGTGTAAGAGCCATAAAATGTTCACATAGTTTCTGACTATTTTCATAAGGGGTCCCACCCTTATGAAAATAGTCAGAAACGCATTAAAAGAAAGACTTTTATGAACCATAGTCATATATGCTATCGTGAGTACGGCAAGCATTATTTGTATCTGGGGACCAGGCAACATAAATATAACTATAAACTTAAGTTATAAACTGTTTATGGTATGATTTTAAGTGAAAAAAAGCAGAGTATAAAATTGTATACATGCTAATATCACAGCTATATACAAATATGCAATAAAAAAACTAAGAGAAAATGTGCCAAAATGCTAAAAGTGGTTTTAGCGAAGTTTCCCTCAAGTTAAAAACATTTTTACTGTGGAGACTTCCCTGGTGGTCCAGCAGTTAAAACTCCGCTTCCACTGCAGGGGGCACAGGTTTGACCCCTAGTCAGGGAACTAAGATCATGCATGCCCCGTGATGTGGCCCCAAAAAAATTTTTTTAATGCATTAATATGGGCAAAACTTATTTATGATAGAGGTCAGAACAGTGGTTACTTTGAGGGTATTGACTGGGAAGGGGCATGTCGGGTGCTGGAAATGTTCTAGATCTTGATCTGGTTGTGGTTACATGATGGTTTTACACACACACACACACACACACATACACATACACTAATATATATATACTAATATAATATGAATTTTATATAATATTAATTTTATAAAGAATATAAATATACAATCATAAATTATAAACATATAAAATTGTGTAAATTATAAGATACATTTTATAAAAATGTAAATATAAATGTCCACACTCCCAGCTCTCTACCACCCATCCGCCCAGACCTCTAAATGTCCCTGCCCTGCTGCCCCCAGGAGAGGTTGAGCTGTTGGCCTGTCCCTGTGTCCCTCATGTCCCTCTTGCCCAATGCCCTCAGGAAGGGGTGGGGGCTTACCCAGGGCTGTCTGTACCATCAGGCAGAGGGTGAGGCTCAGGCACAGAATCCAACTCATGCTCCAGCTGGCTGGCGCCTGCCACAAGCAGTCATGATGTGGGAGTCCAGAACTGGGTGATGGTGGTCAGGGAAGAAAGGCTCTCTGGAGAAGATCCAGTCTTCGAGGTAAAGGACGAGGAGTTAGTCAGGAAAGGGGAAGGCCCACTTCAAGTCTGGAGCTGCAGGAGCAGGTGCAGAGGGTCGTTTCATCTTCATTCAAAGGTAAGACTGTTCACAGTGGGGCAACAGCTCTCTCCAAAGAAAATCTCTCACCTAACTCTTCCCCCTTCACACTCTCTTTTTCAAGCCTTGAATGGCTGAGGGGTCCAGGAATTGTGGAAATGGTTCTTAGACCATTTTCTACAAAATTCTCATGTGCTGATATGTCTTGGGGACCTTTATATCCACTGCATCCTGGAGTCTTGGTTGACACATCAGTGTCCCTGTCTGTTACACCCTCCCTGTTGAAAAAGTAGGAGCCTTCATCCTCCGATGGGAGGTGTATGTATAATGCAGCCTTTCCTAAGGTCATTGAACAACACGGATCAAGAGGCTTAAAACTGCCCCATCCTTTGACCAAGAAATTTGGTCTGGGAGACTGTCCAAAATACACAAAAAATTGTTTACATCATCATGTGTCCTATAGCCTTGTTGACAACAGCCTCACCCCAACATGACTGAAGGGGATGGGTGAAGAAGGATGTTACATCTACAGAATATGATATATGCTACACGGTCAGTATTACCATGTTCCACAAGACTCTAGAGCAGCTGATGGCTTAGTGCAGTGGTTCTGAGCCAGAATACTGGGTTCGAATCCCAGCACTGCCACTTACAAGCTATATGACTCTTAGCTTCTCTGGACTTCAGTTTCTCCATCTGTAAACTCTGCATTATAATAGTACTTATCTCATAGGATTGTAGTGAGGGTTAAATGCGTTAATGTAGGTAAAGCACTTGAAATAGGGGAAACCCGTTGTGTCAGCTGTCTTCATCAGTATTTGGGAAAAGGCGGATGTGGTTTAGTAACTTGAAAAAGGCAGAATTTGAAATTGTATATTGAATATGACCATGTTAGCCATGGAAAGTGCACACCAAAACACTCCAAAGATGTCTAAAGTAACGGTCAGGAAGGATTGAGACCAAAATGGTGTCTGTGGTTGGCTCTGAGTTGCAGAGTCATGTGACCTTGATTTTTTATTTTTATTTTTCCTTTATCTTTTCTGTATTTTCTTTAACCAACATTACTGGAGAGTTCACCGTCATTGTGGAGTTTAAAGCGTCAGGTATGGGAGGACAGGGAAGGCAGGAGCAGGGAAGTAGGGGTTACCAGCAGTTTCATCGGACCTGGACCACGTTTCTCTTTCTTCACTCTGCTGACCTCCCCTGTGGGCTATGTGTAGCCACATCAATAGTCTGAGGGAGGTGACAGAGCCACTTTTTTCTGCTGCCCAGACAAGGTTGGTTTATCTGTATGCATTAAGCATGTCACTCAAAACAAAGGCCAAGCTGGGGGTGGAGGACAAGGGAAGTGGGTGGTGGAGAAGGCAGACAAGACTGTGAGTCCACCTGCCAGGCCTGGGGGCCAGTCACATGTAGACTCCCCAGCCCAGCTGTGGAGCAACTTGGCCAGCTCTGTGTGGGCCTTAAGGACTGGTCCTGCCAACAGCTGGCTCCACTCCTGCCACCTCTCCCTGGGGAAGAAACAACCTTTCACCTGGTCTATACGGGGGGCAGTCGTGCCAGGCCAGGCTGCTCAGTGGAGTGCCTAGGACTCATGTGGGTCCCATCCAATGCTCACGTGGGGCACAGGGAATGTTGAACAGGTAGCTGGGTGAGCCAGGTGGCCCTGGGACAACATTATCTTAGGGGTAAGAACCTGAGATTCTGATATGTAATAACAGGTGACTCTTCTCCTGAGTCACCCGGCATCCTCTATTTTTGTGCAGAGACTGAGGCTCCATCTGGTTCATGATTGGGCTTTACACACACACAGACACGTGTGACAAGTGGGGTGGGGTGTCCTTAGAGGCCAGTCCACAGGGTGAAGCCAAGGCCATGGAGAGCGAAGGAGCCTGTGCTTGGAGCTGGCTCCGCAGGTGGGTCAGGGGTGAAGGCAGAGAACATGGTTCTGGGCCCACCAGTGGCTGCAAGCACAGGAGCCTACATCATCCAAAGTGAGCTACGACCTGGCTCGGAGTTCACTTCTTTGGGGTCTCAGATGGTGCTGGGGGTTAATGGGGCCTGGAGACTAGGGAGAAGGATGGCCTGGATGCTGACAGCTGATTATCGTTCAATCCTCACAGCAGATCCATAAAGGGGGAACATTATCATTGCCCCCATTTTTCAGATGGGAAAACTAAGGAACAAAGAAACTAACTAACTTGCTCAAACATACACATCTAGGAAATTGCTGAACTGGATTGGAACCCTATTAGTGAGGGCGTGTGTGTGTGTGTGTGTGTGTGTGTGTGTGTGTGATTGCTCATGTGTGTGAATATCTACGTCTGGCGCCGGGTATGTACATGCTTGCCTGTGTCTAATGGGAGCATCTACCAGTCCCTTGCCTGGTGGCTGGGTGCAGGTGTGCACATCTGATCCTGCAGTACCCCCTGGTGCTCACACACTCACACTGCACACAGGACCCTTCCTGTCACCCTGCCACGGAGAGGCTCCCTGGGTCTTCCAGTCCCTGCCCTGCAGGGCCTGTTCCGTTTGAGTGTGTAGGTGCCCCAGCTTGCTCCCCTCCGCTCTGTGGCTGCTGGGTCCTGGGGCAGGGCCATCGGTGGATGGAGGATGCCCTGGCCAGCAGGGAAGGGGAGTTCCGTGAGTAGTGGCCCAGGGAAGGGAGAATAGAGAGGCAAGAAGACTGGAATCCCAGGAGCGCCCCTTGTCTGAGCACTCCCCCAAGCCACTGGGGCCGTGCCAGGCCATTCCCCTCCCTCCCCGTGAGGAGAAAATCCTAGAAGCTGGGGGGAGGAGGAGGAGAGGCAGGGAAAGTTGGCAGTGAGACAGGGTCTGAGGCCTCACCAGCAGGCTTGCCCACCCCTTCAGAGCCCTTTGGCAATGGTGACACCAAAGCTGGTGATGTCTCCCACCCAACAACCCCTGTCTCCCCGTGGCTGCCAGGTGTGCTGCACCCTCAAGCCCGCAGGAAGAAGCCTGTTTGTACATCCAGGATGGTCAGAACCGAGCCCTTGATTCCCAGCTGCTCCTGCTCACCTCCAGGCAGCCCCGGGAAGTCTTCCTTCTCCCACATTTGTGTCCCCTTGGATACCAGGTCTGCCTGTCGCTTCTAAATCTAGAGCCCACCAGTGCCTTCCACCTACCCGGAAGCCTGCACTGGCCCCCTCCCTGCTCGCCCTGTCCCCACTCTCACCCACCACCTCCAACCTTTTCATGTCATCCCCGGGTTACCAGTCCAGCCCACAAGGGCCCTCACAGTCCGGTCCTTGCTGGCCTCTCCAGACGTACAGAACTGTGTTTTCTCAGCACATCTCAACCTTCAGGCCTTTGTTCCTGCTGTTGCCTCTACCAGGAACACCCTTCCTCTTTGTCTCCACCCCTCGAGCCTACTCCTCTGGCCTGTGCAACTTCTGCTTGTCCATGAGGTCTCAGTTTAGATGTCCCCCCTTCCCTGTCCCAAGTCAGGGCTGGTCTATGCCTCCTCGCGCCTACAGCCCTTTGCGTCCCCTGTGACACACTGTGAATGGGGCCTGTTGAACCTGTCAGGCTCTCTTACCAGCTTGTGGGGGCAAGTTTCCTGGTGGAAAGAAGGGGAGAAGAATAGGAGGCCTTCAATGGTGTGTAAAGAACTTGAACTTGCCCCGGGGACGACAGGGAGCTTTTGAGCAGAGGAAGGGCACGACTCAGAACCCCTCTGGTTTGTGACTCTCTTTTCTGCCCCAAATGAACTTTCTCCAGACAGAACTGGTCTCACCTGCAAGTGTTCTTCATGTAACCATCAGCAGCCAGGAACTTAGTCAGACTGAGGAAGGGTCTATGTGGGACCAGAGTTGGCAGGATGGGACTCAGCGCAGGCAGGGGAAGTCATTGTGATATGTATTAAAATCCAGATTTCTCAAGGGAACGGTGCATTGATCCTCAAAAACAGAAATGTGTGCCCCCCACTCAAAAACCTCTGGCTGGGCTTCCCTGGTGGCACAGTGGTTGAGAGTCCACCTGCCGATGCAGGGGACACGGGTTCGTGCCCCGGTCCGGGAAGATCCCACATGCCGCGGAGCGGCTGGGCCCGTGAGCCATGGCTGCTGAGCCTGCGCGTCCGGAGCCTGTGCTCCGCAACGTGAGAGGCCACAGCAGTGAGAGGCCCGCGTACCGCAAAACAACAACAACAACAACAACAAACCTCTGGCTGCTTTTTACCTGTCTTAGCCTGGGTGGGTAGACCTCGTCTTCCCTCTGTGACAACAGCCTGACTGATGCACTAGTCCAGATGCCTACCCCAACCTGTTCTCCTGTGTCCCGGTGGGTGCTCCACGACCTGTGCCAAGCAACCCCAGAAGGTGATCTTCCCTAGCTGGAGGGGGAGGAAAGAGCCCAGGCAGGCCATAAAGGGGTGAGGTGCTGGTGCTGGGAAGCTTGCATCTCACGTCCAAGGGTCAGGGCTCTGGCCCTGCTGGACTCTGCTCTGCCTTGTACAAGGGCCAAGACTGGACAGCACGGACAAAGGGACTTCCCTCAGCCCTAGTCAGAGGCCTCTGGGGCCTGAGATCCGTTCTTGGCTGGATCCCCTTATGCCTCAGGACTCCTCTGACTCCAGGTCTCTGCTGTCAGAGTCCGCCCACTCTTCTGGTCAGGGAGGACAACACCTGTGCAGAGCTAAGCGGAGCTGTGGTGCCTAAAGGGCCTGGGTTCAAGTCCAACAGTCACCATTCTCACACTTTCTCAGTCTTTCACTTACTCACCAAGCATCCTCTGATTCCAAGTCCTGACTGATCCTGCTATGGGAGATGCAGAGTGGGGTCAGGCTGATTTCCACACTCAGAGAGCTTCTCAGAGGAGGACAGAAACACTGACACTGATAATGCTAGCTTAGAGTGCGCTATGCTGTAATGGACACAGATAGGCCCAGGCCCAGAGAAGGCAGGGAAGACTTCCTAGAGGAGGAGGGTCTTCTGGGGAGCTTGAGATATGAGCTGGAACTCTCCATGAAGCAAGTGGGAAGAGGGAGAAGTTTGGGCAAAGGCCCCCTAGATGGGAAGTAGGTGATATGTCAAAGGAGTCATGGAGGGGCTGATGCTTTAAGGGACATGACCACCCATCAGCCTGGTTTGGGTTAAAGTCTCCTAGCAGCAGGAGAAGGAGGCTGCCTTGTTGGGACGCGGCCACCCTTCGGGTTGGCCCCCA
The DNA here is from genome assembly GCF_949752795.1 of Hyperoodon ampullatus. Classification (NCBI taxonomy): domain Eukaryota; kingdom Metazoa; phylum Chordata; class Mammalia; order Artiodactyla; family Ziphiidae; genus Hyperoodon; species Hyperoodon ampullatus. The sequence goes on from NC_136931.1 coordinate 19,877,920, forward strand.
GCCCAGAAGACCCAGGACCTGCCTCCGAGCTCCTCCTGGGCCTTCCTGCCCTTCTGCTTCTGCTGCCACTGCCAGATCTTGGTGGGAAGTGTCTCTGCCCAGAACTGCTGTCAGGCCTTCCTTAGCTTCTGGCTGACCCGTGCACCAGGCTAATTTCCAGGTATTGCTCTGAACAGTTGAATGGGGGCCAAGGAGGCAGCCCCTTGCCATTGGCATCCCTGGCTGGGAGGAATGAATGAAGACAAAGGTCTCCTCTATTGCTCCCTGGGAGGCAGACCTGAGTAGTCTAGGCCCAAAGCCAGGCATGCCTGTTTGCTTACTCACCCTGTCCAGGAGAAGTGGGTCCACGGGGCCATCATGGTGAGGCTCAGCTCCTGCTCCTTCTCTGTGGCTTCTGGAAAGGTTATGAGAGGGACAGACCTGGATCAAGGTCATGTGGGTCCTGGAGGAGACTCAAGGGTCCCCTCTGATGACCTGAGACCTCTGTGTCTGCATGCCCCACCCTACCCTGGTGGAGCCGGCAGCCGAAGGATCTTGTGTCTGTTCATCCTCACCCGGCATGGAGCTCTCATCCATGAGGAAAGGACCCCCGAAGATGAAGGTCTTCTCAGCCCCATGATCAGCCCCGCACCTAGCCCGGCTTGATCTTCGCAAAAGAACTGGGTCGATGCTGGAACTCATAGAAAAAGATGGAGACCCCAGAATCTGTGGAGAGATGGCTGGATGAGAAGTAGATACCCACAGCCTGGTCAGGTCCTATCTTTGGTAAGCCAGGCTCATCATAACACCAATACCAGTAATAATAATGATGATGACAAAATGATGAACAGCAAGCCTTTACTGAGTGCTTGCTAGGTGTTGAGCACCATTCCATGTGCTTTATGTGTCATTGTTTATTTTATCCTCATAACAACCTATGGATTAGCTCATTATATATTATTATTGCCATTTTACAAACGAGGAGACTGAGGCACAGAAGGGTTAGGTATTTGCCAGAGGTCACAAAGACAGGAACCTGGAGCTGTTCTAGGACTGTGTTAGAGATTAGCCATGAGATTTGGAGGAAGCAAGACTTTTCTCCCAGGAGAAGGGCTGAAAGCAGAAGAAATCACTCATGAGTCAATTGAATCCCTGAGAATTGGTGATAAGTCCTGCTGGGTGACCTTTGGCAAGTCACTGCACCTCTCTGTGTCTTGGTTTTCTCCTCTGCAGAGTGCCCTGCCAGAGTCGCCTCTCATTGCTGTGACACTGCATCCCTGAGAGGAAGTGGAGAGTGGGGGTAGCAGTGGAGCCTGGCACCATGTCATTTGTGATAACTCAGCTCCTGGTCCCAAGTGGGAAAGGTGGGACAGGTAGATAGGGATAGGCTTACCTTAGAGGTTTCTGGAAAAATTCAATGTTCATGACAACGTTGCTTATCAATTCCTGGAAGGCTTCTCATTTGGCTTGTCCATCTGAGCTGCTGTGTAGGTACTCATTTATGATGGTGGCATCACCTCAGTGGGCACATCCTGGGGCAAGAGGCTTGCTCAGGTCCCACAGCCACAGCAGACCCTCCCAAGAAGCTCCACACCCTCCTGCCTGGCCTGTCACATGTCCCAGGGCTCATGTGCCAGGAGCTAGCCTCTTGCCGCCCTTGGGGGTTCTAGATGGTGTCTGGGAGGGATAAGGTCAGATCTGGAGTAAAATGCTAGCTCTGCAATCACTTTTGGCTGTGTGACCTCAGACAGGTTGCTGAGCCTCTCTGAAAGGTAGTTCCTCCCTGGAAGTTTGTTTGGCAGCCTATGTGAAGCACAGTGTTCTGGCCTGGAGCAGGTGCTCAGTTAACGTTAACCAGGAAGTTAGTGAGAGAACAAATCATGGGCACTCCCCACAGCTCCAGAGAGCAGTGATGAGGTTGTGTGAATGAGGAGGGCTCTGGGGGGTCTCAAAGAAGGGAAATGCACATAGACTGAGCACCTCCTGGATACCAGCTCCTTGGTAGACTCTTCAAATGCAGCATCCAGTATCCTTCTTAAACAGCTCACATGGGTGGGATGTATCATCCCCACTTACAGGTGAAGAAATGGGCTCAGAGGGGTTAGGATAACTGTGGACAAGTAGCTAGGGTTGGGGCTTGACCCCAGGTCCACCTGGTTTCACATCTGACAATGCAATCTGAAGAGCTGAAGCTCTGGGATCAGACAACTGGCTCAAGCTCTGCCTCTGCCCTTTACCCATCATGAGACCTGGAGCCTCAGTTTCCTCACCTGTAAAATAAGGATAATGAAAGTCCCTACTTCACAGGGTTGTAATGAGGATCGAAGGAGATGAATGCCTGTCCCAGTGCTCAGCACAACACAGTTCCTGGCAGAGAGTATGTGCTCATCAAGGGGCAGTCTATGATGAAAATGATGGTGATGATGATGATGGTGATGACCTTCCTTTGAGAACCACATTGACTCATGTCCAAGGGGATTCATGGATAGAACTAAAATTCAGCATCTGACCCACAGGGCTTGGTGGTAGGTAGGTAGCTGTGGGTGCTAGAGGGGAGGAGTAGAGACTACGCTGGGTTCGGCCCCACTGGACTACCCCTTCCTGTCTTCTGCCAAGTAGGGCCTCAGGATGGCAGGCCTGTCCTCCAGGCTCATGTGACCCAACTTATCCAGGAAACCCCAGCCCTGCAGGGACAGCAAGACCCTCTCAGCGCAGCCTGATCGCCGCCCATGCTCCCCGACCCGCACCTTCCCACCCAGCTCCCAGCCAGGAGTAGGCAAGTGTTCACAGCCCTGCAGCCATGAGCTCGTCACGGAGCCCAGTGTGGCCAAACCCACTAGTCTGCAGACCCCCCAAAATAAACTTCAAACTGGGGAGGGAGGGAAAAGCACCAAATACAACAGGCAAGTGGTTAACAGCAATCTCAGAATTTGTTCAATATTTTCATAGAATAACATCAAGACCCCCAGGTGCTGTAGCAGGGGCTACAGGGAAAGTTCAACCACTGTCTTTAAAATCAAATGTTGGTTACAGTTTTAATGGCGCAGTCTCTGGGTTCAAATCCCAGCTCTGCCACTTACTGGGTGCATAACCTGGACCACTTAAATTCTCTGTGTCTCAGTTTCTTTTTTTTTTTTTTTAAACAATTCAGACTTTCTTGTTTATTTTTAAAATTATTTATTTATTTATTTATTTGGCTGCACTGGGTCTTAGTTGCGGCACATGGAATCTTCATTGCCGTGTGCAGGATCTTCGTTGCAGCATGTGGGATCTTTAGTTGTGGCATGTGGTATCTAGTTCCCTGACCAGGGATCGAACCTGGGCCCCCTGCATTGGGAGCATGGAGTCTTAGCCACTGGACCACCAGGGAAGTCCTCTCAGTTTCTTAATCTGTAAAAGGAGTGACAATATCCTGCCTCATAGGATTGTTGTGTGGACTGCGTTAAAGGCCCTGACAGAGTAAGCATGATGGAAAGGTTAAAGTTATTAAAGTTAATTTCATGGCTCCTAGGCTCTTTGTTAATCTTTGTAAGAGCAGGAACAGAAAATCCACAGATGAATAAACACAGAGAGTGTATACCCAAAGGGAGACATTAATCTTCACTAAGAATTAAAGGACTAAACTAAAGTCACAGAAGCTAAAGTAGCAAAACTTTTTTAAAAAGTTGGTCTACAAGATCAATATACAAAAACCAATTGTGTTTCTGTACACTAGCAATGAACAATCTGAAGATGATATTAAGAAAACCATTCCATTTACAATAGCATCAAAAAGAATAGAATACTTAGGAATAAATTTAATAAGGGAAGTACAAGACTGTACATTAAAAACTAGAAAACATAATTGAGAGAAATTAAAGAAGACCTAACTAAATGGAAAGATGTTCCATGTTCATGGGTTAGAAGACTTGATATTGTTAAAATGGTAATACTTCCCAAACTGATCTATACATTCAGTGTGATCCCTATGAGAATCTCAGCTGCTTTTTTTTTTTTCAGAAATGAACAAGCCGATCATAATTCACTTGGAAATGCAAGGGACCCAGAATAGCCAAACAATTATTATGGATTGATTTGTGTCTCCACATAAAAAATATGTGGAGTCATAACCCCCAGTACCTCAGAATGTGACCTTATTTAAAGATAAGGCCGTTAGTCAAATTAAGATGATTACAGAGGTAATCATTGGGGTGGGCCCTAGTCTAATATGCCTGGTGTCCTTGTAAAAGGGGGAAATTTGGACACAGAGACAGATGGGTCAGAGGGAAGACAATGTGAAGCCAGAGGGAGAATGCCATCTATAAGCCAAGGAATGTGTGAGGCTACCAGAAACTAAGAAAGAGGCATGGAGTCTCTCTCACAACACTCAGAAGGAACCAACCCTGTTAACACCTTGATTTCAGACTTGTAGCCTCTAGGATTGTGAGACAATTAACTTCTCTTGTTTAAGTCACCCAGACTGTGGTCCTTTGTTATGGCAACTCTGGCAAAATAATACAGCAACCCTGAAAAAGAAGAACAAAGCTGGGGAATTCACACTTCCCAATTTCAAAACTTACTACAAAACTACAGTAATCAAGATAGTGTGGTAGTAGCACAAGGATAGACATAAAAATTAACAGAGTAGAATTGAAAGTCCAGAAACAAGCTCCTTCATTCATGACCAATTGATTTTCAGTAAGGGCACCAAGACAGTTCAATAAGTAAAGAATAGGTTTTTTTCAACAAATGATGCAGGGGCAGCGGATAACCACATGCAAAAGAATCCCTAATTCATACCATATACAAAAATTAACTTCAGATGAATGTAATTCATTCATATAACAGCTAAAACTATAAACTTCTTAGAAGAAATCATAGAGGTAAATCTTTATGACCTTGGATTAAGCAATCATTTTTTAGGTATGACACAAAAAGGCCAAGCAACAAAAGAAAAAATAAATTAAACCTCATCAAAATAAAGAATTCTTGTGTTGCAAAGGTTACTGTCAACAAAGTGAAAAGATAACCCACAGAATGGGAAAAATAGTTGCAAATCATATATTGGATAAGAGACTTGTATCTAGAATATATGTAAATCTTTACCACTCAACAATAAAAAGGCAAATAATCCAAATGGTCAAAAGATTTCAGAAGACATTTCTCCAAAGGAGATATAAAAATGGCCAATAAGTGCATGAAAAGATGTTCACTATTTTAGTCACTAGGGAAGTGCAACTCAAAACCACAGTGAGACACCACTTCACACCCACTGGGATGACTACAATCAAAACAAAAGATATTAACAAGCATTGGCAAGGATGTGGAGTAATTGAAATCCTCACACATTGCTGGTGGGAACGTAAAATGGTGCAGCTACTTTGGAAAACAGTTCAGCAGTTCCTGAAATGATTAAACAAAGAGTTGCTATATGATCCAGAGTTTCCATTCCTAAGTATATAACCAAGAGAAATTAAGTCATATGTTTGCACAAAAACTGGTACATAAATGTTCTTAGTAGGGGAATCCATAATAGCCAAAAACGTGGAAACAACCCAACTGTCTATCAGCTGATGGATGGATAAACAAAATGTGGTATATCCATACAATAGACTATTCAGCCACAAAAAGGAATGAAGTACTGATATCTGTTACAACATACATGAACCCTGAAAACATTATATTAGATGAAAGAAGTCATACACAAAAAACCATATACTGGGATTCCCCTGGTGGTCCAGTGGGTAATACTCCGAGCTCACAATGCAGGGGGCCCCAGTTCCATCCCTGGTTGGCGAACTAGATTCTACATGCATGCCACAACTAAGAGTTTGCATGCCGCAACTAAAAGTTCCCGCATGCTGCAACTAAGACCTGGCACAGCCAAAATAAATAAACAAATATTTAAAAACCAAACAACCCCCCCCAAAAAACCAAAACCCATATATTGTATGATTCTATTCTATTCTATGTCCAGAATAGGCAAATCCATAGATTTGACAGAAAGTAGATTCGTGATTGTCAGGGGCTTGGGGGGGCGGTGCGGGGAGGAATGGGAAGTGACCGCTAATGGGTACTGGCTTGTTTTGGGGTGATGCTGATGCAAATGTTCTGGAATAAGATAGTAGTGATGGTTGCACAACTTTGTGAGTATACTAAAAACCACTGAACTGTACACTTTAAAGGGGTAAATGTTATGGTGTGTAAATTACATTTTTTAAAAAAGGTGACATTTAGGCTTCCCTGGTGGTGCAGTGGTTAAGAGTCTGCCTGCCAATGCAGGGGACACAGGTTCGATCCCTGGTCTGGGACGATCCCACATGCCGCGGAGCAACTGGGCCCTTGCACCACAACTGCTGAGCCTGTGCTCTGGAGCCCGCGAGCCGCGGGTGCTGAAGCCCCCCGCGCCTGGAGCCCGTGCTCCGCAACAAGAGAGGCCACTGCATTGAGAGGCCCGCGCACCGCAAGGAAGAGTGGCCCCTGCTCGCCGCAGCTAGAGAAAGCCCACGCACAGCCACAAAGACCCAACACAGCCAAAAATAAATAAATAAATAAATTTATATTTTTTTAAAAAGTTGACATTTAAAAATGGTGGTCTTCAAATGCTGGTAAAGTTGCAATGAAACTTGTAGACTCCAGGGACTTCCCTGGCGGTCCAGTGGTTAGGACTTCGCGCTTCCATTGCAAGGGGTATGGGTTTGATCCCCGGCTGGGGAACTAAGATCCTGCAAGCCGCGCAGTACTTCCAAAACAAAACAAAACACCCGTAGACTTTGCTGGTGGCAGTTTAAATCGGCAGAGCAATTTCAGAAAGTGTTACGCCAATGGCGACACGTACGACGTGGAGAGGTCTCCATAAGGGATATGAGTTACTTTCCATGGCTAAAGCTTTCACCGTGGATATTTAGTAAACAGCTAGTTGGCTGAAAAATTTACAGTTTATGGAAATTCACATAACATACAATAAACCATTTAATAAAGTATACAATTCAGTGGCATTTAGTGTGTTTGCAATTTTGTGTAACTACCACATCTCTCTAGTTACAAAACTCTTTCACTTCCCCAGCAAGACACCCTGTACCCATCAAGTAGTCACTCTTCATTCCCACCCCTACCCCCCCTCACCTCACACACCAATACCCCCATCCCCTGATGACCTGATAACCTTTAATCTGCTGTCTGCCTCTATGGATTTACCTATTCTGGATGTATCACATAAAAGCAATCATACAATATGTAACCTTTTGTGTCTGGCTTCTTTCACTTAGCACCACGTTTTTGAGGTTCATCTAAGTTGCAGCACATATCAGTATTTCATTCCTTTTTCATGGCCGAATAATATTTCACTGTGGCTGCACCACAATTTTTTTATCCATTCATTCATTAAAGGGCATTTGGGTTGTTTCTACCAACACTACTATATGAATACTACTACTATAATTATGAATAATGCTACTATAAACATTTATTTATACGTTTCTCTGTGGTCCTATGTTTTCATTTCTCTTGGCTGTATAGGTAGGAATGGAATTGCTGGTCATATGATAATTCTGTGTTTAATGTTCTGAAAAACAAACAAGCTCTTTTCCACAGTGGTTGGATGATGCCCTTATAGAGCCTCAGCGCCTTGGGCCTGAGCAGCTCTGCCAAGGGGCCCGAGGACTGAGGATACCCAGGGTGTATGTTGGGGGTGACTCTCAGGTAGGCCTGCTCTCTTGGAGGACCCTCAAATGACAGGGCAGAGGCAGGGCACTACCCTCCAGTGGCCCTGAGACCCAGGGGAGGGATGATGGAGGAAAGGGGGCAGGAAGACTGCTATTAACAACTCGAATCCCATTCCAAATGCAGGGAAGATGTGACTTAAGAGCCAGACCTCCTGCACTCAAATCCTGGCTTTGCCAAGTGGCAGCTGTGTGACCTAGTACAAGTTACTTCACAGCTCTGGGCCTAGTTTTGTCATCCATAAAACAGTGATGATAACAGGAACCAACCTCATAGGGTTAAAGTGAGGTTACATTGTGAAAACACGAGGCAAGAAACCAGAGCCAATGGAAGCCTGTTCTTGTGTCAGGACAGGGTCTCTCAGGGTGTCTGTCTCTGTGCTGGCTTGGGAGACTCCCACTCCAAGGCGGGGTAGGACTTACCTCTGGGCCTCAGTGTCAGGAACATGGCTGGCTGGGAGTGGGAGGTGGGGGGATGGGTGGAGAGTATGAGGCACTGGCAAATATTTGCTGATTCAAAGAGTTGGATGTGTTGATTCAATGAGGGACAGGGTGAGGGTCATGCCTGGACTAGGTGCCAGATCCTCTCTTGGGGTTCCAGCTGGCACCTCGAGTTGGAGAGCCTGAGGATCAAACTTCTGCCAGAAATAACCAGTGCAGCTTCCTGAATCCTCTTTGGAAGCCTTCCTGGTGGGGCTGTTCCCTCTCCCAGAATCTTGACACATAGGTACATTCAGGGCCTCATGAGAAAGAGAGGGACTGAGAAAGAGAGAGAGGCAGGTAACCAACCACAATGAGATGCCACTACATACCCATTAAATTAATCAAATGTAAAAGACTGATAAGACCAAGTGTTGGCAAGGGTCTGGAGCAATTGGACCCCACCTACATGGCCGGTGGGCGTGCAAAAATGGAACAGTCAATTTGGAAGACAGTTTGGCACTTTCTTTAAAAGTTAAGCATACACTCTCCATATCACCCTGTGATTCCATTCTTAGCTATTTACTATTTACAAAATGAAAGCATACGTCCATACAAGGACTTGTCTGAAAATGTTCATAGCAACTTTATTGAAAATAGCCAAAAAATAGAAATCACTCAGATGTCCATCAATGGAAGAATGGATAAAATGTGGCATGTCATATATGGAATACTATTCAGCAAGAAAAGAGAACTACTAGTTGAATCTCAAAAACATTATGCTAAGAGACAGAAGCTGGTAAAAAAAAAAGATTTCATTTCTATGACATTTTAGAAAAGGCAAACTATAGCAACAGAAAGCAATTTAGTGGTTGTGAGGGACCAGGGTCAGGGCAGTGCAAAGTGGCGTAAAGGAACTTTTTTTTTTTTTAAGATTTTTTTTTTTTTTTTGCGGTATGCGGGCCTCTCACTGTTGTGGCCTCTCCCGTTGCAGAGCACAGTCTCCGGACGCGCAGGCTCAGCGGCCATGGCTCACGGGCCCAGCTGCTCTGCAGCATGTGGGATCTTTCCGGATCGGGGCACAAACTCGTGTCCCCTGCATCGGTAGGCGGACTCCCAACCACTGCGCCACCAGGGAAGCCCCAAAGATTTTTTTTTTTTTTTGATGTGGATCATTTTAAAGTCTTTATTGAATTTGTTACAATATTGCCTCGATTTCATGTTTTGGCTTTTTTGGCCACGAGGCATGTGGGATCCCAGCTCCCTGACCAGGGATCGAACCCGCACCCCCCACATCAGAAGGCGAAGTCCTAACCACTGGACCACTAGGTAAGTCCCTAAAGGCACTTTTCTGAGCAATGGATGCATCCTAAAACTTGATGTGATGGTGGTTGTCTTATACATTTATCCCAATTTATCAAACTGTACACCTAAAATGGGTGAATTTGATTGTATGTAAATGGTCCCACAATAAAGCTGTTAAAAAAATAAGATTAACTAAAACTAGTCCTAAAAACTAGTTCTGGGAATCCACTTTTGGGAAGTGTACTGTGCATATGCAGGACTGAAAAACATAGAGGCATGCATGCCACAGGTGCTCAATAAATGCTTTCAGGATGCCGGTGGGCGGTGGGGTGGGGAAGCATTAGCACCAGGCAGTGTTCTTTAGAAGGAAAGCTCCTTCCGGCTCCAGAGTTGTTCATCTCAAGCTTAAGGTTATGCTAGTCTGTCATCTGGTGGCCATAGTTGGCAACGCAGGAATCTCCAGCCTTCAAGCCCAACTTCAGGAGGCTCTATGGTGGGGCAGAAAGAAGAGGGACCTTCCTCCTGGGAAACCTGGCGCCCAGAGGGTCAGAGATAGGGAGTCCTGGATCTATGAGAAGAGGGATACAGCTTCTTAATGATAGAGAGAAAGTGCTTTGGTGGCACAAACAGGCAGAGTGAACATAATTGGTACCTTTGCATGTTGAGATAAAATGTAAGATAGGGTCTTTTTTTGTGGGGGGGGGAGATGGTGCAGGGGGAATAAAAGTTTGGGGAAACAATGAGATAAGTAGGAAAACTAATCATGTGGATACCCACAGTGAGTTGGTGAGTTGGGCAATGCTCAGCAGAGGGGGCGGGGGGAGGGCAGCAGGGTAGCAAGGGGAATTCTAAAAGGCAACGGAGACCTCCCTGGATGAAGAGGCCCTTGGGAGCCAGCCGACAAGAGTCTCTTCCCCTAGATATGCCTGGATCTTCTGACCCCTCAGTCCTACTTCCAGGAAACATCCCACAGATAAACATCCTCATGGATGTGCTACAGTCATGTAAAGTTTGGGCCCTACAGTGTCTGCAGAACCACTGAGAATGAAGACAAACTTCTGGAGGCAGTGACCGAGGAACCCGCCTGCTTCTCCTGGCCACTGGGCAGCTGGTCCAGGCTCCAGGGACCCACGGACAAGCCCAGTCCGAGTTCCTACAGAAAATGGGGTCAGTTACCTCCGTGGGACACTGATAAGTGAATGAGTAGGTTGTTTAAATGTCAATGATAGACGGCACTTAATCTAGGAGGACAATGAGTGGGGACAGGGACATTTACATTCTAAGTAGTTGGGAGCCTCAGCGGGGCTGAGACCTCGGAGCTCCCAGGCTCCCGGTATCCAGGCTTCCTATTGGCCATTGACAGATGGAAAGCATGGGGGCCTTGCTGAGAGCCAAGTGTGGGCGACATGCCCCAAAGCACCTTCCTTCAGAGGGAGAGGAGAAAGAGGGTGGGGAGGGAGTGGGGGTGAGGGAGGGAGGATGGGGCCCAGGGCCCAGTGGGGTGCTGAGGAAGGTAAACCTCCACTGGGGTTTGCTCATCCAGCTTCCTGGGAGGGTTTATGGATCGTGTCTAACAAGAGAGGACCCATGGCAGGCTTGGGAACTGACATCAGGCAGTAGGTTCTTCAATGTTTGCTGGATGGATGGATGGGTAGACGAATGAATGAATGAATGAATGAATGGCTATGTGAATGAAGGAAAAAACTACTGGCTCCTCACTGGGTGTGTGTGGGCACATCCGGCAGACCCCCACCTACACTCAAGCCCTCCCCACCCCAAACGCAGGCAGCTACAGTTCTGTGTGCTTCTCCTTGGCCTCCATTAGCTCCCGTATCTTCTGGGGTAGGGTCTTCGTCCAGAACTGGAGCCTGTGGGCCTTCAGGGCTCGGCCCACTGCAGGCTGCGTGTTCAGCTGCATGTACTGCTCTTCCTGGTTGAACACAGGCCAGTGGGGCAGACCCTCGCCGTTGGGGTTCCTGTAGACATGCCCTCCCGTGGGGCAGTGTGAAGGTCACTCTGAGCCCTACCCAGCCCAGACAGAGCACCCTGACTGGGGTCAGGCAAGGCAGCCAAACAAGCTTGGGGAATGGGGGTGGGGTTCCAGAAGGAGGAAAGAAACTACCTCCCACCAGAGCGTCAGCTCCACAGGGGACAGGGCGGCCTCTGTCCCTTCCTGATAGAGGGAGGCTCTGCGGATAACAGCACTGTCACTCCCCATCCAGGTCACCCCAAGATGGAATGAGTGTCCAGCACCCATAAGGCCCCTTTCTGTCCAGGCGGGTCCTGGAGCTGGGGAGGGGGCTGCCATGCAATTAAGGACACATCCGCTAATGAAGTCACCACAGACAAGGGGAGCCCAGGATGGGCTCAAGCCCTGCCCTCCCCACCGTGGAGGTTAAAGTAGGAGTGTGACATCTCACCCATTTTGAGCAAAGTTGGCCCAATACTTCATCATCTTCCTGCTCAGCAGCTCCTCCTCCTCAGTGAGTTGGACTACAGAGCAAGAGGACAAGGGTCCAGGTCAGGGCAACTCCAGTCCGGCTTGTGGGTCATTCTCCCTCACCCCATCCCAGGCTCCTCCCTGCCATCCCAAGGCCTGGCTCTCTGCCCGCTCCCCAGGCCCTCTCCTTGCCCAAACCCCATATATTCATCCTGGCCTCTGGCTGACCCAACACTGGGCTCATCCCTGACCCAGAAGGCTCCCTTCTTCTGAGAGCAGAAGGCCATTTAAGAAATAAATATGAAAAAGAAAGAAATCAAGGAAGGAAGGCATGAAGGAAGGGAGGGAAAGAGAGAGAGAAAGGAAGGAAGGAAGAAAGAAAGGAGGGAGGGAGGAAAGAAAAGAAAGAAAGAAAGAAAAAAAGGAAGAAAGAAAGAAAGAAAGAAAGAAAGAAAGGAAGGAAGGAAGGAAGGAAGGAAGGGAGGGAGGAAGGAAGGAAGAAAGAAAGAGGCCTTTCAAACACCCCCTCTGCACCCATGCCAGAAACCCAAGGTCAGGGTGGGGAGAGGTGGAGGGAACACGGGTTCCAGTCTGAACAATGCTAGGCTCCAGTTCAAGCTCAATCTTTCTAGCTGTCAGATCTTGGACACCTGATCCCCTCCTCCCTCTGAGCCTCGGTTTCCTCGTCTGTACAGTGAGGGCAATCACCCTCACTCAGGGCCATAGCCAATGTCCCATCCCACATCCTGGGAATGAGGAGCCTCTGAGGGACCCCCACCTAGGAAGACTCACTGTGGCGGTTCCCGAAAAGACTTCTGAAGACGAAGTGAACCTCATCTCCATGGTCTGCCCTCACATAGCTCGGCCTGACATCCTTGAAGAAGCTGGGCTGATGCTGGAACTCGTAGAAGTAGACAGGGGCGTAGGAACCTGAGGAGGTGGGGAAGACGGGCCGTGACCTGGCGGCCCCTCACCCGGATCCTTCTTGCATCCCCCATGGTGATGACATAGCTAAGTCCAAAGCTGGTTGGAATCTGGACAATGGGGTGGAGGAGCCCCAGGCTGGAGCAAGGGCAGTGGGAAGGGGCTGGGTTCAAATTGTGGCCTTGGAACTTCCTAGGCTATGGTTTTAGGCAAGTCACTGAAGGTCACTGAACCTGTTTCCTCCTCCGTAAAAGGGGGTAAATGTCTGTCTCTTAGACTAGCCATGAGGATCTACCACGATGAAGGATATCAAGTGCCGGGCACCAATAAACAGACATGGGCTAGGTTTTGGACACCAGTAGACCTCATCTGGCACCTGCAGCTCTGAGCCGCCCCCAGCCAGTCCGGCCTTAGTGCAGATGTACTCACACTGCAACTTTGCTAGTTGGAGTGCAGGGATCACGAAGATGCAGTCCCCCAGGATCTCATGGAACTGGATTCGGAGGGTCTGGGGGTCCTCACTGTCCCCTATGTACTCCTCCATCAACAGGTCACCAAACTCAGGTGGCATCATCTGCGCCAGGGGATCAGGAAGAGGCAGGTTAGGCAGGCTGGTGGGGCCGGGACGCAGCAGAGGCAGGACCGGGAGACAGATCCTGGGATGGGTTAGGGAATCGGGGAAAGGGGCCAAGCTCTGGGTGAGGGGTGCTGCATGCACAGGATATCTGGGGGCTGGACTTCCCGTGCCTTGGGATAGGAAAGGAGCCCCCTCCCCATGTGGGCAGGTCCCCAGGAACCTCACTGTCATTGTTAATATTTTCTGCAAGCCATCCTTTATGGTCTCTCTGTCCATTTCCTTCTGGGCGTCAGAATTGTTCACGACCTGGGTGGTGGGGGAGTCTCGAGTTGGAGATACGATGGGCCTGGAGCTACGAAGCTCCGAGGCCTTCCCACTGGATGGGCTCCCCCGCACCTGGAGGCTTGGGAGTGGGCCTCACCGAGGGGATGATCCAACTGTACTCATCGCTGTTTACACCAATGATGCTGGGGACAGGGTGCAAGTCGGCAGAGGCCAGCAGCTCCTGGGGGTGCTTGGGCAGGAAGATCCCGTCCACCAGGCCAGGGATGATGCTGAAGGGCTAAGAGACACTCAAGGTCAGGCTGCAGACACTTTCTGATGCCGCAGACATCTTCCACCCCTTCTTGGCTCGTCCCAGAATGCTCACACCCACCCCGGCAGGTCCTATACCTGCCTCAGCATGGCCTGGCCTCGATTTCCCATCCAGGGCTGTGAGGACACCAAGATGAGGAGCTAGAGTAACTTGCCCAGGGAGGATGAAGGGCACCCAGGCTTGCCTGCCCCACACCTACTGGAGCCTTCCCTCCACAGCCATGTCCATCAGTCAAACCTTGTTGATGGCCAGAATCTCCTCTTCATTCTTGTGCCGCAGGCAGTCCACCAGGGCCTCTGAGTCAACCTGGCCACAGGCAGACAGGTTGGCCACCACCTGTAAAGAGACCAGGCAGCGGCTGGCTCATGCTTCCAGGTAGGGGAGAGAGGTTTGCCCAGTGCCCCAGTTGGAGGCAGGTGTACCGCAAATCTCACAGAGTATTGTGAATGGATTCCTACAGTTTTGAAATTGTTCCAACTTCCCTGTTGCTCAGAGGACTCTGCCAGGGGGGCCATCCCAACTGCCTAGATGGTCCTGCCTATGATGGGGGCCCCCAGCGCAGCAGTCTTGTGGGCCACAGAATGTACTCAGCCTCTGCGCTGACAGAGGTCTGTGAATTCTGACCCTTGAACGATCCCCAGATAGGTGGCTGTTTCCAAGGTCCTCTGATGGCAGGGGAGGCCTTGTTATCCCCATTTAACAGACTGAGTAATGGAGGCTGAGAGGTAAGAGATGGGGCAGCAGGTCTGGGCTTCCCACGGTTGAGGTCACTCACTGTGGAGACCATGTCAGATGAGTTGGTGGTGAAGCCAGGCAGCAGGGCCACGCCACTCTCCATGATGGCACAGTGGAAGAGTCCTTTGGACATGGGGGACACAACATGCAAAGACACGCTTATGCTACCCGCAGACGCGCCAAAAATGGTGACATGGTCAGGGTCGCCTCCAAAGTAGACGATGTTCTGCTGGACCCAGCGTAGTGCGGCCACTTGATCCAGGTAGCCCCAGTTGCCAGTTGCGTGTTTGTCTCCAGTGCTGAGAGGTGGCAGGGATGAGGGTCATGGGACTGTCCTGGCTCCATCAGCCTGCGTTGCCGAGCCCAGCCCCAGTCTCACCTGAAGAAGCCCAGCAAACCCAGGCGGTACTGGATAACGACCACCACCACATCCTCAAAGGCCGCCAGAGCAGAGCCGTCATACATGGAAGCCATGCCCATGACAAATCCACCACCATGGATCCACACCATCACCTAGAGAATCCAAGGCACAGATACCATAGGGCTCTCACCAAGCCCAAACCCCACCAGAGCTGCTATCTAAACTAACCACCACTTTGGCTCTGTCCTCCTAACCACATGGACACTCCAGCAAGACAAAGTGGTGTCTTCATGACCTGGGCCGAAGGCAACACAAGTTCTATCAGGAGAACCGGGCCTCCCACACTCTGGGGTCCGTCCCACATACCAAAGCCCGGCTCCACTTCTCCCAGAACCCTCTCTGACATGCAAAGAAAAGGGATGTCTCTCTGATCACCCCACATGCACGCACATTAATTAAAAGTGTACTCTATTCTCATTGGCCCAACAGATAATCCATGGCTGGGATCTCCGGCCACCTCAAAGTGCATTCCTCAGCACCTGAGTGGGTCCTGGGTATGAGTTGGTTGGGTATAGGTCCTGGGTCCCAACCAGGGCCACAGTTTCTGATGTCTGGGAGCAGCCAGGGTTCTGTGACCCTGTGCCCAGGCATCAGCCACCCATGCTGGGTAAGAAAGACTCTCTTGGATCTGATAGTAAGAAGCTTCTTAACAGGGTCCACACTGCAGTGGGGCCCAGGCTGATCTTGTTCTTTTAAATCTTCTGCAGAAGAAATGCCCTCCCACCCCTTAGCCAGCTGTGGCCTGGCACTCACAGGCAGGTTAGAGCCCTCATGGGAATGGGCAGGTGTGTAGATGTTGAGGTACAGGCAGTCTTCAGACATGGAGGTAGAAGGCAGGGTCACATTCAGTAGTTTCAGAGTCATTTCTTTCGTGCTAGCGAAGTCCTGCAGACACCTGGTGACCGTGGCAGGCAGTCAGTCCTGGGGCCATGCTGTTGCCATAACCAGATCCTGGGCCCAGATATGCTCCCAACTACCCTTAGTCCCACTTCCTCTGATACCTCACTCACATGTGATCCCTCCCTAAAGCCCCTTTGCACCAAGCTACAGGCCACAGACTCTGGGGAAGCTGGGATGGAGTCTAGTCTTCCAGGAGGTCTCAAGCTTATGAGGGCTTTGGATATCAATCCTCCTGAGGCTGAGAAATCTTGACTCTGGAGGGTCTCTATGAGAACGATTGGTTGCATGTGGTGACATTCACCACCCTATCACTGTACTCAGGCAGACCTGGAACAGGGGAGTAGCCTGTATACATGTGCTGCCAAAAGGAATGGATTAATTTCTCATGAGAAGGGCAGTGGGACATCCCTCATCCCAAGTCAGACTCTCAGGGAACCTCATCACTCCCACAGTTTCCAGTTTCAAGAACATATACACGCCCCTTGGTCAATGGCATCTGGCCCTGTCGGTTGGCACAGTGACTGTGCAGAGCAGGGTCTTCTGCTCCTCAGGGATCTACAGTGTCTGCTGCTAGAGTCAGGAGCTCCTACAAGGTTCAAACCTCTCCCAGAGATACCTCCTCTGGTGGCAGAGATCACTTGCCACAACTAGAACCTAGGGAGTTGTGTGTCTCTGCTCGTCCCTTCAGCTTGTGGAGCTAATGCTCTTTGAGTGCTAAGCCCTCAGTCTGGGAAAGTTACTTCACCCTTTCAAGCCCCTGCATGCTCATCAGAAAAATGCATGTGAAAATCCACCAAACTCAGAGGGAAAACTGGCTGTTTTGAAATGACATGAAATGACAACTGCAGCCTGGCCCAGAGCTCAGAGTACCCTCTATCCCAGGGCTTAGAGTTCCCTGGACCCCCTGCTTACTTGGCTGGGTGGGAGGTCCCATCCTTTATACCACTCCAAGATTCCGGGGGCTCCGGAGGCGCAAACCGCAACAGCCCTAGAGGTGGCTTGGCGAAGGGAATTCCCAAGAAGGTGTGGATCCCCACATCAGTGTTCTTCACATGGACGAGGCTCCCCCGCACCTGGCCCGTGTGCGTGGTCCGCACGGGGCTGGCAGAGTCCTGGCCTGTGGGCAGAGAGATGGACGTCAGGGTTGGGTCTCCCCATTTAGCTGCCCTCCCAGACTGTTGATGTTGCCACCTCCTTCTTGTCCTCAGCTCAGCTCAAGGGACACTGATCTACCAACACTTGCTTTACAGATTTCCTGCCTGTAACTCTGTGCCCCCCACCCCCAACTGCCTTCACGGCCCCAGCCTTTTCCACCATGCTCACTGAGGCTCCTTGGGGCTCGGCACCATGGTTTAGCCCCATAGTTTAGCCTCAAATAAATAGTAACAAATGAGCTTGATGGGGTGAGAGTGTCCTTTCTACTCACTGTGTGCCAGGTCCTAGGAGGCAGTAGAACTGTGGGAATCGGACAGACAAGATTCCTGTCCTTAAGGATCTCACACTCTAGGTGGCAAGAATGACACAGAGAAATTATCCTCCAAACAAAGAGTGAGAGTATGAGGAGAACTACAACGAGAAGGGCAGCTGTGTCTAGAACACAAAAAGCACAGCCCGCCCTGCTGTGGGGATCAGGGAGGCAGGAAGAGAATGAAAGTCCCCTAACAGAGAGAGCTGATATTCTTTTTTCTGTTTTTTTAATTAATTAATTTATTTTTTGCTGCGTTGGGTCTTCGTTGCTGCGCGTGGGCTTTCTCTAGTTGTGGCGAGCGGAGGCTACTCTTCATTTTGGTGCACGGGCTTCTCATTGCGGTGGCTTCTCTTGTTGCAGAGCACGGGCTCTGGGTGCATGGGCTTCAGTAGTTGTGGCTCGCGGGCTCTAGAGCGCAGGCTCAGTAGTTGTGGCACACGGGCTTACTTGCTCTATGGCATGTGGGATCGCATGTGGGATCTTCCCGGACCAGGGCTCGAACCCGTGTCCCCTGCATTGGCAGGCGGATTCTTAACCACTGCACCACCAGGGAAGCCCAGAGCTGATATTCTTAATAGATAAAGAATTTCTATAAATGAATAAGAAATATGCCAGCTACGCATATTTGGTGAAAGAATATCAAACGGTGAAAGAATATGTTCAGACAGAATAAGGAATACCAGTAAACGGCTCTTACACAAATGAGGAGATGTTCATCTCACTCATGCTAAGAGAAATGCACACTGAAATCTGACTGTGATGTCAACAACTTATTTTGTCACAAAAAGCAAGACAATCAGACATTGTATGTTTTCTGTTGGAAGTCCACTGCACCACATATGAAGTAGTCTTGTCCCCAAACAAAACAAAGCAAAACCTAAAATCGGAATCTGATCAAGCCTCTGGAATATAAATACAAGTTTACGGGCATACAGGGGACAGAGAAACAGTTAAGACACCCTAGGGGTGTAATCAGCAAGACCCAAACTCTGTTATATGTGGAATCTAAAAAAAATGATACAGATGAACTTATTTACAAAACAGTGACTCAGAGACATAGAAAACAAACTTATGGTTACCAAAGGGACAAAGGGAGGAGGGATAAATTAGGATTTGGGGATTAACACAAACACAGTACTATATATAAAATAACCAACAAAGACCTATTGTATAGCACAGGGAGCTATACTCAATATCTTGTAATAATCTATAAGGGAAAACATTCTGAATATATAATATATATAACTGAACCACTTTACTGTACGCCTGAAACTAACACAACATTATAAATCAACTATACTTCAGGAAAAACAAAAACAACCCTCAAACTCTGGGATACTCTCCAGAACAAACTGGTTTCTTCAACAAAATTACAAGAAAAATAAAAGAGGCAGAGGAGGAATCTGAAGATTGAAAGAGACTCATGAAATACTTCAAAAAGATAGATAATAATAAATGTTGGAAAGGATGTGGAAAAACTGGAACCTTTGTATATTGCCGGTGGGAAGGGAGAATGGTGCAGGCGCTTTGGAAAACACCCTGGCAGTTTTTCAAAAGGTTAAACATAGGACTTCCCTGGTGGCTCAGTGGTTAAGAATCCGCCTGCCAATGCAGGGCACACGGGTTCGAGCCCTGGTCCGGGAAGATCCCACATGCCGCGGGGCAACTAAGCCCGTGCACCACAACTACTGAGCCTGTATGCCACAACTACTGAAGCCCATGTGCCTAGAGCCTGTGCTCCGCAACAAGAGAACCCACTGCACCGCAATGAAGAGTAGCCTCTGTTCGCCACAACTAGAGAAAGCTCGCACACAGCAACAAAGACCCAACACAGCCAAAAATTAATTAATTATTTTAAAAAAAGGTTAAACATAGAGTTACCACAGGACCCAGCAATCCCACTCCTAGGTATAACCCCAAGAGAACTGAAAACATATGTCCACAAAAAAACTTGTGTATGAGTGTTCATAGCAGGATTATTTATAATAGCCAAAAAGTGGTAACAATCCAAATGTCCATCAACTGATAAATGGATTGATAAAATGTACCATATCTATACAATGGAATATTATTCAGCAATAAAAAGAAGTACCGAACATGCTACAATACGGATGAAGCTTGAAAATACGCTAAGTGAAAAAGGCCAGTCCCAAAGGACCACATATTGGATTATTTCATTTATACTTCCAGAATTGGTGTATTCATAGAGACAGAAATGTTGGGGAAAGGGAAATTGATGTGGTAAACTCTGTGAATATACTAAAAACCACTTTAAATGGGTAAAAGTTATGCCATGTGAATTATATCTCAAATCTGTTATTAAAAAAAGCACATCTACTAATGTTTAAAGTAAGAACATTGTTTAAATCATGGTTTTAAAAAAGTCATAAATATCAATGAGATAATATGAAATAAGAATATTTGACTAGATGTTTGATTACATTAAGAAATTATGACAGACATATATTTCTTCTTTTAGTAGGACATGATAAAAAAAATTACAGGTGATACGATGTCTGGAATTTGCTTCAAATAATGGTGCAAAGGAGAGGTGATAATCCAGACAAAACTAAGTTGCCCAGGTCTTGATAACTGTTAAAGGTAGATCATGGTACACTGAGTTTGTTATATTATTCTCGCTACCTTAGATGAGGAGCCCTGCGGTGCTGTGTGACCTCGGGCAGTCCTGACCCTCTCTGTGCCTCAGGGCGCAGGGAGGTATCCAGTCAGCCTCCCAATTTCCCTGGTGTTATCTCCACTGGCTCCCACCTCCCTGGCGCCTTTCCTCCTGCAGGCTCAGGCTCTGCTTCTGCAGAATTTGGCAGATTTGAGCCTGGTTTCATAATAAAAAGTAAAAAAAAAGAAAGAAAACAAAAAAACATCCTTATGGAACTATACTACCCTACACCCATTAGATTAACTTGGATGAATGCGCCTGACGACACCTGGTGTGGGTGAGGTCGGAGTTAGCAGCTATTCACATGCTCCACAGAGGGCAACTGAACAATGCCTTTCCAAGTCAGAAGACTCATGCTTCTCCCGAGGAACACGCTGTCTACGTAAGTCCTTTGTGGGATGTAACGTCTGCCCATGTAATTCACTGCCTCCACCGACCTTTAATGCTTGATGTTTGTTATAGCAAAAGACAAAACCTGCTAAAATGTTCCTGATCAGAGGCTAGTTACATCAAGGATGCTTCCTCCTTGAAGAGAAGCCCTTTCATTAAACAATATGACTAAGTTCTACCATGTGGGCGTGTGGAGAAGTCACTCCCTGTGTCAGGAAGTGGAAAAGCCAGGGACCAAAAAGGGAGGCAATGTGTGACCATTTGGGTGAAAACCAAGGATGCATGCACACATCCATTCTTGGGTAAACTCCTGGTTAGTGTGTGGAAGGCCCTGGGGACCTAGATGGTCCCTGCCTATAAGCCAGGACGGGGTGGGACAGGAGAGGGTCAGACCCATCATCTGTGTTTGCCAGTTCTTCTTTTCTGAAAGTGGGTCCCATCCAACATAGCAACATTTTTAGAAAGAGGCATCAGTGAGGCTTCGCAGATCGTGGCGCTGGAAGGTTCTGGTGACCTCTTAGAGCCTGGTGAGCAAGGGGCAAGGGCAGAAGCACGATGGGTTGGGCCTCGGGGCAGTGATGAGTGTGGACGCTACCCAGGCAGATTCGACTGGGAAGGGAGAGGATAGTCAGGTCCCACAGGCAGAGCCCGTTTGGATTAGAGGATCACGCCCTTCAAGAGGAGCACAGGGGACTTCCCTCGTGGCCCAGTGGTTAAGACTCCACACTCCCAATGCAGGGGGTGTGGGTTCGATCCCTGGTCAGGGAACTAGATCCCACATGCTGCAACTAAAAGATCCCATGTGCTGCAACTAAAGATCCCGTATGCTGCAAGGAAGATCCTGCACAAGGCAATGAAGATCCAGCGTGCTGCAACTAAGACCTGGCACAGCCAAATAAATAAATAATTTTTTTTAAAAAAGGAGGGGGCACAGGAGCTGGAGCTGTGCCCAGGTACCGTGCCCACATAGCGTAAGCTATAAAGACTACCAATAAGGGCTGGCACAAAGAGAGATCACCTTTGCCCTGGAGGTCAAGACCTGCCCTCACTCGGGGTGGGTGCACGGGGTGAAGAGAAGCACATGGAAGTCTGTCTGATAGTAGGATGTGGTGGCCGGGGGATGGGGGCTTCTGTAGGCTGAGCCAGTAACCTTGCCCAGGGCTCCTGTGGAGAGCAGCTCAGTGGTGTCAGGACACCCCTCTGGCCAAGGGCGAAACACTCAGAGCCAAATGGTGGCGGGAAGGTATAATTATTGTTGTTATTACCCCCGTCAGCACCAGCTCCACCACAATCACTCGCAGGGAAATGTCCCAAATAACTCCCCAGCCCGCCCCGTGCTGCTCAGAGCCCCTAGGGCCTGCTTGTGCCTTGGGGTAGTGCGACTTGGGGCGGCCCAAATTCTCTCTGCGCCTCAGGGGGCGCAGAGATGGCGTCGTATCCCTCACACGGTTCTGGTGCTGGAACTCTCCGCCGGCTCCCACCTCCCGGACGCCTTTCCTCCCGCAGCCTCAGGTCCTGCCTCTGCAGAATTTGGCAAATCCTACCCTGGTCCCTGCCGCCCTGCGTCGGAGCCTCACCCTGGCCCGGGACAAGGAGAAGCAGGACCCCGAAGGCCACGGCTCTCAGCCGCTCGCGAAGTCGGTCCAGCTGCATCGTGGGCTCACCGGTTTTTTTTGCACTACCGGCGGACATGCTGCTTTTCACCAAGAGGCTGCGCAGGGACGCATCCAGCTGTCGACGATTGAGTGCCCCGCCCAGGCCTGGACTTTGTACTGGGAAGGGAGTAGGCGGGGAAAGATGGGTTTGGCAGGAAAGCGGGACAGAACGGGCAAAGGCCAGTGGCAGGTAGGGGCTAGCACAGCCGCTTCCCCTCTGTCCTCTTGGGCCTCCTCCGCAGGGACCTTGAGGCTTCTGCAGCCCCTCCGCAATACCAAGAACCCTCTCCACAAACCTGCGTTCAGTGTCCTTATAGTCACAGGCCCGACAAGTGTGTTCCGAGGGGGAGAGAGAGGAAGCAATACGCTGTGATTGGAGAAACCAGGAGAGCTTCCTTGAGGAGGTGCAGGATCAGGATTCCCATAGACAGATAAATGAAAACGACCTTCGTTCAGAGTGAAAGGAACCGCCCGAGTAAAGGCAGGGAAGTCTGACGGCCCTTCATTCCGAAAACTCCTCCTTGCTTTCGGGAATCGATTTCCTGGGCCCGCCTTCATCCCCCTATTGTTCCTGGTCTGAGGGTCTCCGTGGGCCCTCCTCCCTACTCGGCAAAGGCCTGCCTTTTGAAATGCACACCTGATTGTGGCACTCATCTTAAGGACACCCTCAACCCCACCCCGTGTCTTTCCCTGTCCCCACCTCCCGTCAAAATCGAGGTCACGGTCCTTTATCCATTGGACAAACATTTGAAGAACGTCTTTAGGGCCGCACGCAGGGAAAGGGGAGAGCACTGCCAGGCCCAAGGTGCAGCGGGGGCTGCACGTGCGTCACTGGGAAGTTCCGAAGCGCAGTGAACCGTGCCAGGACAGAGGCCAACTCTGGGCGCCCGCCCAGCCTAAGGGGCAGGCCTCTCGGAGGAAGTGATGCCTGACGGTACGCCTGGCTCAATCTCAAGACGGGTCTTCAGTGCCCCAGCCTTGGCCTGCGCCGTCAGGCACCCTCCCGGTTCGCACACCGTGGTCCCTTCTCTGTGTCTTTGTTGGAGCGCTCGGCATTTTCTCGGATCCGCGTAGAGAGCGCGCGGAGATAGCCCCTCCACCCAAACCGCAGGCGGCATACCGGCAGGGCCGCGTGTCCCTCGCGTTACCCCGTCGCCACGCCACGCCACGCCACGCCACGCCCCCTTCCCGTTCCCCGGAAATGCACCGCAGGAGCGGAAGCGCCCGCCAACAGTTGCCGGCAGCAGTTCCGCGATGGTGGGTGGCGGCGGGATGGGGGGCGGCCTCCTCGAGAACGCTAATCCCCTCATCTACGAGCGCTCTGGGGAGCGGCCAGTGACCGCGGGCGAGGAGGACGAGCAGGTTCCAGACAGCATCGACGCGCGCGAGATCTTCGATATCCGCCGCTGCCGGGCGCGGGCGGGTTCGCGGGGGCCTGGGAGGTGGTGGGATGAAGTGATGTCCAGTAGTCGGTGGAGCTGTAGTAGGGCCGGGCAATCCCGGGGGCGGGGGGTTCTGAGTGGGCAGAGGCGCAGAGTCCCCTTTCCTTCACTTGGCACATCTGATTCGCTCCATCAATGACCCGGAGCATCCACTGACGCTAGAAGAATTGAACGTAGTAGAGCAAGTCCGGGTTCAGGTGAGTCACTCCCAGCGTCCAGGGGAGCGACTTGTTCGGGAGAGTCAGAAGGGCTCAGCTGTGCACCAGGGTGCTAGCGTTCTCTCAGCTCATGGACTTCTCAGGGGATCTTTGAAACGGGGTGTGTGTGTGTGTGTGTGCCCATTTTATGGATGAGGAAACTGAGACCCATACTGGTTAGATGACTTCCCTGAAGCAACAAACTAAGAAGAGGGTCTATGGGCTGGACGGGCCATGACTCCTAACATCCCACCTCTCCAACCAGGTGAGCGACCCCGAGAGCACAGTGGCCGTGGCCTTCACACCCACCATTCCGCACTGCAGTATGGCCACACTTATTGGCCTGTCCATCAAAGTCAAGCTTCTGCGATCCCTTCCCCAGCGTTTCAAGGTAAGGTGGAACTGAGCCCTGGGAGTGGGGCAGGCATGAGTGTCTGCTACTGAGGAGGACATGGAGAGCATGAACTTGAACATCAGAGTGAGATCTGGAAGGATCCCAGCTAGCAGAGATAAAACTGGGAGGAGGCTTTCCAACTGGATGGGACAAGAATAAAGACCCAAGCTGGAAAGTGCAGAAAAGTAGTGAGGAGTGTGGCAGGTAGGGCAGTAGGGAGCTGTAGATAAGTTTGGAGCAGGGATGGGGTGCAGGTGGGCCTTTAAGTCAGTAGCAATTGGCCAGTCCTTTGGGTAGAGATGGAATGGCTTATGAGTGGGTTTGGGGTGTAATGGAAGGGCCGGAGTCCAGAGGCATGATTAGGAAGAAGGATCAGCTGGAGGTGGTGAGTGGGGAGAGGGGAAAAGGGGGTAGACAGGTGTGTGAGTGCTCAGGCCCCACCTATCTCCCTCCCAGCTGGACGTGCACATTACACCAGGGACCCATGCCTCGGAGCACGCAGGTAAGTATGGGCTGGTGTTGAGGCATTAGCCTGGAGGCTCCCTGCTTGCCATGGTGGTCTGTAGGGCAAGATTAGAGGGAGGGTTGGGGGCTTGGCACTAGGTGGGTGACTCCCCAGTGGAGGTGGCAGCCTAGAGCTAAGCTGGCCTGACTTGAGTGTCCTGTGTTTACCATGTTCTCCCACTCCTGCCCTCTCCCCCTCCTAAGTACACAGGACCAGGGTTGTCAGGCTTTATAGTATAGGAAGCAGACATGAGTGGCCAGGTGGGAAGGGGTCACAAGAAGGTGGGGTAGGTGTGGGCTCAGGTGGTTGGGGTAGCCTGACCAAGGTTTGGGATCCTGGGAAGGCGGGGGCAGGAGGGCTTTGTTGGTGGGGGTATAAATATATTTCACCACTCTCTCCTTTCCACCCAGTGAACAAGCAGCTTGCGGATAAAGAGCGGGTGGCAGCTGCCCTAGAGAACACTCACCTGCTGGAGGTTGTGAACCAGTGCCTATCAGCCCGCTCCTGAGCCTGAATTTTGGCTCCCAGCCCCACGCAGGGCTCATGGCCTTGTTTTCTTGAACCACTGACAATAAGAAACTAACATTTTACATTTTGTAATAAACCCTTAATTTATATTCATTTCCCAGCATGCCTGAGAGTCTTTCATCTCAGTGGGGGTCACTCCGGGTTTGGGATAGGGGTGGTAGTGAGTGCCTATACAGGCTGGGTCAATGAGGTTTGGTTCATTTTTTAAATTTCTCCCAATGGTTTGATTAGGAAAAGTTGCAAGTATGCCAAAAAATTGAAAGAATAATGTAGTGAACACTTTTGTATACCCACTACCTAGGTTTAACAGTTGTTAACATGTTGCAGCTTTGGTTTTATTTATGTGTGTGTAGAATATAAATATACTTGAAAGTAAGCTGCAGACACATGACCCTTCACTTCGCAGTACTTCATCCTGTGTCTCCTAAGAATAAGCCTGTAACCACAGTACTGTTTTTTGGCCCCTAAATGAACAATTCTCTGACACTAATATCTAATATCCAGGCATGTATGAATTTCTCCCAAAATGTCATTCATAGTTGTTTTTTAAGTCAGGCTCCAGTCGAGTTTCGTGTATTGCATTTGGTTGTCATCTCTCTTTAGCCTCTTCTAGAACTGTCTCCCTGCCTCCCTACCTTTTAATCTTTCTTGACACTGACTATTTTGAAAAGCCCAGGTGAGTTGTCCTGGAGAAGTCCCACAGTCTGATTTGTTGTTTTGTCTACTGTGTTTCCTATAAACTAGAAGTTGGTTGAGTTCAGGTTTGAGTTGACTAGTGAGAACCTTGCCCAGGAGTGTTGTATATATCCTTAGCATCCACCAGTAGCTGTGTGATGCCAGCTTGTCCCCACTGTTGGTGATGCTCAGTTTGGTCCCCTGGTCAGGGCAGTGCCAGCAGATTTCTCTGCTGAAAGCCATCTGAAGCACTGTCTCCACCAGCAGCCTGGGAAATGTATGTCACCCCAGGTGCTCAGGTCTGGGGCCTCTGCCTCACCCAGCACAGTTGGTCACCGGGATAGACCGTGGGGCTTAGACCCCGGATCAGCCAGTCAGGAGTCATAATGTCACAATCCCCTGCCTGCATTTCCTTCTCTGAGGAAAAATGCAGATATTAAGAAGACTTGCCCACCTGGTGGGCAGAGGCCTCAGCCGGGACCCTGGCCGCTTGGCAAATCTGTTCTTGGGGACCTTCTGACAACATTGGACCTGTCCTGAGAGTGGGCATTGGCCAAAGGTTTTATATATACTATCTAGTCAGTCAGTCCTCAAGCCAGCCCTGTGTGGCAGTTGCTATTCTTTATCATCTCTGTTTTGCAGATGAAAGAAGATTCTAGAATAAGTAACTGACTCCCCAAGACCTCCAGTTAGGGAGTAGAGGAACCTCAGCGGTTCAGCAGGTACTGCTCAGCTGGCAGGGGGTGCTGTTGCCTAGCTGGAGGGGCCTACGCCCACCTCCAACCCCCACTTCCAGGCGGGAGTAACTTCGCCACCTAGTGACCAAGATCTGGCTGCCCATGTCACCCAGTTTCTTCATGTGTGATGTGGGGAGACAAAATAGCTTAGGACTGCTCTGGAGATTTAAAATGGATCTGGGACCATTTCAGGTGATCTTCCAGGCAGAGTACCTCCCACTTCCACAGATGAAGAAGCTCAGTGCTCCAGAGAGGCAGGAGACCACCCAGGGCCCCGCAGGCCCCAGGGAGCCTCCCCAGCCACCAATACCCAGCTGTAGGCTTTACGACGTGTGTACTTCTGCACTGACAGCCTGATGTGTCTAGATGTCTGTGGTGTCTGTGTTCACCTGGGGGTGGGAGGTCACGGGGAAGGCAGGTGTCACTGAGTCATTCAGCTGGCTCTCCTGGCAGCCAGGCCACGGTGGACGAGGATCATCAAGCTGCTCATATCCAGCTGGCATATCAGATTGCCCCCTTGTCAGTCTTGACTCATCTGTGCGTGGCCCACAGCTGCCTGCAGGGACACCATTTGTGAATCCTGGGCTAGTGCCCGGGGAACTTTCTGGAATCCCAGCTGCTGTCTGAGAACATGGGGGTGGGAGGGGTGGGGTGAAGTTTTAGGTCCCTGAAGCCCTCCACCAGGGGTGTCTGGCTGTGCTGCTTCTGGCCTGTGACTTCTCAGGCCTCGGTTACCATGTCTACAAAATGGGAACAACAAATCATAGCTGAGTGAGACTGACCCAGAGATTAGATGACATGTACGAACAGGCCCAGCTATGTCCATTTTTGCTCATCATCATTCCCAAAGCACAAGGGCCTGGCACACAGTAGTAGGTACTTAGTACAGGTCAGTGGAATGAATGAATTGAGACTTAGAACAGAAGAACTGGGGCGTGGGAGCGTGGTGTAAGGAGGGCTGGGAATACTGAAATCCAGCCAAGTTGCCTTTGCAGCATTTTGCTACCCGAGGGAAGGGGAAGGGCATGGGGCCCCACAGAGAAAAGATGGGTATGGGGAAGAGGGGAGAGGTATCTGCATCTGCCCCTCTCCTGGGCAGACCACCATTCTGGAGAGAATGGAGCAGAAGCAGGAAAGAAGAAGCGGGAGAGGGCCTAGGGATTCACTCAACCTGTCCTGTCCAACTAAGGGTGATAACAAAAGTGTTCAGGGCTTCCCTGGTGGCGCAGTGGTTGAGAGTCCGCCTGCCGATGCAGGGGACACGGGTTCGTACCCTGGTCCGGGAAGATCCCACATGCCGCGCAGCGGCTGGGCCCGTGAGCCATGGCCGCTGAGCCTGCGCGTCCGGAGCCTGTGCTCCACAACGGGAGAAGCCACAACAGTGAGAGGCCCGTGTACCGCAAAAAAATAACTAAATAAAATTTAAAAATAAGATAAAAAGTGTTCATATCGAGATATTACTATAGGCCAGACATGTGCCAACCACCTTACCTCTGCATTTTGTGTTATTTATATCTTATAACAACCCCCATGAAGACATTATTCCTGTTCTACACAAGCGGGAACTGAGGCTCAGCCAAGCTAAATGGGCAGAGGTGAAACAGCTAGTAAGGTGCAGAGCTGGGATTTGAAGGCTGGGCTATCCTAGGGGTATTCAAGCCTCAGTTTGCTCCTTCTGGGCAGCCAAGCTCAGCCCAGAGAACTGAGAGGACCAGGAGGTTGGAACGGGGGTGTTTCAAGGTCATGTCCTAGTATGGTTCCCTGGGCCCCTGGCCATACCAATGCTTGTGGTGGGTCTGGCCCATTGAAGAATGCTTGGAGCCTGAGTGGCCCAATGTGGATGCAGTTCCCTTGGCAATGAGGAAACATTGCTGAGGTCAAGAGCTTAGATTATCAGAGGGGAAACCCAGCCCTAATTCCTTGCATGGCTCCCTGCTTGGAAGCACCACAGCTACCCCCCACGCCCACCCTCTGTTGGACATCCAGGGGCTCTTGTCAGCAGCAAGGTCATGTGTAAGGTGGTTAGGAGGGGCCATAAGCAGCCCAGCAGCGTTCCTGATGGGAAGTAGTTTGCTGGCTCTTAAGACTTTCGTTCCTTTTGTTTTGTTGTTTTTTAATTTTTTGGCCGTGCCCCACGGCATGTGGGATCTTAGTTCCCCAATTGGGGATCGAACCCGTGCCCCATGCACAGGAAGCACAAGGTCTTAACCACTGGACCGCCAGGGAAGTCTCAAGACTTTCGTTCTTTGACAGAGGCTCAACCCATGACTCCCTCTTCCCTCTGGATCTCGTCCAGGAAGCTAGAGTCAACATGGGATTGCCCAGGCCTCCAAGACCCCCCAGGCCATGTGAAGAACACAAATAGATAGATCACCCCTCAGTCCAGGCCTTGCCTAAATTTGAGGACCTCAAGCACCAGAGGGGCCTGCATGAACCCTCTTAACACTTACCTAGCCAGGTCCTCCTCATTCCAAGGCCCTCTCAGATGTTGCCAAGGAAACTGATGCAGCAGTCAGAGAGACCTGACCCAGGTCTCCATGACAACCTACAACAGCCCACTAGGATCCGTCCCTCCGTGATGTCACCTGAGCCCTGAATGGGTGCCCCCCAACCCCACCACACTCATCACAATCATATGTCACTCTAATAGCGAGTCCCTCTCACAAAGTACCTCACAGCATGCCTGTTCCCAGTCTCCACACACCCCAGACATGAGCAAGGCAGTTTACAGCTGGCCACCCTGAGGCTGGGAGGGAGGCAAGACCCAGGAGCCTGGAGGCAGATTCAGGACTAGAACCCAAGTCTCCCCATTACATCGCCTCCCCTCTGTGCCCCAGCACCCTCCCTGGGTTGAGGAGGGGCTGATCTCTGGGTAGTGGTAGCACCAAGTGGTGGCTAAACCCCCACCCCGCTGA
This sequence comes from Hyperoodon ampullatus, assembly GCF_949752795.1. Lineage (NCBI taxonomy): Eukaryota > Metazoa > Chordata > Mammalia > Artiodactyla > Ziphiidae > Hyperoodon > Hyperoodon ampullatus. The sequence goes on from NC_136931.1 coordinate 19,907,499, forward strand.
CCCCATCCCTACTCTACAACTATGCCCCTTCTGAATGGGAGTCTGAACCTCCAGGACCTGTGTGTGCCCTGAACTGCAGGCGCAGACTGAGACTAAAGGGAAGGAAGGAGACATTGCAGACTCTTAGAGTGGCTGCAGCTGGACCTGACCCTGGTCTAGTCCCACCCCTATCCACTCCTGCTGGCATCTGACACCTGTCTGCCAGGATTTCCCCAACTTTGGGCAACCTCCAGGCCAGGAGCAGAATGACCAGGGCCAGGTATTTTTAGCAGAGTTACTAGCAGCTGCCAGGAGGGTGCTGAGGGGGAGGTGGTGCTGACTTCATCCTTTTCCTTCTCTGGGCCTGTATTCCCTCCCCAAGGTTCAAGCTGCCCCTCTACCTGCACCACACTGCCAGGGCCTCCCTTCCTTGCCCCCTCCCCCAAACAGCTCTCCAAGGGCCCCCAGGGGCTCAGGTGTCACTAACCCTCATCCTGAAGGGCAGGCTCATCAGGTGGAATCTTCAACTGCCAAGGGCAGGGATGAGAGTGCGAAGGACCTGGTGCTGAGGCTAGAAGCCTGGATTTAGGGCCCCTAAACTCTAGCTCAGATACCAGCGGGTGGGGAATGGGTGACATGGGCAGTGAAGGGTGAAGTCTGTCCGACCTGTAACTGGTCTGCTTGCTTGGGCGACAGGCCAGGACTGGGAGAGAGGGAAAGGAGAAATCACTTTTAAAGGGCCAGACCTCAATTCTTCCCTAGTGGGGACTTGGCGCACTTGGCTGGTCGGGGCTTTCCCCCTGGCTCCCACCCGTGGTGGCACCCTCCATCTCCATCGCCCTCCTCCGCACCATTCACGTGCTCCCTTTCCTTCTCCCTTTTCCCTCCTTACCTGCCTCTCCTCCCCCCGCCCTCGCCCCCCCCCGCCACACACACACACACACACACACACACACACACTCAGTCACACACACACTCAGACCGGGCTGTTGTCTGCGGAGTCTGTCCCTGCCCCGCCCTGGCGGGTGAGGCGGGGGCTGGGTGGGTGTGAGGTCCTAGGAGGAGGGCGGGGGATCCCCCTCGGGAGAGGGGGACGGACACGTCAGCCCCCGGACAGCGCAGCCCGGGGCGAGCGCGGGGGTGGCGGCGGGGGCGGGCAGAGGCTTAAATAGGCGGCTCTGGAGCCCGGACCCAGTGCGGACCGAGAAGGCAGCGGCTGCGACAGCGTCGAGTGTCCGAGCCTGGGTCTGCGAGTGGATTGTATCCGAGCCCGGGACCTACCTAGTCCTGACCGTGTCCGTGTGTGAGTGGGTGAGTGTGTCCTGGCAGAGCGGGGTGGGGGTGGTCTCACCGTCTAGGATGAACGAGTCAGGAGGATGGGTCACAAGTCAGGGCGCAAGGACCTTCTGCGGCATGTCCTGGGCCCCGAGCATCTTTCTTGACCCGCGGTCGGGCAGGCGCGTCCCGGGTCCAGCTTCCCACTCCATCTCCACCGCGGCTTACGCGGCCATCTGGATTCCCGTTCCCCAGACGGTGTCCGACGCGATGACTCTGAACGGCGGAGGCAGCGGAGTGGGCGGGAGCCGCGGTGGGGGCCGCGAGCGCGAGCGCCGTCGGGGCAGCACACCCTGGGGCCCGGCGCCCCCGCTGCACCGCCGGAGCATGCCTGTGGACGAGCGTGACCTGCAGGCGGCGCTGGCTCCCGGAGCTCTGACAACGGTCGAGGCCGGGACTGGGGCCCAGGGTCCGAGGCTAGACTGGCCCGAGGGCTCCTCCGACTCGCTCAGCTCAGGAGGCAGCGATTCCGACGAGAGCGTTTACAAGGTGCTGCTGCTGGGGGCGCCTGGCGTGGGCAAGAGCGCTCTGGCGCGCATCTTCGGTGGCGTAGAGGACGGGCCTGAAGCAGAGGCCGCAGGTGAGGGGCTGGGAGGGACTGCTCAGGGGAGGGGCGAGCACAGGGGTAGGACTGGGAGCTACAGGACTGGGGACCAGGATTAAGAGCAGCAGATAACAACGGGATTCTGAAGGCACTTTGAGAATCTGCCTCTACGTACCCCTTTCACAGATGGGGAAACTAAGGGAGAAGGTACCCCAGCCCTTAGTAGGGAAAGAAGTGCTTAGAGTAGAAGGCCCAGGGCATATGATTAATTACTCTGTAGTCTGGGGACAGGATATCCCTCCCTGCCAGGACTGGCAAGAACCCAGCCAGAGGGAGGTTCTAGGAGAGGAGTCCTAGGTAACCAAGGTCCCCAGGGGATGTCTGTTCTAACTCAGGCCACTGTGGTCAGAACCACGCTGGGTCTCAGGCAACAGGAGGGCAGGGAGCACAGGAGTGGCTACCCAGGACATTGCTAGCATGGGGAAGGGGTGCCTAGGTGGGGGGCAGGCACACCGTGCCCTCCAACCCCCCACTTCTCAGCCCTGTCACTTCTGTTGCTACATAGCAGCCATCAGTGGAGGAGAAGGTTAGGAGGGCCCTGGGGAGGAGTTGAAGGGTGTAGCCCGAACAGGAAACCTGGTGTATTGGAGGAGGGGGCCTCTTGGCAGCCAGCAGCTAACCTGACTACTGGTCTCCTGCCTAGGGCACACATATGATCGCTCCATCATGGTGGATGGAGAAGAGGCAGCACTCATGGTCTATGACATTTGGGAGCAGGTAAGATGCAGGCTGAGACCAGGGCAGGGTGGGAGGGGTGAACTGGGGGTAGGGACCTGCTGGGAGTGACAGCCTTGTAGCTGGGGCGTGAGGACTATTGGGTAAATGTGTGTCTGTGTTCCCTAGGATGGGGGCCGCTGGCTACCTGGCCACTGCATGGCCATGGGAGATGCATACGTCATCGTGTATTCAGTGACGGACAAGGACAGCTTTGAGAAGGCCTCAGAGCTTCGGGTCCAGCTGCGGAGGGCGCGGCAGACAGACGACGTGCCCATCATCCTAGTGGGCAACAAGAGCGACCTGGTGCGCTCTCGTGAGGTCTCCTTGGATGGTGAGCAGGGAGTGGGTCAGAAAGGGAGGGAGATCCTGGCTGGGCTGTGGTCCACTCAGTCTTGACTCAGCTCGAGTCCCTGGGGATAATCAGTGGCTAAAAATGTTTAGGAAGAAAACTCAGGGAAGGGGGGAGAGCTTCTGCCCTCCCACAGGACTCCCAAAGACCTGAGTGCTGGGGCAAGGACCAAATGAGCTAGGGGAGGTGAAGGCTACTGGACGCTGAGCTGGGCCACCTCAGAGCCCTCCTTTTCTGTCTTCTTTGTCCCTGGCCTGGCATATGAGGGGTGAGGAGAGTGCAGGGAATCAGGCCAGGAGTTCAGAGCCTGGATTCCAGGCCAGGGCCAGTCTCAGCGTAGTCTTGTCCTTGGGGAGCACCCCCCTCTTGGGCTCAGCATCATCCTCTGTGGCCCCCAGACCTGAGCCCCACAGAGGAACCAACCGTGACTTGGTGATGTCCCCCCTATTCTACCCGTCATTCATCATGATATAACATCAAGCCATAAAACGCTAAGCTGTTCAACGAAGTTTTCATTTTGTTGACTACTACAGCACTTCCATTTAAATATCAAACTTCAGATTATTTCAATAAATGAGTCTCCTTTTGTGGGCCTTTGTGAGCTCCTTAAACGTGGGCACGCTCTGCCAATTGGGTGACCCAGTGATGCCTGGGCCCCTGTGTGCAGGAGCTGGGGTCGTTGTGTTTCTTGGGAAGACCCAGGGATGTGGTAGCTGCCATGGGGTGGCCAGGGTTTGAGTGGGCTTCTCACCCCCCCCCACCCTTTGTTTATTGACGTGTGCCTGTCCCCACCCACACCAGAGGGCCGGGCCTGTGCCGTCGTCTTCGACTGCAAGTTTATTGAGACGTCGGCTGCGCTGCACCACAATGTCCAGGCGCTGTTTGAGGGTGTCGTGCGCCAGATACGCCTGCGCAGGGACAGCAAAGAGGCCAACGCACGTCGGCAAGCGGGCACTCGGCGGCGAGAGAGCCTTGGCAAGAAGGCAAAGCGCTTCCTGGGCCGCATCGTTGCTCGAAACAGCCGCAAGATGGCCTTGCGTGCCAAGTCCAAGTCCTGCCACGACCTCTCCGTGCTCTAGGCCCTGGGGCACTCACTGTATTGTGCAGACAGATGGGCAGATTGGTGGGCTGGCCCAGCCAACTGCCCAAGGTGCCCCAGGCCTGGCTCAGACTCTGGGTATCCCCCACCTCATGGTCATGGACAGAGAGACAGTGCTGCCCAGGGAGGTGGCTCCCAGTGGCCGTCAAGGGCTGGGCCCACAGAGATGCCTGTGCAGGCCCATGTGCGTCCCACGCAGCAGCCTGAGCCCAGCCTGTGGAGCAGGCCCATGAGTGGGGAGAGGACTCTGCCTTTCTCTACACCCGTGGTGTGCATGCCCTGGAGGGAGGCTGTTCAGTGCAGTGGCTATTTGTTTACATGCAGATTTTTGTAATAAAGACTATTTCCTGATAGGTCAGGGCTGTTGACTCTGTGTTTCCTTTGATTTGGGGGCTGCAGGAGCAGGAAGGGTTCCTGAAGTTGAGGAACCTACGAGGCTGGTTCCTGAAGCTGCCCCACCCTAGTGTGTGGCCTTGACTATTCTAATGTTTGGGCCCAGATATAGCCAGCTGGGTCAGAGGGGCAGGTGTGGGTGGGGGCCTGGTTGGGGAGTCCAAGCAGCAGGAAGAGACATGAATCCCACCCAGCCTGTTATCCAGATTCTTCTGAGCTGGAGCCTGGCATTGCCTAGCTGATCAAAGGCTCAGTTACCCCACTGTATGTAAGGGAAATTGAGGCTGCCCAAGGGACCACGTCCTGCCCCAGGTGTCATGGCCAAACAAGAACCCTGGGTCTGGCTCCTGGGTGGGTGTCTCTGCCCTGCTCACTCCTGAGGGGCTGGAAATCTGCTGAGGTGGAGTGGCTGTGGAAGACTTCTGAGACTCCCTGGCTGGAGAAGGAGGCAGCTGGTTTGTTAAGGCTGGGATGAGGAAGGCACACTCAGGCGGACTTGAGTTCGCATGCCTCCCCACCTCCTGGCTGAGGCTGGGCTACTGGGAAGGGAGTGGGAGGCTGAGGACAGGGAGGGTTCACTGTTCTCCCCGCTGTGAGTGGCCAGGCCAGAGCATCCCATGCTCGGCATCGGCTAATGTGGGAGCAGGTCCCTGGAGCCCTCCCTGCCTGGAAGGAGAGGCCTTGCATTTGCGCATAAATGTGTGCACGTGTTGGCTGACAGCTGGAGGTGTGCATCTCCCCACCACCCACACCTGGGAAGGGGCGCCTTCTGGGCATAGGTGCCTGCTAGGAGTTTGCCCGCATCATTTCAGGAGGGAGCATCCCCATTCAGCAATGGCAGACAGGGGACAGAAACACTTGCCCGAGGCCACACGGGCAGAAGTGGCTGAGTGGGGACTGGTATATGTCTGCCCACCTTGGGAGACCAGAAGCAGCCTGTGGCAAGGCTGGTGACAGTTTCTGAGAAGGTTCCAGGCCAGGGTCCATACATTTCTTTTTTTATTTATTTTTATTTTTATTTTAATACAGCAGTTTCTTATTAGTTATCCATTTTTATACATATTAGTGTATATGTGTCAATCCCAATCTCCCAATTCATCCCAACACCTTCCCCACCCCCGCTTCCCCCCTTGGTGTCCATACGTTTGTTCTCTACATCTGGGTCTCAATTTCTGCCTTGCAAACGGGTTCATCTGTACCATTTTTCTAGATTCCACATATATGCGTTAATATATGATATTTGTTTTTCTCTTTCTGACTTACTTCACTCTGTATGACAGTCTCTAGGTCCATCCACATCTCTACAAATGACCCAGTTTCGTTCCTTTTTTGGCTGAGTAATATTCCATTGTATCTATGTACCACATCTTCTTTATCCATTCGTCTGTCGATGGGCATTTAGGTTGTTTCCATGACCTGGCTATTGTAAATAGTGCTGCAATGAACATTGGGGTACATGTGTCTTTTTGAATTATGGTTTTCTCTGGCTATATGCCCAGTAGTGGGATTGCTGGGTCATATGATAATTCTATTTTTAGTTTTTTAAGGAACCTCCATACTGTTCTCCATAGTGGTTGTATCAATTGACATTCCCACCAACAGTGCAAGAGGGTTCCCTTTTCTCCACACCCTCTCCAGCATTTGCTGTTTGTAGATTTTGTGATGATGCCCATTCTAACTGGTGTGAGGTGATACCCCATTGTAGTTTTGATTTGCATTTCTCTAATAATTAGTGATGTTGAGCAGCTTTTCATGTGCTTCTTGGCCATCTGTATGTCTTCTTTGGACAAATGTCTATTTAGGTCTTCTGCCCGTTTTTTGATTGGGTTGTTTGTTTTTTTAATATTGAGCTGCATGAGCTGTTTATATATTTTGGAGAGTAATCCTTTGTTGATTCGTTTGCAAATATTTTCTCCCATTCTGAGGGTTGTCTTTTCATCTCATTTATAGTTTCCTTTGCTTTGCAAAAGCTTTTAAGTTTCATTGGGTCCCATTTGTTTATTTTTGTTTTTATTTCCAGTACTCTAGGAGATGGGTCAAAAAAGATCTTGCTGTGATTTATGTCAAAGATTGTTCTTTCTATGTTTTCCTCTAAGAGTTTTATAGTGTCCAGTCTTACATTTAGGTCTTTAATCCATTTTGAGTTTATTTTTGTGTATGGTGTTAGGAAGTGTTCTAATTTCATTCTTTTACATGTAGCTGTCCTGTTTTCCCAGCACCACTTATTGAAGAGACCATCCATTTCTTCATTAGTCAATTTTTTCACTCCACAGACTCCTGGGAACCCTCAAAACCTGGTTAGAACTCTGATTGCAGTTTTTCAATAGCAGAAGGAGGTTTGAGGGCTGTTCCTCGGGTGTGAGATCCCCGTGACTAACCCACATGCCCCCTAGGGCAACGTTAACTGCTCAGAGCTGCTGCTGCTCCCCACTCCCAATCCCAACATACTTCGAGGCATGTGGCAGGCATGGTTTTGTCAGAGTAGGTGAAGGTTCTGAGGCCTGAAAAAGAATACAGACCTTCCTAGCTCTGCCACTGATTGGCTGTTGACACTGGGCAAGCCACTCAACCTCTCTGTGCCTCAGTGTGTGACATGGGGATGATGCTTTCTTCAGAATGGAGTGGGTAGAATAATGAAGGTATGTGCTTAGAGCAGTGCCAGGCACATAGTAGGAGCTTAACGCATGTGAGACTCCTTCAATATCTGCATGCTGCACCGCTCCAGGATGGGGTGCCCAAGTGACACTGAGGCAGGCACTCAGCTTGTGACAGACAAAGCTGGGGTGAGCTGAGGAGTCCTGATCCAGCTTTCCAGCCTAAGAGAATCTAACCAGATATGCAGTGGGAAGGACTTGGGGGAAACCATGGGAGAGACTGGAGACCAGGGTCCCTGACCTTTCCCACCCTCCCCCCGCCATCCCAGACTCCCAGGCCCAGACGCTTCTCCTGACTCTACTTGGCTGCCCTCATTGGGGGCAGGGCCCCTGGTCAGCCCTGCAATTCCCTCAAGGTCACCTGAGCTGGCTCAGTCTTTTCTCTCCTTCTCAGAAGCACAAGACAGTACATTTCCCAGCCCTGTCGGTGTCCAGGGGCTAGTGTGAGCACTTAGGGAGGCTCAGGGGATCTCACAGGCTGCTGTCCCCCCACCCCACCCCCTGGTCCCACTGGTGGGTGGTGTGGAGCCGTAAGTATCCAGTTCAGGTAATGCACTGCTCCCCTATCCTGCACGTGCCACCTCTAGCTCCTTATCTTAGTTCCACAAGCCAGCTGGGAGCTGCCAGGGCCGGGCAAGGGCCAGATCATTACTGGGTCCCTGATTCTTGCTCTGGAGGGCCTCCCAGTCTGATGAAAGAGACAGCCAGTGACAACCTGGTGTCCTCTCTGTGTTGATAGAGATAGCACTTGTCATGGGGGCGTGGTTGGGGGCCAGATATTCCCACGGGAGAACGCTGAACAAGCCTGGGAGTCGAGGGAAGAGTTCCTGGGAGAGGGGAACATTTGAGCTGAGCTGAAGCCGGAGCAAGTGCTTAGCAGACAGATGAAGGGGTGGGAAGGGCATTCCAGACAAAAGGAACAGAGTGGGCCAAGGCAGAGCTGCAGATGCTGGTGCACAGTGGGGAGAAGTGGGAGCGAGTCTGGAGCCACAGAAAAAAAAGTCGTGTCCAAACCCAGAGGGCTGAGAAGTATCCACTGGGCCGTGTAGGGGTGGGACAAGCGCCAGGTCGATGATCTCCCCACCCCCTGGGGACGGCGGTCATGGATGCTGAGCAGCCCCCAGCTTTCCAAAGTCAATGAGTAACTTGGGGGGCTGGGCAGGGCCAGGCCTGCTGCTGTGGGCCCAGTGGTGTTTTCCACTCCTGAGCGAGCATGGCTGGCCCGCCTACCTGCTCAAGTGTCCGCCCTGCCCTGTTCCACCCGGTCCGGCCTGGCCAGCACTCCCTGTAGAAGGAGTTCTCTCACCTGGCGGCTGGACCAAGGAAGCCAACCTCAGGCACCGGCGGGTGAGGGTCTGGGAGTGGAGGGTGGGCAGGGCTGAGGCTGGTGCTGGTGGTGGGGGAAGGAGAAACACTGCCCTGTCGTCCAGGGAAGAGTTCCCGGGACTGGTTGGCGTGGCTGTCTGTGCTCTGTGTGCCCAGCTCCGCGCTAAGTGCTGGAAAATGCTGAGACGAGGGCAGGGCTCCTGCCCCGCAGGGACTCCCCCATGGCTGAAGGCTGAAGGCTGGCAGTGGGCGGTAGAACAGTCCCGCAGACCCTGAACCACGAGTCCTCTGTTCCAGGAGGAGTTCTCCTGTGGTCAAGTCTTCCGTGACCTTGGTCAGGCTCTGCCCTTCAGGCCTTGCCTGCAACGTGAGGCGACCACAGGAAGTGGCCCTCAGAGTCGTCAGGGTCTTTCGAACTTCAAACCTTTGTGACTTGGGGTGCTTCTGGGAAATGACCACTTTGGGATCTATGAGCTGGGGAGGCCATGGGGAGAAGGAGACAAAGGTCTGGAGGTGAAACTCCCATGGAGACCCTTGTGGGCACAAGAATGAAGAAATGCAGGGCAGCTGGGCCTGGGGGTCTTGATGGGCCTGGCCAAGGAGCTGGACACTACCCTGCAGGCAATGGGGAGCGGCAGGCCCTTAAAAGGGGAGGAAGAGGAGACCAGTCTGGCGTGAGGGCCCTCTGGCTACGTGTATGCAGTGGGCTCAGGCAGGGGACAAGGGCGGGGGCAGTGTCCAAGTGGGGGGGGAGGGGGAGGGGCAGCTCTGAGAGTTGCTGGTCCAGCTGAGAAAGGAAGGACCGTTGTACCCCATGGGGCCTGGGGAAGCCATGGCCCCGGGGCTGAGGGGGAATGAGGGGAGGAATACTTTCTAGAGAGAGGAACCCTCTTGCCCACCGATCTGGGCTGGATCCTTACTGCCATGTCCCTCAGGCCCATCCTGACCATGGTTCCTGCCTGGCTGCGTCTGCTTTGCCTCTTCATCCCCCAGGTGAGCTGGGCCCTTCTCCTCACCCTCAGATCCTGGCTTTGGTTGGTACCCTTGCCCCCTACTCTACCTGGACCAGTTGCACTGACCATGGATGGTAGTGTTTGGGGGATGGTGATGAGAGCTGGCTACAGGCCTGTTGTGGGGTCAGGAGGTCAAAGGCCAGGGGGTGGATGGGCTAAGGTATGGCCAAGCCCAGGGTAGGGGCAGAATTCCCCTTCCCTGTCAGTCCCGGCACCCACGGCGGGAAGGTACAGCTTGCTGACGTGGTGAGAATCCTCCCACAGGCTTTTCCCAGGGCCCAGCCTGCAGAGGTGTATGTGGACGTCCCGGAAAACTACGGTGGAAATTTCCCTTTGTACTTGACCAAGGTGAGCCTGAGAGCTGCGTGGGCTGCCCTCCCCCCAAGTCCTGCTTCCCCTACCTCCAGCACTCCTTTCTCTTTCTTGCTCTGGCTTTCTTTCAACCCTGCTTTCGAGACAGTATGTGGTGTAGCGTGAATGACTAATAAGATTTTAATCCCAGAAGAAAGTAGAGCTTTAAGTTTAAGGACGAAGTGATGGAGGGGAGGTTTCAAACTTTAGAAAGTAGGGCACGGCGTATAGAGAGCATCAGGCACAGAGGAAAGAGCTCTGGCTTTGAATTTCCACCCTGTTCCTTACTAGCTTTGTGACCTCAGGCAAGTGCCAATGCTCTCTAAGCCTCGGTTTCCCCACATATAAAATGGGGCCATAGGATAGAGGAGGCATCCTCCAGGCCCGGCCCCCACTTCCTTCACCTCTGTTGTCTCCTCGCCAGCTACCGCTGCCCCGTAATGAGACTGAGGGCCAGATTGTCCTGTCAGGAGACTCAGGCGTGGCAGCTGAGGGTCCCTTTGCTGTGGACCCAGAGTCTGGCTTCCTGCTGGTGACCAGGGCCCTGGACCGGGAGGAACAGGCAGAGTACCAGCTACAGGTACGACTGGGCCAGGGCTAGGAGAAAGCCACCAAGGCAAGATGGAGAACTGACTACCCTTCCCTGCCAGGTCACCCTGGAGACAGAGGATGGACGTGTCTTGTGGGGCCCGCAGCATGTGCTTGTGCATGTGAAGGATGAGAATGACCAGGTGCCCCATTTCTCCCAGGCCATCTACAAAGTCCAGCTGAGCCAGGGCACCAGGCCTGGTGAGTGCCCAAAGCAGCCAGCTCACAGCAAGGTCAGGTGGCCACTGATGGGAGAACAGAGAGTAAAGAGATGGCCATAGCGTTGGCATAGGGACAGGGCAGTCAGGGTCCAAGTCACCCCCTCCCATTTCTGTCCCATCCTGCACCCCCCCTACCGCACTGAGAGTCCACAGGTGAGTTCCATCTACTCTTGGCCTCAGTTTGCTCATCTATGAAGTGGGGTGAAGAGCCATGGCTCACCTTCAGAATCCTGATATGATGATGAATACAGAAGGAAGACCCAGGGAGAGATAAAGGAAGCTTGGGAGACTCTCCCCACCCCTTCACCCCTAATGGTGAACCCTCTCCACACACACCAGGTGTCCCCTTCTTCTTCCTTGAGGCTTCGGACGGGGATGCGCCAGGCACAGCCAACTCGGATCTTCGATTCCACATCCTGAACCAGGCCCCATCCCAGCCTTCTGCAGATATGTTCCAGCTGGAGCCTCAGCTGGGGGCTCTGGCTCTCAGCCCCCAGGGTGAGCCTGAGCTGATGTGAAGAGGGGGGAGGGTTGGGAAAAGATGGGGAAGGCTGCATCTGAGCTGTAGGATGGGTTGGAGCTTGAGAGATAAAGCAGGAGGAAAAAGTATTCCAGCTGGAGAGAGCAGCAAGGCAAAAACATGGGGGGAGGCAGGACCATGCATGGAGAGTTAAGGGATGGTGTGGATAGCAGTGCCTCAACCCTACTTTCTGCAGACTTGGGCCTAAGAGGCAAGGATAGGAGAGACCTGAGGGGTTGTGGCCCAGGACACTGCTGGGAGACCTTGGGACTGATGGCAGGAGAGACATGGACCTGGGAGTTCAGACCAGAGGCACAGGTCGGGGAAGGAAAGAAAAGCCAATCACACACCCACTCAGCCAGCCACCCATTCATCCATCTACCACGCAAACATACCTACAGTCCATCTATCCAACTGTCTATCCACATGCCCAAATCCCCATCTTTCTACCCTCTCAAACCCCCATCCATCCACCTAGTCAACTGTCCATTTATCCAACCGGTCATTCACTCATCTACCTATCCACCCGTTTACCGCCCCCCATCCTCGTCATCCACCTATCCAGTCTGTCAACCATTCATTGTGTGGGCAGATGTGGAAGTGATTTTGCAAACCGTCAAGTCCTGGTTGGATGCTCACAATGGTGCTAACGGTCTCTCTCATCCATTGACCAAGACAGTATCCTGAACACCTGACATATGCTTGGCTTTGTGTTTGGTACCAGGATGCACTGGCCCCCTGCTCAGCTGACCACCCTGCCCCTTCTAGGGAGCACCAGCCTAGATCAGGCTCTGGAGGGGCCATACCAGCTGTTGGTACAGGTCAAGGACATGGGTGACCAGGCCTCTGGCCACCAGGCCACAGCCACCATAGATGTCTCCATAGTAGAAAACACCTGGGTGCCCCTAGATCCTGTCCACCTGGCAGAGAATCTCCAAGTTCCGTACCCACACCACATTGCCCAGGTGAGTAAGTGGCTGTTAGCAGCTGAAATAACCCCATGGATGGTGCAGCTGGGTCTGAGTCTCATGGAGATTTGGGAGGGGGGGGTCTGGGGCTCCACTTGACCCCTGTTCCTCCCCTACCTATTTTCCTCCCTCCACTGTCCCCATCAGTTCTCAAGATGGAGTGAGCGTATCAGGCCCTGGGACCAGGCCCTTAGCTCCTCACCTGCTATCCTCTGGCAGGCGTGGCTCTGTGCTCTGACCTCCTGAGCTGAGCCCAGCCTTCCTCAGCAGAACAGCTGCCACCTCCTTGTGCCACGGGGATTGTCACCCAGGCCAGGAATGTCTCAGGCTCCTCGAGGAATGCCCTGGGGTCAGGCCCAGCCTGAGAGAGCAGAGAACAAAACAACCTGGTCATTCAGGCACTTTGGGCAAGATCCAGGCTTGGACCAGGGCAAGGCCACCGTGGAGTTGTCACAAGTGCCCCGAAAGAAAAGGACCCTACCTGGACTCCAGAGAGGGCAGCAACTTGCCTGGGGTCACAAAACAGTTGGGGCCCAGGCTCCCTACCCAGGAACAGTTGGAATATAAGGGCTGACATGGGCTATTCCTGCCCCTCGTCCTGGGGGCCCTCATTCTGTGTCCCCCTCCCAGGTACATTGGAGTGGGGGGGATGTACATTATCACCTGGAGAGCCAGCCCCTTGGACCCTTTGATGTGGACAAGGAGGGGAAACTCTACGTGACCAGGGAGCTGGACCGAGAAGCCCAGGCTGAGGTGAGGTGAGGGGGAAGCCAGGAGGACAGGCTGAGGGGTGCTTGGTCCCCGTCCAGTGGGCTTCTGGGGGTGTCACATCCCCCACAGGCACTGAGGCAGAAGAGCTGGAGCTGGCCACCAGAAGGGAACCCAGACCCAGGCCAGGCTGGAGTTGCCCCTGGTCTTCATCTGAAGCCCTCCACTGCCCACTATAGTACCTGCTCCGGGTGCGGGCTCAGAATACCCGCGGTGAGGACTACGCCGCCGAACCTCTGGAGCTGCATGTGGTGGTGATGGATGAGAATGACAACATGCCTGTCTGCCCCCCACAAGGCCCCGCAATCAGCATTCCTGAGCTCAGCCCCCCAGGTGGGCTATGGGCCTTGTCAGGGGGGTGGGGGAGGGGTGAAGTCCCTGTGAACTATCCCATCTTGCTCTCCTCTGGGATGGGACCAGCCTCAGGTCCCTATATCAATGTCTCACCCCCAACACATACACACATGCACATGCACACGCACACACACACACACACACACACAGGAGTAGGTGAGGTAAGGCCTCGGGGCCTGGCTGTGTTCCCATCCACGTGGGTGTTGTCTTTGCAGGCACCAAGGTGACTAAGCTTTCGGTAGAGGATGCAGATGCCCCCGGTTCCCCCAATTCCCACATTGTGTACCGGCTGCTGAGCCCTGAGCCCGAGAAGGGGGCAGAGGGGAGAGCTTTCGAGCTGGACTCCACCTCGGGCAGTGTGACACTGGGGGCTGCCCCCCTCCAAGCTGGCCAGAACATCTTGCTTCAGGTGCTGGTCATTGACCTGGGAGGAGCAGAGGGCGGTAAGTGCCCTGAAGGTGACCAGGGTTCCCTGACCCCTCTGTTCCCACCCTGGCCTCCCCAACATGCCCTCCCCTGCCTCAGGCCTCAGCAGCACCTGTGAGGTTGCAGTCACGATCACGGACATCAATGACCATGCCCCTGAGTTCACCACTTCCCAGGTAAGCAGGAACAGGGGAGGACACCTTGAGAAGGTGCTAACCGGGGGGCTCATGACCCCTCCCCATCTCTCCAGATTGAGCCCCTAAGCCTCCCTGAGGACACAGAGCCTGGGACTCTGGTGACCACACTCATGGCGACCGACGCCGACCTTGAGCCTGCCTTCCGCCTCATGGACTTTGCCATTGAGGCAGGGGATGTGGAGGGAACCTTCGGCCTGGATTGGGAGCCAGGCTCTGGTCGTGTCCAGCTGCGACTCCTCAAGGTAAGGGGCTAGGGGTGGGGGAGTGGCGCACACATACACACATTCATGCACAGGGTGCCAAGCCGTGGCCCACACAGTGACCCGGGCCCCACTGGTTCCAGAACCTCAGCTATGAGGCAGCTCCAAGTCACAAGTTGGTGGTGGTGGTGCGGAGCGTGGCAGAGCCGGTGGGGCCAGACCCAGGCCCTGGAGCCACAGTCACCGTGACTGTGCTGGTGGAAAGGGTGGTGCCACCCCCTCAGTTGGACCAGGAGAGCTACGAGGCCAGTGTCCCAGTCAGCACCCCCGCTGGCTCCCTCCTGCTGACCATCCGGCCCTCAGACCCCATGAGCAGTCCCCTCAGGTGAGCCAAAAGCCCAGCCCCTTAGCTGGGCTGGACTACCCCTGCTCCCTCGGGATGATCCCAGGGCCTCAGAGGGAACTCACATTATCTACAGCCTGCAATGTTCCTCAAACCATGGTTAATGTGAAGGTTGTGACTCCTGGTGGGGACCAGTGCTGGATGGAGAGGGTGTTTGGACCCCGTGAGATCTCAGATGATGCTTCCCCGTCCTGTCCTGGACCAGGCCCTCTTCCAGCCACCCACCCAGACTGCAGCACTGGGTGCTGTTCCCAGGCTCTGGCTCTATCCGGCCCCTTTGTGGGCTGACCTGGGAATAGTGGAATTGAGTCAGGCCCCCCAGGCTCTGAGACTCCCTCCCTCAGCCACAGTATCTGTGGTTTAAGCCCTGCCCCCCAATGAGTCCCTTAAGCTGGAGAGAGATCACGGGCACTGCTGCTGCCCTCAAGTCACAAAGGGCATGTGGAACTTGGGCAGATCACATGACCCAGAAGGTCTCTGGGCAAGACCCCTTATGTGGTCCCTGCCTCCCTGCCCCATCTTCTTTGGCCCTCAGGTTCTCCCTGGTCAATGACTCAGAGGGCTGGCTCTGCATAGAGGAGGTCTCCGGGGAGGTGCACATAGCCCGGGCCCTGCAGGGTGCCCAGCCTGGGGACATGTACACAGTGCTCGTGGAGGCCCAGGATGCAGGTATGGCCAGGCTGTGGTGGGGGCCTCTGGGAAGGTGAGAAAACCTAAGACAGACAGGCAGGGCCAAGCTTCCTCCCCAGCGCCCTTGCTGGCACCCGCTCGGCTCCAGGCAGGAGGGATGAGCAAGGGGCTGCGGCCAGTATACTTCTCTGAGAAGGCCTGGCCTCTGCCTCCCCTCTCAGACCACCCTTCCCTCCAGACACCTGCCACCCCCCAACCTCAGCCCCGGAGGGCCTCTCAGGGTGTCAGCTTCAGACACAGGCTGGGAGCAGAGGGTGTGGGACTGGGGGGTGGGGAGGGAGGGCCAGTGGCTCTCCTGGGGCAGGCATGCCAGGAAGTGAGCCTGGATGGGACGCTGGGGCCAGGTGGGGAGGACTCTGAATGCCATTTTGACAGGATGAAGAGCTGGCCCAAGGGTGGGTCCCTCAGGAAGGCAGGTTTCAGCTCTGAGCTGGGCTGTCCTGTGACAGGGGTGAGCTCATCTATATAGTCAGGGCATTTCCACATTGTTGGGCCCTGGCACCAGGGGCCAGGGTGGGGTGGGGGGACAGTGAGAACCAGCTTGGCATCCAGAACGGCACAGAAAGTCCTGGCAGCTGTTTGGATAGTGAAGGGGGTGAAGTGCATTGTGAGGAAGAGAAAGGGGATGGAGGGGAGGGGGTCGAGGGGAGGGAGGGGGCGTGGGAGGGGACTCACAGGGCGAGACTGATGGGCTGTGGGGAAGGGGGCCAGGCCAGGGACTCTGAATTCACCCCACCCCCAGAAGGGCCCAGGCCAGCTCAGCACTACCTCCTCTGCAGATGAGCCAACACTGAGCACCTCTGCGACCCTCGTGATCCACTTCCTGAAGGCCCTTTCTGCCCCAAGCCCGACTCTGGCTCCTGTGCCCTCCCGCCACCTCTGCACACCCCGCCAGGACCGTGGCGTGGTTGTCAGTGGACCCAGAGGGGACCCTGACCTGGCCGTCGGACATGGTCCCTACAACTTTGCCCTTGGCCCCAACCCCACGGCGCAGCGGGATTGGCGCCTCCGGGCTCTCAATGGTGTGTAGTGGGGGAAGCAGGGAGGCTGTAGCCAAGGTGGGGAGTGGGTGGCGCTTGGAAGTGAGATGCTGTGGGGCTGGGCCTTGGGGAGCGGGCTAGTGACTCTGATCGCTGCTTATGGTCCCAACAGGGTCCCATGCCTACCTCACCCTGGGCCTGCATTGGGTGGAGCCACGCGAACACGTAGTCCCCATAGTTGTCAGCCACCATGACCAGGTGTGGCAGATCCAGGTCCGAGGTGAGGCCGGGCTGGGGTGCAGCCAAGGTCAGGGGCCTGTAGTTCCTGAGGGAACCCCTGGGATGTAGGGGGAGGAGCTGGGCAACACGTCTACGGTCTCATAAGGACAGCATATGCCTGTGCACACCTGCAGGTGTGTGGCTGGGCGCACAGACTGCAGTGCACGCAGGCACGTGCACAGAGGAGCTTGCATCCCCCTGCCACACCCATGAACACAGCATATGCACCAAAACCCACATACTGGCCAGCTGGGCTGGGCTGAGGGCTCTGAGGAGCTGGGGAGCCCGCCTCCACTGCCCTTACCTTCCTCCCCTGCCTCTCCCCAGTGATCGTGTGTCGCTGCAATGTGGAGGGGCAGTGCATGCGCAAGGTGGGCCGCATGAAGGGCATGCCCACGAAGCTGTCAGCGGTGGGCATCCTCGTGGGCACCCTGATAGCAATAGGTAACGGAGGTTGGGCTCCTGTGTGGGGGAGGGCAATGGTGGCTGGAGCCACAGCCTCCGGATAAACAGTGCCCCGTCCCATGGTGTCCCCACAGGGATGGAGAAGGAGCCCCCCAACTCTTCTAGTCATTATGCTGTTGCCTCCTGTTGTCATAATCAAGATCATCCTCATTGATAACAGCATTTACTGTTACTGCTACGCATTAACTGTGTATCAGGCCTTATGCCAAGCATAGGATTATTGCGTTGAATCCTCCCTACAACCCTGTGGTGCTGGCATTTCCCCATTTTCCAGATGAGGTCACTGATGCTCAGAGAGGTTAAGTGATTTGTCTGAGGTCACACAGCCAGGGTGTGGCAGAGCCCAGCTCTTTCCAGCCTAACTCTTTCAGTCCAAGCCTCCCTCTCTATCCCCTTTGTTTCTTTAGCCCCCTAAATTTTTTTCCTGGCTGATTTTCTTGGCTGGTTCTAGCACGTTGCTACAGTGTGCCTTTCTCTCAGAGGTCCGTGGGAACAACTCACTGGCTCCCAGATGATCCCCACCCAAACTGTTCCCCAGAGAAAGGGACCTTGGAGGCTGGGGTGTTCTGGCCCTGGTGAGGGCTGAGCAGGCCAAGCAGTCAGGCTCCTTCAGGCACCACAACCACAGAGTCATACCCAGCCCAGCCTTGGGGATGCTGTCTAGGAAACTTTGCTTCCTTATTAAATCAATACCAATAGCAAGGAGTCCCTAGTGATAGACAAGTCCTATGGCCCTTTCGGAGGGCTGATCTATCCCTCTCTGGCCCCTCAGGCATCTTCCTCATCCTCATCTTCACCCACTTGACCCTGGCGAGGAAGAAGGACCTAGATCAGCCAGTAGACAGTGTGCCCCTGAAGGCGGCGGTTTAAATGGTCCAGGCAGCCCCTGCTGGGAACTTGGCCTCTGGCTCCATCTGAATCCACTGGGAGATGGCCCAGCACTCCAGATCCACGAGGGCCAGGACAGGGCAGAAGCCCCTTCACCTGCCCTAGGGTGGAGGCAACATCACCAGACTTATCTGCAGAGCCTGCACACTGACTAAATGGGCTGCCCATGGGAGCACTTCATATGGCTCATGTTTGTCCAATAATAAAGCCTCGGAGAACTGGGCATGGGTCCTAAAGGACTGTGGGCCCGTGTCCAGGTGTCCATGTGCGTGTGTGCATTATCCATGTCCACCTGCCCTTTCATCCCTTCCCCATCTCCTGCTGTACAGAAAGGGTGTGGGGGCTTGAGGGATGAGCCTGGGGTCCCCTGCAGGGAAAGACACAGGGGCATCATATGGGTTCTTGGTGAGATCTTGAGGCTAGAGCAAGGTGGGTCATTTCTGCGGGCACTCGGAGAACACTGGCTGCAGGTCCTGCATGGGTTAACTGTCCAGGTGATGGTTGAGGAGGGTGTCCCTGAGAGTGTCATTTCTGTGTTTGCCTGGATAGCATCTTTGCTCTGGGGGGTGCACCTTGTGAGTCCATGTCCTGTACTCATGTGTGAGCATACTCGTGTCCCTGTATATGAGTCACCTGCACACAGGGGTGGGCAGAGGTCCCTCAGTCTCAGGAGGGGTCTGGGTAGGAATCGTGAGGGCCTGGGTAGGAATCCTCAGGGGCTGGATCCCATGGGGCTGGAACAGGAGAGGTGAGGCTGGGGATCGGTCTCCCTGTCCCCATGCTGGCCCCAAGGCACCTTCGGGTTTTACACACAGGCTGGGAGTGCATGGGGAGTCTGCAAAAAGAGAAGGGGGAATTATTCAGATGGACACCACTGGGGTGGAATAGGAACCTCGTGGCTCACCCTGCCCTTGCCTCAGGTGAACCCCTTCCCCTGGCCAAAGATTAAGCCATGGCCCTGGTGCTAAGCCCTGACCACATCTCCAGACTGACCTCTAATCCCTGACCCTTGACTGACCCCAGACACATGCTGATCCCCCATGCTTTCATCCCAACGGTCTCTGGGGAGCCAGGGTGGGACTTGTTGTCCCAGGCACCCTGAGCTGATGATGGTAAATCACGGGGAAGGGAGAAAAACAACCTCATTGGGGCCCAGGCCCTATTTTTAGGAGATAATCTCTTCACTCCTGGCAGATTCTGTGGGATGGAGGCCAAGCCCAGCCAAGAGAGATGGGGCAGGCATCCTGGCTGGCCTGGGGGAACGTGGGAAACTCAGCCTGGATCCCCAGCCCAGGGAGAGACCCTGAGGCTGATTCCAGCCACTCTGGGCCCAGGTCCCCTCTCCCCACCCACACCCCCATCCGCCACGGGAGGCTCTGCTGACTACTGTGGTCCAAGCAGGGCTTCCTGCCCCTCTCCTAGGATCCTCTGCTTGGCCCGTACCCACTCAGAAGTCTTCAGGGTGCAAAGTTCTTCGAAAGCAGATCTCATCTAATCTTTCTGTCAACCTATGAGGGCAGGCTTATTGGCCCCATTTTCCCTTGAAGGTCGGGGAGATTAGGGCTGCAGCTGGGAGTCTTAGAAGCAAGGCACAAGGTGAGACTGTCTGGTCAAGGTTTATCTTACCTCTGCAGCGGTGTCCACAGCCTTCAGCTGGGCTCTGCTCCCATGAGATCCCCCAGAAGAGCCTTAGAGATCACCCAGGCCAGCAACTTGTAATCAAGTTGGAAAAGTAAAGCACAAAGAGGTGGGGAGACCTTCCCAAGTTCATCCAGCCAGTGGGATGCAGCACCTGAGCTAGAACCCTGGAATCCCTGTTTTCTGGGTCCTTGTTCTGGATAGATAGATAGGCCGATAGGTGGATGAGTGGATGCATGGATGGATGGGTGGGTTGGTGGATGATGGATGGGTAGATGGGTAGATGGATGGATAGGTGGGGGGGTGAGGGTGGGTAAGTGGATGGATGTATGGGTTGGTAAGCAGGTAGGTGGAACCCCAGCCAAGGAAAGGGTGGATGACAGGATGCCAGGGCATATTAAGGCATCTGCCCCAATTTGAGGGTTCCTTTCTTAAGCCTCCAGACCTCAAAATACTTTCTGCTTGTGGGGCTGACAACAGGGTCCACAATCCCCAGTTTTCCTGAGCATCTGTGGACATAAGCCTCTCCTGCAATCCTCGGCCCCTTCTAT
This sequence comes from Hyperoodon ampullatus, assembly GCF_949752795.1. Lineage (NCBI taxonomy): Eukaryota > Metazoa > Chordata > Mammalia > Artiodactyla > Ziphiidae > Hyperoodon > Hyperoodon ampullatus. The sequence continues at coordinate 19,927,455 of NC_136931.1, forward strand.
AGAGGAAAGTGAGGGTCATAGAGGGGCGTGGCTTCTCCTGGGTCTCAGAGGGAGAGAAACAAGAAGCTGGTGCTTGTTTGTGGGCTTGGCGGTAGGTCAGCAAGTGCTTGTGCAGATTCGCGCTAGTGAGGCTGTCCTCACTCTGCAGGCGGCGGGGCCTGGACCCTGCGAGGGCAAAGTGGGGGATAACTGGTGGCTCAGTGTGGGCAGAAGAACACGTGATTCATGCTCTGCCTCCTCCTTGCTGTGTGTTCCCAGGTGAGTCTCTTTACCTCTCTGAGCCTCGGTTTACTTGTTGATAAAATGGGCCTGGCTCAGATGGAGTTGTTGAGAGGACTATGAAGAGATAATCCCCACAAAATGTGTAGCACAATGCCGGGCACACAGCAGGAGCTCAATCAACATGGCTTTCCCTGGTCCATGGAGTGTGAGGAGGACTTACCTTGGCTGCCTATAGCCACAGACTCTCACACACTCCCCATGGGCCCCATGGGCCCAGGCTTTTGCAGGGCGGAGTGTGGAGAGGGGCCCCAACTCCAGCTCTCACACGGCCCTGGAAAGACATCTGCCTCCAGCCTTGGCTCCTTGCCAGCTCCAAGGCTCTCTCTGGGTGACGCTGAGGGTTCTCATGGGGGTTCAGACTGGTCTGGAGGCTCCCCTGGTGGGGAGCTCATGGTCTCCCTCTCCCAGGCTCCTTCCAGAGGCACAGGGCCAGATCAAAGGGACCCAGCACTGAGGATTGGGAGGCGGGCTTGGAAAGAATGTAAACATGAGGATATTTTTAAACTTTTTCCAGCTCCAGAGATTAGGGCTCTTGAAGCAAGAGGCCCAGAGGTCAGTCTGGCCCTTGCTCACAAAGGAAGAAACAGTCTTGGGACCTCAGAGACCCCCCACCCCACTCACATCCACCAATACCCATCCTAAGACTCTAGCTTGGGCCTCAGGGCAGGAGTTCTTCCTCTGATCTCACCTCCAGACATCCTGCTGCTGCCGGGTAATGTGTTTCTAATGAGGGGGCCTCAGGGACATGTGGGGACCCAAAGGGTTGAGGGGTTTTGGGGGCCTACCTGAGAGCTAGTGCTAAGAGACTGAGCCTGGAGACCCCATGGCAGCCCTGTCACTCCATCAGGTGTGCGTGTGTGCCAGTGTGCCCACGCATGTGTCTATGGGTGTGTAAGTGTGCGTTAAACTCTAGTCTGCGTGGTGTAGGCATGCGAGGAACCCACCCCAGCCCCTTCCCTCCTCCCCCTCCCTAGCATCCCTGGCCCCGTCCCCCTGGGACTCCTTGGGTCAGTGGGGGACATGGGGGGGCGGGCAGGAGGTAGGCTTGAGGGTCAAGGAGAAGAGACCAGGGAAGATGAGGAGAACAAGCATGCAGGGAGGGGTGAGGAGGCTGGGGGAGGAGCTGGGTCCAGGTCTGAGCCATGCAGTGAGTCAAGCTGTGAGTTTCAGGGGCCATTGATCTGGGGACTGGAGAACTCAGCCTCATCTCCCTTGATTACCCCCAGGTGTCACAGTGACTCAGGAACTTGGATGCAAGCCTCCTTAGATCTCCCTGCTTCAAATGTCGTGGTGACGCTCATCCTGGGTTTCCATGACAACAGCCTCTTCCCTCAGAGTGATGCAGCCACCCTTGCACACCCATGTGACACGGTGGAGCACACACAGGAGTGTCACAGGGAGACTCATAGAGGGGACTCAGCCACAACATGTGCCATATCCCAGGGACTCCCATACCCTTACCCCATCCACATCCCCACTGACCAGGAAGTCAAAGGGTCAGAGTTCACATGGGCACTCAGGAGACGCCAGACAGCAGGTACCAGGACAACAAGGGCCCCTAGCATGTGGAGAGGCCTTGCTGGCCATCTTCCATGCTTCAGGGGGCTGTTGTGCTACCTTACCCTGCTTATCGGCCCAGAGAGGGACAGTGTCTGGCTCCAGGTCACACAGCTCGTCAGTGGAGGGCAGGGCTCAGGCCCCAGGCCAGGATCCACAAGGCAGTGTTCTCCCCTCCATGTCCCTTCCACTGAGGCAGCAGGGGAAGAGGATGAGGCTTGCTGCTTTATCATAAGGTGTGGTAGGACTTAAGGACAATGGGTGGGAGGTGGCGAATGAGTCTGATGGGAAGAGGGACCTGGAGACTTATCCTCAGTCTGAGGGCCAGAGCTGCCTGCCTGAAGCTGTTGCTGTGTTGTCCCTGTGTACATGCCCACTCAGCAGGGCTGTTGCTATTCTTACCCACTTGGTGGTGGCAGCAGGGTCAGAGATAGTGGCTAGGTGGGAGCGAGTCATGAGCACCAGTCCCTTATCGGACACGTTCCCTGGAAACTTGGCAGGGGCTGCCAGGCTCTGGGAGCCTGGGCAGGGCGGGTGAGGTAGTCACAGGGACAGGGTGGGGGGATGGGCTCATTCGGAACAAGGCCCTGTGCCAGCTCAGCTGTCTCTCCTACAGCTAGGCAAGCTCCCATCAGAATTGGCCAGGGGTTTCCAGTGGAATTTCTTCCCATGTGGTCATTAACACCCTCAAGTCATCCTTAGCTTCCTACCCAGTCCACCCCAGAATGGACCACCTCTGAGCTTTCAATGCCTGAGAAGGTAAGGTGTTGACTTCCCTAGCGAGGCTGTAGGCAGGGGCCACATTTACAGGGAGAGCACTGTACTGTGAGCCACAGGGGCCCAGGCTGACCTCTGTCCTGCCCACTTTCTAGCTGTGTGACCTTGGGTAAGTCACTTCACTTCCTCTGAACTTCTGTTTCCTTACCATTTCCGGGGCTGTTGTAGGGATGATAAAGTCCAACAGTCAGGAAGGTGGACTGAGGGCTGCAAATACGTGTGTGTCTCTGCACACGGCCAGGATGGGGAGAGGGAGACACGTGGGTTCCCCACCTTGGAGACTCCCGCCCCATGGATTTTCCATTGGCACGTCGGCACCCTCTCCCCAAAATAGTCCCTACGAGCCGTATGCGACAGAGCCCAGACTGAAGGGACTTTTTTTAGTCGCCCTTTGATTGTCAGCTCTCGAGCGGCCGCTATTTTGAGCCCCAACGCCTGAAAGAGTAGGGCCAAGTGAGGGCTGGGGTCAGCTCAGTGGGTCTGGCTGGCTCCCCGAAGGCATCCCCGAGGGGGCCAGCCATGCCCTCTCAGGCCCAGCGCTGCTGGCAAGGAGACCGCAGCATCCCCTGTGCATTGGGCCTGAGGGCTCAGTAGTCCACCTCCAGGGAAGCTGCAGACCTGGCAAAAACCATCCTCATTTATGGCGCTCACCCCACAGGCCACTGGCCATGGCCCCCGAGAGAAGAGCACGTTGTAGGGATTAACTGAGATAACACAAGCAAAACCCTTACTTAGCACAGGGGCTGACACATAATTGGCCCTCAAAAAATGGGATTAGCTGGTATTATTATTGTCATCACAGCTACAGTCATTCCTGGTTTTGTTGTTACAGTAACATTTTTATCAGGTTTCCTTCTAGTCTTTTTTCTGTGCATTTATCTTATGTCACTGAGTTCAGGTCACAAAACTCCTCCCCCCTCCACACACTTGATTTCAGCAGAAGGAGCCCCTAAGTCTGCTGGGGTACCTCTCTCTGCATCTCTGGGCCCCACTCCCAGGGATCACCCCTCGATAAATAGCCTTTGGGGTCCATGACCCCTAAGACTGTACTTGACTTTCCAGAGTGTCTATGGTATGCCCACAGCTTCTGTCATCTCCTCAAATGCCATCAACCACTGCCCCATAGGATTCCAGGGCTCCAGAATCTGAAAGTTGAGTTTAGGAGCTGGTTCCCAGATGGCTCCTGCACCTGGATTCTAGAACTCTCTGGCTAACACCCAAGGAAATGGGGCTTGCTTCCACAGATAGATGTGAGAAAGAATTTTCTGGCTGTTCAGGTGCATAAGATTAAGCAATGGATCATGAGGACATATGATCCATTTGTCAGTTTCCTAGTCTTTGTCGGGGTCCGGGGGAGGGTGTGGGCTGCCAGGAAGAAGGGATGGGGGTAGGGAGCCAGATTCTGGAACGTGGCTGGGCAGGGCAAGAAAGGGAGCGTGGCTGAGCCAGGCCTCCGCCTTCCCCACTGGGGTCATTTCCCAGCAGGGCAGCAAGTTCAGCTGGGACTGGGGAGTCATACGTTTTACCCTCACCCCAAGGGGTTACTGCACAAGGTGAGACTTCCTTGTTACCCAAAGGACAAAAATAAATCCCAGGTGATGGTCAGTGATCCATGCCCAGAACCACCAAGGATATTCTGAGAGTGGCAGGCACAGGGCCAGCCCAGGCTCGGTCAAGTGGGACTGAGCTGGAAGTGGCATCCTCAGCCTGCAGGCTGTCCCTGCCATTTTGGGAATCCTGAATGGGGTGGGGGGACTGGAGCCATAAGCAGGCCGACCCTCAATATGTGGGCTTAGATAGAATTCTGACTTGGCCATGTGACCTTGGGCAAGCCACTTGGTATCTCCCAGCATCGGCTTCCTTGTCAAACGATGGGGACCTTGATCCCTGCTTCTCAGGGTGGTTGAGAGAACCCTGTGAAGCTGATAGATGGTGCTCAATAAATGCATGAATCTCCACTTCAGCTGTCCTAGAATCCAGAGACAGGACTTCCCTGGCGGTCCGGTGGTTAGGACTCCTCACTTCTACTGCAGCGGGCATGAGTTCGATCCCTGGTTGGGGAACTAAGATCCCACATGCCGCATGGCGTGGCTTAAAAAAAAAAAAAAAGAATCCAGAGAAGACAAGGGCCTTGCCTGTGTAGCTCCGCCACCAAAACGCCCCTTCCCCGCCAATCTGAAGGAACCGGAGTCAGGCACAAAAGCACATTTCTGGAAGGGCCAGTGGGGATTTTCCAGGAACGACTCCATCCAGCTGGAGAATTCCATTTCTGGCCCTGCTGTCCAGGGCTCAGGCTAAGGAGGGGATGCTCTGGCTCGTTCCAGTTCTGCCCACTTCCTGCTCCTTGCCTGCAAAGCCCAGATCAGGGTGTCCCACACTCTATTCTCTTGCTGTTTGCTCTGGAGTGTGAGGGACCTGAGGTTCTGAGGTCCCCCTTGGAGCCCTGACACAGAACAGTGCTGGGCACACAATTAGTCCTCTCCTGACCCCCCCACCCCTTCCTGGGGTCCTCCCTTTCCTTCATCCAACATGTCTTAGCGTTTTCCATGGAGCCAACCCCTGACCTTGGGGTCACCGCCGATGAACACGGACAAGCCAATACGATGGACACTGACCTGGGGGACAGATGGCACCTGACCCAGCTCAGGGGTGGAGGTAACCCAGGCAGCTGGAGTGGGGAAGTGTAGCCAGTTTGGGACAGCTGCCTGGGCAGAGGCTCAGAGGGTTAAGACTTACTGGGATGTTTCCGTGAAGCATGTTTCCGCGAAGGAGAACGGGTTTGAGGGAGTCGGGTGGACATTGAGGTCCAGGTGGGAGCTGAACTGAACTCATTTATTTATTGAGCTGGAACTGGACCCCAGTCCCCTTCCCAGTCCAGGCCTCTCCCCTCCACAGCTACCCGCACGAGGGTTTTCCCGGGGTTTGTTGAGAAACGGGGGGGAGTCCTCTCAGGGGAAGGCCAGACTGTCAAGTAGGAATCTCAAGACATAACAGGGCATTAGAGCTGGGCCTAAGGGGACGCAGCTCAGCTCACCACAAGGGCTATTCCACCCTCTAGGATATTCCTGCACCCACACAATGTACTTTCTGCCCACAAAGGTCCCTGTGGAGTGACAGGACACTCAGATCTGCTGGAAGCAAAGCTCTTGTAGGGTCCCAGCTGGGCCTCATGGACCCCTTGACCCATTCTGCCATTTTATCGCAACTTCAGCCCAGCACCTGTGCCGTATCCAGCTTCGGCCACCGCTCCGCCCCTCGGGACGGGGAACACAGCCCCCCTCCACCCTGTAGGCTGGCGCCAAGGTTTATGATCCCGCACAAAAGACGCTGAGAGCCACAAGGGTGGAAAAAGTTACCCAGTTCTAAATCAGCCAGTCTTTGGGTGATCTCATCCCCTTCCCAATATAGTCCGCAGTCCCCTCCCCCATGAACCAGCCCCTGGCCAATGCAGTTAGTCACGAGGGAGCTGGTGGAGGGGCAGAGGCGCGCACGCATGTGTGTGTGTGTGTGTGTGTGTGTGAGTTCTGGGGGGAGGGATTTCAACTTGGGGTTGTACTGTACATTCTGTTTTGCAATCTGATTTCTTATCCCCTCATTTACAGAATTTACATTTAGTAGTTTTCCTGTCAAATAATAAAGATCTTTCATCATCACTTTATTTTTTCACTATCACTTTTTTTTTTTTTTTTTTTTTTTTTTTGTGGTATGCGGGCCTCTCACTGTTGTGGCCTCTCCCGTTGCGGAGCACAGGCTCCGGATGCGCAGGCTCAGCAGCCATGGCTCACGGGCCCAGCCGCTCCGCGGCATATGGGATCCTCCCAGACCGGGGCACGAACCCGTATCCCCTGCATCGGCAGGCGGACTCTCAACCACTGCGCCACCAGGGAGGCCCTTCACTATCACTTTTAAAGTCCACCAGGATGGATGTGCTAGAATCTATTTGTCCAGTATGTAGAGGAAGGACATGTCAGCGGTGTCCAGTTTCTCTTTCTTACAAATACCAGTGCTATGACCATTTTTGTTCAAACCCCTTTGTACAGTTGCCTGATCCTCCCTCCCTCCCTCCCTCCCTTCTTCTCTGTCTGTCTGTCTCCCTCTTTCGGATAAATTCTAACAGGTGCTGGGTGAGAGAACAGGCTTCACTGTATGATTGATGAGTTCTGAGCCCTCCCCTAAGCCAGAGGTGCCAGGCCCAGGGCAGGGAGGGGATCCAAGACCAATCCAGGGCCACGGGGTCAGGGGAACAGGGCAGGCTGTGGTCTGCTGATCCCTCCTGCTGCTCAAGGCCAGCCTCCACCCCTAGCTTCCACCTGCTCTTGCCTCCCCAACCCCATAGGCCAGACTGACTGGGGACGCAGGGAAAGGCCATATATGAGGTCTGTCCTGTGTTGTATTCACATAGTCTCACCCCAGGCACAAGAGGACCCCACAGTCCATCCAGTTCTCATCTTGCTAAGTACTCCCTGCAGCTTCTGCTAGAATGCTTCCATGGACCAAGAGCTTACTCCATCCTGCCAGGCTTTTGGGGAGCAGACAGGGCATTTTTAAAAAAATCAGATGAGTAGATATTCAACAGAATTGCATGATCTCTTAGCAATTGCACGAAAGCTACAAGAAAGCTTTGGAGACAAGCACCAGGGTTTGAAACTCAGTTCTGCATTTACTAGTTTTATGACCTTGGGCACATAATTTTACCCCTCCAGGTTCAGTTTCATCATCTGTAAAATGGGTTCATAATACTTGCTTCATATGGTTGCGAGGACAAGCGATTGGCTCTTGTGATTATGGAGGTTAAGTCCCACCATCTGCTGTGCAAGCTGGAGGCTCAGGAAAGCCAGTGGTGTGGTTCCAGTCCAAATCCAAAGGCCTACGAACCAGAGGAGCCAAGGATATAAGTCCCAGTCAGAATCCAAAGGCCTGAGATGTCCGAGGTCAGAAGATGGATGTCTCAGCTCAACAGAGAGCAACTTTCCTCTTCCTTCCACTTTTTTGTTCTATCCCACCCCTCAATGGATTAGATGATGTCCACCCACTTCTTTACTCAGTCTACTGATTAAAATGCTAATCTCTTCTGGAAACACCCTCACAGATGTGGACCTTAAAACCCTTACCTTAAACCACAGCCAGGAATAAGAGGTGGAGGGTTCTAGGCTATATCCCAGAGGTGACAGGGTGCTGGCCTGCCCCTTAGAAGAGGTGACTCCAGCTTGTGGGGTAAGACAAAGACCGCTTTCTCTGTTCTCACTCCTTCCTCTATGTGTGATTGTCGTGCCCGCACACCTGGGGAGGAGGATTCTGAGCTTTCCCCCAAGGGTGATGGTTTGGAACAGAGGAGTGACACGGTCAGATGTGAGTCTGACCAAGACGACTCTGATAGCTGTATGCTGGGGGGAGTTGACCAGAGGGGGCATCTATTGTTTGGGGGCGGAGGAGGGTAAAGGTGGTTTGGACCATTCTTGGGGCTGGGACAGGTGTGGGCAGGAGGGAGTGAACCCCAAAGCTGCTGGGGGGGGGCTGTGGGACTGGCTGCAGGGAGCAGAGTGTGGAGGTGGGAAGGGTTCAGAGATTTGGGGCAGTCCCCAGAAAGGAGCACCCACACTGGGGGAGACCAGAAAAGGTGACAGCCACCCCCTCACCTCTCTTGGGCTCCCAACAACCCCTTCCCCACAAGGCAGGGTTGCGTGACCGGAGGACAGGGTCCTTCCCCTCCTACCACCCACTCGTTCAAGCCCCAAGGACATCCAGGGTCAGGTGAGGCTCCCGGAAGGGTGTTCCAGGCTGCAGTCCCCGGAGACCCTGCTCCACCTGGGCGTGAGCCTCAGGGCCTCGTTTTCTCTGGAACACTTTCCTCCCACTCCTGCTGCAGCTGACGCCAACGTGGCTCGATGGTGACATCTAGAGGCAGCCACCCGCCTCACGTAGCTTGACCACAGCATCCCCCAGCAAAGGCCTGTGCCAGGGCTCCACGCTGGTGTTCCTGTCATGCCATCCTCAGATTTAGAGACCAAGTTACCAGGCAGAGCTCTGAAGAGGTCCAGCTCCTCCACCCTTCCCTGTCAAAGGCCAGTGTGTGGTCAGCAAGGCCCCTGGAACCCCAAGTCAGCCTGTGGACACCCTCCCCTTCCACAACCAAGGAGCATCTTGGCTTATTGACGACATTCCCCCGTCCCCCAACCCACTGCTCTGCTTTGTTTCAGAGGAAGGGTCATCCCAGCAGCTCAGCTCTCACAAAGCCAACTTCTCATCTCTACCTCACTGTCTACGCCCATCCTGTGTCCTGAGTCCCACGTGAGAATACCAAATGGCCCTCATCTTTCCTTAGTGATCTTTTTAGCTAATTGTTCATTTTCATCCATCCACGTCCACGGTCTTTTCTGGGTCTGGACACTCCTCACCCACCTCTCCTCACTTCTATGCCACCCACTCAGTTTTCCTCCTACTTCTCTGGTCTCTCTTTTGCTGGTTCCTCTCTATCTGCTCCTCCCTTGATCATCCATCCATCCATCCATCCATTCATCCATCCATCCATCCACCCATCCATCCACCCACCTGCCCCCCATCCCTCCTTATTCATTGTACAATCAGTAGGACAGGGGGCTAAGCCTGACATTACAGGCGTGAGGGAGGGGAGGAGAAAAACAAGGACAAATGCCCAGCAGCACCTGGTGGCAACACCGCAGGGAAAGTGGGGGAATTGAGGTGAGACTTTCTGCGTTGCCCCCACCCCACTCCGTGCTGATGAAGAGCAAGCCATGTCCTCTCTGAGGTCGCTGCATGGCCTTGTCCACTTCCCCACCCCCAGAGATCACCTGAGGGGCTCCTTCTTGCCCACTCAGCCACTTTTGGCCAGCTCCCCCTCAACCTTCACTACAACTCTTGCCCCTACGTCCACAATATCCCGAGCCCGTCCCAGACCCCCAGGCTGGCCCTTCCCCGTCTCCATGTGCCCAGTGTCATGAGCCAATCCCTGGACTGCTCTGCATGCCTGGCCCCGGGGCCACACAAGGTGTTTGCAGGTGAACTGGACAGAGCAGCAGCTCATGGCAGACATTCCTTCTATTCATCTGCTGCACGGAGATGGCGCTGTGAAGCCGCACACCTCAGATGGGACTCGAACCCACTATCTTCCAACTGAAAACCACAACTCGTCTCAGGACTTAATGAAACTCAGGTTCTTTATGTCTCGGCGCAGAAGTAATTCAGCAAGAGGCAAAGTGACAGGTAAGAAGTAAATTTATTAATAGCCTTTGTAAAGAGGTTGCAGGAAAATGGGGTCTGAGAGGATGGTCACGTCCCAGGTCTCTGTCGAGTTCCTGGGACGGGCGGCCAAGCGAGGGTCCTTGGCTTCATGCAGGGGAGAATTCAAGAGCTAGAGAGCCATAGTAAAGTGAAAGCAGAGATACCCATTTCCATAGGCAGAAGGTGAGGGAGCCCTGAAATACGGGGTGGTTAGTTTTCTGGTTTTGGGGTTTTTTAAATTTATTTTATTTATTATTTATTTTCGGCTGCGTTGGGTCTTCGTTGCTGCGCGCCGGCTTTCTCTAGTTGCCGTGAGCAGGGGCTTCTCTTCACTGCGGTGCGCGGGCTTCTCATTGCGGTGGCTTCTCTTGTTGTGGAGCACAGGCTCTAGGCGCGTGGGCTTCAGTAGTTGCAGCACACTGGCTCAGTAGTTGTGGCTCGCGGGCTCTAGAGCGTAGGCTCAGTAGTTGTGGCACACAGGCTTAGTTGCTCCACGGCATGTGGGATTCTCCCGGACCAGGGTTCGAACTCATGTCCCCTGCATTGGCGGGCAGATTATTAACCACTGTACCACCAGGGAAGTCCCTACGTGGTTAGTTTTTATGGGCTGGGTAATTTCATAGGTTAATAAGTGGGAGGATTATTCCAACTATTTTGGGGAAAGGGCAGGGATTTCCAGGGTGATGTCTTGGTAATCTCAATCATCCGCCTTCTGGTTCCAACCAGTCTGAGGTCCACAGTGCTTGTGGTCAGCACGCAGTCACCATCCTCCACCTGGGGTCGGGGGGTGGGGTTTAGTTCCTTCAGAACAACTCAAAGCTAAGTGTCAGATTGTTACGTATTCGCCTTGAGGAGGAACTGTTTTATCCATAGCTATTGTCATTACTTTTGTTGTTTAACTGCTTTTCCTTTGTTTCTGAATTCCCTCATTTCCCTAATTAGTAACTCTTGTGCCGCTCTTTGGAACTCTGGGAAAGCCTAGGAGACCAGGGCCAGGGCCTTTTCTACAAATAAAAAACAGGAGACGGGGGGCTTGGAGGGGGGAGCGGGCAGCTTTTGTATCCAGGAAGGCCCCACAGGGTCCTGTTCGGTTTCACTTATTCCCTCGCCAGTGAAAGTCGGAAGTGGAACTCTGGCCCCCTTAATCCCCGCTTGCTCCTCCCAGCCAGGAACAGGTAAGGTCAGGGGTCAATGGAACAAAGACACTATGACCCATGGAGGTCCAGTAGAGGTTCACCCATCCATCCCAGAGGGAGCTGCTTGGAGTGCCAGCTACCCACGATACAGAGGGTCACTAGCCTGGGAACTACTTAAGGCCATTTAGTAGCATCAAGTAAAATGGAAGCAAAAACTCTAGAGGTGAAAAGAACAGTATAAATTGACTTCCCCCTCTAGTTAAAGAGCTCAATGTTTAAAATTTAATTCTCCTGTTTTCCCTCTATGTTTATCAGTTCCAAACGATGGGATATTGGAATGCGTGGGTTATCCATCTAGCTTCTTGTCAGCACCCACTACTTCTCCACCCACCCACCCTGTGCCAAAAGTGGGCCATGAGATTTTTCCTGCATTATTATCCCTTTCTGAAAGCCCAGTATTGGGACATGTGCACAGCACAGTGGACTTGGTTCAAATTCCTGCCCTACTACAGTGTCAGGGGCAAGTTTTCAAGCCTCTGGCCCTGTTTTTATCATGTTATAAAGAAGGAAACAGCTCCTCCATTACCCTTAGCAGACCTCAGACATTCCCTTTTCTACCTTTCTCTCCCCCAGACCTGCTCCTCCTCAAGGCCCAGTTTAACCACCCTAGCCCATACTAAATGTAATAACTTAATAGTTGTATTTGCATTTTAAGAAGCACCCATTGGAGCTGTCCTCATGAGCTCTATCTCTCAGATGCAATGAGATGAAACTCAGTCAGTGTGGGTGGGATGGAGTGGGGTCTTCAACTCTATCTAGGTAGCTGCCTAGACATTTTCCCCAAAGCTGGCTCTGAATTTAAGATTAACAAAGAAGCTGGTTTTACAAGGCCAGTTAAATAATGTGAAATCCCAGCAGGCCTTGGCCTTGAGTGTGTGGAGACCCTCACAACAAAAGCCTTCACACACTTCCTTTTCATTCTTTTCAGCTTCCCACACACTGTTAACATTAAGCAAGGACTTCCTGTGTGCTCAGCAGTCATTGAAAATTTGCAAAGGAAATTTCTCTTTTGGGTGGACTATTGAACAGACCAGATAAAGGTGGTGAAACAAAGGCTGGCCTAATCTAGTACCCTAAGGACCTTAAAAATATGAATATTCAAAAACAAAAGAGGGCTTCCCTGGTGGCGCAGTGGTTGAGAGTCCGCCTGCCGATGCAGGGCACACGGGTTCGTGCCCTGGTCCAGAAAGATCCCACACGCCGCGGAGCGGCTGGGCCCGTGAGCCATGGCCGCTGGGCCTGCGCGTCCGGAGCCTGTGCTCCACGAGGGGAGAGGCCACAACAGTGAGAAGACCGCATACCGCAAAAAAAAAAAAAAAAAAAAGAAACCAAATCTCATTTTTCCTCTCTTATTTACAAGTTTCATTTAAATACCTCTCATGGTTAGAAAATCAATGTCAAAAAAACATTGGTATACAGTTTACAATACAAATGTCAGTAAATATTAAAGAACATGGTTAATAATTTTTCCAAGTAAATGTTTGATAAGAAATATTTTCCAGGAGGCCAGTTAAACTAAACATCAGGTGCCCAAGGCATCGGGAACAGAGCCTCAGCCTGCTCAGGAGACTGTCGCACTGCAGTCCATGTGTGTTTTCCACTTGGTAACACACGTGGCAGGCAGCTCACAGGAAAAAGCGGTGCCACCAGCCTTTATTCCCCAGCCTCAAAGCCACACCAGGGCGTTCTCTGATATGGGAGTCATGTTCAGAGACAAATGAACCACTAACAATGAAACTAGGATAGCTCAGTTCCAGGATATCCTGATTTAACCTGGGAAGTTAAGGTTTCCCCAAAATTGTCAAACGAAAAATAGGTCACTAGGGGCTGATGGATGAAAGAGTCAAGCTAGACTCATTCTGAATACACTGTCGTGTTCTATACAATTAATTATTCTATTCTTTAATTCAAGTTTGAGCTGTTTCTATTTCCCTCATATAAAAGGTGTCAGCTCAGTTGTGTCTAACCTAAGTCTTAACCCACTCGATCTTTTAGGCCAATCGTACTTCTGGGAAAAATATGTTTATATATTAACATACCTCAAAGTTTACATTTTCATTATAATAAATTAGCTTTAATGTTACAAATAACATCTCAGAAAACTGAATAAGTAACTTGACCTAGTATACTAACTTGAATTTAGAACTTCTCTACCCATTTTGACCAATCCCCAGAATCAGCAGAACTGTTATTTACATATAAAACAATATCTAAAATATGCCAATATTACCATTTCTTACCTAAAACAGTAAATATGCTGTTTAAAGCACCAAAGCATACTTTATTCAAGTGACACCCTAAACATTAAAGATTCAATCTCATTTTTTTAGTTCATTTCAGAAGTCTCAATATCAGAATCTTTACATAAAAGGAATGATAAGTGTTTCGGAAGACCTGACAAGTACCACCAACCCCCTCTCAAATCCCAGTGTCCTCAAGTGGTAGCCCATGTGCCTCAGGAAGGCCAGTGACGGCAGAACTGTGGTCAGGGAATCAGACATGCTGGGGTTTAACCAGGAGGTGCTCCTTAGAGCATTCATGGCAAGAGCAGACAGAGTTCACAATGGAAAAAGGCAGACAAGAAACCAGCCTTTCCTCTCTCTCAATATACCAATTAGAAAGCAGGAAATCTATTAGGCTGAGAAAAAACACAGATACCCTTGAAGGAACAGATGGGAAGTCTGTATTCTCTCAACTGTCCCACAGGTTACTTAATCAGATATATTTATGACCCAAGCTAGGCTCCAAAACAGGATTCAGACACTGTAATCCCGGTAAATGAGACAGTGCACCAGGGTTTAGCTGGCATAAAGAACAAGCATGTCAGACAAGCAGTCTTCGGCTCTAGTAACAAACCGTCATGCAAGCTGAATGATAGGGATTCACCTTTTATTTCTGAGTTAAGATCTAGGAGATCAGAAGGAAGATTAATAGTTTCAGAAAAAAAGGAGCAAGGCGTAAGCACTCAAAGGAGAATTTCTTAGATGAAGCCATATCAGTAAATGCACAGGGAAATGCCCGCAGGCTAGAAGTTTCTCAACACTGGAATGTCCTGAATGTGAACAAAAATGTGGAAGTCAAACCTAGCTATTTGCTTTCCTTTCAGTACGGAAGGGGGTGAGGAGAGCGATCAATGAAGACAGTGCAGGAATATAAAAAGTGTCAGTTTTGTGGGATTATATTTGTGTTTCCATTTAGGGACACATTTCCTGTTGTTTAAATGCTACAGCAATTCAGAACATGAAATTCGTCCCCCCAGAAAGGATCCACATGGTTTAATTTTCAAATAAACACAGACTGTGCAGCCCACAGAAGCCAGTACAGGTTACATCTGTTTTTGCCCCAACTCCTATACTAAATAAGGCCTAGTTCCTGAGGAGTAGCAATGGCCATTTATCCCACAGTCTATGGGCAAGTGTCCCATCTGAAAAATCTCACTCCTCCCTCTTCCCCACTGCCCCTTGGGATGCAGCTAGGGAGACTTAGTGACTGTTCTCAGGTCCTTCATGTTTTTACCTCTCCAGATTCAGGCTGAATTTTAAGTCTAGAATCCACTGTATAAGCAGTCCTGCCTAAACTGTCTGTCACAATTACCACATGCAATCTTGAATTTTCTCCTTCCCTGCAACCATGTGAATTGGGAGCATTCTTTCTAGACAGTGTTGTACAGTCAGTCAGCAGCAGGGTGAGGGAGTTCAGCATAGCAGAGGGGGAAGAAACACTAGGTGGAATTAGAAGAATGTTTGAGAGGTATAATCAGAAAGGTTAAGTGCTATGAGTAAATCTGCAGAGATTTACTAAACCCTGGAGGAAATTTTATTAATGCAGGAAAGGAGTTAAGGCTCAGACAGAAGTAACCTCCTAGCATGGCTCAAAGGTTCAGGGGGTGGGACTCAGTGGAAAGGCCCGAAAGCTGCACAAATAAATTCAGCTGGTCCAGAGGCCTGGCCACCTTCACCCTCAGCTGAAAACCAAGAAAACTCATTCCAAGCATGCTCGCTTAGAGCAGTCCTGTTTGCAAGTTTGAGGACTCAATTTTAAAATAAACTAAATCGGAACTAGAATGCAGCATTACAAAATGTTTTCACAAGTAAAATCACACACACAAAAAAGTTGGAATATTGCATAGAAAAGTGTCCTGTAATATGCTTTGTAAACCTAGGTCTTTAGGAAGTTCAAAATAAAAAAAAAAAAAAACCTCCCTTCATAGTCTAGAAGGCCATGATTACGAATTGAGAATTACCAATTCGCAGATTTTTGTATCAAGACCTCAGAAGATCCTGAACTTCTTCTTTTCCTTAGAATCATGATTAATTTTACACTTCGCAGGCTCAGGCTGACACAGTTTAACAACAGTGTCTTTATAAAAGGACTTGGGTTACCCGAGCCCCAGCCAAGTCTATGGTCTCTGTGTTCCACTATTTCTGCGTAGAAGAGGTGACCAAAACATGCAGGGACATAAAATCACTACTATTGTTTTTAATCCTAGGCTGTTTTTTCTCTCACGTTAGTCTATTACTAAGCAAGCTACATCTGCCTGCCCTTTAACAACAAGGTCTAAATAGCCAGTTTAAGAGTAAGTGAAAATGTCTTAGAAGAACATTTAAGTTAACCTTGGCAACAGGATGGGAGACTCTTAACTCCCCTTGTAAGATGCACCAATCGAGTCTGAGTTAAAATACACCACAGTGACAGAGATATCATCCCTGTACATCCTCGCCAAGTCCTCCGGCAACGTCAGCATCGCCGACAGCCGCTCAGGCTCCATCTCCCCGTACTCGTTGCTCCCTATGGCGTATCTGATCAGACGCGTGGCTGCGTTTTGGTCGGTGGCATGGAGCCCCTGGACTTTCCTCTGCAGCAGCAGGCTCTGCATGAGTCCCAGGTTGGCGGGTCTCTGGGCCAGGTCTGGCTTGTGCCGACACACTTCAGCCAGGTGCTCCACCACCAGCCTCACCACATCCTCATTGCCCAGCACATCCCACAGGCCGTCAGAGGCCAGCACAAGGAACTTATCCTGGGGCCTCAGCCTGTGGTACGTGACCTCAGGCCTGGCCGTCAGGTAAGGTGGAGTGTAGTAGTGTGGGGGGGTGAACTGGTAAATGTTGAGGGCCTCAGTGTCAAAGCCCCGCTCCAGGACACTGCGCTGCAGCTCTTTACTCCACTTCAGTTGGACGTCCCCGAAGGCCCTGCAGGGCATGAGGACACCCAGCAGCCTGTTGTCCATGATGATTGTCCTGTGCTCTGACTCAGGATGCTCTCTCTTTAGCCGTGAGAGCTCGGTTGGGTTCCAGGCATTGTGGTCCCGGGTGAGGGGCAGACAAGACCACATGCCATTGTCCTCCTGGACACCAAGGATGGCCCGGCAGTCACCAGCGTTTGCCACATGCAAGTGAACTCCATCGACATGGGCCATGCAAGCTGTTGCCCCTGAGAAAGCAACCTGGAGTGAAAGGTTCCTGGTCATCTCATCTTCCAGGGCGGCCTGGATCTCTAGCGAGATGTCAGAATCCAGCCTCTGGAAGGAGTACATTAACGCTTCCTCAATGCTCAGCCCCATTTCCATGTGCAGGTTCAGCAGCTCCTGCCAGTAGACACGGAGGTGATCAAGGTGCACTGACGTGACATCCTTGTAGATACTGTCCCCTGGGTGCTTGAGCCACTGCAGAATGGGCAGCAGGGGCTTCATGCTTTCCATCGCCCCCTCCATCTGCTCCAGAGTCTGCTGGGACATCAGTGACACTGCCACATAGTAGAAGAGCCTCTCGCTCACCGCTTGAGCACATGCGTGGCCACCATGTCCATCGAAGACGCCAAACATCAGCCCATTGGTCTGCAGGCAGGCGGCTACACCTCCCCGGTCCTCCACTGGGAAATTGGCAGCCAGCTGGTTGCTCTCAAACCGCAACACCGAACTTGGGACTCCACCGACAAGGTCAAGAATCTTGTGGGCGGACTCACCGGCTCGCAGCACTTCATTTACCTGCTCAGGGCTGAGCGGCAAGTGGAAATCATCTTCCTCTGTTGACGTGTGTCTATACGCTTTCTGCAGAGCAATGCCACCACATGAGGCACTGTTTTTTAGGGTGACTGGCCCCTGGGGAAAGAGCCTCCATTTTGATTTAATCCTATTTGAGGCATACCTTGAATATAAACGTTGTCCCCCTTGTAATGTGGCAATGCTGTTTCTTGCAGAATTGAAAATCCAGTAGGACACAGTACTTGACATTCTGAAACTGTATGAGCAAATGTGTTCCTTCAGCAAAAAGGGTTTTTTTAAAACCTGAAAATTTAAGAGTTTAAGAAAGTTTTAAATTTAATTTTTTAAAAATAATGACTTCTGAAAACACTTAATCTCAAAATACTTAAGCAAGTCTCCGTACCTCCCATTATAATATATAATCACATTTCAGAAAATGGGTTTTTAAACACTCTCTGATCTTAAAGAGTCACTGAGGGCTACCCCCAGGGGCCACTTTTTCCTCCTTCCCAAATCCTTCCCCTTGCCAGGGCCCTGTGCCCAGCTCCCATGTTCACTCTCCCCAGTAGGCTTTAAGTGTTCATTTAAATATAAGCTCTTTCTTGCTCCCCAGCTATCTTGGTGGCTGCTCTCTGTTGGACGCCATCCAGCACCTAAACCAGGAAGATGGTGGCAGCAAAGAAGACGGAAGAGTCGCCGGAGTCAGATCAATTCTAGGCTCCAGCTGGTTATGGTAAGTGGAAAGCATGTGCCGGGGTACAAGCAGACTCTGAAGATGATCAGACAAGGCAAAGCGAACCTGGTCCTCCTCGCCAACAACGGCCCAGCCTTGAGGAGATCTGAACTAGAGAACTACACCATGGTGGCCAAAACTGGTGTCCATCACTACAGCGGCAATAATATTGAATTGGGCACAGCATGAGGAAAGTATTACAGAGTATGTACACTGATCCAGGTGATGATTAGAAACAAGCCAGAAGAAACTGGTGAAAAGTAAATCATGTAAAATTTTTCTTTAATAAAACTGGCCAGAGCTTGTTCTACATGTATGTAAATGAATGCCTCAAACATTGGCTAAACATGGCAATTTCAGAGGCCCAAAAGCACACTAGGTATGATACTAGCTGTCTAGCAGCAGACACACTACTTCACTTGCCTGAGTTCCAGTTGTCCATCCGTGGAATGGGAATATTAATTTCATAAGGTTTTGTGATGGTTTAAAGAAATATAACCCTTCGGCTCCAAAAAAGGTATTATTACTTTTATCATTAGGTGTATCATTGGGGATTAGAGGTTGTTTCCACTATCTCTCTGCTTATAAATTACGAAACTGGAACGCCTAACACCTCAACCTTTCCCCTACTTAGGTTTTAACCTACTTATTTCCCAAGGCTGGCATCAGTAGGTCAAAGGGTGTAGACTCATATTGCCAAACTGAGTTCCAAAAGGTTCACATCTGCCTCCACAAGGGCATGAAGGAAGCAGTTTCTTTAGCACTTTCAACAGCCTCTGGTGGTATTTTTCCTCAGACAAAAAAAAAAAGCTCCTCTGGGCTTCCCTGGTGGCGCAGTGGTTGAGAGTCCGCCTGCTGATGCAGGGGACACGGGTTTGTGCCCCGGTCCGGGAAGATCCCACATGCCGCGGAGCGGCTGGGCCCGTGAGCCATGGCCGCTGAGCCTGCGCGTCGGGAGCCTGTGCTCTGCAACGGGAGAGGCCACAACAGTGAGAGGCCCGCGCACCGCAAAAAAAAAAAAAAAAAAAGCTGCTCTATTTTCTATTTTCTCTGTTGACCCGGGAGGAGAGTTTCCACGTGTTTTCAGATTTCGTTTATGAATCCTGCCCTCCTCAAGTTTGTCTATTGGGGTGTGGAGAGTGCCCACACTTGAGGACCGCTCCCTCTCCCCAGCCCACCCCGCCGAACTACGAATTGGTGCGGTCGGCAAGGCGTGCAGAGGGCGCCTCCCCGCGCCCCCCAACCCCACCCCCAGCCCTGCAGAGATGCCAGGCGGCGATGCACGACGCAAGGCGGTCTGCCGCAGACCGGACCCAAACAATTTCGCGTATTTAAAGAAAACAGATCCCAAAGTCAAGCCTCACAGATAAGAAAGAGCGCGGCCTCCGAAGTCCAGCAAGCCCTATCTCCCTCAAACCCTGGCGCGGCCACGTCCCTGAGCCCCAGCTTCCGGGTTTATAAAAAAGGGGAATTCAGTTGAGATGCTGAGCTCACAGAGGGTACTCCGAGGGCTGAAACAGCTACTGCGGAAGTCCCGGTACGCAGCCAAAGGCCCTGAGCAAGGCCGCGAGCCCACGTGGCGCGTGCGCGCGAGAGAGGTGACCGTAGCTGTGACCAAGGTTCTTCTCCGTCCGCCGCGGGCCCGCCCCCTCACCTCCCCTCACCTCCACTCTCCACCCCATCACGTGAGCCGATGCTGCGGACCGGAGCGGACCCGGCGAGGTTAGAGGTTTTCACATCCCGCGCTCAACCCCTTCCCTACATCGCACCCTGGTCCTCCTCTCACCCGCTTGCGCCAAAGCCGCTGGGTCCGTCAGTCAATTCTGCGCCAGCCTACGGTGCCGCGGCTGCCCCCACCCCGGACTCACCTCCCTGAAGGGACCGCTTGTGCTGATCCAGCTAGAGAAGGAAGCATCCTCTCGCCACCCTTTATTGGTTCATCTGTGGAGGCGGGCCCCTGACGGACAGCGTAATTGACCAATGGCTGAGGAGGACGAGAGGGCGGGATCCAGAGGGGCCCAATCCGGTTCCTCCCCCTCCCCCGGCCATCCTACCCAACCTTTACCCCCACCTCCCTCAGGCTCTGACCTTGGGTAGGCTCGGCGCCGGGCTTTGGGACCAGGCAGTCTTGCCGCTGAGCACCCCCACCACGTGACACCCCCCCTCCCCGTTCTGCGCACCCCAAACCGAGCAACCTCTCCCATTCCTCACTGTTGTTAATAATACCCCACGGCTTCCTCTCCATTTCTGTGCTGACCAGTTCAGACCCCTCTCCCAGGCGCCACACCCTTCTGTATCCACTTGGACGCCTCCCTCTGGAGGCCCTATGTACACCTTAAACATAGTTTGTCTGGAACTCATCTTTCTGCCAGACCTGCTCTTCCTCTCCTCCCCTAACCCAGTAACGGCCCCATCATCTGCTCAGAGACCCAAGCCCCAAGCCTGGGAATCATTTTGACTCCTCTTCCCTCACCCCCACCCGTCTCCTGTCTGTTATCTAATCCTGTTCATCTCACCTCCTAAATATCTCGCCAATCCAACTATTTGCCTCCAGCTACCCTCCCACTCCACTGCAACCTTCTCATCTGGTCTCCCCACCTGTGACTTCAACTTAGCCCTAGTTGCTCAGCTTCTACAGATCAGGTAGGGTGACCCTTCTACAGCTCAAATTGCTGCTATAAAGTCTTCATTGGCTTCCCACCAACCACTGGGCCTTAAACTGACAATTACATTGGCATGGCCACTGATGGTTACCTCAATAGTTAGTGGTTGGTACACTGAGAAAGGCTGAGAACCAGGACACCAGATATTTCCTCAGTCCCTTCCATTGTGGAATTCCAGTTATGGCCTGCTGGAATTGCTTTACTAGAACTCATCTATTACCTCTGATAAATCAAGTGCAGTCTTCCCTGGAGGCAGAGAAAAATAGGAGACAACCAGAAAAGGCCACTTAGAGCCCTGAAAAGGTGGTCTTCTGGAAGGAAGACACACTGGCTTACCTGGGGAGCCTGGCCAGCCCACCTGGATCCAAGGACGTGGCTGCCATAAAACAGCTCCTGTCAGACTTGCCTCTGATACGATATTCATACTGCCACTCACCCTTGGCCCTTTCCGGAAGTTCTACCAGTAAGTCAGAATTTGCTATATCTCTCTTCCTGGATATTAAGATGACTGTTTCGGACTTAAACTAAAAATAACTCCAAGGGATTCTAAATAAATGGGTACAATTATTATTATTTTGTATATATAGTCCATTTGGGGTTATAGAGGGTTATCCTTCAGGACAGAGGCAGCACAGCTTATGGGTGCCTACGATACGTCAGGCCCTGGGCCGACTACAGGGGACACACAGATGGCTGCCCTCACCACACTTTCCTGAGAATATTACATCATTCTGCTGTCTGAAACCACTGAGTTTCTAAGTTACCACACGCACACCACTTCCAAAGTAAAAATGCACCCTTGAGGATTTTGTGTGCACTGGAACTTTTGTTTAAAGGCTATAACCAGCTCAGTTTCCCTATACATGATGGCTAGCCCAAGAACCCTATCCAGTCTCCCAAGGCTTCCTTGTCACGAGGTCTTATTAGAAAAAAAATGAAGGAAAAGGAATTATCTCTACCCTGAGAAAGGGAAAGCAGCAGCTTAGCTATCATTTTCCAAGAAAATATGTGAAAATACTCTGTCTCACTCAAAACCAAGCAAATGTGAATTCAAATGAGATACTGATTTTTGTCAGTCAACCTGACAAACATTAAAACATGATTAATACCTAATGTTGGTGAGTGGGCATTGCTATCTTGGCAGGTGGGAGTGTAATTTGAGGCTGCCCAATGGACAGATTTTTGACCCACTAATTCTCCTTCTTCTAATTTATCCTACAGAGGCAGTCAAAGGCAAACCTTACAAATTTTCTACAATAAATACACATTACCCCATCTGTATAATATCTTGTATAATCAGAAAAAAAAAAAAAAGCAAAACTGTATTTTAAAAACGGAGGAGTGGCAGGGGTAGGGAGATAGATCTCTTAGATGATTCTGGCCAAGTTCCCTGATTCCTTAGCAATGCAGATAAGACCATCGATGAAATGTTAGGAAAGCTGGATTTGAGGATGATCTTGTGTCAGGAGGAATTCAGATGGTGGCAGAAGGTTTTTGTCTAACTGTCAAAACCATATCTGGCCAGATATCTGGGAGAGTTTATAAAAAACCTCAGATGTCTTCTTTGCCAACATGAGCTTGCCCTTGCAATGTTTCTGTGGCATCATTGCTGCCCAATGCAGCTGAATAAGCCCAGAAAAGCCTTCTTGCTGATCTGAGCACATCTGTGCTCTGAGACAATTGTCCCAGAGACCAGTGCCATCCTAAATCAAGTCATTTAACTTCACCACCTTTTAAGCAAGCAGGTGGCTTTCCCTGGCACTGTCCTCTCCCAAACTGATCACACACAGGCACGTACACACATACACACACACACACACCCCACCTCCCTTTCCTTTAGAGGGAATGGTTACCAATCCCTGCAGAGCAGCAAACTCAGGGACATATTTAGCAAGTCTTGAGGATGCTCGTGACAAAGGCTTGGGAATTTTTGAAAAATACAAGTCCTGCCTCAGCCCTCTTAAACCTGTTCTGAAGCAACAGCACTGACAGACTTGCCAGGTTATCAGGAGGCCTCAGAATGGTTATGTTAAGCTCCTAGCTTCTAGAGCCAACCTAAGATTGCCCTTCAGTAGAAGATGGGCAGAGCCTTTGAGGGGAAATGCGACCTGTGTTTCTGTCTCTTTAAGGCTTCTTCAAACACAAGTCAATCTTTTTCAGCTGCCTGATGGAACAGCTGCAACCAGGGCTGTGATGACCTAGGCCAGGGGCAGCTTCTTCTGTGACACTCAACTAATCATTCCCTTTGCCGCCACCATCCCACACCCATGCTCACTCAGGCCATATTAACTGGCAAGCTCAGAATTTTCCATCACCCTGGAGTCCCAAGCCTGAGGCCCATCTCTGCCACCTACTTGCTATGTGATCCTGGGCCAGTCATTTCCTCTCTTGGAGTCTCTGTAGAACTACTTGGAGAGGGCAGTTGTGTGGCCCTTAGAGTTGTCATCTGTACTCTAGGTTGCCAATGACGTATCCCTTCTTGAAAGTAAATCTGGAGAGGAGTAGGAGAACAGCAATAGGGGCCTAGTGTGGGGAAGAGGATGCAAGAGGAAGTTGGGAGACAACCTGGAGCCCCCCAGAAGCACACTTCCTTTTCTTTCCCTTGCAGCTCCATCCTTTGCTACCCTGTGAAACAATAGTCCTCCGGGCAACTTTGAATGCTCTCTCGCCCCTCCTGTGGAGGCCACGCCCTGAGCTCCCAGGGTGCCCCTTTCAGGCAGGGTCAGAGGTGGAATGTCAGCACCTTGGCCTGAGCACGCCCCCAACGCCCAACAGGAAGCCAAGAGTCAGGTTGGAAAGTCCAGGAAGGAGCTATTGACCAGGACAGAATTCAGATGGAAAAACCAGATGACAACAAAGAAGAGAAGGCATTTGATAATAACAGCAATTATTTCTGCATCTCTCCCCACCCCCGCTTTCTCTTTGCACGTGCCTTTGCTGGCAAAGAAAAGTTTAGTAGGACACATGCCAGCAGTTAACAATGATTATCTCTGCAGGAACTTTCACATTCTTTGCCAGTCCATTTATTTCTTTATTTCCTTTTAAAAAAAATGTTTTTAATAGGCAGCATGTATTTAATAATCAGAAAAACCCCAATAATGTCTATCCTACCTAATTACACATGGGAATGGGAAGGAGGAAGGCACAGCACAGGCTGGGTAGGGGCTGTTCAGGGGCAAGAGAGGCAGCTGGGGATAGGACAGGGTCCTGGAGGAGCCTGATGTTTTAGATGGGGAATCAGGAAGTTTTATCTGATAAGATAAGCTTTGGACAGACATCTGAAGGAAGTTAGGGAGTGAGCCTGGCAGTATCTGGGAGAAAGCATTTGATGGAGAGAAAATAGCAGGGACAAAGGTCCTGGCCTTGCCAACCAAGGGAAGGGCTTGAATTTTATGGCCAGGGCTGCCTGTCTCATCTCCAAGCCTTTGGCCAGGGCTGGGAAGAACTTGAAGGAGAATCTCACCCATGCTTTCCTTAAGTGTGCTCCATGGAACATAATCCCAGAAAATACTCTGAGAGAAGAGGATCACATCCATACTACGCTGCACTGGAAGAGATTCACAATGAACAATGGCTTGGTCAAGATGCTGAAAAATTGTGCAGTGAAAGTAATTCATCCAACTTCATAGCAGCAATTCAAAACAGTTCACCACGAACCTCCTCTTTGCTGTAAAATCGAGTCACATCTGGCAGAACCCATATACTTTGTGAGATGCCCATATATCCATTATTGGAAGAGCAAAATAGAGTCCGAAGACCTGCACTGACTTCTCCATGTTCTCCTTTAAGCTTGTGGCTAAGAAGAGTCTGGGCCTTGCCCTCTGGACTCTCAGCCAAGCCACATTCCTAGAAGCTTCTTATCTATATTTGATAGCCTGAGGGACCAGTTTAGGCTTCTCCAAAGCCAGAGAGAGAGCCCCTGTACATTGTACAGGGTACCCTCTCACCGTGCTGTGTTTTTGTTTAGCCATCTTTTTTTTTTTTTTTTTTTTTGTGGTACGCGGGCCTCTCACTGTTGTGGCCTCTCCCGTTGCGGAGCACAGGCTCCGGATGCGCAGGCTCAGCAGCCATGGCTCACGGGCCCAGCCGCTCTGCGGCATATGGGATCCTCCCAGACCGGGGCACGAACCCGTATCCCCTGCATCGGCAGGCGGACTCTCAACCACTGCGCCACCAGGGAGGCCCTGTTTAGCCATCTTTAGGTAAAGACTATAACTTAATAGGAACTTCATCTTCATGGATGCTAACAATGTATGCGTCTTTTCTGAACCTGGTCCTCCAGTGGGCAATGCAGGGCTGGTGCATTTCAACCGCACTCGTGACAAATCAAATATACTTTAATCAGGCAATAGCGACAATTGAAGCCTCTATCTGAACACCCCACTTCTTATAGAAGGCTGAGAGTCTGTGGACTGGGTTTTTTTTTTTTTCCTATAGGATTTTTTAAAAATTGAAGAATAGTTGATTTACCATGTTGTGTTAATTTCTGCTGTAAAGCAAAGTGATTCAGTTATACATATATATCCATTCTTTTTTAATATTACTTTCTATTATGGTTTATCATAGGGTATTGAATATATTTAGTTCTCTGTGCTATACAGTAGGACCTTGTTGTTTTCCATTCTATATGTAATAGCTTACACCTGCTAACCTCAACCTCCCACTCCATCCCTCCTCCAACCCTCTCCCCCTTGGCAACCACAGGTCTGCTCTCTATGTCCATGAGTCTGTTTCTCTTTTGTAGATAGGTTCATTTGTGTCATATTTTAGATTCCATGTATAAGTGATATCATATGGTATTTGTCTTTCTCTTTCTGACTTACTTCGCTTAGTATGATAATCTCTAGTTGCATCCATGTTGCTGCAAATGGCATTATTTTGTTCTTTTTTATGGTTGAGTAGTATTCCACTGTATATCTGTACCACATCTTCTTTATCCATTCACTTATTGATGGACATTTAGGTTGTTTCCATGTCTTGGCTATTGTGAATAGGGTGCACGTATCTTTTTTTTTAATTTTTAAATTTAATTTTATTTATTTTTTTATACAGCAGGTTTGTATTAGTCATCCATTTCATACAAATTAGTGTATACATGTCAATCCCAATCGCCCAATTCATCCCACCACCACCCCCACCTCCCTGCCACTTTCCCCCCTTGGTGTCCATACATTTGTTCTCTACAACTGTGTCTCTATTTCTGCCCTGCAAACCAGTTCACCTCTATCATTTTTCTAGGTTCCACATATATGCGTTAATATACGATATTTGTTTTTCTCTTTCTGACTTACTTCACTCTGTATGACAGTCTAGGTCCATCCACGTCTCTACAAATGACCCAATTTTGTTCCTTTTTATGGCTGAGTAATATTCCATTGTACATATGTACCACATCTTCTTTATCCATTTGTCTGTTGATGGGCATTTAGGTTGCTTCCATGACCTGGCTATTGTAAATAGTGCTGCAGTGAACATTGGGGTGCATGTGTCTTTTTGAATTACGGTTTTCTCTGGGTATATGCCCAGTAGTGGGATTGCTGGGTCATACTGTATCTTTTTGAATTAGAGTTTTGTCTGGATACATGCCCAGGAGTGGGATTGCTGGATCATATGGTAACTCTATTTTTAGTTTTCTGAGGAACCTCCATACTGTCTTCCATAGTGACTACACCAACTTACATTACTTACTTACCAACAGTGCCATGGACTGGGTATTTTTTCTTCCCTGCTGAGGACCAGTGTGGCACTGTGGCCTTGGGACTCATTTGTGACGTGCCAAGCCCCTCAGTACTTTTTACACCTGCCTTCCCAGAAGACAAGAGCCTCTTTTGCCTCTGACAGCGCACCCCGTGTAATGTGGTTTCAGAGGCTGGGCCTAGGGTTGGGCAGACACGAGAACCCCAGCTCTGCCATTGACTGGATACATGACTTGGGCAAGGGGCCTCGGGTGAATTTAGAGCCTCTGTTTCTCCATCTGCTGAATGGGGGCAGCCATTCCCATGTATGTTGTCGGGGTGTCCCCCACCCAGGTGTGTTGTGACTACAGAATGGGGGCAGGGGACAGTATGTGGGGTGTTGAAACAGAGCTGTCCTCCTTTTCTTGGCTCCAGAAATATTTCTGTCTAAAGAACTAGGACGTGTCACTGTAATCAGGGCACCCCCGCCCCCAGACTCTGCTGGAGACTGGGTCAAATTTAATTCAGCTTTTTTCCATGCTCACCTTCAGTTCCATGTAACTACCTCCAGGCCTTTGTCCCTGTTGTTCCCCTGCCTGGAATGCCCTCCTCTATCCTCCATACCTTTGGGGAACAGTGGGACCACTGTCTCAGACTTTCATGCATGCCCTCTCCCCAGTAGCCCAGTGGTCTCGGTGGCACTGACCAGCTGCCTACTCCACCCAGTGCTGGAGCCCCTGGGCAGCAGAGGAAGCAAGAGCTTAGGATGCTAGTGAAGCAGGAGCACAAACAACAGCAAAACATATTTTAAATATTTTGACAAGCAGTAACCTGCTGGGCAAGGTTGTTTCCCAGCGCAGCAGGGCTGGGCCCCTGCTAGTGATCACTGGCTGGGATGGACCAAAGACCAAGCTACACATGGCCACCAGGGGGCGTAAGGCGTAAACACACTGCGGGAAGCACCTGAGTGTGTGTGTGTGTGTGTGTGTGTGTATACATCCCTCCACAGCGCTTAGTGCCAGGAACTGACAGTCAGTGGTGGAGAGGCTGAATGCCTTTTTTTTTTTTTTTTTTTTTGCGGTACGCGGGCCTCTCACTGTTGTGGCCTCTCCCATTGCGGAGCACAGGCTCCGGACGCGCAGGCTCAGCGGCCATGGCTCACGGGCCCAGCCGCTCCGCGGCATGTGGGATCCTCCCAGACCGGGGCACGAACCCGTGTCCCCTGCATCGGCAGGCGGACTCTCAACCACTGCGCCACCAGGGAAGCCCTGAATGCCTTTTAAGGGGCTTAGAGAGTGGTGGCTCAGGCTTGGCTCTGAATGTTGGCCAATGCTGAGCCCAGCAACTCCCGCTCTGTGACCCAGAGCAAGTGTCTTAATCAGTCTTATCCTCAATATCTCATCTGCCAAATGGGAATAAGAATGGTGCCCACCTCAAAAGGTATTGGGTTTAATTAAATGAGTCAGTCCTTGGATTGTGTTCACTGGTTGGTCACACCGCAGGCTCACGGAGCATGTTCTCAGGGTCACCAAAGGAAGGTGCTTTAAAATAATTTTTTATTTATTATTTTATTAAAATAAAAGCATAATGGGAGAAATCAGAACTATGTTTAACTTCTTTATAGTTACCTGTCAGTTTAGTATCATATTATATTGTTTTTATATCTGATTACACAGGTGAGGGTCCTATAATCCTTTTGGTGTTTGGCTTAACTGGCTTTTCAGCCCAGAGAGGTCCCCAGAGGAGCTACAGATGATGGGGCCCCCATGTCTGTTGGGGGGTGCACGTCCTGAGAGATCCAGAGCAGTTGAGCAGATGTCCATGCAGGGCCCAGGAAAGTAGGTCCTGGTGGCATCCTCTGAGGGAGGAGTTGGATGGGTAGCAAGGTCCACATAGGGTCCCCGATCCTCCATGCCCAGAGACCAGCCTGCTACCCAGGAGCTGGCCATGGGGAGGCCCCACCTTAGAAACCCCATCAGTGCTCTCTTCCATGCCCCCTCCTCCTTCAGGTCACGCCCAACCTTCTACCCTACGCCCCCCCAGGTGCCCCCTCTGTGGTTCTCTGACCCCCAGATGACCTCCCCATTTGTCCCCTAGACTTGTGGTACCACCTCAGAAAGCATTTGGAGAATCTGAGGTCAGTTATCACATGGCTGAGGAGAGCCTGGCATTTGGGGTGGTCAGGGTGCTAGGAGTCCTACAGGATAGATTCACACAGCAAAGGATTGTGTGAGTCCTGCCCCACCTTCAAACATCTCACCTGGATGTTCAGAAGGTGAAGAATCTGTTTATCTCCATTGGAGTCTACAACCTTGTTCCATTTTATTTGGAAGTACAAAGTAATGCCTGCACAGGTTTAATACATAGCAAATTATCATATTTTGTGTCATTTGGTATTTTACCAGGAGTTGTTCACCAAATAGGAAAGTCTCACCATGATGGCAACAATACTCATGCTCCTCCGTCTGGAATGCATTCGTAGCTGCCATGTTATGGGGCTTCTGAGTATGGGCGCAAACACAGGAAGACTTCATTACATCCTTGTGCCCCAGCATTTACATACTGCCACACATATCACTTTATTGAAAATTATATTATTTGTATATATAAATATATCTTATTATGCATTATAAATGACTGTCCTTTATATTACAACTAAAGTGTTACACTGATTTTTTGAAATTATGTGTAGAGATAAGTTATATTTTCTTCAATTTTCATTGTAGGCTCATAATGGGAGGTATGGCGTTTATTATTATAAAAAGGAGGCTCTGAGAATCTCACAAACATACTATGAGCAAAAAATCCAGAAACCAAGGATGTTTCTGAAATAAATACTTTCATTTAGTTGAAGTTCGAAACCAGACAAATGTAATTTATGCTATTAAAAGTCAGGACAGGGCTTCCCTGGTGGCGCAGTGGTTGAGAGTCCGCCTGTCGATGCAGGGGACGCGGGTTCGTGCCCCGGTCCAGGAAGATCCCACATGCCGCGGAGTGGCTGGGCCCGTGAGCCACGGCTGCTGAGCCTGCGCATCCGGAGCCTGTTCTCCGCAACGGGAGAGGCCACAACAGTGAGAGGCCCGCGTACAGCAAAAAAAAAAAAAAAAAAATTCAGGACAGTGGTTACTTTGGGGAGGTAGGAACGTAATGAGGACTTGGGGGGTATGGAGTGCTGGAAACATGCTTTTGCTGATCTGGGTGCTGGTTGCACCTGTGGGTTCAGATTGTGAAAGTTCATTGGCTATATGTAGTTTTCTGTACATATGTTATGCTTCCATTTAAAAATAACAACAAAAAACAAAGTTAACATCACCAGTAATGGGACAAATCAATATCATGTGCTGAAGACAACATGGGATTGTTTTGTGATATTCCCACAAAAAGTACATAACCCGAGTCTCTTCAAGAGAAAACACCTGACAGACCCAACTGAGGGACATCCTACTACATCACTGGCCTGTGCTCTCCAACCATATCAAGGTTGTGAAAGATAAAGACACACTGAGGAACTGTCTAGAGAAAAGGAGACTTAAGGGACTGGACAACTGAATGCAATGCATGGTCTGGGAATTTTGGGGTTTTACAAAGACGTTATGGGGACAGTGAGCAAAATCTGAATAAGGTGCATTGATTAGATAATAGCAATGTAACAATGTTAATTTCCTGATTTTGATTCTTGTACTGTGGTTATGTAAGAGAATGTCTTTGTTTTTAGGAAAAACCACTGAAGTATTTAGAGGTGAAAGGGTATCATGGCTGCAACTTATTTTCAGAGTTAAAAAAAACGTATATATGAAGAGAGAGTGGGAGAGAGCAAAAGTGATAAAATGGGGAGCCTAGGTGGCCAGTCTATGGCTATTCATTGTATTTTTTCAACTTTTCCATAAATCTTAAAATATGCTATAGTAAAACGTTGGGATTTAGGAGCTCCAGGTCTGGTGGTGGAACCCTAAACGTTGGCTCTTCCTTTTTCTGTTCCCACGGCCACAACCCCAGTTCTCCTGGGTGTCAGTGTGAAGAGGGACAGAAAAAGAAGGAAGTAAAGCCTGGCATTTCCTGACATGGTGGCAAGGTCTTGTGTGGGTGCTGAGGGCCCATCTCTAAGCGTCTTAACTTACAGCAAGGCTTAGTGAAGTTGGCTGGGGTTGGTAGCTCTTGCCAGCTGCCTAACACCTGACTTTCTTTCCTCAGCATGACCTCTGACCTCAGGGGGCACTGGGATCAAGGCACGTGCCCCAAAGACTGTAGAACTGGCTGCTGTGCCCTGACCCCAGATCCCAGAGTTGCCGGAACTGCCACTGGCGCCAGCTAAAGCAGCCAGGTTGGTGCTCAGCCTTCCACCCCCAGCCCAGGGTCAAAGGACGCGTGTGAGCAACTCTGTACCTGGCCGATCTGAGCTGCACGAGGTAAGGGGCCCCCCAGTCCCCTCTGCTGCCCCCAGAAACCACAGGCTTCTGGATTTAGTGCTGGGGCCAAGGCTTTGAAGGCTTGGCTGCCCCCAAAATATCTTTTCAGCCCACCTGCCCCTGCCTGAAATTATACCATTTGAGCTCTTCTCTCCTATGAGAGACCATTTCCAAACACTGACTTCTCCTAAAGTACAGACCTCGTATTGCAGGGGTCATAGTTCATGGACTTGGGTAAACACATTAAATGCCTTTATTTTCCGTAAATCAGTCGAATCTAGCTCTGAGCTCCCATTACATTGGGCTGAGAGGAAATTCATCCCAGGTATTCTCCCATCACATTGATGGGCAAGGTCCTGGGGGTCATGGGAGGCTCTTCTGGTCATCTGTCCCTGCAGTTTGGCCCCAGCACTATGTCCCCTTTCAGTTTAGGGGGCACATGGGATCACCTGCATCCTGAGATCCAGAGCTGTCTGCCCCCCACTCGGTCACAGCCTGACTCTCCCTCTGGGAAATCTGCTTTCTCTCCTCCCTCAAGTCCTACCTTAGGCCCCTTGGGCCTCCCATTAACACATTTTACAGATGGGGAAACCAAGGCCAAGAGAAGAGATCACAGAGCAGACTGAAAAGGAGGTGATAAAGTCATTCCCCCAAAAGGTGTTTCTGTGTGCCCCTTCCAGGGCCACTTGCCTTTCATCAGAGAACCATTCTCAACTGTGAGCACTGAAGCTCAAAAAGCAGGATTTCAGGCTCCAAGATAGGCAAGCAGGGAGTAATTCGGTGCAGGGGCCTTTCTGCTACATTAGGCTCTCGTGATGGGTGAAGAGCACAGGACCAGGGGTCATAAATCCTACCTCTCCCACCAACTTATTTCAGCAGACTCTGTTCTGCGTCTGGGCCTCAGTCGTTCTATCTGTAGAGTGGGGTCAGACCAGGAATCCTCTAGGCCTGGATGCTCTGGGATTCCCTGAGCAACTTTTTTTTTTTTTTTTTTTTTTGTACTAAGTAGGCCTCTCACTGTTGTGGCCTCTCCCGTTGCGGAGCACAGGCTCCGGACGCGCAGGCTCAGCGGCCATGGCTCACAGGCCCAGCCGCTCCATGGCATGTGGGATCTTCCCGGACCGGGGCACGAACCCGTGTCCCCTGCATCGGCAGGCGGACCCTCAACCACTGCGCCACCAGGGAAGCCCCTTGAGCAATTTATTGAGCCCTGACATGGATCCTCTGGCTGAAAAAGGTATACCCCCAAATTCTACTCCTGAACACTCAGGAGAAGCAGCAGCAGCAAGGATTCACCATCCCCCAGTTCCCCCAGAGGCTGGGCAACCGGAGAGACAGGGCAGTGAGACACCTGTGCCCAGAGCATCCAACAACTTGTCACTCAGAGCAGGAGCTGAGAGAGGAGGAGCAGGAGAAAGAGCCCCCTTTTGAAGACCCGAGAGACACATGGGGGCCCAGCTGAGCCCGGGACGCCTGTGTCCCCATGCCTGCCCTGCAATGCCTCTCCCAGGAGGGCAGCTCAGTGGGAATAAAGAGCCACCAGCTCACCCTCACATGCCCCCGAAGACAGCATTTGGGTTGCAGCTGGAGGGATTTAGATTAGACTCACAGACTGCCAAACCAGGAACTGCCAGGGCACGGGCGTGAGTCCATTCAGCGGGGCCAGGGAGGGGCAGCAGGAGGAGCTTATGAACTGCACCTGACAACATTTGCACTTGAGCCCCGAGTTAGAAGGTGAATTCAGGCCAAGATGCCCAGCGCTTTCTGAGCCTCAGGGAGAGTTTTCTTCCTCCAATCTGGGAGGCTTTTAGCCCCTGCTGTAGCCTTCCAGTGGCTCCTCATGGTCCCTGGATGTAAGGGCAAACTCCTGCCTGGCATTTGAAGCCTCCAGAGCCTGGGGACCCCAGTGTCCCCAACCACACATCTCCTCTTTGTCAATACATGCTGAGCAAGAGCCAGGCCTCCCTCCTCTCTGTCTGGTAAGTGTTCACTGCTGCTGAGGCCTTTGTGCCTCCGCTGGGATGCCAACGACTTTGCTCTGGGCCCCTCTTCCAGGAAGACCTCCCAGATTAATCGTCTCCTCAACCAAGCCAGGATCCTTCTCAGGGACACTACCACTTCCCCCCAACTCTTGAGAGTCTCTTGTGATCAGTTCCTTCCTGAGGGTCTTGGCCTTTTTCCCAGTGGAACAGCAAAGGTCCTGCAGGGTGGCCTGGGACAGGGCCAGCCAGGCTGGAGGAAGGTGGGGAGTTCGGGAGGTTTCCTGGAGGAGGGAGGCCCTGACAGAGGGAGCCAAGTGGTATCAAATGTTCTGAGAATGCCCTTGTCGAGGACAGAGGCTTGGAGCAGATCTGACTCATTCCTGCCATCGCGTTGTCTGGCTCTGGGCCCGGCCAGAGGGCCTGCTTGGACCCCTTGCTAGCAGATGGCCTTGCAGAGAGTGACATCTGTTTTGGGCTATGCTATCCAATATGGTAGCCACTGGCCACATGTGTTCTTGGGCGCTTGAAATGTGGCTAATTTGAGTTGAGATGTGCAGTGAGTGTGAAATACTCACTGGATTTCAAAAATTTAGCCCCCAGGGCTTCCCGGGTGGCGCAGTGGTTAAGAATCCGCCTGCCAATGCGGGGGACACGGGTTCGAGCCCTGGCCCTGGAAGATCCCACATGCTGCGAAGCAACTAAGCCCATGAGCCACAACTACTGAGCCTGCGCTCTAGAGCCCGTGAGCCACAACTACTGAGCCCATGTGCCGCAGCTAATGAAGCCCACATGCCTGGGGCCCGTGCTCCACAACAAGAGAAGCCACCGCAACGAGAGGCCTGCGCACTGCAGCGAAGAGTGGCCCCCACTTGCTGCAACTAGAGAAAGCCCATGCGTAGCAACGAAGACCCAACGCAGTCAAAGATAATAAATAAATAAAATTTAAAAAATAATAATAAATGAATTAAGTGGAAGGATGTAAGGAATGAGGAATCTTGGCAGCCTTGGGATAATTATTTTAAAATCGGCTCCCATTTCTCAAGTCCTCTGCAGCGCCAGGACTGTGGTGCCACCATCCCTGGGAGGTGGCGGTGGGGTGCTAAGATCCCTGGAAGGGCCAGTCGTATTAGGCCTATTTGGTCACCACTAAGCTCAGTGCTCTGGTGTAGAGCAGGAGAGTTAGCAGACAGATCCAGCTTCAAATTTTGCTTGGCCACTTGCCTATTTAACCTCCCCCAGCCTCATCTTCCTCATCTGTAACATGGGGGTGATGACAGTTCTTAGATCATAGGGAGAGAGTCAAACATCTGCCCCAGGCCCTTTACCTGCCTTCAGGGGCAGCATTACTAACGTTACTTCCCTGCGGCCACCTGCCCCCAGGCTGAGCAAACACTGTCTTCCAGACACTATCCTTTTCACCATCTCCTGAAACATGGAGAGAGCAAATGGCCCCCAGATTGGGCCAGGGGTGCCAGCCGGGCTGAAACTGTGTCTGGCCCTGTGCTGGAGCAGCACGTGCTGAGGGGCCCTGCCCCTCTTGTGCCCCAACGGCACTTTAGGGACAGGTTTGCCCTGAGCATGAGAATGGAAGGGGGGAGTCAACAGAGTAAGCCTCTCCCTTACCTGCCTCCCTGGTCTCAGAAGCTAGAAGTCTAAGGCCTAATTCTATCCTCTCCTCGTGGCCTCACCCAAAACCCAGAAGTATCCCATGACCCTGGAGTGCCCTTCTGGTATAGTGACAATGACAGGAGCTGTGGCCAAAATGAGTAGACCGATGCGCCCCCAGCCCCACTGGTACCTGCAGCTTGGCCTCCTTCCCAAGGATGTTCAGACACACCACCAGCCCGTCTTTCCCAAAGCCTCGACCCTGTGCCCCCTCAGCAATCGCTTTCTTCCCCTTCACAACCACACGTATACATTTGCTGTCCCGGTTTTACTTGCCCTCACTCCTCAGACCCCTCACTGTCCACCATCTGCCCTGTCCTGGCTCATGGGGCACAGTGATGGCTGGGTCTCTAAACCTTCTGGACTTGGGCTGGGACTAGGGTGAGTCCAGCGAGGCACTTACGGTGCACATTTAAGGAGACACGCACCCTCAGCGTCATACAAATGCAGGGTCGGGGCCTGAGGGTGTGTGCCTCCTTAAATTTTGCACCCTAAGAGATCACTTGCCTCACCCCAGCCCCAGCCCTGCCTCAGACTCCTCAGCAGCCCCCAATGCCCCTTTCCAAACTCTCTCACCTAGGTATCTCAGACACCACTCTGTGGCTTTCCCTCTCAGCAGATCCTCCTCAGGGCCGTGCGCTGGTTCTGTGCTAGATCCTCGGTCCCTTCTCTCACTGAGCACCCTCCCCCTCCCTCCCCTCAGCCTCACCCACCACCCTGAGCGAGGATGCTCCAAAGCAGCCCCCTCTACCCTCCACCTCTCTCCTCGGCTCAGACCCCAACACCCAGCGCTTCCTAGCTCTCCTCTCAGGGCCCCACAAACGCTGTGTGTCCATCCTGGTCTGCTGCTGCCCAGGCTTTCCTGTCCTCTCTCTCCGCCCAGGGACGCACCCTGCACTCCCCTCCACCCTCACAGAGAGCCAAATGCTATCTTTGGGCTCCACGGCCTAAGTCTCTCTCCTCCAGCCCCCTGCTCCGGCCTCCACCACCCTGTATTCTTTCTCCTGGCCGCTGGCCACCACCTTCCCCTGCTGCCGGTCCTGCCTGCCCACCCCCACTCCACAGGGGTCTCCCAGCCTTTGCGCGTCTGCCCCTCCCCCTCCTCTACTCCAGATCCTTCCTGACTCCCATTAGCCTTGGGAGAGAGTCCCAGGCCCTCCCCCAGGGCTCCAGCCCTCGTTCTTCTCTGTTCCACAAACACCCTGGGCTCTCACCGGGGAGCTGGCACACCTGCTCTTCCCTGAGCTCAAACATGCTGTTCCCTTCTCTCTGCCTTGGAATACTGGTTGGAATTTAATTTCTTCACCAGATGAGGACATCACAGTGTGAGCTCAGGGTGGGGGAAGTAGGCTCTCCCTTTTCTCTGCCCCCATGGCCCCTGCCCCGCCATCTGTGTCACCCTCACCTCTTCGGTGCCCACGGCCCTCTCAACATCCTGTGCTTGACTCATCACCGTGGCCTCCCTGGTGCCTGGAACAGCACTTGACAGAACACAGGCACTCAACGAGTATTTGTTGCATGAATGAATGAATTTATTAATCAGTGCATGGATGGATTGTCATGTAGGTGGCTTTGGTGGCTGGGAGGGGATGAAGGGAGATACTACATAAGCTGTAGCCAGTGCCTGCCTATGGCAGCAGGTGGCTGGACGGAGAAGGCCATGTCACCTCCAGCAGGCTGGGTCCTGATTTTAATGGCCTGGCAGTGAGGTGCGTGCATGGCGGAGGCCTGCAGAAGAGGTAACACCGAGAGGGCAGCTCTGCCCACTTCTAATTATTGCTTGAGTCTTTCTGGCAATGCCAGCTGCCTGCCCTGCAGAGTTTGGTCTCATCCATCACAGTGTGAGCTCAGGGTGGGGCTGCTGCCATTGCCAGTGGGGAAGACAAGAGGAGGTTCCCAGGGGCCTTTGGGTGTTGGAGAGCAGAGGCAGCCTTAGGCTCAGACCATGCTCAGCTCCTGTCCTTCCTGTCCCCAGGGCAACTGAAAGGTGTCCCCTGACTTGAGGGTCCCATCGAGAAGCCTCCAGCGTGGCCAAGGAGCAAGTCAGCTGAAGTGGGGTCCACAGCAGCCCTAGGCAGGGAGCCTTGGATGGTTTGGTGTCTGCTGACATGGAAGCCCTTGGGAAGATGGTGCTTCAGTGGCCGGCTGGGCAGGTAGGCAGCTCAGGCCCTGAAGGAGGCCTTGACCACACGGCCCTTCAGTGGCTGAGGCGGCCGGAAGTTGTTCACCATGTGGATCCTCTCATCGTCCTCTGAGGTGAAAAGCAGGCTCCGGAATTTCTCCATCTTAAGGCAGAAGAGATACTCAGGGCAGAATGGGGGCGCTGTGGTCCTCTC
The DNA here is from genome assembly GCF_949752795.1 of Hyperoodon ampullatus. Lineage (NCBI taxonomy): Eukaryota > Metazoa > Chordata > Mammalia > Artiodactyla > Ziphiidae > Hyperoodon > Hyperoodon ampullatus. The sequence continues at coordinate 19,963,946 of NC_136931.1, forward strand.
TGATCCCAGACACAACATCCGGCTTACCCTGCCCAGCCAGTTCTGCCCCTCTCTCCTGTCGCCCCTAGGGCTTGTCCCTCCTTCTCCCCACTCATTTCCTCTTTGGGAACCCAACCTCAGTTACTTACTCACTAAAGAGCCTCTGAACCTGGACCCTGCTCCGCCTAGTTCCAGTTCCCATCTAGCTAAGAATCATCAGCAAATGCAGCATTCAGATTCTAGCACACTAGGGGTGGTCCCAGGATCCAGGGATCTCCCCTTCTAGTCTGTGTCCAGGTCCTAATAACTAACAACCAAGCTGACTCCCACCCAAGAATCTAAACATTTATTAGCGAAAGATGGGAGCCTTGATGGTGGGACCACAGGCTGTGGGCTGCTGGTTGGGAGAGTCACACTGCCCAGGTGTGCCTGACTGTCGCATCCTTCCATCTGGTACTCTGGGAGGGCTCACCTGCCTCTCAGAGATGCTGATGGGCTCCCGGAGCACAATCCAGGTGACGCTCTCGCTCAGTGGGGGTGTTGTCAGGGAGCCAGGGTAGGTCCAGTAGTGCTGGCTGGCAGGCAGGAGGTACTTGGGGTTGAAGCAGCTGAACTGGGCCTTGGTGTCCTGGGGCAGGGTGGGGAACCCAGGAGTCAGCAAAGACCTCCCAACAGGATGAGACCAACACCCTCCCCACCCATTTCTGTCAATAGGATTTAGGCTTCTCCTTGGCCCATTGATGAAAATTGTGGCCAAATGTCTGTGATCCCAGGGGCTATTTTCCAGCCTGGCCGGCCCTCTCCACCCATTCCCTTGTATGTCAAAGCTGTGGTTCCTAAAGCTCTTTGGGCACCATGTTCTCTCCCTTGCCTTCAACGGAACTTAATGGTGCTGCTGGTCAGAGTACCATTAATGTGACAGGCATCTTATCAATCCTATGCCCAACCAGACTTCACGCTGGGCATTCAGTGGGGCCATGGACCCTGATGACGAGGAGTCAGTTGCAGGGCACCACAGGTGCTGACCTGCACCCTTCACCTCTGCCAGGGTTTGCTGCCAGGATGGAGGAGTGGCTGGGCCCACTCCATGATCTAGCCTCTTCCTTCCTCCCCACCAGGCTGCTGTGGATCAAGAGCATGGACCCCTGGTCTCACCTTAAACCGAACCATGTAGAGTGCATCTGTCAGACGGTTCATGCTGGGGTGCTCGTCCCCCGTCTGTCAGGGAGAAGTAGTGTGAGCCCAGATCTCACTGTGTTCTGGAACTAGGGGTGGTACCAGGCCTCCCACGGCCTTCTGGGCCCAGGTAACCCCCTCACCTCCAGGAAGACACCAACCACAGCCAGGCCATCGGGTGCTGAGGCCGCCTCCCCAAAGGTGCTGTACTTCTTGGCATTCCAATGAACCAGGTGCAGCTACAGGGGCAACGACAGGCCAGGCCAGTGCTTAGTGCCTCCCAGGGGCCATGGGAGCTGAGAGCCAGGCTTCCCTCACTCCCACCGGACTCCTGGCCCCTCTGCAGGAGGGGCAGGCCACAGATAGCATTTACCCTGTTCTGGGCCTGACCCTTTCCTGAGGCCCAAGGGACCAAAGAGATCAGGCCCTGCCCTCCGTGAACAGTGAAACAGATAATGACTATCCACTGTGACACCTCCCTGAGGAAGTGAAGCCTGTAGCTGAGCCCAAAGAATAAGAAGGGGGTTATCGGATGGAACTCTTGGGGCAAGGTATTCCAGGCAGAGAGAACAGCAGCCTGGAGATATGAAAGAGCCAGGTGTGGGCAGGGGATTCATCACATGCAGGTCAGTATGGGAAGAGGTCAAGGGAAATGAGGCCAGGCAAGGCCAGTTCATGCAGGGCCTTGAATGCCAGGCTTACTCCTTGAAGGGTTGTTAGTAAGGCTGTGGTGGGACTGGATTTGTCCGTCATAAAATTCCTTCTGGACACACAGATGGGGACGACAGTAGGCAGAGTTCAGGTGGAAGACCTGAACTTCAGGTGACGGGCGTCTCTCCCAAAGGTCCCCGAGTGACTTCACTCTCTCCAGTGCCCCACACCAGGCACCTGTCAAGACCCTGACTCCCCAGTCCCCAACTCCTTCCCCAAGTGGTAAAGGGATTCAGGTAGAGGAGGGTCTTACTTCGCTGGGGAATGACTTGCCATCCACCGTGTGCTCTGAGCCCTCACTGTGCTTCTTGCCCCAGTGGAAATGGAGCTGCTTGAGCCGGTAGGGCCCATCCAGGGGGCCCCCAGTCACCACTGCGGGGAGAAGGGGGTGCGTGTAGCAATTGCTGTGAGAGAGCCCACACCGCCCGCAGGCAGCAGTGCCAATATCAGGGCAGTGCTCAGGAGAGGGATAAACTTTTCATTTGCAACATTCCTTGCTCTAAGTGGATTTGGATCAGTCCCTGCCCAGTTCCCTATGCCCTTAGCTGGGCCAGGGCAGAAATCCTGGAGCCCTGTAGGTGACAGAGGAGTCGGTACACTGAGTGGGTATATCTCTCCATCTGGATCCTCCCCACTCTTGCCCAGTTTCGAGTGGAAGCTGGGACTTTGCCTCTCAGGCCCCGATTATCACTAACAATGGACCTCCCATGTCTGCAGCCCTGACCCAGGGCTGGGTCGGAAAGATTCTTTTCTTTAGTCCTCATAGTAGCTCATGAAAGACAAAACCTATTATTATTTCTATTTTATAAAGGAGGAACTGAGGCACAGAGAGGGCAAGGCATTTGCCCAAGGTCACACAGCAAGGCACTGAGCTAGGATATAAGCCTGCATCTACTTCATATAAGTTCAGAGCCCAAGGCCCTAATCACCAGGCCGTGCTGCCTCCCCAGAACCTGGAGGCTCCCCAGGACCTGATGTCTAGAGGCCAGCTCCTAAGGGTCCCCACTCTGATGGTCAGGCCCAGGTACCTCCAATGTCCCTCCTTCATGCCCTCTTTGGCAGGCCCCACTTATGCTGGTTTTGTGAATTTCCCACTCTGATACCTGGTGAGCTGGGGCCACTCACAAGGCCTCCTGGGACTGATTGAATTTCCAGCTGAAAGAGATCTGGCTGTGGAGGGAGCCCCAGCCAGGCCAGAATGTGAGCTCCTGGATCAGGTGACACCCTGGGCTCAGAGTTCCACTAGGCCCCTCCAGGACTGGTGACCAGGGCAGGGCCTTGCCCCCTGTTGGCCCTTCAAGGAGGAGGACCATGGGACAGCCCAGAGGCCCCTTCTTGCTGTCCTGCCTCATCTGAGAAGCAGGGCCTGTCCATGGCAATGCTGGGTGGTTGACTGAGCCTGGGGGTGACGGCTGTGGGCCAGGGCCCAGTCAGGCTGCTCCATCCTGGGGAGGCAGGAGTAGCTAGACCTGCAGGCTGAGCTCCCTGATATGGACTGGGAGGGCCCACTCTTCTGAGCATGACCCACCTGGGACTCCACAGTGCAGTCTCTTAGGGAGTGAACTGCCTCCCTAAACCTTGAGCTTTGCTCCCTTAGCCTCCTCTCTCCATCCTGACCATAGAACACACTGCCATTCACTGTGTACTTCCTATGTGTTCAGCAGTCTGCAGACATTAATCCCCACAGTGACCTAGAGGGGGACACATTGTTACCTGTTACCCTCTTGGCCAGACGTGGGACTGAGGCTCAGAAAGGTAGGTATCCTGCCCAAGGTCACACAGCTGGGGAGTGGCAGAGACCCAACTGTCTCACTCCCAAGCCTACTTTCTTCCCACTGGTCCCCTACCCCTCAGGCCTGGGCATTCTGATAGGGGAGGGAACACAAACCAGGCCAGAAAGTGAGCCCCTGGATCAGTGGTTCAGAGGAATGTTTCCTTGGGCCTTCCCCTGCCAAGAGTGGCCTTCACTGAGCTATTGATGTCTGAATTGAGCCCTCAGTGCCCTCTGAAGGCTATTTAGAAGATCCAACCATTTGAAAACTGCTCCTTCATAAACTGTGATCTAAGGTCATCAAGAGTTCCATGTCCCTCCCCAAAGTTCTGGGTGGGAGGCTTTTCTTAGAATTCAGTACCAAGAATGCTGTGTCTCTCATCTGAGGACCTGTTGGATTTCCTACCTTCTGCAACAAGAACTATAACTGATCTTCTTTCCCCTTTTCCCTAGCCTACCAGGGAACTCAGCGTTAAGCAAATAAGATCATTCCTCTCTGGCTTTCCTCCTCTTCTCTGCCCTTTGATTTTCTATTTGAAACTTAAGTTTCCCTGAGTGCTTTCATTGTGCGTATGGGGGGTTGGGGGAGGCGACAGAGGGGCAAAGTACCAGTCACTTCCTTACATAAGAAACTTTAGCAGGTTCCCTCCTTACCCCACTTCATCCCTCACAGGCCTGGTCATAAGGACAAAAATCCCTTTACTAAGGAGCACTCCCGAGGCTTCTGTCCAAGAATTTATCATGAAGGAACTGGAACTCTAATCCCAGGGCAAAGAGACCTTGGAAGGAGCTGCTACAAGTTCCCACTTGCCTCTCTTTGGTCCAGGACGGTTGGGATCTTGAGGCTGTAGGTGGGTTGGAGAAAAGACCTTTGGAGTGGGACCAGGCTGGTTCTGGCCCTCCCCAGCTCAGTGAGTCTCTACTTGCCCATCTTAGAGGTAGGGTCTTGAGAAGAATAAAAGAACTGCCTGTGACCTTAGCAAGGGGTCTGGCACACAGAACATTTTAGCTCTGTTCTCTCTCTGCTGGGCTTGGCCAGATCACACAGAGAGGAGGGTTTGGCCTTAGGCCACACAGCAGCTCAGTGATGGGGCAGGGAGTGAAAACAAACCTGACCTAAAGCACTAACTGAAAGAGAAGAAAGAGAATTAGCATTTCTTGAGCATCTGCTATGTGCCAGCACTACAAACATCACTTCAGTTTTTCATTTCTCCTATGATCCTAGGGAGGAAAATAGGGTCTTAATGCTCCCATCGTATGCATCAGGAGACTGAGGCTCAGCCTAAGGCTTCACAGCTGGTGAGAAGTGGAGCCTTCCTTCCCTACCACAGCATGCTGCCCCTCCTGAGCCTGCCTGAAACAGGTTAGGATCCCAGGGGGAAGGGTACCAGGGTCTGGCAGGGCCACTTACCAGTTCGGTCATCACTGTCATTGAAGTCCACTTGGACAGAGTGGCCATTGTTGGCGATGCTGAGGGACGTGCAGGACTCATAGGAAAGCTCCAGTGGCTTCAGGCTGGGCGAGTACACAGCCTGGCTGGATACGATATCGATTGGGGACTGGCGGTCTCCCTGGGCAATGGGATACAGCTTGTGCCAGTGTGAGGGGCCTGCAGACGGGAGAGGGCAAGGACTCAGGCCAGCCTGAATCTCTGGGCTGCAGACTGAGGGCACCTGTAGGGGATGGTCTCCATGCTGTCCTTTCAGAGATTAGCCCCTGCTTTGGAGCCATGAAGTCTGGAGCTCCAATCCCAGCTCTGCCACTTCCCCTCTCAGCCTCCATTTCCTTGTCCATGAAATGGCCTCACTAAAACTCTCCACCCAGAGCTGATAGGAGGCCCAGAGAGGTAATGCATGGAAGGGAGCACAAAAAAGCTACAGGCTCAGGGGCAGTTTGGGGTAGTGGGTCCTCCCCAACAGGCAGTATTGCTTAGAGAGGTCCCCGGGCTCCCAAACTCTCTGACCTGACCCTACCAGGTATCTGGCCTCTTCCTGCACTTTGGCCAAGTTCGAGTTGGTGTTTGTGAAAATGATAACAAAAGTTCACATCAACCTCGCTTTGGCTCTGTGACATGAATTTGCTCCTCATACCAGCCTCGTGAAGTAGAAACGAGCATGATCCCCATTTCACAGATGAAGGAACTGAGGGCCACTCGCGCACACACTTGGGCACTGGTATAAATACACAGTGTGTGCATGCATTGCCCCCAGCTGCCTTCCCCAGCCATGTGCAGGTCCAGGGAGATTTTCACGTGCGCACACATATATGCACAGTGACCTGAGCTCACCGCACCCAGAGCCATCAGGACCAGTAACACATGTGTACAAACACACAGCCCTGCCAACTACCTCTGACACACACATATGCACCCTCACACACAGCTATCCCCTGTTGCAAACCCAGGCCTGCACTAAGAGACTACAGCAAAACACATGCTCGTGCACACACATACACACACGCACACACACGCGCACACACCTGCATGCACACCCACGAGCACCCACCACCTGCCTCCCAGAGACTCCATCTGCAGCCGAGAGGCTCGGCATCTCCCCGGGGAACATCCTGAGATGCAGCCTATTTTTAGAGCTATTGCCGGCTGGTGCTTCTCCCCGTTTTTGGCTTCTTAAGTTTTCCTGAGAAAACAGCAGCAGGTGCCGACAAAGCTGTGTCCCCAGTGGATGACTCAGAATCATGGCCCAGACCCACTGGGTTATTTTTGAAGTCCTGTGAGCATGCTGCATGCCGGCACCTCCATCCTGTCTTTCCCTCCCTCATCGCAACTAGACTGGATGGCCCAGGACTGGACGAGGGGCAGCAGCTTCAGGGTGGCCAGCTATGGGGCAGGCCTGTTGGGATACGGGACACAGTGCTGGTGGGCAGGACCAGCAAGAAGGCTGGAGTCAGGGGGAAGCACCCTGAAGCTGGCTGGGAGCAGGTGCTGGGGGGCAAGAGGATCTTCTGTTGGGTCGTGTCAACCCGCCCCTTCTCTGACTCTCTCTACATCTCTGCTGGTCTCTGTTGCCTTTTTCTGAAAGTCTCTTTCTAGCTTTTGCATGTCCAGATTTGGGGTTCTCCCCTCGAAAATATTCTCCTGTGTGCTTGGGGTCCCAGAGGGGGCATAGACACCACAGCACCTCCCTAACTCCTTCTGGCCCATTGTAACCTCCAAACCCCCAGACTTTGTAGCCTAGGACCCCCGCCCACCCTCACAGAGTGCCTGTCTCTCCTCAGATGAGTGGGAGGGGGGTGTTCCTCCCACCAGCACTTCCGCTTCTCCCCACTCCCACCTGCCTTGCCTGGGTTTCGTCCTGGCAGCCTGGATCTTGGCTCCTCATTGTTCATCTCGGGAAAAGCAAGAAACCCTGTCCCACACCGCGACCCCAGTTTGGTAAGAAATAGCCCAAAAGGAACTGACTTGCCCCAGTCCCACACTCAAGCCTTCTGGCTCTCACCGTCTGCCTCTTCTCCCTTCCTCTGCATCTTAAGGAACTGAGGCAGGACCGAGGAGCTATTCTCCCGGTCAGACCAGGAGGCTGGTGTGGGCCACGGGCTACCATGCCTCACACCTGGACGTGCTCAAACACCCTGCCCGAGGCAGACACCCAGACACATCCGTGAGCCCCCAGATGCTCCCTTTCTTCACATACCTGCCGACTCGAAAGCTCGGACGCTTCGACGGGGAAACTCTGCGCAGGACACCGCGCCCTTGCCCACGGGGAGCCCAGCTCGCCGGAGGTCCCGGCACACATGCGTGCGCGCTCCCCGCACAGACACCGCGCACAGCGCTCCGCCGGGACCGCCCCCCGCTGCCCTGGGCTACCTTCACCCGCTGCGCACTCCGGCGATGAGTGAGTGTCCCGGCCCGGGTCAGAGCGAGCGGGGCCGTCAGGGGCTGCGCGGACTTTGCGCCAGGTGCGGGGGGAGCCAGGGCTCGGGCCGGGCGGGTGGGCCGGGTTCTGGGGGACGGATGGGAGAGGGATCCCGGTCCCGCCTAGAGGATAGGGGGCTTGAGGGTCCCGCAAACCCGGCTGGGCGCGAGGGTCAGGAGCGAGTCCCAGCGGGTGGGGGCCGGCCGGGGTCTGCGCCTACCGTCGTTGTGGCCGTAGCCCCAGCCGTGGTGGCCGGTCATGCTGTTGCCGTCCCCGCAGCCGTGCACCTGCCGGCTCGGCTCAGTTCTGCTCGCTCGGACTGCGGCTCCGGCCCCGCTCGCTGCCGCGGAGCAGCCTCTTAAAGCGGCGGCAGGCGGGAGGAGCAGTTCCCAGGCGACCCGCCCCCCACCCCCCCAGCAGGGCGAGAGGGGCCGGCCCTGCCCCGCCCTCGCCCACCCGCCCTCAGGCCAGTTGAGCCAGTTGAGTTGAGATGCGAGATGCGGGGGGTGGGTGGGGGGCGGTCAAGGGGACCTAAACCCCAGCCCCAACCCCACCCTGGCCCTGGCCGGAGCACTCTCCTTCCTTCCCTCCAGCACGTGTACAGGCTCTGAGGCTGGAGAAACGGCCAATGCTGAGGGCGGCCTCTGTTTCTCCACATCCCATCTATTCCCCAGGCTTGTCACTGGGCAGTAAATCCCGCCACCGGAGACCTGGGCTCTGGGCCCTGAGTCCTCTTGGACTGGGACCCTTTTAAACTGCAGATTGCACTGACCAGCAGGTGTCCAGAACTGGAGCTTCCCCTGTTTGCCAGACACTGGCAGGTTCTGGGCCAAGCTTTGGCTCCTTCCTGTCATCTAACCCTCTCAGCTTCCCTACAGCAATGGGTGGTCCTTCCATTAGCCAGAACAGGAGACTGAGGCCCAGAGAGGTGAAGTGACTTGCCTGAGGTCATCTAGCCAGAGAATGAGGGATTTACTCTTAGTTTGTCTCACTCCTAGGCTCTTGTGCTCTTTAGTACTTCCCCTTGGTGCTGGGGGCAAAGGGGTCCTGTGGTTGTGGGGATCTGGGAGCCCTGGGCTAGGAGGAGGCTCAGGCAGAACCGGAGCCTCAAAGGGGGAGTGGGGAGTTTGGGCTTTAACCACTGGGCATTAAGACAGACCCACAGACACCAGCTGGCTTTCCCATGGAACTAAGTCTGAGGCCTTGCCTCCACCCTCTCCTCTTCCTGGCTTCCTCCTCTGTCCGGGTCTCTTTGCCTATTCCTCTAGAGCCCGCTGTTTGTCCCTCCTTTCCTTGCCTCTCCATGACCTTTGGCATGCCTGCTGGGAGCTCAGGGCCTCCACCCTGCACTCAATCTCAGTATCTGCCTTGGCCCAACATTTTCCCACCCACAAGGCCTGGTCCTTGCTGTGCCCTCCACCTGGGATGTCCTCTGTCTTCCACCCACTGGCTCCAGCTGGCCCAATCCGGCTCATCTGAGGATGTGGCCTTATGCCAAGGATAGGGCTTGTCTCTGGCTAGGCCACAGCAGGCAGTTTTGGGAAGACAAACAGATGAGTGGATAGAAGGACAGACAACTGATCCCACCCAGGGGCTTGTACCCGACCAGAGTTGAAGGGCCATTTGTGGAATGTCTGCTGGTCTGACCTCTACTAGAGGAGACTATTTCAGGCCCTGTTGTTGGCTGACCTTGTGAAGGAGTCTGCCATCTTGTCTGCCAGGCTCCCCTATATCTGTGTGGCTGTCTTGGTTTCCCTCTCCCAGGCCCTGAACCCCTCAGGTCCCCAAGTAGAGTTGTGGAGATCAAGGGACAACTGGTTGGCTGGGCCAAGGTCAGTCAGTGACTTCCCAACACTGCCTAGATGCTCCTTCCTGACCCAAGAGCTGGAAGGGGCCCTTAATAGAAATCTGACCCTAGGGCAGGGGGGCGGGGCATCATAATAAACATGTAGGGGGTGGCCCCCAAGTCTGGCATGTGACAGGGAATGCAACCTTGTCAAGGCCCCAGGTCTCCAAACCAGAAATGTCATCTTTAGACCAAGAAGACAAAGACCAGCTTCAGAGTGAGGACTGCAGCCTCTGTTCATCTCCCAGAAGAGCCAGCCACTCTTCTCCTGGGGGAGTTGCAACACTTTCAGGGCCTGGGGATGGGCCCAAATGTGTCTACTTCATTGACCTACTTCCCCCTCACTGTGACCCAGAAGACACTTCCATGTTTATTTATAGTGCTAAAAAAGTTAGAATTACTTAGTTTTGAATCCAGTTTCATCCGCACAGCAACCCCACTTTACAGATGAGGAAAGCAAGGCTGAGAGAAGTTGAGTTAGGCTGTACAGTGAGGAACTGAGCAAGAATGAAAACCCAGGGCTGCTGAGTCCCTTATTCAGCATGTCTAAAATCATCAGGAGAGGGGAGGAAGTGGATTTTAAATTTGATTGTCATTTGTGTATATATGCAAGACTCTCTTCACAATGACTTTAAGAGAAGCTAGGGAGAGTGTTTGCCTCCAGGGTGGAGACTGGGAGCCCTGAAGGGTGGGGGAGGGTGCGGAATGGGGGTGGGAGGGACACTCTTTTTTTTTTTTTTTTTTTTTTTTTTTTGGCTATTTCAAATCATCTTTATTAGCCATGCTATAAACATGTCATCCAGTACCATGTATTGTTTTTTTTTTTTTTTTTTTTTTTTTTTTTTTGGCTATTTCAAATCATCTTTATTAGCCATGCTATAAACATGTCATCCAGTACCATGTATTGTTTTTTTTTTTTTTTTTTTTTTTTTTTTTAAAGTTTAACATTCTGTGGTTTATTGTACTGAAGAGCAGAGAAGTCCGTTTGATATGACTACATATCATGATACATTTGCCTTAAATAATTTACAGTATTTGTTTTGTTGTTAAAATTCTAGGGATATTTCTTTTTTTTTTTTTTTTTTTTTTGCTTTATCACAAATTTAATCAGTTATATGTATACATATGTTCCCATATCCCCTCCCTTTTGCGTCTCCCTCCCACCCTCCCTATCCCACCCCTCCAGGCGGTCACAAAGCACCGAGCTGATCTCCCTGTGCTATGCGGCTGCTTCCCACTAGCTATCTACCTTACGTTTGGTAGTGTATATATGTCCATGCCGCTCTTTCACTTTGTCACAGCTTACCCTTCCCCCTCCCCATATCCTCAAGTCCATTCTCTAGTAGGTCTGTGTCTTTATTCCTGTCTTACCCCTATGTTCTTCATGACCATTTTTTTTCTTAAATTCCATATATATGTGTCAGCATACAGTATTTGTCTTTCTCTTTCTGACTTACTTCACTCTGTATGACAGACTCTAGGTCCATCCACCTCATTACAAATAGTTCAATTTCATTTCTTTTTATGGCTGAGTAATATTCCATTGTATGTATGTGCCACATCTTCTTTACCCATTCATCCGATGATGGACACTTAGGTTGTTTCCATCTCCGGGCTATTGTAAATAGGGCTGCTATGAACATTTTGGTACATGTCTCTTTTTGAATTATGGTTTTCTCAGGGTATATGCCCAGTAGTGGGATTGCAGGGTCATATGGTAGTTCTATTTGTAGTTTTTTAAGGAACCTCCATACCGTTCTCCATAGTGGCTGTACCAATTCACATTCCCACCAGCAGTGCAAGAGTGTTCCCTTTTTTCCACACCCTCTCCAGCATTTATTGTTTCTAGATTTTTTGATGATGGCCATTCTGACTGGTGTGAGATGATATCTCATTGTAGTTTTGATTTGCATTTCTCTAATTAGTAAAGATGTTGAGCATCCTTTCATGTGTTTGTTGGCAGTCTGTGTATCTTCTGTGGAGAAATGTCTATTTAGGTCTTCTGCCCATTTTTGGATTGGGTTGTTTGTTTTTTTGTTATTGAGCTGCATGAGCTGCTTATAAATTTTGGAGATTAATCCTTTGTCAGTTGCTTCATTTGCAAATATTTTCTCCCATTCTGAGGGTTGTCTTTTGGTCTTGTTTATGGTTTCCTTTGCTGTGCAAAAGCTTTTAAGTTTCATTAGGTCCCATGTGTTTATTTTTGTCTTTATTTCCATTTCTCTAGGAGGTGGGTCAAAAAGGATCTTGCTGTGATTTATGTCATAGAGTGTTCTGCCTATGTTGTCCTCTAAGAGTTTGATAGTGTCTGGCCTTACATTTAGGTCTTTAATCCATTTTGAGCTTATTTTTGTGTATGGTGTTAGGGAGTGATCGAATCTCATACTTTTACATGTCCCTGTCCAGTTTTCCCAACACCACTTATTGAAGAGACTGTCCTTTCTCCACTGTACATTCCTGCCTCCTTTATCAAAGATAAGGTGACCATATGTCCGTGGGTTTATCTCTGGGCTTTCTATCCTGTTCCATTGATCTATCTTTCTGTTTTTGTGCCAGTACCATACTGTCTTGATTACTGCAGCTTTGTAGTATAGTCTGAAGTCAGGGAGCCTGATTCCTCCAGCTCCATTTTTCGTTCTCAAGATTGCTTTGGCTATTCGGGGTCTTTTGTGTTTCCATACAAATTGTGAAATTTTTTGTTCTAGTTCTGTGAAAAATGCCAGTGGTATTTTGATAGGGATTGCATTGAATCTGTAGATTGCTTTGGGTAGTAGAGTCATTTTCACAATGTTGATTCTTCCAATCCAAGAACATGGTACATCTCTCCATCTATTTGTATCATCTTTAATTTCTTTCATCAGTGTCTTATAATTTTCTGCATACAGGTCTTTTGTCTCCTTAGGTAGGTTTATTCCTAGATATTTTATTCTTTTTGTTGCAATGGTAAATGGGAGTGTTTCCTTGATTTCACTTTCAGATTTTTCATCATTAGTATATAGGAATGCCAGAGATTTCTGTGCATTAATTTTGTATCCTGCAATTTTACCAAATTCATTGATTAGCTCTAGTAGTTTTCTGGTAGCATCTTTAGGATTCTCTATGTATAGTATCATGTCATCTGCAAACAGTGACAGCTTTACTTCTTCTTTTCCAATTTGGATTCCTTTTATTTGCTTTTCTTCTCTGATTGCTGTGGCTAAAACTTCCAAAACTATGTTGAATAAGAGTGGTGAGAGTGGGCAACCTTGTCTTGTTCCTGATCTTAGTGGAAATGGTTTCAGTTTTTCACCATTGAGGACGATGCTGGCTGTGGGTTTGTCATATATGGCCTTTATTATGTTGAGGAAAGTTCCCTCTATGCCTACTTTCTGCAGGGTTTTTATCATGAATGGGTGTTGAATTTTGTCGAAAGCTTTCTCTGCATCTATTGAGATGATCATATGGTTTTTCTCCTTCAATTTGTTAATATGGTGTATCACGTTGATTGATTTGCGTATATTGAAGAATCCTTGCATTCCTGGGATAAACCCCACTTGATCATGGTGTATGATCCTTTTAATGTGCTGTTGGATTCTGTTTGCTAGTATTTTGTTGAGGATTTTTGCATCTATGTTCATCAGTGATATTGGCCTGTAGTTTTCTTTCTTTGTGACATCCTTGTCTGGTTTTGGTATCAAGGTGATGGTGGCCTCGTAGAATGAGTTTGGGAGTGTTCCTCCCTCTGCTATATTTTGGAAGAGTTTGAGAAGGATAGGCGTTAGCTCTTCTCTAAATGCTTGATAGAATTCGCCTGTGAAGCCATCTGGTCCTGGGCTTTTGTTTGTTGGAAGATTTTTTATCACAGTTTCAATTTCAGTGCTTGTGATTGGTCTGTTCATATGTTCTATTTCTTCCTGATTCAGTCTTGGCAGGTTGTGCATTTCTAAGAATTTGTCCATTTCTTCCAGGTTGTCCATTTTATTGGCATAGAGTTGCTTATAGTAATCTCTCACGATCTTTTGTATTTCTGCAGTGTCAGTTGTTACTTCTCCTTTTTCATTTCTAATTCTATTGATTTGAGTCTTCTCCCTTTTTTTCTTGATGAGTCTGGCTAATGGTTTATCAATTTTGTTTATCTTCTCAAAGAACCAGCTTTTAGTTTTATTGATCTTTGCTATTGTTTCCTTCATTTCTTTTTCATTTATTTCTGATCTGATTTTTATGATTTCTTTCCTTCTGCTAACTTTGGGATGTTTTTGTTCTTCTTTCTCTAATTGCTTTAGGTGCAAGGTTAGGTTGTTTAGTCGAGATATTTCCTGTTTCTTAAGGTGGGATTGTATTGCTATAAACTTCCCTCTTAGAACTGCTTTTGCTGCATCCCATAGGTTTTGGGTCGTCGTGTCTCCATTGTCATTTGTTTCTAGGTATTTTTTTATTTCCTCTTTGATTTCTTCAGTGATCACTTCGTTATTAAGTAATGTATTGTTTAGCCTCCATGTGTTTGTATTTTTTATAGCTCTTTTCCTGTAATTGATATCTAGTCTCATAGCATTGTGGTCGGAAAAGATACTTGATACAATTTCAATTTTCTTAAATTTACCAAGGCTTGATTTGTGACCCAAGATATGATCTATCCTGGAGAATGTTCCATGAACACTTGAGAAAAATGTGTATTCTGTTGTTTTTGGATGGAATGTCCTATAAATATCAATTAAGTCCATCTTGTTTAATGTATCATTTAAAGCTTGTGTTTCCTTATTTATTTTCATTTTGGATGATCTGTCCATTGGTGAAAGTGGGGTGTTAAAGTCCCCTACTATGATTGTGTTACTGTCGATTTCTCCTTTTATGGCTGTTAGTGTTTGCCTTATGTATTGAGGTGCTCCTATGTTGGGTGCATAAATATTTACAATTGTTATATCTTCTTCTTGGATCGATCCCTTGATCATTATGTAGTGTCCTTCTTTGTCTCTTCTAGTAGTCTTTATTTTAAAGTCTATTTTGTCTGATATGAGAATTGCTACTCCAGCTTTCTTTTGGTTTCCATTTGCATGGAATATCTTTTTCCATCCCCTTACTTTCAGTCTGTATGTGTCTCTAGGTCTGAAGTGGGTCTCTTGTAGACAGCATATATATGGGTCTTGTTTTTGTATCCATTCAGCCAATCTGTGTCTTTTGGTGGGAGCGTTTAGTCCATTTACATTTAAGGTAATTATCGATATGTATGTTCCTATTCCCATTTTCTTAATTGTTTTGGGTTCGTTATTGTAGGTCTTTTCCTTCTGTTGTGTTTCTTGCCTAGAGAAGTTCCTTTAGCATTTGTTGTAAAGCTGGTTTGGTGGTGCTGAACTCTCTCAGCTTTTGCTTGTCTGTAAATGTTTTAATTTCTCCATCAAATCTGAATGAGATCCTTGCTGGGTAGAGTAATCTTGGTTGCAGGTTTTTCTCCTTCATCACTTTAATTATGTCCTGCCACTCCCTTCTGGCTTGTAGAGTTTCTGCTGAGAGATCAGCTGTTATCCTGATGGGGATTCCCTTGTGTGTTATTTGTTGTTTTTGCCTTGCTGCTTTTAATATGATTTCTTTGTGTTTAATTTTTGACAGTTTGATTAATATGTGTCTTGGCGTATTTCTTCTTGGATTTATTCTGTATGGGACTCTCTGTGCCTCCTGGACTTGATTAACTATTTCCTTTCCCATATTAGGGAAGTTTTCAACTATAATCTCTTCAAATATTTTCTCAGTCCCTTTCTTTTTCTCTTCTTCTTCTGGAACCCCTATAATTCGAATGTTGGTGCGTTTAATGTTGTCCCAGAGGTCTCTGATATTGTCCTCTGTTCTTTTCATTCTTTTTTCTTTATTTTGCTCTGCATTTGTTATTTCCACTATTTTATCTTCCACCTCACTTATCCGTTCTTCTGCCTCAGTTATTCTGCTATTGATCCCATCTAGAGTATTTTTCATTTCATTTATTGTGTTTTTAATCGATGCTTGATTCATCTTTAGTTCTACTAGGTCCTTGTTAACTGTTTCTTGCATTTTGTCTATTCTATTTCCAAGATTTTGGATCATCTTTACTATCATTATTCTGAATTCTTTTTCAGATAGACTGCCTATTACCTCTTCATTTGTTAGGTCTGGTGGGTTTTTATCTTGCTCCTTCTCCTGCTGTGTGTTTTTCTGTCTTCTCATTTTGCTTATGTTACTGTGTTTGGGGTCTCCTTTTTGCCGGCTGCAGGTTCGTAGTTCCTGTTGTTTTTGGTGTCTGTCCCCAGTGGCTAAGGTTGGTTTAGTGGGTTGTGTAGGCTTCCTGGTCGAGGGGACTAGTGCCTGTGTTCTGGTGGATGAGGCTGGATCTTGTCTTTCTGGTGGGCAGGTCCACGTCTGGTGGTATGTTTTGGGGTGTCTGCAGACTTTTTATGATTTTAGGCCACCTCTCTGCTAATGGGTGGCGTTGTGTTCCTGTCTTGCTAGTTGTTTGGCATAGGGTGTCCAGCACTGTAGCTTGCTGGTCGTTGAGTGAAGCTGGGTGCTGGTGTTGAGATGGAGATCTCTGGAAGATTTTCGCCGTTTGATATTATGTGGAGCTGGGAGGTCTCTTGTGGACCAGTGTCCTGAAGTTGGCTCTCCCACCTCAGAGGCACAGTACTGACTCCTGGCTCCTCAATTTGGGATGAGTTGTTGTCTATTCATGTATTCCACAGATGCAGGGTACATCAAGTTGATTGTGGAGCTTTAATCCGCTGCTTCTGAGGCTGCTGGGAGAGGTTTCCCTTTCTCTTCTTTGTTCTCACAGCTCCCGGGTCTCAGCTTTGGATTTGGCCCCGCCTCTGCGTGTAGGTCGCCGGAGGGCGTCTGTTCTTCGCTCAGACAGGAAAGGGTTAAAGGAGCAGCCTCTTCGGGAACTCTGGCTCACTCAGGCCGGGCGGGAGGGAGGGGCACGGAGTGCGGGGCGAGCCTGCAGCGGCAGAGGTCGGCGTGACGTTGCACCAGCCCGAGGCGCGCCGTGCGTTCTCCCAGGGAAGCCGCCCCTGGATCCCGGGACCCCGGCAGTGGCGGGCTGCTCAGGCTCCCGGAAGGGCGGTGTGGACAGTGACCTGCGCTCGCACACGGGCTTCTTGGCGGCGGCAGCAGCAGCCCCAGCGTCCCACGCCCGTCACTGGGCTCCGCGCTTTCAGTCGCGACTCGCGCCCGTCTGTGGAGCCCCTTTAAGCAGCGCTCTTAATCCCCTCTCCTCGCGCAGCAGGAAACCAAGAGGGAAGAACAAGTCTCTTGCCTGTTCGGCAGCTCCAGAGTTTTCCCGGACTCCCTCCCGGCTAGCTGTGGCACATTAGCCCCCTTCAGGCTGAGTTCTCGCCGCCAGCCCCAGTCCTCTCCCTGCGCTCTGACCGAAGCCCGAGCCTCAGCTTCCAGCGCCGCCCGCCCCGGCGGGCGAGCAGACAAGCCTCTCGGGCTGGTGAGTGCCGCTCGGCACCGATCCTCTGTGCGGGAATCTCTCCGCTTTGCCCTACCCAGGTATGTGGGGAGTTTCTTGCCTTTTGGGAGGTCTGGGGTCTTCTGCCAGCGTTCAGTAGGTGTTCTGTAGGAGTTGTTCCACGTGTAGCTGTATTTCTGGTGTATCCGTGAGGAGGAAGGTGATCTCCGCGTCTTACTCTTCCGCCATCTTACCCGGAAGTCCGAGGGACACTCTTTACTGCCTACTCCTTTTGAAAGAATTAAAGTATTGCCTCTTTAACAACCAAATAAAAGTTGATCCAATTTTTTCCTTCCTGTATCCTGTCTTTGGCAATTTTCTCTGGGTGCTGGAGAACTGGGAACTCAGGTAGGTAAGAGGAGCCGATGGAGTCTGCCTGTCTCAGGTGAAGCTCCAGTTTCCCTGCAGCCCACTCAGGTCAACTTGGGAAAGACTGTGCCCCCGTTCAGGCACCTCCTGTCTCAATTACGTGCTGTCTTTAAAGCTGAATTGATTTCACTGCTCTGGAGTTTACTCTTTGGTCTCACTGGCATCAGTGGCCTCCTGGATTTTGCTGTTTCTGGTGGAGAGGGAGGGTAGGGATGTGTGAGCCATGAGGAAGGGCTGGGGAAGGAGGGCAGGAGCAGATTGCACAGCCACACCTCATTCATTGCGAACTTGACCAGATCTCACTTCCCCTCTCAAAGTTACAAGTCTCTCTTCTCTATAACAATGAGGTGATTAGGGCATCATCCGGGCCCTGACCACCTCATGGGATCCCTGTGAACATTGGTTGAGACAACGGTTGTCCAGTGCTGCACCAACAGGCAGAATCATGCCTGCTCTTCACTGTGTGTTGTGCACAGGACCAACGGGCCAGACCGAAGACCTAGAGACTCTAAGATCAAAATTACAGCTTATTGTGGGTTTTTTTTTTTTTTTTTGGCTGCATTGGGTCTTCATTGCTGCGTGTGGGCTTTCTCTAGCCGTGGAGAGCAGGAGCTACTCTTCATTGGGGTGCATGGGCTTTGCATTGCAGTGGCTTCTCTCGTTGTGGAGCACGGGATCTAGGTACGCGGGCTTCAGTAGTTGTGGCTCGCGGGCTACAGAGCACAGGCTCAGTAGTTGTGTGTGGTGCACGGGCTTAGTTTCTCCGCGGCATGTGGGATCTTCCCGGACTAGGGATCGAACCCGTGTCCCCTGCATTGGCAGGCGGATTTTCAAGCACTGCACCACCAGGGAAGTCCTGAGCCTGTTTTCGGATCTATCAGATGGGAATAGAGAATCAAGAGGGCTAATAGGATGGTCAGGTGAGGTGATATCTGTGAGTGTCCTGGAACCAAGTATGTACTCTCAGACCTCTGTTCTTTCCCCTTCTCCTTAGCTTGTTTGGGCACATTTAAACCAAACATTCCTTTTCCAGTTATAGTAGTGGCACCTATTTATTGTAGAAAATTTGGGAGGATCAGAAAAGCATAGTAAAGAAAATTAAAATCACTGGTCATATTACCACCCAAGAATCACCACTGTTAACATTGTAGTGACCATACTGCCAGGCTTTTTCAATATGTATTAGTAGTACTTAAAAGACAAACAGAATCATATGTGGAGCTTTGTGACCAGTTTTTTTTTTTTCACTTCATGCCCTATGATAAGCATTTCCCTGTGTCGTCAGTCTTGGAGAACTTGACACTTAATAATTTTACAGTGCTCTAGTATGTGGATTATTTCCAGTTTTCACTATTGTAAATGCACTGCAGCAGACATCCTTATTTATACATCTTTGTGTGTGTGTCTGATGATTTCCCTGGGAAAGTGGTATAACCAAATAAGATGAGGTACACCTTGTGGGTAAGGCATTTTAAAATGTAGAAGGTATGGTGGAAATAGTTTGAGAAATTTATTCTTTTGTTCAAAGCATTTATTGAAGACTTATTAGATGTGAAGGGCTGAGCCAGGCATGGGTGATACAACTGTGAATGTTACAGACCCACAGTTTTCTCAGGCGAGGGGTGGGGGAAAGAGGCAAGAGATTGGCCAATGAGCACCAGGATGAGAAGGGCTGGGATAGGTAAGGTCAGGTAGGGAGGGCTAGTGGCTAAGGCCTGGGAGTGTGTCCTAGGTTGTGATTCATTCTTCCTGGATGGTTTCCCACAGATTATAACCTCTTCCATGGCAGAGGTAGCCCCAGACTTCCTGGAAGCCCAAGTATCCTTTCTCCTCCAGCTGAGACCAACCAGGATGGGTAAAATAATAGACCTAAGCTGGGTCTGGCTAGATCTGTAGGGGTGTTTGTTTCTAATCCCTGTGCCACCTTTTAATAGCTGTGAGAATTTGGAATTTTACTCACCTCTCCAAGTGTCTGCTCTCTTGGGTATTAAATGGGGTAAGCAGTAGTATCTGTTGCATTGGGTGAGTACAATGAGCACAGAATGGTGATGCATGTCAAGGGCCTGCCTGGCGTATGAGTACTCAGTAAACAGGGGTGGTATAGGGATTTGGGGGCTCAGTTTTCCCACCTGTTCAGTGGGAGATTGGCCTAGGTTGGTGGTTCTCAAACTTGAGCATGCATCAGAATCACCAGGAGGGCTTCTTAAAAGTTTCCCAGGCCTCACTCCAGAGTTTCTGTTTCAGCAGGTCTGGAATGGGGCCTGAGAATTTGCACTTCTAACAAGTTCCCAGGTGATACTGATGCTTCTGGTCCAGGGCCTCATTTAGAAAACCAATGGTCTAAATGAATGCAGCCTTTGTTTCCTGGTCTGATACCTTTGATTCCCTTTCTTCTATAATAGGAAGAACTTGTGAGGTGCCCTGAGTTCCCAGATGGCAGGGTTTGTGTCTGGTCAACCGCCATGGCTCCATCACAGGCACCTTTACGTGCTGTTATGGGTTGAATTAGATCACCCAAAAGTTGTTGAAGTCCTAACCCCCAGGACCTTCGAATGTAATCTTATTTGGAAATATGGTTTTTGTAGATATAATCAAGTTAAGATGAGGTCATTAGGGCGGGCCCTGATCCAATGTGACTTATAAGAAGAGAAGAAATACAGAGACATGAGGGGAGAATGTCTATGATGATGCAGGCAGAGACTGAAGTGCTACATACAGCTGTAAGCCAAGAATTACTAGCAAACCACCAGAAGCTAGGAAGGCCAGGACAGATTCTTCCCTTTAAGCTTCAGAGGGAGTGTACTGCGCACACTTTAATTTTGGACTTCCAGCTTTCAGAACTGTGAAACAATGAATTTCTATAGTTTGTACCAGTCTGTGGTACTTTGTTACAGCCACTTTAGGAAAATAATACACTGAAGTATCTTTTTTACGGTACACCACCAACACAAATCTTTTTCAAAATCTTATATTTCTTCATAGGCAGTATGACTCCCCTCTGCCAAATTTGGGGATGTTTTCATTCATGCAGTCCATGATTGCACTGAATCCTCACCTGTCGCCTTTTGACCTTCCCACATTCCGTGGTTGTATTTTATTATCCCTTATATTTCACCTGTCCAATTGGAGGACACGTGACAGCATAAGCACATGACAAACTGGGAGAGTCTCATGCCTCTGTTTCCCATCAGTTGTGTTCCATGGGTGCTATGTAGGGGTCAAGGGCAGTCATGAGTGGGTGTGCCCCCACCTGATCCTGGAGACAACACCTAGGGGGAATTACATCCATCATCGCTGCATCATTACTGTCAAACTGTGCCCCTTCCCCTGTTCCCATTCCAGGGTGGGTTGGGGTGGAGATCTGTGCCCATTTTCACCTTATTTCAGGTAATTATTAACCTGAAGATGCCTGTAGAGTCTGGGAGATAGAGAGGAAGGGATCCTCATGTCCCTCCACTCTCCTTTCTCTCCCCCTTCCTCATGGGGTAATCCCCTTCTTTGGCACCCATCCCCAAAGGGATGTTTCTTTTCAGGAAGTGGAGGGCTTTAAATTCCACCTTGCTTTTATGTTCTCTTCTCAGTCCTCGTGACCTGGCCCCGGCTGTCCCTCAAACTTCCCCTGACCACTCCCTACCCTTCACCTAACTCCACACCACACCAAACTTTAGTGCCTCAGCCTGTCATGCCTTCTCTGCCTCCCAGGGATGACACCTGCTGTTCTTTCTGCTTAAAACATTCTACCTTGCCCACACCACGTGAAACATTCCTGGAGAGGGGGAGTGGGTGGGGTTCCTCTGCCCACCTCTCAGCTCCCCAGCTTCACATTGTCTAGTGAGTACTCGTTTACTGTCCCTCTCCTGTCTTGGGACAATGGACTCCCCTAGAACAGAGCCCCAGACTTATTCCTCTTTGCATCTGCATCCAGGAGCAGCTAGCTTTGTGATTGGAAACCTGCCCTAGTGTGAGCTTGTTGAATGACAGGATGGAAGAAATGGGTGAATAATAATGATCATAATAATGAAAGTTATTATTCAGACATGATTTTTTGTGAGTCTTTTTCTGTGTATTCAAAATCTCATTTAAGACTAATAGAACTCTGTGAAGGAGACTCATTTATCCCCATTGCACAGAGGAACAAACTGAGGATATGAGCGGTAAAGAGCAGATCTCACAACCAGTAAGTGGTTAAAATCTAAATCTGCCTGATTCCAAAGCTCGAGTTCCCCACAGCTACTGCGTACATAGTCTCGGACTGGCGGACTAGAGGGGCTGGTGCATTGGGGAGGACTAGATTACCAGCCCGAGTCTGAGCTTTGGCTGCACACGCCTGGCGTACAGGCGACGCGTGCGCAGTGCAGTGGCGGCGCCCCCTGCGGGCAGCGCGCAGGAGGCAGCTGCAGCGAAGGGGGGCTTAGTGCGCCTGCGCGCTCGTGGAGGTGGTGGCTGTTCTCGGTAGTGGCCCGGCGGTTCTCCGCGCGGCGGGCGCGGCCATGGCGCAGCCGGGGAAGCTGCTTAAGGAGCAGAAGTACGACCGGCAGCTGAGGTAAGCCAGGGCTCACCGAGTCGGGCGGGCCAGCGGGTTCCTGTGCGTCCGGGCCGGGGCTAAACGGGCGGGCGGCGTGGTTGGGCCTCCCTCAGGCCTCCCACCGGGCTGGGCCGGGCCGTGCGGCCGGCGCTCAGGGTTCCGGCCTGGGGCCGGCGGTGCTTCTCGAGGGCCGGGACTCGCCTTCCCCGAGGGGCGCGCCCGCCCGCTCGCCACGCGGTGTGCAGGTCGAGGTGCACCGTCCCAGCGTCAGCCGGGTCACCGGGGCGGCTGCCAGTTCCATCTCGCTGTGCTCAGGCTTCTCGTTTTGCAGAATGAGGGGATCGGGAATACCCCATCCCGCCCGCAGAGAGCAGCACCGAGTGTTAGGTATTGTTCTAAGCCGGAGCTGTCCACTAGAAATATAATGCTAGTCTCATGTAAACCACCTGTGTAGTTATATATATATATTTTGGTAGCCACATTAAGAAAGGAAAAAAAAAAAAGAAAGGAAAAATAAACAGGTGAAAATAATTTTAATAATGTAGTTTATTTTATTTAACCCAGTATATCCAAAGTATTACCATTTCAACGCATAATCAGTATAAAAAGTTATTAGAGATATTTAACATTTTTTTCCATTCTGTCCTTGAAATCCAGCACTTTACACTTCTAGCACATCTCAGTTTGGACTAGCCTTATTTCTAGTGCCCAATAGCCACATGTGGCTAATGGCTACCTTAATGGACACTGCAGGTCTAAGCCATTGGGCTGGTTCTTGACTACTTCCTCTCCCATGCCTCTTCTCCTAACACTCCCCATTCCTTATTTATTGATCATCTTCTGTGTGTTAAGGCAGCAGAAATAACACAAATGTTTGGCTCCCTTCCTTTCTGGAGCCCCCAAGCCAGAAGTTACAGTGTGTCCCTAAGGACTGGAAGCCATTTGTATGTACCTACAGCTTAGTGCTGTGTTAGGGGCTTTATGCACTCAATTCTGAGAGCAGCCTTGAAGGTAGATATTCTCTCTGCTTTATAGATGGGGAAACTGAGTCTTAGAGAAGTTCGGTAACCTGCCCAGTTTCCCATGTATTTGAACCAGGATGTAAACTCAGGTCCTTCTGGCTTTTTCAGAGCTGGTACTATCTGCTCCTGAGCTTCTGGGGAAAGAAGCAAGGTGACAGAGCCCTTGTAACCAACTTGTGTTCTCTTGTAAATTCTTGGAGATCCTTGTGTTTTGAATGTAGATGTAACCATACATGCAGAGCTGAGAAGATATTTATTTATTTATTTATTTATTTTGCGGTACGCGGGCCTCTCACTGTTGTGACCTCTCCCGTTGCGGAGCACAGGCTCCGGATGCGCAGGCTCAGCGGCCATGGCTCACAAGCCTAGCCGCTCCGCGGCATGTGGGATCTTCCCAGACCTGGGCACGAACCCGTGTCCCCTGCATCGGCAGGCGGACTCTCAACCACTGCGCCACCAGGGAAGCCCGTGAGAAGATATTTTAGATTACTAAGTGACTGTGACAAAAAAGAATTTTTGCTGAGTCCAGTCCATTTAAGGACCAAACTTTACCTTTCATCGTGAGAACTGTTTATTGGCTTTGAAGTGTCAGAGGGAAGCAGTTACAAGCAAAGCAGCAAAGCTGTTCAGCCAGCTAGCAGTCAACAGGCCCTGCTTTCCTTAGGCCAGCAAGAGAATAGAGAGGATTGATTTCGTGTTTGGGCCGTTTCTTGAAATATATTACCTAGAGATGCACTAGTATTCTTTTAGGCTTACTTTCCAACTACCCGGGTATCCATCAACCAAATATGTCAGGTGTCTTCTGTGTGCCCTACTTTCACAGAAAAAACAGACATTTCCAGTCTGTCTGGTTCTTCTAGGCTATTCCTCCATGCATTTGACAGCTATTCAGTGATCACTTATCCTGGGCAGGGCACTGTATCGGGCATTGGGGTTCCAGTGGTGAACAGAGGGAGTGGTCCGGACCCTTATGAAGCTTAGAGTGGAATGGAGAGATGGGTGTTCAGCAAATAAAAGACCAAATGAGGGCTTCCCTGGTGGCGCAGTGGTTAAGAATCTGCCTGCCAATGCAGGGGACACGGGTTCGATCCCTGGTCTGGGAAGATCCCACATGCTGCGGAGTAACTAAGCCCGTGCGCCACAACTACTGAGCCTGCACTCTGGAGCCCACGAGCCACAACTACTGAAGCCTGCGTGCCTAGAGCCCGTGCTCTGCAACAAGAGAAGCCACCGCACTGCAACGAAGACCAAGCACAGCCAAAAATAAATAAAATAGATTAATTTTTTAAAAAAACCCAAATGAGGCAGTTACAATTGTGATATGCTCTGGAGGACATATGGGCCACATAAAAAGAGGGAATCTGCTTTAGATCAGGTGACAGGGAAGGCACCTTAAAGCCTATCAGTCCTCCAGGCTATGAAATTTTTCTAATGATTTGGGCTCCCCCTATACTAGTTCCTATACTGACAAGAAAAGATACATTAGTTAATAGGCTTTCTGGGCGAAGGTAACCAGGTTGGATCAGCTGTCATGATGCTTATTTGATCATGTACCTTGCCATGTTGATGATATGCTGGTGTGACAGGATATAACATATATTTCAGGTTATAACATATATTTCTAATCCTTATTACATCTTTCTGTTTGCTAATGTATGCATTTATTAATCATGCTATTAGAATGTTCATTGGGAATTACATTTTAAAGCACTCTTATTGAAGTCAGTGTGAAGGCTTTTCAGATGATAATTCAGTTTTCTTGGTAAAGCTTATCTTACTTTTGCAGATGTCATGGTGATAAGTCCTATGTCAAGATCTTAAATATTCTGGATCCCTATAACTTAAGGAGAAATGAAATAGAGAATAATAGGTTTTAAATCTAAGGTACTTCTCGGGACTTTCCTGGCGGTCCAGTGGTTAAGATTCCGCACTTCCACTGCAGGGGGCGCAGTTTCAGTCCCTGGGAGGAGAACCACGATCCCACATGGCCCACACGCCACGTGACACGGCCAAAAAAAAGAATAATAATAATAAATAAATAAATCTAAGTTTCTTCTCTAATGTTAATGACTACAAAGACTTTCTGTTCTGTAAGTTATCTGGCTTGAAAAGAGTAATGGACTAGGAGCTGGAAGACCAAATTTTTAGTTCTGATTTAACCCCCCCTTAAACCATGCCAGGCATCAACCTGTTTGAGTCTCAGGTTAGTCAGCTATATAATCCCCGTAACACCTCCTGCTGTTCCTGTCTCACATATTTGCCATGGTTGTCACATCAGTTATTCTATACAAGAACACTTTTTTTTTTTTTTTTTTTTTTTTTTTTTGCGGTACGCGGGCCTCTCACCGTTGTGGCCTCTCCCGTTGCGGAGCGCAGGCTCCGGACGCGCAGGCTCAGCGGCCATGGCTCACGGGCCCAGCCACTCCGCGGCATGTGGGATCTTCCCAGATCGGGGCACGAACCCACGTCCCCTGCATCGGCAGGCGGACTCTCAACCACTGCGCCACCAGGGAAGCCCAAGAACACTTTAAAGATCAAAGATGATGATTCAAATAAAGTTGTATTTTCATGAAAGCTTTTAAAATGTTAAATTTGTGTATTCTTTTGTAGGTTGTGGGGTGATCATGGGCAAGAGGCTTTAGAATCTGCTCATGTTTGCCTAATAAATGCAACAGCTACAGGAACTGAAATTCTTAAAAACTTGGTACTACCAGGTATTATAGTTTTGTTGTAAATTTACTTCTTTAAGGTTTTGAGCTAGAAATATATATTCTTGACTGACTCTTGTTTTGTCTCCCAGGTATTGGTTCATTTACAATTATTGATGGAAATCAGGTCAGCGGAGAAGATGCTGGAAATAAGTATGTTCTATTCTTTTCAAATACCTGCATGTTAGGGAAGGCAGTGCATTGTCATGGGAGAGCAAGGCCTGAATCCCAGCTTCAGCTCCTCAATCAGGGTGACTTAACTTCCAGGTGGAAATAGTCCCTATGCTTAGGATCATGGCAAGGATGAAGTGAGTTAATATAGGTAAAGTGCTAGCACAGTGTCTGGCAAATAGGCCTTTAGTAAAAGATACCTGTCATTACTGTCTTTATTGTTGTTATTAATGAAAAAGGGTAGTCATTATTACCTTATTTGTGAAATCTGGATCCTTCCTGAGTCCTTATATTGATTCCTAGATGTTAGTATATAATTAACAATAATTGTATTTTTGGATTATAAGATAGTAAAAGCTACCTTTTGTTTGTGGTGTCTTCTAAGCTTAGTCCAGGTATATCTCTTTCTACAATACACTGTCTGTAGAAATGCTGTTCGTTTTGGTTTTTTTATAAATTTATTTATTTTATTTTTTAGGCTGTGTTGGGTCTTCTTTACCGTGCGCAGGTTTTCTCTAGTTGCAGCGAGCAGGCGTTACTCTTTGTTGCGGTGTGCAGGCTTCTCATTGCGGTGGCTTCTCTGGTTGCGCAGCATGGGCTCTAGGCACGTGGGCTCCACTAGTTGCGGCATGCGGGCTCTAGAGCGCAGGCTCAGTAGTTGTGGTGCACGGGCTTAGTTGCTCTGCGGCATGTGGGATCTTCCCGCGCCAGGGCTCAAACCCGTGTCCCCTGCATTGGCAGGTGGACAGGTGGATTCTTAACCACTGCGCCACCAGGGAAGCCCTAAAAATGCTGTTTTAAAGATGGCCTGCATATCATTCTTGAAAGATGATCATATTTAGACTTTCAGAGCATTCCCCAATTTGGATTTCATGCTTGCCTTTTCAGGGACTTGGAGTCTGGGATCTCTCATTATATTTGTCAGTAAACAACAACAATGAGTAAATAGAAGAAATCAGAATTTGGTTCATATTGAGCTTTGTTATCTTTTCTCTGGGTGGTAATACAAGTTTCACTACCACAACACCCTTTTATTGGTATCTATAAAGAAAAAGTCCTTTTATCTTTGCTTACTTGGTTGGTTAGAACAGGGTATAGTAAGAATGAGGTTTCTTTCTCTTGTGGAGCTGCTGAGCTTGTGCTCCAAAGGTACCCTGACTCTGATCAGCAGACTCAGATCTGGACCTTGGGGCACAACAAGGGTATGTGTGGGAGGAAGCCTGAATAAATCTGTTATAGTTACCCGCAAAAGCAGACTGTTCAATGCAGCATTTCCCAAGTGTGGTCAGTAGCTGTTAAATGGGCAAATGGATTCCATGGTCAAATGAGTTTGGGAAATGGGTCAAATGAAACTAAATATTTCTTTAGTGTAAGACTTTAATATCATGCGTATTACATATATTATGAATTTCCAAGAGAGAATATAACATATGGTGTTTCCCAAACTTTTTAAAGCCCGGGAACCCTTTTCTCTCAGAGCATTTTGTGAAATTCATGTTCTGTGGTACATTCTTTGGGAAACATTGATTTATTAGCCTGTCTTTGGTTACAAGTTTCATCCAGCTTTCTTCCTCCAGGAAGGCTGTTACAGTCTGAAATTAAAATATAGTTTGTTTTAAACTATGAATGAAATGCACCTGGTATTACAAATAACCTTTCCTTTATAGTCAGAGAAGCCATTAAATTTGTTTTTATTCTGTTTTAGTTTTTTCCTTCAGAGAAGCAGTATTGGCAAGGTAAAAAATCAGTTTGTTATAGAATATAGTTGTATTTGAACATCTAGTGATGCCACTATGTTTCGATTGTTTGAAAAGCTTTACTTTAAAAGAGCTTATTCCTCTGAGAAAAAAGCTAATTATCTCATTTTTTTCTGATCTCGTAAATCTTTATATGCTTGGTAGTTTAAGAACTTAGAAGTACTGTTCGTGTTTTTATTATCCTGTATTAAAGCTAAATATTCAGTGATGTTAATGTTCAGAGGTTGGAGTATTTTGGTAAAGAAGATTTTTTTTTACCAAGAGTTAGTCAGAATGTGTCTTATTTTTGTATTTCATATTAAAAATCTTACAAAACCATATGGGTCAACTTAGTATAGTATTCTGAATAGAAATGACTGTTCTTTAATGACTGACCTCTCTGTGCAGGACTGTAAATGTGGGAGGTTAGAGTAAGTCTCAACTTGACTCAGAATCTCCCTGCCTGCTCCCCAGGGTTTTCTGGTCATTTGCCTAATCAGAAAAGTAGAGTGCAAGTCATGTAAGCATTTAAGAATTCTGAATAATGATGGTTTAGCTCTGTTTTAAGTAATACTCTGGTTTAGTCCCAGTTTAAACACTATGAAAAGCAGAGTTGTCATATCTATGCATGGAATTTGGGTTGTTTTACAGTGTTTTTGCCTGATCTGTAAATTAGGGGTTACATTTTAACCAAATTTTTTTCTAATTCAAGTAAAATGTTTTGTTTTTAAAAAGAAACGAGCTCAAGCCGCCATGGAATTCTTACAAGAATTAAATAACGATGTCTCTGGGAATTTTGTGGAAGAGGTATATATAGATATATATATATATATACACACACATATTATTATTTTTGGTCAGAAATTTAATTTTTTAGTAATTCAGAGCCCTAAATTTAGTAATTCAGAATTTTGAATCTTTGTATATTTATGTTGAGAGTTGAATTATTTTAACATTGGAGTCTAGCATTTACCTCACTTGTTCTAAAGTAGCTTAACTGTTTCTGTCATCTTTAATATGATTGTCAAATTGTTGGATTTTCTTTCCCCTGTCCTATTTAGAGTCCAGAAAACCTTCTAGACAATGATCCTTCATTTTTCTGTAGGTTTACCATTGTGATTGCAACTCAGCTTCCTGAAAGGTAAATTTTTAAGTTAATTTGTTTTTATTTTAATCTCTTATTAGATTTGCATAGTTTTGTTTTCTCTGCAGAGTCTGTGGTCTTTAAAATTCTTAAACTCCACAGAAACCTTTAATTAGAAGTGCTTATAGATCTCCAGCACTAAAAAGATAGGGAAGAGAAAAATACTGAGATGTGAAACTTTAAAAAAAATATATTTAGAACAGTTAAATTGAACATTGGTTATTTTTTTAGTGAAAAAAAAACTAGTTAGAATTAATTATAGGGAGTGCTTGGCGCTGTATACAAAAGTTTTATAAATATTTTCTTCTTTATTATGGAAATGTTTAGGAGATGTCTTTCAGTAGCATTCTCCCTAATACAAAGGACTAGGTTTTCATATCTCTCTAGTCCAAAAGACATACTTTCTTTGACACTGCAACCTTGTGGAATTGCTTATGTAAATATGTAATATGTTTAGGTAAATATGCTGTTTATATAAATGCAATAGATATATCTTTGCATTTATTATTTAGTAAGAAAGTTGCTTTATTTTAAAGCATTTTCACATTTGGCATGTTTCCATTTGCTTATGTTCTTATCCTTTGTGACTTCTTTTACAGTATATTACTACGTTTAGCAGATGTCCTCTGGAATTCCCAAATCCCTCTTTTGATCTGTAGGACATATGGACTAGTTGGTTATATGAGGATCATTATAAAAGAACATCCAGGTAAAATTGTTGCACATATGGGGCTTCCTATTGGTTGCTTTAGCTATAATTTTAGGAACTTGACAATTTAGAAAGTCAATTTTAAATCACAGAGTAAATTTGTAGCAGCTCAACTCTGGTTATACGTTCAAAGTGGCAGTCAGAATCAGTAGGCTTTAATCTTTGTATTTCCTTTACTTAGCACTATAGAAGGATACAAAGCAGGAGATACAACAGGTGCAGCTGCTTCATCTTATTAGGAGGCCCAGCAGCTATGCAAATACCTAGCTTTTTTTGCCTCCTAACCTACATAGGGCATGTATGTCTGTTACAGGTAAGAGCCAAGGTATGTGGGTTACACTGACACAGAAAGGATATGCCACCTTTTCCCCCACCAGTTTTCTATTCCATTCTCATACAGGCATTAGGCGTCCCCAGTTCAGGTGTAGTTGCACACAGCAAGCAAGGCATTTACCTAACTACTGTTCCAAGGAAACAGTGTTTATAGGAGACTGAACTCACCTATAGGCAGGCTTGCATCAGTTCAAGTCCCTTTATTTAGAAAATTTTAATCTTAAATCATCATAAAGTTTTCATTCAGTACTCCTGCATTGCTCTGAGCCAGGTACTCTGCTAGTGTAATGACAGTCATTGGCATTGGTAGCATCACTGAAAAGTGGTATCTGCCTGGGCAGCTAAGGAGTGGTATTTGAGGATAAGTTTTTGGCAGTGGTGATGGGTCATTTAAGAGTTGTAAGTAGGAAAGTGACAAGGTAAACATTTTGTTTTAAACTGGTCACTCTGAAACCCGGTGGAGAATGAATGGATTTGAAGGGGCAAAGATTGGAGACCAGGGTTGCTTTTAGGAGATTTTCAGTGGTCTAGGTGAGAGAAAGAGCCAGAGAGAGAGCCCCTGGCTGAGGGCAGATGTTATAAGGATAGGGAAGAGGGGGTAGACAGTGATGAAGGTTAACATTGCTGGCTGTGTGCCTGCCTTTATGTGGATTATTTCATTTAATCTTTCCAAAATCCTTGTAAGGCAGATACTGTTTTATCTGCTTTTTACAGATAAGGATGCTGAGGCATAGAGAGATTAAGTTATTTACCTAAGGTCACACAGCTAGCAAGTGACAGAATGGAGCCTAGCTCTAAACACTCACTGAAATTACACACTTTCCCATGCTCCCCTATGTGGAGAGCTGTGTATGAAGTGACATCAGGATGTGGGGAGTGACTGATACTGGGCCAAGGAAGCTCGAAGTCAGGGAAGACCATCACATTTCTAGGGAAGAGGTCTCGGTAGATGGTGATGCTGTCTGTTGAAGACCACAGGTGGAGGAAGGGTAGGTTGTTGGGTGCTGTCGGAACACAAATTTTACCTATTTTGATCTTTTCCAATTGTAATAACAAAATTCTTCACTAAAGGAATCTTGGTTTTACTTTTATTAAAACTATAGTCCACTTAAAATTTGTGCATTTAGTAAAATACAAATTTATATGTATATGTAAATTTAACTCAATAATGAACAAAACAATGAAAAAAACCTGTAGGCCCTATGCCCATTTAAAAATTACAGATTGCTGGGCTTCCCTGGTGGCACAGTGGTTGAGAGTCCGCCTGCCGATGCAGGGGACTCGGGTTTGTGCCCCGGTCCAGGAAGATCCCACATGCTGCGGAGCGGCTGGGCCCGTGAGCCATGGCCGCTGAGCCTGCATGTCCAGAGCCTGTGCTCCGCAACGGGAGAGGCCACAACAGTGAGAGGCCCACGTACTGCAAAAAAAAAAAAAAAAATTACAGATTTCCTAAGTTCCTATAATGTATGTACTGCCAGCAGTATTGCTAAAGAAGTAAGTTTATCTTTTGGGATTATTTGTTTCACAGTAATAGAATCTCATCCAGATAATGCGTTAGAGGATCTGCGACTGGATAAGCCATTTCCTGAACTGAGAGAACATTTTCAGTCTTATGATTTGGATCATATGGAAAAAAAGGTTGGTAGTGTGTGTGACCTTCCATTTATAGGTATACTTAAAACTTTGTTTTTAACCTAAGGTTTTTGAATTACAAAGTGAGGAAATACTATAAACCTCCATAGTCCTGTCATCCAGGTCACATAGTAACAACATTGTACCTAATTTGTTTTAAATAAATCTATCTTTCCCCAAAATTTAAAAACTTTTTTATTGAAGAAAAGTACATTAACTGAACATATCTGTGTAATCAACACCCAGGTCAAGAAATTGGACATTAACATATCCCAGAAGCCCTCTTCATGGCTCTTTCCTAAACAAATAGATGTACTTTTTAAAACAGTTTGAATTTGGGGTGGTGTTTGTTGAAATTGACTCCTCTTAAAACTTATTTTTAGTGTTTGAGAATTACCAAGGCAACTGCATATTTCATTATAGAAATAATGATATTTATAACAGGCCATGTAATTTAAGGCATATATATATATATATATATTTTTTTTTTTTTTTCTGACTACCCATTAATTAAGTGCAGGTATTTTGTTCATCAGAAAACACAGAAAGGATCCCTTTTCCTTAGTTTTGGATTGGTATCTGAAATCAAGATACTTGAGCTTTGTTTTTGGGTGGCAGTCCCTGAGACAGTTTTCTTAATGGTAAAATGGGGACAATCATAGTATATACCTGCCTTATTAGAAATAAATTGGACACTGCCTTCAAAATCTTTGTAAAGCAATTTTTGTTAACCCAGTTCATTTTCCTTCATTCATTATTCCACATATACTGAGAGATGTAAACATTGTTGAATAATTGAATTTAATAAATATTGTTGAATTTGTTGAAAATGATATGGTATAGTGAAAAATAAATGTTAACTAATTAATGTTAACTGATACTGATATTTCCTTTGATTCTTTTATTTTTAGGACCATAGCCACACTCCATGGATTGTGATCATAGCTAAATATTTAGCACAGTGGTATAGTGAAGTATGTCCTTTCTTGAAAAAAGAAATTCCATATATGACTGTATTTTTTCAGTTTATTATAAAGAATTTCATTGGAGGGGGTGGGACATTGATTTTTTTTCCTTATATGGTTATAGGGCAGCTGATTTAAACTGCTAGTTTAAATCTAGCAGTTTCTCTTTTGATACTGACATTTTTATTAACAAAATGAAATTTGAACAAATGTCATTCTGAAACTGGCAGTGGGGAATGAATGTAGAGAAATGGCCCACAGTTTCTGTTTTCTTTCAAGTCAGCTGATTTCACTGAGGTATAGATTTGCTGATGAAATCTCATATGGATAGGGGGAAACTGGACTTTCAGTTTCCATATTTTGAGTTTTTACAACTAGATTAAAATTTTTTTTAACCCAATTTAGACAAATGGACGAATACCTAAAACGTATAAAGAAAAAGAAGACTTCAGAGATTTGATTAGACAAGGTAATATGGGATGTGATTAAATGTATAAAGTTTGAAAAGCATATTGCTTGAAGCTAATGTTTATTGGATTTCTGTCAACACCTTTGTCAGATGATGCCATCATGAGTTTTTTTGTTTGTTTGTTTTGTTTTTTTGGCTGCATTGGGTCTTTGTTGTTGCACATGGGCTTTCTTTACTTGCGGTGAACGGGGGCTACTCTTCGCTTCGGTGCGTGGGCTTCTCATTGCGGTGGCTTCTCTTGTTGAGGAGCACGGGCTCTAGGCACGTGGGCTTCAGTAGTTGTGGCTCGTGGGCTCTAGAGTGCAGGCTCAGTAGTTTTGGCGCACGGGCTTAGTTGCTCCGCGGCATGTGGGATATTCCTGGGCCAGGGCTTGAACCGGTGTTCCCAGCATTGGCAGGCGGATTCTTAACGACTGCGCCAGCAGGGAAGCCCCCATCATGAGCTTTTATTTTATTTTCCTTGGGAGGTTAAGGAGCCACTCCTTGTGTAGTTTTAAGAATGACTAGTGGGCTTCCTTGGTGGAGCAGTGGTTGAGAGTCTGCCTGCCGATGCAGGGGACACGAGTTCGTGCCCCGGTCCGGGAAGATCCCACATGCCGCGGAGCGGCTAGGCCCGTGAGCCATGGCCTCTGAGCCTGCGCGTCCAGAGCCTGTGCTCCGCAAGGGGAGAGGCCACAACAGTGAGAGGCCCGCGTACCGCAAAAAAAAAAAAAAAAAAAAAAGAATGACTAGTGATTAGCCATATTTCTTCTTAAGGTTCAGTATCCAATCCTCCCTTCAGAATCTGACAAGGTTATCTCCATAATGCTGGGGGGAGAGAAAGAGTGAAAAGAAAAGGGTTGTTGTTTGCTAATCAATTTCTATTTTAATAGGAATTCTAAAGAATGAAAATGGGGCTCCGGAAGATGAAGAGAATTTTGAAGAAGCTATTAAAAATGTGAACACAGCACTAAATACAACTCAGGTATTAAGAGCTGATGAGGTATTCACAAATGAAAGGTGTTTTCTGAAGTCCTCATACGTGAAATAGTTGATTTTAATTTTAATTGAATATTTCTCAAATTGTAGAGTTGGTTAGAAATTAATATCTGTAATACAGCTTGAATATTCTTTTAATAAGATTCTGTATTGTCCTTGTTAAAATGGATCTCAGTGCTTCAGCATATAATTTGATACAGTGATTTATATAAATTAATTGTGTGAAGTACATGATTTGTGAATAATAAGTGTTTGGGGGTAGGAATTATATAATGAAGGTGGTATTTTGCTGTTCCAAAATAGTGTTGCCTGAAAAGTTAAATCTTACCCTGCTTTGCTTTTGACAGTAATTATTTGGATATATTGGAAGATGTTCTTAAAGACATTGTATACCTTAAAAGTTACTTGGAGGATAACCTAGTGTAGATGCCCTTTGTTTTGTTGTTGTTTTGTTTTTAAATTCTGGCCAGTGAGTTTTTTGGGGAACTTTGGAATAATACAACTGGTAGTATAAATTAGAATTTTCTTATAATTTTTTTAATCTTTTTTTTGGCTGCACCACACAGATTGTGGGATCTTAGTTCCCTGACAGGGATTGAACCTGGGCCCTCAGCAGTGAGGGCCTAACAGTTAGCAGTGTGGAGTCCTAACCACTGGACCACCAGGGAATTCCCAGAATTTTCTTATAATTTAAAACAGGAAAAAGTGCTACCCTTCAAGTTAGGAACGCACTCAAGGTGTCATTACATACTTTTTGGAGACAATGAGGTAGTGTTGCTGAGTGCTTAAAAGTGTGTGCTCTGTGAATCACACAGTTTTCTGGGGTGTTGAAAATTTTCTGTGTCTCAGTTGGGGTGATGGTTAGAAGTGTGTGTATCGTTATCAAAAAACATTGAATTGTACATTTAAGATTTGTACATTTGGGGCTTCCCTGGTGGCGCAGTGGTTGAGAGTCCGCCTGCCGATGCAGGGGACACGGGTTTGTGCCCCGGTCTGGGAGGATCCCACATGCCGCGGAGTGGCTGGGCCTGTGAGCCATGGCTGCTGAGCCTGCACGTCCAGAGCCTGTGCTCCGCAACGGGAGAGGCCACAACAGTGAGAGGCCCGCGTACCACAAAAAAAAAAAAAAAGATTTGTACATTTTGCTGAATGTAAAATTTACCCCAATTAAAAAAAACAAGCTTCTCATGGTTGGGGGACAGTGAACTAAGCAAACAGACAAATGTGCCAGGTGCTGTGAACAAAATTAGAGTAGAACAGAGGGGTAGAGCATGATGGAGAGGAGGCCTGGGATCAGGAGGGGCCAGGGAGACTCTCAAAGAGATGTGTTTAAGCAGAAGCCTAAGTGAAGTGTCATGCAGAGGTCTGGAGGAAGAGCTTTTCAGGCCAAGGAAGCACATGTACAAAGGCCCAGAAGTGGGATGATGCTTGGCATTTGTTCAAGGATCAGTATGAAAGCCACTGTGATTGGAATGAAGTAAACAAGGGGGAAAGAGGTGGGAGGGATTTAAGTTTGGAGAGGCAGAAAGGGCCTGATCATAAAGGCACTGCAGGCCACTAGAGTGTTTTGAGCAGGGGAATGGAGTGACCTGATTTATATTTCTAAAAAAATTATTCTGGCTCTTGTGAGGTCAAAAGACTGTAGGGGACTGGGAGTGGAAGCAGAGAGAGCAGTTAGGAATTACCAGTAAGAAAGTTCTTTTTTTCACGCAACGGTAGAATCAAAGCCTAAGGTTTCTATAGTTTTTATTACTGTATGATGTTCTTGCTAACATTAAACGTCCTTAATTTAACGACCTCGTTTCTGTCAGAGTGGTTGTCTCTTTCAGCAGTCACTAATTAGGGTGTAAGGGTTTCAGATTTTTGACAAGATGGAAAAACATGAAGGACTACAAATCTAGCTTGGTATTAATGTCTGTTATCTTTGTTCTGTCTTCAAATATGACTATAAAAAGATTTACTTAGGCTCCTTCTTTACTCTACTTATGATGTAAGAGAATAGGTCAGTCTTTAATGCTAACAGCAGTGGGCAGGAGGGGACTTTCTTCCATTCGCTCTTTCCCCAACGAATCTCCATCTGGTGGTGATTCTGAATAAAAGTCTAAGTTTGTATTTGAACTTGTTTGGAAAATTGCAGTGGAAGTTAAAGTGGGCAGTGAAAATAAACATGAACTTACATTAATTCTTAGTATAAGTAAATGTTTCATGTTCCTTTGTTAGATCCCAAGCAGTATTGAAGATATATTTAATGATGATCACTGCATAAATATCACCAAACAGGTAACAATAACAAAAAAAGTAAAAATAGTGCCACCTTAACCTTTGGGTCAAATTCAGATGTCACTTAATATTAATTTTTTTTGCTTCTTTTAGACTCCGGCATTTTGGATTTTAGCTCGTGCCTTAAAGGAATTTGTGGCCAAAGAGGGTCAAGGAAATTTACCTGTTCGAGGCACAATTCCTGATATGATTGCAGATTCAGCCAAATATATAAAACTTCAAAATGTGTAAGTCACCTGTTTTCAAACTATGTAGTAGAAAAATCAGTCTGTTTATATTAGAGATGAACATATTTTATCAGTCTACCAGAAATCAGAAATCAAATGGAAACCTGTTATAATCTTATCACTTTAAAAATAATCTAAGGGACTTCCCTAGGGGCGTAGTGGTTAAGAATCCCCCTGCCAATGCGGGGACACAGGTTCTATCCCTGGTCCGGGAAGATTCCACATGCCGTGGAGTAACGAAGCCCGTGCGCCGCAACTACTGAGCCTGTGCTCTAGAGCCTGCGAACCACAGCTACGGAAGCCTGCACGCCTAGAGCCCGTGCTCCACAAGAGAAGCCACTGCAATGAGAAGCCCGCGCACCACAACGAAGAGTAGCCTCCACTCGCCACAACTAGAGAAAGCCCACGTGCAACAACGAAGACCCAATGCAGCCAAAAATAAATAAATTTATAAAAATAAGCTAAAAAACTTAGGGGGAAGATTTTTTTTTAATATATTTTATTTTTAAGAATAGTTTAAGTTCACAGCAAAATTGGGCAGAAAGTATAGAGTTCCCACGTACCCCCTGAAGGGTCAGATTTTGTTTTTCATATTTTAAGATAAAACCTAACATTTGAGCACTTAACTCTATGCTATCAACTGTTCTATGTATTAACTAATTTAATATTCACAATAGCCCTATGAGAGAGATACTATTATTGTCCCAGTTTTACAGGTGAGAAAACTATGACATAGAAGAGGTAATTTTTTCAGGGTCTGACAACTGGGAAATGGCAAAACCAAGATTTGAATCTATGAAACTCACCTGTATACTCTTAACCATGGCCCTGTACTCTCTTTTATCTGTAATTTAAAACTTTGAAGTCTTTAGTTTTGATGAATTTTTTGTCATTAATTTTCATAATTTAAAGAGTTCATGACTATAGATAGACACCTGCTATCCAGTTATCACTATCACCCAGGTAGATTGTCATAAGGACAGGTCTCAATGGATATTACCCTTGTGTACTTTGGGCATGGTGCTGATGAATCCAGGGCCACTGGCCTTGTTTCTTTAGGGACCAGATAATGACAACACAGAGAAGGTCTCTGTTCCCTAGACAGATTGTACTCTTCATCTCAGTCATTCTCTAACACATCTTTATTGCCCTAGCCTAAAAGTTCATCTACCTAAAACTTGGGAAAAGTCAGTTGAGGACAAAAGAATTATGACCTCATATCAGAGGTAGTCAGCTTAACACTGATCATCTCTAGAGGGTGAAAATGTAAATAGACTTAAAAGTTTTACATGAATTTGTAGATGGACAGTTCTGAAGTATTTAACTTTCCTTGGACTTGACTCCAAGGAGATTGTGTTCCTTTGTAACATATTTTGTTAGGTCCTCTGTCAGAGAAGCATGGATCATGGATCTCTCTAGAAGGGCAGTTTTTAAGTTAGGTGCTGTTAATTATTGAGGGAGCCTAGGTTATTAGTGCAGTCCAAGAATCCGTCACCAACCACTAAGAGGTGCTGGTAGCATTTCCATGGCATTGTCACATTTCATGTATTTTCAGATCAGTATTTTTTCATGAAAGGGAAAGACATTTTTTGTTTGATTCATGGTGATATTTAAATTTGGTAATTTATTATTTATTTATTTATATTTGCCTGCGTTGGGTCTTTGTTGCTGCGCACGGGCTTTCTCCAGTTGTGCCGAGTGGGGACTACTCTTCGTTGTGGTGCACAGTCTTCTCATTGCCGTGGCTTCTCTTGTTGCGGAACATGGGCTCTAGGCATGCGGGCTTCAGTAGTTGTGGCATGTGGGCTCAGTAGTTGTGGCTCATGGGCTCTAGAGCTCAGGCTCAGTAGTTGTGGCACATGGGCTTAGTTGCTCCACGGCATGTGGGATCTTCCCGGCCCAGGGCTCGAACCCGTGTCCCCTGCACTGACAGGCGGATTCTTAACCACTGCGCCACCAGGGAAGTCCCCAAATTTGTTAATTTAAATATTCGTTAATAGTAGCTTTTTGTTGTTCTTTTCCAGTTACCGCGAAAAAGCAAAGAAAGATGCTGCTGCTGTGGGTAATCACGTTGCCAAATTGCTTCAGTCTATAGGCCAGGTAAGCTGCCGGGCACACTGCCTTTGATGGACAGTACAGCTCCATATAGGCCTGATTGCATCATGTAACTCCAGCCAGAAAAGGCTTAGAGAGAAGGTGTGGCACTGGCTCAAAGCTTCTTTAGAGGGGTCCTCACTTGCCTGCTAATGAGAAGGCCTGTCATAGTGATGGGCTTTGTGCTGTACCCTCTGTTAATCTGCTTTTATACTGGAGCAAAATCTGCATTTATCTCTTTACAGGCACCAGAGTCCATTTCAGAGAAAGAATTAAAATTACTCTGTAAGTCACCTTGACTTAATTTCCTTATTTTGTTTGATAAAAATGTGCCATGGGAAATGTTCCCAGCAATTTTAAATGGTTGAAATTAAAAATTTTCCATGGTCTCAGTGGTATTGACATAGGTAATTATTGCGTAAGGTTTTTTTTTCTCATAATAAATGGAGAGGGTATTCTAAGACTGGTCAGAGGTAGAGCATCTTTATCTAATGCTAAAAAGACATGAAGATCAATTAATTGAAAATTATCAGTAATACAGAATTATTTTCAGCTTACTCATTTTAAATAACTTGGGAAAGTTTTATCTGAAGACTTTGGGTGTGAAGTCTTGAGTCACATGTACATTGACAGTATTGGTTTAAATACTAACTTTGATCAGTGTTAAATGACTGTGATAGAATTAAGAATTTTGCCATCTAGTTTCAGAGTGGCTAGGCTCCTGGGGTCTTCTTGATAACTCCTGAGTAGGCCCAGAGAATTCAAGAGTTAGCTTAAGAGTAATAAAATCTGTTTTACATGCCATCTGAGGATTTCTCCCTATAGCTATGACCCCTAGTTTCTGCAAAAGTCTATATTTTGTATGTTACCCATCCTTAAAATTATTTATCCAAATTATTCATTTTAAGACTCTTCAACATGTTTGTTTAGGCTTAGTTTCAATGTTTTGTTCCACTACTAATCTTACCCTGTGTTTATGCATTAGTGTTTGTGCTACTAGATTATATGATACCAGATTAAAAGCTGGATGTGTTGGGTATTTGAGACTTTATTATTCTGGTCTCTATTGGGATATGTTTGAAAATTTCCATAATACAAAGTTTTTTGTTTTTTGTTTTTAAAGCCTTACATATTCTCAGAGCACAATATGTATAACATTCTCCTTCAGTACTGCTTGTCCATAATAATGATAAAAACTACTGTTCATTGAGCCCTATCAGGCATTCTGCTTGGTATGTACTGTACACAGTTACACTTTTGATCCACAGAACAACTCAAAGGTAAACAATATATCTCCATTTTACAAGTGAAAACTGAGGCT
This sequence comes from Hyperoodon ampullatus, assembly GCF_949752795.1. Lineage (NCBI taxonomy): Eukaryota > Metazoa > Chordata > Mammalia > Artiodactyla > Ziphiidae > Hyperoodon > Hyperoodon ampullatus. Next base: position 20,003,437 of record NC_136931.1, read on the forward strand.
CAGAGAAGTGCCATCACCTATGTAATCAGTGCTGAACTGGTTGTAATCCCAAGGACATGAATTTAAGATAACTTGTGTTCTGGTGCCATCTCTGCTAACTATTAGAACCTTTTCTTCATACTTCCATGTCTGTAAAGAGGATACACAGAATTTCCTGTTCTTAATCGGGATAGTCATGTATCTTAACCATTTACTTCCATAATGTCTTTTCTGTGTTTAGGCAGCAATTCTGCATTTCTTCGAGTGGTGAGATGTCGATCCTTAGCTGAAGAATATGGCTTGCATACAATTAACAAGGATGAAATTAGTAAGTAATAACCTTTTTTTTTTTAAGTGAGGTTTTTTCTTTTTAAAATTAATTAATTTATTTATTTTTGGCTGTATTGGGTCTTCGTTTCTGTGCGAGGGCTTTCTCTAGTTGCGGCGAGCGGGGGCCACTCTTCATCGCGGTGTGCAGGCCTCTCACTGTTGCGGCCTCTCTTGTTGCGGAGCACAGGCTCCAGATGCGCAGGCTCAGTAGTTGTGGCTCACAGGCGCAGTTGCTCCGTGGCATGTGGGATCCTCCCAGACCAGGGCTCGAACCCGTGTCCCCTGCATTGACAGGCAGACTCTCAACCACTGCGCCACCAGGGAAGCCCCAGTAATAACTTTTTGATGCTAGGTTATTAATTAATTCTAAGGATATAAATATTTTGTGTATAACAATGTATAGTAGACTGTATGGTGATAACATAAAGGATAATGTAAATATTTATACTCTAAATTTTATTCTATAAACCTGTCCAAGAAGTCATAATTTCAAATATAAAACTTAATATATACATACATAAAATCCTATTTAGGTCACTGAGTAAGTTGTGTGATATGTAGAAGAGCTAAAGTCAGCATAATACTACCTTAGTAGAGGTTATGTGACCAGAGCTAATAGTCTAAGACCATTGGGTTTTATCTCAGTAACATATCTCCCTTTATTTTATAATTATTTATCATTTTCTATTTTATTGTCACAAAATATTTAAATTTTATGATAGAATTCCCTTGTATTCTGAAACTTGAGTATATAGTAAATTCAGTTCTTCCTTGTTTTTATGGCATGAATTACACAAATTATACTGAAATTTTTTTCCTTTCAGTTTCCAGCATGGACAATCCAGATAATGAGATAGTATTATACTTAATGTTACGGGCTGTTGATAGATTTCATAAACAACATGGTAGATATCCAGGTAAGAATAGCAATCAAATTATCAAATACAATAAAATCTTGTGTTTTGGCCACACAGCATGGCTTGTGAGATCTTAGTTCCCTGACCAGGGATTGAACCCAGGCCACAGCAGTGAAAGCTCCAAGTCCTAACCACTGGACCACCAGGGAATTCCCAATAAAATCTTTTTTTTTTTTAATTAATTAATTTATTTTTGTCTGCGTTGGGTGGGTCTTTGTTGCTGCATGCAGGCTTTCTCTAGTTCCGGTGAGCGGGGGCTACTTTTTTTGTGGTGTGCGGGCTTCTCATTGCAGTGGCTTGTCTGTGTTGCAGAGCACGGGCTCTAGGCACGTGGGTTTCAGTAGTTGTGGCACACGGCTCAGTAGTTGTGGCACATGGGCTTAGTTGCTCCACGGCATGTGGGATCTCCCCGGACCAGGGCTTGAACCCATGACCCCTGCATTGGCAGGCAGATTCTTAACCATTGTGCCACCAGGGAAGTCCCCAATAAAATCTTAAATAAATACTTAAATAGAATGAAATCTTAAAGGATTCTTGGCGTGTTTGCAGTAGTGATGCTTGAAGTCATACTGTAAACAATTTACACCTGGTTCGTCTCAGGAAATACCATTTGTTTTTTAAGTGTAACCAGTTGCAAGTAGTGTTTGATTCAACACAGGGGGCTGTTGGTTGATTGCATATAGGATAAAATTTTTTCCTGTCAGTTTGTACAGTTTACTTCTAAGACTCACACTGAGTTTGATTTAGTGGAATGAGAAAGCCACAAGAAGTATGCCTGTGATTTCCGAGCTCAGAACTCTGAAGATGTTTCTTTGCTCAGTATCTATTTTTTGTTATCTGTTAATGTAGTAATTGGGGAATTGGCATATGCTCAAAGGTCTTCAGTTGCCCAGGATATCTTTATTAAGATTGTAATTTTAATTGTGCAGGATTATTGCAGAGCAGCACATTCTGGGTGTGTCATAAAACCTGTTGCCCCAACTGATGTAGTATACCCACCGAGTTATAATCTTAATGAGCAAGCTTACCAGAAAAGGAAAAGGAATAAACACCAAATATGTATTGCTTTATTTGTATTGTTTGCTTGGAATGTATTTTTGGTTATCTCTTGCATAATCAACCATCCTCAAATCTAGTAGTTTAAAACAATCAATTTTTCTGTCTCGTTACTTTGTGGATTGGCTGGACCCAGTTAGGCAGTTCTCACTGGGGGAAGGGGATCTCATGCAGTTGCATGACGCCTGGGGCTGGAGTCATCCAAGAAGACATGCTCACTCACGTGTGTGGCACTTTAGTTGGGATATCCGGAACTGCTGTGGGGGGAGTGGGCCGGTGCTGGTCAGGCCTCTCTCTCCACATGGCTACTTGGAGCTTCCTTTTAGCATGGGAGTCCTAGATTTCTTACATAGTGGCTGCCTTCCCCAGAGTTAACATTCCAAAAGACCCAGGTGGAAGGTACAAGGCTTTTTATGACTTGGCCTTGGAAGTCACAGCATCACTTATGTCATGTTCTGTTGGCTTCACAGGGTCACATTAGATTAAGAGCGGAAGGGGGACCACACAAGGGCACAAAGAGGTGTTCATTGGGGAGCCATCATGGGAGATTAGCTGTTACATAGAGCACAGGCTTTGGAGTTAAACCTAGGTCCAAATCCAAGTTCTGTCACTTATTATCTCTTGATCTTGGGTGAGTCACTATTTCCCTCCAAGTCTCAAGTTCTCTCGGTATGGAAAGGTGATAATAATAACTACTCTATTAGATTGTAAGGGTTAGATACGTGATGTATAAAAATCACTTAACATACTGCTTAGCTTTTTTTAAGTACTCAATAAAGGGTAGATGCTACTATTTTGAGAAGGAGTGATGATAGGTCTTTTTTTTATTAATTAGTTTATTTTTATTTTTGGCTGCGTTGGGTCTTCGTTACTGCACACGGGCTTTCTCTAGTTGTGGCGAGTGGGGGCTACTCTTCGTTGCGGTGCTCAGGCTTCTCATTGTGGTGGCTTCTCTTGTTGCAGAGCACGGGCTCTAGGTGTGCAGGCTTCAGTAGTTGTGGCATGAGGACTTAGTAGTTGTGGCTCGCAGGCTGTAGAGCGCAGGCTCAGTAGCTGTGGCGCATGGGCTTAGTTGCTCCGCGGCATGTGGGATCTTCCCAGACCAGGGCTCAAACCCATGTCCCCTGCGTTGGCAGGTGGATTCTTAACCACTGCGCCACCAGGGAAGTCCCGATGATAGTTTTTAAACTAGAGAGGTTAAAAAATAAAATAAACTAGAGGGGTTTAGTAATACCTGGATATTATGGCAATTACATTTTTCCTTCCAGTAGTAATAATAATGATAGCTTACCTTTGGAGACATCATAGTTTAATCATTAAGAACTGCCTGGGCTCATATCACAGTTTTGCTACTTATGAGCTAAGTAACTCAGGCAAATAACTTAATCTGTCTGTGCCTCAGTTTCCTTATCTGTAAAATGAAGATAATAATAGTGCCTACTTCATAGGGTTGCTGTAAGGATTAAATGAATTAATATTTTAGATGGTGTTTAGAACAATGTCCAGCATCTATTAATGCTCCTATTATTATAGTTTTTTATTGTTGTTGTTTTTGCGGTACGCAGGCCTCTCACTGTTGTGGCCTCTCCCGTTGTGGAGCACAGGCTCCAGACACACAGGCCCAGCGGCCATGGCTCACGGGCCCAGCCGCTCCGCGGCATGTGGGATCTTCCCAGACCGGGGCACAAACCTGTGTCCCCTGCATCGGCAGGCGGACTCTCAACTATTATTATAGTTTTATATGTGTCATTTAATCTCCTGGAAATGGGTAATAAACGCTATAAGTTTTATAAAGGGTATAAATAGGACATTACTTTCTCCTTCATTCAGTTCTATCAAATAATTATTGAGCACCACTACGTGTCAGATACTCTTCTAGATACTGGGTAAGGAGCACTGAACAAAGCAGATTTGTCAAACTCAAATTTTTAATAGATTTTAGACGGTTTCTTTGATTGTTACAAATTTGTGATAGTTGCAAATATTAGTCTCATACTTTCCATTATTTTTGTTCTTATTTCAGTTTTACACCTTAATGTTTTAACTAGAACACCTAAAACTGGATTAAATAAAGGAGATAGCCAATAATTTTGAGTCACATATTTATTTTAATGAAAATTAATTTGCATATATATATTTTAGGGGTATCTAACTATCAAGTTGAAGAAGATATAGGCAAGTTGAAGTCTTGTCTCACTGGCTTCCTTCAGGAATATGGATTATCCATAATAGTGAAAGATGATTATGTCCATGAATTGTGAGTATTTTTTTAGGGAATGCAAGAGACAATACTGTCCTGTCATAAGGCTAATAATCTATGTTCATGTCTCCATCCTTTCCTGTAGTTGCCGATACGGAGCTGCTGAACCACACACCATTGCTGCATTCTTAGGGGGTGAGTTCCAGAGATGAGAAGACTGTCACCTGTTGTTATATAGTACAGTTATGAAGTTTTGTTTTCCCAGCTGTTTTAACTAGGGAGGTCAGTAAAGCACAATGTTAATATTGAGTTTAGATTATTTTGGTAGCCCCCAAACTGGTCTCCCTGCTTTCCGTCTCTCCTATTGCTGTCCATTTTAAACTCCTGAAGAGTAATTAATCTTTCTAAAGCATAGCTCTGATTGTGTCTCTCACTAACCCTCTGACCTGGCAGTACACACATATACACTACAGTAGTCCTCGGAAAATAAATCCAGAGTCTTTCATTTGACATTTAAAACATTCTGTGTTCTGGTTTTACCCAGCCTTTCTGGCCTTGGTTTTTTCAAGTTACTTGCTTTTCCCCTAGACATGCCCTTTGATTTCCCGCTCCTTGAATCTTTACCCCACTCTGGGCCCATTTGCCTTACGTCTCCCTGTTGCCTGCATGCCTAAAATCTACCTGTTCTTCAGGACCCAACTCAACAATACCATCTCTTAAATAAAACTCCTTGGAGCCTGGAAGTTTGAGGTCAGGGCCAGCATAGTTGGTTTCTGGTTTCTTCGTGGCTTGTAGGCAGTCACAGTCTTGCTATGTGCCATAACCTCTTCTTTGTGCAGGAAGGTGAGGAGCCTCTCTGGTGTCTCTTCTTATAAGTATACTAATCCCGTCATGAGGGCCCCACCCCCGTGACCTCAATTACCTAATTACCTCCCAAAGACTTCAACTCCATCTCCAAATACGGTAACGTTGGGGGTTAAGGCTTTAACATTTGAATTTTGGGGGACATGCATTCGGTCTATAACATGTGCATTCTATAATCATTCTGCACAAGTCATTTCTTTCAGGTCTTTTTAAAAATATTACCTTCCCCTGTGAGGCCATCCCTGATTGATTTAAAACAGTTCCTCCTCTTGCATCATATCCCCCTTCCTTGCTTTTTCTCCTTAGCACTTAGTCACTTGACGTTTTACTTATTTGTAAATTCTCTCTCCCTCACTACTGAAAAGTAAGATCCATAAGGATAAGGATTTTTGTCTTTTGTTCCCTGCTGTATCCCTAGTGCCTAGGACAGTGTCTGGTACATAGTAGAGTCTCAAATTTTATTGAATCAGTGAATGTGAAAGTAGAAGCTTCAGATTATAAAAGATGAAAAATTGTTTTCTTGGTATTTTTTTTTTTTTCTTTTCTGTTGTTTTGTTTTGAATAGTAACTTTAAAACTTGTTACTGTTACTCTGTACTCAGACTGTTACTGAGTATAGCAGTCTGGGTATCTAATATAGATCCTTTCCAAATTACAGATATTCCTTTACCCTCCCTTTTTAAAAAAATTTATTTAATTAATTAATTTATTTTTTGCTGCATTGGGTCTTTGTTGCTGCACGCGGGCTTTCTCTAGTTGCGGTGTGCGGGCTTCTCATTGTGGTGGCTTCTCCTGTTGTAGAGCATGGGCTCTAGGCGCCTGGGCTTCTGGAGTGTGGCTCGCGGGCTCTGGAGAGCAGGCTCAGTAGTTGTGGCACACGGGCTTAGTTGCTTCGCGGCATGTGAGATCTTCATGTACCAGGGCTCGAACCCGTGTCCCCTGCATTGGCAGGCGGATTCTTAACCACTGCACCACGAGGGAAGCCCCTTTACCCCCTTTCTTTTTTTTTTTTTTTTTTTGCGGTACGCGGGCCTCTCACTGCTGTGGCCTCTCCCGTTGCGGAGCACAGGCTCCGGACACACAGGCCCAGCGGCCATGGCTCACGGGCCCAGCCGCTTCACGGCATGCGGGATCCTCCCGGACCAGGGCACGAACCCACGTCCCCTGCATCGGCAGACGGACTCTCAACCACTGCACCACCAGGGAAGCCCCCCCACTTTTTATTATAAAACATGCACAGGGTAAAATTCAAATGCAACAGAAGGGTAACCTTTGAGAATCCTTTCTGCCTATATTTAGCCTTGAAAAAAGTGCAGTCATCCATACTATTGTTTTGACTTTTTCTTGCTTAATATATTTTGCCAGTCTTTTTTTTTTTTTTTTTGCGGTACACGGGCCTCTCACCGCTGTGGCCTCTCCCGCCGCGGAGCACAGGCTCCGGACGCACAGGCTCAGCGGCCATGGCTCACAGGCCCAGCCACTCCGCGGCATGTGGGCTCCTCCCGGACCGGGGCATGAACCCGTGTCCCCTGCATCGGCAGGCGGACTCTCAACCACTGCGCCACCAGGGAAGCCCTTTGCCAGTCTTTTTAAACCACCATAATTAAAAATACTTTTTTCTTTTAAACTGTGGCATAATATGCCAGGGTGTGAATGTATAGAACAAAATTTTTATTTCCTTTAATAACATAGTTATAAAAAATTGTAGTCCTTTGTTTTGATATAACTCAGTAAGTTATGTCTGTTTTGGATTACGTTTAAACATCTTTGGCTTTGGAAAGGAAAGGTTTTCTTTACAGAATTGAATATTTTTATAGAACTCTTTAAATTTACCTTTTTCAAAGATTTGCTTTTCTCCTTTTTCCTTGCAGGAGCTGCTGCTCAAGAGGTTATCAAAGTAATCACCAAACAATTTGTAATTTTTAATAATACTTACATTTATAGTGGCATGTCACAAACTTCAGCAACTTTCCAGTTGTAGAATAAGTACCCTATAGTGTGTTAATGATTGAAACTGTAATTGCTGTCAGGTTGTGTTCCAGTTTGTAAAGTTCTGCTAAGGGAGAACTGTTAAGTTGTTTCCTTAATAAACATTTTTCTCATTTATAATAATGTAGTCTTGTTCTTTGGGGAGCTGAGGTGGAGGGAGGAAGGAAACAGTTTTCTCAGAGAATAAAAGCTATCCATTTCTAACTGAGTTCATTATTTCTGGCTTGCTATTTCAAAGTTACTTAACATAGAAATGTCTTGTATGGACTTCCTTGGTGGTGCAGTGGATAAGAATCCGTCTGCCAATGCAGGGGACATGGGTTCGATCCCTGGTCTGGGAAGATCCCACATGCCGTGGAGCAACTAAGCCCATGCGCCACAACTATTGAGCCTGCACTCTAGAGCTTGTGAGCGACAACTACTGAGCCCATGTGCCACAACTACTGAAGCCCACGCGCCTAGAGCCTGTGCTCTGCAACAAGAGAAGCCACCGCAATGAGAAGCCCACACAGCCCACCACCACAATGAAGAGTAGCCCCTGCTCTCCACAACTAGAGAAAAGCCCCCACACAGCAATGAAGACCCAATGCAGCCAAAAATAAATTGAAAATTTTTTTTAAAAGGTCTTGTGTTACATTAGAAATAGCTTAAAATATTTTTTTCTTATAATCTTAAATAATGAATTTAAGGCACGTGCAGATTTTAGCTGTGGACATCTTAATACCATCACTGTTTGTTAAAATACAGTTTAAAAGGGGCTTCCCCCAGGACATGGAAGCAACCTAAGTGTCCATCAACAGATGAATGGATAAAGAAGATGTGGCACATATATACAATGGAATATTACTCAGCCATAAAAAGAAATGAAATTGTTATTTGTAGTGAGGTGGATGGACCTAGAGACTGTCATACAGAGTAAAGTAAGTCAGAAAGAGAGAAACAAATACTGTATGCTAACACATAAATACGGAACCTTAAAAGGTTCTGAAGAACCTAGGGGCAGGACAGGAATAAAGACACAGACGTAGAGAATGGACTTGAGGACACGGGGAGGGGGAAGGGTAAGCTGGGAGGAAGTGAGAGTGGCATAGACATACATACAATACCAAATGTAAAATAGCTAGTGGGAAGCAGCTGCATAGCACAGGGAGATCAGCTGGTGCTTTGTGTCCACCTAAAGGGATAGGATAGGGAGGGTGGGAGGGAGACGCAAGAGGGAGGGGATATGGGGATATATGTATACATATAGCTGATTCACTTTGTTTTACAGCAGCAACTAACAGAACATTGTAAAGCAATTATACTCCAATAAAGATGTTAAAAAAAAAGGGGCTTCCCTGGTGGCGCAGTGGTTAAGAATCTACCTGCCAATGAAGGGGACATGGGTTTGAGCCCTGGTCCAGGAAGATCCCACATGCTGCAGAGCAACTAAGCCCGTGTGCCACAAGCTACTGAGCCTGTGCTCTAGAGCCCGCAAGCCACAACTACTGAGCCCGTGTGCCACAACTACTGAAGCCTGTGCGCCTAGAGCCCGCGCTCTGCAACAAGAAGACACTGCAGTGAGAAGCCCACGCACCGCAACGAAGAGTAGCTACAACTACAGAGAGCCCGCACACGGCCAAAAATAAAAATAAATTTAAAAAATATATTTTTAAATACAATTTTTAAAAGACAAATATTTCAGATGTATAGTTTTATCAGAAAACAAGAACAGGATACAAAGGGGAGGGAAGGTTGTAAAAGATTAATGATGGCAGCGCTTGGGGCTCAGACGGCCTCCTCCCCACGCCTGCGCACAGCTACCCGAGGCCACGACGCCGGCCTCAGCGACCCCAGAGCCCGTTCTCCTAACTCCTTCGGGCGAACGCCCCTCTGAGCAAAGAAAACCCTTTACACAGGGAGCAGTGAGATTAGAGGATTTCCCCTTCATATAGTGACTTTCCACTACTTAAACAGGCGCACACTTGCTATCCGCAGCCCTCTGGAATATGGGTGAGCAGTGGCCGGCGAGAGACTCCACGTGGGGGCGGGGCGGCCGGAAGTCCCGCCCCACCGAAGTGCGCCCGGTCCTCTCGGCGGGAAACCAGGTCGGGCGTCGTGTTCGGCGGGCGGCAAGGGAGAAAGGGCGAATCCCAGGGCGCTGCGACTTAAGGGTAAAGAACACGGCCTCCACTCCCTGCGCGTTCGGTCCTGCCTCAGCCCCGCCTCGGAACCCGCCCGTCGCCTCCTGTGGAAGGTCTGGGATGCAGAACGCCCCGCTCTAACCTTCTTAACCGACCCACATGAGGGGATGGGGTGATGAGGCGGGATGGGGCATTTCTGAGGAGGCGGTCGCCCCGGGCTGAGTCCCGCACAGGGAAAAAGAATTGTCACGTACCACTTAGGCGGCTAGAGCCTGGCCGATTGTACTTCAGAATCCTCGGGCGCCTCCCCAGGTAGTTCTGATGTATGAAGGGGGTGGGCGCAGCTGGGGCAGTTGTTTCTCAGATCGGAGGTGGGAACCTCTGTTCCGCATCACCTGAGGGGGAGGGCACGTTAACGGGACTGATATTCAGACCCACCCGCTGCCCTGCCGGTGAATCGCCTGTGGAGGAGCCGGCCTCGGGTCGCTAACCAGCGGCCACGTCCCTGCAGGAGTTGGAGAACCCTGGTCTAAGAGGGAAGGGCCCGAGGGACCACCTATGCTCTTCAAAAGGAGTTCCTCCAGCTCTTTAGGTGAGCCAGGCCGTGGTGTTAATGAGCGCAAATTGACGAAACAGGGTAGAGTTAGTCTTCTCTCCTGGGCAAGATGTCTATCGGTTACCTGTGGAAACTGGGATGAGGTGATGAGGATGAATGCGGAACGGCTGCTCCAGTCTCCTGAGGCCGGGAGTGTTGATGTTGTAGTGAAATGGCTCCTGGTACCCTCAGCCTGTTTCTGGACCTGATTGACTGTTTTTTCTCTATCTAAACTATTGTAACAAAGTTTACGTTACATTACTTGCATCTTGGCCGTTTCTCCCTTGCCTCTCCTACTTTAGGGGAAAGTTTCCACTTGGTATGAGCCTAAGCTGGGGATCCACTGTCAACAACTTAGTGGTGGCAGATATGGTGGGATTTTCAGCCCTGCCAGCCTTATGCACAGAAAGATGTCATTTATCTTTCTGATATTTTGAGGGTGCTATTTAGATTTCAAAAAGCTTTTCATGTTAACATTTTCTAGGCCACGTAAAAGAGGAATGTTCACCTCATTTTCTTGCTTAAATTTGAATTTAACAGTAGTGTTTTGGGGAATTGATTGAGTGCAAACTGTAAGTAGGATAGTTTCTTCCTGTTACCTGGGAAAAAAATCCCCCTTTCCCCCTGTGAGAATACAGTAAATAATTTTGAAATCTTGTTCATGGCAGTCTGCATCTATTCACTAAGTTACTGAAAATACTTAATAATATGCTTTATTGGGCAGATGATTTTGTTCTTGGGATTATACTATATTTTATACTTTTAAATATAATTTTATAGTTATCCCTCCCTTGGAAGTTATAACTTGTCCTTTGCTGTGGATGTTTTTAAGCATGTAGCAGGTAAATAGATGACTTGTATTAATGCTACTAGATATTTGACAAACTTTATCTTATTTTACTGTGCAAAGTAACCATTTATTAGAAAACAATATAAGAAAGACAGACAAAGGGGAACAGAAGGAAGTTTGTGTTGTCAGCTTCAATTTAAAACTTATATCCCTCTTTAAATATGAAAATTATATTAAAAAGCAGAATAGATTGACTAATTAAAACTAAGGAAATAGTCCTTAAACTCCCTCACAAAGCAAAAACCTCCATGTGTGATACGTGTTTTTTTTAAAACAGGCTGTTTTTTAATCTAGTCTTTTTCCAAATCCTAACCCATTTGCTCAAAGATAATGCAACCTTTAAAAAAGGATGTAAATTTTCCTGTAAATTTTCATTTATATATAGTATGTCTGTTTATAATATGTCTCCAAATTATATGTAGGAGGCAGTATAACAGGATAAGAGTGTAGCCCTTGCCTCAGATTTTCTTGGTTCCCACTCTAGCTCTGGCACTTACTAGCTGTTTGAACTTGAGCAAATTGTTTACTTTCTCCTCATCTATCTTCATCCTTATAGCTCCCTTGCATGGTTGTTGTAAAGACTAAAAAGATAGTATTTATAAGGTTTATAGGGGTTTATAGAGCCTGGCCTATCATTGGGCTTGCTGAACATTAGAAGCTTCTATTATAAAACTTGTGAAAAATGAAAAACAGTGAAATAAAACACTACCAGCTAAAGACAACAAGTGTTAATATGTTGCTCTTTTCCATCTAGTTTTATTTTATGTTTGTCTCTACATAATTGGGGTCATACTGTAGATAAAATTTTGAGTCTTGCTCTTTTGATTACATGGTAACATAAGCATTTTTCCATACTGTCAAACATTTCAAGTAAATGTCAATATTCTTGTAACAATATCCTATCCTGTGGATATACTATGATGTACCTACCCATTCCTTTTTAAATGGAATATTTAGGTTAAAAAAATGACAAAACTAGTAAATATTTGTATAGTACTTTATAAAAGATTCTCATATTTATCATTAAATTTTTTGTTTGGGAATTTTCAGTTTGAGAGTTAAAATGAAAGATAGAAAGGATAATTAACTATCTCTCTTTAACCACCCAGTGCTTTAGTAAATAAGAATTTTAGAGTTCTGTGAGTCCTGATTTATTGCTCTAAGAAATTAATTGGACTCTGATGTATTTTTCTAAAAAATCAGTTTAGCATTTTAAAGAATGTGAGAGACCATATTAGGGTTGCCAGTTATTTTTAAAATTCATCTAATGAATATAAACAGAGGTTTAAGCTTGAAAATAACCATGAGTTGTTAGAAAAAATTTTAGTATTAAGCTAAGTTGGTGAAGAGAAATGCACATCTAAAGAGTGTGTGCGTATTTGTGTTTTAAACCTCTGATTCATGGAGGAGTGCCCAATCTGAAATCATAGGATAAAAATTTACAGAAAAGAAAATAAGGAAGGAGAACCAGAAGTGGAGCAGCTAGATCTAGTCAACCAATCATTCGTGTGTTTGTTTAATAAAATGTGTTGAATGCCTGTAGTACGTGCGTGCGAGGTGCATTTATGTATGTTTTCAAATTTAATTCTTGTAACAACTCTATGAAGTTGGAAATTTATATTTTACAGATGAGGAAACTGAGCCTCAGAGAACTTAAGCATACCTAATACCACACACCTAATAAGTTTCAGATTCAATCTTTGCTCTTCTGGTTTGAGAAAACTATTCTTTTCCTACCCCTTTGCATATGTAATTCTGGAATTCTCAAAATTGATTTAAATTGAGAAAATACCTTTATCTTATAGACGAAATATAAGGTAAAAGAAAGCAGACAAGCATGGAAAGTGAGGACACAAAGAAAATACAAGGTGAGAAATTTGTGGATCATATATCTGGAATTTGTTTTATAGTGTATTTGTGGGATATACTGCAGATTATGTGACAGGCTCCAGGAAGTGAAAGAATTATTCAGCAATTTACATGAATATTTATTAAGCATCTACTCTGTGCCTGTCACACTGATTTCAGGAAACAGACATTCTAATGGGAGATGGCATGTTGATAATTAGAATACCATACGATAGCTGATTTAATGGAGGTATACATAAGAACAGTGGAAACCTGAGAGGACCACCATCAAATTTCAGAGCTGTCCTCAGAAAAATGGAAATTTAATTCATGGGCATAAAGGAGGTTAACCAGAGAGGAAATATTAAAATAGAAAAGGATGGGGAATAGTATTCCCTAATGGACCCCATCACATCAGGGTTTGGCTGAGTAAGAGGACCCTCAAAAAAAGACCGAGAAAAACATTTCAGAAAGGTCAGGAATGTGGTATTTTGGAAATCAGCCTTAGGAGAATGCTTTGAGAAAGATTACCCAAGAGCCTCAGTGTTAAGTATCACAGATGAAGACTGAAGTATCCACTGGATTTTTCATTTAGGAGATCTTTTGTTTTATTAATAGTAAATTTAATAGATTTCAGCCAGATTGAAGTATATTGAGGTCTGGGTGGGAAATAGTCTGGAGACCGTATGAATAGCTTATTCTTCTTAAAAGCTTGTCTGAAGATATATGGCATTAACTAGAGGGAGGATGTAATGTTAAGGAGTCTTATAAGAGGTATAGAGATAAGAGAATATGTGAAGAGGGAATGGGGATTATGGAGAGGGAGAAATTGAAGAAACTGGAAAGACGGGATAATTGCTGGAGATGCTCCTCTCAGATCATTTATCACACTATGGGAATTACTTACATCCTCTTCTGTCTCTATCACCAGATTGTGAGTTCCTTGGAATTAGAATCCCTATCTGATACAGAGTGGATGCATAGTAGACATTCAATAAAGATTTGTTAAAGGAATATATTTTAAAGAAGGTCATAGGCCTGTAATAGTGCCTTTTGAGTTGTATGCGAGAGAAATACAACTCAAACTAGTTCAAGAAAAAGAAGGAAACGTATCAGTTCATACAACTGGGAAACTCAGAGTTGTGAGGAAGTGTTCTCCAAAGGAACCACAAGAAGGAAGAGGGAAATCATTCTGGGCAAGAAAAAAACTATAGTACAGTTGAACCTTGAACAACATGGGTTTGAACTGTGTGGGTCCACTTATATTCAGATTTTTTTTTGATAGTACTACATGATCTGAGGTTGGTTGAATATGAGGATGTGGAACCACAAATGTGGAGGGCGGATTACAAATTATATGTGGGTTTTCAACTGAGTGGACGGTCGGTGCCCTTAATCCCCGTGTTGTTCATGGGCCAACTGTAGTTGTAGTCACTGCAGGATCCCAAAGCACAGGTGAATGTGTTAACCATGAACAGGATGGGAGCTGGATCCTGGTGTGATATTGTAGAGGAAGAGGTAAGAATGGGTGTGGCTGCAGATATTTTTGTAGGAATTCTGTGTTGTGGAAAGTGTTCTGGGAATTCTGTGAAAGCCTAACATCTGTGTCTTTTTGACTGAGAGTTTATTATAGCATTTATAAGCTGCTTTGCCCAGAGAGCAAGGCAGAGCCAGAGATGACAAATAATTAATGGCTTATTCTCTGGAATCAGCCCTAAACAACTGAAGGGAGCTGATAGATAAATACTCTTCACACTTTGACTGGGATGACTCTGAGACACATGGCTCTACCCTAGCTCCCAGAGTTTCCTGGTGGGGTTGCTTGTGTCTACCTTCCCTTTCTGTTTCATCTTTTCAAAAAAGTACTTGCACTCAAATTTTTGTTTCATGGTCTACTTCTGGGGGGCCCGAAATTAAAACATGAAGTGGAAGAGAAAGAGATGAGGTTTGAAGAGAGCTGAAGATTTGGAGTAGCCATTGAGGAAAATGGGAGAAACAACAGAAGGGAATTGGAGATGGAGCTGACCATGGATGGGGTTGCTGAGTAGAGTTGGGGGGTGTAACCTGGAATGCATACCAAATATTTGCAATGGCATAACTGCTTAATTTTTTTCTTTTTTCCGTTTAGCAGTGCCCAAATTTGAGCTGAAAGAGCAGAGAAAAGAAACTGTTTTGAGTCACAATTAGGATTATAAAACATGTTTGGTAGGAGAAGGGGTCAAAGAAATCCTAGCAAGATAATGGTTGAGGTGATGAATCATGGGATCTGGGATGAAGAGGGAAGGAAATGAAACCAAGTCTCTGAGAACACGAGTAAAGGAAGTAGAAATCGTAGGGGTCAAGGAGTAAATATAAGAATAAGGAAGTAAGCCATGGGCTTCCCTGGTGGCGCAGTGGTTGAGAGTCCGCGTGCCGATGCAGGGGACACGGGTTCATGCCCCAGTCCGGGAAGATCCCACATGCCGCGGAGCGTCTGGGCCCGTGAGCCATGGCCGTTGAGCCTGCACATCCGGAGCCTGTGTCCCGCAATGGGAGAGGCCACAACAGTGAAAGGCCCACATACCGCAAAAAAAAAAAAAAAAAAAAAGAATAAGGAAGTAAGCCAGTTGAAAGAATTAGGAGTAATATTCAGAAAGTGAAATAATGGAGTTGAAAATATCAGTGGTAGAGCTGTTCTGACTATTGACAAGGGTCCAGATTTGGCCTTGGAAGTGAATAGCCAAATTTACATACAGTTTGAGACTTGCAAAGGAGAGAGACTGTCTGTTTCCCAGCATCCATATCAATCACCCAAAAGAACTGTGATTGGGGCCACTTCAGTCATTAGGTCAACTGCAGAGCATACCAGTAATTTTAAAAAAATATATATGTATACCTATAAATTTATTAAGATGTAATTGACATACCACATAATTTACTCATTTAAAATATACAGTTTACTTGTTTTCATATATTCACAGTGTTGTACAACCATCACCACAATCAATTTTAGAACATTTTCATCACCCTCAAAGAAACCTGTACCCGTTAGCAGTCACATCCCCCCACACACACCCCTGTTAACCTAGACAACCACTAATGTGTTTTATGTCTCTAAATTTGCCTATTCAGGACATTTTATATAAATGGAATCATATAATATGTGGGCCTCTTTGACTAGCTTCTTTCACTTAGCATAATGTTTTCAAGGATCATCCATGTTGTCTCAGTATCTTCATTCCTCTTTTTTGTGGAATAATTCCATTGAATGGATATATCATATTTTATTTATCCATTCAAGAGTTGATGGATATTTGGGCCTCCACTGTTTGGCTATTACGAATAGCGCTGCTATGAATATCCATGTATAAGTTTTGGGGTAGACATATGTTTTTATTTCTTTTGGGTATATACCCAGGAGTGGAATTGCTGAATCTATGGTAAATTTATGTTTAACCTTTTGAGGAACTGCTAGACTGTTTACCAAAGCAGCTGTACCATTTTACATTCCCACAGCAATGTATAAGGGTTCCAATTTCTCCAAATCCTTGGTCAGAATGTTAGACTATTTTTGATTATAGCCATCCTAGTGGTTGTAAAGTGGTATTTAGTTGTGGCTTTAGTTTGCACTTCCCTAAGAACTAATGATATTGAGCATCTTTTCATACACTTATTGACCATTTGTATATGTTCTTTGGAGAAATGTCTATTTAAATCCTTTGCATGCTTTTTAATTGGCTTGTCTTTTACTGTTGAGTTTTAGGAGTTCCTTATGTATTCTGAACACAAGCCCCTTATTGGATATATCTGATTTGCTGATATTTTCTTTCAGTCTTTGAGTTGTCTTTTTACATTCTTTCTTTTTCTTTCTTTTTTTTTTTTTTTTTGCGGTACCCCGGCCTCTCACTGTTGTGGCCTCTCCTGTTGTGGAGCACAGGCTCCGGACGCGCAGGCTCAGCGGCCATGGCTCACGGGCCCAGCCGCTCCACGGCATGTGGGATCTTCCTGGACCGGGGCACGAACCCGTGTTCCCTGCATCGGCAGGTGGACTCTCAACCACTGCACCACCAGGGAAGCCCTCTTTTTACATTCTTAATGATACCTTTTGAAGCTCAGAATTTTCAGTTTTAAGTCCAATTTATTGAATTTTCTTTTATTGCTTGTGGTTTTGGTATTGTAAACACTTCAGTTTTTGTTTGCTTGTTTATTTTCTTCAGGAATTATTGAAGGAGCTAGCTTGCATAGCCTGGAGGAGATAAAAACCCAGTTGTAGATATCAGTAGGTGCTTTGTCTGGGAAGGGAGGGATTATGATAGGAAATATTAAAGTATGAAAAAGAAGTACAGAAGGAATTAAGAAAAGTACATAAAAAGTTTTTGTGCCTAGAGTTGAAAATCACCATGCCCCATCAAAAATCCTCTTTGGTATGTTATTGATGATGAATGGCTTATTGATATCCGGACAATCACACTAACCTTCTTATGGTTTTTATTAATGTAGAACATGATCAATTAAAGTTTGCTGTTACTCCAAGACAACTCAGTGATAACCTTTGTACTATGATATTTTACTAACAAATTGAGTCATGAATTATTTCATTGAACCAAATTGCCAGTTGAATTTCTGTCAAGAGGAAGACTAATTGATTCACAATAGATCTTAGTTGGTTTTTTTTAGTGTGCTTCTCTGTATTTTTTTCCTCCCTTCATCCTATAGCTTTGAAAACTTTAAATATTAATTCAAGCATTATGTCAAAATCTATGTACAATTTTATTTAAATCCTTAAAACCAAGAGAAGAAATTGTTTAAAGGCTATTGTAAAGAATTTTATAGGAAAATGATTGTCTATTGTTTCCTTTTAGTTGTAAGTAAATATTTAAACTTTGTATTTTGATAAATTTAACATGTGTATATAGCCAGCATTGTGTAAACATCAGCACAATCAGTATAGTGAACATAGCCTCATGTCCCTTTGTAATACCTCCCTTCTGTCCCTTCCTGGACCTCCTTTCCCCAAGCAACCACGGATGTGCCTTCCGTTACTGTAGACTAGTTTGTGTTTTTTCAATATATGGAATTGTACAGTATACTATCGTATACTCTTTTTTGTGTGTAGTTTATTTCACTCACCATAAGTATTTTGAGATTTATCCATGTGGTTGTATGTATGAATAGTTAATTCCTTTTTATCGCTAAATAGTATTCCATTGTATGGTTATACCACAACTTCTTTATCCATTCATCTGCTGATGGACATTTCAGTTGTTTACAATTTTTGGTTATTACATATAATGTCACCATGAACATTTGTTTACAAGTCTTTATATGTACATATCTCTCCTTTTATTTTGAGTAAGTGCTTAGGAGTAGAATGACTGCATCAAATTTTAGGTGTTTAACAATTTATGAAACTGCTAAACTTTCAAAGTGGTTGTACTATTTTATGTGTCCACCAGCAGTATATGAGAGTTATAGTTCCTTTGTATCCTTGTCAAAATATGTTGTGGTCAGTCTTTTAAATTTTAGTCATTCTAGTGGGCATGTAATAATGTCTCCTTGCGGTTTTAATTTGCATTTTCCTAATGATTAATGATGTTGAGCAGCTTTTCATGTGCTTATTTGCTATCTGTGTATCTTTTTTTGTCTGTTCAAATCTTTTGCTCAGGGCTTCCCTGGTGGCGCAGTGGTTGAGAGTCCACCTGCCGATGCAGGGGACACGGGTTCGTGCCCCGGTCCAGGAAGATCCCACATGCCGCGGAGCGGCTAGGCCCGTGAGCCATGGCCGCTGAGCCTGCGCATCCGGAGCCTGTGCTCCGCAATGGGAGAGGCCACAGCAGTGAGAGGCCCGCGTACCGCAAAAAAAAAAAAAAAAAAAATCTTTTGCTCATTGTTTTATTGGGTGGTTTGCTCTCGTTGAATTTTGAAAGGTCTATATGTTTTCCAGATATGTTTTTATCAGATATGTGCTTTACAAGGATTTTCTCCATTTGTGGCTTATCTTCACTTCAGAAAACACTATTTTTATTTTAAAGGTATTTTTAAAATTTATTTATTGTATTTATTTTTGGCTGCGTTGGGTCTTTGTTGCTGTGCACGGGCTTTCTCTAGTTGCGGCGAGTAGGGGCTACTCTTTGTTGCGGTGCGTGGGCTTCTCATTGTGGTGGCTTCTCTTGTTGCAGAGCATGGGCTCTAGGCTCCCAGGCTTCAGGAGTTGTGGCTCGCGGGCTCTGGAGAGCAGGCTCAGTAGTTGTGGCTCACGGGCTTCGTTGCTTCGTGGCATGTGGGATCTTCCTGAGCCAGGGATCGAACCCGTGTCCCCTGCATTGGCAGGCGGATTCTTAACCACTGTGCCACCAGGGAGGCCCCTAATATGGTGTATTTTCATTTCCATTCAGTTCATTCTAAATAGCAGATATTTAAACCAATGTGGCTTTAATTAAAGAGAATAATATTTGGATTTTCTTTTCATATATTTCATGCAAAGGGAAAATCAAATAATTATAAGAAGTTCATTTCAAGTTATATTATCGAAGGAACATCTTTCTTTTACATATCTTTATTGCTTATTAGATTTTTTTCAAATTTTATTTATTTATTTATTTTTTGCTGTGTTGGGTCTTCATTTCTGTGCGTGGGCTTTCTCTAGTTGCAGCGAGCATGGGCCACTCTTCATTGCAGTGTGCGGGCCTCTCACTGTCGCGGCCTCTCTTGTTGCGGAGCACAAGCTTCAGGCGCGCAGGCTTAGTAGTTGTGGCTCACGGGCCTAGTTGCTCCGCGGCATGTGGGATCTTCCCAGACCAGGGCTTGAACCCGTGTCCCCTGCATTGGCAGGCAGATTCTCAACCACTGCGCCACCAGGGAAGCCCCTGCTTATTAGATTTTAAAAAGTAATACATATTATTTAAAAAGCAAATACAAAGATATGTATTTAGAGGGTGAAATTTAAATGGTTAGTTTTTGAAAGGAAATGTTTGGTTTAAAATAATGAAATTGTTGTTCTTTAGAAATGAAGACTGACCTGAACTTATTATTGGAGTGTCTGAAGTATCAAATGGACAATGCTTTTTCGCAAAAGGAAGCTCTGGTCACTATTCATTCAATTTGCCAACAAAACAGTAAGACATGATAGTGAATTTTTATTTGTGATTCTAGTTGTTTAGTATTGTGATATATGAAATATGCATAGTTCTTTCTCTTCTACTCAGTTACTGTACATATTATGTTACTAGGTTCATGTGATTTATTGTCCTTAAAATAATAATTATAATAAATATTCTTTGTTTTGTCTGTACACTCTACAGGAAATGCAGGTCTTTATTTGCGGGAAATTGGTGGTTTGATGTTTGTAAAAAATCTTGCAAAGTCAAGTGAACATAGTATGGTAAAAGAAGCAGCATTATATACATTAGGAGCTGTTGCAGAACAAAATGGTAAAATATGAAAACTTTATTTCACTATCCTTTAATCATTGTGTTATACTTTAACAAACTACTAAAAATAATTTTAGAATTCAATTCCTTTTTTACATGTCTGGATAGTTTTTTCCAGGTATTTTATTTAAATTAATGCATACCAAAGATTTTATTTATCTTATTAACTAATGAGGAAACGAGTAAAATGTTACAACTGTTTCAAAAATAATGGCAAAAAACAATACTATAGGGCTTCCCTGGTGGCACAGTGGTTGAGAGTCCGCCTGCCGATGCAGGGGACATGGGTTCGTGCCCCGGTCCGGGAGGATCCCACATGCCGCGGAGCGGCTGGGCCCGTGAGCCATGGCTGCTGGGCCTGCGCGTCCAGAGCCTGTGCTCTGCAACGGGAGAGGCCACAACAGTGAGAGGCCCGCGTACCGCAAAAAACAAACAAACAAACTAACTAACTAACTAACAATACTATAGGCATTTGGGAAAGCTGAAATTTAGGAATAGGCACATAACTGGGTGTCTGCAGGTCAAAAATCAATTATGTTCTACCGGTCGAAATGTTTTGCATTTCTGTGGACAAGAATAACTTGCATTAATATCAGTTTTCTACAATTTACAGAGTTATAAATTAGCCCAAAGACAGTAGAAGACACAAATAATCTAGAAGGGTGTGCTAGACAGGACATTCAGTAATTGTTATCATCCATTTCAAAATCTTTCACAATTTTTCTTGCCATTAGTTGGAAACATTTTTTTTTACTTTGTCTTTTACTACGCTTATCTTTTTTTTTTTTTTTTTTTGGCCATACGAATGTTTTTTATTTTTATAAAAATAAAATTCATCATTCTTTCTCTTTTTTGCTTTTGGATTTTGAATCATAGGAAAATTTTCCATACTCCCAGATTATAGGGGAATCCACCCATGTTTTCTTTTGGTACTTGTGTGATTTTATTTTTTAGTTATACATGTTTTATTCTTTTTTAATTTTCCTGGGATATGGTGTGATGAATGGTTCCAGTTTTATCTTTTTTTAAATATGGCAATCCAGCTATCCCAACACTGCTTAATAAAAGTAGATCTGGGCTTCCCTGGTGGCGCAGTGGTTGGGAGTCTGCCTGCCGATGCAGGGGACGCGGGTTCGTGCCCCAGTCTGAGAGGATCCCGCGTGCCGCGGAGCGGCTGGGCCTGTGAGCCATGGCTGCTGAGCCTGTGCGTCCGGAGCCTGTGCCCCATAGAGGGAGAGGCCACAGCGGTGAGAGGCCCGCGTACCGCAAAAAAAAAAAAAAAAAAAGTAGATCTTTTTCACATTGATTTGAGATGCTACCATTATCACTTAATGAGTCTATTTCTAGTTTTTCTATTCTGTTTATTATCTATATATTCAGGTACTTGAATCAAAATATGAAGATAACTTACAGCCATCATATATGTGGATAAATATGCTTTCTGTATGGCCGACAAAAACATTTTTCTGTAGCATACCTGAAATGAGGTTAAATCTAAACTATCAGTTTGTCAAATAACTTTATATTCTTATATTTTCAACCATTAAATATTTCTTCACCACTTGTTGAGAACCAAGCTGTGTGCTAGGCATTGGGGATAAATAAGACATTGCCTTTCCCTTTGAGAGTGTCTAAAAGCTGTTCTAGACACTGGATATATGTGTTCAAATTATTTTTTTAAAATTCTGCTTATTGCATGATTATCACCAAAAAACCTCTCTTGTTGTGTAGGTATCATTTTTGTCTTTGGGAAAGATATTTTTATATCTAGAAAAGTCTTTAAAAATACCACAAGTATCATTTGTCCCTCTTTTCTAAAGCAGATTTCTGAATTTTCTTAAATTTTTCTTTGGCTATGTTTTGTTACTTATCCTCAATTTTTTGGTCATGTTTTATTTTAAATTTTTGTTCAGTTAGGCTTTTATTGGAAATTCTATGAGATTGCAATACATGTTTTAGAACCTAGATCAAGTACTTCTGATTAAAATATTGCGTCTTTTGTCTGTTAATTGAGTAAGCATATAAGTTTGTCAGAATTTGCTGTATGACTAATAAATGTCAGTGAAATGAGATCTGGTTGAGAATTGTCCATATGGCAATTTTATATTTTGTTCAGCATATTTTAAATCTTGTCTGTGCTAATACATAGAAATTAAAATTATATTTTCATATTTCAGTTTACTGTCAGCAGACTTTGTGCACTTCAGAATTGTTTGAAGACTTAAATTGGTTCTTATCTAACAATGATTCAAACACAAATTTGAAAAGAATGTCTGTCTATGTTATTTTGGTTCTAGTTTCAAATAATAGTAAGTACATTCTCTTATGTTATGGAAATATTTTAAAAAATAATATATTGGAACAGTCATTGTTAGTCCTTTTATTCTAGTCTTTATGTCAGTTCCTTTTTTAATCTTACTAACTTCTGAGAACTACGGCTTTAAAGAAAAGAGAATTAATAGCATGCATTTGTTTGATATTTATTAATTTAGTGTTTTAAAAACTACTAAAGTGATTTGCATTATTTAATTAACATTGAAAAGAAACAGATTTAAAAGCAAAAGAGAAGCATTTAATGAATTAGTTTGGTTGATTTTCCACTGAATTGGCCATTTAATTATCATTGTATTTAAGGTCATTTTATCAGTCAGCAATGGCGTTAAATTTCATGTAGCTCTTGGCTAAAGTTTTACTTTGTTTTTGTTGTTGTTGTTTTAGTTTTTAGTTTGGAACAATCTTAGATTTACAGAAAAGTTGCAAGGGTAGTGTATAGAGTGTTCCTGTATACTTATTGCCCAGGCTAAGGTTATTTTTTTAACATTGCTTATTTAAATCTTCAAATTGTTAGAAATTTTATATGCATTTTAAATGCTTCTAGATTTTATTTTTTCTATTTTTATGTTTTGAATTATTTTTTTTTCTATTTTGGAGCATATTTTGGTATTGTAACACAGAACCATGCAAAATAAGTGTTTTGCAATTTTTAGAGGAAATTTGAATACTATCATTCTCTAAGCGTAAGTAATGTATTTTCCGTAATAATCTTGATTACAGATTTTTACCTATTATAATTCTGTATTGTGCTTTATAATACTTTAAAGTGACTGAAAGTTATTTATTAAAAATACTACTGGGCTTCCCTGGTGGCTTAGTGGTTGAGAGTCTGCCTGCCGATGCAGGGGACACAGGTTCGTGCCCCGGTCCAGGAAGATCCCACATGCCGCGGAGCGGCTGAGCCCGTGAGCCGTGGCCGCTGAGCCTGCACGTCCGGAGCCTGTTGCTCTGCAACAGGAGAGGCCACAACAGTGAGAGGCCCACGTACCGCAAAAAAAAAAAAAAAAAAAAAAACTACTTAAAAAAATACTACTTAAATGTTGTTCTCCATTTCTACAAAATTATTTTCTAAACAGAAGTCATATTCATGTAATATATGGCTATTTTTTTAAGGGACTGGACAGACGCTTGTGAGAGAAACAGGGTGTATTTCAGTTCTATCACAGTTGTTCAAGTAAGTAAATATACATTTCTTGTTATTAATTATTGATTCCTTAAGACCTTAACACATTTGTATTAATTACTTCCTTTTCTATTTAACCTAATAGGACAGTTCTTTCAAAACATGAGTTGAATTTGTCAGATGAAAATGTTTTCCAGAGTTATCAGTTGTGGTCTTCAGTGTGTAGTACTCTGTGTGTCTGTGTCAACAATCCTCAAAATGGTAATTATCTCAAATATTTACATATAAAAATAAAGATAAAAACAAATAAAAAACTGATATTTTCCAAGTATATTAAAATATGATTGCCTTTTTCTCCTTTCAGATGAAAATCAAATGCTTTGCTCTTCACTTTTTCCACATGCTAATGACTGGCTAATAAATTGCATGAAACCTGAGATAATTCGCCCTATTTGCTCATTTATTGGACTCACTCTTGCAAATAACAGTAAGTATTCATTATTCTCTGGGTTATACTTGAAAAAACATATTTTAAAGCATAACAAAAACCTTTTGAATTAATGAATTCCAGTAAGTTGTGTCATTTTGGATCCATTTATACTATTGTATAAGTTATCTTATACATAGAAAATCTTAAAAATAGATATTGTTAAGAAGATATGGGAAGATGGTGGTGGCAGCATAGTTTTGAATCTTCCCACATATCCTCACAAAACAGAACACCTGCACGGCAAAACTGTAAAAACCCACAGAGAGTGTTCTCTGACCACACAGAATTAAATTAGAAATTAATAAAAGTAAAACATCTAGAAAAGTCCCTAATATCTAGAAATTAAGCAACAGAGTACTAAAAAAACCCACATCAAAATAAAAATACAAACCTGTGAATCACAAAATAAATCATAAAGGAAATTAGAAATGTTTTTAACTTAATGGTAATGAAAACACAAAATTAAACAGTGGGATGCTGCAAAATCAGTATTTAGATGGAAATTTATAGCAATAAGGCTTGCATAGGAAAGAAGGAAGGTCTCAAATCAATTATATTAGTTTCCACCTAAGAAACTAGAAAACAGAGCGAGTTAAACTCGAAGTAAGCATAACAAAGGAAATAACAAAGAGAAGTTTAGCAATCAATGAAATAGAAAAAGAACAGAGTAATCAATTAAACCAAAAGCTAGTTCTTTAAAAAGATCACTAAAATGGATCCTTTATCCAGACTAACCACGAAATAGAAGGCCCAAATTATAAGGAATGAGAGATGACATCACTATATCTTAACAGATATTAACAGGATAACAAAGGAATAGTAGAAACAACTTTATGCCATTAAATTTGATAACTTAAATGAACTGGACAAATTCTTTGAAAGACACAAACTACAAAAGCTCACTCAAGAAGAAATAGATAAACTGAATATTCCTATATCTAATAGTGAAACTGAATTTGTAGTTTAAAACCTTAACACAGAGGAAATTCCAGGTCATAAAGCCTTCACTGGGGCTTCCCTGGTGGCACAGTGGTTAAGAATCCACCTGCCAATGCAGGGGACATGGATTTGAGGCCTGGTCCGGGAAGATCCCACATGCCTCAGAGCAACTAAGCCCGTGCACCACAACTACTGAAGCCTGTGCTCTAGAGCCCACGAGCCACAACTATGAGCCTGCAAGCCACAACTATGAGCCTGCATGCCACAACTACTGAAGCCCACGTGCCTAGAACTTGTGCTCCACAACAAGAGAAGCCACCACAATGAGAAACCCACGCACTGCAACAAAGAGTAGCCCCCACTCACCACAACTAGAGAAAGCCTACACGCAGCAATGAAGACCAAACGCAGCCAAAAATAAATAAAATAAAAAAGAAAAAAGGCTTCACTGTTGCATTCTACCAAACATTTAAGGAAAAAAAATTCTACATAAATTATTCCAGGAAATACAAGTAGAAGAAACACTTCCCAACAAACTTTTAAGGGCAGCATTATTTCCATACTAAAACTTGAAAAAGACATTACAAGAAAACTATAGGCCAATATCCTTTATGATCATAGATGCAAACATCCATAACAAAATATTAACAAATCAATCCAGCAATATATAGAAAGGATAATATATTCTGACGAAGTGGCACTCACTTTAGGCATGCAAGATTGGTTTAACATTAGGAAATTCACCATATACATAGACTAGAAAAGAAAAACTATATGATCTCCAAAGATGCAGGAAAAGCTTTTTACATAATTCAACATACATTCACGACGAAAGATTTTGGTAAGCCAGGAATAGAAGGGAACCTCCTCAATGTGATGAAGGGCTTCTACAAAGTACTACAGCTAACATACTTAAATGGTGAAAGACTTAATGCTTTCCCCCTAAGATTGGAAAAAAGACAAGGATGGCCACTCTCATTATTTGACTGGACATCCAAGTCAGTGCAGTAAGGCACAAAAATGAAATAAAAGGCATAGAGATTGAAAAGGAAGAAGAAAATATAGTATTTATTCATAGATGACATGATTGTCTGAAGAATCTACAAAAAGCTACAGAACTAATAAGTGATTTTAGCAAGGTTGTAGGATACAAGGTCATATACAGAAATACTAGCAACACTTGGGAACTTAAAGTAACTGTCATTTACAATAATATAAAAAACCCAAAATACTTAGGGGTACATTTAATGATTTCATCTGCTATGTCTATATGCTGAAAACTATAAAACATTGCTGAAATAAAGAAAACCTTAAATTAATGGGAGAGATATCATATTCATGGATTGTAAGATTCAATATTGTTATAATGTCACTTCTCAAATTCATCGCTAGATTCTTGGCACTCCCCATCAAAATTTCAACGGGCTTTTCTGCAGAAATTGACAAGCTGATTCTAAAATTTACATGGAAATGCAAAGGGGCTAGGATAGTCAAAATTATTTTGAAAAAGGACAAAATTGTAGGGTTTATATTACCTGATTTCAATACTTACTGTACAGTAATCAAGAGTGTAGCATTGGTGTAAGTGTAGACATAGATCAATGGAAGAAGTAGAGAACCTAGAAGTAGACATATATATATATGATTGATTTTCTACGAATGTTGATTTTCTATAAAGGTGCCACAGTAACTCTGTGTTGGAAAAGGTAGAAACAAATGGTGCTGGAAAAAGTATTTATCAATCTGTGAAATATGAAGCTCAACCCTTACCTTACACAGTATATACAAATTAACTTGAAATGATCCCTACACCTCAATGTAAGAACTAAAACTATAAAAAGTCTAGACAAAAACATAGGAGCAAATCTTTATAATTTGGGAGTAGACAGATTTCTTAGGACACAAAAAGCATGAGCCACTAAAGAAAAGATTATAAATTGGACTGCACTGAAATTAAAATCTTTTACTCTTCAAAAGATCCTGTTAAGGTGAAAAGGCAAGCCATAGACTGGGAGAAAATATTTGTGAAATGTACATCTGATAAAGAACTTGTACCCAGGAAAACCCCAAGGAGATAGCCCTATACACCCACTAGCATGGCTAAAAGTAGAAAGGCTAGTGATATTAAATATTGATGAGGATGTGGAACAACTAGAACCTTCTCACACGTTGCTGGTGTGTATCTATATTCAGATGTTTAAAGCAAGTAGTCATGTATCATATGCAAAGGAACATATCTCTATAATTTCAAAAATTGAAATCTATTTCCATGATGCTTTGACATTTCCTCTTTCTTTAAGTACCAACTTAGATGAGTAATACTGCTGTGTCCTACTTATAGGACCTTATTACTCTCAGCAAACTGACATGAAATAGATTAGAGGTAATTTGAAATATTCAGTGTACAGGTGTAGACTAGGATGTTCTTGTGCTTATAAGCCTGAATTTTCATTACATAGGCTATAACTGAAAATCTTTGTGGTAATATAGTGCCCAATTTCATCTAAGAATTTTAAGATACTTTTTTAAAGATTTTTTTAATGAAAATACTTTGTGGTAAAGAAGCCTATTTTGGAGTCTCCATAATATTGAAAATGTTTGCTTATCCTTAAATAACATTTCCTAACAGTTCTGTTCTGATGTAGAAATTTTTGAACATGATTTTTTTAGATTAAGATTTTTGTGTTTTATTGAACAATACAAAAAGTAATTTTTGTGTTTAAATCATCCTGGCTCAATTTGTGATACTAGGGTAGACTGGGAAGGTTTTTGACAGAATTATAATCAGTAGCCCATATATGCATTTGTTATATGCCCATTGCTGGGATAGGGGCTGTTGAATGCACAGACCTGTGGGGTACTTTGCCATCAGAATCATTTCCTACAGGGGAACAAAAGACTAAAGTCTTTTAAAAAATGTATCTGTCATCCAATCTTTGCTTGGAATAGTTGTTATGACTCTCAACAATATGTTATACTTTTATGCTCCAAGAAGTAAAAGAATTAGGCTTAAATAAGATGGATGAAATATGTGGTTTTTTTGAAACAGTTAATTTACTTTGCCCTTTGTTGATTCAGATTTGAGGAATGAGTTATGTTGGAATTCAGAAAGTAGTCAGCTTGCTAATTGTAATACCAAGCTAAATGAATGAATCTATTCTTTATAGCTCTTGAAGGACTTGAATTTAATAATGTCATTCTTGCAAAATATACCAGTTCTTGCTAAATGAAACAAGATATCTAACATACAAGAAAGAAGTACTGTACTATACATGTAGTTGTACTATGTCAAAGTGAGTTTCTTATGTAAGTAAATAAAATCAATCTTGTGATTATGTATATGCACAGGTAAAGATTAGATTTTTCATTTTGGGATTTTTAGTAAGTATTTTAAAAACTCAATGTTATATTTAGTACAAATTAATTTAATGAAACCATATACTTGTTTGAAGTATAATAGTTCTGCTACTTTATTCCTTAAGCATATGTGCAGAAATACTTTATATCTGTGGGTGGACTGGATGTATTGTCTCAAGTTCTTGTGCAGTTGGAATCTGATTCACACAAGACCCTTTCCAGTGCTAAGCTTGCAGTGGTGGTGACAAAGACAGTGGATGCATGTATTGCTGATAATCGTGAGTGAAAACGCTTAGTAATTTTTCTGCAATTGCATTTTGCTTCAATTCAGCGTGGTGAATGTTGAAATGATAGATTGAACGCTAGCATGGATTGGACTTCCAGTTTCTCATAAGTGGGAGAGAAACTTAGAAATTATCTAGTCCAACTCCTTATTTTCTCATGGAGGTTATGACTTCCCTAAGAATTCAAATCTAGGTCTTCTGACTTCAGGTTTGATGATAGAATCAAGATAAGAGTCTGTCAGTCCTAAACCTTTGTTTCACTTAAAAAGCTGCATTAAATGAAAAAGTTTACTCTGCATGGCCTGTGCCAACGCCCGGCTCTTTGGCATCCGGGCAAAAAGGGCCAAGGAAGCTGCAGAACAGGATGTTGAAAAGAAAAAGTAAAGTACTGTTGGCAACTTGTGATAAAAAAAAAAAGTTTAGATGAGAAATCAAGGGACATTTTGGAGACATAGGGAATGGAAAGCCCAATTTATAGATTTTAAAAAGTGAGATAAAGAATTAAGGTATGCCTCTATCTGATAAGTGTGAGATAGACTTACCGTACTGTAACCAGTGAGTAACAGAACCAGACTTGAACTCATGGCTGCTTCTCACATGTACAGATACTGAGGAATGATAGTCTATAAATCTCTGTAACTCTTGATTCACAAATAACTGAAAAAAATAGATCATTTTTTTAAAAAATCAGTTATTTAGGGCCTGCTATGTGCCGGGCTCTATGTGAGCTCTAGAGATACAAAAATTATTAAGATGTAGTCTGCTGAGGAATTCACAACCTTTTTGTTGCTGTCAGTAGTTAGACTCTGAACGCTGTTAAAAAAAAAAAAAACACACCACACATACACATGAAGAACAAAACCGTGAGAAGTGTAGCTTAAATTGGTGGACTTCTTGAATTTTTCACATCTCAGTATAGCTTCAGGTATGTCACTGCATCATTAACGTCAGTAGAACCGTGGCCAGTTAATAGTGTATTTCAATGACAGGCAGGAATTGATTTCATAGGAAAGTCTTTACTGTCAATCTAGATAAGATGAGGAATGTAAGGTGAGAGTAAGTAGATTTTAGGAAGGTAGTATTATTACTTCATATTCACAACATTATTCAGGACAACTTAGAAGAAAGCATTCTTCAAAAAACTTGCTTTAGTATAGGAAGAGGAATTAATGAGGGCTATATAAGCCACCATTTTATTACAATGAATTTGTTTATAGTCACACATATATATACATATATATTAGATGCTATATGAGATGTGAATTTTAGATATTATGTATATATATAATGTCATTCTCCCAGGATAAGATCTGAAAAATAGTATAATGTAATATCTGGAAGATACTGTATGTATAGCTATACGTTTTAAGTTTGTACTTGTTCTTTTTTTCCTTTTTTAGCTACTTTTGGGGTAGTACTATCCAAGTACCACATTGTTTCAAAACTTCTGGCATTACTGCTTCATGAAAGTCTGGATTCAGGAGAAAAATTTAGTATCATACTTACTGTTGGTCATTGTACAGAGGATTGTGGTAAGTATTGGATTTATTTAGTGTGTTTATTAAAACAGTGGAGTAGAATTACACTATTCCTCCCCACCCACCCAGCTTAAAAGTATTGCCTTTCTCCTAGTCCCCAAACCAGTCATTTTGCTCCTCATCCTTCTTCAGCCATGGTATTCAGTCAGTCCCTAAGACCTGTGGCTCTACTTCTGTTTACCCCTCCTTATCCCCTTCTGCTCAATTCCAGTGCTATTTTCCCCGTTTAAGCCCTCAGCTCCTCAACATCTTTCACCAATGTTATTGCAATAGATTCCTCCCTGTGTCCTCTTCCTTCTATCTCCATTTTTCAATCCACTCTTCACACTGCTGCACAGATACGATCCTGTTTTTCCTTCTTGAAAACCTTAGAAAGTTCTATCTTTCTTTCTCTACTTATCATTCTCTCCTCTCTCTCTTTTTTCTCTTCCCCTTCCATTTTCTCCTTCTCTCCACTTTCCTGCCATTCTTCCTCTTTCCACTCTCCTCCTTTCCAACCCTCTTCACTTTCTTTCTTTTTTTAAAAAATAAATTTATTTATTTTATCTTTGCATTGGGTCTTCATTGCTGCACGTGGGGTTTCTCTAATTGCAGCAAGAGGGGGCTACTCTTTGTTGCGGTGCATGGGCTTCTCATTGCAGTAGCTTCTCTTGTTGAGATGGCTTCTCTGTTGCGGTGGCTTCTCTATCTCATGCTTATCCACGGGCTCTAGGCACACGGGCTTCAGTAGTTGTGGCGCGCGGGCTTAGTTGCTCCGTGGCATGTGCCATCTTCCCAGACCAGGGCTTGAACCCGTGTCCCCTGCATTGGCAGGCAGATTCTTAACCACTGCGCCACCAGGGAAATCCACTTTCCTCTCTCCTTTCTCTCTTCCTCCAATCTCCTCTCTCTCCTCCTCCCACTTTTCTACTTCCCTCTTTTTATTCTCTTGCTTCTTCTGCTCTCTCTTCCTTCATTTTCCATTCTCTCCATTCATTTATTTCTCTATACTTTCTCTTCACCTCTGTATAATTTAGTATTCACTATACCTTTAAAATTTTTAATTTAATTTTTATTTTTTTATTGATGTATAATTGACAACAAAACCTTTTTTTAAACCAAGTGAGGGCAGTTTCTTTACTCTTATGAGGTGTGACACTGCTCCGTGGCTGTGTTTCAGAGATTATCACTTATGAGACTTAGGTATCTTATATAAGTAGATTATTTTCTAAATTGAAAATACCTTTGAAACTTTGTTTTTCTGTATTTTAAAATTTGAACTATGTTCATAATTATCACAGGGAAGAATTATGACCTCATGCATATAGTTTAAGATAAAATAACTATTGGGAATTCCCTGGCGGTCCAGTGGCTAGGACTCTCTGCTTTCACTGCCGGGGCCGGGGTTCAATCTCTGGTCGGGGAACTAAGATCCTGCAAGCCGTGCAGTGCGGCAAACAAACAAACAAATAAATAAATAAAGTAACTATCTTCTGCTTTAATCTTTGATGTGTTTTCCAGAGGAAAATCAGTATGACCTTTTTAAAAGCAATGGGCTTCCACTCATGATACAAGTCTTAACTGAATCTCAGAACGAGGAACTAAACAAAGCTGCCACTTTTGTGCTTCACAACTGCAAAAAAATTAGTAAGTTTACTATTACTTTAAAAAAATACCAGCCAAAGTTTATGCAAGAGAATTATATCTGCTTTGATGAACCAAGCCCCTTTAGCTCCCAAGCTCTCCTTACATTTGAAAAGCAGATTATATAATTTTGACGTGACAACTAGAGTACTACAGTGTGTAAAAAACTTATATGGAAGAGAACAACAGTATAGATAATTGACTTATTTAATGCAGTGTGGACAGATTTAGCTGTAGGACTTAAATTTGAGGGCTACAAGTGACTTATGATTAAATCATAACATAAAGTACCTTCATTTATTTATTTAAAAAATGTTTGAGTGTCTCTTATTTGCCAGGCACTGTGCTAGGCATTAGGGATACAGTGATAAGATACAACAGTCTATGTGTTTACAGAGCTTAGTGTAACTAGAGAAATAGGTAGTAATTGAATAATCCCAAAAATGAATGTGTTATTATAAATTAACATACAGGTTAAGAATGGATGGAGCACAGATCTTAACCTGTAACAGGGACTGTGACCTAGACTTGGAGCAGAAAAGGCTTTGGGAGGAAGTGATTCTTCAGCTGAGATCTGAATGTAGAGAGTTAATTAGGTGAAAAGAAGGGAGTTTGTTATGGTCCAGTGTCTCAGGCATACGCAACAGTGAGGCACAAATGTCCTGTGAGGGGAGGGAGCCTGGTGCATTGAAGGAATTGATGGCTGAAGCATAGAGGAAGTGGCCATGAAAAGGATTTTGGTCTTTTGGAAGAAAACTGCTGCCACATTATGTAAAAAGAGAATTTAAAAGAATATAGGAAGGAACCACTTTATGGAAACTATTTTAAAAAAAAAAACTACTTTAAAACCAGTAGCCATAAACCTGAGGGTGTTTATATGCCTAGCATAACATGTTTTCTTGCTATTTTCTTTTCTCTATAATTCTGAAGAGTAAAATCTAATTTATGACTTTTTGTGTCCTCAGCCTCTGCCAAGCACTTGCTTTCCACTTATTTTCAGTACCACTTAGGCAGTTAAGATGGTTTGGATGTGCAAAATTTAGAGAAGGGGGTATGGGGTATGAGTTTGTCCTTATTTAAAGTGTTAAAATAACATTTCTAGTAATGGAAAAACTCACTATTTTTCCCATATTATAAAGCTGAGAAGTTATCTCTAAGTCTAGGAGAATATTCTTTTGATGAAAATGAAGAACAATTAAAGGACATAAATATGAAAGAGAAGAATCTTGAAGATTACTGGAAGAAAGCCAAGGAAATTCTACACAGAATAGAACAGCTTGAAACAGAAGGAAATGAGGTTGGCTTCTTTGTTTCAAAGAATGTAGAACTTTATTCAAATATTTTTTAATAATGCAGGTTGTAGGGTAAAATATTTTTCTTGCCAAGTTACTTTTTTTTTTTGCGGTACGTGGGCCTCTCACTGTTGTGGCCTCTCCCATTGCGGAGCACAGGCTCCGGATGCAAGGCTCAGCATCCTTGGCTCATGGGCCCAGCTGCTCCGTGGCATGTGGGATCTTCCCAGACCGGGGCATGAACCAGTGTCCCCTGCACTGGCAGGCGGACTCTCAACCACTGCGCCACCAGGGAAGCCCAAGAGATAATCTTTTAAGTTTTATTTATTTATTTTGAATTTTAGAATTTTATTTATTTTTTTATATAGCAGGTTCTTTTTTTATTTTTTATTTTTTTATACAGCAGGTTCTTATTAGTTATCCATTTTATACATATTGGTGTATACATGTCAATCCCAATCTCCCAATTCATCCCACCACCACCGCACCCCCGCCACTTTCCCCCCTTGGTGTCCATACGTTTGTTCTCTACAACTGTGTCTCTATTTCTGTCCTGCAAACCGGTTCATCTGTACCATTTTTCTAGGTTCCACATATATGCATTAATACATGATATTTGTTTTTCTCTTTCTGACTTACTTCACTCTGTATGACAGTCTCTAGGTCCATCCACATCTCTACAAATGACCCAATTTCGTTCCTTTTTATGGCTGAGTAATATTCCATTGTATATATGTGCCACATCTTCTTTATCCATTCGTCTGTCGATGGGCATTTAGGTTGCTTCCATGACCTGGCTATTGTAAATAGTGCTGCAATGAACACTGGGGTACATGTGTCTTTTTGAATTATGGTTTTCTCTGGGTATATGCCCAGTAGTGGGATTGCTGGGTCATATGGTAATTCTATTTTTAGTTTTTTAAGGAACCTCCATACTGTTCTCCATAGTGGCTGTATCAATTTACATTCCCACCAACAGTGCAAGAGGGTTCCCTCTTCTCCACACCCTCTCCAGCATTTGTTGTTTGTAGATTTTCTGATGATGCCCATTCTAACTGGTGTGAGGTGATACCTTATTGTCATTTTGATTTGCATTTCTCTAATAATTAGTGATGTTGAGCAGCTTTTCATGTGCTTCTTGGCCATCTGTATGTCTTTGGAGAAATGTCTATTTAGGTCTTCTGCCCATTTTTGGATTGGGCTGTTTGGTTTTTTAATACTGAGCTGCATGAGGTGTTTATATATTTTGGAGATTAATCCTTTGTTCATTGATTCATTTGAAAATATTTTCTCCCATTCTGAGGGTTGTCTTTTCATCTTGTTTGTAGTTTCCTTTGCTTTGCAAAAGCTTTTAAGTTTCATTGGGTCCCATTTGTTTATTTTTGTTTTTATTTCCAGTACTCTAGGAGGTGGATCAAAAAAGATCTTGCTGTGATTTATGTCAAAGAGTGTTCTTCCTATGTTTCCCTCTAAGGGTTTTATAGTGTCCAGTCTTACATTTAGGTCTTTAATCCATTTTGAGCTTATTTTTGTGTATGGTGTTAGGGAGTGTTCTAATTTCATTCATTTACGTGTAGCTGTCCAGTTTTCCCAGCACCACTTATTGAAGAGACTGTCTTTTCCCCATTGTATATCCTTGCCTCCTTTGTCATGGATTAGTTGACCATAGGTGCATGGGTTTATCTCTGGGCTTTCTATCCTGTTCCATTGATCTATATTTCTGTTTTTGTGCCAGTATCATATTGTCTTGATTACTGTAGCTTTGTTGTATAGTCTGAAGTCAGGGAGTCTGATTCCTCCAGCTCCATTTTTTTCCCTCAAGACTGCTTTGGCTATTTGGGGTCTTTTGTGTCTCCATACAAATTTTAAGATTTTTTGTTCTAGTTCTGTAAAAAATGCCATTGGTAATTTGATAGGGATTGCATTGAATCTGTAGATTGCTTTGGGTAGTAGAGTCATTTTCACCATGTTGATTCTTCCAATCCAAGAACATGATATATCTCTCCACCTGTTTGTATCATCTTTAATTTCTTTCATCACTGTCTTATAGTTTTCTGCATACAGGTCCTTTGTCTTCCTAGGTAGGTTTATTCCTAGGTATTTTATTCTTTTTGTTGCAGTGGTAAATGGAAGTGTTTCCTTAATTTCTCTTTCAGATTTTTCATCATTAGTGTATAGGAGTGCAAGAGATTTCTGTGCATTAATTTTGTATCCTGCAACTTTACCAGATTTATTGATTAGGTCTAGTAGTTTTCTGGTGGCATATTTAGGATTCTCTATATATAGTATCATGTCATCTGCAAACAGTGACAGTTTTACTTCTTCTTTTCCAATTGTATTCCTTTTGTCTTGTTCCTGATCTTAGAGGCAATGCTTTCAGTTTTCACCATTGAGAATGATGTTTGCTGTGCATTTGTCGTATATGGCCTTTATTATGTTGAGGTAGGTTCCCTCTATGCCCACTTTCTGGAGAGTTTTTATCATAAATGGTGTTGAATTTTGTCAAAAGCTTTTTCTGCATCTATTGAGATGATCATATGGTTTTTCTTCTTCAATTTGTTAATATGGTGTATCACATTGATTGATTTGCGTATATTGAAGAATCCTTGCATCCCTGGGGTAAATCCCACTTGATCATGGTGTATGATCCTTGGAATGTGTTGTTGGATTCTGTTTGCTAGTATTTTGTTGAGGATTTTTGCATCTATATTCATCAGTGATATTGGTCTGTAATTTTCTTTTTTTGTAGTATCTTTGTCTAGTTTTGGTATCAGGGTGATGGTGGCCTCATAGAATGAGTTTGGGAGTGTTCCTTCCTCTGAAATTTTTTGGAAGAGTTTGAGAAGGATGGGTGTTAGATCTTCTCTAAATGTTTGATAGAATTCATCTGTGAAGCCATCTGGTCCTGGACTTTTGCTTGTTGCAAGATTTTAAGAAGATGTTGTTGGTAGGAGTTTATTAATTTATTTATTTATTTTTGCTGTGTTAGGTCTTCGTTTCTGTGCGAGGGCTTTCTCTAGTTGTGGCAAGTGGGGGCCACTCTTCATCGCGGTGCGCAGGCCTCTCACTATTGCGGCCTCTCTTGTTGCAGGAGCACAGGCTCCAGACGCGCAGGCTCAGTAGTTGTGGCCAACGGGCCTAGTTGCTCCGCGGCATGTGGGATCCTCCCAGACCAGGGCTCGAACCCGTGTCCCCTGCATTGGCAGGCAGATTCTCAACCACTGCGCCACCAGGGAAGCCCAGCTTGTTGCAAGATTTTAAATCACAGTTTCAATTTCGTTACTTGTGATCGTTCTGTTCATATTTCTATTTCTTTTTTTTTTTTTTGATGTGGACCATTTTTAAAGTCTTTATTGAATTTGTTACAATATTGCTTCTGTTTTATGTTTTGGTTTTTTGGCTGTGAGGCATATGGGATCTTAGCTTCCCAACCAGGGATCAAACCCATACCCCCTGCACTGGAAGGTAAAGTCTTAACCACTGGACTGTCAGGGAAGTCCCCGAGTTATGATAATTTTATACAGTTGTGTAACTATTAGGACAGTCAAGATATAGAACAGTCCACTCACCCTAAAATGTTTCCTTGTGTCCCTTTATAGACAGTCCCATTCCCCATCCTCAGGCCTAGGCAATTCACTGATCTGCTTTCTGTCGTTAGTTTCCGTTTCTATAATTTCATTTAAATGGAATCATATATAATATTTTGTGTTTGATTTATTTCACTTAATATATAATGTTTTTTAGATTCACCAATGTTGTTTTATTAATATTTTGTTCCTTTTTACTGCTGAGTAATATTCCATAGTATGGACACACCACAACTTGTGTATCCATTCACCAACTGATACACATTTGGGTTGCTTCTAGGTCTTGGCTACTAGGAATAATGTTATGTGAACGTTGGTGTACACTTCTGTGCCTGTAATGTACATTTTCATTTCTCTTCGATAAATACCTAAGAGCAGAATCACCGGACAATTATATTTTAAAGAAATTATGAACCTCTTTTTTTTTTTTTTCTATTGGGCCACACTGTGCGACATGCAGGATCTTAGTTCCCCCACCAGGGATCGAACCCATGCCGCCTGCAGTGGAAGCATGGAGTCTTAACCACTGGACCTCCAAGGAAGTCCCAGAAATTATGAACCTCTTTTAACATTTCCTAGAGTACAAGTCTGCCTCCACTTGTCACCACTCAAAACAATACGGCACCAAAAGAAGAAAAAGTCCCTTCTTTTTCTTCCATCCTTGTATTGCCCGTCTAGCACATTCTGATGTCAGAGTCTAACACTGGCTAACACTGGCTAGCCCTAGAATAGTGGTCTATAGAGTCTAGTTTAAGTTTTACAATGCAGGACAAAGGAGGATAGGTTTGGAGTTGAGGAGCAATAAATTAAGAACTGGTACATCCTTTATGTCATGTATACAACTGTTACCCTGGGATACTCCCTTACCATCATCTTAATGATTCTCTTTGTATCTTTCCTTGATTTCTGATTTCCTGGATTCTGTGTCATTCTCTCTTTTTTGGTTT
Organism: Hyperoodon ampullatus; assembly: GCF_949752795.1. NCBI lineage: Eukaryota > Metazoa > Chordata > Mammalia > Artiodactyla > Ziphiidae > Hyperoodon > Hyperoodon ampullatus. The sequence goes on from NC_136931.1 coordinate 20,041,110, forward strand.
AGTTTCCCATTTTGATGGGCTACATTCTTCTGTAGCTTTCTGAAAAAGGGTACATAGGATGTAATTTTTTTGAGACCTTGTTAATATGAAAATAATTTTATTTTGCCTTCAGAATTAATTGATAGTTTGGTTGGACAAAATATTCTAGATTGGAAATCACCTCAGTATATTAAATGTGTTGCTCCACGGTCTTGTAGTTTCCAGTGTTACTCTTGAGGTCCAAAGCCATTCTGATCCTTTGATGTGACCTGTGTTCTCCTTCTGGAAGCTTATATAATCTTTATCCCCACTGTTTTAAAATTTTACAGTGTGGTACATTGGTGTCAGTCTCCTTTCATTCATTGTGTTATACACATAGTGGGCCCTTTCAATCTGTTGACTTATGTCCTTCAGTTCTGGGAAAGTTTATAGCATTATACTGTGGTGATTGCTTCCCTGTTTTCTCTTTCCTTGTTTTCTGAAACTCCTATTATTTATTTGTTGGACTTCTTGAGCTGGTCTTCCTTCTTATCATTTCTCTCTTATTTTCTTCTCTTTTTTCGTTCTACATTCTGGGAAATGTTCTCATATTTACTTTTTAAACTAACCTATTGAGTTTTTCACTTCTGCTATTATATTTTTAGTTACCAAAGCCTCTTTTTTACTCCTTTGCATTATCTTATTCTCATTTCATGGACTTAAGACTTAACAGGCATTCTTCTTTTAAATATATCAATGACAATTCTAATTTTTTCTCCTGGTTTTCCCAAAGAGTTTATTGGGCACACCTGGGGATGGGGAGGCCCTGCATCTAAAACAAGGTGTTGGGCCTCTTGGTGGTGAAGCGTGGCTTGTGCTGGTGAAACAGGACCCGGTGGGGCAGTGGTGATCTTGGAGTTGTAGAAGTGGTTGACTGCTGGTTGGTGGCACTTGCTGGCTGCCATCTCCTCCACCTTCCTGATCTGGATAGAGTTGGGCCTAGGTACGAGGCTGGGCACCCATGTCTCGGTAGCACTGGGTGATGGCACCTGCTGCAGTCAGGTCCCGGTACTCCTGGTACATGTTATGGGTGCCACTGCGAGAGTCATAGTGCAGCCAGATGCTAGAGTTCTTCACCTGAAGGGGGAGATTCTCTAACACTCGTACACAGTAGACAGTTTTCCCTGAAGACTTCTTCATCTTCTTCAGCTGAGACACAAAGTACCAGAAGTGAGACTTGGAAACAACATGATTAGGCGCAAAGATTCTCATGTGATAGAGGGGTAGCATGCAGCATTTGGGGGTGGGCAGCAGCGCCCCACCACCTTGTACTCTCGAAGTATGCCTGAGGCCTTCATGGCGCTCTGTGTGCACTCTATGCCTCCTATGAAAAGGCACAATTCTCATTTTTAAAGTTTTTTTTTTCTAATCCATATTTTATCTTACTCCTCACAGGTGTTCTTTGGTTGTTGATGTTTGCTTGTTTCTTTCTTTCCTGGTCTCTAGCTTTCTTCAGATTTCTGGTGATCTTTGGTTGCTACTAATATGTAAGAGTCATATGCAAAAAGCCTTCCTGGAAATTTTTTTTTTTTGAGTGTTTAACTCAAACCTATATTTGCAGTTCCTAAAATGCTGATCCACAGACCACTGTCTTGTTACATATGTGCACCAGCAGAAAAGCAAAGAGAGCTCCGGTGTCCCTACGAGAGAAAGAGCTCCTCTTGCAACAGTCTTTAAAAGGCTACATGTACAGTCCCTGCACCCACCCAGGTGGCCATGCAATAAATACACGGCTTGTCCTGCTCGCCTCAGTCCAGCCAGGCCTGCCACTACCTGTTGTAGGCCTGCTCCTTTTTGGATTCTCCAGGGCCTTGTCCATGGTCTTCTCGTTCTCCCCTCAACATTTGGGGCAGTACCACTTGCCCTTGGGTTTATGGTTCAGCCCCACGCAGAAGTGGAACCACTCGGGGCACTCGTCATTGTCACAGCCGGTCATCTCTCCATAGGAGACCTGATTGCACAGACAGTTCGTTTGGGTCAATGGGAAGGTCTGCAGGGGATGCTTCCCTCACGGCTTTGGCCTTGGAGCGTTTCTTCTTCTTGGAGGCCTTTGCCTTCTTTTCCTTAGGCATTCCGGAGGTGATGTAATCATGGTCGTGATTATTAGCTGCGTTGTTGTGCTGTCTCTGGGACCACTTGTTGTTGGGCTTTTCTGCCTGCGTGATTGTCTCATTTTTTGACTTATCCTGGCCAGCTTTGCTGTGGCCAGTGGTGTCATTGACCTCTTGCTGTGCCTCAAAGAGTTCCACGTGACTGTCCACCTGTCTGGCCCGGTTCTCCACCAGCTCCACCATCTGACTCACGATCTGGATCTTCTCGTCACCCAGCTCCTGGCTCCGAATCAGGGCCCTCTGAATGCAGTGCAGCACTCTCCTCCACTGGGCGCCGTCCATCTCCTGCTTGAACTTCTCATAATTCAGTTCCTGCAGGATTTCTTGGTATTTCGGGTTATCTCCTGCATGAGAGAGATGTTTCTCTGCAGATCGAAAGGCAGAGACTCGATGGAGTCCAGATAGTCCTCCACCTAGTTCACCAGGTGGATCTGCTCCCCGTTGGGAGGCTCAACGTGGTTCACCGAGGTCCCCGGTGACTCTGCGCGGCTTTCTGCTTCCTCCGGCCCGCGATCCCTTGGAGCCCAGCGCTGCAAATGCAAGGCTCCCGCCTGCCGGTGCCGCCCCTCTGGCCTACCCTGCACCGCTACATCTGCGAGTCACACCGCCTGGGCCCGGGACCGGCACCTGGCGGGCCGGACCGGCGCTCTGCGGCCTCAGGCCCATGGAGGGCGCGGGCGGGCCTGCGGGTGCGTCCCCCGCCACCGGGGCCAGGGCCCGGGCGGAGCGAGCGCGGGAAGGGGCGTGCACCGCCCGCTGCCCCCTTTCCTGGAAATATTTTGACTCTGGATTCTTGTAGAATTAACTTGGGTCATTTTTTGGAGAAACTCCAATGTCTAATCTCCTGCCTAGAAATCATGAACCAATATTCTGGAGTCAAAATGGAGAAAAGGAGCTTGGGAGTCTTAGTATTCAGTATGTAAATATTTTCTTAGTCTTTGTTTTGTGATAGTATTCTGCCTTCAGCTTTGCTTGGTGTCCTCCAGTGTAGAGACTGTTTTATCCCCCTCAGAGATTAAACTTGCATCTTTGGGGAGGGAGTGGACCCTCTGGTGTCCATCAGCTGCCTGCTGAGTGTGTGTATGTGGGGGTCAGGATCTAGCAATCCAACTACTTGAACTTTCATCCAACCTTCCTGTTTTTAACCCCACTTTCACCCTACCTCCAGTTCCTAAGTCTTTTGAGAGTTTGGCAGCATATTTTAGTTCCTTGGCTTTTCCCATTGTCAGCTTTCAAGTCTGCTTTATTTTGATTTATTTTTAATAAATTTATTTATTTTTGGCTGTGTTGGGTCTTCGTTGCTGCGTGTGGGCTTTCTCTAGTTGCAGTGAGCAGGGGCTACTCTTCGTTGCAGTGTGCAGGCTTCTCATTGCGGTTGCTTCTCTTGTTGTGGAGCACAGGCTCTAGGCGCGTGGGCTTCAGTAGTTGTGGCGCACGGGCTTAGTTGCTCCGTGGCATGTGCGATCTTCCCAGACCAGGGCTCGAACCTGTGTCCCCTGCATTGGCAGGCGGATTCCTAACCAGTGCGCCACCAGGGAAGCCCTGCTTTATTTATTTAAATTCAACTTTATCAAGTCTGCTAAATAGGCTGTCATTCACCTATCTGCTTTTCAATTCCAAAATTTTGTTGCATTTGTATCTTCTTCCATTTCTCCTTGTGGAATTTATGCTTCTCCTTGTGGGTTTATGCCTTTTTTTTTTTTTTTTGGCTGCATTGGGTCTTCATTGCTGCACACGGACTTTTCTCTAGTTGCGGCAGGTGGGAACTACTCTTCATTACGGTGCGTGGGCTTCTCATTGCGGTGGCTTCTCTTGTCGTAGAGCACGGGCTCTAGGCGCACGCGGGCTCAGTAGTTGTGGCTCACGGGCTCTAGAGCGCAGCCTCAGTAGTTGTGGCACATGGGCTTAGTTGCTCCGCGGTGTGTGGGATCTTCCCAGACCAGGGTTCAAACCCATGTCCCCTGCATTGGCAGGCGGATTCTTAACCACTGTGCCACCAAGGAAATCCCTATGCCTTTTTATTATTTATTTATTTATTTAAATAAATTTGTTTATTTATTTATTTTTAGCTGTGTTGGGTCTTCGTTGCTGCGCCACCAGGGAAGTCCACCTATGCCTTTTTAAGAACTGTTGTTCTAATTGTTTTTTTGGAAGGAACAAAAATAAATATGGGTGTTAAAGTCATCGTCTTTACCTGGAAGCCCTATCTATCTGTCTACCTATATATCTTACACTTGCAGAGTATTCCACTGATGGATATGCTAGTTCCCCTTGAGATGAACTTTCAGGTTCCAACTTTTAGCTATTACAAACCATACTGCAGTTAATAACATTAACATTTTGCACATGTAAAAGTATATCTATAGGATTTTTAAAAAAGAAATACACAGTGTTTTTTTAGTTTGTTTGTTTGTTTTGTGCTGCATTGGGTCTTCATTGCTGCATGTGGGCTTTTCTTGCTCTAGTTGTGGCCAGCGGGGGCTACTCTTCTTTGCAGTGCGTGGGCTTCTCATTTTGGTGGTTTCTCTTGTTGCAGAGCACGGGCTCTAGGTGCGTGGGCTTCAGTAGTTGTAGCACGTGGGCTTAGTAGTTATGGCACGTGGGCCCTAGAGCGCACGGACTTCAGTAGTTGTGGCTCATGGGCTCTAGAGCTCAGGCTCAATAGTTGTGGCACACAGGCTTAGTTGCTCCGTGGCATGTGGGATCTTCTCAGACCAGGGATCAAGCCGGTGTCCCCTGCATTGGCAGGCGGATTCTTAACCACTGTGCCACCAGGGAAGTCCCTCAGTTTTTATTATGAAAGATACTGTCAAATTGTTTCTCCATAGAGGTGTACCAGTTTACACTCTCCCCCATAATGTACAGAATGTTTCCCTATACCCTTTTGATCTTTGCCAATGTCATAGATGAAGAAAGATGCCTATGGGACTTCCCTGGCGGTCCAGTGGTTAAGACTCCGGACTTCCAATGCAGGGGGCGCGGGTTCGATCCCTGGTCGGGGAACTAAGATCCCACATGCTGTGCGGTGGGGCCAAAAAGTAAAAAAAATAAAATAAAGAAAGATATCTCATTTACCTTTAATGTCTATTTCTCTTATTAAAGTGAGATGGAGCCTTTTTCATATGTGTAAGAGCTAGTTATTTATATTTCCTTTCTTGTGAACTGTTCATCTCCTTTGCCTATGTTTCTACACTGTTACTGATCTTTTTCATAGTTCATTGTAGTAGCTTTTTATAAATGTTACTAGAAAAATTCTACTGTAGCTCAAGATATGACATACATATTCTTTCTAGCTGTTTTGATTTGTATTTGATTTTGCTTTTGGCCCTTTTTTCCTCTGGGTCCCCACCCCCCAATATTCTCCATCTCTAGCAGAACTTAAAAAACTTTTTTTATGTGGTAAAATATAGGTTTTTCTTTTATGATTTATTGATTTTTTGTAATACTTGGAAAGGTATTCCTCCCATTGAGAATATTGAAACATCATGGTTTCTTTTAGAACATATACAATTTCATTTTTTTATATTTAAATATTTAGTTAATTTTTACTTAATTTTTATATATATTGTGAGATATGTATTCAGTTTATCTTTTTCCCCAGTTGACTACCCAATGGCCCCAAATCACTTAATGAATATTCTCCCCTTCCTTCCTAATGTAAACCACCCCCTTTATAATGTATATTCTATTGACAATCATAAACTTTTTCTGCATTATTTAAAGGGAGTGTAAATTGAATTATAAAGCAAATGATTATTCTGAAATTATTTACTTATTTTTACATTACAGGAAAGAGTACAAAGAGAAAAATATGAGGATTATGTTTCATCTATGAACATAAATATTCAAAATACATTGAAACACCTCCATGCAGATAGCAGTGGTGGAGGTCCCAAAGCAGAAGATAGGGATAAAAGCCAGTCTAGAAAGCTTCAGAGTTATAAGTCCCATGAAGTCATGTCTAAAGCATGTACAAATGATGATGATCAAATGAAGAGCCTGTTAAAGAGTGCAAATCCAGTTAATGCTTGTTATAGGGAGAGTGGGCAAAATAAGACTTTATGTAAAGCCAATTCAAACTGCAATCAAAACTTACGTGAAGAAACAACCTTTGAAAAAAAGAATTTTGTTTCTCAATCAAGGTATAGTTTAATAATTGTTTCTAACTTTTATTTATTCAGCATTTGTGTGTGTGTGTGTGTGTGTAGTACTATGTGCCATACTCTTAAACACTGGGATATAGAAATGATAAGCATGGTTTTAGGAGGAAGCTAATGTAGGAAATGTTGGGAAAGGAGTTTGGATGGGCCAGTATGGGCCAGTTCATCTAGGGCCTTGCATGTAATACTACTCAAGATTTTCTGTTATAACTTATAGAGTGTAGGGAGCTGCTGACGATTTTAAATTGAGTGACACGATCAGATTTGAATTTTAGAAGGGATACTCAGAAAACTTAAACTGAACCTCTGTGGCTGAAATAACAATGCACGTATTGATAATCCATCAACAATTTAGCAAAAGCCAGTTTGTAAGTTTAACTTGATAAAAGGGAGTAAGGTGTGATGAAAATCTGGTTTAGGCTTGTCTTTTCATTTGTTTCCTGTACCTCACCTCCAGTATATGTCCTTTCTCGCTCATGGGTAGCCTGTGGGGCTGGACCTGGAACTGCAGCTTTTCTTCCTAAAGCCTTTCTTGTGTTCTGCTCTTCTGATAGTTACTGGGCTAGGAGGGAAACTGAAGAGAATGGTGCTGTGTTCTGGGGGTGCTGCAGGGTAAACTAAGTGTTCGACAGATGGATTACATCATCACACCCCCTTTTTCCTTTTCAAAACTGTTCTTCATGTAATTTTAACCCGATTTCTCAGGGATATAGAATTGGGAAGTAGTGGGATATGCTCTTGGGCCAACCTTCTTGCCCTCTGGCCCAATGAATTTGTTATTTCCTCTTTTTTGCCCTCCTTCCTTCCTGTTTTCCTCTTTTATAACTTTTTCTTCCATGTTTCTGCTGGCATCAGTATTATTGACCTCTGAGGTCTTGTTTAACTCCACTTTTTTTTTTTAATTGAAGTAGAGTTGATTTACAATGTTTCAGGTGTACAGCAAAGTGATTCAGTTATATATATATATATATTTATACACACACACATACACACATACACACATATATATACTTTATCAGATTCTTTTCCATTATACATTATTACAAGATATTGAATAAAGTTCCCTGTTCTATACTATAGGTCCTTATTGTTTATCTATTTTTTATTATATATAGTAGTTAACTCCACTTTTAGAAACAAGGCTATAACCATTGCATACCATACTTTGGCAGAATTTGGTAGATTTTGGTAGATCCTGACTCCAGCTCTTTCTGCCTGTCAAACATCAGAATCACACTACTGCTTACAGAAAGATTTGTTCACACACCAAACAATATGTTTACTTTTATTAATCTGGTGTCTATTTTCTTTTAGTGACCATATTTTTAAACATCCAACTCCTATTGCCAAAAACACAAAGCAGCAGTTACCAGTAACAGGTATGACTAAAAATGTTTCTTCTTTGATTGTTCAAGAAAACATATTTAGGTGATTAATATGGCTAAAAGTAATATCTTCCCTCTAACATATAAGCCATGGCTTTGACTCTCTTTCTGGTCTAAATGCCTCAGTCACCTTTTATTGATATCCTTTCTGTATATCCACTAGGATGACTGGAAGTGTAGTACTGGGCTACAGTTTATGAAACTCTTGAGAATTAATAAATCTTATAAACATCAGGTCCTTTTCACTAATCAAAATATCTTTCATTTTGCAATTTTTTCCCCCAGATCCATTTACATTATGTTCAGATATAATAAATAAAGAAGTCATTGGTTTTCTAGCAACAGACAATTGTTCCAAAATATTGAAGTATAGATGCTCAGGTAAATATTTTTTTAATTGTAGTTGTTTCATAATTAAAGCTTTATATGATATTAATTAACTAGAATTTGTAATAGTTCTACCTGTGTGATTTAAAGTTCATTCCCTTTGGAGAAATAACAATCTGGGGTCTCATAAAACACTCAAATTAATACCTTCTATCTGCATTAGTCTGTGTTCCCAATATTTGCTCATATGAATCAATGCAGCTAATACTCTTTTTTCTTTTTTTGAATTTTATTTTATTTATTTTTTTATACAGCAGGTTCTTATTAGTTATCCATTTTATACATATTAGTGTATATATGTCAATCCCAATCTCCCAGTTCATCACAGCACCACCACCCCCCTCCAGCGCTTCCCCCCTTTGTGTCCATAGGTTTGTTCTCTACATCTGTGTCTCAATTTCTGCCCTGCAAACCGGTTCAGCAGCTAATACTCTTAAAAAATTACTTTATTATTCTCTTTCTGTCACCATCTATAAGTTTAACTTTACCGAGTAAGGTAAACATTTTTTATATTTTCAGAGAGCCAATAAATAGGTATATATTCTGGATTATGAATAATCCAGAATTCCACAGTGCTTATTCCATCCTTTCTTCTCCTTCATATCCCAGTATTTGCTCTTTGTTTACTCTTACTGTTGCACCCTGCTCTTTGGAGAAAACTGAGGCTATTCCACATTAGGCTCAAAATATTACTATTCTTCTGTCTTAGATGAAGGGTTTATCTCTTTTACTCTAAAACTGATATCTAGCTATAATCCAAATCCCATCTATGTTTTCTCCCCATTTTATAATAATACTTGTGTAGGCTTTCTCTTTAGTCCCTTTCTATTCATTAACTCCATTTGTCCCAACTTAAACTATGTTCATTTCTCCTCATCTTAAAAAATACCCAAATACTTTGTGTGATTTGCTATCCCTTCAAGTATTCATCTATTCTTTCTTCCACCATCTATTACCAGATTCCTGCTCTTGTTCCCTTCTCTTTCAGCATATTCTTTCCCTTCTTAACTCCCTGCAGTCTAGCTTCTTTTATTGCCATTCTACTAAACTTTAATGTTAAAGGTTACCTGAAACTTCTTTTTTAACCCCAAACCATGACTTTTTAAAAGATTCTTATTGTCTTTAGTATCTCTGCACTGTCAACTACCATTCCTTGAAATCCTCTCCTCTCATTTGAAAACCATAGTTCCCAAACTGTCCACCCGAGCTCCCTGGGGCTCTGCAGTGAACTCACATGGGCACTACACAATATTTAAAATTTTATAAGTGAAACACAAAATGGTCAACATCTTCTGGACACCATGTAAACTACTAGCTCAAAGTAGTTCACAGTTTCACCATTAGATTGTACTACATCTCTTTTGATGATGTCACGTCTTTGTGGAGCTGGGTTTTCAGTGGTTGTTGTGATTTTTTTTAATTAATTAATTTATTTATTTTTGGCTGCGTTGGGTCTTTGTTGCTGCACGCAGGCTTTCTGTAGTTGTGGCGAGCGGGGGCTACTCTTCGTTGTGGTGCACAGGCTTATTGCGGTGGCTTCTCTTGTTGTGGGCATCAGTAGTTGTGGCACGTGGGCTCTAGAGCACAGGCTCAGTAGTTGTGGCACACGGGCTTAGTTGCTCTGTGGCATGTGGGATCTTCCCAGGCCAGGGTTCGAACCCGTGTCCCCTGCATTGGCAGACAGATTCTTAACCATTGCACCACCAGGGAAGTCCCAGTTGTTGTGATTTTTAAAAAGCAAGCACCACGTGAAAATCAGTGTGGAACAGGAAATGAGGGTGGCAGTGTCCAGTCTGATTACAAGTTTTGAGAACTTGTTCTGTACCCAATTGTTGCACAAATCCCATTAGGAAGTAATTGTAATTAATAAGAATGAAATACAAATATATATATATTTCAAATTTAGGTCTATTATTTTTTTAAATGGCTACCAAGTTGTTAGAACATAAATACGTATTGAGTTGTTTTGGACCTAACAGAACATTTGGTATTTCTTTTGGCCTAAGGGTGCTGTGAAAAAATCACCAAGATCTTTTTTTTTTTTTTAATATTTTTTTGGCTGTGTTGGGTCTTCATTGTTGCGCGTGGGCTTTCTCTAGTTGCAGTGAGTGGGGGCTACTCTTTGTTGCGGTGCGCGGGCTTCTCTTGCTGCAGAGCACGCACTCTAGGTGCAGGGGCTTCAGTAGTTGCGGCATGTGGGCTCAGTAGTTGTGGTGCACGGGCTTAGTTGCTCCACAGCATGTGGGATCTTCCTGGACCAGGGATCGAACCCGAGTCTTCTGCATTGGCAGGCGGATTCTTAAGCACTGCGCCACCAGGGAAGTCCCAATCACCAAGATGTTAAAGATGCCACAGAGCAAGACAGTTGGGAACCTCTGGTCAAAAATATTCCAGTTTGGAGAATGGATGCTCTATAACTGTTAACTCCCTTTCATCCCTTAGTTTGTTTGAGATAGTTCCTTCCTAGTTGCTTTGCTCCCTCAGTGACCATTCATTTTGCAGACACTTAGGGAGTGCTTATTCTGCAGCAGGCACTGGAATCAGAGATGAATAGAACTCAGTCCTCACTTCATGAAGTTTACAGTTTATAAAGCTCTCCATTTTATCACCTTTATTCCTTTATCTTATCTTCCTGCCAAATTTCTACAGATACTCCCCCCAATATATAGTCTACTCAACTCTGCTGCAGCATTTACTTTTGTGGCATCATCTATCATTTTACCAATGATTTTCAAATCTGTATCTCCACACTGCACTTCTACCTCGGGTTATAGCCTCATTCTTGCATTTCCAGCTGTACCTAGGACATACTCACTTTAATATTTTGTTATTTCAAGCTTAATGTATTCAAAACAAAACATCTTTCTCCCTCTTAAACTGCCCCCCTCCAGCCACTCCATTTTTATTAGTGTTGCCATTATTCTTCTGGCCCCCCAGATTTCAAACCTTGAATCATCTATAACTATCTTTTCTCCTTACATCCCCTATTTCTAGTCTATCATATTTGGTTCTTTCTTTCTTTCCCACACAGGCCCCTTTTCCTTCATGCCTAAATTACTAGCAGTCTTTCAGTCTCAAGTCTCACCAACCCCCAAGTAACGTGTATTGCTATTAACTTCTCTTCCTCATATGTGCTTTGTATCATGTCACCATGCTAAAGAACCCTCAGTGCTTCTCTGTAACTCACTAAATCGAACTCTCTGCCTGGCTTTTAGAATTGTGTGGAACTTTGTCCTGCTTCCACTTGTTAAATTTTACTGCAATTTGTTCTGTTTAAGTCCACCAGAAATGTGCCATGCTTATTCCAAACTTTGCCATTCGATCCATTACAATCGAATTGTCCTAAACGTCTCCCTTACCCCGACAGCTCATTATTCACCAATTTTACCTCAGAAATCTCTGCATTCTCCCTGCAAATGCTGTGTTTCAGAATCCCCTCATTTATCTGGACTGTTTAAGTTACCCCTCAACTGATCCTCTTACCTTCAGTTGAGCTTTCTGTAGACAAATCTTGTCATTTCCCTGCTTAATAAATATCCTTCAGTTCTTCCCATTGACTTGAAGATAGTAGTTAAAAATCCTTAAGATGACTTTCAAGACCATTTTTGACCTGGCCCCTTGCATCCCTTACCAACCTCAACTTTTCTCCCACAGTTCTCTCATACCTTATACTCCAGCCACACACAGTACCTGTGATTCTCTGAACACACTATGCTTTTTTACTCTTCTGTGCTTTTGCACGTGTTCTTTGTACTTGAAATGTCCTCATCCTTGCCAACTTTCTGCCTGGCTAACTTTTCCTGTAGGTGACAGGTGGATAGAGAACTTTATAATGGATGGATGTGGCTAACATTACCTGAACCTACTGATCAATCTTAATATCATAAAAAGAGAGATAGTCAGACTTTATGTTCCTGTTAATGTGATGCAGTAAGAAGTACACAATACTACCTGTGAGGAGTTCTACTAAAAACAATTGAACCTGAATCTGATCAATCATCTAGATCTAATTACTAGTTTCTTGGGCACTCAGGAATATTTTAAAGGATGCAACTAGGTTGTAATCAGCAAAACCCAGCCTTTGGGAAACTGCACATTACAAATGACCCAGGGTCTACAACAAGTAAATGACAAAGAGGAAGAGAGGGGAATTCGTAGATTAAAAGAAACTCAAGAGACATATCAGCTGAATGTAATGGCGGACCTTGTTTGGATCATGATTCAAATAAACCAACTGTAAAGAGAAAGTTTTGAAATGATGGGGAAATTTGAACACTGACTGGATATTAGATTGTATTAAGCATAATTTTCTTAGGTGTATAGTGGTTTTGCCATTTAAAAAAATAAAACAAAGTAAGTGATTTTTAAAAAAAGAGTTCTTATCTGTTAAGAATGCATATGAAGTATTTACAGATGAAATGATACTAGAATGCACATTGCAGCCTTCATAATCCAGTGTGTACATGGGGGGCAGAGCTGAGTAGGTGGGGGAAGGTGAAATATGACTGGCCATGAGTTAATAATTGTTGAAGCTGGATGATGGATACGTGGTGGGTAATTATACTTTTCTCTTTATTCTTGTGTGTTTGAAATGTTCCATAGTAAAACACTAAAAGAAAAAGAAGACGACTGGGCATAAGGGTCACTTCCTTTGGATATCTTCCCTGATAGTGACTCCTGCTCAGAATTAGGCCAAGGTAGATGCTGCTTTTCTATATCACCATAACTCTGTTCACACTGCTATGGCAACACTTATTTCATTGTATTATATTTGTTGTCTTTACTCTCTCACATGACATGACTTGGAGTTTCTTGATGTATTTATAGTTAATTTGCTGATTTCACTTCAGTTACCATCATAAAGATATTTGCTTTCATAAATTTGTTATTGGATTTTTTGTAACATCTATACATCACTTAAATTTGTTTTCTTTTAGGTTGCATAGCAGTAGGAAAATCCCTGAATAGCCGAACTTTTAGCAAGCTCTTACACTCTTGCCTGTACCAATGTGATCGTCACAAAGTCATTGTGGAAGCTGAAGACAGATATAAAAGTGAACTAAGGAAGTCACTTATCTGTAACAAAAGTAATTAATTCAGCAATTTTAAAACTGTAATTACAGTAAGTCAGAAAGAGAAAAACAAATACCATATGCTAACACACATGTATATAGAATCTAAAAAAAAAAAAAAAGGTTCTGAAGAACCTAGGGGCAGGACAGGAATAAAGACGCAGACATAGAGAATGGACTTGAGGACACGGGGAGGGGGAAGGGTAAGTTGGAACGAAGTGAGCGAGCGGCATGGACATATGTACACTACCAAATATAAAATAGATAGCTAGTGGGAAGCAGCGGCATAGCATAGGAAGATCAGCTCGGTGCTTTGTGACCACTTAGAGGGGTGGGATAGGGAGGGTGGGAGGGAGACGCAAGAGGGAGGAGATATGGGGATATACGTATACGTATAGCTGATTCACTTTGTTATACAGCAGTGACTAACACAACAATGTAAAGCAATTATACTCCAATAAAGATGTTAAAAAAAACCAAAACTATAATTATAACCATACCTTCTGAACTATGATCTAGAACATTAAGTATATTAAAAGATAAAGGGTAAAATAATGTTGAAAAGAAAATCTGTCTCTGAGCAACTGTGATTTAAAATGTTCCCATGGAGTAGATTTAGTCTCTAGTAATTTAAAAATTCTTCCTAATCCACCTAAGGATTCCCATTAAAAGGGGGAAAAAGGGAATCTCATACTAATGGAATTGATGTGATACTACTCAGACTGATACTCTAAGTACACTAAATGTTTTCTGTATTTTTCAGAAATTCTGCTGACCCCACGTAGAAGACAAAAACTCAATAATGAATCTACTACCCCTGGAGGAATAAGTGAATATATTTAATTAAAAAATAAATATAAATTTCATATATTCCTGAAAAAGAACAGCTGAATGATTGTTCTCAGTCACATCATTAATGGCTTTTAAATGATAACCCTTGCTTCTGATGAGGGTCATACTTCCTGACAAAAGAGGCTTCCCTCTTCCCTTTTTCATGTTGCTTGCTCATCCGTTACTTTCCAGCTGGGGAAGGGGCAGGAGAAAACTAACATTTATTAAGAACCTCCTATGTGTTAGATGTTTTATACATGTTATTTGCTGTATTTCATATAATAACGTAAGATAAGCTATTATTTTATTCCCACTTTAATTTGTTTTCTTTTAGGTTGCATAGCAGTAGGAAAATAGCTGAAATTTGCCAATGAGTTGGCAAATGGCAGAACTTAGATTCAAATGCAAGCCTGTCTTTCTCCCTTTTCTATCCTCTGGATCACTTTTCTGTTTTAAGAGCAAAATTATTCTCCTGTGCACAAGTGCTTCAGACAAATTTTGCAGAAGATTTTGGTTCACATCTGTAGCACTTTGAACAATCAAAATTGAAGAGACAAATAGTATAAACCTTAGAGCCCTGTTTAAAAATTAAAATACTTCTAAACTATGAGTTAATTTACAGGAGTTTTTCTTTAACTACAGGGTTAATCACCATTTCAGGTTTATCACCATTTCAAATTTATCACAAGACTTAAAGAACATTACCATTATCTTCTGTTCACATGGAGTTAGTATGTGCAGAGTAAGACTAAGCAGTTGAGTACACTCCTTGTCAAAGTCACCTTGAAATTAGTAATATCTGTAGAGCCATCCTGTTATTTATTGTGAAGACATTTGGACTTGATCCATCCAGGAAACATTTTGCCACATACTTTTGTTTGGCCATTTTCACTGCCAAAACCTTGAAAGAAATTTCAAATTTACTTTTTATAACTAGGTCTTTTTCTAGGTTAAAATTTCTGCATACAAATTAAAATTAAGCGCAGTACCACTACAGGGTAGCCCACTTTTTGAAGTTAATATTTTCTGTAGAAACTGTTAGAAAAAGGGTATTTTTCCATAGAAACGTTGCAGTTGGAAATCTTTTTGACAAGGAGTTGGCATCAAATTAATAATAGAATTTCTTTTTTTTTTTTTTTTTTTTTGCGGTACGCGGACCTCTCACTGTTGTGGCCTCTCCCGTTGTGGAGCACAGGCTCCGGACGCGCAGGCTCAGCGGCCATGGCTCACGGGCCCAGCCGCTCCGCGGCATGTGGGATCTTTCCGGACTGGGGCACGAACGCGTGTCCCCTGCATCGGCAGGCGGACTCTCAACCACTGCGCCACCAGGGAAGCCCACTAATAGAATTTCTTGAGCAACATGTCTTAAAAGCAAATGTATAACAACTAAAAGTATTCTATAATCATTTTTCATAGTAAAATCATTTGCAGAGCATCATGAAATATACATAATTATGGTTATATATTGATTATACAGAGGGATCCTAAATACTGTTAAGTCACTTTCAGCTCGTAAATACCTACATCTTTTTTGTAGGTTCGAGTTGCTTAGCTAAAATCCAATAGTTAATAAGTTGGCCTGCTTTTTTCAAATTTAAAAAGGCATCTTGAGGAGGTAGTGATTAGATTGGTCTTACATCTCTTTTACAAGCAGGCCAGGAATATTTGATGTACTGCCATTTTTCCCCCTCTTAATAAATTTCCCTTTCATACTAGAGACATTCATCACCTTTCATTTGGTTATAGGTTACACTCAAATTTGAGACTCTTCTTTTGAGAAGGGACCATTTGCAGCATCTAAGTATTTAAAGAGCCTTGGGGGCAAGGCTCTCTTAGGATGGATTGATATCTTGAGAGGGTTTGAAAAATAACAGTCTCTAGGACTGAGCCCTCTTGCCTATTTTTCCCTGCTTTTTTCTAATGCCCTATCAGTATTAGGAGGAGCACTAAAGAAGTCACAGAAGAGAGTCTTGTGGTGTAGAGAGCTGTTTCCTTCTAGTCTGCCAACTATGCTGCTGTGGTAACCTTTGAGGTATTTGGCACAGATGCTAATTTAAGTGTAGAAGTCAGTGAGATGGCAACTGCAGGGGAAAAGTGGGGATTGGCTCTACATTAACAACCCCAGGACCCAATATTTTGAATGTTATAATAACCCATCTGGTCCTGATTATAATGAGTTCAAATCATTTAGCAAGTGAAGTTGAAATCATCTATTTCTCAGATAACGGCAGTTTTCCAGTAGGCCCAAGTAAGACGTAATCTTCATTGATAAGTTTTAAAACAGTTTTTACTGGTAGTAACATTTTTCTGTCAACAAATATTTATTGATCACCTACTATGTGTCAGACACTGTCTTAGGCACTGGGGACACATGGGGAGTAAAACAGACAAAAGTTCCAGTCTTCACGGAGCCTGCATTCTAAGGAATACCATTAAGTAATATTTAGACATTATTTTCATTGATTTCTTGGCCTTCTGCTGGTAAGATTTTTCCCTCCTGCTTTAAAAGATCTGAACTATGGCTCCTATCTGAGGAGAGATGGACTAACAGTCATGACATGCAAAGGCAAGATTTTCGAAGGTTGTCCCGGCATAGCTATTCAAGGTCCTACTAAAGTAAATAGCAGCATTAATTGGAAATACAAAAACTCTTCCTCATCTGTATCTACCCACAGTGATAATGTGAATTAACAGTGAATTAAAAAGCTTAAGGGACTTCCCCGGTGGTCCGGTGGTTAAGAATCCGCCTTCCAACGCAGGGGACGCGGATTCTATTCTATGAAGTTATGGAGCCCTTTGGGAAGACTGTATCTGTAAGATAGGTAAGCTGTTTGTTAACTGTCCTCACAGGAATGTTGAGAGAATTAACAATCATATGTTTATAAAATTTTGTGTTTCTTGATTGAAGGATTTTGCGAATATTATTGCAATAGGATTGTTACAATTATTGAAGAGATCACAGTGATAGCATCTAGTTTAATAGTAAGCACTCAGTTTTGTTTTGTGTTAATTGAAGTGGATTTCTATATGATGAGTAGTCCAGGCATGAAGTTTTCTCACTGTGTAATCCATATCCTTAGAATAAGTTAAGTATTTATTTGGGTCTCAAGAACTCTTTTTTCAGCAAGTACTAATGTATTCTACAATTCTCATTAATTACAGAAAAAAGAAGAATTCGTAAAAACTTTACTGAAGAAGAAGTAAATTACCTTTTCAATGGAGCTAAGAAAATGGGAAATCACTGGAATTTAATTTTGTGGTCTTTCCCCTTTCAGCAAGGACGGAAGGCTGTGGACCTTGCTCAAAAATACCACAAGCTGATCAAACGCCCCAAGTGTGTGACTCCTTGATTGGAAGAAGACTTGTCAGTTTTTAGTTTGATATCTTAAAATACAGTGTGTTGAAAATACAAAATTTAAAATATTCTTATAAACTCTTATGAGACAGGAAATGTGGCAATGGGGATACTGTTTTAATTACTTTTTGTGATGCTGTAGCTCATCAAACTATTTAAATAATTTATAAAACAAATACACTTTTGGATTTCCCTGGTGATCCAGTGGTTAAGAATCCACACTTCCAATGCAGGGGACATGGGTTTGATCCCTGGTCAGGGAACTAAGATCCCAGATGCTTCGCAGCACGGCCAAAACAACAACAATAACAACAACAACAAAAATTGTTTAAAACAACTTTTTATCGTTTGCTTTTAAGTTAGTTTTCTTCTAGTTGGAAACCAAACTATTAGATCTCAAACTTCTATTTTTCTTACTCTTTTTATATTCCATCATGCTGATGCATCCTCCATTATACCTAAAATGCTGTTGCTATGGCAAAGTGATCAAGTGTCAGGGCATGAAAGCTCAGTTGTGCTTATGTACTCATTGGGTCACTGCTTCATGTCATTCATATAAATACCAAAGGGTATTTCCCTATAAGCATGTATTCTTTCACCCTTTCAGATCATGACTATGTCTACTTAGATAAAGCAGAATTTTTATTAAATATCTTTTATTCTGATCCACAGTGAAAATTCCAGAGGGTTAATAAGCAGAAAAATTTTAAGCATGAGAATAATTTACAATTAAGAAAATTCTTTGCATCATTTAAAGTGTGAATGACTCTAGTCCATTATCTGTCAGTATTTCCTAAGCACTATGGGGATGATTTAAATGGTCTGCTGGGTTATTTTGATGCATATTTCTCAAGATGTATGAATGTTGTTTTAGGTCAAAGGGGAAAATATTTTGTCTGTTTCCTCAGCCTTACTGGCAATAGGTTTTTTTTTTGATTGATTGGAAATTATCTATGTAACAGGAAATCAAATACTGCTTACAGAGCATCCCCAAGAGTATGACATACTGTAGCTGGGACACTGTTTTGTGTCAGTCACTGACACTATATTTAAAATAACCTATACTGCCTTCTGAAACCTTGAAATTTTATCCTAACCCTTGGCTCACTTTTGGTTAATGTGAACTGCTTTTTTCCCTCAAATGGAATTTGGTAATAAAGTAAGTGAATACACATCAAAAGGAAAGCCAAAGAATGATCACATATTAGAGGACTGTTTGACTTTAGGGACTCAGACCTGGCCAGTTCAACAGGGAATAAAAAGGGATTTCAATAATGTCAGACCCTTGGAGTTGGGGCTGACTTCAGTTATAGTTCCCTGCCGGAGGCATAAACTGCTGTACAACGATCTGGACATTGGCTATCTTTAGTTTTGCATATATCCTCAGAAACCTGGAATTTACTATTTCACAGGGTGATAATTGATGGTCAGTTCTTTGTTATGCTAAAATGAAATATACTTTTCTGGAGTACCTCCTGCAGAACCACAAAAGTTGAATCTCTTTTCCACATCCCAGCCCTTGAGAGAGTTACAGATAGATATCTATCACTTTCCCCTCTACATCCTTTATCCTTCATGCTGATGAGCCTCAGCTACTTCCTGTTTCAGCTGAACAGTGTCATGTCCCCTTGTGAGCTTAGTCACTGAGCACTGGATACCTTTTTGTTTATAAACTGTGTCCAGAAAGAAATGTGGCCTGACTGGCAGAGTAGGGGGATCAGCTTCTTTGCTAGGACCAAAGAGGTTTTATGGACCTTACCTAAGATACTCCTTGGCATTCTACATGACCAACTCTCCGATTATAGTTGATATAGTTAAGACTTACAACTTTTATTAATTCCTATCTTGTTCTTACACATTTATTTTTAACTCCACTACAGGACTTCAGTGGCCCCTGTTAAATTTAATCTTGTTAGAATTAGGCTGTACTCAGTTTGTCATCCAGTGTGTTAGGCCTCCCTTCCTGCTTCAGGTCATCCACAGCTTCTATGAGTGTGCTGCTGCATTCTCATCCAAGTCATGGATGGCACCCTGAATTGGCTGGGTCAGGGCAGATTGGGGCGGGTCCCTAGCAGCCTCCTCTGGTGGTCCTTGCTCATCAGCCCCCTCTGGGCCTGGTCTTTAACAAGCCTCAACACTATCATCCAGCCTACATTTCACTTTCTTGTCTATGATGTGCATTGGCAAATGCCCCGTTGAAATCTGAATTTTCCAGGTCTGCAGCATCCTCCTACCTGCTATTTCTGCAAAATAGAAATTGTGTAAATCTGGTGCTATCTTTTCCTTTTCCAACTGGTCACATCAGAGAATTTCACCTAGGGCTGATGAAGTGCACTGGCCTGTAGTTTTCAACTCCATCTTTTGTCCTGTGAAAATTCAGACACTGCTTACCTTTTTATGACTTACAGCACTTTTCCTGCTCTTCCTAGACTTCCAGGGTATAATTCTTAATAGGTTTTCACTCCCATTGTCTTGTTTGAACCTTACATTCAGGTTGGCAGATGATATGCCCATTTGTTGGATCTGTAATTCATGCTGCCAAAATTCTGGCAGAGCCAGGATCAGAATCCTACTCATCTGAATCCCACATGCATGGTTGCTTTTCTGACATATCCTACTTTCTTGTGATATTTAGAAATGCCTTGTAAAATGCCTTTGCTTCCGCAGAGGCTAGCAAGAGCCCTCAGGTAGCAGCCAGACCTAAAGTGAAACTCGATAGGTGAAGTGTATTTTTTCTTTCCTTTTCTTCCATTACCCTCTTCCTTCCCCTTCTCTCCCCTGTCCCTTTCCCCTTCATATCTCTTTCTTTCTTCCTTCCTTCCTTCCTTCCTTCCTTTCTTTCCCTCCCTCCCTTCCTTCCTTTCTCTTTTTCTTTCTTTTTTCCTGAAGAAAGGAAATTAAAGCCTCCTATTTCTGGTGTCAAATGCTGGCTCCCAGAAAATATCATTAAAAAAAAACCAAACACCTGTTAATAAGTAAAATCAAGCGAATTACTCACTACAGTAAAGATCACTACCTCGTGGTCTTAATAGGGTCAAGGAAGGAGGAGGTGAAAAGCAGCATATTTGTGAGGATTTGGGGGTCTAGTTTAAGGCCGGTCTTTCAATTCGTGGTTCGATTAGGATTAAGCAAAGTTCATGATAGAATAGGTTAAGATCGATAAAATTGGAAGTACCGGGATGCTATCAGAAGATAGCCAGAAAGCACTGGGTCCTTGGTCAGGTTTCTCAAGATTTCTGAGCTTCAGGTTCCTCACCTGTAAAAGAGTTAGATAAGATTCAGTGAGATATCCTGTACTGAACTCATTCCAAGGCCTGAGCTTTTCGCTGCAGTCCGTCGATTGCCTCGGCCCCAGACGGCGCAGCTGGAGCAGCCAGCTGACGGAGGACCGGGAACGGGTGTCTTTGCGCCCCTCGACCGGCAGAGGCCGCTAGCGCGCCCTCCACCCGGGTGGCTCCCGCTCGCGCCGCCGCCTCCCCGAGCAGGGCTGCCCCGGCGGCCGCCTGACCGCCGCCCACCTCCCGCCACCAAGTTGCCCTCACGACCCTGCGGGAGCCCGAGGACATCGCAAGCCCGGTGGAGCGCGGCGGGCGGCGCGGACCCTGCGGGGCGGGCAGGTGGGGGCGCGGCAGGCGCGGGCGGGCCGGCGGGGTCCTCGCGGGTCCTCGGCGGGCCCGGGGGAGGGCCCTCTTTGTGGCTGCAGTTGGCAAGATGGCGCCGGTGGGGGTGGAGAAGAAGCTGCTGCTGGGCCCTAACGGGCCCGCGGTGGCGGCCGCCGGCGACCTGACCACTGAGGAGGAGGAGGGCCAGAGCCTATGGTGAGACCGCGAGGCGGCCGGGCTGGGCTGGCCGGGCCGGGCCGGACTGTCGGACAGACTAACGGGCCGTCGCGGGCCAGTCAGGTTCAGGCTGGCCCCGGGGCCGACCGCTGTGCCATTGTCCCCACAGGTCCTCGATCCTGAGCGAGGTGTCCACCCGCGCCAGGTCCAAGCTGCCGTCCGGCAAGAACATCCTGGTTTTCGGTGAGCGCCGGTGGCGGGGCGTTGCCCGGGGAGCTGGGGTGGGCGAGGCGGGCGCCTTCTCACTGGTGCCAGCCTTCCTCTCCCCTGCCGCCTGCCCGGAAGGGCCTGGAGACCCTGGCTGGACAGCCTGAGAGTGGCCAAGTCCACCACGGCCGAGGTCAGGACGTTGCCCCTTTTCGAGAGCCCAGGGATGCTGGCAAGTGCTCGTCGGCACATTCCTTAGTCTTTTGGCCGCAACATCAGCTTTGCTTTAAATGTCCCTGACTTCCTGCGCTCATAGCCACGAAGTTCACCGAACTGCGGGCGTAGAGAGGGGAGGGAGTAGATAAGGTTAGCGGAGGAGGCGGGCGAACGAGGTGACTGGGGGTCGTCGGGCTGTGGGGAGATGCCACAGGAGCCATTTCTCTATCTTGATGAGCGGTGCATGGTGGGAGGGGCGCTGCAAAGGACAGCAGGCCTTGGAGTCCTCCCCGGGGACTTTTCCTACATTATTTTAGCCTTCACTGCTGGGTTACCTGGGTTAGGCCCTCAGCGTCTGTGGTCTCCTTTCCTCATACAAGTAAGGGAGTTTGGCTGGGTTCATTCATACAGGAGAGCCATTTGTTGAGTGGGTCGTTTACTGTCGGTTGGGCGCTGAGACAGCACAGACACCCCTCAGACACTACACAAGAATGTCAGTTTAGTGAGACAGAGATAGATGTGTTGGTGATTGCACTACACCATGTTGGGTATAGACAGATGATTGGGGGCACGTCATATGGCTTGATGTTGTTTGGAGTTAGGTGTTTTGAAGGGTAGGTGTTAACGTGCAGGGGCCCAGAGGGTTCGTGTTTGCAGGAACACAGAGGTGACAAGGCGGGGGGGGGGTGTTGGAAGCCACCACAGCCTCCTTGTGGAACGTGTCTGATGAGGTAAGTTTGAGGCAGATGGGGGGAAGGCTGAAGAGTCGATGCTTTTTCCTGAAGGCACCCAATTCTCAAGGGCCTTTTATTTTACCTCCGTCCTCTGATTCTCACGGGAATCACTGTGAGGGTGGTTTTCCCACTGTTTTTGAGGGGAGTGGCTGGTCTTTAGTTGATGACCACTGCAACAGAGAACAGAAGACCCTTAGAGGTCTTTGCGAACTGGGGGATCGAGGGCACCAGATCTGTGTTTAGAAAGGGGATGCTGGCAGCAGAGTGGCAGGTGGCTCAAAATGAGCAGGTACTGAAGTCAGGCTGAGTGCTCACCATGTCCACATGGGACGTGGAGGGCCTGAGTAAGGTAGTGGCATTGAGGGTGGAAAGGAGGACTTTGACCTGTGGGATGCCTTTCAGTTCTCATGTTCTGTAATTCCATATTACTAAATCCCAGGGGTGCTTAGTAGTGTTTTTTGGTGGTGGCTCTTTCTGATGTTTAAGGTTTCTTTTGTGGGGAGGGAGAGTTGTTAGCTGGGTAGAGGGGGATGAGGAGTCGCTTGGTAATTACGAAAATAGTGCTTAAGAGTTTTGCTTAGGTCTGTAATTATTTTCATAGCCCATAGTTTCCTAGCCTTCAGGGTGCTTATGAAAGAAATGTACTAAAATCAAAGGTGAATAACAGCTTCATTCTTTATGATTATGAGGCAGGATCAGACTGTTTCAGTTCAGAGTCCGTAGGCTTTAAGGTTAATTATATTCTGAAGATTTCTTGCTTTCCTTGTGGTAAAAGTTTATTTTGTGAGAAACTAGCCCCACCTTTTACTTTCACTTTTCCAGATGCGTGTCTTATAAATTATAGGTAGGGCCTGCGGGCCTGCCTTCTTCCTTTCCTTGTGAGGTAAGGATGACTGCAGTAGATTGTCATTTTAGATCTTGGAAATTGCCGCCTTTATCACCTCTCCCCACCCTGACCACTCTTACAGCAGGTCCTGCTTTGTTTATGAATACAGGTGAGACCTCAATAGCAAGCTCTACATGAAAGTTCCTTGTGTGAATGTCCAGACTCCCCATCCTTGCCTAGAATAAGTGGTACGCTTTGTCTTCTTACGTGCATCACTTATAGGTGAAGATGGTTCTGGTAAAACAACCCTCATGACTAAACTTCAAGGAGCTGAGCATGGCAAAAAAGGAAGAGGCCTAGAGTATCTCTACCTCAGTGTCCACGACGAGGACCGAGATGGTGAGTGAAGCATTGATCCATGCAAGTCTCTGACTCCTCGGTTGCCACTCCTGCAACATGCCCAGGCATTCTCAATTTTCTCTTTAGGTCTAAGAGAATTAGTCGCAGGGGAATAGATGAAGTGTATCTCTTTGTAGGACTTTACCTATTTTTCTTTACAGAGTATGTTAGCAAAATGGGGAATGGCCCTGTTACCTGCTGCTCTGGGTAGCCCTTACTTAAAAGGAGAGACTGAGGGCAAAGTTTCAAATGCACATAAAAGTAAGAAACTGAGAAGTTTTTGGACTTCCCTGGTGGCTCAGTGGTTAAGAATCCACCTGCCAACGCAGGGGACACGGGTTCGAGCCCTGGTCCGGGAAGCTCCCACATGCCGCGGAGCAACTAAGCCCGTGCGCCACAACTACTGAAGCCTGAGCCTCTAAAGCCCGTGCTCTGCAACAGGAGAAGCCACCGCAATGAGAAGCCAGTGCACCGCAACGAAGAGCAGCCGCCTGCTCGCCACAACTAGAGAAAGCCCGCGCGCAGCAATGAAGACCCAACAGGGCCATAGATAGATAGATAGATAGATAGATAGACAGATAAAATTTAATTTAAAAAAAAGAAACTAAGAAGTTTTTAAGTGCTTTGGACTTTTCTATGAGAGAAACACTTGGCAGACTGATCTGGGCACCATTGTTACTCTGCATGGTTTTAGTGGATAATCTGAAATTGATGTGGTTTAGAGTATAAAAGCTTAACAGATATTCACAAGAGAGTCTTGAGTCTTTTTGTGACAGTGTAGAAATGCTGATTGCTTGTGGGTTTTTGTTTTGTTTTTTCCCCCAGTGGAGAGAATAGAGGCCCAGAGGTAATAATGTTCTCTTAATTTCTCATGTCTAGAACGTGGATAATAATCGTTTTCTACCTTCTGGGTAATTGGGATGGTTAAAAGTGCATGGTAAAAAAAAAAAAAAAAAGTGCATGGTAAGCTCTATTATAAGGATTAGATATCATTTTAAATTGTGATAAGTACGATTATGAGTTGGATTGGAATAATGGTTTTTGGTTACCACTAGTCAGTAATACCTCCTTTGTAAACTTTTAGGCTTTGTGTTAGGTCTTGAATGGCTCTAAAGTAAATAATAATTAATGCCTAGCTTTTTTTATTTGTAGAAAAGTTACCGTGTAACCTAAGGATGAAATATCTTCATTAAATTACTTTCTTCAAATTGCGTTTACCCATTTGTACAGTAAGGACCATGATGTAGGGGTGATTATATAAGGGGGCAAATCCCACCACCTCTGGTCCCCCATTTCCTTATTGCTAAAATGAAGAAGCTGAACCCAGGTCCTTCCTTGCACCTTAATTCTTCGAGCTCCAAGAATCATTTAAATAGAGGGGAAAAACCCTTTAATCTTAACTTAGTAGTCACCTTAGAACCCCAAGATTTTATTCCTGCTCCTTCTTCCCCGGCTTCCTTTGCCATACTGAACATTCTCTGAAGGATGTGAAAGAAAGGTAGGAGGTAGACCTGGTGCTAAGGGCTCTCCTTGTGTAAGGAGAGCAGAGGCTTTCCAGTGCCCACCTAGGCCCACCGGAGTTTGTGTAGGTAGGGTTGGGACTCAGGGGTCACTGAGCTGGGCTAGAGGGCCTCATATGTCTGAGTGTTTTGCTTCCTGTCTTTGATGATTTTTTTTTTTTGCGGTATGCAGGCCTCTCACTGTTGTGGCCTCTCCCGTTGTGGAGCACAGGCTCCGGACGCGCAGGCTCAGCGGCCATGGCTCACGGGCCCAGCCGCTCTGCAGCATGTGGGATCTTCCCGGACCGGGGCACGAACCCGTGTCCCCTGCATCGGCAGGCGGACTCTCAACCACTGCGCCACCAGGGAAGCCCCTTTGATGATTATTGTGGAAGGAATTTGGGCTTTGGAGCCAGGCAGAACTGGTTCAGAACCCACTCCGGTAGTCACTAGTTGTGACTGACTTAACCACTCTACACCTCAGTTTCCTCATTTGTAGTATTGGGCAATGGTACCAATTTGTAGGTTGACAGAATGAGAGGTGGCATGTGTCAAGTGTAGCTGAGTGCTTGAGACAGGTGGTAGGTCTAGTACCCTTTTGAAAGTATATGAAACATGGTGTAGATACTCTGACATTGCTATAGCTGCTTGTTTCAAAGGGGCATAAACATATTTCATGCCAAGCATCAAAGTAACTATATTCACTTACCTTTGAGTTAAAATACATGTTAATTTTTATTTCAGATTCCTTAAGGTTGCCTTAAAAACTTAGATCTCTGCATTTATGGGATTTTTGTAAGCTGCCTACTTGCAAGTTCCTCTTTGATGAAAGAGTTGCCCTTACCTGTGGTTAATTAAACATCTTTTAGCCCCAGTATTTTTTATTGTGTGGTGTGACTAGGTTATAAATATACATTTTGCAGGCAATCACCCAGGTAGAGAAAATAGGTTCTGGCTTGTCCTTGTTTTGTGGTAGGACATGGCATGTCAAAGGACTTCCCCCTTAAGGGTTGAGGGCATCCATTTAATGCCACATGTGGTATGTGTAATCTCCATGCACGTGGGTGAGTTATATGTAGTGGGCGGTGGGAAGAAAGGCTAAAAAAAAGAACCATGTCTGGTGAGGGGCAGACATTAAAATCTGTAGACTTCAGGTACAGTTTGTTTGTTTGTTTGTTTGTTTGTTTTTTGGCCACGTCGTGCAACATGCAGGAGCTTAGTTCCCCAACCAGAGATCGAACCCGTGTCCCCTGCGTTGGGAGCACAGAGTCTTAACCACTGGACCGACAGGGAAGTCCCAACAGTGCAGTATTTTTGAAGGCATTTGTAGAATCCAAGTCAAAACCGCTATCTGAAATGCATTAGAGTTTTGAAAGTATAGCTAGATGTAGATACCTTTGTTGTGCTGTTGAAATAAAGTCATGAATATAAAATTTTTCACAGCATGTTAGTGAATTGATGGTACCCAAAAAAAGGTAGCTAACAGAAGACAGGTTTTTAAAGGGTAAGTTGCAGTTTATTGGGGAAGAAGTTAATGAAGTGATATTTTTGATAGTAGGATTTCTCCCTCATGGTGCTTTTATTAAAAAAAATTCTCAAAAAGATGTCTAAAATTTTTTTAAAAGTATATTATTAATTTGGAGAAATATCTTCTACAGTTTGATCATCCAGATATAATTTTAGAATCACATGCTTCATTAAATGTCAGCACTTGCACATTTGTCTGTATATGTTTTTAACTTTACTGTGGAAAACAAAACTACATAAAAGCATAGACTATTTTGATGAACCCCAATATATCTATCACCTGCCTTCAGGTTAAAAGTTCTAGGTCAATTTTATTTCAGCTGTACTCTCACCCTCTTCTCTTTTCACTCCACATTGGATTATTAAAGCAAATTTCAGACATTATATCTTTTTATCTGTAACTACTTCCATATGTATGTCTAAAAGATTAGGATTTTAAAAAACATTATCATATCAAAAATAAGTGTAGTTCCTTAATATTATCAGGCACCCCGTAATTCATATCTCAGTTTATATAAGTAATGAGTTTATCTTGGCATTTAAATACAAAGGTCCTGTCTCTTTGGCACCCTTTGTAGTATGTGAGCACGCTGTTTAGTGTGCCTGACACAAGAAGAGCTTGTTTAACCATAGGCTCTTCGACACAGCTTGCTGCCTCACAGATTGCTGATATCTTAGAAGAATGGATTATTTAGACTATGGCACAGTCGTCCAGGGAACATTTGTAGCTTTTATTAGTATCTTTTTTTTTTTTTTTGCGGTACACGGGCCTCTCACTGTTGTGGCCTCTCCTGTTGCGGAGCACAGGCTCCCGACGCGCAGGTCAGTGGCCATGGCTCACGGGCCCAGCCGCTCCGCGGCATGTGGGATCTCCCCGGACTGGGGCACGAACCCATGTCCCCTGCATCGGCAGGCGGACTCTCAACTACTGCGCCACCAGGGAAGCCCTATTAGTATCTTTTGATTCTTATTGAAAGCTAAAATGTCCTTCACTCTTTACTCCTCAGACATTGCTGGAATCTTTTTGGATGTGGACACAGTATATTATGGTTGTTAAAAAATTTTATAGTTTAGACAGTTCACAAGGCACCTTGATGAAGAGTTGCTGTCCACTGAGCACTTGGACCCTTTTCTGGTTAGGATTTCTGTCTCTGTTCTGTGTGGAATTCTGTGGCTGTCACCTTTAAGTTCTTCCTTGTGTGGCTCTTTCAGCTGTGCTGATGGTCATTGTCAGTAACTTAGCTTCACTTCTTTTCTTAGATCACACACGCTGCAATGTGTGGATTCTGGATGGAGACTTGTATCACAAAGGTCTGCTGAAATTTGCAGTTTCTGCTGAATTCTTGCCGGAGACCCTGGTGATTTTTGTTGCAGACATGTCTAGGCCTTGGACTATGATGGAATCTCTACAGAAATGGGCTAGTGTTTTACGTGAGCACATTGATAAAATGAAAATTCCACCAGAAGAAATGAGGGAGCTGGAACGGAAGTGTAAGTAAAACAGGATTTTCTTAATTGGAAAATTCACTCGTCTTTTTGGATGGTTCCAGCCACCTTCCTTTTCACAGTGTCAAGAGGCTGCAAAGCTTCCCTTACAGAGTGTTTGTGTTTTGTTTGCACCGTTTATTTCAGATTTGCTTTTGTAGATTCAGTAGTCAGAAAGTCTTCAAAGCAGTCTTTATCTCAGCTGTCACAGTTGAAGAAAGTAAATCAGTATTCCATATTATTTTCATTGGTTCTCTTTTATAATAAGGGTTCTTCCCTCACCCCCAAAATGTGATCAGTTCTGTGAGCCTTTTTGCTGTTCTGTTAACTCGTGGTCTGCTGAGTTAGTATCAGTGGGTGTAGAGATTTACTGGGATCTCTGCAGCTTGAGTCCATTTCCCTGTATTTCCATTGAGGTCCTATGGACCCTCTTGTTGACAAGTTTAAAGGAAGACCCACAAAAGATAAATCTTTCAGTTCCTACCTTAGTTCCTTTGGAGATACAGCAAATATGATTTTAGTTAGAAATCAGAAATTCTTTTTTTTTTTTTTTTTTCATTAAAATGAAAGGATATTTTAAGACTCAGGGCATCCAAGCCCATTTGAGAACAGAGAACTTTAAAGGAAGTTCTTTTTGTTTTGTTTTTTTTTCCTTAATGTGGTTCAGAAGCTTGTTTTTTCCTTTTCGTTGCTTCTGTGCGGTTACATCAACTTCTGTTCACTTGCCAGGGAAATGGGAGGGGCAGGGGCTGGAGCTGTGGCAGCAGCAGTGCTGTCTTGGCCAGGGCAGTCTTGGCTTAGCCTGGCTTATTTCCACGGGATGACATCATTCCCTTTAGTGAATTAATGAGGGCTTCTGGACCATGGCACACAGGACCTTCAAACTTACTGGCAGAAGGATTCAGAAATTTTGATGTGCTCTTCAAATCAGATTTCTTGCTGTGTGTCTTCCTGTCATAACTTCACTTGCTCCTGACTACATTAGCTAAAACAGGGAGTTTAACATAGAATTCTTCAGTTTGCTGTGTGCATGTGTGTTTCCTGGGACACCCACATATGCTGCAGTGATTATTATGCAGCTCAGCGCATCTGTCCTCAAACACTGACCTTTCTAGATAAAGCCTATTTTTCCCCTGAAGTAGAGACCCTAAAGACAACTTCTGGGAATAGTTCAGAGCCTGAAGAGCTGTTCTCCTTTCACTGTGCATTTACCATCGTACCCAGACTAGTGGGTTAATGCACAGGAGATTTCAGTTTCTGAACCTGTTTTCCTAGAGTTATAACCTTGTAAAGATTTGTTAAAACAGAAAAAAAGGAAGAGATTGAGCCAAGGATATTTTTCTTTCCCAGACAGGGAGGCTGTCTGCCTGGTGCCAGATCTGTTCAAGGCATTGGGGATACATACAGCAGACAAGGTGCCCGCTTCTGGGGAGCTTGTGCTCCCATGACACACTGAATTTATTTTGTGGTCTTAGTCATTGATGTTTGTGTTGCTTAGGATTAGATTGAGCTGCATGTGACACAAACCCAAAATAACAGTGGCCTAAACAAGACTGGGTTTTATTTCTCTCTCCTGTGAATGAAATCCAGAGGTAGTTCAGGCCTGGAAAGCATCTTGAGGAAGACAAGTCAAGGACCCTGGCTCCTTTGTGCTTACTGCTTTGTCATCTTTAGGGTGTGGTTCTCTTCCTCTTGGCAACCAGAGCTCCAGCTTTCACATCTGTGTTGCAGGCAGCAGGATGGAGGAAAAGCAAAGAAGGGCTGAAGGGTGTGTGCCTGCTGTCTTCCTAAGGAGACATTTCCTAAGGAAATGCAGTCTGTGTGGCTGTGTGTTCTAAGTATCAGTGCTCGGTTTGGTTGTAAGGAGGAAGAGGAGAGGACACTGGAGGGCGGCTGGTGATTGCTGGAACCACATCCGTGCCTCATGGCTCTGGCTAACCTTCTGAGAGCCTCTCTTGTGTTCACCACCTTTCCTCTGAGGTGTTTGGAATGGTACTCACACCTTTCTGTTACCCGTTAAAGGAGTGCCTTTGTTAGTGCTAGTTTTAGGTTACATTTTAATAAAGTGGTTGGCCGTCCTCTTGCTTAGAGGACTCCCACTTTCCAGATTAATTGGACTCTAGGTATTGTATTGAATGAGCAAAGAGCTGTCACCCAACCTGCTTTCTGATCCAACACCAGTGTCCAGTCTGCTGAGTTTGGAAAGCTGCTCCATGGCCAGCCAGTCTCTTTCTGGATTAGGTTCCTCAGTGGTCCTGAATCTGTGGCAGCTGCTTGGCTGCAGGGTTTGTCTGAGGGAGAGGGCAGAACAACCCCTAAAGCTGCCAGAAGGTGGTGCTTGTTTGTAGGTTAGTCTTATCTTTCCTGCTTTGTGTCTGGGGTTTCACTTGCTTATCAAGTAGAGGAAAAAGATTAGGTGCAATCTCTTGGGTCTTCTCAGAACTGTGGAACTAACGGGTGATCAATGAGGTAGGAGGGAAAAGAAGAGAAAGAGGCGGCGCTCTGCAGTCTCCTTCCCATAGCCACTCCCATCTGATGCTAAAGGGGAGCCCCTGGTGGGCTGATGGCCCCTGCTGTGAAATACTGGCCATCCCACCACCTAGAGAGAAACTGCTAATACTGTGGTATGTGTGTATCCTAAGGGAAATGCACATTTTATTATCCAGATTACGCAGTCCTCACTATGTTTTTATCATTCCTTTTCACCACCTCTGTTATGAATATTTGCTGTGCCTTCCAACTTATTTTCTAAAATGCTGAGTTATTAAAAACACATGTGCATTTCCTACTGTTTTTGGATAGCTGTAATTAAGTCATTCCTTCAGAGAATGAATAGCCTAGCCCAGGGTTTCCCAACCATTTTCATATCATGGCCTGTGTAGAATACAGCACAATTTATACAGCATGCTGGGTAGTGGAGGTTCGTGGAGCAGACTGCTGGAGCTGCCCCACCCCTGCCTTCCTTCCCACAGTCACTTAGCTTACCTGTAACCTGCTCCAGGCTCTGCCATGCTCACTGTCTTGGAAGCCTGTTTGAGTGCCTCACGTGACCTTAGGCAATTATAGATATTACCCAGACAGTTAAGCCATTGTATTTTTCATTGACTTGAAGATTTGTTAAAATGCTTTTAAAGAGAAAATGTGGGAAGACTAAAAAGAGTACATATTCTCAATTATATTTATATTATAAATGTAATTACATATGTAAATGTAATTACATGTAAATTACATTTATAACTCTAGAAAATGCAAACTAATCTGTATTTTTAAAAAAAGCAGATCAGTGGTTGCCTGGAGTTAGGGATGGTGTTGAGGAGAGGTGGGGAAGATAGATTACCAAAAGGCACAAGGAAACTTCTGGGCGTGATAGATAAATGCACTGTCTTGATTGTGGTACTGACTCATGGGTGTATTCATATGTCAAAAATACCAAATTTAGGGAGTTCCCTGGTGGCCTAGTGGTTAGGATTCCAGGCTGTCACTGCCGTGGCCCGGATTCAATCCCTGTCGGAGAACTAAGATCCTGCAAGCCGTGAGGCATGCCAAAAAGAAAAAAAAAAAAAATCAGATTTACATTTTAAACATTGCGCTGTTTGTTGTATGTCAGTCTTGGCTCCATAAAGCTAAAGTAAAGCAGATTTAAAAAAAAAAAAAGAGAAAATGTGGGAGCCTTTGATTTCTTAAGAGCCTTCAACAATCATCAGAAAACCCTTCTCTGTTTTTGTCCAAAATGCAATGCAGTAAAGATCTCTTGAGTATTCATTTATTGAATCTGAAGAAATAAACTGCACTGATGGTTAAAAAAAAAAAATCTCTTGAGTAGATTGTTTTTGTGTGTTTTTTGTTTGTTTTTGGCCACGTGGCATGCAGGATCCTAGTTCCCCGACCAGGGATTGAACCTGCGCCCCCTGCATTGGAAGCGTGGAGTCTTAACCACTGGACTGCCAGGGAAGTCCCATGAGTAGATTATTTATATTGGCAATGAAATTATATGAATGAGCTTAATTAAAGAGAAGTTGTAGAGATGAAATATTATATCTGCGCTTTAGGGTTTAGGCAGTGGTTTTTTCCCAGTATTATATGAAAGACATTGTGCTCCCAGATAATTCCAGAAGCTTATATAACAATAACCTAAAGTCTTTGTAAATTAGGACTCACTGTTTTAAAATATTTAAAACCTGTTCTGTGGGTGAAGAAGAGTACATGCACTTTTCTCTAGATTCT
Organism: Hyperoodon ampullatus; assembly: GCF_949752795.1. Lineage (NCBI taxonomy): Eukaryota > Metazoa > Chordata > Mammalia > Artiodactyla > Ziphiidae > Hyperoodon > Hyperoodon ampullatus. Next base: position 20,073,325 of record NC_136931.1, read on the forward strand.
CTTTAATCTAGTTGTCTGTGTTTTCTCAGTGAGCATGTTGTGGATGAGAGTAAAAGTCCTTTTGGTCCTTTAGTCATGTTGTGTGTAGAATAGTAGAGCTGCCGGCTCACAGGAGCTTTAATCATCGTGTCCTTGTTCTCTGGCCTGACATGTAACCTTGAAGCTCTCAGGAAAAGGTGCAGGTCTGTAGACTTTGTGTTCACTTGCCTTAACCAAGACCATGGACCACTCTCAGCTTGAAGGCCCTCCTGTGGGGTTGCACCCATGGCCAAAATAGTGCCAAGAACTAGATGTTATATCACTCACCCCTTCTTGTGTTAGGCAGGAATAGGTCCGTGACACATGTGGCTCAGGATCTCCTAAAGATGAAACTGAGTCCACAAGAGTGAGGATGATGAGGAGATGCAGATGGTGCTGGCAAGTCCAGCCTCTCTCTTTAGCACGGACGCACCTCAGCTGTATGGAAACAGCATGTTCTTGGTAATTCAGGTGGTTCTAATGAGAACTCTGAGGAGTTTTATAAGTTGTAACCTATTCTAGTGGTCGTGTCTGTTGAAGTAACACAGTTCAACTATCCTAATATTTTGAAAATGTAAAATATGTAGGAAAAGTGTTGGGAATTCCCTGGTGGTCCAGTGGTTAGGACTTGGCTCTTTCACTGCCATGGCCTGGGTTCAATCCCTGGTAGCAGGACTAAGATCCTGCAAGCCTTGCAGCATGGCCCCCAAAAAAGTGTTTTGTTTTGTTTTTCATAGTAGGAACTATTGAAGCCTTAGGAGTTTTTAAAAACCTGTTTAATTGTTAAGAGTTAGATGCAATTAAAGATGACCAGGGGAATATCTTTACTGCTCTGAAGTTATACTGCTCAGACTGACTGAAAATGTCAGAATTGGGATTTTGTATCACCACCCCTAAATCCCTAATATTGCAGTTAAGTCAGATGCAGTTAGGAAGTTTGTCACAACTCTTTATGTTTTGTGCTTATTACTACCTGCTTCAGTTTTCTAAAGCTGGCATGTGCATTTTTTATTGTGTGTGTGTGTGTAATTTTCTTTTTCTTTTTCACCTGTAGTTGTGAAAGATTTTCAAGACTATGTTGAGCCTGAGGAAGGTTGTCAAGGTTCCCCACAGAGAAGAGGGCCTCTGACCTCAGGTCCTGATGAAGAAAATGTTGCCCTGCCTCTTGGTAACAACGTGCTGACTCATAACCTGGGGATCCCAGTGTTGGTGGTGTGCACAAAGGTGTGTGCCAGGGAATTGTACGCTTGGCTGGGTTTGGCAGTGCAGCAAATAAATAAATAAAATTCATTAAGAAAAAAAAAATCCAATAAAGAACAAACAAAAAAATGGGGGGTTTCAAAAGTTCTTTGATCCTAGTCAGAGCCACTAGATTGCCCAACTGCAGCATGTGCCATTCACATCATATTCTGTGAGAATGGAGCCCTGTGGAGTGTGCAGTGCACAGCCATGTCCAGTGGGCCTGTTTCCTGATGTGACCTTGTTTGATTCTTAGAGCAACTGTGAGGTGATCAGGGCCATCATATCCCTGCTTTATAGATGTGGAAACTGAGGCCCAGGATGAAAGAAGAATCACCAGTTGCTTTTCACTCTTGTCTATTTATTTAATTAACACTTGGACTTTGGGCTGTGGATGCCTTCTTTTTTTAAAAATTTATTTATTTATTTATTTTGGTTGTGCTGGATCTTAGTTGTGGTTGGCGGGCTCCTTAGTTGTGGCATGTGAACTCTTAGCTGCAGCATGGATGTTCATGGGATTGAACCTGGGCCCCCTGCATTGGGAGCGTGGAGTCTTAACCACTGCACCACCAGGGAAGTCCCATGGCTGCCTTCTTTGAAGCCATGATACTTTATTACTGATAAAGACAGTGTTCCCATCCTTAGCAGGCAGAGAGGCAAAAAGATGACTCCTTTCTCTTTCTGTCGTACCTGCAGTGTGATGCGGTGAGTGTCCTGGAGAAGGAGCATGATTACAGGGACGAGCACTTTGACTTCATCCAGTCACACCTACGGAGGTTCTGCCTCCAGTGTATCCTTGGGGTGCTGTGTTGGGGCCCAGGGGCACAGGCTCCCCTCTATGTGTGCTAATCCAGGCTTCCTCCAAATGGGGCTTCTTCAAAGAGATAAAGTACTTCCTGAATCCAGAATAGTTTTTTGCCAGGGTGAAATTGTATACATCAGTGGTCCCCAACCTTTTGGGCACCAGGGACCGGTTTCGTGGAAGACAGTTTTTCCACGGACCACGGGGGGCGGGGGAGGGTTTAGGCAGCAATGCGAGCGATGGGGAGTGGCAGATGAAGCTTTGTTCGCTCGCCCACCGCTCACCTCCTGCTTTGCGGCCCGGTTCCTAACAGGCCGAGGACCAATACCTGTCTGTGGACCTGGGGTTGGGGACCCATGGTATACATCATTTTACTTTCTAAAAGTTTACTGTGTTGGAATTTGAGACTTAATAATTTGTGCCTATTTTTGATTATTTTTTATTTTTAATGGTGTACATTGGTAGACTTTTGTATTAAGAAGAAAGCTGATATGTGATAATTTTATTGCAAATTATTTTTATCATATCTTGAAAATCTTTTTAAACTTTGCTTTTTTTATAGAAAAGGTTAATTACCCAACATGATAGTGTTTTGGGTGCTACAGGGTTTCCTTTATGTTTATGTTTTGTGCTGTCCGTGAGAGAGAGGCTGTGTCAGCAGACTTTTGAGTGTTGTTTCTGTAAAAATCCAATAGCAGTTGGTGCCATCATCCCACATCCTGGGCGGGGGAGGGTAAGGGTGGGTTCCACTACTTCCTTTGGGCTCTTAAGCTTGTCCAGCTCAGTGGAGGGTGCCAATAACATGTAGGTACCCAACTCTTATATGCTTAATGACCAACTTGATCACATGTGGGCATCTGTCTAGGAAAGAATATGTGTACCTTGGATATGCTGAGGGTTTTCCTGGGCTACCCTCAGAACCATTAAGTTGACTGCTTGGGACGCAACCTGATGGGTCAGAAGACAAGTTTACATGTTCAGAAATGAACTACGTGGCCCGCTATCATCAACATGCTTTATGCTTTTGACCTGCTTCTTCTGCTACTATTACCTTTTTAGTTCTTAAAATTTTAACACTTTATATTAATTGTGTGTTGATCAAAAACTGAGTATCCTGTGACTAGTACTTTGAGGATTGTGCTTGTATGTATTTGCTTTTGTCTCCTCTTGCAGTGAATTGGTTTTCCTTAAGCAGATTGATTAGATGGAGCCGCCTTGATTTACACATCAGTGAAGGAAGAGAAAAACCTCGACTTGTTGTATAAGTACATTGTTCATAAAACATATGGTTTCCACTTTACCACGCCTGCCTTAGTTGTGGAAAAGGAAGCAGTTTTTATGTGAGTTCTTTATCGGTGATGCTTTCAAACGCTTCTCTTCCTGGTACATTTGCTCTTTACATTTTATCCTTCCAAGTAAGATGGCTCTGTCTCTTTCTTATACAGCCAGCTTTCTACTACCTTGGGGCAACGTGCTTGGAGTTGGACCTCATAGGGCATATATACACCCACCTTTCCATCTCTGCTCTTTTCCAGATTACTTGCCATTCTGCTTCCAGTCTGAGGGAACTGGGTGGAGTGAGGTTAGGGGTGCTGCCTTTCTTCATGGAGAGCAAGTTGCTAAAACATTTTTGCCACTTACTGTCAACTCTGGTAGAATGCCGGCTGAGTGAGGGAGTCGCAGTATAGGGAATTGGCACTTTGAGGATCCTGGACGTTTTCTGTTGAAGCATCTGGTTTATTGGCATCCATTGGCAGGGATGACTGCCTACGCCCTCCCTCGCGCCGCATCAGCTTGGGCTTTGGCTGTACTGAACGCCTGTTGTGTTTCCGGTGTTTCACATTTGAGGAGCCACTGGGGCTGATTGTCCTGGGCAGAGACTTGGATACCTGTTAGTCCTAATTCGTGTCATTCTCTCAGTGGAGAATGGTGGGTGTTGTGCATGCATAAGTAAATGTTGAAGGTGTGGTCTCTGAGAGGACTTGTGCTAGTATCATGTTTTTAGGCTTAGATATCCTCTTAAGAAAGAATTACAGTTCGTTCAGCAAATACTGAGCACTTCCTCGGAGACCAGGTTCTATGCTGAGGGCAGAAATGAATGAGATGTGGTCCCTGCACATGGCACTTTAAGGGACACACACAGCGAGGGGGGGGTAGGGCAGTACTGGGGTAGTAGAGGCAGTGTGGCAGGGCGAGCAGAGGAGTGATGCTGGGAGGGTGAGTGCTGCGTCCCAGGCAGGCCAGAAGGAGTGGAAGAGCGGGAGAGTCTGGGAGAAGACTGAAGGTGTGAAAGCCGAGAGCTCTCGGGACCGAATAGGCTGCCTCCTCAACATTTAGGGAGAGCCTCACTTGGGCTCTTCCCAGACAGCAGACATAGAGACTTAGACTGATTTTAGAGAATCGTTGTCTAGAGCAGTCAGGCCAGCACCAAAGCCACAAGCTCTCAGTGAGTGGTATGCTTTTGGAGTCAGTCAGTGCCCAAATCACTTGTGATCCTGAGGAGAAGGAGGATCAGGGAGACTGGATGTGTTCAGGGCTGGTCTGGAGTGGAGAAGAAGCTCAGAGCTTCTGAAGGTGACACGAGTCATGGCAGTATCTTGGTCATGCTCTGTCCCTTTGCACCTTTGGTCCTGTTGGTAGTTGCCTGTTGGGGAGCCGGTGAAGTCGTCGGAGCCATTGGGGTGGGGAGCCCTGGCTAAGCACCTTCTTGGTTCTAGAGCTGTGGAGCAGGATTTGGATAGAGAATGAGAAGCCTGTGGGAACGATCAGTTGCCATCTTTTAGAGCTTCTAGATAAAACTGTCATGTAGGGCATTTTACAATTGTTCCTTACCCTAGGCTGCAGCTTAGCGTAATGGAACCTGGGTGCCATCCTGCCCTGCAATGTCAAGCTGGGCAGCTCCCACATAGGATCCTCAAGAACTCCTTGTGTCCCTCTGGTTTGAGGCCCAGGATAGTGCAGGTCCTGCTACTCCCCTTGGCTCCAGGGTACATATACACACATCAGTAAAATTAACCAATCCATAAGAAAACTGTTGTCAGAAAGAAGAGTTCTCAGAGAAACAGCTCACAGGGGTGTCTTCATACCAAAGCCCAGAGAAACAGCCCTATCCTGAGCTATGTCCTATGTGTTGCTCTGTATTCTCCACTCTGTCAGAACAGGGCCCCATTGTGTCCTTGTTCTTCTCGGCAGAGTTATGGAAAAGCTCTGAACACTTCCTGTGGGTCAGCATGTATAGTCAGTAAGATCTCGCTCTGGCTCCTTAGGCCTTGGGCCTCATGAACTCAGTATGGAGCAGGACCTGTGAGGCTGAGCTGATGGACTACATTCGCAGTGAATATTGGCTTGTCTGCCAAAAGCTACAAGCCGGCCCAGCAACTGCAGACCAGAACTTGTGGGAAAGGATCTCAGCTGGGAGTCCTCTCTAACCCAGAGTGTGCTGAGTATTCCATAAGGCAGTCCCAGGAAAAGCAAGTCAGTCTCTGTGTCTTTGCCTTTAGACCTGCAGGCTGGGACAATGAAAAGAAAATAGCTATTTTACATGAAAATTTCACAACCGTGAAGCCAGAAGATGCATATGAAGACTTTATTGTGAAACCTCCTGTGAGAAAGGTACCCAAATCAGTCACTTTAAGAGTTGCAGGTGGGGAATTCCCCAGCGGCCCAGTGGTTGGGACTCTGTGCTTTCACTGCCGAGGGACTGGGTTCGATCCCTGGTCGGGGAACTAAGATCCCACAAGCTGCGCAGCGTGGCCTCCCTGCCAAAAAATAAAGAAGTAGTTGTAGGGTTTTTTCATGGGAAAAGAAACTTATAAAGAAACAAGTCTCACACATTGAACCATTTGGGGGGGTAAAAAAAAATAATCCAAGGGCCTTTTAGAAAAAGTCTTTAGATGAAATCGTGTTATGTAATTGGCTCCGGGTGGCACAGCATGTGTGATGGACTGCCACTGCTGCCTCTGGATTACTGTGAGTAAATCCACTTGCTCCTGTGATCGCCTGCAGACCCGGATCTGGGAGGTATTGTTTAGAACCTGCCAGACTTAAAAATGTCATTTGGCCATATGCCAAGGCTGGTCTTGGAACAGGGTCTTTGCCAGGCTAGAAAGACTTGACCTCTTCAGTCTCTGCAGGGACTCCCCAAACCCATGTTGAGACTTGAGCACAAGATTCTCCTTTCAGCATGAATTTTGACAAGTAGTTTGGGGTGTTCTTGGTCTATGACCACGAATGAGTGTGTCACTTCACTTCACAGCTGGTCCACGACAAAGAGTTGGCAGCGGAGGATGAGCAGGTGTTCCTAATGAAGCAACAGGTAAGAAGACCAGTGAGGCCAGAGCAGAGGCCTTCTCACGAATGAAACCACCACCCTGGCATGAGGTGGGGGTATCACAAAGAGCTTGCAGGGACAAAGGGGTTGCCACCAGTTCTTGTTCTCTCCCATTTCTAAGATTGGTACAGGGTAGGGGGCCCCTCAGAGGATACCCTTCCTGCCTTGCAGATTCTCCTACAATGATAGGCTTAGTATCTCATTAAGTACCTGTTCTGTCTGCAAATGTAGATTTTCTGGCATAGTATTTCCCATGTTGACAGTTTACTAAACGCCCTGACCTCACTTCCGTTAGTTCACATAGCCCCACACAGCCCTGTGCGTGAAGGCAGGTGAGCTGATATACACGTTTTGTAGGTGAGGAGAGTAAACCCAAGCTGACAGTTCAGAATGCAGACCCAGTCCCACCTTTCTGTTTCACTGAGAGTGTTGTTAGACACATCACGGGTTTGCCTGATGATGCAGGCAGGTCAGCAGGGGGCCGTTGATGTTTTTTATTGCCAGCTTCTCCTTTTCTGCTCTCCTTGCTGCTTTAGCTTCAAAACTGGTTACTGGGAGTATTTTTTGTTCACCGTATACCAAATTGCTCAATTTAAATATTTTGCATTTATAGTGTAGAACCTCTGACTTGGTTGTTGTTAATGGTGCCCTCTAGTGGAATACTTGGAAGTGTTTCTCCGGACCTTCAGTGCACTCTGCAGGCCTTGGTTAATGGTCGGTGTGTCCCTCTCTTTGCAGTCACTCCTTGCCAAGCAGCCAGCCACACCCACGAGAGCCTCCGTGAGTACCTTAAACTAAACAGAGGGTCAAGGCCCAATGTCATGTCTTCAAACTTTATACCATTATTTGTGAGAGCTTACATTTGTGTGAGCTTTTGTATATTCAGAGGGAATTTGGTCCCCCTAAAAGCCCAGGGCCAGGTACATGGTAGGAACTCAGAAAACGTCTGATGAAGTAATACAGCTCTGGGAATTAGAGTCAACAGGTTTTGTTATCTTGGTATCTCTTCTCTCAGGAGAAATTGGGATCTAAAAAAGGGACTGAGCTGGGCACAAACTCCCATTCCTGCCACCCTTCTCCCTAGACTGTGACAAATACCCTGCAGAAGCTTGTCTTCATTTTTGGGATATGTACTTTCTGTTATTTTTATGCCTGTGTGTGACTTGGGCTGGTTTTGGACTTAGGAATCCCCTGCAAGAGGACCCTCTGGCTCTCCAAGAACCCAGGGCCGGGGAGGGCCAGCCAGCGTGCCTAGTGCCTCCCCAGGCACGTCAGTAAAGAAGCCGGACCCAAACATCAAAAGTATGTATCCTATCTCTTTGGAGAGTGGTTTAGTCCTAGGCCTCATTCCTACTTTAGGGGCTGAGTAGCTGGGTTTGGAAGGTGGAGACTCAAGGCAGCTGAGCTGTTTTCTTTCCCAAGAAGGGCTGCTTTCCACTTCCTCTTTCTGAGAGAGGGAGTTCATGGTTGGCAGAGACCAAGGCCTGCTCCTTTGTTGGAATTGGTGGCCCTTGCACCTGGCTTTGTTTAAGACCCTGGTTAGGCCTCTATATTCAGAGAAGAATACAGCATAAGAAGTCACTTTAAAATGTATAATTTGAGTTCTCAGTTTTGTTGCTTATTAGGTTTATATTATTACCATTTATGAATTGTCACTTGTTTTGTCAAGCTCAGTTACTTACTGGTTTAAGTAGCCCTCACCCCAGTGACTTAATAATACCCCAAGATGTTGGCTGCAGTAAAATCCTAAAATTATATTTAATTCTTGCATGTTCGATGACTGTCTTCTATTCTGAATGAGAGCTTTTCACAGCAGCTTTGGAATGTTACGGGCTTATAAAACTTTGAAAAACACTGCCTCATGGACAGGGAGATGATGTGGAGCACAGGTTATCTATTATGCCTCTGAACAGGTGGGAAATCTAAACAGGTTTCCACTTACTAATTATGCTAACACATAATCAGCCTTAGCAGTGGCAATGTATAAGGCATCATAGTGAATGACTCTGCTCAGTATCCTAGGAGGATCATAACCACAAATGGATAATTCCAAGCTGAAAAATAGTTTGTTGCTGTTTAATTGAGTCATTCAGTTTGTGTGATGTTTTTTTTCTTAATGTTTCCTTAGATAATGCAGCAAGTGAAGGGGTGTTGGCCAGCTTCTTCAATAGTCTGTTGAGTAAAAAAACAGGCTCTCCTGGAAGTCCTGGTGCTGGTGGGGTACAGGGCACAGCCAAGAAGTCAGGTACTGAAGGGCCCCCAAAGATTTAGGACCCTTGTGATCGGGGAGTGCTGGAAGGTTGGGTGGTGGACAGGAGTGTCTGCTTTCACTGACCTGCAGACCCCTTGATGTTCTGAACAGATTTCCACCTTATACTGAGCAGTATACTTTACAGTAGGATTACCTTATTACCATGTGTGTTTCTTGGTACATTTAAGGTGGGATTTATGTATATTCAGGCTCTCAAGAACTGACTGTTGGGTGAGTTGAGGTAGATCCTAAACATTAGGCTGGCCAAAAAGTTCGTTCGGGGGCTTCCCTGGTGGTGCAGTGGTTGAGAGTCCGCCTGCCGATGCAGGGGACACGGGTTCGTGCCCTGGTCCGGGAGGATCCCACATGCCGCGGAGCGGCTGGGCCCGTGAGCCATGGCCGCTGAGCCTGCGCGTCCGGAGCCTGTACTCCGCAGTGGGAGGGGCCACGGCAGTGAGAGGCCCGCGTACTGCAAAAAATAAGTTCGTTCAGGTTTTTCTGTAACATCTTACGTAACGAACTTTTTGGTCAACCCAGTACATGGCCTGGGTGTAGAAGTTCTGCCCGTTGGAAGTCATGGTCTGGAGTGTACCACTGACATTTTATTTAGTCTGTAATATCCTGTGTTGCTTTATAAGGATTTTGCTCACTCTACTGCCTCCAGTCTTGCCGTCCGCTGCCTGTGAACCCTCACTGCCTCACTGGAGGGTCGTCATTTTCTCCTCCATGAAGCTCCCCACCCTTGTCCCACATAGACATCTCTGTGACAGCCCACCCATCTGTTCTTCCGTGTGGGCACATAGGGCAAGTCTGTGTCTTGGAGGTCTCTGAAACAAAAGAACCAGGTTCCTTGGGAATTACAAATTTTCCCAGAAAGCTTGAGGCCATTTCCAAAGGGTTTTAATTTTCCATTGGCTATAAGGAATATTAATACAGTATTTTCCTTAATTGGTGTTTTCCAATCAAAGGAAACCCTCAAGAAATCACTCCATCGTCAGGTCAGCCTGTGCCTTCAGGTGCTCTGGAGTTCTTGGAGACTCAGAGTCTGTCTGATCTGTTGGCCCAGGCTATAAACTGGTACTCCCTGGGAGGAAATAGGGGTCACTCCTAGGCCCCCGTTAGTGTTCAACAACAAAAAATATGTGCACCAACTTTGTGCTGTATCGAAATGGCCAACCTTAGTCTTATATTCTTATTGAAATACGGTGTTCCAGGATATCCATGTGAGTCAGTTGTAATTAGTAACAAAACATAAACACCTGTTCTGTCTGAGGCACAGAAAGTCGTTTGCTGCATGCCAGAAACTCAGATACCACCTCTAGGAAGATGGTGATGAGAGTGCATAGGGGTGAGAGGGTTTTCAGAAAGGCCTTTGTGTTTGGCACAAAGGCATCCCCAGGCAGGGGGCAGTAATGTAGTCGGGGAGCCCAGACCTGTGGCATTTGGAATTAAGAAGGGCTGAATTAGAGTCTGTCTCCTTATAACCACTGCAATGAAAAAAGACTTTCCTCATTCTTATTGGAGTTATTATCACCAAAAATGATTATGGAAATCTGTATAATTTTAAATGTTACTTAAAAAAATTTTTTTTTCTGCTCTCATCACTGCTGCTTTTTTTTTTTTTCTTTAAAGGACAAAAGACTGTGTTGACAAATGTTCAGGAAGAACTGGATAGGATGACTCGAAAACCAGACTCCATGGTAACAAACTCTTCAACAGAAAATGAAGCCTGATCCTCCTTAAAAATTGCATATGTAAAATGACCAAATAACTATATTGATCTGCTCTAAGACCAGGATTTTTCTGATATGGCACATGCTATCAGTTTTTTGGGGCAGGGGAGATGAACTTAAAAAAAAAAATACTTCATTGGCTTGTCCGAGTGTGAAATGCACCTTTAGGAAGGTTATGTGTCAGACCCCTTTGTGAAGGATAACCCTTGGACTCTCAGGCATGTGGCTCTCTGATGGGCAGCAAGTGCAGCTGGGCTTCTTGGGGAGGGAAGGTAGATGGAGAGAAAGAGGGCCCACTTACTTTCAGGGTGGAGCCAATGAGACCAGGAAGTCATTGATCAGATGGTAGCTAGTCTGACCAGTTGCGTGTTAACAGATTCACTTGTTCTTGGGAAGCAGATTAAGTAGCAGAAAGTCCAGGAAAGAGAAAGACTGAAAGGAGGAATGAGAGAAGTGTTGGTAGGGAAGCTGAATGTTGCGGAAAGTGGAGGAGGAGGAGGAGATGAGCAGTGTTAGTAAATACAGTGTGTTCAGTAGAAGTCGAATAATCATTTTTAAGACTTAAAATCAGAAGCATTTCCAAACTAAACACTAAGCAAAATGGGAATTGGACTTGTTCTGAATGCATCTTTAACTTATGAAAGATGTGTTAAGTGTGGGGATGCCTGAGTCAGGTGGAGCCGGTATGGGGGTGGGGAAGATGGCAGCTGCCCAGGACTCACGTGCTTAGCCCAGGCCATGTCCTCGTGGGAGATGTTGGGCTCCACGCGTGTGCGTCGTGGGGTAGTCACTGTGGGGTATGTTTAAAGTCAGCAGTTACAAAATTAGTTTACTTTGAATTGTGTTTTCTAAATAGCTTCTGCTTTGTTTTTAAAAAAAATTTTTTTTTTTTAACTACCACAGGCTGGCCTACTAGTAGAGAATGGGTGACCAACCTCTCATTTTACCATAATGCAGTGTGCTACAGAAAGTTTGAAGGAGGTTTTTAATGTAAATACACTCCAGTTAATTGGCTTACACCAGTCCCTGCCTTATGGTCATTGGAAACCTTCGTGGAGTTCCATTGATGCACAAGGGTTTTGTCCTAGCTCCCTGGTCTGATCAGTGCTATCAGATGGACAAATAAGTGTGAATGTTTTATATTGAAAATGGAAATTTCTCTTGTTTTATGTTTTTCATAAACTGTAGCATTTTTTTCTTATGGAAATAAGTGTTTCAGGTGTCTCCATTTAGGGCAAATTCATGCACATTGTCATGTCACAGCATCATCCTGGAAGTGACTTCTGTGGATTTAAAATGGCACTTTTAATTTTATACATGACACAGAACATTGAAATGCAAACACTACCATTAATTTAATATATAAAACATTTGTTGTCAAATCAAGGGAAAAACTACAGTTCACTTATGTGGAATTTACTTTTTTTATATGAATGTTTGTTGTACTGTGTCTAAGCATAACTTCCCTAATGTCATTACTTTTACATACCAGATTTGACTGACCACTAACCATACTGGGCATAACTTAATATCATATGTTATATAACAAGACTCTAAGACTGTCTTGAGTTGCTTTTCTGTAAAGGTCTGAACACTGTTAAGGAGAAAGCTGAGTATTTACTTGCCTTTCTGACAAACAAAAATGTGTTTCTTGTGCCAGTCATATTGTTGAAAATACACTTTTCCCCCCGCTTTTTAATTCAGTTTTTTTTTTTTTTTAATGTGTTATGGCTTCCAGTTACCAGATTTTCCAGGTAATGACAGTAAACTGACTTGGAATGATGGTTGTAGTATAATGACCAATAGATGCCAAACAGCTTGTGGCCCCACGAATGATGGGGTCACTTAATCCCTCCATAGCAGCTGGCAGGGGCAGGGGGCACAAAATGAGTGACCTCAGAAATAAGAAAGAATTCTTCGAACGGCACATGCCTAAGAGGGATACAGTGTGATTTTAAATTTTAATGCAAAACTTTACTTTTTGTTTATTTTTTATCATTTAAACTGATAAGCACTTTTTGTGTCAATATAAAATGTACTAAAACCGAAGAAATGCTAAGACACCTGTCTTGTGAAGGAAGGTTTCTTGGAGATCACTTTAGTTTCTCATAACAAGTGGATACTCCTAGGATCAGAAGAAACTGATGTATAGTGTCATGTGCTCAGTGGTTGCCAAAGTCTACCAACTTTGGGGAGCTGCAGGGTTCTTTTTGGGGGGGGTGGGAGGGGGGAGCATATTTTTTGTTATTTTGGGATTTTCGTGCATTGGAACCAAAGGCCAAACAATAAACAGCCTTTACTTTTTAAAGTAAAATTCATTTCATTTGCAGAATACACTTGTATGGTAGACTTTTTGTTTTTTTTGTTTTTTGTTTTTTTTGGTAGACTGTTAAAGATAATTTTATGACTATTTATGTACATTGTAGTGGTTACGTCTGCTGTTTGTCTTTAAAATGGAAAAATCAAAGAAATAAGCCCAACCTTGAAGATAAGGCCACGATAAAGGCCATGAATTGGTCTTTCCTAAAAATGCAATGGGTATGCTGCTAGAATTATTTAATTTTGTTTGCACTTTTTTTTTTTTTGGATTGGCATTTTTAAACCAGTATTTAAACTGAAGATGTGTTTTATTAGTTTAACAAAGTTGAAAGTGACTGCTCTGTACATCATGACCTTAACAATGTTGATGCTGTAAGTGAAAGTTCACTGTTGTCTCTATACTAGGCTTATTGGTGTTTTTAACTTAAAATTAGGACTGCAGATTATTCTCCCACCAGCCTTAGTCCAGGGGTGTGGCTCTATCCAGATGCAGTATGCAGTCATGTGGAACCTTGCTTTCTAGTGCTGGAAAAGATGTCTCTAATTACTGGCTTCAATAAACACAAATCCAGACTGCTTACAATTTTTGGTGACTTTCTTTATGATAAATCATCCCACTGGAGATACACTGAATTGTCTGCTAGTCATATAAGGTATCTACCATGTAGCTGAAAATGTATACCTCTCTCATTTGAAATTATCAGAAATTCTGTTAAAGAATATTTTAAAACCATATTTTGATATATGTGGAGTTCCAGGCTGTAAGTAAAGTACAAGGGGTGTGAGTTGTCCAACATATTTTCTTGTCTATTAGATAAGTTCTTGATTATCTGAATTGGGTAAGAAATTTTCACTTAACTAATTTAGAAGCCTTGAGGATTCATAGAGGAATTTCAGAGCAGCTGTACCATAATGCTTCTCACCTGCTGAAATGGGCAACAGTAAAGTATGTTTAAGAAAATCGGACACTTTATATTAGAGATGAATTGTGTTTCTGATTATTACACTTTAAGCATGTTGAATTTCTGTTCTTTAAAGCTGATTTATTACACAGATTTTCTCCCCAACTTTTTATTTTGAAAAATTGTAAACCTACAGAAAAGTTGGGAGAGGAATATATTGAATACCCATGTTCTTTTACATAGATTCACCAGTTACTAACTTTTTTTCATATTTGCTTTCTCTGTCCCTCTCTTCCTCCCTCTCTCCTTCCCTATATCTGTCTCAATACACACACATATACTTTTTTCCCCCTGAGTCATTTAAAATAAGTTTTAAACACCAGGGCATTTCACCCCTAAATATATTAGCTGAGTCTAGGCCAGTTGTCTTATAGAATATCCCACAATCTGGATTTGTCTTATTGTTTCCTCATGATTTCATTTAGGTTAAACATTTTTTGTAAGAATGCTATAAGTGAGATTGTGTATGTTCTAGTATTGCACATCAAGTTGTCCCTGTATTGGTGATGCTGGGTTCGATGCCTTGTTTAAGGTAGCGTCCCCCATATCTATCAAAGTGGGGTGATACCATTGAAGATGCTGGATTTCAGCCACCTTTTACACATCATTTTTATAACATCCACTGATGATCTTACCTAAATCAGTTTCCACATTAGTAGTTCTTAAATGGTAATATTCTTATCCCATCATTCCCCTACATGTATTAGCTGGCATTCATCTATAAAGAAGAGTTTTCTTTCCTCTACCCTTTTTGGGTACTTATTTTCACTATGAATTTACAGTTTTGTTTTTTTAATTCAAAGTGTTATATTCTAATAACATTCTTTTTGATGCTCAAATTGCTCCAGATTTGATGAGTGGGAGCCTTTTCAACCAGTTGTGTCCTTTTTTCCCCTGTTTTTTTTGTTAATATATTTTTTGAGGGAATTCCTTTATTTTATTTATTTATTTATTTATTTATTTATTTATTTATTTATGGCTGTGTTGGGTCTTTCTTTCTGTGCAAGGGCTTTCTCTAGTTGCGGCAAGCGGGGGCCACTCTTCATCGCGGTGCGCGGGCCTCTCACTGTCGCGGCCTCTCGTTGCGGAGCACAAGCTCCAGACGCGCAGGCTCAGTAGTTGTGGTTCACGGGCCTAGTTGCTCCGCGGCATGTGGGATCTTCCCAGACCAGGGCTCGAACCCGTGTCCCCTGCATTGGCAGGCAGATTCTCAACCACTGTGCCACCAGGGAAGCCCCTTTTTTTCCCTTTTATTGAGATACAATTCACAATATAAAATCATTTTAAAATGTTCATTTCAGGGGTTTTTAGTATGTATATTCACTCTGTTGTGCACCCATTGCCACCATCAAATTCCATAACATTTCCATCACCCCAAAAAGAAACTCCATACCTATTAGTCCCATTTCTTCCCTCCCGCCATTCCTAGCAACCACAAATCTTTCTATCTGTGGATTTGCCTATTTTGGATATTTTACATAAGTGGAATCATACAATATGTGGCCTTTTTGTATCTGTCTTCTTTCATTTAGCATGTTTTCTAGGTTCATCCATGTTGTAGCATTGTGTCAGTACTTCATTCCTTTTTGTAGCTGAATTATGTCCCACTGCATGGAAAACCATATTTAGTTTATCCATTCATCTGTTGATGTATATTTGGGTTATTTCCAATTGTTATTATGAATGAGGCTGCTGTGAACATTCATATATAAGTTTTTGTGTAAACATATGTTCTTTTGGCAGATACCTAGAAGTGGAAGTGCTGGGTCATATGATAATTCTATCTTAGCAGAGAATCACCAAACTTTTCCATAGCAACTGAACCATTTTATGTTCCTGCTAGCAATGTATAATGTTCTTTCTCCATATCTTGGCTAACACTTGTTTTCTGGGAGTTTTTTGTTTGTTTAACTATAGTTATCCTGGTGAGTGAAATGGTATCTTAGTGACTAATGATGTTAACCATCTTTTCATGTTGTTATTGGCCATTTACATAGCTTCTTAGGAGAGGTGTCTATTCATATCCTTTGCCCACTTTAAAATTATTTGTCTTACTGCATAATTGTAAGAGGTCTTTATATATTCTGGATACTAGACTCTTACAGATATAGCTGTGTCCTTTTGACTCGCCCCCATCGTTCTTTGAACATTTCCCTACTTCCTGGCACAAAAAGATGTTCCAGGCCCACCTTGCATATCCCCTGCCTCTGACCTGGAATCAGCCATTTTCCCAGCGAGTCCTGGTTTCTTTTAGTGGGGATTGGTATTTAGAAACCAAGATCTGGACTGTAGGCATGCTTAATGTTACTGGGTGCTGTTGCATCTAGGCCCTTTCAGTGGACATGCAATATGTACTTTTTCACTGAACATTGCCTAAAAGTTATTTTATATATCAATTCAGTTTATTATTCTTGTTTATGGCTGTATAATCTTGTTTATGGCTGCATAGTACTTGATTATGTGGATGTACCATAGTTTATTCAACCAGTCTCTTAAATGGACATTTAAGACATTTCCAGTCTTTTGTTTTTACATAATGCTGCAATGAATAACCTTGTGCATGTGTTGCTTTTCTTTGGGGAGATGTATCTTCAGGGTAAATTCCTAGCCATGGGTCTTCCTTGTCAAAAGGTAAATGTAGTTTGTTTTGTTTTGTTTTTAATTTCGTGTGACTTCCTTTATTGCAATACTCCCTTTTTTGTTGTTGTTGTTGTTGTTTTGGCTGCATTGGGTCTTCATTGCTGCGCACGGGCTTCTCTAGTTGTGGCGAGCAGGGGCTACTCTTTGTTGTGGTGCGTGTTGTCTTATTGCGGTGGCTTCTCGTTGCAGAGCATGGGCTCTAGGCGCACAAGCTTCAGTAGTTGCAGCATGTGGGTTCAGTAGTTGTGGCACGAGGGCCCTAGAGTGCATGGGCTTCAGTAGTTGTGGCACACGGGCTCAGTAGTTGTGGCTCGCAGGCTCTAAAGCGCAGGCTCAGTAGTTGTGGCACACGGGCTTAGTTGCTCCGTGGCATGTGAGATCTTCCTGGACCAGGGATCGAACCTGTGTCCCCTGTGTTGGCAGGCGGATTCTTAACCACTGCACCACCAGGGAAGTCCTCCCTTTTTTTTTTTTTTTTTTTTTTTTCTTAATTGGAGTATAGTTGATTTACAATGTTGTGTTACTTTCTGCTGTACAGCAAAGTGAATCAGTTATACATATACATATATCCACTCTTTTTTAGATTATTTTCTCATATAGGCCATTACAAAATATTGAGTAGAGTCCCTGTGCTATACAGTAGATCCTTATCTATTTTATGTATAGTAATGTGTATATGTCAATCCCAGTCTCCCAATTTATCCCTCCCCACCCTCTTACACCCTGGTAACCTGTGTCTTTGAGTCTGTTTGTAAATAAGTTCATTTGTATCATTTTTTAAGATCCCACATGTAAGCAATATCATGTATTTGTCTTTCTCTGTCTGGCTTACTTCACTTAGTATGATAATCTCTAGGTCCATCCATGTTGCTGCAGATGGCATTATTCTTTTTTATGACTGACTAGTATTCTATTGTCTATATATATATACCAAATCTTTTTTATCCGTTTATCTGTCAATGGACATTTAGGTTGCTTCCACGTCTTGGCTATTGTAAATAGTGCTGCATGAATCTTTTCAAATCATGGTTTTCTCCGGGTATATTCCCAGGAGTGGGATTGCTGGGTCATGTGGTAGTTATATTTTTAGGAAACATCTATTTGTTAGATGTTTTCAAAATCCCTTCCATAAAGATCACATCATTCTGTACACCTATCAGCAGTCGTGGAAATTATTAACTTGTTATATTTTGCCTTAAAATTGAGTTTAGGAAGTTTTGTGAATAAATACTTACTTTAGAGATTACTTAATTTGATGGTACTAGCAGTAACATTGTCATGGCAAATATTTATATTAGAGATTGCTATCTCCTCTATTAGCAAGGAGAAATCAGTGACTCCTCTAGATGTTGTATGTAAATTGATTTAATCTTTATAAAGACCCTGTGAGGCAAACTAAAGATGGATAGGCGAGGCAGCTACCAGGGTCAGAGCCAGAATTTGAGCCCAGTCAGCGGTGCTGTGCTCGTATTCATTGTACTCATTTTTAAAGCAAATGGGGGGAAATAAAAGCAATTGGAAGTGTTTCCATCTGTGGTCTTAAGCACACATGGTGCTCCTGTTCAACCTTTTCCCCTTTCTGTCGGGGATGAAGGAGCCATTCTTGTTAGGTGGGAGAAAAATGGCAGAGAATGTACCCAAAGGGAAGGTGTACAATCACCTAGGCAAAGGGGGACGGGATTGCAGTCAGTTACTTTGTTGAGAAAGGCAGCTTGGGATGCCTGCCACTCTCCTTCTTGGAAGAATCTCTGCCTCTTAAGGCATGAATGGCTTTGGGGGTCATCTGTGGTAAGGGCTCTTGGCAGGGCCTGAGATGTAGACCTTCATCAGTACAAATACTCCTGAATGTACAAGTAAGGGGGAGGGCATGGGCTCCAGTGGGTTCCAATCCTGGTGCTTTCTCTGACCTACGGAAGTCTCATTACTTTTGAATCAGGCAAGTACAGTTTAGACAGGTGAGAAATTGATCAAGAAGTAGAACAAGAAAACAGTCAAAATTGGGGAACTTCACTTCTTTTAGGCCTCCTTTCTTTGTAAAGTGGGGATAAAATTTCTTTCCTGTCATTGTGAACATTAGAGGAGGTGCACGTGTGCCCGGCATATGGTAGGTCTTCAGTGTGATGGTTGACCCTGAAAATACCTCTAGGAAACTCTTCAGTTAATGTTGTTCCAGCAACCCCATTTGTTTTAAATAAATTTATTTATTTATTATTTATTTTTGGTTGCGTTGGGTCTTTGTTGTGCGCGGGCTTTCTCTAGTTGCGGCGAGTGGGGGCTACTCTTCGTTGCGGTGCGCGGGCTTCTCACAGCAGTGGCCTCTCTTGCTGCGGAGCACGGCCTCCAGGCGTGCGGGCCTCAGTAGTTGTGGCTCACGGGCTCCAGAGTGCTGGCTCAGCAGTTGTGGCACATGGGCTCAATTGCTCCGTGGCATGTGGGATCTTCCCAGACCAGGGTTCAAACCCAAGTCCCCTGCATTGGCAGGCGGATTCTTAACCACTGGGCCACCAGGGAAGTCCCAGCAACCCCATTTGTACCCCTGTAGAATCTACCCTTTCCATTTGTGGCATTTCACGGTTAGTAGTCTAAATATCATCTCATCTCTAAAGAAAATAGAGGCTGGAGGGATGGATATCCATCCTCTAACCGTTCACCTGGTGCAGTTCCCATGGGATCCCACGCCTGAGCCCTGGCTTCTGGAGGCAGGGACAGTGCTTGTTACTTAGTACTGTATTCCTTACCCTGTAAAGGCCTGCAGATAGCCACGAGGATGCAGAGTGCTGTCTGGATGCTCCTTCTGACTTGGTTGATGAGGTGCAGATGGTGAGTTCTGACTAGGGGGAGATGGAGATGACAGGCCTGTGGCAGTGTTGTTGGGAGCAGGAGGAAGAAGCCGGAACTCCCACTTTGGGTGGACATTGCGCCCCACTGGTGCAGAGAGCCAGGCCGCAGTTGAGACAGCCCAGAAGCCTCTCCCTGGGCTCTGAGGGACTCAACAGCTTGAAGGGAGAGGAGACACTGTGCTGAGATGGCAGGGGTTTGAGAGGCTAGGAATGGGGCGTGGGGTGGTCACCAGATCACTGGGTGCCAGGGTTCTGTGTGGGAGGGTTGAGAGGTCATGACATCTTTTCCCCATCCTTGGGCAGCATTTCAGACGAGGAGCCTAGCCTGTCAAGTGTTTCTGATCTTGTTAAGAAATTCCTATGTGGGTAAAGTAAAAATTTTTTCCAGTAGTGTGAACGTTTAACTTTGTGTTCCATCTTGATTGTTTTCATCAAGCAACTCAAGATAGATCTCAAGAGTGATATGAGGTATTCAATTGTATGATGTTTTCCTAGAACATATAATTGAACTTTTTTGTGTAGAACTGAGTTAACATTCCTAAATGATCATCAGCCTCCACTGTCTTCCTCACCCTGCCTCCCCGCAAACCCACCTCACCCAATCAGCTTCTTCATGGAACTGTTTTAAAGTTCTAGACAAACAAGATATGAACTTCAGATTATAAGATCTTAAATTTCATTTGGGGAAAAATTTAATGATTTTAACTATGTCCCATTTTAAGGCAGTTATTTATTTTAAAGAGTGGGGTGCTTTGTACATCTGTCAGCAGCCGTGGCGTGGTACATCTGTCCCTGATATTTAAAATATTTGGCACCATTTTACTGTGAATCCATTTTGACCTACTCAGTCATCTAACAAATGCTAGCCTGGAATTAGACTTTGGAGTACATGGGAAACTAACCACTGTAATTGTTTAAACTACGTATACAGATGATATGTGCATGTTGAGAAGGTATTTCAGAGGTTCCAATTAATGTTAGGTGGCTTTGCACCCTGAAGACCCATCTGAGAGGATCTTTTCTCTCTTACAGCAGAGCTACAGGAGGTGAGCAAACTGCAAGGCTTTGCTTTGTAGTAAAGCAGCTGCGCCAGCACACCCCCTGGTTCTGGGCAGGCTCTGGCCCTCTCCAGCAGCCTTGCTCTTGACATTCCTCTTCGCATTTGTCGAAGCCTAAATCTAGGTTTCCCAAAGTGTGTTCTGGGCATATCATATAGGTGGTTAAGAAGGATTAGAAGACTCAAGTTTTAACTACATGAAACAGGTTTTTGTTTTGATTTGTTTTATGGGTGACTGCGTACGTGTGAGTATTCAGAAGGGCTCAAGTGTGGGCTTTCCCAGCCGACTGTGACTGGACATCCTCTAGGTTCCACAGAATGCCCTTTGAGAACATCCACACGCAGGGTTTCTAAGGCTTGGTCAAGGCCCATGTTTTCATGATTCTTGGAATTTGGACTCTGGTGATCTTTGTGTATAGCCTCTCAGTATCCTCTCTCCTGTCCCCACCTTCTCTTCCCTCTCGCTACCCCAGGGGAAATGAGCTTCTGTAAATTGGTGGGTTTGCCGTAACTAGGACAACCCCTAGGAGGTTTTGCCCCTGGGAGCAGGTTTCTCCAGTGACTCCCATGGGTGGCTTGGTCCTAGACACAAAGGAGGCCAGCAAACACCACCCTGCTGCTGGCTCTGGGTCCTTAAGGGAGGCATCACCAAACACAGCTTCATACCAGCTAGTCTGCCCGCACTTGGAACCAGAAGAGTTCCTGGCGTTGAGCTGAACTAGAACTGCTCTAACATAAAAGGGAAAACCATTGCCCACAGTTCCAGCCCGGACGCCTGGGCTGTCTCAGCTGAGAACCTCGAGTCTAGTGGACTTGGGTGACAAATAAGTAACTTAACCTCTGAATCCTAGCATCTTCACCTGGAAAGTGGTGAGGACAATCTCACCTACCTCACAGGGAGGCTGGATGCATTGAGATGGGTGCACGGCACAGTGCCTGGTGTGCAGTCAGTCCTGAAACTGAACCAACCCGGAACTAATTGTGTGAGAGACAGACCTTAGTGTTTGAAAGGATCTTAGAAATCGCCACTTTCAAGATGGGGAGATAAGGCCAGGGAGGGAAATTACTTATGAAGGTCGCACAGAAAGGAGCAGAGTTGGGACTGAGAGTCCAAGTGTCATTGCTGCTCCTTCCCTGCCTTCTGCTCCCTAATCTGCATACCCTTCCCCAGCCCGGGGAGTGCTAAACACCAAGTCTTAAATCTGAAGAAATAAATTGCTAGTTTAGACTGTGAGCAAGAGCTATTTTAGGGCAGACAGGCTTTCAGCACACCATAAACTCCATCACCTGGGCAACTGCCTGATTTCTTGGACAAGGCAGCTCTCCACTATCTGCATGCGTGGGCATCCGAATACATGGTTGAGGTATGTGGCCTCCTGGGGCCTCCTCCCTGCCTCTCCTCAGCAACCACTGTCCTCTTCCAAGGAACTGTGGGCAGGAGTGGGTGACATTCAAGATGCTGGTGATAGGTGAACCAGGTGGGTCCTCCCCTGCAGGGCTTGTAGTCTTCCGGGAGCAACAGACAAGCCAACTGCTGTCCCTAACACCACAGTCAGCTTCTCTGCCCAAATTAAAAAATGAGGTCTTTGTGCTGCTCTTCCTCTTCCCCACCGATTTGGCCCTAAACCCTTTAGGTGGGCAGAACATGATAGGTTGGGGTGGCGTGGGGTGGGGTGGGGAGCTGTGGTGACCCAGAGCTGGTTTTTGGAAACTGAGCTGGGTGAAGAGAATCCCAGCTATGGGTAGGGATGAGGGAATGGCCTGGCATGGAGTGTTAACCCAAGCAGGGTGAAGAGGGCAGCTTCCTGTGCAGGGCAGGGGTTGGGGGGGGTGGGGACACAGGGTGTCAGAGCCCAAGTTGGGTGAAGAGAGCAAACCCATAGAGGGCTGACCTGACTCAGGCTATCAGCCTGGGTGGGCTGAGGAAGGCATCCAGAGGGGGTGTCAGAACCTGAGTTGGATGAAGAGAGCCTCCACAAGAGAGGGGTGGCCCAGTTTGGGGTCATGTGGTAGGAGGGCATCTGTGCAGGGATGGGGTGATGGTGGAGATGGAAAAGGGATTAATACAGAGGCATTGATCAAGCAAATTACTGTATGAAAGACAATAGCCAGGTTTCTCACTGCCCTAGAAGGGAGTTACAAAGAATGGAAAGAGAAAACTGGAATGTTGAATTGGAGCTGGAGGTATTAGTGTGAACTCATGATTTTCAGTACACACACACAGAGAAAAAATATGTAGATGTAAAGAGGTGCATGTGTAAGTGTGTGTTTATATACATATATTCCCTATCTGCACTGAGAGCTCAGACCTAGGAGCAGCAACGGCCCATTGAACACACCTCATGCCTAGACTCAGTTTCTAGGTACCAATCTCCAATAAAATAAATCAGGGCTCCTTGGAGAAATGGCTGATTCCAGGGCTGGGCCAGGGACAGTATAAGTAAGCTTGGAATGTCTGTGTTAGAAAGTAAGAAAGGGCTCAGAGAACAATGGAGACATGTCAAAAAAACACAGCAGCCCAGTGGCCAGATTTGAGGAAAAATTTGAGCATTAAAAAAAAAAAAAGATTGTAATGGATTACAACCCATTAAAAGAAAAGGAAGTCGTGAGTCTATATTGATCTAATGAAATAAATTGAAAGTTTAATGAGAAACAGCATTCCCTGCCTCATCAAAATTTCAGTTGATGTGATTTCTTTGATGGGTTATAATCCATTACAATCAATACTTATTTGATTGCTCACTTTGTCCCAGGTTTGTTCATTACAAGGGGGAAAAAAGAGTAATGGAGAAGCCTGGGAGACATAAGCCTAATCCCCAAAAGTGAATGCCATTAGCAATAGGACAAACAGAAATCTTGTGCCTCCTGATAGGCTGTACTGAGAAGAATACAACATCACATGTAGGGTATTTCTGCCAAAAGTGTATAAGCGGAATCTAATGGTGAGGAAACATCAGACAAGCCAAATTGAGGGACGTTCTGCAAGATAATTGGCTGTAATATTCCAAAGTGTGAAGGTTGTGAAAGTCAAGGCGAGTGTGAGGACCTCTTCCAATCTGAAGGAGACTAAAGAAGCATGACAACTAAAGGTAACACGTGATTCTCAATGGGATCATTTTCTTACAAAGACACAGGGACATTTGGCAAAACTTGAGTGGGATCCAATGGTTAGATGGTAGTAATGCAACATGAGTAACTTCTGGGTTTTGATGGTCGTATTCTGGTAAAGGAGAACATCCTCCTTTAGGAGGACAGGACAGAAGCATAAATACTAAACTATTTGGGGTGATACAGTATTAGGTTGGCAACTTACTCTCAAATAGTTTAGAGGAAAAAGTTCTTCGTTCTGCACTTACAACTCTTTTTTTGAGACTGTTTCCAAATAAATACATTTAATTAAAACAAACCAACCACCTTTGAGTCTACGCATGCATATGGACTGAAGAGCCAGGTGGTGTGACATTCAGACCACTCACAGTAACTCCTAAAACCTTTCCACTGTCATGACTTCCTTGTGCTTTTCTCAGCTTGTATTTCATTCTTACTCCCCTAGTCTCCTGGCTTCCCAGACTTGACCCTTGGTGTGTCCTACCATCATGCTTTCCTGCCCACTCTGATCACTTACCTAAGTCCTGTCTGTTTTTTGACGCTTAGCTCCAGTGCCCATTGATCCAGGGGGCCTCCATGCCCCCTCCAAGAACCAGGTTGCTGAACTCCTTAACAGCTTTTCTGGCTGTCCCAGGCTTTCCCTGAATAGGTCTGGGGACCCCCTAGGCATCCACAGATATACTTTTGGGGGCTCTGAGACTTTTCTTCTTTTTTTAAAAAAATTTTATTCTTTCTTTCTTTTCTTTCTTTCTTTCTTTCCTTTCTTTCTTTCTTTCTTGATGTGTTGGGTCTTCGTTTCTGTGCGAGGGCTTTCTCTAGTTGCGGCGAGCGGGGGCCACTCTTCATCGCGGTTCGCAGGCCTCTCACTGTCGCGGCCTCTCTTGTTAAGGAGCGCAGGCTCAGTAGTTGTGGCGCATGGGCTTAGTTGCCCTGCGGCATGTGGAATCTTCCCAGATCAGGGCTCGAACCCATTTCCCCTGCATTGGCAGATGGATTCTTAACCACTGTGCCACCAGGGAAGTCCTACAGAGCCCTTTAAAAGAAGAAAAGTCGGGCTTCCCTGGTGGCGCAGTGGTTGAGAATCTGCCTGCCAATGCAGGGGACACGGGTTTGAGCCTGCGCTCTAGAGCCCACGAGCCACAACTACTGAAGCCTGCATGCTACAACTACTGAGGCCCGCACACCTAGAGCCCATGCTGTGCAACAAGCCACCGCAACGAGAAGCCCGCGCACCACAACAAAGAGGAGCCCCCGCTCGCCGCAACTAGGGAAAGCCCACACACAGCAACGAAGACCCAACACAGCCAAAAATAAATAAATAAATAAAATTTAAAATAAAAATAAAGGGCTCTGTACATTTTTCAAGACAACAATCTCTACTACCCATTTGATACAGTGGAGATAAGACTGAATTAATTATTCATCTGTACTGTACTTTCACCCAAATCCAATCATGTCAGCACCCTGCTTCTTAAAGAGCATAGTGCAGCCCTGACGGCTCCCCTGGCTGCAGGGGCCTTCGGAATCTGTCCCTGCCCCTGCCTTCACATGCCTTCTAACCCCTTTCTGCCTGAGCAAGAACCCAGACTGCTCACCTCTTTCTGAACCTCTCAAGCCTTTCCATCAAGGCCTTTGCTTAGGCTGGGTCCTTTTTCCAGAATGCTTTGCCCTGCCTTGCCTGTTGAGAATAATGGCAACAATAATGAGTAAACATTTGCTGAGTGTCTACTTTGTCTTGGACACAATTCTAAACTCTTTACAATTTACAGATGGGGAAACTGAGGCCCACAGATGTTCACAACTTGTCTGAGGTCATACAGCCAGTGAATACAATCCTGTGTTGCACAAATGCTTCCTTGCATGTCTACCCCGTGTCTGGCCCTGAGCCAGGCCCAGAGGGTACAACAGAGATAAATGAGGCCTTTGCCCTCTCAGAGCTCATGGTCTGAGACTGATGAGTAAACAAGGAGTCATAACAGAGTGTAATAAACACTTTGATACAAGGGGCCATGGAAGCCAGGGCAGGAACACCTGACCCAGCCTGGGAACTCAGGAAGGTGTTCCTGATATGCAGGAGTTAGCCCTCCACACTGGGCCGTTTTGAGGATTAAATGTGTTAATATGTGAAAACCAAGTAGATCAGGTTCTAGCATGTAGGAAGCATGATAAAAGTACCGCCGCCTCCTTTGCCTCCTCTTCCCTCCTCCTCCTCCTCCTCTTGGCCTTATAAAGGAATGGATGTTTTTATGGTGGGAGGGGGAATAGCAGGTAAGAGTATGAGTTATGTTCTGGCCTAATGGAATTCAGGACACCCAAGGGTGACGTCCAGGGGGAGAGAGGTCATGGGAAAGGGGATGAAGGTAGCACCCTGAGGAACACTGAACTCTAGGGGCTAAGCCCATAAAAATGACTGAAAAGAGCAACCAGAGAGGTGGGAGGAAAATCTGGAGTGTCTGGGGCCGTCTAGGCCATGCAAGGAGACTGTCACAAGAAGGCAGAAGCAGTTGGCAGGATCACATGCTGTTGGGTGAACTCCTACTTAGCCTTCAAGACCCAGTTTAGCTCCTTGAAGCTTCCCCTGGCCTCTCCCACCCTGGGCAATTGTACTGGCCTTGTAGTCCTGTAAATATTGTAGCAGCAGATTCCTGTTCCCCACCTGAGGCCTAAGCATCAGACTCTTGGGGGAGGTCCTGAAAATCTACCCCTTGAGTGAGTCCTATGCACATTAAAGTTTGCAGATGCCAGTATTCTAGAGAGAAAAAAACCCAGGGTAGGATTCTCATTGGCTCAGCTTGGGTCCCATGCCCACCCTGAGCCAATCTAGGGTGGAAGAGAACCATGACTGGTCATTCTTGGGTCAGGTGCCGACTCTTCCTAGGTGGGCATCACTTGGGAGGAGGAAGGCAGGTGTTGGAGCAGAAGAGGAGCAGCCCCAGGACAAGGAGGGCCGCTGTTACTAAAAGCAGCAGATGGTGCTAGGCAGAGAGAAGCAAGCTTGTCCGTTACAGTTCCACAGTTCTTTTCAGAGAGCCTTGAGGCCCCAGAATGTGGCACAGGAGGGTGGGCCATCAGCAAATGTTCGGTGTATGTACGTTGCCTCCTGGCTACCTGGGCAGCTCCCGGAGGCTCACAGGCTAGTTTAGCCAGCCCAGGCCAGCATGGCCACGGGTATCGGGGGTAAGTGTAGGCAGTGTCCACATTCCCTTGTAGCCACACTTTCTGCCTTCTTCCCCAGAAAACCATTCCCCATCCCCTGCCCTGGGAAGAGAAAGCAGAGGAGGGCAGCCAGGGCAAAGCCAGGCAGCTGCTGAGCAGGCGAATCTTCCCCTGAATCAAGGGCCAGCAGGGTTTGGAGGCAGCGGGAACAATAAACTGGGGTCCCACGGAGGGTGGGATTCCACTGGAGGCCCCGGTAAGGGGCGCAGATGGTTTGGCCCGGGGTTGTCCTTGGTCATAGGAACCGAAGGAATGTCAAACTGGAAAATCCCGGCGAGCACTATTTTTAGAGACGACTTGGAAAGCATTTTTCCAGCTGAAGGGACGAGTTCTTTCAGAAGCTGCAGTTAACTCTAACCCCTGAACCACTCCCGCCTGGAATCTGCCCAGGCCCGGCCCCTCCCTCCAGGCTCGTGGGAACACTGCGGGAGGAGGAGAGGGACATTTGGTCCTTTCAGACACAAAAAGAGGTTGTTTGTTTTTCACATCTTTGACTACAATCCTCAGACATTAGGAGTTTATACCAGTACCTTTCTTTACAAGGCCCTTTAAAGGTAGAGAATCATTTCAGACCAAGCTGTTAGTCTTGAAACATTAAACATGATTTTCTTGGATGTTTGGTTCATGCTTAACATTGATAGTTGTTCGTGATAAACTCAGTCTTCCCACTGCATGCTTTATGCTTGCGATGTTCTCCTTAACTACCGCTGTCTGTATTTTTCTGTTTGAAGTAGGAGTCTCTAGGGACCTCCTAATTACTGAGCTTATTAAAAGTAGTAGATGAGCGCTATTGCTTAATTGAAGTTACAGGAAAAGCGGCCCTACCCCCAACACTAACGGGTGCCCTGGGGAGGGGCCTCAGTAAGAAACAAAGTGAAACTGGAACCTCCTCCCTCCTCACCGTTATCAGGCACCGCCTCCAGGGACAGAACACGCAGGGACCCCAGTTCGGGAAGGTGTTTTGCTCCCAGCCCTTCATGGAATTCAGATTCTAAAGTCCTTGTAGGACCAGTGCTTTATGGAATCAGTGTGCCTGGGGAGGAGGGCTAGAGTGGGGAATCCCCCAGGCTTGGAGGTGGTTGCCCTTCCGCTAAATGAGAGGCTGAGAGACTTGGGAAGAGGCCAGGCCCGATGTAGGTGAAGCGGCATATACTGGGGCATAGCGTGTATCTAAGGATGCTATACTCTGAGCAGTTTTTTTTCAGGATGAGTTCAGGGACTGAGATAAGAATCAGCATTATGGTTGCTGGCAGAGCCTATCCACTGGCAACAATTAACAAAGTAGTATCTGGTTTCTTCATCAGTCTCTTCTGAGTCTGGTTTCCTTGAGTCAGCCCTGGATATGTGGACCAGACCCTGGAAGCCAGGGACCCGAGGGCTACCCACTTCTCTGTCATTTATCATCCTCATTTTGTCTTCAGCACCTGTAGACACCTGGAGGCACAGCTATAGCCACAGACTCGTGCTGTATTACGACTGAACACTTGAGGAAGGCACAATATCAAGTTTTACCTACTCTTAATATGTGGGATTCCCAATAACACCCGTTGGAAGTCTGTGAGCTTCTGTTAAAAACTAGAAGTAAAAATTTCGAGTCTGTCCCCGGAACTAAAAATAAACGTAGGCTAGTGTCCAGGAACAGGGAACAGCTAACAAGTACTGGAGAGGAGCCTCCTATCTTGCTTCCGCTCAATCTACCTCCTTCGATGAAGCCAAAGAGAGCATTCTAAAAGGAGGCCTCACTGGGCCACTCTCCTGCTTAACACGCTTCAGTCCAGAATCTACCCTCTCATATGGTCCCTGAGGCCCTGCAGGGACACCCAAGGCCACCTTTCACCCTTGAATTCTGCACTTGAGCCTCTTCACTGTACTTTGCTTTATTATCTCTTGGCCTTTGCACGTTTTCCCCTCTTCCGGGAATGCTCTTCTACCAACCCTTACCATCTCTTTGCCTTGCTAACTGCTCTTTGTATTTCAGACCTCAGCTGAAATTCTGATCCACAGACTCAATAAAATCCTTCCTGGAAACTCCCATACCACCATGAACAACACTCAGCACATGCTCTGTTGTGTTTACTGGTTTCAATGCTTGGTCTCCATGTCTGTGCTGGCAGGGACTATATCTGACTCTCAAGTTCCTTTTTAAAAAAATCATTTTAAATTTAGCTTTGATTAAAATTATATGAGCACATAGTTGAGAGAATCAAATAGTTCTACAAGGCCTATAACCCCCATTACATATCCTGCTCCCCAGAATTGACATTTTTTAACTTTTAACCAATTATTTTTATATTTACATACATATATATATATATATATATATATATATATATATATATATATATATTTTTGGCCTCACCACATGGCATGTGGGATCTTAGTTCCTCGACCAGGGATCAAACCCATGCCCCCTGCAGTGGAAGTGCAGAGTCTTAACCACTGAACCGCCAGGGAAGTCCCTTTACCTTTATATTTTTAATTAACATGCATATACTGCTTCCTGTTGAGTTTTCAGTTTTAAGCATCTACTGATCTCCCATGATGGTTGAAGAGTATTTAGGTCTCTTGCCCACCTTCCCCTTCTCCCTATCATACATGCACACATCCTGTCCCTCTATACTTTCCTCATAATATGGTCAGGTACTTTTGGTTAGATCCGCACTCATTGTTTACATTGTTATAATTATGCAAGTGTTATTCACATGTGATTTAGCATACTTACTTCTTTTCTATATATCATTTTATTTCCTGCAGTTCATCTATGAATATTTGCTTAATTTTCTATGCATTTATCACTAATTTATCTCAATACTTTCTAGAAACGATGAATCTTTCTTTTCTGTGTATTTAAACACATTCTTAATTTCATCTTGAAGACATCTCTCGAAGCTCTGGCTGCTCCAATCTGGGCTGGTTAACCCCCAGCCCTGCTGCACAGGGGCCTCTGTCCCCTTCACCATAGGACCCTTATCATCTCTCTCACCCTTTCCTGGCTCCCATGTCCTCTGCTTCCTTGGTTTAAATCCTTGTTCTGGTGGTGTCCTCCTCCAGCAGCCTCCTAAGAAGAGACAGAGGGAGTCTTTGCATGTCCAAAAAGAGTCCTTCATCAATCCTCATACCCGACTGATACTCCAGCTGGAACCAGACTTCTAAGTGGGGATCATTTTTCTCAGGATGTGCAATGGTTTACTCCATTCCCAAAGCTGCTGTGGAAAAGTCTGTTGCCTTTCTGATTCCTGATCCTTTATAATGAAACGTGCTCTGTTCTTCTCTGGAACCTTGAGGATCTTCTCTTTGCCCCCAGTTGTCTGGTGTACCTAGTGCTGGTTCATGTTCATTCATTGTGCTGGGCACTGGTGGGTCTTTTAAATCCAAAACTCATGTCCTTTGGTTCTGGAAAGTGTTACTGAATTTTTTTTTAATTATTATTTTTTGTTTTCTTCCCTCCATATTCTCTGTTCTAACTTTATTAGAGTCTTATTATTCTATTATTCTCTTGGACTATACCTCTAATTTTCTTATCTTTTCTCTCATTTTCCATCTCTTTGTCTTTTGGTTCTATTTCCTGTGAGATTCTCTTTAACTCTTATATTGAATTAAAATATTTTTTGCTTTCATTTTATTTAGTATCCAAGGATACACACACATAAATATATATAATTTTTAGTATGGTACTCCTGCCCTCAACTGTGCCTAGTGATCCCTAGCTAAGGGACCCTGTTTTACCTTCTCCAGAGAAAAAGATTCCAGTCTTGGGGGATGGTCATGGGTGGGGATCGAGGGATCCATTTGCTTCTCTTTTTTTAAAAATTTAATTAATTAATTTTTGGCTGCCTTGGGTCTTCGTTGCTGCGCGTGGGCTTTCTCTAGTTGCAGTGAGCGGGGGCTACTCTTGTTGCAGTGTGCAGGCTTCCCATTGCGGTGGCTTCTCTTGTGTGGTACGTGAGCTCCATAGTTGTGGCTCGCGGGCTCTAGAGTGCAGGCTCAATATTTGTGGCTCAGAGGCTTAGTTGCTCCGTGGCATGTGGGATCTTCCCAGACCAGGGCTCGAACCTGTTGCGTGCATTGGCAGGCGGATTTTTAACCACTGCACCACCAGGGAAGCCCTCCCCATTTGCTTCTTAAAAAGACTTTCATTTGGTCTTTTTTTTTTTTTTTTAATTCCTGCTTTCACCGCCCCACCCCACCCCACCCCCGACTTCTAGATGTGCTTGGTGCTGCCCATTCCTGAGCCTTTCTTCCTGTGATATGACCTAGGTTGCATTTCAGCCTTCCCCTGTGCCAACTTAGGGTTTAGCTTTCTTGGATCTGCTAAGTTAGTTACCACTTGCCCATTTGCTTTTCTGCTTCCAACATTTTGTTGCCATTGTCTCCTTTCCCATTCTTTGTCCCTGTGGTTTTATGCCCTTAAAAAATGTCCCTGTAACTGTCATTTCACTGGGATTTGGGGAGAAAGCAGAGGCCAGAGTCTGCATCCAACCATTCAACTTGTTATCTTTCATTGGCAACCTCCAGGTCCTAGCATATTCTTTAGCATATAAGTGCCCAATAAATATTTGTGGGCTGAATGGAGTGTTAGAGTCATTGTCTTTCCCATCTTTGGTAACCAAAAGGTGAGAGCCCTTTAAATTGAGATCTCCTGAGTTATGACATTTACTGCTTCTCACTTCACAAGTTCACAAGCCCATCTGAATTATATACTAGGCAACACTGTGTAGTGAAAAAATTTGGAAGTGAGTGGGCTCTGCTCACCAATTGTGTGGCCTGGGACTACCAGTCTGAAACCTTAGTCTGGTCTTCTGTAAAATGGGAATAACACTTTCAAGTGCCTTCCTCAGTGTCTAAAGCATGGTAAGCTCTAGATATTTGTGGTGTGGGAGGGTTCAATACCAAAGAGACAATTCTTAGAAAGTCGGTGTTTAAGCTTAAAATTATCCTTCACACTTGAATTGCAAATTGGTCCCTAATTAATGCCCTTCAGTGCAAAAATCTGTGTTTAACCTGCCTTGGTGATTAGACAGAGATTGCAAAACCTTTTCAGCTAAGAGAGGAAACTAATGTTAGTCACCGAGGGTCTCCTGTGGGCTAGCTCCCATTCTCGGTCAGGCCGGTGAATCCAGAGCGTACATTGGGAGTTATTCACAAATACCGCCGCGTGTCTGTCTTACAGACCCAGTACTAAGCGACCTCACTCACCCCGACTTCTCACCCCTGTCCCGCTCAGTCCCTGACCTCGGTACTGGTTTGTTGCCCAGTGTGGGAGCCCAAGACACTTAGCCCCCTCTTGTAAGTCAAACAGTCCAAGTCAGGCCCACCCTGGGCCCCGTACTGTTCCCAGGACGGGGGTCGCACAGCACATCTTGGTCTTCACCGATAAGTCCCCTGGCCTACCTGAAGAAGACCCCACTTCCTCCAGGGAAGAAACGGAGGCAGCGCCCTGGGAAAGCAGCTCCGTGCCCCCTAGGTCCACCTCGACCCTCCGTCAGCCCCCATTCTCCCTCCTCCCCACTACCCCTCTTTCCCGGACCTTCGCCCTCCCACGCCGTGATAGCCTGGCGCGCAGCCGCGGCCCCGACCCCCGCGCGTACTCAGGTGAGGGCGGAGCCAGAGGCCCTGGCGCCCCGCCCCGCCCCGCCCTCCCGAGGCCCCGCAGCGCGGGCAGCCACCTCCACTCGCGGGAGCCGCGGAGCGCCGCCGAGCGGCCGGCGGGCGGGCGCTCGCTCCGCCCTCTCCCGGCTGGCCGCGCCGGCTCCCGCCTCCTTCCCTCTCCGCCAGCTCCCGCCTCCCTCCCTTTCCGCTGCCGAGGCGGCGGGAGCCGAGCCCGAGCGGACCGAGCCGCGGCCGCAGCCGGGCGGCGGGCGCAGAGGCGGCGGCGGCGGTGGTGCGGGCAGTTAGTCGGCGGCGGCGGCGGCGGCGGCGGCGATGCGGCGGCCCCGCTGAGGCCGCTAGCTCCGGGCGCCGGAGGCCAGCCGCGCAAGGCGGCCCGGGCCGGGCGGCAGCATGCGGAGCGGCGAGGAGCTGGACGGCTTCGAGGGCGAGGCCTCGAGCACCTCCATGATCTCGGGCGCCAGCAGTCCGTACCAGCCCACCACCGAGCCGGTGAGCCAGCGTCGCGGGCTGGCTGGCCTGCGCTGCGACCCGGACTACCTGCGCGGCGCGTTCGGCTGCCTCAAGGTCGCCCAAGTGGTAGGTGCCGGGCGGGGCCCCAGGTGCCGGCGGGCGGCCTAGCCGCGCGCCTTCCCTCCCTGCTCCCGCTTCAGGGGGCGCAGGCCCGGCCGGCCTCCATCGCGCACTCGCTCCCCATGGCCCCAGTCCTTGCGCTCCCTCTCCTTCGCTGGGTCCCCGTGCCACCCTCCCCCTCCCCTGGGGACCCTGCCTTCCCCAGCCCTGCCGCCTCAGGTGTGCGCCTTCTACCTGAACACCTGCCCCCGGGCCTTCCTGTCCACTCCAGCCTTCGCTGTCGCGAGCCTCTTTCACTGTTGGGTTTGGTGGTGCGCGAAACCCGGCGGGGGTCATGCTGGCCCCTGGGTACTGCTGGTCATAGCAACTTGTGTTAGGTATTCGGGGCCCGCACATCCTCCACTCCTCCGGATGGTCCTCGTTTGTCTCGGCTTCCACCACTGGGGACTGTGGCTCGGTTTCTTCCCTGGCGCCCAGCAGAGTGCTGGGCATATGGTAGACGCTCAAATAAATGTTTGTTGAATGGAGGCATGTAGTCTAGATGCATTGGGGGAGCCCAGATTTGCCCAGAGTCTCCAGTTTATGCTGCAGAGGTTTTGTTTGTTTGTTTGTTTGTTGTTATTTATTTATTTATTTATGGCTGCATTGGGTCTTCGTTGCTGCACGGGGGCTTTCTCTAGTTGCGGCGAGTGGGAGCTACTCTTTGTTGCTGTTCATGGGCTTCTCATTGCGGTGGC
This sequence comes from Hyperoodon ampullatus, assembly GCF_949752795.1. Classification (NCBI taxonomy): domain Eukaryota; kingdom Metazoa; phylum Chordata; class Mammalia; order Artiodactyla; family Ziphiidae; genus Hyperoodon; species Hyperoodon ampullatus. Next base: position 20,106,757 of record NC_136931.1, read on the forward strand.
TTCTCTTGTTGCGGAGCACGGGCTCCAGGCACTCGGGCTTCAGTAGTTGTGGCACGTGGGTTCGATAGTTGTGGCTCCCGGGCTCTAGAGTACAGGCTTAGTAGTTGTGGTGCACGGGCTTAGTTGCTCTACGGCATGTGGGATCTTACTGGACCAGGGCTCGAACCAGTGTCCCCTGCATTGGCAGGCGGATTCTTAACCACTAGCCACCAAGGAAGTCCCTGCTGCAGAGGTTTTGATTCCTTCTAATTAGCCCAGAAGATAGAACCGGCATCCCTGAATCCTCCGCCCCAGCACCATGGCTGGCATTGACCAGTTGGTACCCAGAGTTAAATCACTATGGGAGGGCAGCCAGTTTTGGAGGTAACAGAAACAGAGAACTTTCTTTTGGGCTTGTCTATGGTAGAGCTCATTTCTCAGAATTCTTATTTTTAGCTTTCAGGGTGTTCAGGGCAGGGGCCTGTCCCCTCTCCCCCTCTTTTGTGGTTTTCTAACAGGCCTCTTTGGTTTGTTACTTAGCTCTGTTGTGGATAGAGCATACTCCAGTTCGGAAAAAACTGTCCCGATATCCCCTGACACAGGTAGGCCTTTCTCTGAGGCCTGGCAGCGAAACTTTATAGACTTCTCATCTAGAGAAGCCATTTGCACAGAGCTGCAATGTATGTGCATTTTGTTTCTTCCAAGCACTGGTCTTCTTGTGCTTACTTGAGTACATAGATAAAGGTTCCTTGGGAATCATTTAATGTGTGGATATCCTTTTTTTTTTTTTTTTTTTTTTGTGGTATGCGGGCCTCTCACTGTTGTGGCCTCTCCCGCCGCGGAGCACAGGCTCCGGATGCGCAGGCTCAGCAGCCATGGCTCACGGGCCCAGCCGCTCCGCGGCATATGGGATCCTCCCAGACCGGGGCACGAACCCGTATCCCCTGCATCGGCAGGCGGACTCTCAACCACTGCGCCACCAGGGAGGCCCAATGTGTGGATATCCTTTAAATAAAGGTCTCAGTGTTTGTAAATTGCAGAATCATAGACTGTTCTCTCTCTCTCTCTCACTCACTCACTCCGGTGAAAGGCTTGTTCTGCTGATTGCAAGAGGGTATTTTTGAAGGGCTCTCAGGAAAGACGAATGGAGCAGGTTATTCCTCTCTAGAATTTTAAACTGACCTTATCTGGTAAAGTGGAATGTTCCAAGAGATATATTTGTTCTGTAGTTAGGCATTGCTGTTAGCAAAGTGAATGGAGGAGTGGGGGAGGTGTATAACTGCCTTTAAAAAGAGGCAGCTAGCTGATGTTTGAGTACAGCACTGATAATCAGAAGTGAATTAAAGAGCAGGATGGGAGGGAACGTGGGCCCAGGTGGAATTTAGGGCCTTGTTAAGTACCTTGTTTTGTTTACTCTGGACTTTTGAAAGTACCTAGAGCTTGCCACTCAAAAGATCTGATAAAAGAATGAAATCCAGTAGTTTATATAAAATGTTAGATATCACCTCATTGCTGGAATTTTGTCACCTAAAGCCAGAAATGGAAGCCAGTGGTATTTATCACTGCCTTTTCGTAAGGTGCTATTTTTTTTTTTTTTGTAGCGCTTTACTTTTCATCTGGAAGAACTTTGGGGCCCAGCCCCTAAAATCTCGCCTAACTCTTGTCTTTTGTCTAATCTCTAGAATTTAAACAGCGAGAGGTTATGTTATGTGTGGGTGATTGAAGGATGGGGACCTGCTTGAAGGGTATGGCAACGTGAAACAGTTCCATTTATTTAGCTTTTCAGCCTTGTTAAAAAAAAAAAATCAGGGTTTTTAGGGGGAAAAACCTCCACAAAACTTCAAGATAGTGGACTCTCAACTTAAACTGGAAAAGAAAACAAGAGTCGTTATGAAGATATTTCTTTTTGTTTTTGGCCATGCCGTGGGGCATCTTAGTTCTCCGACCAGGGTCAAACCCGTGCCCCCTGCCTCGGAAGCATGGAGTCCTGTCCATTGCACCGCCAGGGAAGTCTCTGAAGATATTTCTAAGATGTTACAAAGCTCAGAATCCCATCAAGAAATATGTCTAATATAAGTTCTAATTCTAATATAACTTTTTGAGAAAAAATTTGACTTTTTTTCGTTTTAGGTTTTAGAGACATTTTTTGCGGTTTGTGGCCTATTGCCCACTGCAGGTCCTTGCTCCAGGTGTGGTCAGCAGCATTGCCAGCACCTGAGAGCTTATTAGAACTGCAGAGTCAGAGGCCTCACCCCAGGCTTTCTGAATCATAATCTTCAGTTTAGCAAGATTCTCTGGGAGATTCTCATGCACATTAAAGTTTGAGACTTACCTTTCTCTATCATTTTAGTGTTAAAACCTTACACAGTACTAGCAATCAGTTCTCTATCAGAACCGTAAATAGTCAACCTCAAGGCTGAGGTTCTTCTGTAAAATGAGCCTATATCTCTCGAAAAGGATTAAGAGAATGAGGTAGTATGTAGAAATTAGCACCTAGTTTATTAGGCGCTTAGTTAGTGTGTAATAAAATGTTAGCTGTCACTGTTGCTAAGTAATACTTCCTGCCTTTAAAGAAACTTGGTGATAATGCCACCCCAAAATTATAATTATATATTTGAATTAAAGATAGTTTACTTCCTAGTGATTTAAAAGTTAAATCGATATTTTAAATGGAATGCTATTTGATAGTAAAACTAATCTGAAATATTATGGAAATTAATCAGTGCATTTTCATAGATTATATCTTTTTTAAAATTAATTTATTTTTGGCTGCGTTGGGTCTTCGTTGCTGCACGTGGCCTTTCTCTAGTTGTGGCGAGCGGGGGCTACTCTTTGTTGCGGTGCACGGGCTTCTCACTGTGGTGGCTTCTCTTGTTGCGGAGCACGGGCTCTAGGCTCATGGGCTTCAGTAGTTGTGGCTCGCGGTCTCTAGGGCGCAGGCTCAGTAGTTGTGGCGCACAGGCTTAGTTGCCCCGAGGCATGTGGGCTCGAATCCGTGTCCCCTGCATTGGCAGGCGGATTCTTAACCACTGCGCCACCAGGGAAGTCGTAGATTATATGTTTTAAAAATGAAACTCATACCTATTTCTTAGTTGGGGAGAGTATCTCCTGTGGTTATTTCAAACAATATAAATGTACTTTTTGTAGGAAAAGAGTTGGTTTAAACTATTGATTTAAATACCTTCTTCTTTCTTTTGAATGTGGATTCTGTGAGTGCTTATTGGTTTTTTTTTTTTTTTTTTTTTTTTGTGGTACGCGGGCCTCTCACTGTTGTGGCCTCTCCCGCTGCGGAGCACAGGCTCCGGACGTGCAGGCCCAGCAGCCATGGCTCACGGGCCCAGCTGCTCCGCGGCATATGGGATCCTCCCAGACCGGGGCACGAACCCATATCCCCTGCATCGGCAGGCGGACTCTCAACCACTGCGCCACCAGGGAGGCCCTGCTTATTGGTTTTTAGCTCTCAGACATCATTTAATGAAATAGTTAATGTGGGCCTTTTGTTTATTGTTTTGTTTTGATTTTTTTTCCAAAGCACTTGGTTGAAAGCAGAATTTTGCTCTTGGGATGGGGGTGGGGCATACTATCGCTTATACCATGATGTTAGGACAGTGTCAGAAGAGGAGAGGACCTCGATGGGACAACTTTCTGAATCACAACAGCAGGCATCACTAATGAGTGCTTACTCTACTGTTATCACCTTTATTTTATGGTTGAGAAAGTTAGAGGCACCGAGGTCGTGACTCATTTAAGGTCACGTGGCTAGTGGTTGGTGGAGCTGGGACTTGAACCCAGGTGGCGTGCCCTTTCCTGCCTCCTGAACACATCATTTTCAGTTGTTCCACAGAGCACAGGAGACCTTGAGTCCAAGGACATTCCTGAGGTCTTTGGTCAGCCTGGTGACTTTCTGGGTGACTTTTACGTACTGAAGTGATACACTTAACAAGGGTTTTGATTTCTCAGTGGCCACTGCGCTGTTCCTAGGTGTGCAGTTCCTGTGTGGTGTCCTGCTCCTCACCCAGCAGACTTGTCACTTTCCGCCTTGAGGGGATAGGCCTTCTCAAAAGAGCCAAGAGCAGAATCAGCTTTTAAGTTCCAAAAACACCTCTCAAGGAGCTCTTTTGCTTCAGATCCCTTTCTCTTTTTTTTTTTCTTTTTTGTCTACATCACTTTTATTTTATTTTATTTTTTGGCTGCGCCCCGTGGCATGTGGGATCTTAGTTCCCCGACCAGGGATCCAACCTGAGTCCCCTGCATTGGGAGTTCGGAGTCTTAACCACTGGACCACCAGAGAAGTCCCTGGATCCCTTTCTTGAGCTCCTCCCACGCCTGATTGACCTTCTGACATTGCATTGCATTTGTTTAGGACTTTTTTTTTTTTTTTTTTTTTTTTTTTTTTTTTTTTTTTGCAGTACGCGGGCCTCTCACTGTTGTGGCCTCTCCCGTTGCGGAGCACAGGCTCCGGACGCACAGGCTCAGCGGCCATGGCTCACGGGCCCAGCTGCTCCACGGCATGGGGGATCTTCCCGGACTGGGGCACGAACCCGTGTCCCCTGCATCGGCAGGCGGACTCTCAACCACTGTGCCACCAGGGAAGCCCTAGGACTATTTTTTAAACAAAGTTGGGTAATAGGTGATGTTTAAATTCAAATTTTAGCTCTGCTGATCTCCTTGAAATCTCTTAACCCCATTGTTTCTTGGCTTCCTCCGTAGTAGAATGTGAGTGGTAATGACTGAGCATTTTAGGAATTGTAAGAACTAAAGGGTTAATGTTTGACAGGTGCTTTCTTAGGTAACTCAAAGACAAATGTGAGCTTTGTATTTCAGGGTTGGGTGATAACTTATCTTTTACATGATGGAAACTGTCAGTTTTTCATCCCGTGCTGGTGAGCGCTTCCCTCACCTTTCTGGCTTTCCTGGGCTGTGTAGAAGCAGGGCAGGAGCATGCAGAGAATGGCTGGTGAAGTAGTTTCACTGCATTGGCTTCTCACTTCTACCTTAAGGTGGCTTCTTATAAAACAGTCCCATTTTCCCTTGGGCAGATTGTTATCTTTGGGAGTTGTCTTCCTGGTCAAAAACTTGAAGTCAAATAAATTCTAGCAGAATTTAAGCAAAGATTAAAACCTCTCGTAGGGCTTCCCTGGTGGCGCAGTGGTTGAGAGTCCGCCTGCCGATGCAGGGGACACGGGTTCGTGCCCCAGTCCGGGAAGATCCCACATGCCGTGGAGCCGCTGGGCCCGTGAGCCATGGCCGCTGAGCCTGCGCGTCCGGAGCCTGTGCTCCACAACGGGAGAGGCCACAACAGTGAGAGGCCCGCGTACCGCAAAAAAAAAAAAAAAAAAAAAAAAAAAAAACCTCTCGTAAGTTTTTATGATGATTAAAAATAGTAAAATTATCACCCAAGACCTCAGAAAAGTGTCTAGTACACATCTGTTTTATAAAACCAGACAAAGATGGTTCAAGAAAAGAAAGCTTCAGACCAATCATCCTCATGAACACAGGCACAAAAATCCTCAACGAACTACTAGGAAATTGAATCCAGCAATGTTATGTAAAAAGAATAGTACACGACAATCATTGTGATTTATCCCAGGAAGAAAAGGCTGGTTCAGTTTTCCAAAATCAGGAGATATAATCCGCCATACTAACAGTTTAAAGCACAAAAAACACTTGATTATGTCAGGGGATGCAGAAAAGAACTTTTGACAAAATTCAACATTCATTCACAATAAATGTAGCCAAGAAGACTAGTAAGATAAGGGAACTGCCTCAACCTGGAAAAGGGCATCTGCCAGAAATCGACAGCTAACATACTTAGTGGTGAAAATACTTCCCCTTAAGATGGGGAGCAAGGCAATGATGTCTGTTCTCACCACATGTCTGTTCTGTCTTCCACATCCTACTGGAAGTGCTAGCCAGTGCAAGAAAAATAAATAGAAGGCATTCAGACTGGAAAGAAAGAAAAACTGTCCCTATTTGCAGATGGCATGATTGTCTACGTAGACAATCCCATGGAAATCTATAAAAAAGCTCCTAGGACTAATGTGTGAGTCAGCAAGGTGGCAGCATACAAGGTCAACACACAAAAATCAATCATATTTTTATATCCTAGCAATCAATCATTGGAAACTGAAATTAAAAAAAAAAAGCAACCCATATCAGTTATGATAGCTCTGAAAAGAATGAAATACTTAGGTCTAAATCTAACAAAACACGTACAGGATCTACATGCTGAAAACTACAAAACACCGAAGAAGGAAATCAAAGACCACTGAAGTAAGTGGGCAGACATACTGTGCTCATGGATTGGAAGATTCAATATAGTTATTAAAATATCACTCCTTGGACTTCCCTGGTGGCGCAGTGGTTGAGAATCCACCTACCAATGCAGGGGACATGGGTTCGACCCTGGTCGGGAAAAATCCCACATGCCGCGGAGCAACTAAGCTCATGCGCCACAACTACACGCGCTGCAACTACTGAGCCCATGCGCCTAGAGCCTGTGCTCCGCAACAAGAGAAGCCACCACAGTGAGAAGCCCGCACACCGCAACGAAGAGTAGCCCATGCTCACCGCAACTAGAGAAAGCCCGCATGCAGCAACGAAGACCCAACGCAGCCAAAAATAAATAAAATAAAAATATATATATATATAAAAGCTTTTTAAAAATAAATAAATAAATAAATATGTATCACTTCTCCACAGATTGATCTGTAGGTTTAACATTATCCCAAAATCCCAGCAAGATTTTTTTTAGATAGAGAAGCTGATTCTAAAATTGATATGGAAAGTCAGGTTAGCCAGGCAGAGGGATGATGAAGGATTGGTTTTGAGGGCAGAGGGAACAACACAACATGAAGATAGAACATGGAGTTTAGGGGTGTGTGTGTGTGTGTGTGTTGGGGGGTGGGATGGGGAGGGGCTCTGAGAGTATGGACTTTATGTCTCTTATCACCATGAGACTTTTGGCCAGTTGCTTGTTCACTTCAGGCCACAAGCGGGTCTCCTTATTTGTAAATCAGGGCTGATGAGAGTGCTACTGCCACCCGTGAGCCTTCCATACAAAGTCCTTAGCAAAGTGTCTCTCACGTAGAAGTCACACCAACATGTTAGCACTATCGAATATCTCTGGAATGGTACAAATTGGGAAACTGGGTGACCAAGGGTCAGGGTGGAAGGGAGATTTATTTTTCACTGTATTTGAATTGTATACCACACGCAGATATCTTCTGTTCAAAAATTCCCAAAGCATCAGCTGTTACTAGCTCTCTATATATAGAGAGTATATATTAGCTTAAAGCTTAGTATATATTAGCCTTAAAGCTATTATACCAATCATAATCTTCAGTTAACCTTTTATTACTTTCTTACTTTGTAATTTGGAGGCCCTTTTGGGGAGAATGATTTAGATAATACAGTACAGACATCTTGAAGAAACTTGAAGCTTAAAAGTTTTTTCAATCTATTTTCCTGTAAAAAAAAAAAAAAAAAAAAGAAGCCTTCTGCACAGTTGTGGGTGCTTAATAAATTTGTTGATGCTAATGAAAAACTTTCTCCCATTTGAAAGGAATCTACCTTATAGGCTGGCTACTATAGTTAATAATACTGTATTGCAGTTGCATTGTAATTGAAAGTTGCTAAGAGAATAGATCTGATAAGCTCTCATCACAAGAAAAAAAATTTTTTAAACTATATATGGTGATGCATGTTAAATAAGACTTATTGTGGTGATAATGTGAATATCATTGATACAAATATTGATATATAGAAATACTGAATCATTATGTTGTACACCTGAAACTAATGTAATGTTATATTCCAGTTATATCTCAATAAAAAAACCATTGTAACATTGAAGGAAATTAGGGAAAAAATCTTAGTCAAATGAAAAGCACTTTGGAATTTTTCCCTTCCAAAGGCTGCATAAGATCCCTTGATCATGGTTTCCAATATTTTGCTATTAGGAAGGATCCTTCAGTAAATGTCCTTCATTCTTCTTTTGAATTGTGACTATTTTTTGTTAAATTTCAGGGAGTGCTATTACTAGATCAAAGGGCAATATCATTACATTTCTGAACATTAAAAAAAAATATATGGACTTGGTCCTACAACATACGTAAAGGTCTCACCTTATCCCAAGTTAACAGTGTGCTTACCCACAAGAACTTACCAGTGGGAAATGCTGAGCTCAGTAAGACCTTCGGGACTCCTCTTGGGTCATAGGGCCAAATTAATTTTTTCTTGGGACTTCCTTGGTGGTCCAGTGGCTAAGACTCCATGCCCCCAATGCAGGGGACCTGGGTTCAATCCTTGGTCAGGGAACTAGATCCCACATGCCGCAACTAAGAGTTCACATGCAGCAGCTAAAAGATCCTGCATACCATAAGACCTGCTGCAGCCAAAATTAAAAAAAAAAAAAAAAAAATTTCTTTCTTGATAGCGCTGGAAACCTTTGTTCTTTCTTTCTTTTTTAAAAAGATTTAATTATTTTTTCTCTTCCAGTTTTATTGAGATATATTTGACATAGACACTGTATAAGTTTAAGGTGTGCAGCATAATGATTTGATTTACATACGTCATGAAATGATTACCACCATAAGTTTAGTGAACATCCACCATCTCAGATAGATACAAAATTAAAGAAATAGAAAAAATTTTTTTCCTTGTGATGAGAACTCAGGATTTACTTGCTTAACTTACGTATATAACAGCAGCAGTGTTCACTATACTCAGCATGTTGTGCATCACATCCCTAGTATTCATTTATCTTGTACCTGGAAGTTTGTACCTTGTGACCACCCTCATCTATCCCTCTCTCCCCTACGTGCCGCCTCTGGTAACCACAATTCTGATCTCTTTTTCTATGAGTTTGATGTTGAAGTATAATTGACCTACAACACTACGTTAGTTCTTGTTATACAGCATAGCGATTTGATATTTCTGTACACCTCAAAATGATCATTGTGATGACCTTTTATCTTTTCTTTCTTTTTTTTTATTTTGCGGTACGCGGGCCTCTCACTGTTGTGGTCCGTCCCGCTGCGGAGCACAGGCTCCAGACGCGCAGGCTCAGCGGCCATGGCTCACGGGCCCAGCCGCTCCGCGGCACGTGGATCTTCCCGGACCGGGGCACGAACCCGTGTCCCCTGCATCGGCAGGCGGACTCTCAACCACTGCACCACCAGGGAAGCCCTATCTTTTCTTTCTTTTTAAAAAATATTTATTTATTTGGCTGCGTCGGATCTTAGTTGCATGCGGGATCTTTTGTTGCGGTGCACGGGGCTTCGTTACCCTGTGGCATCTTAGTTCCCCAGCCAGGGATCGAACCTGTGTCCCCTGCATTGGAAGGCGGATTCTTAACCACTCGACCACCAGGGAAGTCCCTGATGACCTTTTTTCTTAATTACAAAGTACTAAGAGCCTTTCCCAGGTCATGGCACTTCATAGGATGCTTAGACGGGGCAAGGGCAGTGTACATGCCCTGCCAAATCCATGATGCTTCTCCCTCCTGGTAGAATGAATGGATGCTTACCTGCATGCTGGAGAGAGGCATATTTCCAGCCTAGAGGTAGTGCTGGATTTACCTGAGATGCAGCACATATGTGATCCACCCCATTAAGGGCTGAGGTCTGTATGGCTGCCAAAGCTGATTATTTTCCATGATGGTCCATTTAGCTCCCTGAGCTGTTGAAATGACCTGGAAATAGCAGCGTTCTGGCCTTCAACCCACAGCTATCACTCACTGCCTCTTTGTCCTCATTCCTGGAAGTAGCTCCGAATCCTTTCGTAGGGTGATGTCGTATTTCTTTGGAAGATAAAGTTGTTTGTTAGATCATAGCGCAATAGTCAAAGGCCTGTAACTGTGATCATAGAGCCTAAATTTTCTCAGTCTCAGTTTTGTGTGCTGTCTCAGACCATATATAAGTACATCCTAAGTTTTAAAAAATTACTGTACTATTAAATTATGAAATATTCCAAGCATTGAAATTAGAGCAGCAAGTACCATTTATTGACAGTGAGTCCTGAGGTTTTTGTTTGGAAAATAAGATTATTCCTGTGTGTGCAAGAGAGGTAAAAAGCAGGGCGAGATGAACTGGGATTTGGATTCATTAGCAGGGGGAGACTTCAGAGAGTCTAGAAGGAGGAGGAAAGGCAGAGAGTGAGAGCGCAAGGCACCTCCGGACGAGGGGATGGCCTCAGCATCTTGTCTGGTGGCGAAGAGCCAGTTTAAACTTTCAAAGGCTCAGTTCAAAGTGGTCCAGAGCTGGGAACAGGCCTGCAGCTGGCTGAAGAGGGAACAGATGAGTAGAAGGGTACAGAAGTCAGAAAGTGACACCTCCTTCGGGAGAAGATCTTGCCTTTTTAGCATTTGGAAACTATCTTATTTTGAAGCGGTTTAACTTCTTGATGGGGGGGATTTTTGTGTGAAAAATTCTCACTTAAAGGCAGGGGTGGCGCCCAGCCCTCCTCTCAGCACCTCTCGTGTGTGGCCTTGTGTCCTCACATAAAATGGTGGGGTCTGCCACTGGTTTTCAGAGTGAGGGGTCCCCTGGGAGCCCTAAGTTTATTAATATAGAAATGGGGGTTGAGAATCAGACTGAGGGGCTGGGTACCAGTTGTGTTTCAGAAAGTCTAATATAAACTGCATTAAACAGAGTGAGGCCAGTTTCTTTTCTGACTGGGGTTTTAAGGTACTGATTATTTCACTTGACCAGAAGCTTTGATTAACTTTTTGATTAACATACTCCTGCCTTAGAGTCTTTGCATCTGAGCTTGATTCTTCCATCCCCTCCACCCCTTCCCAGAAATGCCCACTTGGCTCTGTTCTTCTCTTCTGCTCAAGAGACCTGCTCAAGAGACCTTCCCTGACCACCTGCCAAAAGTAGGACACTCCCCCATCCCTGCTCTTTATCCGCCTCACCCTGCTTTACTTTTCTTCTCAGCATTTACCACCCAACTAGAATACCAACTCCACGAGAGCAGAGGCTTTGTGTTTTGAGTTCCCTGAGGTATCCTCAGTGTCTAAAACAGCGCCTGGCCCCATAGTGAGGCACCGAATGAACAGGTGAATATACATATCTGTTTCACAGAAGAAAGAAAAAAAAAACAGTTTATGTATTATTTAACATAGTTCGTAAGGTCAAATTATTTGAAGACATGGGATCTATAAGGGAACAATAACATTTATATATTTATAAGCAAATAAGCTTCTGGACTCTGTTGTAAGTGGAAAATATTGGGGAGAAAGTATGGAAATAAAATGCCATTGTAATTATTTTTTTCTTTTTTTAACCGTGAGTTTTAAGTGTATCTAGTGCTACTAGGAAACAGAAGCTTTTGCTTAGGAGACAGATTTTTGTTAAAGGAGGGGAAACCATAAGAGGCTTTGCCAAGCTTTTTGCTTAGGAACGTATAAAATGAAAACCAGGGGTTCTGTAATTATTACTAAAGTTGTCTGCTTTCTGATTAACATGTTGGGGGAGAGGGTCACTGAGGATCTGCCATGTCAGTATTTTGAGAATCCTTAGAGCAGACACGTAACATGTGTAAAGAAGTCACAACTGGGATTGAGGCTGAGGGTCCTTGTGCTTGTTTTTATGGACCTCTCTGATGAAAATAAAAGAACAGCCGTTCTGTGAGGCCTGAGAAGGGAGGCCTTCATCTCCAGTGAAGACTGGAGAGGCCCATAGGAAATACTGGAATCCAGAATTTTGTCTCTGAACATTTCAAATGATTGGTTAAATTTGGGAATTAAATGGGTTAATAAACAACTTAAAATGTTCAGAGTTTCATCAAACGTGGATAGTTTTGAATGGTTTCTTTCTTGCCACTACAATTTGATGACTGGTGCAGGGGAAGCCTTCATTTTTGTGGTTTCCCGTTTATTCCAGCACAGCTATGAAAAACAGTTTCAGGCTAAAAGTTTTTTGTGCCAGTGGAAAAAAAACAAACCCCAAGGAGCAATGGCTCTTCCAGCAGTAGTTGCTTCTTTAGCTTGTCTACTTTCTCTCAATCATTTTTGGTCCAAACCCTACACATGTGTATAATTTCAGGTTAAGAGTTGGCTAAGTAACTTTAGAGTTAGATCAAGGTCAGTAGCTAGATGTTGGTAAAAATTCTAACATATTTTCCCCCTTAAAAAAAAAATCTATACTTCATATATGTGTGAACGTCGAGGCTGGGCCAGATACTGTTAGACATACATAAATAGGACAAAAATCTCTGCCTCCAAGGGGTTCACGGTCCATTTGGAGGAGGGTTTGGTATGAGGCAGAGAAAGTACACAACCTTCCTGATCACCGGAGCCAAGTGCTGTAATAGGGGTGGGGACAGTGGGCTTGGCTAGGAGGTGTGGTGTGTCCTGTGGAGAAGGAGTATACCAGGTCCTGGGAGTTGAGGGCGAGCCCAGGAAAGGGGTGGGAAGGAGGTACCAGCTATGGTTCACTAGGCAGAGGTATGGAAGGGGAGGGATGAGGGGGACCCAGGTTGGGCCTGACTTGTTAGGCTAATGAATTTGGATTTTCTGAAAGAGATGAGGAACAGTCAGAGCTGTGGCTGTTGAGCACTTGCAGTGTGGCTAGTATGAATTTTGAGGTGTGCATAGGTGTAAAAAACATGCTGGAGTTCAAAGAGGTAATAGGAAAAAAGCAGAATGTAAAATTACATGTTGAAATGGTGGTATTTTGGCTATATTGGCGTAAATAAAATTTACTATTAAAGTGAACTCTACCTATTTCTTTTTACTTTTTAAAATATGGCTCTTAGAAAATTTAAAACTACTTACATGGCTCACGTGTTTTTGTTGGCTGTCGCTGGGTTAGAGGGTGTGAGGAATAGCTTTGAAAAGGATGAGATGATCCAAAGCCTGCTAAGAGACTTTGAGTAGTCCAGGTGAGACTTTGAGTAGTCTAGGTGAGGATCGGGGATGGGAAGGGCCGTGGCAAGTGGGAGTAAAGAGGTGGCAGTTACGTTTATTATATTCCTTGTTTTTATTTTTCATTATTTACTTCTCAATCAAAGAAATACTGAAGCTAACATTTATGGCACTTTTACATGTGAGGAATCTGACCCTAGAGAAGTTGTGATTTACCTATGGCTATCCAGTTTGTTGGTCGTCTTGGAACCTGGGCCTCAGGCTGGCGTTCTTTCCCCTGTGACTGGCTCCTGCTCTAGGGTGACAGTTTGATTCCTTTCTGTGAAGCCAGATGGGGGATAGCTCTGTGAATTCTGATCATTTTTCTTACCCTTTATGTGATTATGGGGAAGACAGAAGAATAGTTAACATCCTCAGGCGTTTTCTAGGATAGTGGTTTTTGGAAAGGCCTGTATATGATAAATCAAGTCTTTGCCTGTGATACTCTGTTTATTTATTTATTTATTTTGGCCCCATCACACGGCTTGGGGATCTTGGTTCCCTGACCAGGGATTGAACCCCAGGCCCTCGGCAGTGAAAGTGGGGAGTCCTAACTACTGGACTGCCAGGGGATTCCTCTGTGACACTCTGTTTAAAGCGCAGGTGTTGGGACCTCCCTGGTGGTCCAGTGGGTAAGACTCCGCGCTCCCAATGCAGGGGGCCCAGGTTCAATCCCCGGTCGGGGAACTAGATCCCGCAGGCATGCCGCAACTAAGACGCCCGCATGCTGAAACTAAGACCTGGCGCAGCCTAAATAAATAAATAAATAAACATTAAAAAATAAAAAAGTGCACATGTTTACCCAGCCCAGGCAAATGGCCCAAGTGAATATACTGGGGCAGGTAGTGGGCTTGGGAGCCCTCAAAGTTTGGATTGTAACAAAAGCCTGATATTGGTAGATAGAATTTGCCTTTTAGTTCCTTAATTTCTCTGATAATAAATTGACATCAGGATAATTTGCCAGCAAATTGATCTGTGTGCCTTTCAAGTATGGTTTTGGAGCTGAAGCTAGGGAGATGGACCCCCCACTTGTCACAGGTGAGCTCATTCACATGGCTGTTTGCATGGCCCTGAGATGTGTGATGGTGGTGGAGGTGGTGATGAGGATGTTACTGGCGTTGTGCCCAGAGGTGGTTTTGGTGAGGTAGTTGGGGAGATACTGCACCTGCCTCACTAGACGCTTTGGGAAAGCTTCAGCTGTTGGTCTGGGACTTTGCAGGCCTAGGGGTTGCGAAGCTAGTTAGATGAGTGAAGTCCACAGAGAATGATGAATTGCCAGGTTGAGGGCAGCCTGGGGGAGCCCAGTAGTTTGTAAATGGTCTCCTCTGTGTTTAGCTCCATGGAGTTCTGTAGGAGACCTGCAGTTTTGTTTTTGTTTTTTTCTTTTTGGTTGTGCCGTGCAGCGTGCGGGATCTTAGTTCCCCGACCAGGGATTGAACCCGAACCCCCTGCATTGGGAGCTCGGAGTCTTAACCACTGGACCACCAGGGAAGTCCCTTTGTGTTTTTTTAATGGACTATGAAATCTATCATTGAGTCTCAGACCAGATCAATATAAATGAAAACAAAGTAAAACAATATTTTAAAATTCTACCTGTTTGTAAACTTTGTAATATTTGACAATCAGATCATCAAGACCGGCCAAATACAGGATTTAGCCAGATTAGTTTAGCAGTATTATTATTATTATTGTCATAGAGGAACAAAGAAAGTTCCTGAGATCCTGCTCTAAATCTCTATTGTCCAAGGCTACTTTGTACAGTTGGGCAGATTGTGCACTGCACAGTGGGTCTAACCGAGAGGGTGAGGGAGGCTGAGATCCAGCCTGCATGCTCTGCTTGCCAAGGCACGTGCCCTGGTACTAGGCAGCGTCCCAATTCATCAGCCCAGAGCAGGTGCTGTTTTTAATTTGCTATCCTCTTGCCAAGCCAAGTTGCCACCCAGACTGGAATGTTTCTAACTGGCACACAGGTGCCATGTGAAGCAGCTTATGTCTTGATTATTTAATTGGGAAACTTATTTTAGAGGCATGGCTTAGCCATGATATTAAGCTAGATAGGGGAGTGCATTTTTTTTTTTTTTTTTTTGCGGTACGCAGGCCTCTCACTGTTGTGGCCTCTCCCGTTGTGGAGCACAGGCTCCAGACGCGCAGGCTCAGCGGCCATGGCTCACGGGCCCAGCCGCTCCGCGGCATGTGGGATCTTCCCGGACCGGGGCACGAACCCACGTCCTCTGCATCAGCAGGTGGACTCTCAACCACTGCACCACCAGGGAAGCCCGGGGAGTGCATTTTTAAAATAAGACCAAATAAAGCAAAAATGTGAACTTTAAATTTAGTTTTCCAGATGCAGTATTTAAAACAGGTTTTTTTTAGATTGGTAAACATGTGCAGGGCCTCCTAGCCTTTTGTGTGGTCCTCTGTGAGGTGTGTGCATGAAGATGAAGTCCGTGCTGCATGACTGAATGGATGAACACAGATAAAAAGTTAACTTTCTGACTCATTTCAACAAGAGCTCCCACGTTGTTGTAATTAAACTTTCGGTCCTGCTCCGAACCTAAATTATTGTTAGAACATCCGTCAAACAACTGATGATGTGTGCTTGGGTAGTCGAGGCCGGGGCAGATATCCTGACACACTTTCCACCCTAGGAGCTCCTGTTTGGGTGTGAGCACTGAGGCGCCTCTGACTGGGTGGGCTGCTCCCAAGGCTGAGCCCATCCCTGCAGTGTTGGTCAGCTCTGAGTTGCCAGGAACAGAGAGGCACGTGGGTTCCTTTGGGTTGACTGCAGGACCAGGTACACCAGGCCTTGGAGGGAACCCTGGGAGGGCCAAGCAGCTGAGCCTCATGAATCCTGGACTCGAGTCAGTGCTTCACTCAGCAGGACTCAGTTTTTCTTTCTAGCTGCTGGGTTAAGGGCAGCCTGTGGCTCCTGGGCCACAGAGGGCCCATGTCCTCTCTTCATAGCCCAGCCTGTGACCTCATCACATTTGAAAGAGGATTGGGCTTTGCCCAGCTCTGTGCTGGCCCCCTTCTAGCCCGAGGCCAGCCAAGTGCCTCATCCGCTGCCAGCTGGGCCTGCTTAGGGACAGGGATCTGTCCGTTGGGCTTATCTGGCAGGGGCTTGTGAGCACTGACTGCCTTGGTCTGAGAACTTGGGGACGAGAACTGGCTGGAGGGGCACAGGGGCCATGCCCCGCTGTAGAGGGCAGCACGTGGCAGGGTGTCTGTCTCAGGTAGCCAAGGACTGGGTGCTGTCAACCTGAAAGAATCCCATCAGCAAGTCTGTTCAAGGACCTGAGTGGAGGTTGAAAACTATGCAGAGGAAGGCAGTTTTCTTAATAAAATGTGAACCTTCTGCTTGGTTACTTCCAAGAAGAGAAAACTGGCTGAGGAAAAGATTGCAAAGGGGAGTATGTTAAAAACATTGCCGCCTAACTTGTTAGCAGTGGGAAACACAATCTCCTGTTGTAAGGAATTGCCATAGTAAGAGGCCCTATGGAACAAACCACATTTCACTGTTAAGTAGCAGCACAAAAGTGCAGGACAGCATTTTCAGGCTCTGCAGTGTGTGCACTTAGGTATTTTATGTAAATGACAGTATAAACCAAAAAGCAACTCCTAAAAGTTCAGAGGAGTCGTAAATGAACGCTTAGACAAAGTTGCAGGTGTTGCGTTTTCTGATGTATATCTTATAAGTATATTCTGATAGATTATTTAAAATGTTCATCCCAGGTCTGTCTGCTCTCTCTGACGCTAACTTGCTGACTGTGGTTGAATTCCAGAGAGCGTCTGATTGGCCTGATTACCACTGTCTCTGTTTGGGTGGAGCTTTCCTAGCCAGGCCAAATTAGAGGTGCCTTGCCAGCCTGTGGGTTGGCTGCCCTTGGGTCAGGGACCCACCCCCCTTAGGCACTTGGGGTCCTGAGCATGGCACCCCTGTGCAAGGAACAGCCTTGGGGTCACTTCTCTTAGGGGTGGGAAGGCAGGGGAGGGGAGAGGGATGGACTAGTTAGCTCTCTGATTTTTAGTGAGCACACTGGTCTTTTGCTTCACACCTCTTCCAGATTTCCTGGTCTCCCTCTCGGTCTACTTCCCTGCCTTCGTTCCGTGTCAGGATCTATTCTGCCTCTTCGCCATCACTCACAGGCCTCCCTCCATCCAGACCTACCTTTGCCACTTGCCTGATTTCTTCCCCTCTTTTTATTCAGAGATGCCAGAGAAGTTACCACTTCTCGTGAGAAGCCTTGCATATTTTATTCTTCCTTCTCCAGACACACATCTGGTAAAATGTCTTTTGGGAATCTGGTACTGTATGAGGCTTACAAAGCTCCTTTATGTCAAGGAGCCCACAGCCTAAGTCATATATAAATTGATCTGTAGTATAAATATCACATTTTTAACTTGAATGCTATTTTCCAAAATGAAAAAAAAATTTTTTCTGATTATAAAAGTATTTGTCTTTGTGGTTTTTTAAAAAAAAGACTACTATAGAAAAATGAAGAAAGAAGTAAAATCACCAGTATTCTCATCAGCTAGGGAGAACTTCTGTTAACAGGTATCTATTGTTTTAGACTTTGTTCCTGTGTGTGCATATTTGTAAAAATGGGATATTGTACATGCTGTTCTATAACTTGCTTTTGGGTATGTCACGGATTGATGGGTTTGTTTTTTTTTTGGGAGTTATAACTGTAGATTTATGTTATTGCTTTTGAGGACTTTTTATGGAAGTATAGTATATATTCAGAAAACTGCACAAGTCTTTTTTTAAAATTTATTTCATTTATTTATTTGTTTTTGGCTGAGTTGGGTCTTCGTTGCTGCACACTGGCTTTCTCTAGTTGCGGTGAGCGGGGGCTACTCTTTGTTGCGGTGCGCAGACTTCTCATTGCGGTGGCTTCTCGTTGCGGAGTGCACAAGTCTTAAATGCACAGCTAATGTCTGAACATTATGATTCATTATGTTTTAGACTAGCTGGTCGGCCCTGTCCTGTAGACTCAGTCTTGCTTTTGTTTTGGTTTCCGTTTTGGAAATTGATCTCTTTCTTTCTTTAGATTATTTTTGTTTTGTTTCATGACTGAGTGGCAAAATTGAAGGGCTTTTATGCTATATTTTGAATTCTGAAAAAAACAGCATTTAAAAGCTAATTTGAAATTCGTCACATTGTGGTTTTGAATTAAACCAACAAGAAAAAAAATTTAATAAGGGAGTTCACACCATTTTCTTTCTGAGAGCATAAGAAAACTGGCAGAAATTTGAGCTCTAGAGGTTGGGGACATGCTAAGGATGTTGGTGGTCTCCACATGTTCTATTTTTTAAATTGAAATACAATAAAATTGACTTTTTTTGGCATTCAGGTCTATGAGTTTTAACACAGATATACATTCACATATCCACTACTTCAATCAGGATACAGAACAGTTTCATCAACCCACAAAACTTCCTCATTCTTCTCTTTTGTGGTCACACCCACCCCTTGACAACCACTCACCTGTTCCCCATCACTACAGTTGTGTCTTTTCCAGAGCATCATAGAGTATGCAACCTTTTGGTTTTGTCTTTCACTTAAGGTGATGCATTTGAGATTCATTCATGTTGTGTTTTATTGGTAGTTCATTCCTTTTTATTGTTGAGTACTGTAGGTATGTACTACAGTTTCTTTATAATCATTTACTGTTGAAGGACATTTGGGGTTGTTTCCAATTTTTAGTGATTATGAATGGAGCTGCTATAAACATTCATATACAGTTTTTGTGTGAACATAGGTTTTTATTTCACTGGGGTTAAACCTAGGACTGAAATTGCTGGATCATATGGTAAGTGTCTGTTTGTTTGTTTTTTTTTGCATATTTATTTATTTATTTATTTGGCTGCACTGGGTCTTAGTTGCGGCACGTGGGATCTTCGTTGCTGCGTGCGGGATGTTCATTGTGACACGTGGGATCTTTTCATTGAGGCATGCGGGATCTAGTTCCCTGACTAGGGATAGAACCTGGCCCCCTGCATTGGGAGCGCAGAGTCTTAACCACTGGACCACCAGGGAGGTCCCTGGTAAGTGTATGTTTAAATGTATAAGAAGCTGCTGAATAGTTTTCCAGAGTGTCTGCACTGTTTTGCATTTTACCACCAGTATATGAGAGTTCCAGTTGCTCTGCATTCTGGCTATAGCACTTGGTGTTATCTTTTTTTAAAAATAAATTTTATTTATTTATTTATTTAATTTTGGCTGCGTTGGGTCTTCGTTGCTCCACATGGGCTTTCTGTAGTTGCCTTGAGCGGGGGCTACTCTTCGTTGTGGTGCGTGGGCTTCTCATTGCGGTGGCTTCTCTTGTTACGGAGCATGGGCTCTAGGCGCGTGGCCTTCAGTAGTTGTGGCGCACGGGCTTAGTTGCTCTGTGGCATGTAGGATCTTCCCAGACTAGGGCTCAAGTTCGTGTCCCCTGCATCAGCAGGCGGATTCTTAACCACTGTCGCCAGCAGGGAAGCCCTTCTTTTTTTTTTTTTTAAAGCCAATGTAATAGGTGTGTAGTGGCATCTCATAGTGGTTTTAATTTGCATTTCCCTAAATGGCGAATGATGTAAGCATTTTGTGCTTATTTGCTATCTGTATATTCTCTTTGGTGAAGAATTTGAGTCTTTTGCTTGTTTTTTTGTTAGACAATTTGTTTTTTACTGTTGAGTTTTAAGAATTCTTTATATACTTTGGATATAAGAGCTTTGCCAGATACATGACTTGAAAATATTTGAAACTCATTTTGTGGTTTGTCTTTGCATTCTCTTAACCATGTCTTGCAGAACAAGTTTTTAGTTTTGACGAAAATCAGTTTATCATTTTTTTTTTCTCATGGATTCTGCTCTTTGAGTCATGTCTAAGAACTAATCTCAGGTCATGAAAAATTTTCCATGTTTTCTTCTAAGAATTATAGTTTCATGTTTTATATTAATTAAGATCTAGATTTAGTTCGTTTTTATACAAGTTGGAAAATTTAGCTTGAGGTTTATATACTTGCTGACATCTAGTTGTTCCAACACTGTTGAAAAGACTATCCTTTCTCTATTGAATTGCCTTTCCACCTTTGTCAAAAATCAGTTGGCCGTATTTGTGTATGTCTGTTTCTGGACTCTGTTCTGTTGATCTATGTGTCCATCCTTTTGTTTCTGTTATACTGTCTTGATTACTGTAGCTTTTTTTTTTTTTTTAAATATTTATTTATTTATTTATTTACTTGGTTGCACTGGGTCTTAGTTGTGGCAGGCGGGCCCCTTAGTCACAGCATGTGGGCTCCTTAGTTGTGGCATGCGAACTCCTAGTTGCGGCATGCATGTGAGATCTAGTTCTCTGACCAGGGATTGAACCTGGGGCCCCCTGCACTGGGAGTGCAGAGTCAACCACTGTGCCACCAGGGAAGTCCCCTACTGTAGCTTTATAGTAATTCTCAAATCAGGTAGAAAGAATCCTTCAACTTAGTTCTTCTTCAAAATTTTGATCATTCCTTTGACTTTCCATATAAATTTTACAATCAACTTGTTTCTGTCTATAGAAAAGTCTTGCTGGGATTTTGGGATTGTGTTAAACCTACAGATCGAATTGTAGAGAATTGATATTGCAACTGTATTGAGTCTTCCAGTCCATGAACACAGTACGTCTGTCTACCTATTTAGGTTGTTTTTTATTTCTTTCTTCAATGTTTTGTAGTTTTCATTGTGCAGGTCCTGTACCTGTTTTGTTAGATTTATACGTAAGTGTTTTATTCTTTTCAAATCTATTGTAACTGATATATATTTTTAAAATTTCAGTTTTTGATGATTTATTGCTAGGATACAGAAATACAATAGATTTTTGTGTGTTAACCTGGGATCCTGTCACCTGGCTAACTCACACATTAGTCCTTGGAGCTTTTTTATAGATTTCCGTGGAACTACATAGGCAATCATGCCGTCTGTGAATAGGGACAGCTGTTCTTTCTTTCCAATCTGTATGCCTTCTATCTGTTTTTCTTGCACTGGCTAGCACTTCCAGTGGGACGTGGAATATCAGTGATGAGAATAGAGGTCATTGCCTTGTTCCCCATCCTAGGGGGAAAGCATTCATTTTCTTCAGAAAGTATGATATTAGCTGTAGATTTTTGGTAGATGCCCTTTTCTTGGGTTGAGGAAGTTCCCTTCTCTTCCTAGTTTGCTCGCAACATTTATCATGAATGAATGTTGAATTTTGTCAAATGTTTTTTTCTGCATCCATTGACATAATGAAGTGTTTTATGGTGGATTACATTTACTGATTTTGGAAAACTGAAGCAGCCTTTTGTTCCTGGGATAAGTCACAATGATTGTGGTGTACTATTCTTTTTACATAATATCGCTGGATTAGATTTCCTAGTATTTTGTTGAGGATTTTTGTGTCTTTGTTCATGAGGAGTATAGATTTAGTTATCTTTTACTTCTTGGGTGAGTTTTGGTAGTTTGTGGCTTTCAAGAAATTGGTCCCTATCATTGTCAAATTTATGTGTGTAGAGTTGTTTGTAGTATTTCTCTATTATCCTTTTAATGTTTGTGGGGGTCTGTTGGTATATCTTCTTATTCCTGATAATTGGTAAATTTTTTTCTTTTTTTCCTGTGGCCATCTGGCTACAGAAGTAAACCAGTTTTTTTGTTTTGTTGACATTTCTCTATTTTTTCCCATTTTATTGATTTTAGCTCTTTATTATTTCCTTTCTTCTACTTATTTTAGGATTACTTTTTTTTCTGGTTTCTTAAGGTGGAAATTTAGATTGTTGATTTGAGACCTTTGCTCTTTTCTAATGTAAGCATTCAGTGTTATAACTTTTCCTCTGAGTACTGGTTCCGCTATATCTCACAAGTTTTTCGTAAGTTGTATTCTCATTTTCATTCAGTTCAAAATATTTTCTAATTTCTCTTGAAACTTGCTCTTTAACACATCAATTATTTAAGAACATATTGTTTAATTGCCAAGTGATTGGAGATTTTTCCAATTTTCTTTCCATTATTAATTCTAGTTTAGTTCCATTATGATCAGAGCACATACTTTATGTGATTTTCTTTTAAATTTATTAAAGTATGTTTTCAGGACTTCCCTGGCTGTACAGTGGTTAAGACTCTGGTTCCATTGCAGGGGGCACGGGTTCCATCCCTGGTTGAGATCCCGCATGCCACACGGTGCGGCCAAAAAAAAAAGTATGTTTTCTCATCAAAGATATTGTCTATCTTGGTGATGTTCCATGTGTACTTGTGAAGGATGTGTTCTCTCCTTTTGATAGGTGAAGTGTTTTATAAATATCAGTTAGATCCAGGTGGTTGATGATATTGTTCAGTACGTCTATATTCTTTTTTAAATTGTGATAAAATATACATAATGTAAAAGTTACTGTTTTAAGCATTTTATTTATTTTTATTGAGCTATAGTTGATTTACAATACTGTATTAGTTTCAGCTGTGCAGCAAAATGATTCATTTATATATATAAATTTATATATATATATTCTTTTTCAAATTCTTTTCCATTATAGGTTATTACAAGATATTGAATATAGTTCCCTGTGCTATATAGTAAATCCTTATTGTTTATTTTATATATAGTAGTGTGTCTCTCTTAGTCTCATACTCCTAATTTATCCACCCTCTCCCTTCCCCTTTGGTAAACATAAGTTTGTTTTCTGTGTCTGTGAGTCTGTTTCTGTTTTGAAAATAAGTTCATTTGTGTCATTTATTTTAGATTCCACATATAAATGATAAATAGTATTTGTCTTTCTCTGACTTACTTCACTCAGTATGATAATCTCTAGGTCCATCCATGTTGCTGCAAACGGCAGTATTTCATTCTTTTTTATTGCTGAGTAATATTCCATTATATATATATGTATACGTGTGTGTGTGTGTGTGTGTGTATACCACACCATCTTTATCCATTATGTTTTAATTGTTTTAAAATGTATAGGTCAGGACTTCCCTGGTGGCGCAGTGGTTAAGAATCCACCTGCCAATGCAGGGGACATGGGTTCGAGCCCTGGTCAGGGAAGATCCCACATGCCACGGAGCAACTAAGCCTATGTGCCACAACTGCTGAGCCTGTGCCTTAGAGCCTGAGAGCCACAGCTACTGAGCCCACGTGCCACAACTACTGAAGCCCACGCACCTAGAGCCCATGCTCTGCCACAAGAGAAGCCACCACAATGAGAAGCCCGTGCACCGCAACGGAGAGTAGCCCCCCACTCACCACAACTAGAGAAAGCCCATGAAGACCCAACACAGCCAAAAATAAATAAATAAATAAATTTATTTTAAAAAATAAATAAAATGTACAGTTCAGTAGTGTTAAGTATATTCACATCGTTGTGCAACCAATCTCCAAAACTTTTTCATCTTGCAAAATTAAAACTTTATACCCATTAAACAACTCTCTATTTCTCCCCTCCCCCAGCCTCTGGCAACCACCATTCTACTTTCTGTTTTTAGATACCTCATGTAAATGGAATCATACAGTATTTATCTTTCTGTGCCTGGCTTATTTCACTAAGCATAATGCCCTCAGGATTCATCCATGTCGTGGCATATGTCAGAATTTCTTCCTTTTTAAGGCTGAATAATATTCCATTGTATGTATACACCACAATTTGTTTATCTATTCATCTGTCAGTGGATACTTGGGTTGCTTCTACCTTTTGGCTGTTGTGAATAGTGCTGCTATGAATACAGGCATACAGGTATTTCCTTCAGATCCTGCTTTCAATTCTTTTGGATACATATACCCAAAAGTGGAATTGCTGGATCATATGGTAATTCTATTTTTTAACTTTTGAGGAACCACCATCCTGTTTTCCACAGAGGCTGCACCATTTTCCATTCCCACCAGCAGTGCACAAGAGTTCCAATTTCTGCACATCCTTACCAACACTTGTTATTTTGTTTTTTTTTTCTTTTGATAGTAGCCATCTTAATGGGTGTGAGGTGATATCTCATTGTGGTTTTGATTTGCATTTACCTGATGATTAGTGATGTTGAGCATCTTTTCATGTGCTTGTTGGCTGTTTGTATATCTTTGGAGAAATGCGTCTGTTTAAGTCTTTTGCCCATTTTTTAATCTGGTTGTTTGTTTTTTTTGTTGTTGAGTTGTAGAAGTACTTCATATATTTTGGATATTAACTCTTACTAGATATATGATTTACAGATATTTTCTCCTATTCTCTAGTTGTCTTTTTACTCTGTTGATTGTGTCCCCTGGTGTACAGAAGTTTAAATTTTGGTGTAGTTCAATTTATCTATTTTTACTTTTTTACCCTGTGCTTTGGTATCATATCCAAAAAATTATTACCAAATCCAATGTCATGAAACTTTTCCCCTATGTTTACTTATAAGAGTTTTATTATTTTAGGTCTTGTGTTTCAGTGTTTGATCCATCAGTACTTCTGTATTCTTTGATCCATCAGTACTTCTGTATTCTTGCTGATTTTCTGTCTCCTAGTTCTTTGGAGAGAGGAATGTTGAAGTCTTCGACTATATTTGCCCATTTCTTTCAGTTTGATCAGTTTTGCTTCATGTATTTTGAGGCTCTGTTATTGGTTGTATTATACCTTCTTAGTGAATTGAAACTTATTTTTATGTAATCTCTTTTTTTATCCCTGGTAATTTTGTATGCTCTGAAGTATCTTTTTTTTTTATACAGCAGGTTCTTATTAGTTATCTATTTTATGCATATTAATGTATATATGACAATCCCAATCTCCCAATTCATCCCACCACCCCCTGCCCCCCCCGCCTGTCACTTTCCCCCCTTGGTGTCCATACGTTTGTTCTCTGCATCTGTGTCTCTATTTCTGCCCTGCAAACCAGTTCATCTGTACCATTTTTCTAGGTTCCACGTATATGTGTTAATATATGATATTTGTTTTTCTCTTTCTGACTTATGAAGTATCTTTTATCAGATATTAATACAGCCACTCCAGCTTTCTCTTATTGATGTTTGTATGGTTTATTTGTTTCCATCATTTTCTTCTAACCTACTTAAATCATTCTATTTGAAGTTTCTTATAGATAGCATTATAGTTGGATCCTGTTTTTTAAATCCATTCTGACAATCTCCATCTTTCATTGGTGTGCGTTTAGACCATTTACATTTAATGTTGTTATTATTACGTTTGTATTTAGGCCTACAGCTTTATGATTTATTTCCTATTTGTTCCCTCTGTGCTTTGCTCCTCTGTTTTCCTTTTACTCTCTTCTTTTAGATTATTTGAATATTTGCCAGTATTCCATTAGAATTAATCTACTGAGTTTTGACTATATCCCTTTACATAGGGTTTTTCAGTATTTGCTCTAGAAATTACATAATACATAATTAACAGAACATTAATATTTTACAGTCTAATTATAATTACTATTTTACTACTTAAGGTAAAATATAGAAACATTACCAGTATGTAGGTTCCTTACCTCTTTACCCTCCTCCCTTGTTTTCATTGTCATATACATTGAAAATCCCATCAGACGATGTTACAGATTTTGCTCTCAACCATCATGCATATTTTAAAGAACTCAAAAGGAGAAAAATTGTCTATTTACTCAGCTTTTTACCATTTCTGTTGCTCCTCTTTCCTTCCTGATGTTCCAAGTTTCTTTCTGGTATAATTTTTATTCTATCTGAAGATTTCAAATTTTATCATTTCATTTAGAGTTCCTCTACTGGCTATGAATTGTCTTAATTTTCTTTTGTTTGACAATGTCTTTATTTCACCTTTCTTCTTTTTTTTAAAATAAATGTATTTATGTATTTTATTTTTGGGTCTTTGGTGCTGCAGGCAGGGTTTCTCTAGTTGCGGGGAGCGGGGGCTACCCTTTGTTGCAGTTCTCGGGCTTCTCATTGCGGTGGCTTTCTTTGTTGCAGAGAATGGGCTCTAGGCACTCTTGCTTCAGTAGTTGTGGCACGTGGGCTCTAGAGCTCAGGCTCAGTAGTTTTGCCGCATGGGCTTAGTTGATCCACGGCATGTGGGATCTTACCGGACCAGGGCTCAAGCTTGTGTCCCCTGCATTGGCAGGCGGATTCTTAACCACTATGCCATCAGGGAAGTCCTCACCTTTATTCTTTTTTTTTTTTTTTTTTTTTGTGGTACGCGGGCCTCTCACCGTTGTGGCCTCTCCCGTTGTGGAGCACAGGCTCCGGACGTGCAGGCTCAGCGGCCATGGCTCACGGGCCCAGCCGCTCCGCGGCATGTGGGATCTTCCCGGACCGGGACACGAACCCGTGTCCCCTGCCTCGGCAGGCGGACTCTCAACCACTGCACCACCAGGGAAGCCCCCTCACCTTTATTCTTAAAGGACAGTTTTGCTGGATGTAGAATTCTGGGTTGTCAGTTTGTTTCTCAGCACTTTAAAAATGCTATTCCACTTCTTTGTGGCCTCTGTGGTTTCTGATGATAAATCTGCATCATTTGAATCATTGTTTTGTTATGTATAATGCATCATTTTTCTCTGGCTACTTTTAGGACTTTTTCTTTCTCAGTTTTCAGCAGTTTATGATTCATCTGGGCATAAATTTCTTTGAGTTTTTTCTGTTTGGGGTTTGATGAGCTTCTTGAATCTTTGAATTTATGTTTTTTGCCAAATATGGGAAGTTGTCTGTGATTGTTTCTTCAAATACTGTTTTTCTATTCCACATTCTTTCTCCTCTACTTTTGGGACTCCAGTGACACAAACAGTAGACCTTTTGGTATAATTGCATAGTTCCCTGAGGCTCTGTTCATTTTTTTCTCTTTGTTGTTTAGATTTGGTAATTTCTATTGATTTATCTTCAGGTTCACTGATTATTTTCCTCTGTCAGCTCCGTTCTGCTATTAAGCTCATACACTTGAGTTTTTTATTATTTTTTTTTTATTTTATTTTTTTTATTTTATTTTATTTTTTTTTTCTTTGCAGTACGCGGGCCTCTCACTGCTGTGGCCACTCCCGCTGCAGAGCACAGGCTCCGGACGCGCAGGCCCAGCGGCCATGGCTCACGGGCCCAGCCGCTCCGCGGCATGTGGGATCCCCACAGACCGGGGCACGAACCCGTATCCCCTGCACCGGCAGGCGGACTCCCAACCACTGCGCCACCAGGGAAGCCCAGAGTTTTTTATTTTGGATATTGCATTTTATAGTTCTAAAATTTCCATTTGGTTCTTCTTTATATCTCAGTTTCTTTGCTGAGACTTTCTGTCTTTCCATTCTTTTCAAGAGTGTCCATCTTTTTTTCTTGGATTATTCTTGTTATAGCTGCTTTACAGTCTGATAAATCCAACAACTGTGTCATCTCAGCACTGGCATCTGTTGATTGTCTTTTTCCATGTGAGCTGAGATTTTCCTAGTTTCTGTATTTCAAGTAATTTTGGATTATATCACAGACATTTGATTATTATATTTTGAAACTCTGGTCTTGTTTAAATCCTGTGAAGAATGCTGATTGTTGTTTTGTTTTGTTTTAGAAGGCAGTCAGCCTGATTGGGTTCAGGTGGCAAGTTGTGGCCAGTCTTCTGTGGGTTGAGAATCCAGTGTCAATTGTTTCAAAGCCTTTGCAATGCTATTTGGATCTTTCCTTTGTGTGTGCCACCCAGTGGCCGATCTGGGACCTGTGTGGTGACCCGTCCCATAGTTCAGTTCTTAAAGTCTTTATTATGCTGTTTAGAATCAGATCCTTGCATGTACAGCTTGGAGTGGGCCCCGCGTTTATAAGCAGCTTTATGGATTCGCTTCCTCTTTCTGCTGTCCCTTTGGTACTTTCCAGTTCTCTGTAACTCCCCTTTCAGGTCTGTGTCCAGAAAGCTGCCACTTTAGTTACTATTGTAATTACTATCACTACTGTTTGTCTGGGGCCAAACAGTGGGAAGACAGGGATAGAAAAAAAGCAATGGGGGTTCACCCATTCTCTTGGAATTCTCCTTCCTCTTGGTCATACAGGAAGAGTCCCCTCCATCAGAGTTTCAGACATCTTCAGGCTTCTGTTGCTGCAGCTGCTTATGTCACTTCAGGCTTGCCTGGGGTCTGAAATAGGAGAGAATGAAGGGGAAAAAATTAAAACAAAAACAAAACAAAAAACAGAATTTCCTCCAGTGTTTATAGTGTTAAGAATCCCCTTGTCCACATCTCCAGCCAGAGTAGGAGGGATTGTCCTGGGGCCCTCTCTGTCCACACCTGGTTCCCTTTTCTGGATTTGAGGCTGCTTTGAGTCTAAGCTGGGCAATCTTGGAGGAAAAATAGGAAACTGACTTCCAGCTCAGTGGAACTTTGAATTCTCGTCTTCTTCCCCCATTTACCTACTATTATTTATTTTTCAGAGTCCTGAAATAGCTGCTCCATGCATTGTTTCCAGATATTATAGCAGCATTCAGGGTAGAGTGTACTTACTCCATTAACCGGAACTGGAATTCCAAAGCTGTGATATTTGGAAGCTTTCTGATATGTTTTTGTTTAGCAATTAGGTTACTGGCTTGCAGGCTGCTAGGACCTTGGTCTGCTTAGGCTAGAGAGAAATTAGAATGCTGTGATATTTTGGTTTGTTTATGTTGTTGTTTATTTTTGTTTCTGAAGTAAGGACGTTTAAAATATCACTCTGGATATTCCTGGCATGTGAAGGGAATCATAAAAATATCCATTTTAAAAAATTTTAGACTTAATATCTTTTCAAACTAATGAATAGACTTCAGCCTGTAGATGTGACAATGGAGGGTCCTAGATGAGAAAAGATTTGTGGTCACTCAGATCAATCCCTGCCACCAGAATTTGTCTTTTACTTCATCCTTTACTGACAGACATTTAGCTTCAGCAAGACTAATGTCACCTCAAATCACCAGGTCTGTTTTCACTTGACTGCTTTTATCAAGTCTGCTTTCTGCTATTCTGTATTCCTACAGCTGACTCTTTGAACCTTAAATATGCACCAGTTAGAGTCCACCTTGTCACATGGTGGGATGATTCTGAAAGTTCTTATTTTAAGTATTAATAGTTCCAAGTCTCTTATCCACAAATATGGTAAGTGATAAGCCAGGCTTGTATGTTTTCTCCCAAATAACTTCTAGAAACTTAAGTGGGCAGGCGTCATCCCAAAGGCCCTTCACCTGAGTCCATATTCTAAGCTGACTTGAAACATTATCACCCTTTGGATGGTGTCCAGTTACCTGTAGATATGGTTTACTGGTTATTAGATGCCTGTTCATTCCCAGTTGCTTGGTCAGTCACTGACCAGCTCTTTACTGAGTGCCTGTTGGGGGGTGGCTGGTGGGATAGAGCAAGGAACCAGATGGACATGATTCCTGAGACAGGCGCCCCCCTGGAGTAAACTGGAGTGAACACAGGAACAAGGTGGGTGAGGAGGCACTTTAGCTCATCAGCAGCGGAGGCTGAGGCTACAGAGAGAATGAGGCTGCAGGGCAGCCTGTGGTAGGTGCTTGGAGGAGATAGAGGGGAGGCCTGCAAGGCAAAAGGTTAGTTGTGGAGGAATCAGGAAAAGCGTCTCAGAGGAGCTTGCATTTTTCTTTTTATCTGCTTGTTTAAAAATTACTTTTTAAAGAAAACATAGGGTCTTCCCTGGTGATGCAGTGGTTAAGAATCCGCCTGCCAATGCAGGGGCCGCAGGTTTGATCCCTGGTCCAGGAATATCCCACATGCCACGGAGCAACTAAGCCCTTGCGCCACAAGTACTGAGCCTGCGCTCTAGAGCCCACGTGCCTAGAACCCGTGCTCCACAACAAGAGAAGCCACCACAATGAGATGCCCGCGCACCGCAACGAAGAGTAGCCCCTGCTCACTGCAGCTAGAGACAGCCCTTGCAAAGCAACGAAGACCCAACACAGCCAAAAATAAAAACAAATAAGTAAATTTATTTTTTAAAAAAGAAAGAAATAATAAAAGCAATACTAATTTATTTTAGAAAAAAAAATCAGAAAGCATCAGTAATTTAAAAAAAGAAAACAAGTTTCCTGGAATCTGACTAATCAGAGATGAGCATTAATCACATTGCACATGTAATACTTTTGTCTGTGTGTGTATTTATTAACATGTGTATAAATATGGGTGTGTACATACACATGCACCACATGCACAAATACATGCACACTAACTACAAATTGATTTATAACACAACAATTTTATACATGCCTCCCTTTACCAACAGGCTTCATAGCATTTTCTTTTTTCTGTTTTTCTTTATTTTTAATTTACATACAATAAATTCACTTTTTATAGTGTACAGTTCTGATTTTGACAAACATGTATCCATGTGTCCATCACTGCATAGTTCAGAATGCTTTCATCACCCCTCAGAATTGTCTCATGCTGCAGTTTTGTTGTCAGTCCCTCTCTCTACTTCGATCCAACCCTTAGCAACCAGTGATCTTTTTTCGATCCCTATAGTTTTGCCTTTTCCAGAATGTCATGTAAATAGAATCATACAGTGTGTAGCCTTTTGAGTCTGGCTTTTTTCACTTAGCATCATGTATTTGAGATATTCTTCCATGTTGCTACACGTATCAATGGTTTGATCCTTTTTATTGCTGAGTAGTGTTCCATTTTATGGACATACCACTGTTTGCTTTTCCATTTGCCCATTGAAGGACATTTGGATTGCTTCCAGTTTGGGGGCAATTATAAATAGAGCTGCTATAAACATTTACATTTAGGTATAGGGTCATAATTTCCATTTCTCTAGGGCAGTTACCTAGGAGGGGGATTATTGGGCCATATGGCAAGTGTATGTTTAACTTTATAAGAAACTGCCAAGCCATTTTCAGAGTGGCTGTACTATTTTGCATTCTTACCAGTAGTGTATGAGAGTTCTAGTCACTTTTGCACCTTGCCATCACTGGATATTGACTTAAAATTTTTAAAAATTATAGCCCTTGTAGTGAGTGTGAAGTGGCATGTCATTGTGATTTTAGTTTGTATTTCCCTAGTGGCTAATTATGTTAAGGATCTTTTCTTGTGCTTATTTGCCATCTTGGTATCTTCTTTCATGAAGTGTCTGTTCATATCTTCTACCCACTTTTTAAAAAAAATATATTTATTTATTTATTTACTTTGGCTGCACCAGGTCTTAGTTGCAACATGCAGACTTCTTAGTTGCGGCATACATGCAGGATCTAGTTCCCTGACCAGGGATTGAACCCGGGCTCCCTGCATTGGGAGCACAGAGTCTTACCCACTGGACCACCAGGGAAGTCCCTTCTACCCACCTTTTAATTGGGTTGTTTCCTTTCTCTCTCTCTTCCTTTCTTTCTTCCTTTCTCCCTCCCTCCCTCCCTCCCCCCCTTCTTTCTTTCATCTCTTCCTTTCTCTGTCTCTTTCTCTCTCTCTCCCCGTTTCTCCCTCCCTCCCTTTCTTTCTATTTTATTTATTTATTTATTTTTTGGCCACGCTGCTTGGCTTGTGGGCTCTCAGTTTCCTGACCAGGGACTGAACCCAGCCCACAACACTGAAAGTGCCAAATCCTAACCACTAGACCACCAGGGAACTCCCATGGATTGTTTTCTTATTGTAAAGATTTGAGAGTTCTCTATATATTCTGGATATAAGTCCTTCAATATTCTTTTTATTTTTTAAAATTTTAATTTTATTTTTAAATAAATTTATTATATTTATTTTTGGCTGCGTTAGGTCTTCGTTGCTGCACGCGGGCTTTCTCTAGTTGCGGCGAGCGGGGGCTACTCTTCGTTGCGGTGCGCAGGCTTCTCATTGCTATTCTTTGTCGTGGAGCATGGGCTCTAGGCGCGTGGGCTTCAGTAGCTGCGGTGTATGTGCTCAGTAGTTGTGGTTCGCGGGCCCTAGAGCGCAGGCTCCGTAGTTGTGGCGCACGGGCTTAGTTGCTCCGCGGCATGTGGGATCTTCCCAGACCAGGGCTCGAATTCGTGTCCCCTGCATTGGCAGGCAGATTCTCAACCACTGAGCCACCAGGGAAGTCCCTCGATATTCTTTTTTTTTTTTTTTTTTAATTTTTTTATACATCTTTATTGGAGTATAATTGCTTTACAATGGTGTGTTAGTTTCTGCTTTATAACAAAGTGAATCAGTTATACATATACATACGTTCCCATATCTCTTCCCTCTTGCGTCTCCCTCCCTCCCACCCTCCCCTTCAATATTCTTTTTAAATTTAACTTTTTATTATGGAGACTTTCAAACATTTACTAGTATTAATCGGGATTCTCCAGAGAAACAGAACCAGTAGGATATAAAAGATTTATTATGAGGAGTTGGTTCATGTGATTATGGAGGCTGAGAAGTTCCTTGATCTGTCATCTGCAAGCTAAAGACCCAAGAAAGCCAGTGGTGTAATTTACTCTGAGTCCGAAGACCTGAGAACCAGGGGGGCTGATGATGAATCCAAGGGCAGGAAAAGATGTGATGAGATGTCCCAGCTCAACAGTGAGGCAGGAAAGAGACAAATCCCCCTTCCTCTTTTATTTTATACAGGCCCTCAACAGATTGGATGATGCTCAACCACTCTGGGGAAGGCAGTCTGCTTTACTCAATTGATTCGAATGCTAATCTCACCTAGAAACACCCTCACAGATACACCCAGAAACAATGTTTAATTTGGGCGCCCTGTGACTCGAGCCCTGTGACTCACTCAAGTTGACACATAAAATTAACCATCAGCTAGTATACCTTCCAGCCAGCTTCAACAGCTATCAACATTTTGCATTTTTGTTTCTTCAACTCCTCTCCTTTTTTTGGCTGTAGTATTTTAAAGCAAGTCTCAGATACCATAGCACTTCAACTGTAAATGCTTAGTATGCATCCCTAACAGTTAAAGATGCTTTCCCCCAAATGATACATTCACAGTTATCACATCTAAATAATTAATAATCTTAATAATTCCTTAGTATCATTTAATATCCAGTATGTGTTCATTCTTCTCCAGTGGTCTCAAAAATGCCTTTTTGGTTTGAATGAATTAGGATCTAAACAAGATCCACACATTGCTTCTGTTGCTTTGTATTTTTAATCTCTCTTAGTCTGCAACAGCTTCCCTCTCCCTATTTATTTGTTGATGAAATGAGCTAATTTGTTATTGAAATCTCAAGGGTCAGAAAAGGTCAACCTCATCATCCCTTAGGTTCCAGCCGATCTGGTGCTTGAGCACTTCAGGCTAATCTTTATCATTGAAACAAAACTGGGAGTCTTTACAACTGGTAAATTATCTTTGCTACTGTTACTTCTCTTGCCAGCTAACAGTTGTGTGTTTCTGCGTTCTTTTGTTCCCTTAAGATCATTAATTACTGAGACCTGTTCAAGGGCAAGCATTGTGCCCAGGCTTAGATCACAGAATGGCTTAGGTCAAAAACAGCTTCTCTTATGTCAAGAAAACCATGCCTCGTTTTCTTTCTCCAGAGACCCCCATCCCCCACCCTATCTGCTTACATTAGGGGTGAGGGTTGCAGGGTGCGTGATCAGCTCATGGACTTTCTTCTGATTAGTTGGTGGTAACAGGGTGATGTTTTGGAAATCTTAATCATCAGCCAGTCTGGGGGCTCCGTGCTTGTGAACTACATGTAGTCACCAAACTCCACCTGGGTATGGGTCTTAGTTTTCTGCAGACTAACTCAAAAGGTATGCATCAGATTGTTATCTATATCCCTTGAGGAAGACTGTTTTACCGCTGAACTGTTTAAGTCATGATTGGGAATTCCCTGGCGGTCCAGTGGTTAGGACTCCACGCTTTCACTGCTGAGGGCGTGGGTTCGGTCTCTGGTCAGGGAACTAAGATCCCACGAGCCATGTGGTGCAGCCAAAAAAAAAAAAAAACCATCATTACTTTTCTTGCTTAACTGCTTTTCCTTTGTTTCTGCATTCCCTCTTTTCTCTAATTAGTAACTGTTGAGTCTGCTCTTTAGAAGACCTAGGAGACTAAAGCCTTCTTCTACAAACAAGAACCAGGGGCACAGAGGGACTTTTGTACCCAGGAAGGTCCTGCAGAGTCCTGCTTGGTTTCAGTCCCCCCTTTTCTCTGATACTCCTCAGTCCCGAGGGGAACAGGGGCGAGACAAGAAAGGGTATAAAGTTTTGGATAGAGAGGTTAATCATAAACTCTGCAGGGGAACTCAGTCTCAGGGGGACTTGGTTTCAGATGCAAGTGTTGTGAGTCTGATGCCTGATCTATCTGTAAAATTCCTCATCATCCTTTTACCTAGTAGCCTAACAGCCATTAATGAGCATGGCCTAGGTCACTGGTCCCCATTGGAGGTGGGAGAAGGTTTTGCCCCCATCCCCCAGGGGACATTTGACAATATCTGGAGACAGTTTTTGGTTGTCACCACTGGGGTTGGCGTGAGTACTGGCATCTAGAGGGTAGAGGCCAGGGATGCTGCTTAAACACCTGCAGTGCACAGGACCATCTCTACAACAAATGATCTGGCCCACAGTGTCAGTAGTGCTGAGTTTGCAAAAACCTTGTACTGCAGTACAGGGTGGGTACAGTGTGGGTATCAGAATTTTGAAATGATCCCCCAATGCACCAAGGATGTGAACCACTGGTATAGACCAAGAGCTACAGGAAATCAGAGAGAGGGAGAAGACTGGTTTGGGCGGAAGAAAGAGCCAGAGAAAGCTTTAGTGGAGGATGACTCAAATGGAAGGTAGAAGAATGACTTTGTTAAGTGAACAGACAGAAAAAAAAAGCTTTTTGGTTGAGTCCAGCAAAGTTAACATCTTCTAGTTTTCAAATGGATTGAGAAACTCTGGCCTTTGTCCATTACAAAATGGTGATTTTCTAAATCTATCCATCCTTCTGCATTTATTAGCTGGAATTCTGTAGGGAACTTTCCCTCATTATCCATTTGGTTACCCTGAAGTACAATTTGTACAGGAAAGGCAAGGTACATGCCTGATTCTTTTCCTTTATTTATCAGTTTTCCTAATAACAAGCTGATGCTTTGGTAACTTCCAAAGGTGAATGAACAATGGGCTTTTCCCCCTGGTAATGTCCATACAAACTTGTGAATTTTTATGTATTTAATATATCTCAGTATTTTGTGGTCATCTAAAAATACTTTATTTTGAAATAATTTCAGTACTACATAAAGGTTGCAAAAGTACAAAATGATACATACTCTTACCTAGATTCTCCAAATGTTAACTTTTTACCACATTTGCTTTATCCTTTCTATTTTCCTCTGTTTATATGTGTGTATGTACACATGTGTATATGTATTTTTTGTTGTTGTTGTTGCTGTTTTGTGGTACGTGGGCCTCTCACTGTTGTGGCCTCTCCCATTGCGGAGCACAGGCTCCGGACGTGCAGGCTCAGCGGCCATGGCTCACAGGCCCAGCTGCTCCACGGCATGTGGGATCTTCCCGGACCGGGGCACGAACCCACGTCCCCTGCATTGGCAGGCGGACTCTCAACCACTGCGCCACCAGGGAAGCCCCATATGTATATTTTTATAATATTTTAAGTCTTTTGAGCGTATGTTGCAGACTTGATGGCTCTTTATGCCTAAATACTTCAGAATCCTTAAAGGCAAGACCACTTTTTAAGTAACCATAGTACAATGATAGAAGTCAGGAAATTAACATTGATACAATACTATTGCTAAACTATACACCTTAGTCTTGTTCCCTGGTTGTCTCAAAACTGTTCTTTATAGTACAAGGAAGTCCTGGATTGGTGTTGCATTCACTTGTCATGTCTCCTTAATCTCCTTTGGTCTGGAGCCTTTGTGTTTCATGACATTGACATTTTGGAAGAATACAGGCCAGTTATTTTGTAGAATGTCCCTTAATTTTGGTTTGTCTGATGTTTTCTTCTGTTTAGATTCTGTTTGTTCTGTAGTATTGTCAGGAATACCACAGAGGTATTCTTTTCAGTGCATTGTATTAGAAGCAAATGATACAGATTCGTTCCATCACTGGTGATCTTAACTCAGTTAAAATGATGTCTTCCAGGCTTCTCTACTGTGAGGTTACTGTTTTTTCCTATGTAATTAGTATTTTTGTGGAGAGATACTTTTAGACCATATAAATATCCTGTAATTTCTCCAGCATTTCACTCAGTAGTTTTAATATCCATTGATGATTCTTGCTCGAATCGAGTATTGTTATGACAGTTGCCAAACGGCAATTTTATAAATCCATTGTTGTTTCTGTATTTATTAACAGGATTTTCAATCTTACAGAAGAGTTTTCCCTTCTTCCCTGTTTGTTTATATCAGTGTGGACTCATGAGTTCATATTTTAGTCGTGGGTTTTAATACTTAATTATCATTATTTATTTTGATGATCGAATTGTCCTGGATTTGGCCAATGAGAGCCCCTTTGAATTGGCTCCAATGTCCTTTACACATGTTCCCTTCATTCTCTAACACAAGGTTTCCAAGCTCATCTCAGACTCTTCTTCCTCAGCCCTGCAGTTCTCCAAGGAGCCCTGGTTCCTTTCAGTGAAAAAGAATGGTATTTAGAAACCAAGATTTGGATGTTATTTTAATTAAATAAATAAATGAATGAATAAATAAATAAATAAATATTTTGATGCTTATATTGTCCTCTTGTTGGCCATTGGGAGCCCCTTCGAGTTCACTTGTGTCCTTCTGACTCAGTCTCAGTCATCTTTAATAGCATCCTCGCTTTCTGATATGCTTGTCTTGTGTACGTCCTGTCCCAGACCTAGAATCAGTCATTTCTCCAAGAAGTTTCCGTTCGTTAGTGGGAAATAATACTTAGGACCTTGTTCTGGGCACTTGAGGTGCTCGTTGTTATTGAGTTATTGTTTCTAGCCCTTTTCAATGGATACAGCTATTTTTATTTTTAATTTTTTATTTATTTATGTTATTAATTTGTATTGGAGTGTGGTTGCTTTACAATGTTGTGTTAGCCTCCACTGCACAACAAAATGAATCAGTCATACAATCAGCCTCCCTTTTGGACTTCCCTCCCATTTAGGTTACCACAGTGCATTAGGTAGAGTTCCCTGTGCTATACAGCATGTTCCCATCAGTTGTCTATTTTATGCATAGTATCAATAATGTATATGTGTCAATCCCAGTCTTCCAGTTCCTCCCACCCCACCCCTTTCCCCCTTGGTATCCATACATTTGTTCTCCACGTCTGTGTCTCTATTTCTGCCTTGCAAATAAGATCATCTATACCATTTTTCTAGATTCCATACATGCATTATATGATATTTGCTTTTCTCTTTCTGACTTACTTCACTCTGTATGGCACTCTCTAGGTCCATCCATGTCTCTACAAATGACCCAATTTCATTCCTTTTTATGGCTGAGTAATATTCCATTGTATATGTGTACCACATCTTCTTTATCCATCCTTCTGTTGATGGACATTTAGGTTGCTTCCATGTCCTGGCTGTTGTAAATAATGCTACTATGAACATTGGGGTGCATGTGTTTTTTTGAATTACGGTTTTCTTTGGATATATGCCCAGTAGTGGGATTGTTGGGTCATATGGTAGTTCTATTTTTAGTTTTTTAAGGAACCTCCATACTGTTTTCAATAGTGGCTGTATCAATTTGCATTCCCACCAACAGTGTATGAGGGTTCCCTTTTCTCCACACCTTCTCCAGCGTTTATTGTTTGTAGATTTTTTGATGATGGCCATTCTGACTGGTGTGAGGTGATAGTTTTGATTTGCATTTCTCTAATAATTAGTGATGTTGAGCTTAAATTTTTGACTCCTAAAAATTAGATGTAGAATTACTGTGTGACCCAGCAGTTCTACTTCTGGGTATGTACTCAAAAGAATTGAAAGCAGGGACTCAAATGGATATTTCTACAGCCATGTTCATAGCAGCATTATTCACAGTAGCCAAGAGGTAAAAGCAACCCAAGTGTCCATCAACAGATGAATGGATAAACAGAGTGTGGTATATACATATAATGGAATATCATTCAGCCTTCACAAGGAAATTCTGACATATGTTACAACATGGACACATTTCCCCACAAGAGTCAGCTTGGTGAAGACAGAGGCTGTGTCTGAGTTCTGCTGGACCTTTCACATAGTAATGACAACAGCTACCATTTACTTAACACTGTGTGCTGGGCATGGTGCTAAATGTCTTACGTTTGATCCTCGAAGCAGTCATAGAGGCCCAGAGAAGAGAAGCAATGTGCCCAGGGCACAGAGCTAATAAGTGGCAGAGCTGAAATCAGAACTCAGGATTGTGAGACTCCAGAGTCCCAACTCTTTAACTACTATGCTGAGTGCTATTGCTAATGGCTGGTGGTGCCATTAACTGCATCAGGGAAGGAGATTTCTGCTCTCACATTTGTGGGTGCCTGGGAACATTTAGGTGGAGATGCCCAGTGGGACAGTATTGCAACCTGGATCCGGGGCTCAGACTAGAGAAGTAGATTTGGGAGTGGGAGTCAGGATCAGGGAAATCTGTTGGGTACACTTATCTGGTGAGAAAGCAGCAGAGGGAAAGCCCTGGGGAGCACCCACCGTTTGCGGGCTGGTAGGACAGGAAGGGAGTGGCGGAAGCCATGGGTGGATTGAGGGGTGATCAGTGCTGTGGCAGCCAGTGCTGTGAGGGGTTCAGGGACTGGGTTTCACCTTAGCTCTGCTGGAGACTTTGTGATCTTGGATGGGTTGCTTAACATGGTTCCCTCATTTTCCTCATCAATAGCATGGGGATTAAAAACGATGTTCCTGGGACTTCCCTGGTGGCACAGTGGTTAAGAATCCGCCTGCCAATGCAGGGGACACAGGTTCGAGCCCTCGTCTGGGAAGATCCCACATGCTGCGGAGCAACTAATCCTGTGCGCCACAGCTACTGAAGCCTGTGCTCTAGAGCCCGTGAGCCACAGCTGCTGAGCCCACGTGCCACAACTACTGAAGCCCGCGCGCCTAGAGCCCGTGCTCCGCAGCAAGAGAAGCCACCGCAATGAGAAGCCCATGCACCACAATGAAGAGTAGCCCCCGCTCGCCACAACTAGAGAAAGCCTGTGTGCAGCAACGAAGACCCAACGCAGCCAAAAATAAATAAATAAAATAAATAAAAAACAAACAAACGAAAAAGGATGTTTCTCTTGGGGGTGATGAAAATGTCCTGCAATTATATAATGGTGATGGTTGCATAACTTTGAATATGCTAAAAAACCACTGAATTGTATGTATACTTTAAATGGATGATTTTTATGGTATGGGTGAATTACATCTCAATTAAAGACAAGCAAACCAACCATGTTCCTCCCAGGATTGGATGGAGGTTAAATAAAAGGAGAGAATCTTGTGACAGCGCCCAGCACAGCATTTGACCCACAGTAGAAGGACTCAGCAAATGTTGATTTTTTTAGGAGGGCCACCGGATCACACATTCTAGGAGCACTGTCCTTACTGTCTCTGGCGCTAGGGACACCAGTTTACAAAGACTCTGCTGAACCGTAGTGCCTTGATTTGTGTGCTAAGCTGTGGAGGAAGGTACCTGAGTCTCTTAAGTCTCTGAATCTGTGCGCAGGGCCCTGGGCTTTGGCCACTTAAGTTGGCTCCTCTCCTGCGGGACCCTTCCTCAGTTGGATGATGCTGAGGTGCTGGGGGCCGTTACGGCTGTAGGTCTTAAGGCTGAGTTGGGTTTTCTAGGCGCACCTCCTCCTGGCCTCTTAAAGTATGCAGGTCGCTATTTTGACCTAAATTAATCTTTAGCAAAAAGCTGCTCATGGCCTGCTGGTTTCTCATTCACTGAGAAAAGCTGTCCTCTTCCTCCCATCTGTCAAGGTGGTTTGTCAGAGATGTTGGGGCCGGGAGACGCCCGGGAATGAAAGCAGAGAGAGCAAGGAGCGGGGGGTGGGGGTGGGGGTTGCGTTTTACTTTTGAGTCACGTTGGGGATGGGACACTGCTTCCCGGGGTTTCAGCTTCATGCGTGAAGCTAGGATATGGGAAGGGAAGGGGGAAAAGAACATCCAAACGCCAGCAGTGTAGTTAAACATCTTCAGACGTGTATGGTTTGAAGGCGATTGTTTACTGTGTCCTCTACATGTGCATTGTTTTTGCTCCATTACTAATTTAAATGGTCTGAAAATGTAGCTTTTTGGCCAGGATGGCATTTGCAGTAAAATGTTGTGGGCATTCTCTTGGCAAAAAAGATGCTGACTGTCCTGTGGTTTTCTGAAATCATGTGCAGTTATATCATCAACCACATAATCAAGTTTTCTAGACTTTTTTTTTTTTAAAAAAAACAAGGAAATGTTTTTTGCACTTCATTGGGTAATACTGTTTGTGTGCTTTAAGTTGTTGGATGTCCCCAAATAAGCCTATTTTCATTTGTCTGAGACTGTCACAGGCTATGGCCAGCCGTTGCCAACAAGTAACGTGTGGGTTTAATACGTGTGCCTTAGAGCTCGCTAATGCTGTTAAGTATAATAATTAATGTGAAAGGTGAGAGTCTTGCCAGAAAAAGAAATCGAAATGCAACCTGCTGAGTTCAGCTCTTAACTTACATATGGCTTTAGGACTCCAAAATAGCAGAATTATTTACACAGTAGAACCCAGCTTGAAAAACATGTCAGAGCACTGGCCGAAGTGGGCCTTGTGACATTGGGCCACGCTCAGACCAACCAACACACAGCTCCCTGGAGCAGCAACAGCCTGAGTCCTTCTGTCCTCAGTCAAACACAAAGCCCTCAGAGGCTTGAAGTGACCGCAGCCTGGAGTGTGGCTGGCAGAACTGGCCTCTCGGGTCCCCTCTTTTCTTCCGACTGCCCGGCGCCCTTGGCAGCCTCCCTCTCTCTCCTCCTCTCTTCCTTCTCAACAATCAGGAACTGATTTGCCTCTGCCCCTTGGCTCCTTTGCTTAACTACTGCCTAATTCGTGTTCGCTGCCGGCCTGGGTGGCTGTAGCTCCTGGGGGTGTCCCTGCATTTCCAGAGCAGGTAGTTTTCTTTTAATTCTCTGCATCTCTCACATCCGTACCTTGGACACTGTTTACTTGGCTGGAGAAAAACAATGGAACCAAAGATCGCACGCAAAAAGTGTTGATTGAAGGTTAAATAACTTACACCTGTAATTAGCTCCTTTGTTTCGGAACCAAAAAATATTTGCTCATTGCTCTATTGTCTCGGGAGAGGAGGGAAATACTTTAAATCTCCCTTCCTCATGGGATGGCGTCCCTTGAGCGGAGCAACTCATGGATTATTTTGCTTTAAAAAAAGTGAGATGTTACTGTTGTTAGATCCCTTTGAGTAATCAAGTTGTGTGCTTTGTCAGAGACCTGCGTGACACTGGCTTCCCAGGTTTCCTGCTGTGTTCATTGAAGAGAAATTATACACTGATGCTTTTTCCCATGGCCAAGGGTGTGGGGAGGTTCTAGACCCTGGATAAATCAACCTTTAGGCATCTGGTGTAGAAGAACGAGGTATGTGGAGAAACTACCTTTGGGGCCTGGGACAGAGCTTCTGGGCCACACCATGGAGGTGTGGTCATGAGCATCACAGATGACAAAGGGACCGTGCCCAGCACAGGGCCTGAGAGCATCCTTACTACATTATTGATACTCCCTAAGTGCAAGCCATTGTCAATCTGAGGTGCCTGGCACTGCACAGCTAGCTATTTGAGACCCTCTGCAGATCAGGCCACATGGCTTCTGGCCTGGGAGCTTATGCTTTAAGGTGATCTGTTGTTTGGCGCTATATAGAGCAACTTAAATTCCTTGGCCTCCAGACTCAGAAAGATGGAAGGGAAAGGGCTCCTGTGCCTCTTCTGCAGTTCTGGCCCCAGGACCCAATCTAAGCATCCACTGTGAGTGATAAGAATGGAGCTGCTTCCTGAAGTGCCCTCTGCTGCCCTCTCTGGGTTCTCTCTTCTGCACATCGTGGGGTCTTCCAGAAGAAGTGGCATTTTAACCACTTGCCTCTTGGATCTTTGTGGCTAAATACAAGCCACGTCTCATCTCTCAAATAATTTTTCAGTACTGGTGGGAAGAGAGACATTTTAATTTTGAGCGTGCTAGAGCTGATTAGAGTTTGGTCTGATTCTGAAGGTACTTTGAACCTTGCTCTGTGTGTGTGTGTGTGTGTGTGTGTGTGTGTGTGTATATCACTCAGTTAACAGGGTCCTTAGTAGTTGCTACCCTGCTGAGTAAATGAGCTTCTGTATTTTAGTCTGTGCGTTGAAATTGTGTATGACCTGACAAAGTTGAATACTGACCAGCACATGCTTTTTGTGTTTCCCAAACTCATTTCTCTCCAAACACCGCTATGTAGTAGTATTTTTTCCCCCACTATGTAGTATTAATAAGTGTGCTGAGGAATAAAAACATTCTGTGTTCAGGTAACATAATCTGCACATCAAATAAAGGTAAACAGGTTTTTTTACCGTGAGCCTTTTCAGAACTGTTAATATGCCAGTGTGCCGTGAGGACCCCAAGACCAGGAGGGATGTTGTTATGATGGAAACAGCATGGGGCTTAGCGTGAGAAAACCCAAAGGTGGGTGGCCATGGGGGCCACACCGAAGCACACTGTGCGAATTCAGGACTGCTTCTCTGCAACTGGAAGGGTCAGACTGCCA
This sequence comes from Hyperoodon ampullatus, assembly GCF_949752795.1. NCBI lineage: Eukaryota > Metazoa > Chordata > Mammalia > Artiodactyla > Ziphiidae > Hyperoodon > Hyperoodon ampullatus. The sequence continues at coordinate 20,149,139 of NC_136931.1, forward strand.
CAGTAGTTTTCAAACTTAAAAGTTTCTTTTTAAAAAGCACAACAGAAATATTTTCCCAGTGTATAAACCAGACTGCTGATTTGCAAGCTATGCTTCCTGGAGTGTTGGTTCAGGAGACTATTAACAGGTGTTCTGTCCTTTGGTCAGAAGAGTTTAAGCACCTCTAAAACAAAGGTACTTGGGTGAGGGGCTGGGTTCTGTTCCTACCCTCCACCTCACCCCCAACCAAGGAACTCGGTTGGAAAGCTAGGCACTACCATGCACAAATGTTCCTCTCTTGCTTTTTCTCTAGCATCACTGAGTCCAGTGCTCTCCAGGAAGCCTTCTAGAGCCTTCTGCCGTTCCCCAAACCCTCAGTGACCCTCTGCCTTCCAAACCTCAACCCCTCCCTGAGCTCCTGGTACCTGGTTGGTTACCTGTCTGTGCGTGTATCATGGGGTGTATTGGTTGGGTTGGAACAGACTTTGAGCACAGCAAGCCCCCAGGTGCCACCGAGCTGTCGGGTCACTGAAGAAGTTGTCTGGCTACATAGGAGCCACCACAGATTCACGTTGTGACAGACATCTTCAAATGGAGAGTCATTTTTGCACCTGGTGGTTTTTAAGACTCCTGAAAATTGTTTTTATTTTTATTTAATTTATTTCCCCCCAATTTATTTATTTATTTTTGGCTGTGTTGGTTCTTCGTTGCTGTGTGCGGGCTTTCTCTAGTTGCGGTCAGCGGGGCCTACTCTTCGTTGTGATGCATGGGCTTCTCATTGCGGTGGCTTCTCTTGTTGTGGAGCATGGGCTCTAGGCGCGCGGGCTTCAGTAGTTGTGGCACGCAGGCTCAGTAGTTGTGGCTCGTGGGCTCTAGAGCACAGGCTCAGTAGTTGTGGCACACGGGCTTAGTTGCTCTGTGGCATGTGGGGTCTTCCCGGAGCAGGGCTTGAGCCCATGTCCCTTGCATTGGCAGGCGGATTCTTAACCACTGTGCCACCAGGGAAGTCCCCTGAAAATTGTTTTTAAATACAGTGATTTTTTGCTTGCAGGTGTGTTTTAAAATGAGCTTCATTAAATCCTTTGATAAACTGGTGATCAAGGAAGGTTAGGATTTTGTCTAACCTTCCAAGATGCCTTCATAGATACTCAGGACAGTACTGTTCACTTGGGAGGCATGGGGGGAGGGTCCTTGCCATCCCATTGGTGAGAGTAAGGCTGCCCTTTTTCTTTTCCTTTCTTTTTTGTTAAAAGAAATTTATATTTAATTGTTTTTTTCTTTTTTACTGAAATACAGTTTGATTTATTTATAAGTGAGAACAACAACAACAAAAAAACCAATGGACAGTATTTCAGAAGTTGGAAAAAGTGACACTTTTTTTGTTTTTTTTGTTGTTTTTTACTGAAATAAATACAGTGTGAATTATTTATTTTAAATTAAGCAAACAATATTGTGTTAGTTTCAGGTGTACAGCAAAGTGGTTCAGATATGTATATATGTTCTTTTTCAGATTCTTTTCCATTATAGGTTATTTTAAGATATTGACTATAGTTCCTTGTGTTAAACAGTTCATCCTTGTTGTTTATCTATTTTATATATACAGAAGGCTGCCCTGTTTCTTATGTGCCCACTCCCTTCACTAAAAGTGCAATGGTGGCCAGGAAACAGGATGGTCTGAGGTCAGGGAGGCCTTGGAGATGATGAACTCTTCTGATAAAGAAATGGGACTGACATGGATTTGGAGAGCGACTTTCGTTTTCCATTAAAGTATATAATGTCATTTTAAAATATTCATGAATGGTTTCAAAACAAATAAGGAATGATTCTTAGAGGTCAATAACACGTAACTCATAATAAATCTGGATGTTTCCCCAAAGTGTTTATATACATAAAATTATTTCATTTTTAAAATAAAAACATGTACTCGTAGAAATTTTGGAAAATAATAGAAGCCTAAGTTAAAAAAAAAAATCTATGCACAGTCCTACCACATAGATAAATCCCAGAAATTCCAAACATTTTATGCTTTTCTTTGTTAGTTTAAATAACACAGGCATGGACTTCCCTGGTGGTGCAGTGGTTAAGAATCTGCCTGCCAATGCAGGAGACATGGGTTCGGTCCCTGGTCCGGGAAGATCCCACATGCCACGGAGCAACTAAGCCCGTGCACCACAACTACTGAGCCTGCACTCTAGAGCCCGTGTGCCACAACTACTGAGCCCGTGAGCCACAACTACTGAAACCCATGCACCTAGAGTCCGTGCTCCACAACAAGAGAAGCCACCGCAATGAGAAGCCCGTGCACCACAACAAAGAGTGGCCCCCGCTCACCGCAACTAGAGAAAGCCTGCGTGCAGCAATGAAGACCCAATGCAGCCAAAAATAAATAAATAAATAAATTTATAAATAACATAGGCAGTATCTTTACCTTGACAGTCTGTTAAGAATTGGTCTGTAAAACCATTTGGATCGGGTGTCTTTAAGAGTGAGTGGCGTGGTAACATATTCATCCTGTAAAAATTTGCAGTTTTGTACTAAATACCCAGGACCTGTTGTGCAAATTTAACATTATGCCAAGGTGCCCTTCCTAGTCGACATGAGCTGGATTATGCCGAAGTAACAAACAAACCTAAAATCTCCATGACTTAACCCAAGGGAGGTTTCCTTCTCCCCTATGTTACACGCTCATCTCAGGTCAGTTGGGAGCTAGCTGCCCATCAGCCTTACTCAGAGGCCACCCCCACCAGGAGCACCGCTGGCTGGCGGGGGAGGGAGCGTGGTGAAATTGCTCACAGTTCCTGAAGGCTGCTGCCAGAAGTAACATATCTTATCCACTCACCTTTGATTGCCCACAGTCAGAAGCAGGGCCAGGTTTTGAGAGGCTTGAGACTCATGTGACTTTGGAGACCCACTCTAAGGAAAAAGATATGAAATTAAAAATACAAAACTGGGTGCAATAATGACTATTTAAGAATGAGAAGCATACAAAATTACAAATTCTAAATGTGTTTTCTTTCTGTTTTTACTTTTGGCCTCCACTAAGATCGACGGTGTTTGAATTTTAGTATGATCAGTTCATTCCGAAAAAGTGGACAAAATCGATCTGAAATTTAGGGGTACACAAGAGCAATTCAAGTTTTAGTTTGCCGCTCCATTGTATTGAGCAACATCATTACACAATCAATACACTCTTACACTGCATACATCAACTTATTGATGAATGTGTGTAGGAGGTCATTGGAACATTTGTTTCTTCAGGCTGTTTCCATTCGTTGGAGGCAACTTTTTTTTTTTTAACATGGATATATTCTTTTTTTTTTTTTTACATCTTTATTGGAGTATAATTGTTTTACAATGGTGTGTTACTTTCTGCTGTATAACAAAGTGAATGAGTTATACATATACATATGTTCCCATATCTCTTCCCTCTTGCATCTCCCTCCCTCCCACCCTCCCTATCCCACCCCTCTAGGTGGTCACAAAGCACCGAGCTGATCTCCCTGTGCTATGTGGCTGCTTCCCACTAGCTATCTACCTTATGTTTGGTAGTGCATATATGTCCATGCCACTCTCTCACTTTGTCACAGCTTACCCTTCCCCCTCCCCATATCCTCAAGTCCATTCTCTAGTAGGTCTGTGTCTTTATTCCTGTCTTACCCCAGGTTCTTCATGACATTTTTTTTCTTAAATTCCATATATATGTGTTAGCATATGGTATTTGTCTTTCTCTTTCTGACTTACTTCATTCTGTATGACAAACTCTAGATCCATCCACCTCATTACAAATAGCTCAATTTCGTTTCTTTTTATGCCTGAGTAATATTAGAGGCAACTTTGTGTGCCATTTTATTTGGGACTGTCAGACTTTATCAGTTCAAGATTTGTCAGATACTTTATGATGTGATCTGATACATGGGGATGCATAAATTATAATAATCTCCCACATATATGTAGTTGCTCTTTATAGTACCACTGCTGGAATTTCTTTTTTTCTTTTTATTTATTTTTTCTTTTGGCCACATCGCATGGCTTGTGGGATCTAAGTTCCCCAACCAGGGATTGAACTCAGGCCCTCGGCAGTGAGATTGCAGAGTCCTAACCACTGGACCACCAGGGAATTCCCTGAAACCCAGAATAATGATAGATTCTATTTCATGTGATTCCCACCAAAAAGGGAGGAAAAGTATATAGTGTGTTAATAATTGCATACTCTGTGTTATTGGATATATTCCTGATAGGGCACAACTTCCATTTAGGCACCAATGAAAACAGAATTGTCCACTTACGGTTTTGGGCATTTGATGATCTGAAGAATTCTCCTTCTAAAGAATGCTAACTTCTGGCTCCGTATGTTTCAAACCCCGTTCCCCCTTCACCACCCACACTTTTAGTTTGGCACTGTCAGACACATTGATCTTGTGAATTTTAGCACCTTTTTCTTCCTCATGATGTCAGATCAGAGGGAAGGCTACAATAGCCGTACATGAAAGCGACCACCAAACCCAAATTCACTGTCTCTCTCACTCAGCTTCCAATTAGCTGGGACTTTCCTGGTGGTCCAGTAGTAAAGAATCCACCTTACAATGCAGGGGATGTGGGTTCGATCCCTGGTTGGGGACTAAGACCACACATGTCTCGGGGCAACTAAACCCGTGTGCTGCAACTACTGAGCTCTGGCGCCTCAACCAGAGCCCGCATTCTGCAAATACAGAGGCCATGCACTGTGGAACCTGCGCACCGCAACTGCAGAGCCCACATGCCCTGGAGCCTGTGTGCCACGACTAGAGAAGAGAAAATTCCCACGCCACAACTGGAGAGAAGCCCGTGTGCCACAATGAAAGATCCTGCCTGCCTCAACAAGGAGCCCGCATGCCACAGCTAAGAACCGACACAGCCAAAAAATAAATAATAATTTTTAAAAATCCTAAACAAAAAAACTTCCAGTTAGCTGAATCCCCAAAACGCCCACTGTTACTCCATCACCACCTGGGAAAAGGAGTTGTGATGGATGGAATGTTGGAGCATAAGCTTCATCATCTTGAGAGTAAATCTGCCCCAGGAAACTCAGCACAAATCTCCAACCCTACAATGTGCCCTGAGGGAGGAGAACGGGATGTACTGTGAACCATGCTGTTATTAACACAGCCCTTCAGAACACTCCCACCACTGGTAACGGGGTTTATGAATTTTTTTTAAGTTTTATGTTACCTTAATCAGCCAGCTATGTCCCCCCCCACACCCCGCTTTTTGATGTTGCCAATCATAATTAGCCATAGCTGTGGAAATCTGACAATTTTTTTTTTTTTTTTTTTTTTTGCGGTACGCGGGCCTCTCACTGCTGTGGCCTCTCCCGTTGCGGAGCACAGGCTCCAGACACGCAGGCTCAGTGGCCATGGCTCACGGGCCCAGCTGCTCCGTGGCACGTGGGATCCTCCCGGACCGGGGCACGAACCCGTGTCCCCTGCATCGGCAGGCGGACTCTCAACCACCGCGCCACCAGGGAAGCCCTGACAATGTTTTAATATCAGTTTACTTATCAACTGTGCAAATATTTGCTCCTGGTCAGTTGGTAGATGCTACACGGAAAGGGCTCTCTTCAAGGGCGCACCCGTGATCTCCCGATTAGCATCTGCAATAGCTATTCCTTATTTACATCTTTTTGAACATCTCTGTACAGTTTTCCTTGTGTATTTGTCTACTGCAGAATTGTTATAAGTTGAATTACTTTTGATTCTTTAGGTGCTTTGAAGTTGTTGCCTTCCAGTATAACTGTGAGTCCCTATTTCTCCCTCCTTCCCTCCCTCCCTCCCTCCCTCCCTCCTTCCCTCCTTCCCCCCTTCCCCATACCACGTGGCTTGTCGGATCTTAGTTCCCCAACCAGGGATTGAACCCAGGCCCTCAGCAGTGAGAGCATGGAGTCCTAACCACTGGACCACCAGGGAATTCCCCCAGTCCCTATTTTCTTATTGGCCGGCCAATTGATAGGTTTTGCTTCAGCAGTGATTGTTAGATTTCAGTGTGCTGGAAGAAATTTGATTTGCTGTGCCAAAGTGCAGGCAAATAAAAAGTATACTGCTTACTAGAACTTAGGGTCAATTAATCTATGACAAAGCGGGCAAGAATATACAATGGAGAAAACACAGTCTCTTCAATAAGTGGTGCTGGGAAAACTGGACAGCTACATGTAAAAGAATGAAATTAGAACACTCCCTAACACCATACACAAAAATAAACTCAAAATGGATTAGAGACCTAGATGTAAGACTGGACACTATAAAACTCTTAGAGGAAAACATAGGCAGAACACTCTTTGACACTTATATGTGGAATCTAAAATATGACACAAGTAAACTTCTCTATGAAACAGAAACAGACTCACAGACATAGGGAACAGACTTGTGGTTGCCAAGGGGGAGGGGGGGATAGGGGAGGGATGGATTGGGAGTTTGGGATTAGCAGATGCAAACTATTATATATAGGATGGATAAACAACAAGGTTCTACTGTTTAGCACAGGGAAATATATGTATAACTGAATCGCTTTGCCATATAGTAGGAATCAGTACATTGTCAACTATACTTCAATATAATAAATTTTATAAAAAGTGTACAGCTTATTAGAGTATTACAAACCACCTAATTACTATCAGTGGGGGATTGATTAAATTATTGTATGTATATAGTTGTGCATCTGTATGTATTTATGTATCTGTATCTTTATACATGGGAATACTTGTGATACTGTGGTTTATAATAATGAAATATATATTTGGTCTTCATTCCATTTCTGGCACAGAACTCTTAAAACCCTTGGAATTTCCTAAGTGATAAGAGGTGTTTGATATTGATATTCTTTTTTTTTTTTTTTAATTTTTGGCTGCATTGGGTCCTTATTGCTGCATGTGGGCTTTCTCTAGTTGTGGCGAGCAGGGGCTTCTCTTGTTGCGGAGCACGGGCTCTAGGCACACGGGCTCAGTAGTTGTGTCTCCTGGGCTCTAGAGTGTAGGCTCAGTAGTGGTGGTGCACGGGCTTAGTTGCTCCGCAGCATGTGGATCTTCCTGGACCTGGGATTGAACCCGTGTCCCCTGCATTGACAGGCAGATTCTTAACCACTCTGCTACTAGGGAAGTCCCCTATTTTTGATATTCTTAACAGATCCCTTCCAGCCACACCTGAGTTTGTGTTAATGAGATGACTTTTGGAAAGCTCCTAAGGATGGGGGCTGGGTGCCAGGGGAACCAACCAGGTGATGAGAGGGTTGGAACTTTCAACCTTAGCCACTGACCTCTGAAAAGGGGAGGGGCTCCAGATTAAGCTCTATAAAAAATCTTGAACTTGAGGATTGATCTTCCAGGTTGGTGAACCAAAAACGCATCCAGGTGTTGGGGGGCGGGGGGTGCACTCCAAACTCCAGGGGGACGGAAGTTCCTGTGTTTGAGATCCTTCTGGACCTTGCCCTGTGTATCTCTTCATCTGGCTTTTCAGTCGTATACTTTAATATCCTTTGTAATAAATCTAGAACCTTCTTAGACCTTCTGTGGTCACTCTGCCTAAAATTTCGAACACTCTTGCCTGGTTACATTTCATTCTCCTTCCCTGCTTTGATTTTTCTTCTTTGTATTTATCACTGTCTAACATACTATATTTTTAATCTACTTTTTAAAAACTCCTTCATTAGCATATGAGCTAGAGAGCAGGGAATTTTGTCTGTCTTCTGTATTGAATTGCCAATTGGATTTGCATATTCTTGAAACCATTTTAATTCTAATATTTAAGAATGTAGATGTTACCTTCCCACACAAATACGGTTGAAGTTAGCATACCAGAGACATTTGTAACTCTATACTGATGTGTGTTATTTCTTGCCCAAGATTACTAGGTCCAATTACAGGGGTAAAAAAAAAAAAGAAAGAAACATTTTTTTAGGAGTTTCCCTTATATGAACTCTTTCTTTGTGAATTGATTGCAAGTCAGGCATGTAATTCAGATTGAGAACGAAAGTGTCTGGTTCTGTAGAGAATTATAAGGAGACCCATTAGGAGAAGCACAAAGTATGCTGTAAGGCCCATAATTGTTACGTGTTGACTTAGAATAGAAATATGGAAAGACCACATATTGTTAGAAAGGCATGGAAAAAGCAGAGCCTCCCTTCCTTTCATGTGGAGACTGACAAGTCCGTCAGGAATTGTTGGGGTGGGTTTGAAGAGGCTCCCCGGGCCTCCATTCGCTGGCTTTGTGCAGGTTAGTGAGTTTGGTGCCTTGGGAGTGGAGGGAGATGGACTGGCCCCTACCCTCAAAGAGCTCAGGAGGCAGAGAGATCCATGGTGGCACGTGTGATAGATGGAACGCAACCACAGACCTGCAAGCTTTCCTGGGAAAGGGTGAGGTCAGTCACGTCTGGCGGGGAGAGGTGCAGTCAGGAGGGGCGTGGGGAAGATGTGAGCTGAGCGCGGCACTGAAAGGCATGAGCAGGACTCCTGGAGGTGGAGAAGGGCCCCAGAGCAGCCTGTGCCTCCTATGCTTCCCACACTCCAGACTGTGACTCTGGAGGTCAAGGAGGGGAGGCAGAGATTCTGCATTTCTGACAAGCTCCCTGGTGATGCTGACGTTGCTGGTTCTAAGGACAAATCTGGAACCACAGGGCTGCCTGCCTGTGCTTCCTTGACTTTTGGGGGGGTCCGGCCTGGAAGCTCTGGCACAGGCTTGACAGGTAGTGGGCGGCGAGGTGCTCGGTTGTGGAAGTGGGGTACAGACCAGGAGCCCAGGACTGGTCTGGTTTTAGGTGTAAGACCACCTGACTTTTCCTTGATCACAGGGCCACTAACTCAGCCCCTCTGCTGCCTCCTGTTCCTGAAATCTCCCTTTGAAACTGGTGATTTCCATTGATACCTGTTTGCTTTCTTGATCTCTCATCGCTTGGGACATACTGCTCGAGTGTTACTTTGGTCCTTCAGAAAGAAATTGATTCTATTGTTTGTAGATTTAAAATGTTTTTATAAACTGCCAGGCTGTCTCTTTATTATCAAGTCCAGTGATAAACTTTTTAAAAGCATGGCCCATGAGTTAATTAGGTGGGCCTTATTTTTGGGTGGGACTTCTAAATGGGGAAAGGGGGTTATACAAATCCTTCTCCTAAAGCCATCAGGGTCTCAGTCAGCCTGTGTGACCTCAGCTGAACCAGCAAGGTAGTTGCAGATGCCATGAAATGGACACCACCAGGACCCTGCTCTCTTGATGTCTGGCATCCTTGTGGTGGAGACTATACATGAGAAGCGTGTGTAGGCAGCGTCCACTTACTCGTGGCAGAAGCAGCCTAAAACAGTTGAGGGCATGTTCCTGTCTGCTTCCTCACCAGGAGCTGCACGGCACCAGCCTGGTGTCAGTGTCCTGTGGTGGGGCTTGGTTGTTCACATGAGGAATCTGATCCTTTCATTAAGCCCCCTATACCTGTTCTTAGGTAAGAACTGGATCAGGTCACATTCCTGATCATGATACTGCTGTCCCCAGGGGGAAAAACTCCGGGGCTGTTATGTGGCGGTGGTGGTTGAGTTTTATTTAAATGCTGTAGACACGTGTGTCCACAGATGTGTGCTGAATGTACACGTACATATGTGTTTGTAATTTTCTTCCCAGATTTTGGCCCTGATCGCGTTCATCTGCATAGAGACCATCATGGAGTGCTCCCCGTGTGAAGGCCTCTACTTTTTTGAGTTTGTGAGCTGCAGTGCGTTTGTGGTGACTGGAGTCTTGCTGATTCTGTTCAGTCTCAACCTTCACATGAGGATCCCCCAGATCAACTGGAACCTGACAGTGAGTAGAAGTCACGCTCTCAGATTAGGAAAAGATCGGGTGCTGCACGGCTCCCAGGGAAAGCAGGAATCAGTCCATGACATGTTTGGTTCCAGTTCATTTTGATACTTAAATATTCCATTGTAATGCAGCTGTGAAATTTTAAATTTCCTTACTGGGTTGAATAAAATGACTACAAAATTAATGGAATCTTCTCTAATGATAGAAACATAACAATTATTCTGACCCCTTTAAAGATGTCATTTCGATTTTAGGGTCCTCTGAGAAGATTGGTAATGTTGATATTTATAGAATATGGGAAAGAGAACATGGAATTAATACGTTTGCATATTTTTCACACTGGACCCAAAAGCTGTTTGCAAAAGTATTGATTCAGGAAGAATTGAAAGTATGAATGAAATTGCCATTAACTTGTGAAACCTAGGAATATTTTTAAATTCAAAGCAGCTGGGAGGTCCCAGACGGTTTGCTGGTTTGATCAGAGAGTCTTGAGGAAACGTGTCCTCTTCCCTCTGTGGTTTGGGGGTCTTAACTCTGTTTGACAGCCTTACCTTCTGACCGGCATAGGTATCTCAGGGCCGGTCACTCCCAGGCCCCTTTTCCTGGGCTTGTGTAACTTGTCCTTACTGTGCCAAACGGAAAAGGGAACTTCACAGCCCTCTGTTTTCTTGATATTTCTTTGCAGATAAGCACGTGCAGGAGCTCACAGGGAACCAGTTAGGGAGACACAGGCAAGCACTATCAGCTGCCTCTCCTTCTGTACTTGGAGGTGGGTGGGGGGCTCTGAGACCACCTGCCCTCACGCAGGCTCCTCTCTTGGCGGCCGGTGCTGGGTGTATGCAGCACTGTGGAAAGTGTGGCCCGAGTGCAGGAGCCCAGGAGGAGGAGGCCTGGGCTGGTCACCTTGCCTGGCGGGGCCACTCCCATGGTGTTCATGTGGGGGACCAAGAGGAGATGCTCTTCCTGACAGAGTGCTCTCTGTGTTGTTCAGACTCTTTTAGGAGGAAAAATAAAAAGAGAATTGGACTAGAAAAGTTGTCAGTTGCAAACTCAGATGGTTTTGTCTCGGCATTGAAAACTAAGAAAAAAGCTCTAAAACCTCAAGATACTGGAGGCATTTTGTCAGTTTTTGGTGACAGATTTTAATGTCTCAGCTCTTTTTAAGATGAAGTCTGTGTTATCCGTAAGAAAATGCTTACAGAGTTGTGCTCTAAACTGATAGTGTAATGAACAGGTAGTACAAGAAAACCTCACAAACCTCCCCCAACTAACACACAGGCTCCATGGGGGCAAGGTCATTGTCATGGGGCAAGGTACGTTGGAAACTCAGGTCCCCGGGAGTTTCTAAGGCCACAATAAATACTTTCTGAGAGAGGGGCTGGACCGGGCTGTGAATGAAACCATGCTGGAGATCCTGTTTGACAAAGAAGCACCTGCTAGGATGGTTAAGACCCAGGGGTGGGACTTCCCTGGCGGTCCAGTGGTTAAGAATCCGCCTTCCAATGCAGGGGACGCGGGTTTGATCCCTGGTTGGGGAACTAAGATCCCACATGCTGCGGGGCAAGAGCCCGCATGCCACAACTAAGACCCGATGCAGCCAAAACAAAACAAAACAAAACAAAAAACCCCACTGGCTTTAAGTTAGGCTGACCTATCTGCATTCAAGTCCAAGGTGGATCTTAAGAGCTGTGTATGACCCCTGGGCAAGTCACTTAGAGCCCCAAGTTGAGATGATAATATTTTTCTTACAGGGCCGTTTTAAGAATGAAATGAGACAATGTGTATAAAGGCTCCAAAGCAGTGGGCGCTGTTGCCAGTATGAGAAATATTAACCTTACTGTGAGTCAGAGGCCCTTGGTGTCTGTCAGCCACATCATTCTCCTGTAAACTTCCACCAGCTTTGACTTCACTCCCTTAATTCTGTCTTACCTACTTATTTGACAGCCATAAATCTGTTAGAAGACTTTATACTTCACTATATTATATAACATAGGCAATTATAGCCATTAGCTTATAATAATTTATAATGGAGTGTAATCTGCAAAAATACTGAATCACTGTACTGTACACCTGAAACTAATATAATATTGTAAATCAACTACATTTCAATTTTAAAAAAAAGAATCACTGGGAATTCCCTGGCAGTCCAGTGGTTAGGACTTTGCGCTTTTACTGCCATGAGCCCAGGTTCAGTTCCTGGTTGGGGAACTAAGATTCCACAAGCTGTGTGGCGTAGCCAAAAAAATAATTAGTTAGTTAGGTAATTAATTCATTTAAAAAGGATCACAGATCACCATAACAACAGCAAAAAAGACTTCATACTTCAGATTTCTAATTAATTCATACTGGCCTTTATCTTATCTCCAGAAATACCTATTTGTTGAGCTTTCTTAAATCCTGATTTTTCTATTTTAACCATGAAAGAGTTTCACTGGTTGACAGCCACATTTTGGGGGTTATATCGAAGTGCATCTTTTTCACTGGAAAGTTAACATCCCTCCTTTCCTTTTGGATGGTGTTGGCTAGGGCCGATGACCGGGTGGTGACGTGGTCACCTGAGAACACTTTCTGTCCTTTGGGATCCTTTGCAGGATTTCCACCCTTTTAGAGCAGGTGAAGGTGTCTGCTTCTCCAACAAAAGAGTATGTAAGTTTCATGGACTCGAGGAGTTGGTACTTACTGATGGGAGCCCAGGTCATCTGTTCTCAGGGACGGGAGCAAAAGTGAGTTCTTAGAGCTGATCCGGCTGGAATCATCACAGTGGGTTGGCCTTGGGTGTGTATGTTTCTCTAACAAGGCGGTAGGAGTATTCTTGACCCCAACAGAGCCAGCTGATGAGTGACATAGGGTGTGATTGGTATAGATTTAGAAAACTGGGTCATTTCAGGAGATAAGTTGACTCACATATGCATGAAAAATGGTAAACAAGGAGGACAATGCAAAGTATATATTTTATACAAGCATTATTTGATGCAGTCAGAAAGAGTGTGTTAATATCAGCTTGTTTTGTTTGTTTGTTTTTTTAGCGAATCTGTGGGACTTATTCTGTGATGTGTGTTTTTCTCTGTATATTGGGAGCTCACACACCCCTGTGTTCACCTTGATTGGTGCCCCTGGCCTCCTCTGCCACCCCGTCCCTCTCTCCTTCCATCCTCTTCCTACCATGGACCCCGGGGGCTCCCACTCTCCTTAGCTGGCACTCAGAGCCCTCAAGCCCTGTAAGCGCAGCCAAACTTTTTAAAGCAGAGGGAGGTCTGCATATGCCTCCTCTACTTCCCTGCTTCCTGATCTCTTGTCTCAGCTTTTATCATCAAATACAGCATATTCAGAAAAATCTGTAAAAGTAAATGTACAGTTGAGTGAAGAATGATCAAAGACTGTGTAGCCATCACCTGGGTCAACAGATAGGATAGTGTCAACACCCCAAAAAGCCTTCCCTGTGTCCTTCCCGAACACGAGGACTGCCTCTTCCCCTCCCCCATCCACTCCCCTGACTTTATGTCCTTGAAAGTCCTCTGGTCAGCATCACTGGGGACCTCTGTGCTCCTGGATCCTATGCTTACTCCCCAGTCCTCCCCGCCGCCCCCAGCCGTTTCAGCGCCGGAATACGCGCAGCTCAGTCCCTCCTGCCCTGCTCTCTCCTCTTGCCTCTGATGACACCACAGCCTCAGTCTCTCTTCTTTCTCTTTGGTGCTCCTTCTTAGTGGCCTCTGTGGCCCCTGCTCCTCCCACAGATGTCTCCCGACCTGAGAACCCAGGCTGGGTGCTGTGGTGAGTTGAGAACAGTCCACCAGAGGGGCCGCCTGCAGAGTTCTGAGGCTTTCGCCATGACTTATTGCATAGTGTTTTCTGACACCACTTTTGACACCAAGTATGTGTTTTTTTCTGACACCAAATCTGTGTAGTTTTTCCACACTGAGTACTTCTCTAATTCTCCAAGACCAACTGGGTGTCCAGCAATTCAATTCAGTTCTGACACTAAATCCCAGAGTTAGTGCAGACCCCCCAGGTTAAAGGGCTCAGTCCCGTGAGACTGCCCCCGGCACAGTTGGCCAGCTGCAGATTCAGGAGTTCCCACAAGCCCCTCCTCAGGTTCAATAATTTTCTAGAACAACTTAAAGAACTTGGAAGAGTGCTTTATGTATGATTTCTGGCTTGTTCTAAAGGATGCAACTCAGGAGTAGCCAAAAGGAAGAGATGCATAGGGCAGGGTCCAGAGGAATCTCTGTCCCCATGGAGTTGGGGGGCAACACCCTCTCGGCACACGGAACCCCGTCATTCAGGCTTTTATGGAGATTTCATTATGTAGGCATGGTTGATTAAAATCTTTGGCCATTTGGAGGCTGAACTCAATCTCCAGCCCCTCTCCCGCCCACAGGGGCCGTGGAGCTGAAAGTTCCAACCCTCTAATCACCTGGCTGGTTTTTCTGATAACCAGCCCCCATCCAGAAATTATCTCGGGGCTTGAGAGTCACTTCATTAGCATAAACTCAGGGACAGTTGAAAGGGCCTCGTTAAGAATTACAGAAGATGGGGCTTTCCTGGTGGCGCGGTGGTTGAGAGTCTGCCTGCCAATGTGGGGAGCACGGGTTCGAGCCCTGGTCTGGGGGGATCCCACATGCCGCGGAGCACCTGGGCCCATGAGCCACAACTACTGAGCCTGCGCGTCTGGAGCCTGTGCTCCACGACGAGAGGCCTTGATAGTGAGAGGCCCGCGCACTGCGATGAAGAGTGGCCCCCGCTCGCCACAACTAGAGAAAGCCCTCGCACAGAAACAAAGACCCAACACAGCCAAAAATAAATAAGTAAATAAATAAAATTTTTAAAAAAGGACAAAAGACACTCCTATCAGGAAATTCCAGGGAATCTGGGACAAAGACCAAATATATATTTTCCATTATGTCAAACTCATCCTTTCTAGGGCTCAATTTCCTCATCTCTAAAGGCCCTTTATTATAGGTATTTTGGATGGTGATTAGGTTAGGGCTCAGTGAGACCCTGGGAGTTACATGCTTGGCACAGTGGGCTCTCTGTAGATGGTAGCTGCCCCTGTCATCAGTACTACGATCATCCCTTTGATACTGGGGCCATCTGAGCACAAGTCAGTGCACTGTATGGTCCGAGTGGTTGTAAACTTCCTCTCTTGTCCATGTGTAGGGCTGACTCAAGTAGCCACAGAGCCCAGTGGTATTGAACACCAGCTTTGGGCCAGGTTTTAGGAACTGAAAGCGCAGGGTAGGTAGATGCCAGCTGCTCTCCTGTGGTATGTGTGCTCTGGGTGATCCCGTTTGGTGTGAGGCCTGGGAGAACACAATGGATTCTTTGGGGCAGGGGGCCTGGAGCAGGTCAGTCGGGGAAATTCAGAGAAAACGCCAGATTCCAGTTGAGCCTTGAGGGATGAACAGGTGCTCGCTGGGCACAGAGTATGGAAGGGTGGGGCACGTTGTAGGATGGCCCATTCTCTAGGATTGGATCAGGGTCATAGGCTCAGGGCCCCCCGGGGCTGCGCATGTGGTGGAAATGGGCAAGTGAGAAGGTGGGCCAGGGGCCTGGGAGACGGAGAGGTGGTTCTCCTCCTCAGTCACAGCCAATTGTGTTACTTCATGGGACTTCAGGACAGTTTTTCAAGAGCAGCTGAAAGATGGATTTTGTTTGTTTTTTTTTAGAAGTTTATTATGTGCCGTCTTCTGATGTTTAAATGTTGGCTTGTTCAAATCTGTTTTGAACAGTGTACAAGTCAAACCTACCTGTGGGCCAGATCCCGTTGATCAGTTATTGGAGTTACTTGGGCTCCCACCTGTGCTTATTGGTGTGTTAATGAAAGAGAGACCAGAAAGCATGTGTGTGTGAGGGTGCCCTTCCTCCTCATCTCCTGGCCTAAGAAGGGGCTGCAACCTTGGGTGTTCTGGGCGCCCCCCCCCACAGGAAGCAGTTTGGCTGGGTGTGAGACTGCAGGGAGGGGAGCGACAGCAGCAGACGTGAAGCACGTGACTGATGAGTGCATGCCCCATTAAAAGCGTTAAAACAAACAAAAACAAAAAGCACCAGTGTTGACTAAACCCAACCCATCCCCAAATCCACATCTGAAGGCATGCCTGTGTCTGCTCCCTAATATGAAGGGTGAATCTACAAGCCTTGATTTTGTTTCATGGCCAAGGAGCTCAAGATATTGATGCTAACTTTTGCAGTATTCCAGTTTTAAGCCTTTTAAACTGTGCAAGTACTAAGTGTTTGTTATAGAAAAAGTGGAAGATACAGATAATAAAGGAAAAATAAAATCATGTGATGACCCAAGAGAAATGAAAACATATGTCTGCATAAAAGCTTGTAAGTGGGCTTCCCTGGTGGCGCAGGGGTTGAGAGTCCGTCTGCCGATGCAGGGGACGCGGGTTCGTGCCCTGGTCCGGGAGGATCTCACATGCCGTGGAGCGGCTGGGCCTGTGAGCCATGGCCACTGAGCCTGCGTGTCTGGAGCCTGTGCTCCGCAACGGGAGAGGCCACAACAGTGAGAGGCCCGCGTACCGCAAAAAAAAAAAAAAGCTTGTAAGTTCATAGTAGCATTATTCACAGTAACTGAAAAGCAGGAACAACTGAAATGTCCAAAAACTGGTGAAAGAATAAGATGTGGTGTATCTATATAATGGAATATTCCGTAATGAAAAGGAATGAAGTGCTGATATATACTACAATATGAGTGAACCTTAGAACTATTATACTAAGTGGAAGAAGCCAGTCCCAAAAGATCACATATTATATAATAATTCTATTTATATGAAATGTCCAGAATAGGCAAATCCATAGAGACAGAAAGCAGATTGTTAGTTGCCTAGGATTAAGGGAAGGGATGAGGAATTAACTGCTAATGAATATGAGGTTTGTTTTGGAGGTGCTAAAAATGTTCTAAAATTAGATTGTGGTAAATTATATCTCAAGAAAGCTGTTATAAAATTATATGTGATAGCACCCATCCAGGGGTAACCATTTGTAATATGTGGGTGTAATCTTCTAGAATATTTTCTCTAGACTGTCTTTCACGTGTACATGTACGTTGTGATATGTGAGTGCAGAAAAATGGAACCATTAAAGTCATGCTTTTCCATTTATCTTGAGTATCTTCCATGTTAAATATAAAACTATATCATTATTTTTAATGACTGCACAGTGTTCTGTTATGGAAATACCATTTTATTCAACAAATCCCTGATTCTTAAGCATTTTGTTTGCCTTCAGTTTTTTGCTGTTTAAAATAGTATGATGAACATCCTTGTGCTTAGACCTTTTTGTGCTAGTATGATATTTAAGATGAATTTCCAAATGTGGAATTCATAGACAAATAACATGAACCTCTTCAAAGTCTTTAGTACCTATTTGCCCTTTACCACATTTATATTTTTATATTGTCACCATTAATGTACATTACTGTTTTGTTTGATGTTCAGCCTCAGCATTTTATCATAAGACATTTTCCATTTCTGAATAGTCTTTGGTTTGGAAAGTACATTTTATATTTTTCTGTATCCCTACAATATCCCTATATTTTTCTTTACCCAGAGTTGGGTGTAACTAAACACTCACTGATTTGAATCTGTGAAAAATTTGCCGTGGCTTCACACTGGTCACCACTGAAAACTGCCCTGCTGGCAGACATTTCTGAATACAGTTTGTAGTCAGTACTTTGCTGCTCTCTGTGAGCCGGTGCAGAAGCGCTGGCCAGGAGTGTGTGTGTGCGTGGAGGGTCCCGCTGCACAGGCTCAGGACTGTGAGGATATGGCCCCTGAAACCAGGCCAGCCAGGAGGACTCACCTGGTATTGATGGCACAGTCAACCTGGCACTTAAGCAGTTGAGGATTTTGCCTGGATTCTCTTTCCCTGTAGAGGTCACAGGGGCGCTCTGGTATGGCCCAGTTTGTGGGGGGCCTGATGCCCAGGTAGTAATATCAGAAGTAACAACAGATGTGCAGGGAACCCTACCCATGGGCCGGGCACGATGCTGGGCTCTACACATGTGCTGTTCCACCCAATCCTTAAAACACCTCCGGGGGGTGGGGTGGGGGGCTGTGCCCATATAAGACACAGAGAGGCAAAGTGGCTTATCCACAGTCATGGTCAGTTAGGACCCTCATCTGTCTGTGACCCTTAATCACTGTGCTATGTTCCTCTCGACAAGTAAGACAGGAGTTAAATCTTCGAAGCGTTGGATCTGTAACCTGATTTGCTTTGCAAGAAGCTTAGGGGAAAATCCTCTAGGCTTTAGCAGCATGGAGACTTGAAAGACCATGCATGAGAAAGAGAAGCATGAGGCCTGGCTAAGTGTGTTCTCCAGGTCTGAAAACAGTGTGCTTGACATGTCACAAATGAATGAGGGGATTTCACCAGTTTCAGGCCATTCTTATCCATGCCAAGAGGATTTGAATGTGTTTTGGGTAATTAGTGTGCGTGTCCTTGTGGGTTAGCAGTTTGGTTTCCATAATAGGTCATTAAGAAATGGTAACATGACGTGGTTGGTTAAAATGTGGACTTTGCTGTGGTGATTTATCAAAGAGCATCATTAACTGTTATCCTCTTTGCCTTCCTCTGTGTGACCAATACCCGTGGGCCATCAAGGCTAAAATATGGAGCCAGCAGAGAGGCGGGGTATTGTGCTTTTTATTTTGAAAGTTCTTCAGTTGCTTTTAGGGCAAGGCATGAAATGATTCTTTTCAAGTGATTTTATTTTATCTTATTCTTTAGGATTTGGTCAACACTGGACTCAGCACTTTCTTTTTCTTTATTGCTTCCATTGTACTGGCTGCTTTAAACCACAAAACCGGAGCAGAAATTGCTGCCGTGGTAAGTGAACTCAACAGATTAAAACAGGGCTGATTTGTACACTTTCTGTGACTTGCTCCTCTGGTCCCCTGGCCTGTGTCCTTCTCCTTCTCCTTTAGCTTTTTCTTTGCTAATGATACTGTTACTGGGCCAGCGGAGGTCCCAGTTCCTTCAGTGCTGCGGTTCTTAAAGTGTGGTCCCTGGAACAGCAGCCTCAGCATCACCCGAGAACATGTTAGAAATGCCCTTCTCAGCCTCCCCCAGAGCTGCCGAATCAGAAGTGTGTTTTAACAAGCTCTCAGATGCACACTCAGGTTTGAGAACTCCTGCTTTTAGTCTCTTCCCAATGGAGCCCTGGATGTCTGTTCGTGGTGTTGCTTTTAAGGGCCTTCCCTGCCGAGATAGGGTGTTAATGAAGCAGATGCCGTCTTGCAGAATGCGGGGTGGGGGTGGGGAGGATGGGGCCAGACAATGTCAGACTTTCTCCCTCTGTGTTCTGCATTTCCTTACTGTTCTGTATTTGCAAAGAATATGTAGCACTTTTGTATTTGGGGGGGATGGTTAAAAGGTTTATTAAAAATGCTAAACTGTTAGCTCTGCAAGGTTTTAGTCAGTAGATTCATCAGTCATTATCTTACCATTAAAACTCCACTGCTTCTCACCCTGGAGCTGCCCAGGTGAGCGGCAGCTGGATAGCAGGTGGGGGCTGGGGGCTGTGATTTGGAATGTCAGGTCTTGCGGTTTGATTTGGGGCTCACACAGCAAGACCCTGATTTTTCATCTCACGGTGTTTTGTCTACATTGTATTTTCCCCCGAGTACCAGTGTCATGAAGGTCTGTCTGTAAAAGAGGCACTTCTGTGATCTGTTACCTTGTAGAACCAGAATGCTTCGAAAGAGACCTTAGGCTGCCTTTCTGTGGGTCACACGACTATGAACTTGGCCCTGACAAGCTGAACATTCAGCGGGGCTGCGTGTTGGGGTTAGAGCTGGGAGAGCTGCCGCAGCTCGGCTCACTGTAAGCTGCCCAGAGACCCTGCAGATGGCTGACGTGCCCGTGGACTAACCGGGTTTGTGTCTCGTAGATATTCGGCTTCTTGGCAACCGCGGCGCACGCGGTGAGCGCGTTCCTGGCCGCGCAGAAGTGGAGAGTCAGCCTCCGCCAGCAGAGCGCCAGTGACTACATCCGCGCCCGCACGGAGTCCAGAGACGTGGACAGCCGGCCCGAGATCCAGCACCTGGACACGTGAGGACGCGCCAGAGTCCTCTTCCCTCTGCTCCTCGTGCCCGTCCTTTCAATCAAGTTTTTCTGTCCCTCATCACGTCAGATTTTCATGTGACTAAGTTGAATTTTGTCCTCCTCGGTAAAAGTTCATTTTGGGAAAGGGTTTTCACAGTGGCCCTCGTGGCGGGTGCCTGAGGCAGGGAGTCCCGTGCCCAGCTGTTCAGAAAGAGGTGGGCGGGACAGGTCCCCAAATCCTCTGCTTTGGTGGCCCTGGGAGCCGCTGGCCTCACAGGCTGCCGTGTCCACTTCACTGTCCCTGAGCACAGGCTTCACGTCTGACTCTGAGCCACCTGTCATATGTATTTGTGACAAGTCAGGACTTTGGATTAAATGGGGGCTGCTAGGAGTGGGGGGAAAAACATCAAGGAATGAAGGTACATGGTTGGAACAGTCGGTGAGCAGTGATTCCTGGGCAGCTCCCATAGCTGCCCCGGGTCAGCTTTAGTCTCGCTGCCAGATCCCCCTCTCCCCGTTGTTTTCCATGCCCGGGGCATCGAGACACCAGCACAAGCCTGGAAAGCCACGTGAGACACCGAGGGTCTTGGTGGTGGGTGTGCTGGTGGAGCTTTTCGCTGGGTCTGGGGTTTGGGGGGGTGGGAAAAGCTGGCATCCTCTTGGCACAGCGCCGCGGCACTGCTGACCTGCGGGAGGGTCACCATTTGTTTCCTACCCTGCTGAGAAATCCCTTGATGCTTCCTCAAATGAATCACCTCCCTGAATCTCAGATTCTCCTCCAGGAATGTGGGCACCATCTTTTTTCCAGTTTCCTCCCTTTCCTGAATACTTTGAGGCTGGACTGCAGATTTTCTGTCATTTTACCTTCCCAGGTAAAAGCCACGAAAGAAATACAGTCCGTTCCCCCAGCCCAAACCCTTGCCCATTTGCTGGCATCATGGACCACAGGTGGGGACACACCTCTGTTTTAGGGGTGTGCACTGATTTTCAAATGCCTGAGAAGAGTTCTAGAGTGATTCTGAGTAGATCTGTCTAGGATTTGAAAATACTTGAATCTGCACCATGACACACCCTTTCACTGATGTTTCAGAGGCTCAGTCGTCCCTGTGCCTCAGGGTCGTAACCATGAATGTCGATCTTGGAATCTGTAGGGGAAAGTTCCAGTTATGTAAGGTTTTGAACTGATTCTCGATAAAGTGACGATTATTGTGGTGACTGAGTTAAATGAGCCCCTACGATGCTGTAGTTTTTAATTTTTTTTCTGTTGGAGACTAATTGTATCTTTTATGGAAAAATTGTTTTAACGTGTCAGGTTTTCACTCTGAACTGTTTTTAATGTTTACAAACCTCACTCTAGCTCTAATATTTTGTGTTTCTCCCTGACCGAGGAAAAAAACGCTTACTGCTGGTGGGAAGATTTTGCATTAACGTGGAGAGTCCCCAGGATCTTGTCCTAGTGAGTGTTTACAGCTTCAGCAGCGTGCAGTGTAATGAGAGAGAGAGGGTCTGAGTCTGGGGGTGGGGCGAGCAGAGCCTGTGTGAGAAATGTCCAGCTGTGCACACATGGCACTACGTTCTGCATAGCAGAGCAGTGTCTGATTTCCCCGCGCGGGTGGATTGATCAGGTAGCGGTGCTTGGCTGAGGATTCCGCAGGAAATGGTACTGTGCTGTCTCTGAAGGGTCGGGGTTAGGGCTCCCTGAACTGAACATCCCACACAACCCGAGTTCTGCCGCAGTTCCTTTCCAGAGTCGTGACCCAGGTCACCTGTTCAAGCCCCTGGTCTGCTCAGGGGCCGTGGGCTGCAGGTGCAGACCCAGCTCATCAGGCAGTAATTCCCCTCCCTCTGTTCCCGCAGAGGGCAGCCAGGCCTGGTCACAGCGGGTCTGACGGAGCCCTCTTCCCATGGGTGTTGTGAGGCAGTACAAACCATGCTTCACAAACTCCATACCTATCATGTGTAGTGATTTTTGAGGAGATTATGACATCTGGATTTTATCTGTTCATTTTATATATTTATTTTGCATTTGTTGAGTGTATATGCTTAGTCAGAACGGGGCTTATCTCCCTCTGAGAGTTCCATTGAAAAACAGGGTCACAAAGACTCAGCCTTGCATTAAATGGGGCCCACTTAGAAGGACCACCCTGAACTGTATCAGAAATCTCCTGCTGGGACTCATGTTACTTGGCCTCAATAAAAAAGCCGCCTTTGAAGTGAGATTGAAAAAAAGAAGACTGTTCAGGCAGGGTTGTTGCCCAAATTTTCCCAAGTCACTTCAGTAAAACCAGTTTATCATCTGGTTGAAAGGAGCCTATTAGCCTCCTGAGGATGTGTTGTCAGCTGCAAGGAACGGTTCTGAAGCCCATCGCAGTTGTAAACGCTGATAGATGATAAAAAGTGGTGACACCTTGTGCCATAGGCCACTTAGGAATTATTGAATAATTTGCATCTTAGTGTTAGAATCTTGGAATTATTTATTCCCCTGTAACTATTTAATGTCCTTTGTGCCATGAGACTCTCCCGTGGTTTTTGTAAATATATTTCTTTATATTTAATAAGCTCCCACTACAACCGGAAGTGGCCAGGTATGCAAATTGGTGTGATGCAGAGTCGTAAGTCCTGTCACGTGTGGCAGTGTGGTGAGAAGGAAGGAATATGGCTGTCCAGTGTGAATGGAAAGACACCTGCATTTTCCGTATGTTGTCTGTGTGTACAAACAAGACAATCTAGATTTGGGGGGCTTAAAAGGACTGTTTTTTGCAAACTGAAGGAAGCTTATTTTTGCATTTAATAGTTCCAATATGGACCCATGTCAGTTTGGTTTGGGGCATTTTTGAGGCTGAGGCAATCTTAGTGTTTCTCAGTTTTCTGGTGGGATGGTATTGGCTTTCATAGTTGGTGCCAGACTTATGTATGTTTGAATTTGTTCCTGGAGCCTGGATGGTTGAAACCCTCAAGCATTTGGTGGAAACTCTGGTGGTTTTAGATGGATGCAAACACTGACGTCTTCAGAGAAAGTTTATCCTGGCATCAACTTGGTTGATGCGGTATTTTTTCTTTTCTCTGATTCTCCTTTAGCCTCCCTTCACACTGCTGAAGGCATGGGGTGGGGCGGTGGGAAGTACCTTTTCCCTTTCATACAGGGAGATTCTAATCATGAGAGCCTAAAGATACCTGTTGGCTCCATATAAAGCCGGGGAAAGACAAAGCCAGTTACAGGTTAAAATCTCACAACAGAAGTTCGATTTAAAGCAAAGAAAATAGATTTTGACTCTACAGCAACAGTCGTCCGAGAGATTCCCTTTGTCCACAGAAAGGCAAGAATGTAGTAGCCTGCCCAATCCCAATGGCCATGTCTTCCATGGCAACTTGAACCAAAGTGCCAGCGTGGACGAGGCCCGGCCTGGCCCCAGGGAAGCCAAGGACACAGCCTGGTTCTGAGGGCTCGGCTCTGGAAGGTGGATGCCACCCCCTGCCCTTTGGGCACCATCACTGTCCTTTGGCTAAAGGCTCATGCCCATGGGCAGGCATGGAGTGTATCCGACCCCACCCTGTGTTGGATGCTTCTGGAGAGAGCTTTGTGACTCAGTTGAAAACATTCCTACTCTTTTAAAGTTTGCAGTTTCATCTGCCTTTCTTCGAAGCTTTCTTAGTGATTCAATCTTGGGTTAAGCCACATGCGGCCTCTGAGGAGATGAAGCACTAACCCTTTTGTCTGCACATGTATGTGAAGTCTTGCTTGCAGCGAATGACCCTTGAATAACCCCTCCCTGTTTCATGTGTGTGTGGCCCAAGCTCACCTTTTCTTGTTGACTCGCATGTGCTCTTTGGGAAGAAACCCACGTATTTAAGAGGTGGACCAAGTTCCTAATTTCGGGCTGTACAAGATGTTCTGTGGGTTGTTCTTAGAATCTGTGCTAACAGATGAATAAAGTGTGAAGACAACATGTGGCCCCTGTAGTGATTCTGGGAGGCCGTGACGACTGAAGTGGGTCCCGTTGTGCCATCCACGTTCAAAACAAAGCAACCATGAAGTCTTCGTGCCACTGCCAGATTTTCATTTTCTCCACCTCTGGTTTACAGGAAAATATGACATTACACAGGTAGCAAAAGGTGAAAACACCTGCTAGGCTGCTGCCAATTGACCGTCTCAAGCGAAATAAAAAGTTGCTTCCTGCTCCAGCGACTGCCGTTAGCGTGTGAGGTCTCCAGACACTCTTCTGGCTCCTAGTGAAGTTCGCAGAACTCAGGGGCTCCCTCTTATTTCATCAGCAACCATTCCCAGGGCCAGCTAGGCGACAGCTGGTGAAGTGGGAGCAGGGGCGGGTCTGGGAGGGGAGAGGAAGGAGGGGGAGGCTCAGACTGTCTGCCGTGGGCCTGTCAAGAGCACTGGACGTGGTTACCCACCCAGGGTACTTCCTCCCTCTTTGGAAAAGCGAGGTCTTGTGTTCTGGAGCCCACCTCAGAGCGGGAGCCAGCGTGGGGAACAGCGTGCCTTGGCGCCAGGCTCTTCGTGTGAGTTTGGGGACTCACAGGTCTGGACAGGTGACTTGGATTCTGATTTGGGTGCCCCTCAGAGAGGACGCAGGCCTAACACCGCCTGCCTTGAGCTTTGTAAATGCTCCTGGCTCTTTATAAAATCTCCTATTTCTTCTCAGCAGATATCGCTGAAATCATAACTGTCTGGTTGAGAAGGTAATTTGAAATATCTGGCTCTTTACATTTCTTTTATTTGGAAACTGTCTCTGAAAGAAAATACCGTCGATATCTGTTAGATCTAGAAGAATTTTCTTCTCAAAGTTGAATGTTTGTTTAACTTTTCTTCACACCAGTAAATGGCATTTATATACTTTCAGGCTTGACACAGAGGGGTGGGTTTTGATATAGTTTCCCTTCCTTTGGTCTAGATTCTTATTCCATTTGGATATAATTTCTCAACCTTGGGGATTTATTTTTTCCTTTCTAGTTTTTATTATTCTATAAACATAAAAGTAAAGAAAAAAAATTACCCGTAAGTCCACTGGGTAAATCAGTGGCAACTTGCCTAGAATAAAGTTTAGTTTACGGATCCTTGAATCGTCTATCTTTTTCACAGGGTTAGTTTGCTGTCTACTTTTTATGCCAAGACTTTAATTTGGGTGACTCGCTATCTAGACACCCTGGAGTGTTGTGTTTTCTTTGGGATGCATTCTACACAAGGCCGAGAGCCTTCATTAAGGGGTTAATAGCCTGGACTCTAGTGAGCTACATCAGAACGTTCATGGTTCTAATTTAGAGTAGGAACTTGTCTCAAAGGACCTTAATCGGCTTTGTTGGTGGGATTAGGGAGAGGCCCAAAGTTTCTTTTCATAACTGCACCTCAGAGGAGAGAACGCGCGACACAATTGATCTGACAGTGGTTTGTACGGGTTTCAGTAATAGCCTGGAACTATCCAATCTGAGTCGTCTTTGGAGGACACTGCTGAAACCCAGTGGGAAGCACCCCTTTTTATCAGGAAAGCCACCTGAAGGGACGGTCAGGAAACGAGGACAGCATGGGGGCCTGGTGTCCACGCAGGCAGGGCCGGGTCCGGCTGCTTCGCTTCGTGGGCCGTTTTGCTTTCCTGCGTGTTCCAGAATTGATTTTGCAAGTTTCACCTCTGTTCTCCTTTCTGCAGATGTGAGGAAGGCAGATATTCGGTGCTTGGAGGGAGAACTGGCTGGTCAAGGGTTCCTGGGGGAGCGCGAGGGCAGGATGCCTGTGCTGTCTCCCGGGACTGGCCCAGGCCGCTAAGGCCTCTCACCTCCTTCCAACTGTCCCTCTGTAACCCGTTTAAAACCGAGTTTTCAAATCCTGCCTCATGATGAAACTGACGTATGTGGATAAAACCAGTGCTTTTCATAACTTGATTCTGATGTAGTTTCCTCTAAAAGAATGCTAGGGGTCGAAACTATTTGTATATGTTGAAATTTGTAGGGGTTCAGGAACCCGTGGCAAAAACACTTAACTATTTATTACAGGTATGACTATATTTTTTCTTTTCCCAAAGTAGGTAATTATGTCTTTGTATATTTTAAGACAAATAATAATCACTTCACCTTTGGTGCCTTCCGTGTGTCAGTCACATGAACACTCTTGTCAATCATGGAATTGAGAAAAAAAAAAAAGATGTACATTTAGTTAAACAAGATAACACTATTTTTGTAGCATGATTTTAGATTGTATCCTTTTAATATTGCTTCCAGCAATGTTGGTTTTGAGGTTTGGTCATTTTCCCTTTAAACTTCATTATATATTTTAAAAAAGAAGAAAAAAAAAAAAACCCAAACCCGCGGCTTTTCCTGTCTTGTTTTCTGCTGCTTTCTCCCCAACATCTCGTTTCTGCTTATTTAAACAGTCTGAGAGTAAGAATATATTTCTGTGAAATAGTTATTAATCAGTATAACTGCATTTGGCATTTTTAAACCACTTTTTTTTTTTTTTTTTTTTTTGCGGTAGGCGGGCCTCTCACTGTTGTGGCCTCTCCCCTTGCGGAGCACAGGCTCCGGAGCACAGGCTCAGTGGCCATGGCTCACGGGCCTAGCCGCTCTGCGGCATGTGGGATCTTCCCAGACCGGGGCACGAACCCGTGTCCCCTGCATCGGCAGGCGGACTCTCAACCACTGCGCCACCAGGGAAGCCCTAAACCACTTTTTCAGTTTGAACAGCCACTGCTTATCTCAAACAGTAAGAGGAAAGTGGTTCCATAAAAAAAGAACAGAACATTCTCGGTGCTCTGACTTCCCCTTCTTTGCATCTAAAATGGTGAAAAAAGCCCTTTCTCTGGCTGGTGTCTGTCTTCCAGATCAGCTCAGGCCGCCGTCCTCCACCTTGGCCAGCTTCCCTCTGCCCGCGTGAGACGTGCTGGGGGGCAGGGGGGAATCTCTGCTGGTCTCGGGCTCACCTTCCACTCGGATCTCAGATTGGTTTGTGGATGCCCTGGGTAGGTTCCGTGGCCCTTCCTGGTTTCCCCGCCCAAACATAATAGATTCCCTGCTGTGACAAGCTTGATGAAAGAAAGACACAGAGGACATGCCGGCTGCTCCTTTTGCTTTCCCACTCCTGCAGGACTGAGTTATGTCTGGTCAAGAAAAGTCTTGAGTAAACTAGCTGAGCCCATTTAAAATGAAGGAATGGATTTATTAAAACATACAACTGTAGCTTTTGTTTTTTCTTTGGTCACTTTGAAGGGTCGGAATGTATCATTATTTTCTAACAAAGGAAGTCCAGTCAGATGGCTGATCATCCTCATGTGATTACTCGGTACTTGGCCCAGTGGTACTTGGGAGAGGGGCAATGTTAATTTAACAACTACTACACTTTGCTTCTTAAAAGTCTATTTCCTTTAACAGTGTAGACACAGCTGCGGGGCGACCTGAGGTGACGCCTGTTTGGCAAACTTTGGTTTATGCTGTTGGTAGGTCAGAGCACCCTGGCTTTTGAAGCTGGTGTGGATGCCCTGGGGTGGGCACCACCCGGCTCCCACGGGCTCCCACGTTTGATTCTGTCCATTTGGAGTGGTATGGGGGCCGCAAAGCCTGTGCTCCCGTTGGTTTGTCCGTGACAGCAGACAACGCCTCGTGCTGCCCTCAGTTTTCCCTCTTTCTTTCTTCTGAAGGACCAATTTTTCACGGTACTTGTCCTGATTGTTTTCATAGTGTTCAAATCTGTATTTTTGTATGTAGAGGGAACTAATTTTCTCAACACTAATCGCTAATACTGTATTAAATTGTCATGAAGGAGTTCTTGTTTAATAAACGGACATGTAAAAACAGTGTCATCTCTTCCTTCGCTCTGCCTTGCCTCCCGCCCCTCCAAAGGCTGTAGCCCGGATCCTGAAACAGGCCCGTAGGGCGGGGGTTGACCACAGCCACAGTTGGGGGTGAGGACTCCGCAGTGTCGCTGTCCACAGGCGGCTTGGCTGGGCCTGGCGAGGTGGGGCCACACCCACGGGCCTGTGGGTTTCTGCACAGTCCGCTTTCATACGTGTTTTCAGAACACTGTGTGTGAAAGTTGCGGCAGAATGCCTCGATCCTTTTCCATCGCCGGGGCCAAAGCGCTGACTTACCACGGGACGTGAGCCTGATGCGTGGGTGAGACCCTGGGCCTCTTGTGAGGACCTGGGCAAGTCACCGAACCTTCCATCAGTTTCCTGAACTGTGAAAGAGGATTGTGTGAGGTGTAGAGTACACGTGCAGACGCCTAGCGGGGGCCTGGCGGGGAGCAAGTGCGCGTGCATCATTGCTGTAATCTGGAGCTGCCAGGATCCACACAGCGCGTGGGACCACTCTGTGCTGACGCATGACACCCGGCAGCATTGCTCCGGGTAAGGTTTTTTTCAAACACACACACTCCAAGCAGGAAGTCAGTCTGATTTAATCCATTATGGCTTTTTTCAGGGTAGGAGATTCACATGCAAGAGGAGAACAAAGATTACAAATGCCCAAAACATGGGTCCAGAACTCTGGCTCATTCACAAGGCCTCTTGGGTCACAGGAAATGCCATTTAAGAAGCTGCTTTTGTGTAAAA
This sequence comes from Hyperoodon ampullatus, assembly GCF_949752795.1. Lineage (NCBI taxonomy): Eukaryota > Metazoa > Chordata > Mammalia > Artiodactyla > Ziphiidae > Hyperoodon > Hyperoodon ampullatus. Next base: position 20,177,523 of record NC_136931.1, read on the forward strand.
AAAAAAAAAAGTATAAAGTTACAAAATCCCATTGAAGATACATGCACAGCATAATAAGGTCCTTAGGTGAACACAGAAGGCACGTCTCGCCCCTCGTGAGGGTCAGGTGTTCAGAAGCTCATTGTCCTGAGGGCCCGAGAGCCTCTCGCCTGCCGACGGCCCAGGGAAAGACAGGGTTTGGCTGGGCCTGCCCAGCTGCCCTGGGGGCTGTCACTGCCACTTCGTCGTTTGGAGCCCTTGATCTTTTGGACCTGGTAAGCTAGTCTACGAGCTCTTCTTGAAACAGTCTTAGACCCAGAAGAGGCATGTCATCTGAAGAAGATACGGTCTCCAAGGGTGTAAGGTATCACTCATGGGCACTGGGACCCACTCTCTCCTAGATCATACAGCAAAGGCCAGTTTTCTCCCTGCTTCAAGAATGAAGAGGGAACTGTTGTTGCTCCTTGAACAAAAGAATCTCGGAAGCATCGTTCTCGACAAAATGCCTGCCGTGGGCAGGGGCACCAGATGCAGACAGAAACCACTGGGGCCCAGGGGATGGCCCTCCGCCGGTTTCTGTCTTGTCTCTCCCCGGCACTCACCACAGCATGAAGTGCTTCCTGCGATGGTATAAGAAGGCTCTATCTGCTTTGTCCCCTTGTGCTTATTTTTGGCAGAGGTTTAAGGGCTTAAGGTCTGTGGGACAGAAATGAGAAGTGGCGGAACGATGCCCTCACGAGCAGAGAGGCTGGTGAGTGCTAAGCCAAGGGGTGCCATCATGTATGCCGGGCTCAGGAACGTCACCCTGGGGCTGTGAGGAGGCCTGCTCCGTCAGCAACGCCCGCTGCTGCGCGAGAAGTCACAGCCTCCCTCCCAACATGCAGGGTCCCCTGGCCACGCTCCGGCCAGCATGGTCAGAGGTGCAGGAGCGGAGGCCTGCGTGGCTCAGGCTGCCAGGGCAGGTCGGGTCTTCAGTCGGAGTCAGAGTCGGAACTCTCTTCTGAAAGGAAAGCAAAGAGGATGCTTGGCAGGAGTTTCGGGGCCAGCGGTGCCTGGGAGCCGTCTCTGGGGAGGCACTGTTGACTGGAACCCGGGGCTCAGGCCGCTCCTACAGCTGATGGTGCTGTGGGTGGTGTCTGCTCGGCGTGAGGACCATCGAGTGCTTGGGACCCTCCGGGTGCCATCGAATGGAGGTGGGGAGCCCAGATGCCCCTTGCTCTGGGGCTCCAGGCCCTCCCAAATCTGCCTGGGCCATTGTTACCTGGAGGTGTCAGGGTTGTATATCTGCCCCCCAACCTGCAGTTCAGCAGGTCAAGATGGGGCTAGCTATTGCCCAAGAAACTAAAACATACTGGAAAATCAGGAAGCGTCTTTTTAGCCATTTCATAGTTTCAATCTCCCCTGCCCCAGGAGTTTCAATGTCACTTGCCTGGGGACAGGAGGCACTCAGTGGAGAGACGCCAACTCCAAGGCAGGGCCTACAGGCCCCTCAAAAGCCACCCCTGTCTTTCTGTCCAGCCACATGTCACTGCTGATCCTCACAGGACACGACCACCTGTTCCAGAGAAACACCTCACCTGGACGGGAGCACCTGCCCTTTATACTCTGTTGTCTTCCCTCCACCTGTCCCATTTCTTCTGCCTACACACTCCTATACATCCATCAAAACCCAGCAATGGGGTCGCCTCCACAGCCTCCTAGCTGGCACATAGGGTGGGTGCTCCCTCAGCTGCTTCATCCCTACCTCTGTTAGCGCTCGTTGTGCTGTTATGGTCGACGTCTACTCTGGGCTCCTCGTGCCCCCGTTTGTGCCGTGTGTGTACATCACCACTTTGTCTCTGGGTCTAATTCCTGTCTGGGCTGAATTCCCTGAGGGCAGGTAGTTGGCCTTGCCCGTCTGCACATCCCTAGGGCCCAGCACATGGCAGCCTCTGTAGGTGTTTGGGTCAACAGAGGCTGACAGAAGGGCCGCGAGGGATCACGGGACACCAGGCTGGGGGAGTCTGGTGCTGAGCCAAACATCCGATTTACTCAGTTGCAGGGAGTTGACATCTGCCTCTCCATTTAAAGCCTGCCTGGGGGTGTAGAGAGGAAGGGGCAGGTAAATGGCCTGGGCCCTCGGTCCCAGGTCAGCTCCTGGGCTTCCCAGCATTTCTGTGCTGGAGCCTCCACCGCCCCTGTAACTCCTGGCCCTGGGCAGGGACCTCCACCTCCTCTGGTGGCCTCCCCGGGCAGGAGAGCCCTGGGCTGTGACTGAGGAAGGCCTGAGGGAGATCTCAAGCTCCAAACCAGCTTGGAGCTTGGATGCACCCCTATAGGGCCCCCAGCTGGGTGCATGCACCCCGAGGATGTGACACGTTGGTATGGCTGCTGTCACGGATGGAAAAACCAGGCATCCAACTTGGAGGGTTTTTTTTGTTGTTGTTTTTTAAATCAGGTAATGGCACAACAGCCATTCTGAGCTGAAGGATGCCTTGAGGGACCAAAAAGTCTGTGGCACTTTCTTTGGATCTAAAAAGTGAAACAAGCCCAAGCTTGACTGTTTGCCTGGGTGTTGCGGATAAGCATAAGAGCTTGGTTCGCTGGCCCTTAAGCTGGGGACAGGCGAGACTGGGGAGCGGGGGTGCTGCTGTGGGACAGGCGGCCACGCTGCAGCCCAGTGGATGGCGTCCAGGGAGTTGAAGGGGAGTGACTGGCTGCCCTGGGGGCTCGTCAGGGAAGGTTTCATGAGGAGGAGGTGCCGGGCGTGCCCTCAGCTTGCCCTTCCTGGAAAGGCTGAGGCCCTGGGGAATTCTGTGCTCCCCAGAGGGGACCGACCAGATGACACCTTAGTTTTGGCCCAGTGGACTCGAAGCAGAGAATCTGGCCACCACGTCGGACTTCTGACCAACAGAGCAGCAGTGTTGTTTCCACCCAGGAAGTGAGTGGTGACTTTTTAGAACAGTAACAGAAAACTCAATACAGAGTAATTTTCAACTGGGATGCTTTGGGGACTTTTGGTAACATTTGGAGACAATTTTGTTTGTCACACCTTGTGGGGGCACCACTGTCATCTAGTAGAGGCCAGTGGTGCTGCTAAACATCACACAGGGCACAGGAAAGACCCCCTCCGCAACAAAGGCATGTCCAGTCCCAAGTGTCACTGTGCTGAGGTTGACCGACCCTGTACTGTGATGCATGTAAGGTGTCATCACTGGGGGAGGGTACATGCCGGCTTTATGATCAGTGCCGCGTGAAAACACTTCCTGCCCATGGGGAGAGAGGAAATGCTCTTACTCCAGCCCCAAACTAGCCAAGTGTCCCCAGGGGAGAGCAGGGCCCCTGCATCAACCGTTCCAGGTGATGCGCTGGGTTCCCTGGTGGGACCCACAGAGTGGCTGCCTACCTTCTGTCTTGTCGGCTGCGGTCTCATCTGCGGAGTCCCCTTGTTTGAGGAATTTGGCCACATCGTTAAAGATCAGGTAGAAGTCAATTGCAAACACGATGGTGGCAAAGAAGCCAAACACCTGTGGGATACAGGGGACGGGGAGGAAGGGACGCGTCTTCAGGAGCTGGGAGCCTGGGAACGGGGTGGGGCCAGCCGGAGCAGCCGCTGCCCCATCCTCATAGCTTTGTTTTTATCTGCTTGGATAAGTAGCTCAGATTGGCGGACACAGACCCCTCCCTTTAATGACAGATAGGAAAACAGATAGGAGCTGTTAACTTGGTTTGGCAAACAGCCTTTTCGAACTCTGGGCAGAGTAAATCTCCAATAAGAGGACAGTGGAGTCGCTGAGATCCACATGAAAGTCCAAGGTACCTAGGCAGAGGCAGAATATGCCCAAGAAGCTAAGAGGGGCACCCACTTAGGAGTGGGGTGAACTTGACTGGGGCATCACTGGGCATCGCCCCCTCCCAAAGGTAGAGTGGCTACTCACTCCGGCTGCTTTGGAAGCTCCGTCCGAGTATTTGGCCACAGCTGTGATGGAGATGGCGAAGTAGATGAGGGCCGCTGTGACACAGCGTAGGAAGTCCTGGGGAGAGAGGGGCATGGTCACAGCGCCGTGAGCTCCCTGGAGTGGGGCACAGCATGGGAAGGGGGCTGCTGGGAGCCGAGGCAGGGGAGAGGGGCTCAGAAGGGCACTGTGTGCCAAGAACAGGGCCGGAATCCCACCGTCAGAGGAGGATGGGCCTGGCAGCCTGGACACACGCGGCCCCCAGGTCCAGCATCCACGGCGCTCCGGCTCTTCCTGGCCCCACCTGCACTCCCTGGTCCTCCCCCGACCTCCACCCCGCCCCTGCCCAGTGGCTCCCTGTAGGCTGCCGTCCTCTGCCAGGTGGACAACAGGGTACGGACCAGGCTGCAGCTCGCCCTGTGGCTTGGCCCAGATGCAGACTTCCCGGTTTGGCGGGGAGGGAGAAGTTGGAAACTTGTCACTGCTCCCTCTGGCTCTCCGATAGGGAGATCTGGCCCCGGACCTTGCTTTGCCACATACTTGTGGCAGATCATTTATGTATCATGGTTTCTGTCTACCGGTCCCTAAAATGGGGACAGGGGGTGCAGCCCATCAGGAAGAATGCTGGGTATGAAGTCAAGAGACCAGAGTTCAAGTGCAGCCTTTGCTGTACCTTCTCTCTTACCCATTTCATAGAGCAAAGTCCGGGATGGGGTTCTGGGCCCTCCCAGGTGATAAAGTGAGTTGTCTGGTGGCTGAGATCTGGGTAAGCCCTGCAAGTCCTCAGTTAACTGCCCTGCCCCATGTGGAAATGGCTAGAATTCCTGCGGCTAAGACTCATGCCGATGGGCCCAGTTGGGAACACCAGCGCCACCTGATGGCGAGGGGGAAGGATGCCGTCTGGGGTTCGTTCCCTCACAGAGGGACACTGGAGGCCCTGGAGGCAGGGCAACCTGCCCTGGGTCACGTGGCTGCTGTGTGGTGGGGCCTGGATCATCCGAGGCCAGGCCTACCCACCAGGCTCAACCAACTGCAAATGGCCCCTCCAGTGCATTGAAGAAAGGGTAAGGGCCGAAATGCACACCTCTCCGCGATGGCCAGTCAACCCCTTCCTCCCGGGGCCCCAGCCCTCACCATCATGGGCCAGCACAAGCCCTGCCACTTGTCGTTCAGCTGCATGGCATCAGCAAAGAGGAAGCAGAGGGCCAGCAGGAACTCCAGCAGGGGTGCCGTGAGGAAGGCGGATGCTGAGGACGCCACATAGCAGACGAAGGTGATGAAGGAGAGACCCTGGGAGGCGGCGGAGGGAGAAGTCAGAGCCCGTGCACAGCCCCTCCCTGCAGGCAGGACTAGAGGAGGCTCCAGCAGGTGAAGTGACCTGCCCAGTCCTGCAGCTTCAGGATTAGAACTCCATCAGATGCACACCCGTGCTGCCCCCAGTGCCTCTGGGCATGCTGCCCCCAGTGCCTCTGGGCATGGCTCTGCATCCTGACCTCAGGCCAGCTCCCTGCCGGGACCCGGTCAGGAAGCCCCAACCTCTCCTGCATCCAGCCCCCCAGGAAGCTGCCTCCTGGGGCTGCGCCACTCCCACCCACCCCAGGGGCTCTATGGCAGGATCCACCCAACTCAGATGGTGCCCAATGGGAAAATCAAACCCAAGCCTTCTCAAAGGCAGTCCACTAAGCAGGAGCCAGTTTCAGAAAATTACACCCAACACCCAAGATTTGTGCTTGAATGAAAAATTTACCTGAAAAACAATACACAAATGTGGTGCTTTAGTTAATGATACACATGCTGAAGTATTCAGAGTTGAAATGTACTGATGTCTGCAATTTACTTTGCATCAAAAAATAAAACGGATTGATGGACAGATAGATATGTGATAAAGCAAACAGTATAATCTAGGTGGTGGGTATATGGGGTTTTTTCTTGGTATGTTTGCAAATTTTCACAAGGAGAAAACATCCAGGAGAGGGAGTGGTGACACTGACACTTCATGCCCTGCTGCATCATTTGTTCAGCCTTTGTGAAAGGTGGGGCAAACTGTAATGAGGAACTGATTAAGAATTAAAGTGTTTTCTGCAGCCCTGTCCACACACTGTGGGTGGCAACTGATGCTCGAGGATGCTGAGGCCCCGGGTTAGTTCTGCAGACCTGTGTGCTCTGAAGAGCAGACGGGGATGACAGGGCTGTTCACTGGACCAGTGCCTGCTGAGGCTTGTGGGGCCTCCTCAGCTCCTCACCACCACCCAGGCACCAGGTGCCGTTCACATCTGCCCACTTTGCAGATGAGAAGAGTGAGGTTCAGGGAGATGAAGTGGTGTGCTCAGTGTCATACAGCTAATAAGAGGGCATCAGAATTTGAACTCTGGCTTGGCTGACTCCACATCTGGAGTTCTTAAGCAACAATGCCCTGTGGTTGCTGGCCTTTATCTGTCCTGGTTTTGGTCACTCTGGCTGGGTTTGAGCAGGTCCATGGCTGAGTAGCTCAGAGTGGGCCAGGGGGCTATGTGGGGATGACACCCAGATGCCCCACAGGAGGCTCTGTGGTTGCTTCAGACAAATGAGCTGAAGACCATATCTGGTCTGAACATGACAATGGAGGTAGCTGAGCCCAACTTGAACAGATGGGAAACTAAGGCGTAGAGATGGGCTGAGAGGCTGCCAGGGCCTCCCAGTAAGGCAAGGCCACGGGACTCTGGCCTGGCCCTATCCTCTACTTCCTCTGCCAAAGGCTGTTCTGTCCCTCCTTTTCCTGTCTCCTACCCCCAAAGCCTGATTCTGGGGATCCCTCTCGATTCTGTTTCCTCATTCCCTGATTCCTGGTGGCAGCTTCCTTCCCTTTCCTGCCCATGTCAGCCTCCCCACTTGGGCCTGGGGGCAGCCAGAGGTGACCTGAGGGGGGCAGGAGTGACCTCCAGTGGCTTCCCTTGCGTCTTCAGTGCCCACTCCTCATCTGCCTTTCCTCCCCACTTCATCTTCCTAGACCTAGATTCTTGGCGCCCAGCTTTGCCAAGGGCCTCCTCTAGGCTCTGGCCAGCATCCACTCCACCCATGAGGTGGGCCTGAGTGGGGTGTGGTTGGGGTCCCCTCAGGGGATGGTGGATTCAAGGCTTCTCCGAAAAAGTGGCTCCCATCAGTCTCCAAAGTGGGGCTGCGTGGCCAACCAGGAGGCAACTCCCTGGAGTGTGAGCTGCGAGTCCTGGACCCTGATGCCTCATCTGGGAGTCCGGCAGGTGCCAGGCTGGTGACCTCTGGGCTGACCCCAGAGGCAGAGGAGGTGGTAGGATGGCCTCCTGCCATCAGCTCTGGGTGGTACAAAGGAGAGGCTGCGGCAGAACCCTCCTCTCTCTGATCCCTGCTGTCCCCTGGCCCTCAATTGACCCATGTCAAATCCCCTAGAGGCTCGGGCCTCAGCTTTCTTGTCTGCAAAGTGGGAATAATGACAGATTGTCAAATTGCTGGAGATCTAAGTAACAAGTGCTCCACTCTTATCCCGCCTCCCCTCCGCTTGGCCTCTTCCTCCCCTTCCCTCCAAAGAGGCCCTGCACCAAACCCCAACCCCACAGGCCGACAGTGCGGGAGTGTTCAGAGTGTCCCGAGGACAAAGGCCTCTTGACGGGCCTGGGGGGTGGCGGGAAGGAGGAAGGAGCTCAGCGGGGGCGGGACGGCTGGATCCTATCGAGGGAGGGGAGGAGGGGGATGAAGTCACCCCGCTGGGCCGCCCCTCAGCAGCCTGGGTGGGGGTGGGCTCCCTGCGCGCCCCCCACTGTGTGGCTCGGGCCTCACCCAATCCCGGGGGTCCCCCCTCCCAGCTGGCGGGACTCCACTCTGGCTTCCGCCCTGCAGCTCGAGGCCCGGCCGGTCCTCCCTGAGCCCAAGAAAGCGGGCCAGGGAGCAGAGAGACGACCTGGGGTTCGCGAACGGCCGATTCCTCCCAGGCCCGGCCCGGGCGTGGCGAGAGGCTTTGCGGAGCGGGCTGCCCGCGATGGAGGCCAGAAGATGCGGGGACGCAGCCTGTCCCAGGGGCCCAGAGAGGGCGGAGGCGCCGGAGGTCACACAGCGCTGGGCCGAGCTCCCAGGGGCCCGGCCGCCGCGTCGGGGGCCCCCTCCCCAAGCTTCCCTGAGGCTCCCGCCTCGCCTCCGACCCGCGGCTGAGCTTCAGCGAGCCCGTCCCAAACAGTGGAAGTTTGCCGATCTCAGCCCAATTTCGCAGGGCTGCGAGGGGCGCCGGCCGGGCGGGGCGCCAGGACCCGGGCGTACAGAAGGCTGCGCCCCTAGCCCCACGCCAGGGAGCTGCAGGCTGGAGCGGCCGCAGGGGTCTCGGCGCCGCCGGGAGGGGGCCGGGGGCCCGCACTCACCGTCTCCGCCAGCAGGAGGCGGCCTTTGAGCGAGCAGAGGAAGGCGCGCGCCGGCAGGAGGGCGCGGAGCCCGGGAAGGGCCGCGCGGGGCTGGGAGCGGCCGGCGGGCTCGCGGTCGGGGTCCGGCTCTGGGTCTGGGGGCCACATGGCGGCGGCGGCCGGAGCTCGGCCTCGCTCCCTCTTACTCTGAGCACAGGAGGGAAACGGAAACCCTGACTGTGCGGAAGGAGGACCGAGCCAGACTAGTTGGGCGCGGGGACTCATCCCGCCCCGCCCCGCCCCGCCCCGCCCCGCCCCGCCCGCGCTCCGCCCCTCCTCCCTTCCTGCCCTCTCCTGCCCTCTCCTCGCCTCTTCGCCTCCCTCCCTCTCCCCTCCTTCCCCCCTCCTGCCCCCTCCTCTCCAGTCTCCCCTCTTCCGCCAACCTTCTTCCTCTTACCCTCTCCTCCTCCCCCTCGGACTTTGGCTGTCGGGGCTGCTTAGGCCCTCGCTGGTCCGACTGGCAGTGATGCTGGCTTGGGGCTTCCTCAGGCCCAACCCCGCATTCTCCCCTCACCCTTGTCCTGGCGGCTGGGGACCTTTTTATTGCCGCCCCGCCCGCCCCCCGCCCCCCCACCGTCGGAGCTCCCACCATCTCTCCTCGCCCAGAAGATTGTATGCATTCGCTGTCTCCACTCTAGCTTCCTGCCCTAGCTCGCGTCGGGGATCCAGGAACCTAGGCCTTCAAACAGCGAGACCTCTCTATTGTCTTCCTGCGGCTTTCACCCCACTGTCAGCTCCCTGCCCCACTCCCTCTTTCTCCCCTGACCACCCCTCCCATCTTTGGCCAGCCCAGCCTCCTGCGGCCTCTTTGCAGTCTGCCCCAGCCCTGGATTCGGCACCACCCCCATCTTCATCCCAGGAGGACTCCCAGATAGAGGCCTTGGAGCCCCAGCCCTTATACAACACACACATGTCTCCAGGGCGTCTGGAGTTCAGTGTGAGTAAGACCCAGCCCATGACATTCTCACTATGCCTGAGCCTCTACCAAGGGCACTGGCATCTGCCCTTCCACCCCCAAGAGCCAGAGACCTGGGGATTGGCCTCGTTCTCCCTGACCCCACCCTCACCTTCACCCCCCATCTATCACCAAGGCCCACACATCTTCGCCTCCTAAAGCTTTCTTAGATCTCTGTCCACATCTCATCACCACATTCTCCATTAGATCTAAGACCACTGCTGTCTCCTTCCTGGACTGTTGTGAGGGTGTCTTTAGGAGGCCTCTCTGCTTCCTCTCTTGATGCTTAAATCATCAGTCACAGTCACCTCCATTCTCCTCACCTGGAAAAACCTTGGGAGCTTCCATCTTGCTCAGGGTCTGGGTATAGAGAGTAAAAACAGCCCCTTGCTACCCTTTCCTCTGTCTCTCCCACCTATAGAGCTTCTTATCTCCTCCATGCTCCCTCTTGCCACACAGGGCCTTTGTACATGCTGATCCCTCTACCTGGAATGCTCTTTCTCCACCTTGTTATCTGATTAACTCCTCTTTTTCTTCTGTGATCATACTGCATTGTCACTTTCTCAGAGGAGACTTCCCCAACCTTTCCAGCTAGGTAAGAGACATTCATTCACTCATTTATTTATTCATTCTACAGCAGTGCTAGAAGCCCAGGATGCAGGGAAACCCCAGCTTTGTTTGCGGGGAGGCTGGGTGGGTAAACACTAAGCATGTCCAGGGAATCCTGAATAAGATGATTCCTGGTAATAGATGTCTGGCTGGTTCAGAGTGCAGCCAGGCAGCCTGTGTGGATGAAAGGACTGAGCTAAGGGCTGGGGGAGAAGACGAATCAGACAAGGGGTGGAGCCACATTGTGGAGGACCAGGCCTTGGTGTTTGGATTTTACTCCAAATTCCATGGGAGGAGGCCCGGTGAAGATTAGAACAGAGGATGACCTGGTTCTGATCTGTGTTAATTAAAACATGCCTCAAAACTGTAACTCAATAATAAGAAGAAAACAAGCCAGTTTAAAGAATGGGCCAAAGATCTGAACAGACGATTCAACAAAGATATATGAACATCCAAGAAGCACGTGAAAAGATGTTCAATATCATTAGACATCTAAGAATGTGAATTAAAGCCACAATGAAATCATATTGTACTATACACCTATCAGAATGGCTTCGTAAAAGGGGATGCTGCTGTTTAAGTGCTGGTGAGGACTTGCAGCAACCAGAACTCTCAGACAGTACTGACAGGGGTGGAAATTGTTACCACCCCTTTGGAAGACAGTTTGGCAGTTTCTTAAAAAGTTAAACAGAGACCTATGACCCAGCCATTTTACTCCTAGGTATTTACCCAAGAGAAATGAAAGCACATGTCTCTACAAAGGCTTGTAGGCAGATGTTTATAGCAGCCCTATTTTTAATAGTTCCCCCTGGAAACCACCCACAGTCCATCAACAGGTAAAGGGATAAACTAACTGTGGGACATTTATACAGTGGAGTACTTCTCAGCAATAAAAAGAAAGAAATCATTAACAAACGCAGCAACATGGATGCATTTTGCAGATATTATGTTGAATGAAGAAAGTCAGACTCGAAAGGATGATACTGTATGAGTCCACTTTTGTGAAATTCTAGTACAGGCGAAACTAAGCTGTGGTGACAGAAGTCAGATCAGTGGTTACCTGGGGGCAGGAGGAAGCTTTCTGGGGTGCTGGAAATGTTCTTTATTTTGACTGGGGTGATGGTTTTACAGGGACGTACGTTTGTCAAAACACATCAAACTGTGCACTTAAAATGGGTTCGTAGTATTTCATGTAATTTATATCTCTTCTACTGAAAGGGTTCTGAGAAAAAAGAAAATACAGTGACTGACTAGAGTGGCTGAGAGGGCCTAGGAGAGGGCAAGCCGATCCGGGTGGGTACCCTTGTACGAGGTGACTGGATACCCGTGACGACTGTGCATTCCCCGGCAGGCTCTGCACTCCCTAGGGGCCTGTCATCACGGCCCGCCCCATCCCAGAACCCGTCACACAGGATGGCACCAAGAAATGTCTGCTGTGGAATGAAGCGGGGTGGCCCTTTTCCTTTTACATTCTTTGTGTAAGGAATATTTTCTGTTCCCTTCCACTTATTTATCTTATTCTTTGGGTTATAATTATGTACTATTGTGCTTAATTTTGTTGGTTAAGTAGTTCCATCTTTGGCCATTAGGACCTCCTTCAGGAGGCTGCCTCTGTACCTAACATGCCCCATCTTTTTGTCTTTTTTCTGTTTTGTTTGTTTGTTTGTTTGTTTTGGCCATGCGGCATGCGGATCTTAGTTCCCCGATGAGGGATCGAACCCTTGCCCTCCTCAGTGGGAGCGTGAAGTCCTAACCACTGGACTGCCAGGGAGTTCCCATACATTTCCTTATTTTCTGACACTGTAAGATTCAGGTTCATCTTATATTCTCCCCATCCCAGCCCTAGGATCAGCTGTTCTTCCAAGAAGCTCCAGTGCTTTTTACTGGAGAATGGTGTTTAGCAACCAAGATCTCTCCGGACAGTTGTTTTTTAAATTAATTAATTAATTAATTTGGCTGCTCTGGGTCTTAGTTGGAGCACATGGGATCTTCATTGCAGCATGTGGGCTATTTTAGGTGCGGCATGCGGAATCTAGTTCTCTAGTTCCCTGAACTGGGATGGAACCCGGGCCACCTGCATTGGGAGTGTGGAGTCTTAACCACTGGACCAGCAGGGAAGTCCCTTGGGGCAGTTTTTTTAAAAATTAATTAATTTGTTAATTTATTTATGGCTGAGTTGGGTCTTCGTTGCTGCACGTGGGCTTTCTCTAGCTGCGGTGAGCGGGGGGCTGCTCTTCGTTGCAGTGCGTGGGCTTCTCATTGCCGTGGCTTCTCTTGTTGCAGAGCACGGGCTCTAGGTGCGCGGGCTTCAGTAATGGCGCGTGGGCTTCGGGAGTTGTGGCTCGAGGGCTCTAGAACGCAGTCTCAGTAGTTGTGGCGCACGGGCTTAGTTGCTCCATGGCATGTGAGATCTTCCCGGACCGGGGCTCGAACCCTCGTCCCCTGTGTTGGCAGGCAGATCCTTAACCACTGAACCACAAGGGAAGCCCCCTCTGGGGCACTTTTAATTTGCATTTCTCTAGTTATGAGTGGATCAAACTTGGGTTTTTTGCATGTGTAAGAGCCATTTGCATTTCCTTTTCTGAGAACTGAGTTTTCACGTCCTTCACTTATTTTTTCTATTGTTGATTTTTAAAAATTGATATCTAAGAATACATATATTCAGGAAATTAATCTTGAAATGTGAGTTATGAATATTTTTTTCTGGTTTGTCATTTGTCTTTTCCTTTGCTTTTTTGCCATACAGATTTTTCTTTTAGAACCTGCTGTTTTTCTCCTTGAAAATACAAATGTAGTGAATGACAGTAGCAGGGTCTATGATGCTCACCATTCTTAGATGTAGTGGGATGTGCCTTTCTTGGTCATGGTGTTTTGCTCTTTTGATAAACCTCTGGATTCATTTTATTCGTATTTTATTTGGGATTTTGGCCTTGATTTTCATAAATAGAATTGACCTCTTGTTTTTATTTCATTTTATTTTTTGTGTTATTCTTTATTGTTTCCAAATGAAGGCATTTAAAGCTATAAATTTTTCTCTGGGGATGACTTCATACACATCCCCAAAATATTGCTCTAGTTTGTATCCATTTCTAATTAGCTGGTTGTTTCAGTTTCAAGTTCCTCTTTAATCCAAGAATTATTTTATTTTATTAAAAATATTTATTTATTTATTTATTTGGTTGCACCTGGTCTTAGTTGCGGCAGGCGGGCTCCTTAGTTGCGGCATGCGAACTCTTAGTTGTGGCATGTGGGATCTAGCTCCCTGACCAGGAATCGAACTGGGGCCCCCTGCATCGGGAGCATGGAGTCTTAGCCACTGGACCACCAGGGAAGTTCCCGGCATTCTTGTTTATACATTTCTCATATAAGTATTTGATGCAATAAATCTCTAAGTACTACTTTAGTTTCATCTCACAAATTTTAATATGTTGTGTTTTCATTTTTGCTTACTTCAAAATATTTTCTAATTTCTCTTGAGGCTTTATCTTTGACCCACAGATTATTTGGCAGTGTGGTGTTTAATTTCTAAACACTTGGAGATTTTCTACTTATCTTTATGTTATTAATTTCCAGTTTAATTCTGTTATGGTCAGAGAACATACTTTGTATGATTTCAGTTCTTTTAAATGTATTGAGATTTGTTTTGTGATTCAGGATATAGTCCATCTTGGTGAATTCTCTATGTATGCTTGAAAAGAAAGTGAAATTTGTTGAGTGAAATCAATTAGATCCAATTGATTGGTGGTGGTGTTTAGTTCTTCTATATCCTTGATGATTTTCTCTGTACCTGTTCTACCAATTATTGAGAGAAGAGTTGACATCTTCAACAATAACTGTGGATTTGTCCATTTTTCTTTTCAGTTCAATCAGTTTTTCCTTTATACATTTTGAGGCTCTGTTGTTAGGAACATTTAGTATTGTTATATCTTCTTCATAAAGCAAATTGACCTTTTTTTTTTTTTTTTTTTGTGGTACGCGGGCCTCTCACTGTTGTGGCCTCTCCCGTTGCGGAGCACAGGCTCCGGACGCGCAGGCTCAGCAGCCATGGCTCACGGGCCCAGCCGCTCCGCGGCATATGGGATCCTCCCAGACCGGGGCACGAACCCGTATCCCCTGCATCGGCAGGCGGACTCTCAACCACTGCGCCACCAGGGAGGCCCCAAATTGACCTTTTTATTGTTATGTAGTGTCCCTTTTATCCCTGGTGATTTTCTTTGCTTTATACTTTGTCCGATATTAATATTGCCATTCCAGTTTTCTTTTGATTGGTGTTTGCATGGAATATCTTTTCCCATCATTTTATTTTTAATCTAACTATAGCACTATATTTAAAGTGGGTTTCCTGCAGATGGCATATAGTTGGGTCTTTTTTTAAAATTTTTTTTATCCATCTGGCAATTTATCTATTTTGACTGGTGTATTTAGACCATTTATATTTAATGTAATTATTTGTATATTTGGATTTAGGTCTACCATTTTTTGTCTGTTTGTTCCTTCTTTTTGTTCTCATTACTCATCTTCTGCCTCATTTTGGATTATTTGAATATTTTTTAGTATTCCATTATAACTTACCTACTGAGGTTTTTTGTTTTTTTTTTTTTTTTGTGGTACACGGGCCTCTCACTGCCGTGGTCTCTCTCGTTGCAGAGCACAGCCTCTGGACATGCAGGCTCAGCGGCCATGGCTCACGGGCCCAGCCGCTCCGCGGCATGTGGGATCTTCCCAGACCGGGGCACGAACCCGCGTCCCCTGCATCGGCAGGCGGACCCCCAACCACTGCGCCACCAGGGAAGCCCACCTACTGAGGTTTTTTACTCTATCTCTTTGTCCAGTTTTTTTAGTGTTTTCTATAGGGATTGCAAATACATGTTTAAGTTTTCACAGTCTACGTATAATTAATTTTTTACCACTTCAAATACAGTGTAGAAACCTGACCACCATATTTGTTCTTTTGTCCTCCCCTCTTTATGCTATAGTTGTCATACATATTACATCTACATACACTGGAAATCCCATCAGATAATGTTATGATTTTTGCTTTCAAAAATCATTTTAAAGAACTCAAGGAAAAGGATATTCTGTTTATGCAGATATTTACTATTTCTGTTGCTCATCCTTAATCTTTGAAATTCCATATTTTCCTCTGGTATCATTTCCCTTCTGTCCGAAGAACTTCCTTTGGCAGTTCTTTCAGAGTAGATCTGCCGGAAATGCTTTCTCTTAGTTTTACTCTTTTCAAGAATGTCTTTATTTTGCCTTCCTTGATGAAAGGTAATTTCACTGGATATAGAATTCTGGATTGACAGTTAATTTCTTTCAGCACTTGAAAAATGTGCCACTTCCTTCTGTGTTCCATGGTCTGTGATAAGAAATCCTCAATTATTCAAATTGCTGTTTCTCTATAAGTAATGCATCATTTTCCTCTGGCTGCTTTCAAGAGTTTTTTCTTCATTTTTAGTTTTTAGAAATTTGATTATGATGTATCTGGGCATGGATTTTTTGAATTTATTCTATCTGGAATTTACTGAACTTGAAACTATAAATTTATGTCTTTTGCCAGTTTGGGGAAGTTGTCAGCCATCAATTTTTCAATTTTTTCCCATACTCTTTCTCCTCTAAGTATCTATTTATACAAATGTTAGACCTTTTGGGATTATCTCTAAAGTCCCCGAGACTCTGTTCATTTTGTTTTGATCTTTTTACTCCCTTTTGTTGAGATTGGATACTTTCTATTGATCTTTCAAGTTCACTAACTCTGTCTTCTGTCATCTCCATTCTGCCTTTAAGCCCATCCAGTGAGTTTTGTATTTTGGTTATTGTTATCAGTTTTTAAATTCCCACTTGATTCTTTTTTTAAAAATTATCTTCTATTTCTCCTCTAAGACTTTCTATCTTTCCATTTATTTCATGTATTCTTAGAGCATGGTTATAATGTTCTCTTTCAAATCTGTTTAATCATCCTAACATTTGTGATATTCTTGGGATTACTTTCTGTTGTCTGTCTTTTCCTTCATGAGACATTGTCTGGTTCTTCATACATCAAGTATGTGAATGTAACAAATGCCACTGAATTGTTCACTTTAGAATGGTTAATTTTATATTATGTAAATTTTACCTCAATAAAATGTTTAATTATCCCTTTTTAAAAAGTAACAAAGTACTGATACACACTATACGTTGACAAAAGTTGAAAACATGCTAAGTGAAAGAAGCCAGACACAAAAGTCCACATAATGTATGGCTCCATTTACATGAAATACCCGAAGTAGTCAAATCCATAGACACAGAAAGGAAGTTACTGGTTGCCAGGGGCTGGGGAGAGGCAGGAAGGAATGGGGAGTGATTCCTTAGTGGGTACAGGGCTTCTTTTTGGAGTAATGAAAATGTTCTGGAACTAGATGGGTGGTGATGGTTGCAGAACATTGTGAATGTACTAGATGTCACTAATGGTATATTTTATGTGTATTTTACCATAAATTTCAAGTTGATACGTCTGATGTTTTACCATAAATTTCAAGTTGAACTGAGGTGCAGTTCTTTTTTCATTTTCTTCTTTTGCTTTTTTATAGCCAAATAAAGGATTTATTTGACAAAGGGGGTTCCCCTTACAATTAAAAAAACAAAAAACCCACCTTTTTTGTTGTATTATGTTTTTCATTTTTATTTATTTTTTTTAGCAAGTATTTGTCAGTGGTAATCTTGGAGTCATTACTGGTTGCAGGGGCAGGGGCGGGGAAGTCTTTTATTTGCTTTTCCACTTAATTGCTAGTTCCCTCCAAACTTTGAAGCTACTGCTTCACTGTTTTCTAATATCCAGGGTGGCCTTTGATATTTGGTATTGTTCTCTTGTCAGTAACATCTTTTTGCTGTTTCTCTCTCTCTGAAAACTTTTAGGATTTTCTCTTTATCTTTAGAGTTCCCGTATTTCACCAAGAAATGTGGATGTGAGGATCCTTTTCCAGTAAACTTGCTCACCACTAGGTGGCCCCTTTACATCAGAAGACTTTAGCTTTTCTATAGCTGAATGTTTTCCAGTTGTTTCTTTGGTTATTTTCTTCCCTCCCTTTTTTTCTGTTCTCGCATTATGGGATCCCTTTGAGATGGCTGTTGAACCTCTTGGATTTATCCTCCCTGTCTCTCTTAAGTTCTTCTAAAATAATCTCCTTGCCTTTTTTGCTTTACTTTCTGGGAGCTTTCCTGGACTTTATCTTCCAGAGCACTGATTTTCCACTGTATTCAAACTTTCTGTTAAATTTTTAAATCTTTGTCATGTTCCCCCCACCACTCCCCCCAAAAAACCATTGTTAGCTTATTGCCCTTTTTTACAGTCTTTCTTGTTTTAAGGACACAGCATCCATCTTTATTCTGAATGTACTAGTTAGGATTTTTCAGAATCTGCATTTCTACTAGATCCATAGGTGATATGCCCACTCGCAGGCTGTTCCTGGCAGATACTCACCTGGTGTAGTTTTGCTCTGAAGGGGCATCTTCCTGCAGTCTCTGGTGACCATGTCCCTGACTGGGAGTCCCCTTCTCAGCAGGACAAGTGGCTACTAGCATATCACGACTTCTCTGATTGGGTGTGGAGAAACTTCCTGCTTCAGAGAGCCACCCCCAGGGATTGAGAGGAGTGACTACACAAAGGAGTTTAGCAAGGTCCACCCTTTTCCACTGGATTCTGAGCACAGTCATATTTAGCTTATGCTTTTTGATAAAATTTACCCATGATGAAACACACAGATCTTAAGTATACAGCTGGATGTTTTGACAAATGTATACACCTTTGTAACCAGTTCCCCCAATTAAGATGTAAAACTCTCTCATACTCCCGTAAGCTCCTTCCTGCCCATTCTCCACCTCCTGAGGCAACTACTGTTTCCATTTCTTTCACAATATTTTTCCTTGTTCATTTTTTTTTCTTGAAGTATAGTTGACTTACAATATTATATTCATTTCAGGTGTACGATATAGTGACTTAATATTTTTATAGATTATACGCCATTTAAAATTATTATAACATATTGGCTATATTCCCTGTGCTATAAAATATATGCTTGTAGCTTATTTATTTTATAAACTTAAATCCCCTACCTCTATCTTGCCCCTTGCCACTTCCCACACCCCACTGGTAACCACTAGTTTGTTTTCTATATTGTGAGTCTGTTTCTGTCTTGTTATATTCATTCATTTGTTTTATTTTTTAGATTCCACAGATAAGTGATAACATACAGTGTTTGTCTTTCTCTGTCTGACTTATTTTGTTAAGCACAATATTCTCCAGGTCTACCATGTTGTTGCAAATGGCAAAATTTCATTCTTTTTTATGGCTGAGTAATATTCCATTGTATGTATGTACGTATGTATATGTGTGTGTGTGTATGTATGTGTGTGTGTGTGTGTACATAAATGTCTATTTTAGGTCTTTTGTCCAGTTTTTAATCAGGTTTTTTTTTTTTTTTTTGTGGTACGCGGGCCTCTCACTGTTGTGGCCTCTCCCGTTGCGGAGCACAGGCTCCAGACACGCAGGCCCAGCGGCCATGGCTCATGGGCCCAGCCGCTGTGCAGCATGTGGGATCTTCCCAGACCGGGGCACGAACCCATGTCCCCTGCATCGGCAGGCGGACTCTCAACCACTGCGCCACCAGGGAAGCCCAGGTTGTTTTTTTTTGATATGAGTTGTATGAGCTGTTTATATATGTCAGATATTAACCCCTTATCGGTCATATCATTTGCAATATTTTCTCCCATTCAGTAGGTTGTCCTTTCATTTTGTTAATGGTTTTCTCTGCTGTGCAAAAGCTTTTAAGTTTAATTCTTATTTGTTTTTGCTTTCGTTTCC